>NC_045770.1:103788188-105085063 GCF_008692025.1 Phocoena sinus | reverse complement strand
CACAGCCAGCAGAAGCCCACGCTTGTCTTTGAGACCACACCCTGGGTCCCTGGGAGTCAGAAGTTCCCTGCCCACATGGCCCCAAGCCCTTCCTCCGGGTTGTCCCCCTGCAAGTGTGGGCCAAGCCTCTGATCATGCTTCCCTAGGCCAGAGGAGTGGCCGCTTGCGGGGCCTGGACAGCACTTGGCTCTGCAGACTGGTGTGTCCCTCGGAGTGCAGGAGAGTGTGGGGCGAGAGACGGGGAAGCAGGCCGCGGCTGGAGGCCTCTGTCCTCTCACCCTGGGGCTGCAGAAGTTAGGGTGGGCCTGGACCTGGCTCATCCCACCGCTCTTCCGTCCTCCTGGGACACCCCCCTCCCCACCAAGATAGCCAATGAAGAGGCAGCCACCTCCCTAAGCCACATTCCCGCCACCCTTGAAACAGGCCACAGGCCTGCTCACTGTGTGCGTGGGTTTTCCAGATTCAGGTGAGGCCAGAGCAGGAAGAAACAGGCAGGAGGTCTACTCTGAAGCTCCTGGGCACACCCACAGTGGCTCTAGCCTAGAGCAGCACACACGGGGCGGCTGGTGGCTGCCTCTGAGCTGTCATCCAGGAAACAGGCACAGTGAACCCATGTGGTGCTGACTGGCTGGAGGGTAGCCAGACCTGTATGGCCTCTGCCCGGGGGGACCGGCAGCCCCAGCCCTATAACCCAGAACCCTCCTAACCCAGGCCCTGCCCCTTCCGCTAGGGCCACGTGGCCTGCCCTCCAGCCACAGGACCGGTGGCAGCAACTCAGGCCCCAGGACATCTTGGCGGGACCCTTCAGGTGCTTTTCTGGACTGGGCTGCCTTCGACCTCAGGACTCACCAAAGGAGCGGCCCAGGTGTCGCAGGATGGCATTGGACTGGTACAGAATGAGGTCTCCATCCTGGAACTTGGGGAGCTGCCCGTACAGCTGGGAGGGGGGAGGGCTGGTGAGGGACGCTGAGCTCAGCTGCCCCGCACCCTCGTGCTGCCCCGTAAAGGCCCAACTGCTGCCTCGGCGCCGTCACTCACACAGGAGGCCTTGAGTGGGCCCTGCAACCAGGACTCCTTGGTCACCACCTCCTCCTTCCAGCTCTGGCCCTGGTCGGCCAGCAGCATGCGCAAGGCCTCACAGCGCCCTGGGGGAGGGGAGGACGGGGTGTGGGGATGGGCAGAGGCCCCAGCCTCGCAGCGCCCTGGGCAAGTCAGGAGTACGGGAACTGGACTCGGGCACAGGACAAACTCTAGCCCCCGAGCCTGCTGCGGAGCAGATGGACCGTGGAGAAAGGGTGGAGCCCCCGGCGTGTCTTGCGGGGGGCGGGGGGGAGGACAGGGAGGCAGACCCAGCCCACAGCGCCCCAGGAAGGGACCAGAGACGATGGCTAGAGCGCCCCGCCCTTGGCCCCAGAGAGGATGAGGCCCGGCCCGAGATCCCGGCCCCGCCCCCCGGGGGGTCCCGCCTCCGCCTCCGCCGCGGGCTGTCCAGACTGGAGGTGCTGCTGGGGCCCCTGTCTGTGCCCTTCGCCCTCCTAAAGGAGCAGCGGCCGCACCTCGGGTCGGGAAGTAGACGATGGTGTAGGGCGGCACTAGGAGAGACAGACAGACGGGACGATGAAGGAGGACCCCCGCAGGCAGGCAGTCTGGGGGTCGGACTGCTAGGAGAGGGGGTGTCTCAGCCGGCCCCTCCCCCCACCCGGTCCAGACCGTACTCACTGACGGCGGCGGAGTGCAAGTGCGGCAGGAAGTGGGGAGGACCCGCAGGCCTCATATTTAAGGTCCTGCTCCACCCTGCGCCCCACCCCAGGAATCCGCCAAGGCACCACCGAGCGGATCTTGATCTTGGTCGGGGCGAGGTGTGGCTGTGGTGAAGCAGGGCTGGAGGGGCGCACCAGCCCTCTGCAGGGGTGCACCCTGCCTGATGCACAGTGGCTTTACAAGAGGCACCCACACTTAGCAGCACACAGTCGCTACACCTGCTCACCGCCCCCGAACACACAGCATCCTCAGGGTCCCCAGAGGGCCAGGACTGAGCACCCCAGCACCAGCACACAGCAGGTGCTCCATAAATGCTTTTTGCTTGAATGGATGCTATTTCAATAAACACCCATTTCCGCATCCTCTCTCCTTGATAATAATAGCAAACCCTTAGGGACTGAGGGCTGCCTTGAGAACTTTACACATATTCCAACCTTAAGACTTGGTCCTGTTCAGATCCCATTTTGCAGAGGAGGGAACTGAAGCACAGATCGACTTTCCCAAGGTCACACAGCTAGTAAACACGTTTGGTTGGCTTCAGGGGCCTCACTTTTAACCCTCATTCTTTCTTCTGCAAGGCCTTGTAGTCTCTAAACCGTTTCTTGACTGAGTCGAAGTGCTCTGTACTCTTCAAATACAGACTGAGCCTGGGGATATGGCAGATGGAAAGAGGCAGACGAATGAGCAGGACCTCCTGGACCTGGGACGGCTGCGTCCTTCCAGGCAGAGCCCGTTCCTGTCTCCCTGCGGGCCCCTCTGCACCCACAGTCCTGTTCTGGCTGCCCCTTCCTGGTACTGGAGGGGCACGGGGGGGCAGGGGGCGGTCCTCCTTGGGAACTGGGACCTAACTGAGCCTGGCCCATCTCAGCCTGGTTTTCCTGTCAGAGCCACGAGGAAAGAGGAAGGTGTCCAGGTGTAGACGTATCCACCGCAATCATGGGAAAACACCAAATGCAGTTTATCAGGAACACTTCTTAGCCTCATTGGAGCCCACAGCTGCCTGGGGCTAGGAGCGGATGGGGGAGGTGGCCCAGGAGCCGGGATCTATCCCTGACTCACAGCTGGAGTAACATCTGCCCAGCACTTAGCAGCTTACAAAGAGCTTTTGTATAAATGGTTTCATGTCATCTCCATCACACTCTGGGAGGGAGGGAGGGAGGGAGGGAGGGATTCCTGTTCCCATTATGCAGAAGAGGACACCAAGGTTCAGCAAGTTTCCGCCACCTGCTCTGGCCTGGAGCACGCATGCGCTCCTTTTGTGCACCATCGTCCCAGACCTGGGAGCGTGGGAGACACCCTGCCATCCAGCGGGCCGGCCTCCTGCCAGCTCACACACCCTCCAGCTATCATACTCCTCGGGTCCCCTGGAGAAGCTGTCCGCCAGGCTGGCTTGACACTCCGCTGTGGTGTTTCAGTGGCTGCTTTTACCCACAGCCCTCTGGCTCCACCGGCCCAGCCTGTGGTCTAGCTCTGTGGCCACCCTATGGCCTCCTCCTCTGGGGCCCAGAAGCACAGCTTGAGAAGCCAAATGGGGCAGGCACCTCGCTGGGTCCATCCCCCACCTCCAGTCCACGTATATATCAGCACCTGTCTTTGGTGGGTTTTAAAATATCTATAAGTGCTTTATTGCTACATAAAATTCACCCTTATAAAGGGTACATTCTGTGGGTTTTAGTATATTCAGTGCTGTGCAATCATCACCACTAATTTCAGAACGTTTTCATCACCCCGAAAAGAAACCCGGTACCCATTAGCCATCACTCCTCAACCCCACTCCCCCATCCCTTGACAACCACTAACGTATTTTGTCCCTATGGATTTGCCCCTTCTGGATTTTTCATGTAAATGGAATCATATACTATGTGGCCTTTCGCGTCTGGCTGCTTTCACTCAGTAGAGTGTCTGCAAGCTGCATCTGTGTTGTAGCACGCGTCAGTACATCATTCGTTTTTATGGCCGAATAATATTCCATTGGTTGGATATACACATTTTTCTTACCCATTTATACACTGATGAACATTTGGATTGTTTCAATTTTTGACTATGAGTAACACTGCTATATATATTTGCGTACAGATTTTTGTGTGAACTGACGTTTTCAATTCCCTTGGGTATGTACCGAGGACTGAAGCTGCTGAGTCATACGGTAACTCATTTTGAGGAACTGCCAGACTCTTTTCCAAAGTGGCGGCACCATTTTATAAACCCAACAGCAGCATGTGAAGGTTCCAGCTTCACCACATCCTCACCTATTGTTATTGTCTGTCTTTCTTCACTTTAGCTATCCTGGCGAGTGTGAAGTGGTGTCTCAATATGGATCTGTGTATGGTGCTTACCAGATGCCAAGCCTGGGTTTGGCTTGTAGGGAACGGAGTAGAGAAGGAGACGTCGTTTGCCATCAGAGGAATCACAGCTCAGCTCAGAGTAGGAGGAGATAAATAGACACATCTTTTTTTTTTTTAGAAATTCTTATTGGGTTTTGTTTTTATTTTTATTTATTAATTTTTTTGGCTGTGCTGTGCAGTGTGTGGGATCTTAGTTTCCCGACCAGGGATCGAACCCGAGCCCCCTGCATTGGAAGCGCAGAGTCTTAACCACTGGACCGCCAGGGAAGTCCCCACTTCCTGGGTGGATAGGTGAATAAAGAAAAAGTCTTTATTCACACATTAATTAGTGTGTCTCAGCACTGAGTGGGCTGGACATCATGGGAGACCCTGAAATAGATAAGATATGGTCTCCAGCCTAATGGACTCTTTGAATGAAGACTGTAAAGACCTACACCAGCAGTCCATCCACCCAGCCATCTACCCACCTCCACCTATCTATCTGTCCATCCATACACCCACCTACCCGATCATTCAGCCATCCAACAACCAAACATTAGACCAGCAGTCCATCAAAACATCCACCTCTCGGGACTTCCCTGGTGGCTCAATGGTTAAGAATCCGCCTGCCAGTGCAGGGGACACAAGTTTGAGCCCTGGTCCGGGAAGATCCCACATGCCGCAGAGCAACTAAGCCCGTGCGCCACAACTACTGAGCCTGCGCTCTAGAGCCTGCGAGCCACAACTATTGAAGCCTGCGTGCCACAACTACTGAAGCCCACGTGCCTAGAGCCCATGCTCTGCAGCAAGAGAAACCACCGCAAGGAGAAGAGAAGCCCGTGCACTGCAACGAAGACTAGCCCCTGCTCACCGCAACCAGAGAAAGCCCGTGCGCAGCAATGAAGACCCAACGCAGCCATAAATAAATAAAAATTTAAAAAAAAAACGAACAAAAGACATCCACCTCTCCATTTACTCACCTACTACTCATTTACCTACCCAATCATCCTCGACTTGTCTATCCATCCATCTTTTCATTCACCCACCCATCCAGCCAGCCAACTGTCCATCTGTCTATGCAACCATTTAACCACTAGCCCGTCACATCACCTACCTATCCTTCCATCCAGTCAGCAACCCACCTGTCCATCCATTCATCCATCCAGCCATCCATCTGTCTGTCCATCTATCCAGCCAGCTACTCAATCGTCCATCCTTCCAAGCACCAACCATTCAAACACCAATCCATCAAGTCAGCCTCCCACCCAACCAACCACCCACCTATCCACCCAACCATCCGTCCATTCATTTGTCCACCACTGATCCACCTGGCCATCCTGGACACTGGAGCTGGACACGAAGGCTTTGCTCCTTCATTGAAAATACTTCTACCCACTATTCCCTGACCAGTTATAGTTCCCACTCCTTTGGCTTATACTTTGGGACACACATTTCTCAACACTTCCCACCTTCTTAGATGGTTATTTAGACGTGGAATCTTTCATCACATGTGACATCCACCATTTTTTGAACGCTTCTTATGCGCTGGGAACCTGCTAGGCCTTTTATCATTTAATTTTCACAAAGGCACCATGAGACAGATACTAGGTCCACCTCCACTTTCCAGATTAGGTAACTAAGGCTCAGAGAGGCGAAATATCTTGCCTAGGGTCACACAGCAAATGCATGAGGGAAGCCAGGACTGCAGGCCCTTTCTATGACCTTGCAGAAAACAGGAGCATCCCTGTCTCTGAGGGATGTTTGCTGTGCTTCCAGGGAGGCAGTGCACTCCTGGCCTCCGGGAGGAGATGTGACCCGGGGTGCAGAGGGGCTGAAGGATGCTGAAGCTGAGCCCTCAAATGATCAATGTGAATGGTCACAATGAGCCCTTCCCACCCTAGACCACCGGCCGGCGTCCACTCGCCTCTCAACCCTGACCTTTCCTTAGACCCTCAGACCTGCCCAGGGCTTTGTGGAAGATGTCCCCTCTGCCTGCATGGCCACCCGTCTTCATGCGGTCACTCCCTTCATCCCTCTGACCTTGGCTCACAGGTCACTGCCTCAGCCCCCGTCACCGCAGGGTCCCCCTGACTGCCTGTCAGGCCCTCCCCTGCCCTTGCTCCTCCACAGCCGGCCTGAGGCAGGGACTGGTTCCTAGCACCCGGGAAGGCACACAGCGGGGGCTTCACCAACATTTGCTGAAGACTCAGTCTCTGAAGTTTCCTCCAGCCTCTGGCCACCATCACCCTTTCCAGGGACTTCCACCCCTGCCTCCCTCCTGAGGGCCTCCACCCACAGACCCTGCTGGATGCCGGTGCCCGTTCACAGCTGATCCCTGCTGGGGATGCTGGCACTTGCCCAGGGCCAAGCTAAACATTGGTGGGCAAAGCCTAGAATGCCGCCCCATCCCCCCTTCTCCCCCATGAAGCCTTCCTGATGCCTGAGTCTGTGCCCCCAAGCACTTGGAGGCTGTCTCTCGGCCCTTTTCTGAATTAGATGTGCCTGAGAGCAGGGCCTTCAGGGCAGACGGGGTCTGTCACGTGGCCCCAGCAGCCGGCCCGGGGCTGCATCCCGGCAGACCTCGTATGTTTGCAAAAGGAATACGTGAATGGATGGCCGTGAGTGGCCGAAAGAGGCCAGAGCCACCAGCTCAGATGGCAGGTGCCTGGTGGGATCTGGTTCCCTTGGACAAAGGTTGATGCGGAGGGCAGGTGAATAAATCATGAGGGCCCTGGAGCAGGGCCGGGGCAGGACGACTGACCTCATTCGGAGAGGTGAGGGGCAGGCAGCTGCGCGGTAAGTGGGCTGGGGCATAACAAGGGGGCACAAGAGGCCACTGCCGGCTGCTGGCCTACGAGGTTGGCAGAAGCTAAGTGGGAGGTGCAGAGGTACCCCGGGGCTCTGAGTGGGGAGAAGGGGGGAGGTCTGGGGCAGGACTTGGGGGGGATGGTCTTTCCAGAATCCAGGAGCCATCCTGGGCAGGGGGGATGGTGGGGAGAATAGGAAGGGCAAGGATGGACAGACAGAAAGACAGACCAATGTGAGAAATAGTCTCACGCAGCAGAGGGAGGGAAGTGACAAAGAAATGGGGCATGAGTGGGCAGAGAGACCCACAGAGACACAGCTGGACAGATTGTCAACAGAGGGCAGGGGGTGGAGAGGGGAGGGCAGGTGAGACTGACAAAGAGAGACACCCATGGAGCAGAGGGGACAGAGGGGGGCAGAGAACAACACAGAATCAGAGGTGGAAGAGGATGTGGGGAGACGCAGAGCCCAGGAACCAGAGAGGCTGGTGTGATGCCGAGGGGCCCCGGGGCGCAGCCTGTGGCCAGCATGAGGGCGGCAGCTCAGGGGAAGGCTAGGATTTCAGGTAGGGGCTGTGTGAGGGGCTTGGGGAGCTAGGAAAGACAGGAACCTTGGAGGACCTGGGGGCCATCAGCCCGCGGAGTGAGGAGCAGGGAGAAGAGTAGCAGGGACCCTGTGGGGACCACATCCACAGCTGCCCACTAAGCTGTCCTTCCGCAGGACCCTGGACAGCGGAGTGGGGCAGTACCCCGCAGCCAGCGGGAGGTGCCAAGCCCTTGTCTCCATGGCCCTTCCCCAGGGCCCGGCAGATGGCAGCCTCCCCACGGGGGACCCCAGCCCCTCCGAGGGCACTCCAGGGCCTAGCCAGGCCCCTGCCAACCCAGCAGCCACCAGACGGCGGGCGCTCCTCCAGGAGCTGGAGACCCAGGTGCAGGCCGCCTACGGGCAGGTAAAGGGGGCCGGGGTATGGAGCCATCCTGAACTGGGGGACCGTGAGAGAACAGTGGGGATGCCACACCCCAACCGGGGCCCGCTGGACCAACCCAGGGCTGAGCCCAGGGAGGGGACCTTGGACGTGCACAGTGACAGAGGGGTCAGCAGTCACTCAGCTGTCCAGGAGGGAGACTGGCATCCCTCCCCACCTCTGCCCTCACTGAGGCCTGCTTCCAGCCCACAGAGCCCAAAGTCAGCTGCCCTCGGCTCCTTGCCCAAGTACAAGGGGCAGGGGGCAGGTCCAGGCAGGTGTGCCGAGCAGGCTGGCTGGGTGGATGCTCTGGGGTGAGAGCAAGGGTCCGACAGGGAGGGCCAGGGGCTTCCTGGGTCTGCTGTTCTGGGGAGAGATGACCCAGCCTGCTCTAGCACAGAAGTCTCCTGGTTTCCTCCTCCCAGTTCCGGGCCCTGCTTCTGAAGACATTAAATCTCTCCTGATTAGAAGAGATTAGGGGTAGTGGTGGGGGGAGAGGGTCCTGGAGGCGGGGTGTCTGGAAGACCCTCAGGAGTGAGCATGGGGAGGTTATGCCTCCCAGGGGGGCCTTATGCCCCGAGTGGCCCCCCTCACCAGCAGAGATGCTCAGAGATAATCCCAGATTAGGACCCAAGCCCCTGTGCCCAAGGCTCCCTGCCTGCCCACCCACGCCCGATCTCCCCCACAAAACCCTAGGAAAATCCCCTGCAGTGCTCCCAGACTCTCACTGGGAGTGGCTGGGGGCTGGTGGGAGCCCACAGCATCCGCTGAGGCCCAGCCCTGGGCTACCCCCAGGACTCCAGGCCTGGCATGGTTCAAGGGCCCATGGGAAACTCTGCCAAGCGGCCCCAACACCAGGGGCCTAAGGTAGGAGTGTCAAGGGGGAAAGCCAAGGCCAGGAGGCTGGCTGGACCCTGAAAGGTTCTGGTGGGGGGTGGTGCAGAGCCCTGTGAGAGGCTGAGCTGGGGTTACAGCGCAGCTGGGGGATGGAGGGGTGGGTTCCCACCACCCTAGACCGAGATTTTCCCTGGCAGCCCCCAGACTCTGGCCCATCCTGGTCTTGGCTCCTGTAGGCCACTGGGCTTCCCCTGCCAAAGCTCGTCAGGGCCCCCAGCTGCCCACTCAACTGCCCCATCCCTGCTGCTACCCTTGCCCTCTGCTAGTCAGTCCTGGCCTGGGAGACTCAGCACATGAGCTCAGGGTCTCACTCTGCCATTGGCTTTCTGAGTGACCGTGGCCAAGTCTCTTGCCTTTTCCGGGCCTCGGTTTGCCCAACTGAACAGTGAGGGGGTGGACCCTTCCAGCATAGAGTGTTGCTGATGGTGAGGGTCCACTGTTCTGTGCTGGGTTCTAACGACGGGAGAGGCTGGTGAGGGAGGGGGGAGAGGGGTCACTGTCCCAGCTCATGGCCGACTCTGCTGCAGGACTGCTGGCAGTGGCCTGGCTCCCCGCCAAGGGGGTCCCGCCATGGCCTGGGCCCCAGCCCCAAGGAGCAGAGGAGCCCTGGGCCGGGTGTTCAGGGCTGCTACTCTGTACTCAGTAGCCTGGTGGGGCCTGCCTGCATCTTCCTGCGGCCCAGCATCGCCGCCACCCAGCTCGTATGTACGGTCACCACCTGCCTGCCGCCCGTGCCCACCTTCTCCTTGAGTGGAAGGAGAGGATTGAGTGGGGATCTCAGAGCAAAGCACACAGACCCAGGGGTGTAAGGGGCAGAGAGGAGTGGAGAAACAGACATGGGATCAAACACGGGGGAGACCCAGGGAAACATGCCAGGAAAGAAAGAAGAGGGGGCCGAGAGCAATCCAGAGAAATGGCAGAGACAGCCACCAAGAGGATGGTCAGGGAGGGGACAGGGCTCCCAGGAGAGGGACAGAGAGAACAAGAGGGACATATGCTGACACTGAGGCCCCCATGGCCAAGCCCAAGGTTCTGCCCAACCCCAGATCCATCTCCAGCTAATGGAGCTCCGGCCCTAGAGGAGGGTGGGCACGGGGAACAGGGAAGAGGGGCCAGGTGCCCAGGTCCATCAACAGGAATGGTGGGAGGAATGGGTCGGAGCAGTGTCACTGCTGGCCCTGTGCCTGCATGTTGTAGGGGGCCCCAAAGGACAAGAAGGAAGGGATGCAGGTGCCTGGGGGGTCCAGGGAATTCTTAACCTCTCTGTGTCCCCTCAGGACCGGGAGCTGCGGCCAGAGGAGATTGAAGGTAAAGGGTTGGGGAAAGAACTAGAATTTCCGGAATGCGGGGCAGTGGGTGGGGGCCTGAGCACGCTCCAGGAGGAGCAGGAAGGCCGCAGGGCATCCGTGCGAGAATATGGGGACAAGACTGAGCAGGGCGGGGTTGAGAGAACGCCCAGCTGTCAGTTCCCTGGTCCCACTTGCCAGGTGGGTCACGGTCCCCTTTTTTTATTTGTTCATTCAGCGAACACTTCCTGGGTGCCCACTGTGTGCCTGGCCCAGTGCTGAGCACTGGGAAACGTGACAAACTGGACAGATATGGCCTGTGTCCTCTGGAGTCAGACGTCAATAAGTCAACTACAAGTACAAATGGTGCTAAGTGCTCTCAAGGAAGTGAACAAATGGGCCAGAGGGGACTGAACTGAGAGGGAAGACCTCCTTGATTAGGTGACTTAAGGACCAAAGAGGAGGGGAGAGTGTCCAGAATGTGAGCTCCATGAGGTCAAGGATTTGTTTCTCCCTCTCCCTTCCTTCCTTCCTCTTTCCTTCCTTCCTTCCTTCCTCTCTTTTTCGTTCATTCTTTTCTTTCTTTCTTTCTTCCTTCTTCCTTCCTTCCTTCCTTTCTTTCTTTTTCTTTCTTTTTCTTCCCCTTCCTTCCTTCCTTCCTTTCTTTCTTTCTTTCTTTCTTTCTTTCTTTCTTTCTTTTCTTTCTTTTCTTTCTTTTTCTTTCTTCATTGCCATATTCCCAGTACCTAGAGCAGAGCTTGGCACATAGCAGATGTTCCTTAAATATTTACAGAATGAATTAAAGGAATAGCATGTACAAAGGCCCTGAGGCAGCAAAGAGAAATGGGTGTTTAGAAAGAGGAAATGATTGGACCAAGGGGAGAAGGTCCAATCCAGGATGGGGTCCAGGGTGACGTGGGGGAAGGACTGACTCTGCCCTGCCTGGCAGAGCTGCAGGCCGCCTTCCAGGAGTTTGACCGAGACCGGGACGGCTATATCGGCTGCGGGGAGCTGGGAGCCTGCATGCGGACACTGGGCTACATGCCCACGGAGATGGAGCTCATTGAGATTTCACAGCAAATCAGTATGTGCCTGAGACCTGCCCCACCCCCAGTTCTCCAGAGGCCATGCCCATGGCCAGGGCAGCTGGGCAGCCCAGGGAACAGAGGTGTCTACACAGGTTGGCCCCCAGAGCTCGGGACCTTGGTCATTCTCAAGGCAAGCTCTCTGCCTCCAGAGAATCTCACCATCCCCTAGGATGTGGGTGAGTCAAGGACCATCGTGCCCACTTTTTAGATGAGGGCAGAACTCTTATTATCCCCATAAGGAGAAGAAAGTCAGTTCTTAGGGAAGCGTGGGTGCTTAGCAAAGGAAGTGGTTGGAGCCAAGATCTGAATGCGGGCAGCCTACCCAGAACCCAGCTCTTTCTCTATGCTTCATTCCCAACAGAGGGAAAACAGGATTAAATAAGAATAGGAAGCCAAGGAAAATCAGTGTGTAGAAATTCTCCACACTGAGTCTCTGAAAGGTTAAGTGACTTGCTTAAGGTCACAAAGTCAGATCATTGGAGCCAAGACTTGAACCCAACTGAACTCTTCAGAAAAATTAAGAAAAGCCCTCAGGAGACACAGATGACCCAGCCTGTGAGACCAAGAGGGAGGGAAAGGCCCATTTAGTGGGGCAGGGGAGAGGGACACAGACCAGAAGGGAAGGACAAAAGGCAGAGGGCGCCAGGGCTGGGCAGGGGTCTCTGATGGTCCCAGGTCTCTGATGGGCGTGGCCCCCAGGTGGCGGGAAGGTGGACTTTGACGACTTTCTGGAGCTGATGGGCCCCAAGCTGCTGGCGGAGACTGCGGACATGATTGGCGTCAGGGAGCTGCGGGACGCCTTCCGGGAGGTGGGGTCACCGGGGCTGGAGGGGGCGGGGCTGCTTGTCTGCTGTGAGTGAGGGGCTGCACGAATGAACGGTTCGGTCTGTGACCTGATGCCGCAACCAACGCCGCCACAGTTCGACACCAACAGGGACGGCTGCATCAGCTTGGGTGAACTCCGGGCGGCTCTGAAGGCCCTGCTGGGAGAGCGGCTCAGCCAGCGGGAGGTGGACGAGATCTTCCGTGACATTGACCTCAACGGGGACGGCCTGGTCGACTTTGAAGGTACCGTCCCCCGCTCACCAAGCTCAGGACCGCTCTCCCTGGGAGGGTTTTAACGGAGGAAGAGCCTTAATCCGTGTGTGCCAGGCGCTGTGCTAAGCACGCCTGTGTCCTTTCCTAGGTAATCATCACGAAAACCCAGGAGGAAAGAACTCTTATCCCCATAAGCAGGAGAAGAAAGTCGGTTCTTAGGGAAGCGTGAGTGCTTAGCAAAAGTGGATGGAGTCAAGATCTGAATGCGGGCAGCCTACCCAGAACCCAGCTCTTTCTCTATGCTTCATTCCCAAAAGAGGGAAAAAAGGATTAAATAAGAATAGGAAGCCAAGGAAAATCAGTGTGTAGAAATTCTCCAAGGTAGGCCCCAGAGTGTTCCTGGCTTCCTAGCAGCCAAAGCAAAGAGGAAAATAGGTTCAGTTACAAGATTTGGGTTTTTTTCCCTGTAAGATGAAGCCCCTCTTCCTGGCCTATTCCCTACCAGATTCAGGGGACTCCCCTGCATGCCCTGTCTTGACCACACTCCCTCCCACCTCAAGGCCAGTATATTAGCCTCACTCCTGGGGAGTCCAGAGAGCAGACCAGAAAACGTTGGCTTTGTCCTGGCAGAGTTTGTGCGAATGATGTCTCGCTGAGCCTGTACAGAAGCTGGAGGCAGCAGACAGGACTTGGCACCAGAGCCACTGCCTGCCAGTGTGTTCCCGGAGCCCCTCGCCTCCAGCTGGGACCCTCATCCTCTCCTCCCTGCCCCGGCCTGTGTGCAGTGCCCTTGCCTGCCCTCACCTCCACCCCCACTCGTCCACCAAGCCTCCTTGCCCGTCTCTATTTCTCTGACAATAAAGCATCTTTGAGCAGCTTTCACCACTCACTTGTTCACCCTGCAGGTATTTGGCCCCCAAAAGTGAAGTCCCCTCGACTGTGAACTTTGGGTGGGTAGGGGCCCTCCCTGGATCCTGCACCCAGCCCAGAGCAAGTGTTGGGAAACGTCCCCGGATGAGTAAACCCAACCTGCTTCTCCCAGAGCTGGGTGCGCGGTGGCCCCTCATCCTGTGAAGGGCTCCTACCGGACCCAGGATGACGTGAGAGGAGCAGGTGCCTGAGGGCTTTCCCCAAGCTCCATCCCATTTCCTCTTAGAAGGGTGCTGCGCGGTGCTCCCTCCAAAAAGGAACTTGCTGGTCGGCTGGGAGCAGTGAGTGAGCTGACAGGCCTCTTCAGGACATACCTCAGCTTTGGGGCTGATACCTCACTCTTCCCGGGAGCCCCCAGCCACTGACCGAGCACATAGGTGGTCTCCGCTCCGAGCTTCCCTCCAGGTTAGCCGAGGTGTGGTCAGGTCAGCCTCGAATCGGAAGCTGTCTGCCCAATCCTGCTTCACCGTGCGTCCTCGTTTTTTGCATCCCTAACTTCAGCTTGGTGTCTGCCTCCCGGGGAGACCAAATGACACATCTCCTCACTCCAACCCTGCCACGGTCTTTGTAACCCCATGTGCCATATTGAGGTACCCCAGAGGCCGGGTGTCAGTGACTTGCTAGAGGTCACGCAGCTCCACTGCCATCTCTCCCCTCCAGGCCATGCAGCGCGTGCTGCCAGATTTTTCTTCCTGAAATGCCATTTGCGTGTTGTCACACTCTAGAAACTGGCCATGATCCCTCATTGCCCCCAGGCTGATCTGGCCCCTTTGCCTGGCACCAGAAGGCTCCGGGGAGGAACTGGCATACAGTCACACAGGTTAGGATGAAGCGGAGGTGGGACTTCACCCAGGCCTGGGGACTCTGAAATCACAGTGCCAACAAGAAAGGGCGCCTCCAGGTCAGAGCAGACCCAGGACAGGCCTCAGCCTCCTCAAGCACTGCCTGACCAGATGCCGTTCCTACCTGCCGGGAGGCATGATGGGCTTGATATCCAGGTCAGGAAGGGGGAGGAGCTTTCAGTGCCCGTGGCTGGTCCTCAGCATTGCTACTGCCAACAAGATGGTCTTAAGACAGAGCAGGCGGGCAGCCACCGGCACTCTGCTCAGCCTGGAGCTTGGACCCCGAGGTGCTAGGGCTGGCTGCCGCAACCTCAGCACCACTTGACTGGCAGATCACAATTAATGCTTAATCCTCAATCGGGTGATCTCTCCTGCCAGTCTGGCAGGCTTGGGGCTGAGGAGGAGTTGCCCCAGCCCTGCAGCTTGTCTGGGAGCCATGGACCACACTCCCTCCCACCACCCTCCACTGGCCGGCACAGATGGCATTGCTGCCTGAGAGGTCTGTCCCCTCTGCAGGGGCTGGGAAGAGTGATGGACAGGTGCCAGGGGAAGACCAGAGCAGGCTCAAGGTCACCTTCCCACGGGCCCCAGCTTGTCAGGCCCTGTGCCTGGAGCAAGGGAGAGGGGATGGTTGGGGGGATGACCTTAATTGGCTGCCGTGTGTCTGCTGGCATCAGAAGTGCCCACAGTTCCCCCAAATCTCACACATGCCCTCCCACCCCAGAAAGGCTGTTAGCTCAGAAGTTCCAAACAGACACAGCTGGAGCAGGCAGCAGGCCTGGGAGGAACAGGAAGCAGGCAGCGACTGTGCAAGCCAAGAGCCCCTTCCCCGCCTAAAGGGGGCACCTGCCACCCAACTCCACTGACTGTTGTCAGCTGGAGCAGGCTAGAGCTACGGCATCTTCTGGTTTTCCAAGACAAGCTGTCAGTTGAGATTTTTACCTTAAGTCCACTTTAAATAGTTGGAGTATAATATACATTCAGTAACGTATACGAATGTAAAGCTCAGTGGATTTTTACGTGTGTATGCACCGGGTAACCATCACCCAGATAAAGATATTACATCCACTTATTGTATTTTAGAGTAGTTCTAGGTTTACAGAATTATTTTGAATATTGGACAGGGAGCTCCTAAATACCCCACACCGAGCTTCTCCTATGTGTTAGTCAAGGTTCTCCAGAGAAACAGAACCAGTAGGAGGGGTGTGTGTGCGTGCGTGCGTGCGTGCGTGTGTGTGTGTGAAGATATTTATTGTAAGGAATTGGCTTGGGTAATTATGGGCACAGAGCAGTCCCCAGATCTTCATTCAGAAAGCTGGTGACACAGGAGACCTAGTGATACAGTTCCAGCCCAAGCCCGAAGGCCCAAGAACCAGAAAAGTCAATGTTGTAAGTTCCAGTCTGAGAGCAGAAGACTGATGACCCTGCTCAAAGGTCAGGCAGGCAAAATTCCCTCTCGTTCAGCCTTCTTTTTTTCCCTTCAGATCTTCAACCCACATTGGGAAGAGCCATCTGCTTTACTTAGTCCACAGATTCAATGGATGTTAATCTCATCCAGATACACCCTCACAGACACACCCAGAATCATGTTTGACCGAAGGTCTGGGCACCCCATGACTCAGTCAGGTTAACACACAAAATCAACCACGACACTCTATTAACATCTTACGTCAGGATGGTACCTGTGTCACTGCTGATGAACTAATACTGGCACATTAACTAAAGTCCACGTTTTATGCAGATTTTATCACTTTTTCCCTTGCTCTGTTCCAGAGTGCCATCCAGGACACCATGTTACATTAGGCATCATGTCTCCTTAGGCTTCTCTTGGTCATGATGGTTTTACAGAATTTCCTTGTTTTTTTAAATTATCTTGGCAGTTTTTTAAAAATTTTTGTTTGTTTATTTATTTATGGCTGCGTTAGGTCTTTGTTACTGCACACGGGCTTTTTCTAGTTGCAGCGAGCGGGGGCTACTCTTTGATGCAGTGCGCGGGCTTCTCATTGCCGTGGCTTCTCCTGTTGCAGAGCATGGGCTCTAGGTGCGCGGGCTTCAGTAGTTGTGGCACGCGGGCTCGGTAGTTGTGGCTCGCAGGCTCTAGAGAGTAGGCTCAGTAGTTGTGGCGCACTGGCTTAGTTGCTCTGCGGCATGTGGGATCTTCCCAGACCAGGGCTCAAACTTGTGTCCCCTGCACTGGCAGGCGGATTCTTAACCACTGCGCCACCGGGGATGTCCCTCTTGACAGTTTTGAGGAGGACCAGTCAGGTATTTTATAGAATGTCCCTAAATTGGGATTTTTCTGATGTTTTTCTCACGATTAGAATGGGGTTCTCATCCCAACATATGAAGGGTGCATACTATCAACATGATATCACTGATGCTGTTGACCTTGATCACCTGGCTTAAGGTAGTGTTTGTCAGGTTTCTGTACTGTAAAATTACTCTTTTTCTTTCTCCTGTTACATACTATACTCTGGAAGGAAGTCACTATACACAGCCCTCGCTTAAGGGGGGGTGGAGCATTATAATTCACCTCATTAAGGGCTGAGTTTCTACATAAATTACTTGAAATTCTTCTGTCCGGGAAATTTGTCTCTTCTCCATTTATTTATTTGTGCAATCATTTTTACATCAATATGGACTCATAGATATTTATTTTATACAAGTTATAATCTAGTACTATTATTTTATTTTCTTGCTCAAATTGCTCTACCTTTGGCCATTGGGAGCTCTTTCAGTTGGCTCCTGTGTCCCTCTGACATACCGCCATTATTGTGGGTGTTTGGGTTTGGGGGTTTTTATTTCATTTTAGCATTTTCTTACTTTCTGGCACAACTAGATGCTTCAGAATCATCTTGTATATTCCTGCCCCAGTCCTAGAATCTGCCATTTCTCCAAGGAACCCTGCTTCATTTTATTGGAGAATGGTATTCGAAACCAAGATCTGGGTGCAAGCATGCTTCTAGGCCCTCTCAGCCGATAGAGTGATGAGATATATATGTATACTAACCTGTGAACATAGAAATTTTAAAATATTTCTGTATGTAACCAACTGTATTTATATCAAGCTAAACATGAGTTCCTACTGATACCTCCAACTCTACTCCATTACCACATGGATCATTCTGGCCTCCTCCTCCTCGCTTACCTGTAACTTCTCATTCCAACATTGTACATGTGTAGTGGTTTCCGAATTGTTAACCCGTACCGCCATGGGAAACCACGTCATCAACTAGGGTCCAGTGCTTATGTGCAGTGCTTTTAGTCTTTTTCTTACAGACACCACTCATTTTCAGACTAGCACCTTATTCCACCACTCCCTTCACTGAAGCTGTTTCATACATTTGTGATACAGTTTGATTCTTTTGTCATATTCTGCATTCCATCCTGGGATCCCCTGACCTCCTAAATGATTTTTTTAATCATTAAAAAATATTCGTGATTGAAGCTCACTCTTTGACAAATGCTTAAGAGGAGAATGAAACAGTAAGCACTTTATGAATATTCACTTAATCCACACAACAACCTTAAGAGATAGTTATTATTAGCGTCCCCATTTTACAGACGGGGAAGCTGAGGCCTATTGAGGTAACTTGCCCAAGGGCAAATCAGTCAGTCTGACTCCAGATGGTGCTGTAGTCCATGATCCAGGACGGCGCATGGTACAGGGCCCGGTATGCAGTTTAGTATTCAAGGTTAGCTGTTCCTGCTATTGTCATTATGAGGCACCGGCGTGGGGCCTTAGGGGTGTGGGGGGTGGGGTGCAGGTTGAGGAGCCTTTGAGGTCGCCCTTGGACCTTACACCAGCCTAGACCCGAGGTCCAGGCAATTGGGAGGAAGAAGCGCATCAACAGCGTTGGTGACGGACCCGTTGCCATGGGAACAGACGGAGGCCTCAGGAGGGCGCATGCGCCGATCGAGGACAGGTTGCTGAACCGGTGAAAGGTGACGTAAAAGCGCACGGGGTGGGGCGCAGGGTGGGGAACGTCAAAGCCCTGCGTCCTCCGGCACTCAGAGCTGAGGAAAGGCGCGCGCGCCCGCGCGCGCGGCGGCGACGGCGGCGGCGCCGGCGACAGCAGGCCAGCTGGACCGGGACCGGGCAGCGGGAAGCTGACGTACGAAGCAACGTGAGTGAGGCGCGAGGGTGGCACCCGAGCCCGGGAAGCCCGGCTCGGCGCGAACCGCGGCGGACCAGACCCAGGTCCAGGCTTCCGAGGCCCCGCCTCTCGGGTTTTGGGACTAATCGGATTGAGAGCGCGCCGGCCCGGGCCGCGAACTCGCCAATTGCGGAGGGCGTCGGCCACCGCCCAATCCGAAGCAGACAGGTGCGAGGTCCGGAAGGCGGAGACCAATCAGCAGCGGTTGCGGCCTGTTGGGGCCGGTCTCGGCCAATGAGAAGGCCCGAGTGACATCTTCGCGCGCCAATCGGGAGTGAAGGAGCGTTCGTACCCGCCCGCCCTTCCGGCCTGAGCTCTATTTACCAGGGGCGTGCTGCCGGCTTGCCAATCAGAGCGCGGCTGAGCGGCCAGGCAGCCAACCCGGGAGGAGCGGCCGGCCGGCGTCTGCCGCACCCAGGAGTTGGGGATGTCCTACAAACCCATCGCCCCCGCCCCCAGCAGCACCCCCGGCTCCAGCACCCCTGGGCCCGGCACCCCGGTCCCTACAGGTGAGGATCCAGCTCCACCCCTGCTTGCCTGCCCGGGCGGTCGAGGTCTCGAAGAGAAGACGGCTTGAGTTCTGCAATACTGGGCCTGCCGCCTACCCTCGCTGAGCCTCAGTTCGCTGGCCTGTGAAGTGGGCGTGGTCACGTAAGGGCTTGTTGGTGAAGCGCAGGGGGAGGGGTTTATCCTGAAGTTTAGCAGCCTGGAATGAAGCCCTTTGGAGGGAATCGGGCGAATCTGGTCCGGGGCTTGGAACGTCGGGGCGAGGCGTCCCTGCCCCACGCTGACCTCTTACTGGCGCATGTTGCAGCCGGAAGTGTCCCATCGCCGTCGGGCTCGGTGCCTGGAGCCGCTGCCCCTTTCAGACCACTGTTTAACGACTTTGGACCGCCCTCCATGGGCTATGTGCAGGTGAGTGGAGCCGAGGGATTGCCTATGGATGGGGACTGGGGGCTCCTTCTTGGCCTGAGCTCACTGCCCTGTTCTCTTTTGACATAGGCAATGAAACCACCTGGTGCCCAGGGCTCCCAGAGCACTTACACCGACCTGCTGTCGGTCATAGAGGAGATGGGCAAAGAGATCCGGCCCACCTATGCTGGCAGCAAGAGCGCCATGGAGCGCCTGAAGAGAGGTAAGTGAGGCCAGGCCCACCGCCCCTGCCCGGGAGACAAACACTGGACTTCACTAGTGCTTCACTAGGTAGGGAAGGAAAGACATCTGGAGGCCACCTGAGCCAAGCCTGGACTAGGGCCAGGATCACTATCCAGAGAGGCTGGGTTTTTTGGTTTGTTTTTTGTGTTTTTTTGGCCACGCCATGCAGCATGCGGGATCTTAGTTCCCCGACCAGAGATCGAACCCATGCCCCCTGCATTGGGAGCGTGGAGTCTTAACCACAGGACCACCAGGGAAGTCCCCCAGAGAGGCGTTTTAAATTGAATTGACATTGAGTTAATTTCCAGGGAAGGACCTGGGAGTTTGTATTTCAACAGGGCAAATTTGAGGATTAACCTCTAAACCTCTAACCTCATCCAGCCCCTCATTAGATTATAGTCCCTTTTACTGAAAGGGAAGGGGATGGAGAGGGAGGGTGTTTTTCACTGGCGGGTGAACTTGGGACTGTGGAGGGTCGCTGAGATCCTGTATGTTACTTCCGCATCCACACCCCAGGCATCATCCATGCCCGGGCGCTAGTCAGAGAGTGCCTGGCAGAGACAGAGCGGAACGCCCGCACGTAACAGGACTCGACTCCGCCTCAGCATCTGGACCTTTCCGGGCCACTGCAGAGCACCTGCTTCTCCCTGGCCTTCACCCCGAGTTGCACTTCCCATCCTGGGCTTCCTGTTCTGTGTCCTTTGGTGGGTGCCCTCCAGGAACCAGTGGGCGGCTCTCGCTCCAGTCGGCAGCACTAACTGGAAACCCCCAAAAGAGTTAGCAGCGAGGTCACTGTGAATCCCACCCATGACCTGCCAACAGTGTTGATCCAACTGGAGCTTTCTCCTTTCAGTGGCCCCCACCACTCAGCACTTACCCAGGACTTCTCACCACTTTTCCCAGACCCCTTCTCCCCAGCAGGGCCTCAGAAGGCCTGTCGCCTCCCTGCCCTGTCTCCTGGGCCGTGGCGACTCTTTTCTCAGTGTCTTTTGCTAAATATGCCCTTTTTGTATAAATACAAGATAATTTGGAGTGTTCTCTCAGCTCGTAGTTTCTGAGTCTGGTGCTTTTGCTAAGCCTGGATGGGCGGAAGGTGGGGTGCAGTGGGTGGGAGAGAGGCCCACGGAGCCTGGCTTTGCCTTGCCTCCACTATCCATTGACCTTGAGTGGAACCCTGCCCTTCTCTGGCCCTCAGCCTTCCAGCTGTAAGTAGTGGAAAGGGTGAGCTCCAGTAGCCGAGTGCCCTGCCCTCCTTCACGTGATGCCACCAGGGGGCAGCGCAGGGCCTTGGCTGCCTCCACGGCTGGAGGGCACTGTCTCCAGCCTGAGCCTAGAGGGTTCTTGCCCTGGACTAGCAGTGCCTAGCTGGTGGAAATGCCAGTTCACTTAAGCCACACCCTCACGTGCCTTAATGCCCTAACATCCTAAGCTCAGAATCAGCCCTGGAGGCTCTGAATACACCCCATCTCTGAGTCCTCAGAGAGGAAAGAAAGGGAGCATTGCTGCTTCCCTCCCCACAGGACCTGAGAAACAGTCAAGGAGAGAGAACTGGTTTCCAACATGGGTGAGACCCAGCTCGGTGCTGCCATACACTGTCCCAGTGCCTTGTAGCTGACTGGGTGTGGTCCCACGAGCCCAACCCTAGGCTGTCTCAGCCTTTGCGCAGGATCTGGTGGCCATTGACCGGACTGTGGACCCAGAAGATATAGAGGGGGGAAAGCCATGGGTCCCCATTCATGGACTAGCGCAAAGATTTGGAGTGACTGCAGGCCTCTGCCTGTGTGTGTGGCAGAATGACCCTAGAGGTCTGGGGCACTGGAACCCCACCAGCTAGGTAGAGGCAAGTCAGAGACCAGCTTCTGGCTGCACTTTGGACGGGGAGGCATTTCCCCCGCCCTGGGCCTCAGGATCCAAGGGCCTGGGAAGTTGGGAATGGGACTCTGTCATATTTCCATAGCACACAGGAGGGCTGGGCCAGGGTGGAGGTGGGAACCCAGAGTGCTTTGGGGATCCCAAAGAATACAGCGGGACTGAGAAGCGCCAGCCTTTGGAGAAGGGCCTCTTCTTCCCCCGCCGCGTAGGGGAAGGAAGAATGGGGCCGCCCTCCTCCGCCGCGGGCGGGGCTGCCCGGACCCGGCCCGGGTTGGGGGGAGGGCCGCCGGGCCCAGGAAGGAGGCGGGGCGGCCGCAGTGACGCGGCGGGCGACGGGAAGGACAGCAGGGGCACCGGCGGGCAGACCTGGAGGAAGGTCGGGGCCATGGGCCCGCGCTTCGCTTCCAGGGGGTCCGGCCACCGCTGGAATCCGAAGCCGGGGCTCGGGGCGCTGGGGGCTCTGACCCGCCGCCCGTCCGCCCCCGCCCGTACCGGGTGAGGGGCGCCCGCCCTAAACTAGAGGTGAGCCGGGACGTTGGCGGGCGGGCCAAGAGCACGGCGGGGGACGGGGACGCCGGGGAGTGGAAGGAAGTGGAGACAACGGGGGCCTCTCGCCTGCTCAGTGGGTGAGAGGTGTAGGTAGGGGCTGCAGCGAAACCGGGGCGCAGGTGGACGGAGGGGGTCTCTCAGGGCGGGGGCCCGTGGGATACTTCTGCCTCAGCCCGAAGAGGGGTCAGCCCTCGGGAAGGATGATGGGGCGGCTGCGTAGACAAGTGCCGGGAGTCCAGAAAGGATGCTGGGAAGGGGAGAGTTGGGGACTGGGCTGCCGGCCAGGGTGGGGAAGGCAGGTCTAGCGGGCGGAGGTGTTAGTTATCGGGTCTTTGAAGGTAGGTTCGGGGGCGGGGGGTGGGGAACACTGACAGAGATGCTGAGGAGGGGTGCACGGGGCTGCTCCGCGTAGAGACACCCCAGGGGACAAGGTTCTAAGTGGACGTCCAAGAGTGGGGGACACGGGACCGACTCGGGGAAAGGGATGCAAGGGGCGGGCCCCGAGGGGCCGGTTGTGGAAGGCGGGCCCGGAAGGAGGGGCCCGGGGGTTCCTGGGGGCGGGTCCCCGAGGGATGCCATTCCGAGGGGCTTGGACGCGGACGCGGCCGGAGAGGCAAGGCTGGCCAGCCAGCCCGCCGGCCTGAGCCCGCGGCTCCGGGGGGCCAGCGTCAGCGCGCGGTTGCCGTGGCGATGGGCGGGCGGGGGGCGGGGGCTGCGCGGAAAAGAGGTCAGCGCTCAGCCTCGCCGAGGCTCCCGGCCCCCCGCGGCGCTGGCTGCAGAGCTGGGCTCGTCTCTGCCTCCCCTGCGGCGAGCCCGGGCATGGGGTCGCCGGGCCCGAGCCCCTCGGCCCTCGCGCGGGTCTCGGGGCCGCGCGCCGCCGCCCCGCACTGACGGCCGCGCGGTGTCCTGCGCCAGCGGGAGCGGAGGCCGCGCAGCGCCGGCCGAGCGCCTTCAGGATGCTCATCAAGGAGTACCACATTGTGCTGCCCATGAGCCTGGACGAGTACCAGGTGGCCCAGCTCTACATGATCCAGGTGAGGGCGGTGGGAAGTAGGCGACCAAGGCGCGGGGTGGGAGGAGGTATGCTTCATGTTTGGTGTCCGCAGGAGCGCGTAGGCCGCACCTGGGACCAGGGGCCGGGCCCAGCTCAATCCCCCTCCAGTCCCGCTCTGGGGCTTGGAAGGGCTCAGGCCAGAGGAGGAGAGAGAGCTTCCCCGGTCGGATGTGGGGGAGGGGTGGTGGTGGTTAAAGTCTGTGGGAAGAGCGGCGGAAGGGCCTAGTGGTGCCTCCCCACCCCAAGTGCCCAGCCCCTCCTGTGCGCTCAGCCCCCATCTGACCTCCTTTAATCCTCCTTAGAATGGGTAATCCTTTGGGGGTAAGCAAAGGAGCGCATGAGGATGCAAAAGAGCGGGAGGCAGAAAGTGAGGAGCAGGTCTCAGGTGGTACGGAAAGACTGGGAGGGGTTCCCAGAGGGCCTTGGCAGGACCTCGGCAGCCCCAGGTGGTCAGGGAGTTGGGCTGAGGATCAGGCCCCAAATCTGTCATAGAGAGGAGCAGGCAGGGACCCCACATGCTGAGGTCTGGGCTAAGAGGAAGGGGGTAGAGGTCTGGCCCTGGACGTCAGGAAGAATGAGCCAGAGCAGGCTCTCAGGGAGGGGAGAGGGTTGGTGCCCGTTCCAGACGTGCTCCCCAGAAATGTGGGACCAGAGTCTGAGCAGGCAAGGGGGCCGGCATCTGGCCTCAGAGGGTTAAGTGGGCCAGGTTCAAACTCCAGAGCTATGTAAGGACGGGATCTGAGTGCTCTCCAACTATGAGGGGTGTGGCAGGAGCTGGTGTTGGGGTCCTAGAAAGGTGGGGACCCCTTTTACTCTCCTGGATTCCTCCAGCCCACGCACCCTGGCCCCTTGCCAGCAGCACGCGCCCACCTCAGGAGCTTACACTGGCTTCCCCTCTGCCGCGAATAGTGCCCCCACCTCACACCTGCTCAGCACCCTCCCTTCCCCCAGCTCATCTTCAGATCAAGGTCATGTTATCTTCTCAATGAGGCCTTCCCTGACCATCCCATCAAAATTGCAACCCCCAGCCCTATCCCCCTTACCCGATTCTGTGCTTTCTTTTTACCACAGCACTTAGCACCTTCTAATTTGCTTTTTTTTGTTTTCTGTCTGTTACCTATCTCCCTCCACTGGAACATGAGTTGCACAGGGGCAGGCAGGGGTCTGTGTTCTGTACATCAACAGACCCCAATTAACATAATCCCAAACATTGTCTGGAATAGAGCAGACAACAAATACTTGAATGACTGAGTGAGTCCTGGCTTGCAGAACCCTATAGGGGACTGGACAGTGGCTGTAATCCTGACCCCAGGAACTACAGGGGACCAGGGTCGGGTTTCAGAGAGTTAGAACGGCTGGAACTAGGGCCTCAGAGCTGCACAGGGGACCAGGCCTAGCTTGGGATCCCATCCCAGGAGCTGATCTGGGGCTGAGCTGCCCGTTCTACTCTTGCCCTGGGCTGCAGAAAAAGAGCCGCGAAGAGTCAAGTGGTGAGGGCAGTGGCGTGGAGATCCTGGCCAACCGGCCCTACACGGATGGGCCCGGTGGCAGTGGGCAGTACACACACAAGGTGTACCACGTGGGCTCCCACATCCCAGGCTGGTTCCGGGCACTGCTGCCCAAGGCCGCCCTCCAGGTGGAGGAGGAATCCTGGAATGCCTATCCCTACACCCGCACCCGGTGAGTGGGTGGGGCAGGTCTGGGGCCAGGAGGGGAACAGCCCTGGTGGGCACAGCCGTGACCCTCACCCCACCCTCTGCCCAGGTACACCTGCCCCTTTGTGGAGAAATTCTCCATTGAAATAGAGACCTATTACCTGCCTGATGGGGGGCAGCAGCCGAATGTCTTCAACCTGAGTGGGGCTGAGCGGAGACAGCGCATCCTGGGTGAGGCCTGGAGCCAGCGGGGGGACCGTGGAGCCCCTCTCAGGACACCTGCCACCTCAACAGGCGGCCTCTGACAAGTCCCAGGCTCTCTCCCGGTCTAGGCTTCCTGTGCATGGAAAGTTGCCCCCCCAATCCCGAGGTGGGGGAGGAGTGGCAGGGGCCAGAGGGGGCTGCTGTTGCTCAGCGCTGCCGGAACCCCCCCAGATACCATCGACATCGTGCGGGATGCAGTGGCCCCAGGCGAGTACAAAGCGGAAGAAGACCCCCGGCTGTACCGCTCGGCCAAGACAGGCCGAGGACCGCTGGCTGATGACTGGGCACGCACAACAGCCCAGACGGGGCCCCTCATGTGCGCCTATAAGCTGTGCAAGGTTGAGTTCCGCTACTGGGGCATGCAGGCCAAGATCGAGCAGTTCATCCACGATGTCGGTGAGCGCCCAGCCTCGCGAGGTTCTATTTACTCGGCATGCACCAGGCCGTGCGTTTGAGCCAGGGATGCTCCCTGTCTACTGGGGACACAGAAACATAAAGCCGTCATTTCCGTTTGATGTGGTGGGCACTGAGGCAGAGGGGAGCCGCACAGCCTAGCTAGGGGTTGGGGGAGCCTAGCCTTGAGGTACAGGTGAGAGTCGGGCGGGCAAGAAGCTGACAACGTGATCTCTGAGGTCCATGCCGGTTCTGACATTCAGAGCTGCTGCTTCTCATCCATTAAAATTCTAAGACTCTCCAGTGTTCTGTGGGTCAAGCGAGACTTAGAGGCTCTCAGGAGGGTCCCCAGCTCTAACCTGCAACACGCTAAGGAGTGCAGGCCACAGCTGTGACTCTGTCGCTCTCTCCGAGTCCCATCCTTTGGCCCTGTTGTCCAGGAGGCCCTGTTTCATGCCCCCCCAAAACTAACCCCACAGTTCCTGCGGCTCAGCCCTGCCCCACCTCCCAGGTCTGAGGGTAGACTACCTGCAGGTAGAAGGATGGGGGTGTCCAGGGACCTGGGTTCCATTCCACCACGAACCCTCATGGAAACTCTCCTCCAGGGAGATACTTCCCATCTCTGCGCCTTAATTTTCCCTTCTGTCAATGAGGAAGAGGTTGGGCCAGATAGTAAAAAGCTAATATTGATCACCACGTGCCTAATTCTTTGCTAATCACTTCCCATGCAAGATCTCCTTTAACACCCCCAACACCCCTCAAGGTAAGGACAATTATCATTCCCATTTTACAGATGAGGAAATTTAACTCAGAGAGTAATACAGGCACCGTAGCTTAAATTTGGAAAAATGCCAAAAAGCACAAATTAAAAAAATGAAACTCACCCACATATAACCACTATTAAGATTCTGGTGTATTTCCTTCCAGAAGTTTATCACAATAATTCGGTCATTATGACGTTATTTCCTAGATATTGAAGTCTCTAACTTTAGTCCTCTGCTTAGGATGAAACTATCCCAGAACGGGTACCATGTTTTGCTTCATTAAGTGCCAACACTTCCATGAACTCTTAACACCTTCATTAACCATCAACAATTTCATTAACTATCAACGCCTTAATTGTTAACTCTTGTGAAGAAATCAGCAGGAGGCCAGCTGAAAGAAGCAAGAACAAACATTGCTCCCAGCTTCCCAGGGTGTCGGGGTGGGCTCAGCGCTCAGAGTTGGGGTGTCCAGAGGGATAAAAGAGGCAGTGGGCAGGGAGGGAGGTGGGGCAGGAAGACAAATGCCCCAGTTTCCACTCCCGTCTCCCAGACAGTGCCCACCCTGCCCTACTCTGTGGCCCTGGGTGGGTGGTGAGCCCAGGGGAGCCATTACCTGAACTCATGGGCTGGGCATGTGGCTGCAGTGGCAGGGAAACTCGGGGCTGGGGCGTGCGGGTGGGGAGGGCATGGCTTTGATGCCTGGGCGCCTGCAGGTCTGCGTCGGGTGATGCTGCGGGCCCACCGCCAGGCCTGGTGCTGGCAGGACGAGTGGACAGAGCTGAGCATGGCTGACATCCGGGCACTGGAGGAAGAGACCGCCCGCATGCTGGCACAGCGCATGGCCAAGTGCAACACAGGCAGTGAGGGGCCCGAGGCCCAGCCCCCCGGGAAGCCAAGCGCTGAGGCCCGGGCTGGGGCCAGCCGTGCTGGCACCCCCGATGGGCCCGAGGTGCCCCCAGGCCCCGATGCCTCGCCTGATGCCAGCTTCAGCAAGCAGTGGTCCTCGTCCTCCCGTTCCTCCTACTCGTCCCAGCATGGAGGTGAGGCTGAGGCACAGGGGCAGGAGGGAGCGGCCCTCAGGCTGGACTCCCAGGCTGAGGCCAATGTGGCCCTGCAGGGGGCGTGTCTCCCCAGACTCTGTCCGAGTGGCGCATGCAGAACATCGCCCGAGACTCTGAGAACAGCTCTGAGGAGGAGTTCTTTGATGCCCACGGTCAGCACCCGAGACCTGTTAGGGGAGGGGAGGTGGTCCCTGAGCAGCTCCCGCCAGCCCATGACGCAGCCCCTCGTCCCTTCAGAAGGTTTCTCGGACAGTGACGAGGTTTTCCCCAAGGAGATGACCAAGTGGAACTCCAATGACTTCATCGACGCCTTTGCCTGCCCCATGGAGGCAGAAGGGGCGCCAGGTAAAGATCGCGCATCCAGTTGCCAGCCACCAGCACTCCGTATGCGGTGGGGACTTGGAGAACAACTCATTCCTAAGTGTAATGGGGTCCTGAGATGAATGTCAGTCCAGAAAGGGTGCTCATTAAATACACAGACGAATAATGAGCAGATAATGGGTGGATGGATGGATGTGGGGCGTGTATTCAGGGTTCAGACACAGCACAGAGAATGGAGGAATTCATTTGGAGTCCAGGAAGGCTTTACGTGGGAGGTGATGTCTAAGCTGGAGTTTGAAGGATTGGATGAGCTCTGTCCAAAAGAACTTTCTGAGATGATGGAGATGCTCTAGCCACTAGCCACATGTGGCTAGCAAGTACTTGAAATGTGGCGAGTGGGACTGAGGAACTGAAATTGGTATTGTTATTTTAATTCATTTCAGTTTAAGTAGGCACATGTGACTAGTGGCTACCATATTGGACAGGGCAGGATTAGAAGGAATTTTCCAGGCAAACAGGGCTTGTGCGGAGAAGCATGCCTGTCAGCAGCAGGACTGGCCATGTGCAAAGACGCAGAAACGTGAAATGACCTGGGAGAGTCGGGTGAGAGGAGAAGGTCAGAGGAAGATGGGGGGCGAGGGCGGGTGCCCAGGCAGACAGCAGAGCAGGGGTGCCTGAAGTACCAGATGAGGGGATCCCCACAGACCCCTCAGTCCCCTTCACTGGCTTTCCCTATCCTGCAGACCCTGGAACCGAGTCCACCAAAGATATCGGGGATGGGGCCCGAGCACCCAGGGACCCAGAAGTGAGTATGGTCGGCCACCCCACGTCTCATTCTGCCCACCCACCGGCCAGGCCACTGCTCTGACATCCCCGGCACCCCCCCTGTGCCCCGCAGGGCCCGGATGGAGCGGGGGACCTGGGGGCGGAGACATGCGCAGTCCACGCCCTCTTCCTCATCCTGCACAGCGGCAACATCCTAGACTCGGGCCCTGGAGACACCAGCTCCAAACAGGCGGACGTGCAGACGCTAAGCCTGGCCTTCGAGGCCGTCACCCGCGTCCACTTCCCCGAGGCCCTGGGCCACGTGGCGCTGCGCCTGGTGCCCTGCCCACCCATCTGCACCGCTGCCTATGCCCTTGTCTCCAAGTACTGGTCAGGGATGGGAGGGTGGGGGACACACGGGGTCCCCAAGGTGTGGACAGCCACTTGGGGGCTCCTGAGACCAGAGAGGCCCCATGGGGGGAGGGGGAGGAGGCCAGGAAGCCAAACACCTGGGCTGGTCACCTACCCAGCTGGATTTCAGTTTCTAGTCAATGGCTCCATCACAAAGGCCTCTGGGATACTGACGGGCCCCACAAAGGCCCTCCAGTGCTAGGACTTGCCAACAGGTCAAGGGGACTTAGAGGGGGCAGTGGAGGGCCTGGAGGCCCCCCACCCATCCATTATACCCCCTCCTCCTACAGCCTGAGCCCCTACAGCCATGACGGTGACAGCCTGTCCCGCTCCCAGGACCACATTCCACTGGCTGCCCTGCCGTTGCTGGCCACCTCATCCTCCCGATACCAGGGCGCTGTGGCCACGGTCATTGCCCGCACTAACCAGGCCTACGCCGCCTTCCTGCGCTCGTCTGAGGGTGTCGGCTTCTGCGGGCAGGTCAGGAGTTAGGGATGTTCCCGGGGAACTGGCCGCGGGAGCCCCCCATCCTCCTGCCTCTGCCGCAGCCCCTCCTGATGGCGCTGCCCTTCCACCCAGGTGGTGCTGATTGGGGATGGCGTCGGTGGAATCCTGGGCTTTGACGCACTCTGCCACAGTGCCAGCGCGGGCACTGGGAGCCGCAGCAGCAGCCGCCGAGGAAGCACGGTCAGTGTGACGGGACCCGCCTCCCCAGGAGGCTCTAGTTCTCTGCCCCTGGAATATGCCCTCTCTCCGGCCTGTCCCCTGCTGCCTCCTTCCACCTCCTCTGGGGCTCTACTCTTTGTTTAAGTCCCTGCCCAACCCCCAAGCCTCTTTCCTCACTTCCAAATAAGTAGAAATCGACTGTCTCCAGTCCTAAGGCTGTTTCTGTCCCCTATTCCGTCTAGAACAATGAGCTGCTCTCCCCGGAGGTTGGCCCAGTGCGGGATCCCCTGGCAGATGGGGTGGAGGGACTGGGCCGGGCCAGCCCAGAGCCCTCAGTGCTGCCTGCCCAGCACACCCACAGCGACATGGCCAGTCCTGAGCCCGAGGGCTCTCAAAACAGGTGACATTCCTGCCCCATCAACCCCAAACTGGGCTTGTGCTGGGCTGCGGAAGCAGCAGCACTGAGCACCCTCCGCCCCCCCCCCCCCCCCCCCGCAGCCTGCAGACGGTCCCCTCAGCCACCTCCTCTGGGGAGCCCAGACGGGCAAGCACAGCCTCCTGTCCACCCGCTGCCGCCTCTGAGGTTCCTGATGGTCTCACCAGTGCCACCCGCCTTGACTTCAAGGTCTCCGGCTTCTTCCTCTTTGGCTCCCCTCTGGGCCTGGTGCTGGCTCTGCGGAAAACCGTGATGCCCACGTTGGAGGGTGAGCCCTCAGGGTGGGGGTGGGCTTCACCTGCCCCTCCCCCGTCTCCTCTTTGTTTCATCTGAAATGGGGGTGTTTATACCATTCCCCACCGTACAAATAAATGGCTTGGCTAGAGAGGGAAAACCTGAGGCCCAGAAAGAAGGGACTTGCCAAGGCCAAGTGTCCCGAAGTGCACCAGGAGGAACGCATACCCACAGATGCTTTCATGAGAGGGGGTCCAACAGGCATGGGGAACGCTTCCTCTTGAACATCAGCAAATCGAAGGCTCTGATCTCTTTTTAGCCGAGAGACCTGTCTCACTTTTAAGCACTCCCAGGGACCTCCCAGGGAGTAGAGTCTGGGAAGTGCTGGTTCAGGGTCACATAGCATGTCAGGGTGCCGCTTCCCACAACCCCTGCCTCCCAGTATGCCCAGATGAATCCCCTCCCCCCTTTATCTTCTGGGTACCAGTGGCCCAGATGCGGCCAGCCTGTGAGCAGATCTACAACCTTTTCCATGCGGCCGACCCCTGCGCCTCCCGCCTTGAGCCCCTGCTGGCCCCCAAGTTCCAGGCCATCGCCCCACTGGCTGTGCCGCGCTACCAGAAGTTCCCCCTGGGAGACGGCTCATCCCTGCTGCTGGGTATGCCGCCAACCAAGATAAAGGGGAGAAAGAGGACGCCACCAACAGTGAGGGATGGGTGTGGGCCCCCCTCTCCCAAGAAGACATGAGGTAGTTCCCACATCATTGGTACTCTCTCATGTCACCACTCCAGGACCAGGGAGCCCTCCCCTGGCCCCTTTGGCAGTCTGGATCCCCAAGACCCTCTAACATTCTCTGCCCAGAAGTTGGGGGCAGTGGTGACAACTGGGCTGAAGGGAGGAGGTGGTGACACCGAGAGCAGCCGCCCACCACCGGCGGGGAGAGGGGCCGCTGTGTCTGTGTGTAGGGATGCATTGTGTCTCCGCATGCACTTGTGTTCGTGTATTGGTTTGGGGTGTGTACTTGTGTGCATGCAAGTGAGTAGCCATTTGGCCCCATGAGACAAGTGGGCCTGGGTCCAGGTGGCGGCGGCAGTCATGCCGGCAGGAATGCAGCTGGCTGTTGGGGTGAGCTAACAGGAGAGGACATCCACCCTTCACCTCCACCCAGATGTGGGGCACTTCAGCCTCAGCCAAGACCCAACCAGGGAGGGCTGGCAAGGGGGATGGTGGAGGGATGGGGGCCAGGCTGTCCTGGAACCTTGGGTGGGAAGACGGGAGGGTGGCCTGGCCCAGCCCGCCACTGAGGTCGCCCGTCCGCCCACAGCTGACACTCTGCAGACCCACTCAGGCCTCTTTCTGGAGGAGCTGGAGATGTTGGTGCCCTCAACACCCACCTCTACCAGCGGAGCCTTCTGGAAGGGCAGTGAGCTAGGCAGTGATCTGCCAGCCCAGCCAGCTGCCCCCAGCACCACCAGTGAGGTGGTTAAGAGTAAGTCAGCCAGCCACCCAGCCTGGGGAGGGAATACTTATTCCACCTTCAAAGCCCAGCTGAAACATCCTTGCCCCAAGCATTTGCTCTGGAATGAGTGTGCCCTAGCACCCAACTCCAGACTCAGCAGGGTTGGCAGAAAAGAGGGAGGGAAGAGCATTAGGGGCCAGACGGGTGGGCATGGGGTGGGAGGCCACCCCTGACTCACTGCCCACCGTGGCCGTACAGTCCTGGAGCGCTGGTGGGGGACCAAGCGAATTGACTACTCGCTGTACTGCCCTGAGGCGCTCACCGCCTTCCCCACCGTCTCGCTGCCCCACCTCTTCCACGCCAGCTACTGGGAGTCGGCGGATGTGGTGGCCTTCATCCTGCGCCAGGTGGGCCCAGGGATGCGGGGTGGGAGAGGGAACCGGACAATGATAGGGAGCCGTGGGCTGGGGGAGGGGCAGCCCCAGGCACCCTTCCCCCCTTCACGTGGCCTTGCTGGTCCGATTCTCCGCAGGTGATGGAGAAAGAGCAGCCAGAGCTGGCCGAGTGCGAGGAGCCGTCCGTCTACAGCCCGGCCTTCCCCAGGGAGAAGTGGCAGCGCAAACGCACCCAAGTCAAGATTCGGGTACGTGCCCTGCCCCGCGAGCCCTCAAGAGCGAGGCCCTGCCTACTCTCCCCAGAATCCCCGCCCCTCAAGACCTTCCGGGGTCCAATCCCGCCCGCTGGTCCTGTGTCCTGGTCCCACCTCCTCATGCCTCGGCCCCGCCCCTGGGTACCAACTGGTCTCCTCCCTTAACCATCCCGCCACCACCTCATCCTCTGCACCCCAACCTGTCATGCCTCCCCGCCCTCGGAACTGCCCTCCACACGGAGGCCCTCATGACCTCAGATCGGGGTCAGCAAAAGCGCCCACCCCTCGGGCCTCGCCCCTCTCTCGCAGCGACCCCGCCTCCTCCAGGCCGAGCGCCCCAGTCTGAGCGCGGGTCCCCCTCACCAGCACCTCCCGCATCCCTGTCACCTCTTTGCTGCGGGCTCACGCCGTCTCCTTCCACCAGAACGTCACTTCCAACCACCGCGCGAGCGACACGGTGGTGTGCGAAGGCCGCCCCCAGGTGCTGAACGGGCGCTTCATGTACGGGCCCTTGGACGTGGTCACGCTCACCGGAGAGAAGGTCAGGACACAGAGGCCTCAGTCCCGGGTAGACCGGCCGCCCTCGGGCAAACTCGCCCCAAGCGGGAGGTCCGGGTGCTGCCTCCTGTCCCACGGATAGCTCCCAGTCACACTAGGTTGAGCCCCCAACCCCGTCCTCCCCCAACAACAGGCGCGCCTCGGCCCTCCTCCGCTCAGCGTCAGGGGGACCCTCTCGCCCCCTCTGCCCGCTAGGTGGACATCTACATCATGACGCAGCCGCTGTCAGGCAAGTGGATCCACTTTGGCACCGAGGTCACCAACAGCTCGGGCCGCCTCACCTTCCCGGTGCCCGTGGAGCGTGCGCTGGGTATCGGCGTTTACCCGGTGCGCATGGTGGTCAGGTGAGCGCGGGGTGGGCCGGGCCTCTGCGGGGTGGGCTCCTCTGGACCCCGCCCCTATGTCGCTCAAGCAGTCCTTGGGCCGTAGGGGCGACCACACGTACGCTGAGTGCTGCCTGACGGTCGTGGCCCGCAGCACGGAGGCCGTGGTGTTCAGCATCGACGGCTCCTTCACCGCCAGCGTCTCCATCATGGGCAGCGACCCCAAGGTGCGCGCCGGCGCCGTGGACGTGGTCAGGTAGGAGCGGCCGCCCGGCTCGCCGTGGTGACTGGTCTCCAACCCTGGCGCGTGGAGCTGACCGCCGCCCCACCCTGCAGGCACTGGCAGGACGCGGGCTACCTGATCGTGTACGTAACGGGCCGGCCCGACATGCAGAAGCACCGCGTGGTGGCCTGGCTGTCACAGCACAACTTCCCCCACGGCGTAGTCTCCTTCTGCGATGGCCTCACCCACGACCCGCTGCGCCAGAAGGCGGTGTTTCTGCAGAGCCTGGTGCAGGAGGTGCGGCAACTGGGGAGGGTCCCGTCCCCGCCGTCGCCCCGGGAGGAGGCCCATCTGGTCTCACCCCCATCGGCCCCCGAACCTAACAGACCGCCAAGGCCCTCGTGGTCCCAGGGGCCCCTTGTCCTTGGGGCCAACTAGAGAGATACGGCTGGTCCCGACCCCACCCGGACCTGGTGAGGTAGACCATAGGGCCTCGACCCGAAACATTCTGAACCGGATGCCCGCCAGACCCCACCCCCTGCCTCACGACTCCGCCCCCCGGGGCTGCTGATTGGCCTCTCTGGCCACAGGTGGAACTGAACATCGTGGCCGGCTATGGGTCCCCCAAAGACGTGGCCGTCTATGCGGCGCTGGGCCTACCCCCGGGCCAGACCTACATCGTGGGCCGCGCCGTGCGGAAGCTCCAGGCACAGTGCCAGGTAAGGACCAAGTGAAGGTGGGGACTGCGAGCCAGCTGGGGAGTGGGAGCCTGGGTCTGGGCCGCAAGGACCACCCATGTGTTAAGAAGCACCTAAGGCAGGCGGCTGTGAGAAGGATGGCTGGCATCAGGGAACCTGGGCTCCTCCTAGGATGGGGGTCACAAGCAGCTTGGAGGTGCTGGGCAGGCCAGGATTGATAATATGCTCAAGACCTTGAGTACTGGTTCCACTTTGGCACGGTCCTGGGCATAGGCCTTGACCTTTCTGAGCCTCAATTTCTCGTCTGCAAAATGGAAATGATAAGATGGACCAGACCTCAACAGCTGTCACGAAGAGCACGTGATTTAGTGCGTATCAGCCTGCACGGGGCTGGGCGCAAAGCAAGTGCTTGCTAGACGTTAGTTGCTGTTGTTTCCCTCCAAAATCCCATTCTGCAGACGAGGAAACTCAAGATGAGACCCAGAGAGAGGCAGAGCCAGGAATAAAGGTGCCCTGGCTCAGCCTGGGGTTGGTCAGGCTGTGCCAGGCCTATAATGCAGCCAGCACTGCCCAGGACCCTGGGGAGGACAGTTGAGGGCAGCGTGTGGGCCTGAGACCAGCCATCCCCTCATCCCTGCCCACCTCTGCCCGCAGTTCCTGTCAGATGGCTATGTGGCCCACTTGGGCCAACTGGAGGCCAGCTCCCACCCTCATGCCCCCGTGGGACCCTCGAGGGCCGCCCTGGCCAAGAGCAGCTATGGCGGGGCTGCCCCTGTGGACTTCCTCCGAAAACAGAGCCAGCTGCTTCGCTCGAGGGGCCCCAGCCAGGCAGAGCGGGAGGGCCCAGGGACGCCGCCCACCACCCTGGCACGAGGCAAGGCCCGAAGCATCAGCCTCAAGCTGGACGGCGAAGAGTGAGGCCCAAACTGTGGCTGGACTTGGGTCATTTGCTCACACACTTGAGAGGCCCACGTGGCCGCATGTGGAAGGCTGGGCCCCCGGCCCCACATCCTGCATCTGTTTGCCCCTCGGTGTTAGTCCCCTTTCCTGTGGGGGGACCCAGCCCTGGGGGTGGGAGGAGGGAGCAGCAAGGGCCCAGAGGCTTTTCCAGTGTGTGTAAATCCATGAAAATAAACACCACCTGCGTCCCACCTGACTGCCCACCTGCTTGGCATCACAGGGCGGCCCAGCCCCCAGTTTCCAGTTCAAGAGAGATGCTGAAGGGCAAAGAGGAGTCAGGATGTGCCCAGGGTCACGCAGCAGGTCAGAGGACAGGGCCACGATTGGGGCCTGGAGAGCCAGCCTACCCCCGCCCTCCGCTCACCACCCGGGCTGGCCTTTCAGTTCCCAGGGGCCGCACTTGGCTCCTCATTGGAACCTCTGCCTGCATTAGCTGAGGCCATGGGATCAGAGGGGAGCCCACCTCACCGGACACTAGGCCCCCCCGGCTTGCACTTGCTTCGTCTCCCGCTTAAGACTGAAAGCTCCCAGGCAGCTTAGCCCTGGCCAGCAAGAAACACTTCCTTTGTGACAGAGACCACCCTCACTTCTCTGTCAGGGACACTGAGGCCCAAAAAGATCTGAGTTGGTGAATGGGGAGCTGGGATTAGAACCCCAATACTTTGCCTCCCCAAATCACCCAAGGACCAGGAGATGAGGGGGTGATGACCCAGCTCTACCAATGGATCAGCTCAGCAGGCCCAGAGAGAGAGAGAGAGAGAGAGAGAGATAAATAAGGCCTTTATATACAGAGAAGCATGATACGGCGGGGGCGGGGGGGCCGCTAGCAGCAGCAGTGAGCTGGGCAGGGTGGCTGGGCCAGCAGGGCCCTGTCAGTGGGAAAAGATGCCCCGGAAGCGGGCCCTGTCTTCCTCGTCCTTCTGCCGGATTCTTGCCTCGAGGGCCCGCAGCTCACGGCTCACGATGGGCGCCAGGGCGGGGTCCAGCTCCAGCACCTTGGCAAAGTCAGCCTGGGCCTCCTGGGCATTCCACACTGCCGCGTGCGCCTTGCCCCGCTTGAAGTAGGCCTTGACGTTGTCTGCAGGGGGTGCCAGTGGGCAGCAGGCACACAAGGGCACGAAGGGGGGACCAGCCAGCTACTTAGCTTGACTTCTGGCACCAGGGGCCCATCATGGGACGGAGCCCATGCGGAGGCCAACCCCACCCCGAACCCCCTTTCATATCTCACTGGCGCAACAGGGCCCATGGTCCTGCCTGGGTGGGCGATATTTGGTCGGGTTCCCACGGGACTTCAGAATGGGGGTGATATTAAAGGCTCAGTTTCGTGCCCCGGTGCCCAGGGGTTACGGAGGAGGCTGCTCTACTGACCACCCGCTGGCCCACCCTGGCGGCCCAGCGCGCGGTGCTCACCATCATACTTGTTGAGGATGGAGGAGCAGTGGTCCAGCACCTCGTAATACTCCTGGGCCGCCAGCTTGCACTGACAGTAGTTGAGCAGCAGTGGTGTGATCTGCAGATCCAGCTGGATCCAGTCAGGGGACCCAGGCTGTTCCTGGGGGCGTGGGGGGAGGGAGAGGGCAAAAGGTGCTGAAACCTGGGCCCCCGGCCCCACCTCAGCCCCTCCACTGACCCACTGCAGCCTCCAGGCGGCACCTTCATCTGAAGGTTCTTGAGGCAGGCGATGGCGTCGTAGTACTTGGCGGCAGCCTCCTTCACACGGCCCTCGCGGTACAACCGGTTGCCCTCCTGGTGTATGACCGGCACTGCCTTTGCCTTCTCCTCATCCGTCATCGCCCATGGGTCCTGCTGGTACGTGCCAGGGTTCTCCACCTGCCGGGGTGTAGGCCAAGTCAGGGCCGAGGGCCAGCCTCTGGGCTGGCCGGGCCTGGGACATTGGACACCGGAAACAGAATCACTTGTTCATTCTCTGACCATTCAACAAACTTTATGTAGCATCTCCTACATGCCCAGCACCGTGCCGGGCTCTAGAAATAGAGCAGTGAATAAGATGGTGAAAATCCCTGCCCTTGCAGTGACCTGAAGGAGGGGGAGGACACTGCCAGGGGGTCCACAAAAGTGTCCTTGTACCTGCCCCACCCCAAGCCCAACCAACAGTCAGTGGGCCCACCAACTCTGGGCAGGCAGGTGGGACCAGCACCCGCTCTGAAGCTGGGCAGCGGGAGTTTGGCGAGGTGCCTGGGGCTTGGTGGCCCCTCACCTTAAGCATCTCGATGTCGAAGATGAGAGGCTGGGGCTTCTGCTGCAGGGCGTCCAGATCGGCGTGGCCCAGGGAATTGTGCTCGTGCATCTGGGCGATGCCGCAGCAGTGCCGCTGGCCCTCCAGGGGGTCTTTGCCAGCTGCAATGTTGCGTAGACTCTTGGCCACCAGCGGATACAGGACCACATGCTGCCAGAGAGTGAGTGGGCACCAATGGGCTGGCTGGTCACCGGCCCAAGAGGCCCAGCCCCCTGCCCCATCACCATCTGAGAAAGGACACTAAGGCCCAGAGAGGGGCAGGAAGTGGTTCAGCAGAAACACAGGAGGGCGTTTCCCTCGGGTCTCCTCCAGCCTCCCAGCCCTCCAGCCCGGTGCGGGCCTCAGCTCCTGCCACACTCTCTGGCCACCAAACCAAGCCAAGCGCCTACCCCGCCAACCTCCACACAAAAACACACTCCCGCTGTCAACCGGTCTCCCCTGCCCTTACGAGCCCAGTGGAATTCTTACCTCTGCCCCTCCTCCTTCTCCCAGGCTTGCAGCCCACAAGCTGGGCTCCCCCCCATCACTGGGGTCCCTCCACATTCTGTTCCCAGCGTCTCTTCTGTGCTGGCCCATCCCCACCCCTTTCAGGGCCTATCTCCGAGGTGGGTTTAGGGCAGCAACCTCAAAACCCTCAGGGGAGACCCTCAGGTACAGGGGACCTAGCTTTTTTTTTTTTTTTTTGGCCACAAGGCTTGTGGGATTTTAGTTCCCTGACCAGGGATTGAACCCGGGGCCACGGCAGTGAAAGCGCTGAGTCCTAACCTCTGGAGCTCCAGGGAATTCCTGGGGACCTAGCTTTTGACCTTTCACTAGGAACATCTGCTGGGATGGTGGGAGCCAGACCACCCTCACCCCAGTCTAACCAGCTCCTCTCACTGACCCTGCACAGGGCAGACTGCTCGGCTAACATTCATCCAGCCAGCAGATGTGTTCTGAGTCTTGGCTCTGGGCTGGCCCACACTGCGCATTTTGAAGGTAAACAGGCCCAATCCCTGCCCTGAAATAGCTTAGATGCAGACAGAGGACCAGATCCTGGCCATGCAGAGCATGAGGGGCTGGAGAACCCAGAGATGGGGTTCAAGTCAACCACCAGTAGTCAGGGAAGGCTTCCTGGGGGTGGTGACCCAGGAATTCAGTTTGAAGTGGGAGGGAGGATCTTGGCCAAGAAAGGGATGGAAACACAGGGAGGTGAGTGGGAGGGAGACCCTGCAGGGCCATGTGAGCATCTATGGCTTACACTTTAGCTCGACAGTGACCAGGAGCCAGAGGGGTTTGAAGTAAGGAGTTGTGTGGGTCATTGCATTTGAGAGCCAGTCCCTGGCTGCAGTCCGGCTAAGGGAGAGGAAAAGGTGGAATAGGGGCCAGGACGCCAGTGTCCTGGTGGTGTGGTGCCCTGGAGGGAGTCGGTGGTGGCCTAGCCATTGGGTGCGGGCAGACAGATGCAGGCAGGCACAGGGCATCGGATACCTTGACGTCGCAGCAGAACTGAGAGATCTCGCCCTCCCGCATGGTGCGCACAATGGTCTCCCACACGGGCAGCTTGAACTTCTTGCCGATGATGAGCTCCATGGGCTTGCCGCACACCCGGCTGTCGTCCAGCACGGTGCCCTCCTCGTCACTGCGCAGAGTCCGGTAGTGGAACGTGGCCTGCGGGCCGCAAATGGGATCAGACAAGGGCACAGCCTTCCCCCATCCCCCAAGGACAAGCCCAGCTCGCAGCCTGCAGATGGCACAAGGGACAGGGCTCTCCCAGGGGTCACCGCCCAACCTTACACCTGGCTTTACCGCACCACCCAGGTGAGGATACTGTCACCGAGAGGGAAGGGGTCCAAATCACATGGCTAGTGGGTGGACGGGCTGGGACAGGAGCCCAAGCAGTCTGGCACTAATCATTCTTTCAATAAATATTTACTGAGCACCTACGACATGCCTGAGCTCTGTGCTAGGCCCAGCAGTAAACAAAACAGACAAAAGTCCCTGCCCCTGTGGAGCTCACATGGAACTTCTAGAGGAAAGAGATGGGCCTCAAAATGTGCTGTGTGAGGTTGAGCTAAGTGCTATGGGTCAGAAAACAAAATGCAGCAGGGTATGGCAGGGTGAGTTTAGCGGGCAGGAGTCTCTGCGAGGACAACATTTAAGCAGAGATCTGAGGATCCGAGGGACTTCCCTGGTGGTCCAGTAGTTAGGACTCAGTGCTTTCACTGTCGGGACCTGGGTTCGATCCCTGGTCGGGAAACTAAGATCCCACAAGCTGTGCTGTGTGGTGAAAAAAAACCCCAGAGATCTGAAGGGAGAAGCAAGCCAGGCAGATGCTGGGGTAGGAAGGGGTGGGAACTTTCTAGGTCAAGAGAATAGCAGGTGCAAAAGCCTTGCAGAGGGACAGTGTGCGGGGTGCTCACAAAACGGGAAGCCAGTGTAGCAGAAGCAGAGTGAACAAGGGTGAGGAGTTGTGCGTCACGGGGTCACTAGGTCAGCAAGGATGGACCCCACAGAGCCTGCAGGCAGTGGTGAGGAGTTTGTTTTTTCACTCTGAGTTGAGAGCCAGCGGGTGGCTCCAAGCAGAGGAGGGACATGATCTGACGTGGGTTCTGCTGCTGCTGGGATGAGAACAGGCTGGAGCGGAGGGAGGACAGAAGCAGGAAGGTGGTTACTGCAATAACCCAGGAGAGAGATGATGGCGGCCTGGACCAGGGTGGTAGTGGCAGAAGTGGTGAGAAGTGGTCAGATCACCGGTGTATTCTGAGGATCTTCTGTGGGAAGTGAGAGAACAGGAGGAGCCATGGAGACTGGGAGGTTTTGGGCCTGAACAACCAAAAGGCTGGAGGTGCCCTTAACTTAGATGGGAAGGCTTGGGGGGAGCAGGTGAAGTTTGAGGTGCCAACCAGACATCCAGGTGGAGATGGTGAGTAGGGAGCCGGATATCAACTTTAAAGGAGAGGGAAGGCTAGAGATAGACATCTGGGAGTGGCCCAGGCATGGAGAGTTTTTTAAAAGAGATGAGCCTGGATGAGATCATCTCAGGGAGAGTGAAGAGAGAAGAGGTCTAAACACTGAACCCTCCACAGGATATGGTTAGAGGAACCCACACTCTTTGCCACCACCCCTAGCCACTCCTCTGAGCTCTGTTTCCACATCAGTAAAATGGGGTCAACAATAGTACCTATTCCGCTTGTGAGAAGGAAAGAAAATAAACTTGTGAAGCATTTAGCACGGTGCTCATCTGAGCCCTCAATCAATGCTGGTGATTGGTTTTTTAATTTACCTGTATCTGTTCCTTCAGGGTCATTGTTCACAGATCTTCACTATTTCTACAGTGTTCTCTCCAGCTGGTGTCTGTTCCATCCAGGATCTCCCTTGCCAGGACCTTCTTCAAGGCCACCAACTCCCCAGCCCAATGGGGGAATCCACCCACATCCACCTCCCTTCTCGCATCTGGGAAAGGATCCCTCTTGGTATCACTGATCACTAGGGCTGTGCAGCTCTGCCTCAAATCACTCACACTGAGAGAGGCTAGGATCTTTACCTGCTGGATCTTGGCACAGTAGCTCTTACTTTTGGTGGCCCCAGTATGTTTTGTTTTGTTTTGTTTTTGCGGTATGTGGGCCTCTCACTGTTGTGGCCTCTCCCGTTGCGGAGCACAGGCTGCGGACGCGCAGGCTCAGCGGCCATGGCTCACGGGCCCAGCTGCTCCGCGGCACGTGGGATCTTCCCGGACCGGGGCACGAACCCGCGTCCCCTGCTTCGGCAGGTGGACTCTCAACCACTGCGCCACCAGGAAAGCCCGGCCCCAGTATGTTTTAAATGTTAAACTGTTGTAGTCATCAACAAGGTATGTCACTTCAGCTATTTTGGGGGCCAGGATCTTTACTCATTCGCTCAAATGCGTGTCCTATGTGACTGCTCTGCTGGGCAGGAAGCTCCTTACTCTACAGGCAAGTGGCAACAGGGAAAGGCCCTCCAGGAGGAGGGAACTGCATAAGCAGAAGCAGGTAAGCCTGGAGATGTACATTGTTTGGGGGAAGGGGCCGGAGAGGCTGGAGGTGGGGGCCTGGATGTGCAAAGGAGGAAGATGGGAGGCTCTTTATTTCCCAGCCCTTATCTGTCCCGAGCAATGCCACGAAGAGCACTCGGAAGGCTACCAAAAGGATTCTGGTCTGGCAGACCCAACCTCTGGGCCTGTTTGTTCTCTCGGTTGGTGCGTCGTCCCAGGGCCTCGATTTTCCCATCTAAGAAATGGAGCTGGTCTGTGTTTTCAGAAGACCCTTCCGTCTATAGATTTTGAGCCTTGCAAACCAGGGGCCCCTCCCAGAGCCCAGGTATCCGGTTTAGGGTCTTCTCCAGCGCTGGGTCTGTGCAAGCAATAGGGTCAACCCTCCCACCTCCCGCAACCTGTTTATAATGACTGACGGCCTCCCCAACCAATGTGGCCACAAGGCCAAGCCAGGGGGCGGGGGCAGACGCATCCGAATTCACCCTCTACTTAAATCCAGACCAATCAGCGTCGAGCTCGGCATGTGAGAGGTAGGGTCACCGACCACTGCTATCTGGGCATGCGCAGTCTCTCGCCTACAGCCTCCTCCCGCCTCGCATGCGCACCGCGCCACGGACGGTTAAGGGAAGGGGATAAACACGAACCTTAGTTCCATCCTGAAAGTCAGGGAGCTCTCCTCGGCCCTCCTCTATCACACGCTTTTGGATCCCGTCCTCCCGGAGTCTTGCGATGATATCCGCCATCCTCCTTCCCCGCTGCTCTCTTTCGGCAACTTCCGGACTCGCTCGGCAGCTTCCGGACCTGCTTCGTCAACTTCGGCAACTTCCGAGCTGGCGCCATTTTGGCTAAGGGCAGACGCCATAAAGGGCCTGAACGTGGAAACGGACAGTGATTGGTTCTCTGCGCTGCGGCTGAGCGCGCGGGTCTGACCAGGGGCGGGGCCTGAGACTGTCTAGGGGAGGTGAGAGAGGCGGGGCCAGAGTCGGCCGGGCGGGGCGGGGGCGTCCCTAGCAATTGTGTCATTGAACTGATATAGACTGGGCCCTCCCAAGTGGCCGTGTGCCACTCTATTTTAAGTTGTAGGAACAGTATAACAAAGTTACAGAACTAGGATGGAGCGGGGGCTGGGGGCCTGTCGGTAACGCCACCCCCTAAAACTACTATTTTTGTGTATTCCTTTCTGGGTTTTTTCTTTTAGCATACCTAGCACAATAGTCGTGACTTTTGCATCCTGGATTTTTCTGTTTAAATATAAATAAATAAGTAAGTAAAACTAGGAGTAAGAAAGAGAGGAAGGAGGGTTTCTCTGTGTTCCTGTGGGAACCGTAAACTCCCCAAGAGACTGACAGTCCCTTGTGGGGTCCTGGCTGGATGTGTCGTCACCATGGAATCCTCCGCGGTGTCTGGCACATAGTAGTTGCCCAGTGAGTATTAGGAAATATAGGAATGATAGAAGTGACGCACTTCGGAGGTAGTACAACATTTCTCTCCGCCTCTGGAAACTAGCTGTGAAGAACAGCTGTAAGAATTTTCTGCTCCCACTTTCGAGGTTTAGGTAACCGAATAAAGGGAATGTCTTGGGACCTGTGCACTGTCTTCATTCCATCCTCATAACTGCGAAGAATTATTGTCCGTCCCCTTTGCCCCACGTGCTAAGGGCTTCAGGTATTTATGCTGGTTCATTTCCCCCCTCCCCAAAAGTCCCCTGAGAGAGGTGGAACCTCTGGGGTGAAAGGGAAACATGCTTTGTTTGTTTTTAGCTTTTTTTTTTTTTTACCCACACAGGAAGTTTTTCAGGCGACTTCTGCCAAATTCTGAAGCAACAAGTAGTCTGTATCCTATACAGATTGCTCCAGAAAATGGAAAAAGAGGGAAAGCCAACCAACATATTTTATGAGGCTATTTTAATCTTGATTCTGAACCAGATAACTATACCATAAGGCAAGAAAAATATACACCCATTTTACTAATAAATATAAATATGAAAAATCCTAAATGAATGTTCAGCTAATTAAATCCACTAGTATATATAAAAATACCTCAGGGCTTCCCTGGTGGCGCACTGGTTGAGAGTCCGCCTGCCGATGCAGGGGACACGGGTTCGTGCCCCAGTCCAGGAAGATCCCACATGCCACGGAGCAGCTGGGCCCGTGAGCCATGGCCGCTGAGCCTGCGCGTCCGGAGCCTGTGCTCCGCAATGGGAGAGGCCACAACAGTGAGAGGCCCGCGTACAGCAAAAAAAAAAAAAAAAAAATTAAATAGAATGAGTTTTATACATGATTCCATGTTTTTAAATTGCAAACACATCCACATACAAGCCAATGCCACGTGGAGTAGGGGGCCAGACAGAATTCAAGGCAGCCGACTGAGCACACTGATGTGGGATCTGATGAAAGGGAGGAGGAAAACGGTGGAGAGAAGGAGGGAAAATAAATTAACATAACTCAAGAGGGGCCTTGCTCATAGTGATGATGTGTCATAAACTGAGAAGCAGGATTGACTCAGCTCTGTACCCGAGGTCATAAAATGAAGTGGGTCGGGTGAGTGCAGGAGGATGAGCACCCTTAGAGCTAGGTGGACCTGAGTTAAAATCCCAGTTCACACTTGAAAGCATTCGGGATTTGGGTGAAGCGCTCATTCATGTGGTCCACAAATATTTACTGAGGATCTACTTAGTGCCAAACACTGTTCTGGGCACAGTGGACACAGTGGTGAATAAGACAGTGTAAAATAAGGTAATTTCGGGTAAGCACTGTGTGATGTGAAACTGACTTTAGATTTCATAGTCAGGGACGGCTTCTCTGAGAGGTGACACTGGAGCAGGGACACCGATGATGAAAAGATCCCCCTGTGAAAGAGCAAGGTTAAGTGCTTTCCAGGCATAGAAAAAAGCACGCACGTGCAAAGACCCTGAGATGGGAACGAGCTTGGCCTGTGTGGCTGAGTGAGATGAAAGAGGGGCAGAGAAGGACTTGATGCGATTGGGAGAGGTAGGCAGGGACCAGAGCTTTGTGGGCCTTAGTCAAGAGTTCACATATTATTCTAACCACAGTGGAAAACCAAGGGATGGTTTTATGCAGAGGAGTGACTTGGCAGCATACTTTAATTAAAAAAAAAAAGTTTTATTTAAGACTAACACACAGAAGAAAAGGATCAGATGTTTTAAAAGACCACTTTGCCGTCTGCGTGGAGACAGAATTGGAGGAGAATGCAAGCCACATAAGCTCTCTGAGCCTTTTTCCACATTTTGCACGGTGGCGACAATCCCCCTCCCGTGCAGGGCCGTGGTGAGTAACGGTGGGGAAACGGTCCCCAGGAGTCTCCTCAGCACTCGAGGAGCGGGCTGGGATGCAGACGGCTCCAACTCAGGCCTGAAAGGTTGGCGAGTGGCAGCCCCTGCAAGGCCCTTGTACAGACCCAGGGATTGCTTCCGAGAGAGGCACCCGCTGTCGCTCACCGAGGCGGCCGCTGGGCGGCGCGGCGAGCCCAGCTCGGTCCGGACGAGAGAAGGCGCGGTCACTAGTCTGCTCGGCGCTCGGCAGCTCTGGCCTGCTGAAGGCGGGCGGGGGCGGGGCCGTTATGTAAGGGCGGGGCCTCGACCAGGGCGCCGGACTGTCGAGCAACCTAGACGACGGCACGGGGCGGGGTCTGCGCGCGGGGGTGGGGCCGGCGGGAGCGGATGGCGAAGGTGGTGGGCGTCTGAGCGGGCCGGGGCCATGAGTGCCGCCCGGCCCCAGTTCAGCATCGATGACGCCTTCGAGCTGTCCCTGGAGGACGCGGGCCCTGGGCCTGAGTCCAGCGGGGTCGCCCGCTTCGGGCCGCTGCACTTCGAGCGCCGGGCCCGGTTCGAGGTGGCCGACGAGGACAAGCAGTCCCGGCTGCGCTACCAGGTGAACCGCCCGGCCCACCTCACCCCCCGCCTGGGTCTGGGCAGACCCCAGGCCGGACCCTGGAGAACCCCAACTCGGGAGAATCTGACTAGAGGCCTCAGCCGGAGCGGGAGACTGCCCCCCGGAGGTGGCCACTGAGCCAAATCACTGCCCAGACCCTCTCAGCTCTGATTTCGGTCCCCAGCCACTACTGGAGAGCCTAGAGCCCAGACCTAGCAGCTCGTCCCTCACCCCCAGCTGGAGATCCCAACCTGGAGTCCCCACCGATCCTGGGTACTGACCCTCCCTCCCCTTAGCACGCAGGGATGGGGAACTCTTCTGTACCTGAACCAGACTTCGTCCATATTCAGAAGGACTCCCCTGAGCCCCAGGCCAGATAATCCAACGGGAACCAGCACCCCCTCTTCTGTTCTAAGTCCCCACCCCATCCTTCCCTCCAGAGCTGGAGGTCCCCACTCACATGATGAGTCCTTGCCCATGCCTTGGCTCCCACTAAACTGGAAATCCCCCTTTCCCAGAAGACCTCCACCAACTCTAGAATCCTTTTCTTGGCAACCTGAACTAGACTTTTATGCCCCAAACCTGGAAACCATTCGCCTGCCCTTCCCTGGCACCGCAAATCCAAGGCCTCCACACTGGGCCCCTGAAATACCATCCTGACAACTCCACCCTGATTCCCAAGCTTGGGAGATCTCCTGGCCCTGGGAACCCTCAACCAGCCCCTGATGGCTCCTCCCTGCCAAAGCCCCCAGCACCCACCTCCTACCTGGGTTTCAGTTTCTGTGAATCATCAAACCTGTTCTGCGGGGAAGGCAGCGGGAACAGCTGTCAAGCGGCCAAACAGCTGTGTGTCCAGGCAAACAGCTGTGTGCGCTCGCTTTCTTCCTCTCCACCAGAGGGGAGGGAGGAAGGGCCTGAGCCCAGTAACCCTTCTGAGCCCTGTGTTCTGGAATAGAACCTGGAGAACGATGAGGATGGAACCCAGACCTCTCCGGAGCCGGATGGGGGAGCCGGCACCAGGTCAGGGCCAGGTGGGGACCCACCCCATACTCTTAGCCCCATGCTTCTGTCTCCTGTCCCCAGGCCCCTGCTCAGTCCTCCAGCTCACCTCACTCAGCCCTCTCACATCCTGTCCTACGAGAGACTCGTACACGGGGTCCCCTGTCCTGCACCCTACCGTAGTGCCAGCCTCACCCACCCACCCCACCAGGCTCTTTATCTTGCAGAAACCCCCAGCCTGGTCTGGCCCCTGTCTTGTCACAGGTCACTTGTCCTACAGGAATCCCCAGCTTTCCTCAACCCCCAGTCCTGCAGAAACCCCCAGCCCTTGAATTCCTCTTCACCCCGTCCCTTCTCAGTGCCCCCTATTCTGCAGGAACACCTAGTTCCAGTCTCTGCACCATCCCCCAGGACGCCATCACGACTCCTATCCCAAAGGGTCCCCTTGCTCACCTCCCCTTGTCCCCTCGCCGGGCCCATTTGTCCTGCAGGGATTCTGGCCGAACATCTGTCCGCAGCTCCCAGTGGTCCTTTAGCACCATCAGCAGTAGCACTCAGCACTCCTACAATGCCTGCTGCAGGTGAGACCCTGCCCTGCTCCTGCCACCTGGGGCCCCTGCCCCAGTACAGGCAGCCCTGACTACTTCCCCTTGGCTCTCTGGGTGGGGGATGGTGATGGGAGGGGGTGGGCCTCCTGTCGCCTCTTTCACACCCCTCCTGCTCTGCTGCCATCCAGCTGGACTCAACACCCTTTGATCCAGAAGAACCACAGGGTAGTGCTGGCCTCCTTCCTGCTCCTCCTGCTGGGGCTGGGTGAGTGCCCCTGAGGGCCCCCTGCATACCCTACCTACCCCTTGGTAGGGTCCACCCTCCTGTCATTCGGGCTCTGCATCGCATCCCCCTTGGCACACTAAGCCTCCCAGCATCCTGAGGAGGCAGCTGGCTGCCGTGACCCCACCCCCATTTTACAGGTTAGGAAGCTGAGGCCTTGGGAGGGGCAGGTCCAGCCTCCTGGTCACATAGCCAAGAAACCACACATAGTTGAAAATGGAACCTGGTTCCATGCTCCAAACTTTTCCTTTTTTTTTTTTTTTTTTAGCCTGTTTAATCCATCAGGGAACAGAGAGTAACAGCTACTATTTATTCTCTGTCTACTTTGAGCCAGGTGCAGGGCAGGCTTATTTTCCTTCCGTACAGAGGTCACACAGCAAGCAAGAGGTAGGGCCACAACCCAGAACCTATATGTAGGAGCAGTGCCCAGTAGCCAGAACTGCAGAGTGCCCTGCCAGCCCAATCCACAGGGCACCTGTCACTTCCCCTCCTCTGGAGTCTGAGAGCTGATAAGGACCTCTCTCCCACCCCCAAGATACTCAAGATAGGGAAACTGAGGCCCAGAGCAGGCAGAAACCACAGCCAGCTGTTTTCTAACTCCCACGCTCCTCATTCTGTGGGGCTGAGGAGTCAGAGTCCCCAAAAGGGATCTAGGGTTGGGATCAAGGGGAGCCCTTAGGGAGGGCCCAACTGTGGCACCTGCTCTCCCTCCTCCAGGAAGGTCAGAGTTCCCTAGCTGGAAAGCTGAGCAGCATCCTTGCCTCAGCTCTGGGTGTCTGTATGCAGGGGAGGGAGCTGCGGCTTCTCCAACACCTGCGAGTTGCACTGGCCACCTGCCTTATCTCATTTCATCCTCAACACCTGACAGGGCAAGCATTATTACTATCCCAGTTCAAAAGTAAGGACACAGGCTCTGCAGAAGAGCCACAGCTGGGAAGTAGATGAGCTGGGATTTAAACCCACATCAGTGATGTTGCCAGGCTGTGGGCCACCATAGCCCATAAAGGCCTTTTGCAGGAATTAGAAAAAGATGCCTCCTCTGAGTGGGCAGAGCCCACAGCCCTACGCCAGGGTACAGGGAGTGAGTTTCAGCCCCCGTTGTACCCTTTTTGAGGTGCTCTGTGCAGGGCACAAACCACACAACAGTCCATGGTGGCCCTTCAAGCCTCTGTGCTGTACGGTCCCCCATCTCCCCCCCCCCCCGCCATCCCATCCTCTAACTGGGGACCCAGGACTCTCTCTGCGCCTGAAAAAGTGATCCAGCTATGACTTCCCCAGTGCCCACTGTCCTTAGCCAAAGTCCACATCCCTCCCCAAGGCCTACAGATCCTGCCAAATTCCTCAAGCCTGGACTCTTGCCTCTCCTGTCTCGCCAAAAACTGGAAGTTCCTAGAAAGCCCTGAGTTCCCTCCAGTCTCTGGGCCTTTGCCAGGCTGTTCCCTCCATCTGGAATACTCCTCTCTCTTTCTGCCTGTGCCATGCCCATAGCAAAGCCTCTGGAGTCAGATCACCTCCACCTTCTAAATGCAGCCCTGGGCAAGTTACTTCCCCTCGCTGTGTCTCAGTCTCCTCTGCTGTGAAATGGGGATGGTAATACCTGTCTCAGTCAAGGTGGCAATTAAATAAGGCCCTGCATGTAACACACTTAGCCCAGTGCCTGGCCGCAGCTGGTAGGCGGTCACTAAAAGGTAACTGCGACTGCTGCTGCTGTCCCTGCTCAGCTTAGATGCCACCGCCTCCAAGAAGCCCTCCCTGATACCCCAGGCTCCCGAGCTGTCTCATCACCAGGGTTGTAGCTTGGAGATTCTTGTTGCTTGCTCCACTAGGGAAGGGCCATGGGGGCAGGGACAGACATTTCCCAGGGCCTGCCAGGTGCCCTGCTCTGAAAACACAGAGCTTGGTGAACTTCCCCTGGCGGTTCTCTGCCCAGGGGACCTTCAGCTTAGGTGGGGGACACCATTCCTCAGGCCTAAGCCATGTTGGGGGTTGCGGGTGGAGGTCCCCACCCTGCCACCAGCTGCTGCCCCCTGCTCCTGCCCTCACCCTCGTGTTTCCATCTGTGTGCAGTGTTGATCCTGACCGGCGTGGGACTGGAGGTGGCCCCCTCGCCAGGTGAGCGCCCCCCTCCTACCTCCGCGGGCAGCGGTCACGCCCCTCGTGTGCCCAGAGGCCCTCGGCAAGCCCTTCCACCTCCCGCAGCGCTCAGCGCCCTCCCGGCAGGAAACGGACCCTTTTACCTCGGAGAGTGAGACTTGCCCAGGCAGTGACCCCGCAGTCCCGCCCGGAAGCCTCCCTGCCCTGACCCAGCCCCTCCTCCCCTCTCGTAGGTGTCTCCAGCGCCATCTTTTTCGTGCCCGGCTTCCTGTTGCTGGTCCCGGGAGGTGCGAGTGGGCGCGGGCGGGGGCGGGGCGGGGCGGGGGCGGGGGCGGGCCCTGGGCGGGGCCCCGGCGCTGACAGACCCCGCCCTGCAGTCTACCACGTGACCTTCATCTACTGCGCGGTCAAGGGCCACCGGGGCTTCCAGTTCTTCTACCTGCCCTACTTCGAGAAGTGAGCAGGCGGCGGCGGACGGCGGGATCCATCGTCGGCGCCGAGAGGCCCCGCGCGGCCTCCTCGCGTCCCTAGGGGGCGCCCTTGGGGCCCGCGCCCTCTTCGGTACCCTCATCTCAAGGGAAAAGACCCTGCGGGACCCTCAAGGCTCCAGTCCCCTCAGGAGTTTGCTCCGGAAGTTTGGGGCAGTGGGCCTCAGGCCACGACCTGGGCCTGGGAAAGTCGCCCCTTCCGTGCTCCGCGCCTTAACTTATTCTTGGGGGGCTGCTGGGTTGGTGGTGTTTTGTGCTAATAAAAGGGTAATGCTTAATTCCAGCCCACAATTGCTTTTTACTTCCCACTTGCCCTGACCAGCCCACCAGCCTGGCCACAGCCCCCTTTCGGAAAGGCTGAGAAAAGGACTGACCTTGGGGCTGAAGGGCTCTAGGACTGTCCATCTCCCCGTGGTACACATGACAGTCCCGATGCTCCATGACTTGCCCAAGGTCACACAGCATGTCAGGGGCAGAGCTGGGCCTGGGGCTCTTCTACCCTGCAAGCCTGGAGAAGACGCTCCCTCCCAGTCCTTAGCAGAGTCAGTCCTGCCCCTGTCTCCACTCAGAGAGGCAGCATTGGTGCCTCCCCTGGCGGCCCTGGCCAAGGGCACTCAGATGACACAGGCCTGGGGCCTGGAGGCTGGTATCCTGGTTCCAGCCTGGCTCTGGGGCCCTGGGCTGCCACAGCCGGCTCTGAATGTGGGCCACCAGGATGCAGCAGCCCAGCCTCCTCCACCCACTGCCCTACTTCCCAGGCCCAGAGGTTGGGAGAAGTAGGGGTCAAAGGACATAGGAAGCAGGCCTGTATAACAGAAAACCTCAGTGATCAAAGACTCTTAGAACCACAGAACACTGGAAACAGACCACTGCAGAATCCAAGCATCTCAGGATGTCAACAACCAGGAAACAGAATCTTTGAGAACCCTGAAATCTGAGGTCATAATAGCTACCATTTATCAGATTCTTAGAAGGCGCCACGTCATGTGCCAGGCACTTGACACAGGTTCTTTCTGGTCACCCTCCATAGAAACTGAGGCCCAGAGAGACTGGCTTGGCCGAGGGCAGAGTGAGGAACACAACCCAGGGCTTCTGTGACTCAGAGGGCGGTGGGGGTCAGCAAGCTGGTCTGGTCCCCAGCTGACCAACTGAGGGCCTGGCCGAATGAGTGTGGGCCTTGGAGACCCTGTTCATATACTTCATGTTTACAGTCTGCCGCCCCCAGTGAAACGCGAGTGCCATTAAGGTGTTCGGCCTCCACTGTATCTGCAGCGGCCAGGACAGTGCCTTTAGATTTCTGTGATTTTGTTGAAAGAATGAGCACCCAGACCCCCGCTCTCGCTCCCGATCTCCTCGCCCAGCCAGACTTCCCACCCTCAGCCACCAATCAAGGCACTTTTGGGGGGTACCAGTTAGATGCAGGAACTCCTAAATAAGTGATTCTCAAATTAGCTGGGGACCAGTTTTCATTTCTAATGCAACATGGACCAATAATTTTGTAAGGTAAAATGTAAACTAAAAAAGTGAAATAAAAAAACAAAGATACAGAATATAAGCCCACAGTTTGTATTATCAGATTAATCAGACATAAAATTACATTTCAATAGATAAAATCAGAACAAACATGGAAAGAAGAAAAATTATGAACACCATTCATTGAAAGTGGGCAAATTAGCAATTAACATAGAGTTGCTACTACGCTCGTAACTTTCTGTCACTTCACAATCTTAGCTAAACAGCAAGTGATCCCAAAAGTGGTGATTCTCCATATTATAAGACTATCTCAGGGGTCAGCAAGCTGTACCCCACAGGCCCAATATAGCCACCAAACCAAGAATGGTTTTCATATTTTAGCAATGGTTGGGATAAAAGTCAAAGGATAATAAGCTTTTGTGACACAAAAAAGTTTATAAAATTCAAATTTTGATGTCAATAAGTCAAGTTTAATTAAATTATTATTTATCGAATTTCCAACACAGCCACACTCTGTATTGACTTTGGCTGCTCAGCCATACAAACTACTACAGCAGAGCAACAGAAACCATATGGTCCCCAAAGCCTAAAATCTTTACTGTCTGGCCCTTCACAGAAAAAGTTTGCCAACCCTTGGTCCATATGAACATGTTGACAGAACACTGAATCGCAACGTTTAAAGTTTTAATGTGACCAATGTGCTTGATTTTTGCTGGTTAATTTATGTAATCCAAGTTGGATTGAGAGCAACACCATCCTCAGGAAATGATGAATACCCAAATTCTAAATATGATTTATTTTTAGTTGGAAAAGGCATTAATAGTTGCACACAGATTAAGAACATTAGATTTCCTTAGTGAATTGTGACTCAATTTATCCCTGATGCTCTTTGCCCCATAGCCCATTTTGCCTGATATGTCTGTAGTTATACTAGCTTTCTTTTGGTTAATTCTCTCCTAGTAAGTCTTTTTCCAAGCCATCACTTTCAGTCCTTCAGCTGTCATTATGCTTTGAATGTGTCCTTTTTTCCCTTTTTAATTTATATTTTATTTGTAGCTGCGTTTTGTTGCACGCCAGCTTTCTCTAGTTGCGGTGAGCGGTGGCTACTCTTCATTGCAGTGCGCAGGCTTCTCATTGCGGTGGCTTCCCTTGTTGCGGAGCACAGGCTCTACACGCGCAGGCTTCAGTAGTTGTGGCACGTGGGCTCAGTAGTTGTGGCTCACGGGCTCTAGAGTGCAGGCTCAGTAGTTGTGGCGCACGGGCTTAGTTGCTTCGCGGCATGTGGGATCTTCCCGGACCAGGGCTCAAACCCGTGTCCCCTGCGTTGGCAGGCGGATTCTTAACCACTGCACCACCAGGGAAGTCCTGGTATCTGCCTTTTGAAATCTGCTCTCTGCCCTTGTAATAAAAGAACCTCTGGTTTCTAGCTGGGCACAAGGTCACCCAAAATAAAGACTGCATTTCCCAGCATCCTTTGCAACTAGGCGTACCAGGTGGGGAGCCCTGCCTAATGGGGTATAAGTGGTTCATGCTCTTTGCCCCCTTTCCTCTTTGTTCCTGCCTCCAGCCTGCCAGCTGGGAAACAAACAAACATGGCTACACCCTCAGAATGGCAGAGCAGCCAGCAGAAGGAGCCTGAGTCCCTGAACACCATACAGCTGGATTTCACCTAAGACTCTTCCTGTGGGGCAAATAAACTTCCATCCAGTTTAAAGCATTGTTATTTGGGGTCTCCATCACTTATAGGGAGCCCAATCTAATACTGATATTTTCTTCTGGGACTGAAACTCTGACTTTTAACCAAAAATACTTAATCTGCCTATATTTATTGTAATTTTTAAAATAAACATTTATTTTTGGCTGCATTGGGTCTTCGTTGCTGCACTCGGGTTTTCCCTAGTTGCGGCGAGCGGGGGCTACTCTTTGTTGTGGTGCGCAGGCTTCTCATTGCAGTGGCTTCTCTTGTTGCAAAGCATGCGGGCTTCAGTGGTTGCAGCACACAGGCTCAGTAGTTGAGACTCATGGGCTCTAGAGCACAGGCTCAGTAGTTGTAGCTCATGGGCTTAGTTGCTCCGTGGTATGTGGGAGCTTCCCAGACCAGGCCTCAAACCTGTGTCCCCTGCATTGGCAGGCGGATTCTTAACCACTGAGCCACCAGGGAAGCCCTGTTTTGTTTTGTTTTAAGGTTTATTTCTACCTTGTGTTTTAATGTTTTCTGTAGACTTTGTTTTTCCTTGCTTTTTTCCTCTTTCCCAGCCTTCTGCTAGCTTAATGAGGAATTCTTCACTTTCTCCCTTTTCCTCCTCTGTTGATTTGACTATCGAGAATGGAACATTCTATCTCGATTTCTGTTATATTAATGGTTACCCTTACATGATTAACAAAATCTAAAGTTAATCAATGAATCTGTCCTCCTCTAGGGAAAACAAGCATGTCTAGAGTTTCCCTTCCCATCTTCCATTTTATTGTTGTCTATTTTTTTTTTAGTCCCTCCTGGTTTTTAAAGTCCCCCAAATTATTTTTTATAGTTAATGCTTCTTTAGATCTACCAATATGTTTACTGATTTCTCTCCTATTATTTAGTACATACTCTGCTTTCAATTTCCTTCCCACTGAAGCCATCCCTTCAACAAGAGTTTGTGGGTGGGAAACCTTTCAGCCTTTGTTTGCTGAAAAAAGCTTATATTTCATCTTCATTCTTGAGTAAGATGAGCTAAGTACAGGCTTCTCAGTTGGCATTTTTTTCCCCTCTGCACGTTGAACAATTTATTCCATTTTCCTCTTGCATGTGTTTTTTGTCAATGAAAAAAGTCTTTGGAGAGTCTAATTGCTAATCCTTGGTAAGTAATCTGACTTCTCTCTCTCGAGCTGTTTACAAGATTTTCCTTTTGTATTCTGCAGTTTCACTGGCATGCATCTAGATATACATTTACTTTTTTAAAAAACTTATTTATTTATTTTTGGCTGCGTTGGTCTTTGTTGCTGCGCGTGGCTTTCTCTAGCTGCGGTGAGCGGGGTCTACTCTGCTTCGTTGCGGTGTGCGGGCTTCTCACTGCAGTGACTTTTCTTGTTGCGAAGCACGGGCTCTAGGCACGCAGGCTTCAGTAGTTGTGGCGCACGGGCTTAGTTGCTCCGTGGCATGTGGGATCTTCCCGGATCAGGGATCGAGCCCATGTCCCCTGCATTGGCAAGCGGATTCTTAACCACTGCGCCACCAGGGAAGTCCCTATACATTTACTTTTATATATCCTTCTCTGGCTCCAACGTGCTCCTTCAATCTGGACTCTTGCCTTTGTGGAATTCTTTTTTTTAATTTATTTATTTAGGGCTGTGTTGGGTCTTTGTTGCTGCACGCGGGCTTTCTCTAATTGCAGAGAGCAGGGGCTACTCTTTGCTGTGGTTCGCGGGCTTCTCATCGTGGTGGCTTCTCTTGTTGCGGGCACGGGCTCTAGGCGCGGGGGCTTCAGTAGTTGCGGCACGCAGGCTCAGTAGTTGCGGCATGCACGCTCTAGAGCGCAGGCTCAGTAGTTGTGGCGCATGTGCTTAGTTGCTCCACAGCATGTGAGATCTTCCTGGACCAGGGATCGAACCCGTGTCCCCTGCATTGGCAGGCAGATTCTTAACCACTGTGCCACCAGGGAAGTCCCTCTTTGTGGAAGTCTTTATGGAAGTTTTTCAATCATCATCTCTTTAAATATTGCCTCCTGCCTGTTCTCTACATTTTCTTCTTCTGAGATTCCTAATGACTTTTAACTACTCTTTAATATTTTCTGTCTTTCATTCCTCAATGCTACATTATGGGTGATTTCTCATATATAGCTTCCAGTTCATTAATCTTTTCTTAAATTGTGTCCAATATGCTGTTTACTTTACCCCTTGATTTTTTTTCATTCCAATGGCTATATCCTCTATTTTTAGAAGTTCCTTTGGGTTATTTTTTTAAATCTTTCTGTTCTGTTTTCGTACCATCCTGGTCTAACGGTCTCCTTTCTTTTACCTCAGTTTTTTCTGTTTGTTTTTGCGTTTCCTTAATGGCCTCTTTTACATTGTTTTATGATTTACACTTTGGGTGCTGACTCTTCTGTTTACCGCATCTGCCTAGTCTCCCTCATGGTGATTTGTTTCCTTATGTGATTTGTAACTTTTTGTTATGAGTTCATCTTCAGAAGTGACAGGGTTGTTTGGGTTTATTTTAAGTCCTATGTGCCCTGGGTTGAAAGAGTGCCTTTCTCAGCAGTTTTTTCCTATTTCTTCTGCTTTGCACACCACAGAGCTAGACCGCACTCCTGCTTGACATGCAGACCTGAGTTGCAGGTTCACTGGGGTAACTTTTTCCACTCAAGGTCCTGAACATCTGTACCTCGTCACTTTCTCAGGCTGGTGGGTGGAGGTATATTTGGGTCGCCTTTTCAAGAACAGGGTAGCCCGCTGAGACGCTGGAGTGTACTGACGTCATGCCCTGCTCCCCAGCCTCTTACAGGTCTTTTGTCCCGCCTGGGTGTCAGAGCCCAGGCTCCCAAACCTCTCCACCTCTGAAGCCCCCATGGCATCTGCTCCTTCCCACCACCCAGCTTTGGGTTCTCTCTTTGTCTTTGGTACCTGGGGTCATCCCTCTCTTTCACGTTCAGCTTTAAATAAAAACAACACCCAAAACATTTCCACATATAAAGAGTGGGAGGTGTCCAGCCACCTTCTCAATTCACCACGTTACCAGAACTAAGCCCTACACTGCCCCGTCTTTGAATGCTGCCAGTGCCAGGGAGCTCCCTACCTCCCAAGTGTCTGGAGAGATTCAAACCTTGCTCACACCAGGGAATGATGGGTGGTTGAGGGCACGTTTCCTCCAGGCAGCTCGGGTGGAAGGGAGGTGAGGATGAGGGTGGGCAGGTGACATCACAAGCCAGCTCTCCAGCCAGAGGGTATCAGGAGCAAAAGAAGCCTGGGGCTGCTGGGTTTCTTTCATCCTGGGGCCTTGTAGGGAGGGTGTGCAGCATGAACCCTGCTGGCGTCTGAGGCCAGAGGGGCAACAGTCTCCCTCCTGGAGCCTCAGTGGGTAGAAAGCATCATCACAAACTCTGCGGGGGAGAAGGGGCAGGGCTTGGGCCAGTCCAGGTCAGCCATGCCAGGAGACACTGAGCTCAGCCTGGGAGCCGGAGGGATGGGTGTTTGTCTAGGTAGGAGACTCACCATCAAAGTCTACGGTGCCGTCCCCATTGAGGTCCACTTCTTGAAGCATCTCGTCCAGCTCAGGACCCACCAGCGGCTCCCCAAGCAGAGCCGGTGCTGCCTGTCGCAGCTCTGCCACCGTGATTCGCCCATCCCTGTCCCTGTCAAACTGGGATTCCAGCAGGGCTCAGCCCTTCCTACCCAAAGCTGCCTCTGCCTGCACCCGCCTCCACCTTGCCACATCCTGTGCCTGGACGCCCACACCTTCGTCCGTCCACACACTCCTTCTTTTACCAGGCTGAGGCCGTGAGTTCCCTGCCCCAGGAGGGCTCCCTGGGTGGACCCCCAGCTGGGAGTGAGCCAAACCCTCTCCGACCCCTCCCCAGCCCTAGTCCCACCAGCTGCAGGGCCCGGGGCCTCCAGAGGCTGAGGCTCCCAGTCTCCCCTGGCCTCCTGGGGGGGAAGCCAGTAAGGATGCTACCCAGCCACCCACCCACCGCCCATCTGGACGCTCCACACCTCGCGGAAGGCGATGCGCAGCTCCCGCACCCCCAGCATGTGCGCCGTCTCCTCCCTCAGCTTCGGGCCCATCATCTCCACAAACTCCTCGAAGTCCACGCGGCCACCCACTGCGGACCCAGGCAGAGGGTCACAGTGGTGAGGGCTGGGGCCCGAGGAGGGGCGTCGCAAGGGCCAGCCCCTCCCCGGCTCTGCATCCAGGAAGAACACCGGTGTCCACGTCCCTGGGCAGGGGCGGGGCGGGGGGGTAGGAGGCTACAGCCCGGGGCTCCAATGAGGGCAAAGTGCTCAGGTGTTCTCAGTGAAGCCCCGGGTGTGGGGGAAAGAGACCAGGCTGTGGAACCAGACAGGCCCCAGGTTCAAAGCCCCCTGGCTCTGCCACTGATGGTGTGGCCTTGGGTGACTTACTGAGCCTCCCTCCTCATCCGGGGACAGGGTGCTGAGGGGGCTGGGGTTCATGGCTGTAAAGCGCCGGAGCCCCACGGGCGGCAGCAAAGACCCCTAAGAAGCATCCCCAGGTTGTCCCTGGATTCTAAGGTGCCGTCAATCATAAAAAGCACCAACGGTCAACTAACAGCTTTGGGGAGAAGAAAGAAGCATGACACAAAAATATTCACGTCAATTGTACATCACATCCCATTTTGGAAACTGTAAAGAAAAAGCAAATGCAGGAGTCCTGGGATGAAAGGAATCTGATATTTGACAAATTGGCTAATGATAATCACACAAGGGCAGCCCATCAGACATTTAATCGCAAGGCATGGCCAGGGTTCTGTCACGCTCGGCCTCACAGAACCTCAGGAGGCGCTCTTCAGGAGCCTCGGGAGGGTCAGAGAGAGAGAGACAGAGACAGCCCTGGGGGCTGGTACCAGCACGGACCACTTTACCTCAGTCAGAGACGGGGGTCCTCGACCTGAGCCTCAAGGGGCTCTCTTGGGTCACCCGGTGCCTTCCTTGTCACCCTCGACCCCGGTGCCCCCGGGCGCCAATGTCAAACTGTCCTGGAAACTGTCACCCCCTCACGCCACCGTCACCAGGCCCTCACCCCACAGCCGCCTCCCACCACCTCTCGTTCCCCTGAACCACGAGGCCGGGAGAGGACCTGGGCTGCAAAGCCAGGTGGCTCGCCGCCCTGCCCCGCCCCACCCCCAGGCAGGTGTGGTCAAGCACTGACTTCGCATCTTGACATGCTGAGAGACCTCGATGAGCTCCATCTCCGTGGGCATGTAGCCCAGTGTCCGCATGCACTCGCCCAGGTCCCGGTAGCCGATGTAACCATCGCGGTCCGTGTCAAACTCCTCGAAGGCAGCCTGAAGCTCTGCAGGGGAGGGAGGTCAGGCGCAGGCAGCCAGGCTCTGGGGCGCCTCCCACCCACCTTCGCCAGCATGGGCCACTCACCATCCAGCTCCTCGGGGCCCAGCTCGCGGTCCTGCAGGGGCACAGTCCAGCATGTCCCTGGGGACGGCCAGGGCTCTGACCGCCCTTCCTCCTCCAGCCCAAGCCCACGCTGGCCTGGCAGGGCCCATCCCACAAGGGCAGGAGAAGGCAGCTGAAGTCCCGCGGGCCCCAGGAGAAGAGATGACCCCCTTCCTGCTCCTGGGGCCCCACGCTGCCTCAGATCCCTGGGTTTGGGGTCTAGCTCCGCCCACTGCCCAGGCCACCCCCAAACTGCAGAAACTCTACCCCCTCAGCCCAGGCTCCCGAGTCTGGAGCAGAAACTGGAGGAGGCCTGAGTATAAGGGGCAGGGTGGGCTGAGCGTGAGCCCATGAGTCCCCAACCTCACCCCCAGTCCCCCCAGCCCTGCCCCAGCCCCACCTGACCTTCCCAAAGATGCGGTTGAGCAGGGGCCCGTATGTCCTCTGAGCAGGATCGTGCCGGGGGGCAGGACGATGCCGGTGGGACTGGCGACGAGAGGCTGGCCCCTCCTGCTTGTCTCCAGTCCTAGAGGGGTCCTTGCTGCCCCCCAGGGCCTTGGGGCCCTGCGTGAGGGTCTGCTCCCCAGAGCTGCCAGTGCCCTTCCGGGACCCTCGGAGCCCCTTCATCCTCTTGCTGCTTTTCCTCCTGGTCAAGGGGAGCCCCTCAGCACCACTACTGGAAGCCATGACCCCCACAGAGGGCTTCTGGGGTCCGGGGGGTGGGTCTGGGCCATGCTGCCCCCTCACCTGCTCTGTGGCCATGCGGAGCACCCCTGCCTCTCCGGACCCATAAAGCTGCTTATGCACCCCCAGCCTGAGAGCTGATGGCCAGGGATCGGGCCCTGAGGGGGATTAGGGTAAGTGAGGCAGGCAGCCCAGGCGCTAATCCCAGCCCTCTGCCTGGGGGTGGCCAAGGCAGAGCCAGCTGGGCCAGGGGGACCGTCCTCAGCAGCACAGCGTGCCAGGACATGTTGGCTGCAGTGAGCTTTGGACGCCAGCTCTGCGGCTTATGAGCTGGGAGACCCAGCAAACTCACTTCTCTAAGCCTCAGTTGCCTCATCTATAAAACGGAGGCAATATCGCTGAAGCGTCAAAGACGGCCCAGTTGTATGAGACAGGCAGGATTTAGCTAAGAGGACACAGAGAGGCATCTCAAGCAGGAGGAAGAGTGTGGGCAAAGGCTGGGAGGTGGGAAAGGAGAGGATGAGTTGCCCACCGCGGCCCCCACGTGGGGGTGATATGTGAAATTCAGGAAGAGAGGCCAGACCAGAGAGGTCTTGAATCACAGATGATTGAGGGTGACCTCGGAGGAGGTGGACCCTGTGGGAACCCAGAGCCTGCCCTGAGCTGGAGGGGCCCAGGGCGAGGGGTTTCAGCCATCTGGCCCTGTCAGGAATAGGGGGGCCTGGCTGGTCACTTGGCCTTACTGGGCCGGGGTTAGGGTTTCCCGGCGAGCAGCCCCATGAATGATTGATGTCCTCCCAGCTTGGGTTTCACACCGGCCGCCTTAGTGCCGCCGGGAGCCATGCATCAGGCCCCGGTGTGGGGCCGTGCGGACGGCCGGACCTCTGGGCAGGCAGGCACGCCCTGCTCCTTCCAGCCAGCAGCCTGCACCTTACAGGTAAGCCAGGCCTCACCACCCGGGCCCAAGGGGAGCCCAGGGCTCTGATCCAGTAGGGGCTGGAGCTTGCAGAGTGGGGTCTGCCTGAGTAAGGGCCCTGGAGGTGGGGAGACAAGCAGGCTAAAGGGTCAAGTGGCTGGAGCCATGGGCCACGTGGCAGGATCCAGTCTTTCCTGGACATCTAGTTTCTCCACCCTCAGAGGGAACCACCCTCCCCCACCTAGGGAAGGTGGGGTGAGGGCGGCGAGCCTCTTGGGACCCAGCCACCCTCATCCTCATCACACGGCTGAGTCCCCTGCCCCCTTTTCTATTTAGTCACCCCAGGGGACAAATGGGGGCCACTCTCTGCCCCAGACTCCCTGTCCACCCTTGGATTCCTATGGGCCCAGGGGACCTGAGCCCTTCCTTCTTGGAATCTTTTTTCTTTTTTCTGGCCACACCACAAGGCATGCGGGATCTTAGTTCCCTGACCAGGGATGGAACCCATGCCCCCTGCAGTGGATTCTTAACCCCTGGACCGCCAGGGAAGTCCGAATCTTTGAATCCAGGACACCGACTAAAAGGAGCCTGTGATGCTCTGACCAAGTGGGTTTTTATGTTTTGGTTTGGTTTGTTTTTTGGGCCATGCCACGTGGCTGGAGGGATCTTAATTCCCCAACCAGGGATGAAAACGGGGCCCATGGCAGTGAAAGTGCGGAGTCCTAACCACTGGACTGCCAGAGAATTCCCAAGTCGTTTTTAGACTGTGTTCCCTGGAGCCCTAAGAGTGCTCTCCCTCCGTTATCCTGAGCACACAGTTTTAGTTCACATAGGAGTTCTGCTCTAATATTTTAATTGAAATATATTTGAAAGCCTCTGGTTTGGTCCGCTTGGACGCAGTGAGAATTCCGTGTAGCAGAATGGTTAGAGTCCTGGTGCCCACATTCCTACCTCTGCCCTTGGGCAAGCCACTGATCCTCTGAACCTTCCTCTCCTTACATGTAGAATGGATTGTATGAGGACTAGGTGAGGTCATCTGTTTAAAGTCCCTGGCAAAGGTCAACTACCCCAAAGGTGATGATGATGGCCCAGAGAGGGACAGCGACTTGCAGGGAGATGCACAGCATCCTCTCTCTTCTTTTCAGTCATTCGTGCCTTCATTGATTCACCAGGCACCCACTCCACGTCTAGTGGGACACTGGGAACCTCAGATGGACACTGCTATGGAAGTCAACCTGGGTGCTGCTGGCCACGGGCCCCGCACAGAGCTCGACGATGAGGACTACCCCCAGGGCGGCTGGGACACGGTCTTCCTGGTGGCCCTGCTGCTCCTGGGGCTGCCAGCCAATGGGCTCATGGCATGGCTGGCCGGCTCGCAGGCCCGGCAGGGAGCGGGCACGCGGCTCGCCCTGCTTCTGCTCAGCCTGGCCCTCTCTGACTTTTTGTTCCTGGCGGCAGCAGCCTTCCAGATCCTGGAGATCCAGCATGGAGGGCACTGGCCACTGGGGACGGCCGCCTGCCGCTTCTACTACTTCCTGTGGGGTGTGTCCTACTCCTCCGGCCTCTTCCTGCTGACAGCCCTCAGCCTGGACCGCTGCCTGCTTGCGCTGTGCCCTCGCTGGTACCCTGGGCACCGCCCAGCCCGCCTGCCCCTCTGGGTCTGTGCCGGGGTCTGGGTGCTGGCCACCCTCTTCAGTGTGCCCTGGCTGGTCTTCCCCGAGGCCGCCGTCTGGTGGTACGACCTGGTCATCTGCCTGGATTTCTGGGACAGCGAGGAGCTGCCACTGCGGATGCTCGAGATCCTGGGGGGCTTCCTGCCTTTCCTCCTGCTGCTTGTCTGCCATGTGCTCACCCAGGCTGCCGCCTGCAGAACCTGCCGCCGCCAGCCCGGCTCCACGGCCTGCCGAGGCTTTGCCCGCGTGGCCAAGACCGTTTTGTCAGCCTATGTGGTCCTGAGGCTGCCCTACCAGCTGGCGCAGCTGCTGTACCTGGCCTTCCTGTGGGACCTCTACCCCGGCTACCTGCTCTGGGAGGCCCTGGTCTACTCTGACTACCTGATCCTGCTCGACAGCTGCCTCAGTCCCTTCCTCTGCCTCCTGGCCAGTGCCGACCTCCGGACCCTGCTGCACACCGTGCTCTCCTCCTTTGCCGCAGCTCTCTGTGAGGAGCGGCCAGGCAGCTTCACTCCGGCTGAGCCACAGACCCAAGCGGCCTCTGGGGATCAGACTGTACCAGGGCCAGTGGCTGAGGCCCAGCCACAGGTGAACCCCACAGCCCAGCCACTGTTGGAGTCCGCGGCCCAGCCACAGTCAGACTCTCTGGTCCAGCCTCAGCTGAACCCCAGGGCCCAGCCCCAGGAGAACCACGAGGCCCAGCCCCAGCTGGATGCTGGGGCCCAGCCACAGGCAAGCCCTGAGGCCCAGCCCCCTGGAGCCCCGGCCAGCTCAGCCCCCAGCCCCTGTGACGAAGCCTCCTCTGCCCCCTCCACGGATTCCACCCCAGAGGCCCCTGTGAACCCAGCCGAACCTGCTGCCTCTGAGGGAGAAAGCCCCAGCAGCGCCCCCCAGGAGGAGGCCCCGGGTGCAGGCCCCACGTGAGAGTCTGGGAAAGCCAGGGCCGCCAGGGCAGCAGAAGAGCTGGGGAGACAGAGGAACCAGCCGGTCAGAGGACGACGGCTGCCGTGGAGGAAGTCCTCATGGAAAACCCCAGTGAGCCCCTTGGCCTGGCAGACGGACTCGGGCGACGTGGACACGAAGCAGCCGAAAGTCCCGGACAGTCTGTTGTGAGCGTCATGTCCCTGCCGGATCCCAGCAAGCTCCTCTGTGCTTGGCCCACACACGGTGGTCCAACGGTCCCCTGAGCTACCACAGCTGATGGTGCCCTGCCGGGCTCTGCCCTCCGATGCCCCCCAGACCCCACGGACAGTCTCCCCTTAGCCTCGGCCCTGCAGGAGAAAGACTGGCAGGGTGACTTCTCCGGGCTTGATCTGACCTCCCCTGATCCTTCCCTCCCTGCCCCCCTTCCTGTCCCAACCTCTAACCTGGATACGAGGAGCCGAAGAGGAAGTCCTTGCAGAGGAGGGAGCCATTCATCAGGAGCCCAGGGTCTTAGGAGCCCACAAGCTGGCCTGGCACGGCCAAGCCCTCTCTGCCAGCCCCCTGCACCCAACGGGCAGTGGGGCTGGGGCAGGACTTCCCTCAGCAAGGTGGTGGGCGCAGAGGCGAGAGCTAGCAAGCCTGGATTCAAATCCGGCGCTGGGTGACTCTGGACAAGCTGATTCACCCTCTGAGCTCCTGTTTCATCTGGCATTGTGAGGATTAAATGAGAAAGTGTGTGAGGTGCCTGGCAGGAACTGGCACACAGTAGGGGCTCAGTGAACAGGGGCTCTTCCTTCACGGACATCCAGGGATGTCCCTGCAGGGGCTGGGGATGGATTGGAGGAGGTGCCACCTGGCCTGAGCATCTGGAATCCTGTGAGCTTCGGGGCAGACCATGGTGCCCATGACCAGCTCTGGGCTGCAGACACCCAGGTGGCCTGAGAGAGCATGTGCCCGCCTCCGTGCCTCGGGCAGCTCCAGGGGACTTCAAGGTCTGCTACGTTTAAGGGTTCGAGTGCTCACCTGCCCATCCCCCACCATGGAGGAGGTACAGAGTGCCCTTGCCCTGCCTCAGCCTGAGCCCCTTCTATACACTCAGCCCAGATGCAGAGATGGGAAGATGTCCAAGCAGAGAACTCTGGGGACCAGTGGCTCCAGAGATAGCACAGGTTCCTTGGAGGTCACACGGTGTCTCTAGGGCAGAGCCAACCTCCTCCCTCTTAAGCTGCTAGAAAAACTAGGAAGTGCTGAAGGTCTATTTTCAGACCCCCCACGCCACTTCCTTTTCACACACATCACTCTCTACTGGCACTCACCCTACCCAATCCCCAGGGTTCCAAAATCATGAACCCTTTCCCCTTTCACCCCCTGCCCCCCCCCACCCTTTCCCATTAGCTCAGCGTTGTGACCTTTAGAAGCTGAGAGATGTCCTTACCAGTAGGTGTAAATGGCAATGACATTTTACGTGCTACCCTTCCCAGGGGTGCTTGCTGTATAGGCAGACTGAAGTGGTGCAGTCAGATTTGGATGCTGGTTCCCAGGCTGCTCTTTGCCTCAGTCTTCTCCTCTGTCAAATGGGGTGATAACATTCCCTTTGCAAGTGTGGCTGTTGTGATCATTAACCAAACCCGGGGATGGAAGCATGCTGGGTGGGGGTGTTGCTGATACCAGCAGCATAATCATAGCATTTCCTGCAGTGTGGGCGCCGAGGCTGGCGGGAGAGAGTTCTGGACAGGCACAGGCTCGTTGAATTCATTCATCCAGCAAATATTTATTGAGCACTTGTTAGGTGCTTGTTCAGCCAGCCTTCCACTTTGGGTGGGGTTAGCACATGGCCTCTAGTGCCCCTCAGAGGTTGTTTGAATCCTGGTTCTCCACAGCTCACCAGCTGTGTGATCTTCAGCAAGGCTCTTGGCCTCTTTGAGACTCAGTTTCCTCATCTGTAAAATGGGGATGGTAATCATGGTTCCATTTTCTAAGAGTGTTAATCCCTGTGAAGTGCTCAGATCCTTGCCTGGCACACAGTGCTTAATAATTGTTAGCCACTCATTCAATTATGCCAGTGGACACCCCCAGGTCTCACTCAGGCCTGGGACAGCACTGACCCCCCAGAGCCCACGTGGCAGCATCCTGCCCACCAGGCATTGCCCCCCCACCCCGCCCCACCACACAGCCTCCTCCTCCACTTTCCAAATGCTTTCACACTCCCCACCCCATTGGACTGCACACTTCCTTAGGGCAGGGTCTGGACTGATGTCCCCCTTGCAGAGTGCCCCTCTTCCTTCTCCCAGGTAGGGATCCCGAAGCTTTTTCACATGGCAGGCAGATCAGGGACTAAATCCTCAGTGCCAGCCACCTGCCTTCAACTCTGGTCCATACTCCTAACCCCACCTCTTGGGGGACCTCCCTGGCGGTCCAGTGGCTAAGACTCTGTGCTTCCACTGCAGGGGGTGTGGGTTCCATCCCCGGTTGGGGGACTAAGATCCCACATGCCACGCAGTGTGCGGCCAAAAAAAAAAAAAAGATGCTACTAACCCTACCTCTTGGAGAGTGGGCTAGCCCCACCTCCAAGGTCCCAGAAGGGAACCCCACTCATAATGGGTACTTGCCATCCAGGAGAAAGAGCAGTGCCATGAAGGGTTTTGTGAGATAAAGAGGAGATCTCCTCCCGGCCAACAGAGGAGGGTTTTGTATCGGAGGAAACATGCACACCCAAGGCCAGAGAGGATGAAGGGAGGGCTTACCCCCAACATTCCACAGCCCCTCCCCTCACCCCTAACACACTCCATGGGGCTGGGTTCCTGTTACCCTCTGGAAGATTCATCCCTTCCACAGGTGAGAGACACACTTCCCTCTCCTTCATAGGCACCAGACATTGAGAGCTGTGAATATGAACATTTTTCAATTCCACATTCAGGGCTGCTGTTCATTTATTCATTCGGTGTGCATTAATTGAACACATACTGTATGCTAGGTCTTGTTCTAGGAACTGGGGATACAGTGGGAAACAAGGCAAAGTGCAATCCTCAATTTGCGGACATCCTAGCGGGACAAGGCAGACAAAAAGCAAATACACAAATAATTAGGGAATTCCCTGGTGGTCCAGTGGTTAGGACTCTGAGCTGTCACTCCTGAGGGCACAGGTTCGATCCCTGGTTGGGGAACTAAGATCCCACAAGCTGTGCAGTGCGGCCAAAAATAAAAAATAAAGCAAATACACAAAATAATTATACAATATAACATAAGGTAGTGATTAAGAACGTACAGGGGGAACAAGTACGGGCCACAGCGTGATGGGTAAGGGGGATGGTCAGGGAGGGCCCCCAGAGGAGGTGACATTTGAGCAGAGACCTGGAGGAAGTGAGGGATGGAGCCTTTTCAAGATCTGGGGGAAGCGCTTCCAGATGGAGGGAACAGGATGTGCCAAAGCCCTGGGGTGGGAAGGGAGGTGGTGTATTTCAGGGATAAGGAGGGTCAGTGTCACTGGGCCACATGCAGAGAGGAGGATGGAGGAAGGTAACAGGTGGGGGAGGGGGCAATGACAGTGGGTCATTGATGTGATGAAGGGCAAAGGGAGAGGGTTCAGGGTAGGGGATCTGGTGTGGGCTTTAGACAGACCCCTGGCTGTTGCCTGGGGGACACAACAGAGAGGGAAGCTTTGTGGCTGCATTTCCTTTTCCAAACCACCCACATTCTGGTCCTGGGCTGGAAGGATTGGCCTGTCCTAGGGGTTATGGAGCAGTGGGAAAAGCAAGGACTTTGGAGTCAAACAGAATGCCAGATTGGAGGGGGCAGATTCTGCCTGTGGGACCTACAGGGACACCTAAGCCTGCCAGGGTGGGATGGGGATGGGGTAGATCCAGTAGGCCAGCCTGTCTCAGGAGCTGGCCAGGAGGACGGAGACATCTGTGGACAGACCTCCAGGCCTCGGTGGGAGATGGTTGAGGAAAGCAAGGAAGGTTTGAGGGGTCTGGAGGTCATGGCCCTATTTCTCTTTTTAATAAGGAGGCCAGGCAGGACCCAAAGGTGTCCACCGGGGAGAATGAGAGGGCTGGGCCTTCCACTCGCCCCCTAAAACACCACTGTTTTATTTACATTGTACCAAGAGTACGTACCTTTGTAACTTGAGGCACGTGAATATATCGCCTGTCCGACTAGATACTATATTTCGAGTTGAGGTGGACTCGACCGGGAAGTACGCATTGAGGTGGGGGATTGGGAGGGCGGGCTCCACCCAATCCTGGCGACTCCTGAGGACGCGGACAGGGGGAGCAAGATGGGGAAGGGGTCCGGGTCTGCCGCCAGGCTGCCGCACTACGGCCCCATTCCCATCCCGGCCCCTGCCGCTGCCCCTGACCCTTTGCCCCAGAGGGACCTGGAGGGCAGCGGGGCGGAGCTCTCTCAGGCCCCGCCCAGGTCCCGCCCCTGAGCCCCGTGGGGCTCCGGCCCCGCACTCCTGGCTCCCGCCTGCCAGGAAACAGCTCACAGCCTCCCGCCCCGCCCCTCCGCGCGTGACCTCGGCCCCGCCCCCTTGAGCCCCCGCCCCGCCCCCGCCCCCCGCCCCTCTCTCCTCTGTCACTTCCTGATTCCCGCTTCCTGCTTCCCAGAGACTGGGATACGGAGCCACCCGAGGACGGTGCAGCAGCCTCCAGGCGTCCCTGGTGAGCGCGACGGGCCGGGGCTGGGGGCGCAGGCGGGGGGTTGGGCGGGACTTCGGGGGCAGAGCCGCAGGGGGCTGGGGTGGGGGTCGCGAGTCCGAAGAGCCCTTCCCCTCCGCGGCGCCCCACCCTCAGTCCCAACTCCCCCTGGCCGCTCAGCGTCTCCCCTGCCAGACCGGGATCCTTGAAGTTGGGCTCCTGCTTCACCTTGGACCCCCGCTTTGAGGGCTCTCTGGGATGCTCTGTGGCTGGGAGCGGCGTCCCGACCCCCGCCCAGTCCTGCCCGGCCCCCTGGACCGGCTTGGGGCTCCCTGCACATTCCTGCAGGCACTGCACATTCCGTGGGACCCAGAACTGTGGCCTAGCGCGGACCCACAACGGAGATCATTCTGGCCTCCTCTGTCTGTCCTCCCCATCACCCTGCTTCCAAATCCTGGGCAGGAAGGAGCCTGCTGGGAACTGACTAGGACCCACCAAGGAGCTAAGCTTGCACTGGCTCGGGCACCTTCCCCCTCCTCCACACGCATACCAGAGGCCGGGGAGACGCCCTGGGTAGCGTCCAGCAGAGCCCCTCAGGACTCAGCAGTGGTTCTGCAGGAGGTCAATGCATTTCTGCCTTCAGATCCTCCCTTGGGGAGAGGCGGCCAGGTCAGCCCTGTGACCCTGTCCTGTGACTTGGGAAACCGGGAGCCAGGCAGGTTATCAGGCACAGGCGCCCTGTCGCATCCTCCCCACTCCCTTCGTGCAGTGCTGGGAGGCTTGGGGGTTGTTGGGATGGGCAGAGGCTGACCTCCGCTTCCCCACCCTGCAGTCATGTTCCGCAAAGTGGTTCGGCAGAGCAAATTCCGACACGTGTTCGGGCAGCCTGTCAAGAATGACCAGTGCTATGAGGACATTCGAGTGTCCCGTGTCACCTGGGACAGCACCTTCTGTGCCGTCAACCCCAAGTTCCTGGCAGTGATTGTGGAGGCCAGCGGTGGAGGCGCCTTCCTGGTGCTCCCCCTAAGCAAGGTGGGCCCCATCGGGGCTGGGAGGAGACTGGAGCCAGCTTGGTCGCATCTGCCAGGTCTCTCTGCTCCCTTCACAACCCATAATTTGCCCATCCCCACGCTGCCCGGCAGGTGTCGTAATCCACATTTACCGTCTGGGAGGTGTTAGCACCGATAGGGAAAGCCTGTTTTTTATTGCCACAGAGTCAGGGTCAGAGGCAACAAACATATCCTGCTCACCTGGTGACACCTGTGAGGAAGAGGTGGGTCAGGAGGAGGCAGGGTGAGAGTCACATCTGGGCCACCTGTGGGCCAGGCCAACCACATCATTCCCTGTCCACAGAGGGGAGGGCTGAAGTTCTGGGAGGGATGGAGCCTGGGCATCTTGGGTCCCCCTTGACTGCCCCCCTCATGCCTGCAGACCGGCCGCATTGACAAGGCCTACCCGACAGTGTGCGGACACACAGGACCTGTCCTGGACATCGACTGGTGTCCCCACAATGACGAAGTCATCGCCAGCGGCTCGGAGGACTGCACGGTCATGGTGAGGCATGGGGCTGTGATGGGGCGGGGGTCGCAGATGTGGCTCAAGGCTCCTGGCAGCGGGGCCAAGCAGGGGCCTCATCTGCCCTCCCCACCCCTCCCCAGGTGTGGCAGATCCCGGAGAACGGGCTGGTCTCCCCTCTGACAGAGCCGGTGGTGGTGCTAGAGGGGCACACCAAGCGAGTGGGCATCGTCACCTGGCACCCGACGGCCCGCAACGTGCTGCTTAGCGCAGGTCTGCACCGCTGCCCCTGCCCTGCCCCTCGATGCGCACAGCTCCGCAGCATCCCACACCCTCTCCCAGGCCCGTCTGACACCCAGGAAGGTTGAGGCCCACAGAGGTCAAGTGCCGGGTCGGGTCCCAGGAGGGTGGTCAGAGCTGATGGCCCCCCGCTCGGCAGGCTGCGACAACGTGGTGCTCATCTGGAACGTGGGCACGGCGGAGGAGCTGTACCGCCTGGACAGCCTGCACCCCGACCTCATCTACAACGTCAGCTGGAACCGCAACGGCAGTCTCTTCTGCACCGCGTGCAAGGACAAGAGCGTGCGCATCATTGACCCCCGCCGGGGGACTCTGGTGACGGTACGTGGCCCTGGAGGGTGAGGATGGCCGCAGACTGGCCGAGGGGCTCTCTTGGGGCTCCACACTGACCGCTCCATCTCCCCAGCAGGAGCGGGAGAAGGCTCACGAGGGGGCCCGGCCCATGCGGGCCATCTTCCTGGCAGACGGCAAGGTGTTCACCACGGGCTTCAGCCGCATGAGCGAGCGGCAGCTGGCTCTCTGGGACCCAGTGAGTGGCCCGGCCGGCCCAAGCGGGTAGCCTCAAGACGGGCTCCACCCTGGGCGAGGAGGGCGGGGTTACCTGGAGAGGCCTGTCGTTCCCAGGTTCTCAGCCTGGCACCTGAGGCACCCAGGACCTGGAGCCCTGCCAGCCTCTCCTCTCCCTGCCCACTGCTCTCTGGCTTCCCCCACTGCCTCCATCTGCCTCCGTGTCTGCCCACAGTGTTCTTGCCCCTGAAAGGCCCTTCCCTCCTTTGCTTGTCTGTTAACACTCGGCTGTCCTTCGAGGCCCAGTGCAGAGGTCCCCTTCTCCCGGAAGGCTTCCAGCCTTTCCTGTGACGTGCTCTGTCCCACAGGCTTAACCTTCTGTCTGGCGACCTCCGGGGGCCCCTCTGAGACAGCAGCTAGCGCTGCCCGGCACCCCTGGCTCCCACGTGGTGGGGGCTTTCTCAGTACTTGCTTGGTGGCCTGGCCGTAGTCTGAAGGCCTGGAGTAGGCGGGGAAAATGGGACCGTGGGAGTGGAGGGAGGGGAGCCAGGAGGGCCTGGCAGGGCTACACCGTGTGGGCAAAGGGTGGCAGTGGTAGGGGCAGTGCCAGCCAGCTTGTGAGGCTAGCTGGGGCCAGTCCCAGTGAGGGGTTAGGACAGTGAGGGGAGAGGGCAGGTTCTGGCCTGGCCTGACTGCCCCTCAACCCATGTGCCAGGAAAACTTCGGGGAGCCCATGGCCCTGCAGGAGTTGGACTCTAGCAACGGGGCTCTGTTGCCCTTCTACGACCCTGACACCAACGTGGTCTACGTCTGCGGCAAGGTAGAGCTGGGCAGGGCTGCTGGGGACAGGGAAGAGATAGGCAGGCCCAGGTGCTGACCCCTGGCCCCTCCCACCCTGCAGGGTGACTCCAGCATCCGGTACTTTGAGATCACAGACGAGCCCCCCTACATCCACTTCCTGAACACGTTCACCAGCAAAGAGCCCCAGAGGGGCATGGGCAGCATGCCCAAGAGGGGCTTGGAGGTCAGCAAGTGCGAGATTGCCCGGTAAGAAGGTGGATGTAGGGGGCTCCTCGGGAGCAGGAACTGGCCCAGGGGGGCCCCGGGGTCAGGAGTCAGCCTGTGGGAGGGGCCCGGGTAAGGACTGGAAGGGGAGGGCAGAGGGAGCTGGGAGAGCTGGTAGGGGGCAGGTTCCACCCATGGGTCCTCCCTCCCCGCCCTTTCCCAGGTTCTACAAACTGCATGAGCGCAAGTGTGAGCCCATTGTCATGACTGTGCCACGAAAGGTGAGGCCACCTGGTTCCCTGCCCACCCACTCCCTTTCTAGCAGACAGACCACACAGGGGTGACCAAGGTGAGGCTTGTGAATGGGACATGGCCGAGTGTGGGTGTAGTCAGCGGGCTGGATAGATGCCAGCGTGCCCAGCGAGGGCCAGGCAGGGATGAGACACAGGGTGAACTGAGGTCTCACTCTGCATGAGCCACAGGAGACAGATACCGGGCAGCCTTGGAGGTCTCCCTGTAGGAGGCAAGGCAGGACCAACAGCATGGCTGGGGCAGGGCCTCCAAATGAGGGGTGTGTAGTAAGCCAGGCGAAAGCACAGAGGTGGGAATGGAAAGGAGCGGGGAGTCTGGCTGCAGCGGAGGCTCCTGTGAGGTGGGGATTCGGCCACATGTGGCTCGGCCTCAGAGCCCCAGCTGAGAGCCTTGAACGTGCTTCATTTCTCTCCAGCCAGCGTTTACTGAGGGCACAGGGTAGCATGCCAGGCACGTCCAGGGAGCAGAGCTGAGGGCGAGTTCAACGGGGCCAGCCCCAGGAACTCACTGTCCACAGGGCACAGACGTGGCTCCCAGAGTCCCACAGAGCCACGTAGGTAGCCCCTGCTTGGGAAGGTGGGGGGAATCTTCAGAGGAAGCTGTCGGTGGTGTCCAGAGGGAAGTGAAAGAACAGATTTGAGCTTTAGAAATGTCACTAGGGGTCAGGCCATGGGAAGATGGGTTGACAGGGTGCAAGCCTGAAGGCCAGGAGAGTGTTGAGGAGGTGGCCACTCAGGGTCCAGACGAGAGGACCCTGCAGGTGGGCCCCAGCTGACCCAGACCTCCCCCCGGCCCAGTCGGACCTCTTCCAGGATGATCTGTACCCCGACACAGCTGGGCCTGAGGCGGCCCTGGAGGCAGAGGAGTGGGTGAGCGGGCGGGATGCCAACCCCATCCTCATCTCCCTGCGGGAAGCCTACGTGCCCAGCAAACAGCGGGACCTGAAGGTCAACCGGCGCAACGTGTTATCAGACAGCCGGCCCGCCGCGGCCCCTGGCTCCCCCCGCCCGGGGGCCTCCACGCCTGCTGCCTTCACCAGTATTGCCGCCCCTGGCGGCAGCCTGGCCGGAGCCGGGGTAGGTGCCCCTCAGCTCAGGGTGGTGTTGGGAAGCTCGGGTGTTGCCCAGGTCTGCTGTGCCTGCCTGAACCACTCACTGCCCCTCTCTGGGCCTCAGGTCCCCTCTGCCTGATAGTAGATTTGGGGAGGGCTGCAGCTCCGAAACCCCTGCCCCGGCTCATGTCCCTGCAGGAGGCTGGGAAGCTGGAGGAGGTGATGCAGGAGCTGCGAGCACTGAGAGCGCTGGTCAAGGAGCAGGGGGATCGCATCTGCCGCCTGGAGGAGCAGCTCGGCCGCGTGGAAAATGGAGACGCCTAGAACTGGGCCCAGTGGATGACACTCCCCATTCACCTCCTCCGCCCACCCCTTTCTCACTCAGCCTCTGCTGGCGGGTCACACTGACTCCGGCTGGCTGCCCCTGCCCCCGCTGAGGGTTTCTGGGGCAGGTTCAGGGACCAGTCCACACCCTGAGCCATCCTGTGGGCCTAGGCTGGAGCCACCGCCTGGCTTTGGGCATTGTTACTGGGGAGGGTTTTTGTACCCAGGAGAGCTTCTACTCTGAGGCACCATCTCCCCCACCCCCACCCAGACCCCCTGCTCCCTCCCCTGAGGAAGCAGGAGGGATGGGCTCTATATTTTCATTCCAAATAAAATTCTCTTTCTAAAAGCCAGGTTTGCCCTTCTGCTGCAAGGGTGGGACTGGGAAAGGAAGTCTGGACCCCTGGGAGGGGGGGACATAGGGCACCCCCATGGATCATAAATGTGAGAAAGGTCTGGGGGACCGTGAACATCCCCTGCACTGCCCCCCATAGTCCCAGCCTGGCCCAGGGAGAGGCCGGTGAGGATCTGGTGTGGATCAGGGTGGTTCTGAGAGGCCCCGGGGTCGGGGGTGGGGTGGGGTGGGGGAGCGACGAGGGTCCTGTTGCAGGGAGGGCTGAGCGGGATGTTGTGGGCAGGAAGCGGAAGCGCCGAGTTAACCCCAGGTGCGTCGAGAGCGCAAGCTCATTTCTCGCTCCACACGGCCAGGGCTGGAGGTGGGCGCCCGGCGCTGAGAGGCCAGCAGACCGATGGTGAGCCTGGAGCCTGCTGGGTCCTTGGGGTGGGGGCCACAGGAGGTCAGGGCTGGAATGTCTAGGCCCCAGGAGCTAAGGAAGGACCCCCCGCGGGCCCAGGGGCAGGAGCAGCCAGGCAGGGGACAGAGGCGAGACACCTGGCATGAGCCCAGGGCAGAAGCTGGGCCTTCCTCTCACCTCACATCAGACCTGGGCCTCCCTCAGATTCAGGGGGTGGCCCCCCAGTGCCCCACTCCATGCCCGAGCCCCCTTCAAGACCCCCAGGTGGACTCTCACCTGCTCTGCTCGGGAGCTGGGGCTCGGCACGGCCTCTACTCGCATCCCTGGAGCCTGGGCAGACAGTGTGGGGTGGGAGATGGCTTGCTCGCATCTCGGCACCCCTCCCCCCACGCACCCCCCCGACCTGCCTTGTTCCGACCGCAGGCTTCCTCTGGCAGCTGCACCCGCCTGCCCCAGCCCCTGGCCCTGCGAGGCCCGAGGCCCCAGGGACGGAGAGTTGAACGGAAATGCTGCAGCTAGGGCAGTCCCCATGGGGCAGTCCCTGTGGCTGGGAGGGAGGAAGAGGGGTCTCAGTGACCCCCATCCTGGGACCTGGCCAAATGGAGGCTACACAGTTGCCTCAGGCTCGGTCCCCCCATCCTGGGCCTCAGGAAGAGCCAGCTCCAACACCAGCCTTGCAGGTGCCTTCCTTCCCTTCCGTCCCCTCCTCCTGGGGGCAGAGTCTTTACAGATATTTCTTTTTTTTTTTTTTTATTAATTTACTTATTTCTGGCTGCTACTCTTCGTTGCGGTGCACGGGCTTCTCATTGCGGTGGCTTCTGTTGTTGCGGAGCACGGTTTCTAGGCACGTAGTTGTGGCACGCAGGCTCAGTAGTCGTGGCGCACAGGCTTAGCTGCTCCGCGGCATGTGGGATCTTCCCGGACCAGGGCTCGAACCCGTGTCCCCTGCATTGGCAGGCGGATTCTTAACCACTGCGCCACCAGGGAAGTCCCTACAGATATTTCTTGAGTGCCTACTCAGCGCTAGGAATTGTTTAGGTGCTTAAGCCAAAAAGAACCCCATCTTCCTGGGGGGAAGAGAAAAGAATAAGCATACTAAACGGGCAGTTATCTCCTGTGTCGGGGAGGGGGTAGGAGGGTAAAGCAGGGCTGGGCTGTGGGGATGAATGTCAGGGTACTAATCCAGGCCAGCTTAGGCTGCACTGAGGTGCCTTGAGCCAGGGTGAGCAGGGAGCCATGTGGCTCTCGGGGGGGATGGAGCATTCCAGACAGAGGGGACAGCCGGTGCACAGGCCCCAGGCAGGAGCTGGCTTACGTGGTGCAGTGGGAGAGAGGGAGGCCAGAGGCAGGAGGACGCATCGCTGGCGGACATCACAGAGCCAGGAGAGGCCTTACTGACAAGGGCTTTTCTGCTTGACTGTCCCCATCTTACCCAAGAGGCCACCAACCGCAGGCAATGAGCGCCTTCCTGTCTCCCCCCCAGGACCTGCGCTGCGTCCTAGGGCTCTGGACGCTGCTGTCCCTGCCAGGGGCCCTGGGCTCAGGCCGCGGCGCCGAGGACAGCCCGGGCTCCAGCTCCTCGGTCACCGTGGTCCTGCTGCTGCTGCTGCTTCTGCTGCTGGCCACTGGCCTGGCGCTGGCCTGGTGCCGCCTGAGCCGGGACTCGGGGGGCTACTACCACCCGGCCCGCCTGGGCGCCGCGCTGTGGGGCCACACTCGCCGCCTGCTCTGGGCCAGCCCGCCAGGCCGCTGGCTCCGGGCTGAGCTGGGGTCGCCAGAAGAGGACCCGGAGCGGCAGGAGGATGAGCGGGACGTGGAAGATGACTGCGACCTGGGTGGTGGCCAAGAGGAGCGTGAATCCCAGGAAGAGGGGCAGCGTGGAGAGGGGCCCAGCCCACAGCAGGCCCCGGAGCCGGCCGAGGAAGCCTATGACGATGACACCGAAGGGGGCCTGGGCCTCGGCTCCCAGGGGCCGGTGGGCTCCGGGGGCAGCGCCGAGGCCCTGCTGAGTGAGCTGCACGCCTTTGCTGGTAGCGCGGCCTGGGACGACAGCACTAGGGCGGCTGGGAGCCGGGGCCTCCATGTCACCGCACTGTAGGAGCCAGCCCTGGCGCCACATCCTGGCCACTGTGCCTCTGCTTCCTGAGCTGCCATGGCTGGACACAGCCTGCCCTGGGCGCATGTGACCCACACCCCCGCCTGGAGAGCCTCAGACAGTCACTCCCCGCCACGAGTTCTAGTCCCCAAGTCTGTGTATCCCTGGCCCCTCCAGGAAGGCCATCCGTCCCCAGGGGGCACTGGGCAGCCATCTGAAATAAAACCCCTCCGGCCCGCCGCTGTTCTGTGGTCCTGTCACGGCCCCTCCCATCCCTTAGCAGTGACTCCTCCCGGCACGACCCCACCCGCCCCTGCCCCAGAAGTCCAAAGGAGAAACCAGGTCAGTGCCATGATTGAACACTTTAATAATCCAAGGGCACAGCTCAACTGCGGGAGGCCAGGGGGGCAGCCCCCCTCGACCGGCAGCCGTAGTCTGCAGTCCTTCGTGTTCATGATTCAGGGGCACGGCCACCCCCAGCAGAGACACGCTCACGCACACTCGCTCCTGTACCCCTTGGCACAGCCCCAGGTCTCTGGAACTGGCCCGGGGTCCCACTGCCCTCATCTCTACCCACCCTCTTAGCGCCCGGGGCGCCCACGGCCTTTCTTGGACTTCTTGGTCCCTGAAGGGGGTCGGATGGGGAGGGGGGCAGTGCTCGAGGGCGGCGGTAGTGGCGGCGGCGGCAGCAAGAGAGGGGGTAGAGGGGGCTCCAGGGGCTCCGGTGGGCCGGGGCTGGGCCGGAATCCCTCAAAGGGCGAGAACTTCAGGGGGCTGCAGGGGAAACCGAGGCAGAGTCAGCATTTACTGGCACGGGCCCAGGATGCAGTCAAGTGCCCACCCAGGCGGCCCCTGCCATAGAAGTCCCCATGGTAGACGGAGAAACAGAGGCTGAGGCTGGTTCAGAGACGGCCAAGGCAGCCCTGGGGTTGACGGCAGAGCCAAAGCTAGAACGACCCCCGCCCCGCGGTACCTGATGGGGGTCCAGGGGCTGCCGTTGAGGCGCCTGGGGGAGCGCAGCTTGGGCTGGAGGGAGGAGCCCTCCTTGATGCTGTCCAGGACGGAGGGCGCCACGTACGTGAAGCCCTAGGGGGCAGAGGCGGGGCCAGGCAAAGCTCAGGGTCCACCGCTCCTTGGCCACACCCCTGCCCGAGTCCCTGTAACCCTCAGGCCCCCAGACCTCACCAGGAAGGCCTGGTTGGCGCTCTCACTGAGGGCCGTGTCGTCTGGACTGTCCACCGGCGTCTGCCTCGTGAAGTGGGAGTCAAACTGGCTCACATCCTCCTCCGACTGCTGTGGGCACCCCAGGGGGAGAGTCAGGGGTGTCCAGGACAGGAGCCTCCACCCGCCCCCAGGCCAGTGGGACCTCCACTCACCAGGGACGGCCGGAAAGGGGGGTCCACTCGGCGGGCCAAGAGGTCATCCCAGTTAACGTGCCGGAAGAAGGGGTGCCTCTGTGGGCAGAGTGCCCCCAAACGTGCCAACATTTCACGCTCCGTGGCTCCCTCAGAAACCCCCTCTGCTCTAGGGCCCTGCCCCCTGCACCCAGACACCCCTGGGGGCTCAGCCCTGTCCCCTCGTAATGGTCCCAGACCCACCTGCACATCAGCGGCGTCCCCGGGGCCACCCCCGATACGTTGGCTGGGATTCCGCTTCAGAAACTGCAGGACAAGGGCAGGGGGTGAGGGTCTCGGGCGGAGGTACCGATTGCTTCCGAGTGGCCCCAGGGGGTGGGGAAAGGTGAGAAAGGGGTCGTGGCTTGCGCTGGGGGCCCTGGAGTGTGGTCTCCACCTACTGACACCCTCAGGATTTCCAAGGTTTGGTCCCATGGCCCCTTCTCCACAAAGCCTTTGCTGGCACCACCCCAGGGCACATTCGTGGGGATCCAACTCACAATCTGGATGGGGTGCCTAGCCTCCCACTTTGATCCCCAGTGACCGACTTTTTGAGGAGAGCGGCTAGTGCGTGGTGCAGGCCTCGCTGAGTAGGACTCAGACTAGGGACCTGGCCAAGGTCGGCAGCTGGTCCGCGCCAGAGCTGACGTCTCACACCTCACAGCCAATGCTCCTCGTCCCAAAGGGACATCGTACAGGTGGGGGAAGGGGAGTGGGGAGCTCCAGCAACCCTGGCCCAGGGAGACTCAGGAGCCTATGCAGGGCCTGGGAGAAGAGACGGGGGCTGGACCAAGGGCAGGAGGGAGCCCACCTTTTTGACGAGGTCCCGGGCATCTGGGGTGAGGTAGGCGGGCAGCTCCAGCTTCCCTCTGATGATCTTATCCATGGTTTTCTTCCGGTTCTCTGCAGTGAAGGGTGGCTGGAGAAGGCAGAGGGTGAGAGGAGCCTTGCGGGCCTCCCACCGGGCCCGCCCCTGCCCCGGGAGGGGGCCCTCCTCCCGCCCCCATGCCCACCCTCCCGAGGAGGCCGGACTTGCCGATCCAGTGAGCATGTCGTACATCAGGGCCCCCAAGCTCCACCAGTCCACCGCCCGGTTGTGGCCACTGCGCACCAGAACCTCAGGGGCCCTGGGGGCCGGGTGGAACCGTCAGTCAGGCCGAGCCCTGCCCGGTTGTCCTCCCGACCCCTGGGCCCAGCCGGCTGCCGCTTACATGTACTCGATGGTGCCGCAGAAGGTGTGGGTGACGGCACCCTCGTGAATCGACTCCTTGCAGAGGCCGAAGTCCGTCAGTTTGATGTGGCCTGGGGAAGAATGTTAGGGCGGGTCGGTCAGGACCCCGGGCCACCCCGCGGGGCTCAGCCCTCCCCACACATGCGCACCCTGGCTGTTGAGCATGATGTTCTCAGGTTTGAGATCCCGGTAGATGATGCCTTGGGAGTGGAGATGGCCCAGGGCCAGTGTGATCTCTGACAGGTAGAAACTGCAGAGACAGGACAGGGTGAAGGCAACGGGGGGGGGGTGGGGGGGGTGGAGCCAGGCCCTGGTGGGGAGGGGTCCCTGGACCCCCTCAGGAGAGAGGCTGGAGGTAACACCCACCAGGCCGTGTCTTCCAGGAAGATGCCCTCTCGCTCCAGATGTGTGAAGAGCTCGCCGCCTGTGACACAAACATGTCAGCAGCTGTGTGCTGGGACCAAGCTCCTCTGCTCGCCGAGCCTTGGTTTCTTCTCGGGGAGAGTGGGGCTCGTAATTCCCGCCCTACCTGCCTCCCAGAGCTGCCGTGGGGACTCAATTCAATTCAGCAAACGTCTACCGACGCCTACTCGGTGCCTGGCCCTGTGCTGGGTGAAGCTGGGGACAGAGGTGAGGAGCCCCAGCCACTGCCCGCAGGACGCTCAGTCTACTGGGGAGACAGACACGCACACAGCTGCTCCAATGTGCCAGACTGAGGCAACGGCCCTGAGAGCCTACCAAAACCTTCACAGAGGAGACAGGAGGACACAGTTAACCCCAGCGTGAGGGGACAGAGAAAGTCCCTGGCAGCGGTGAGACTTAAAGGGGATGCAGAGATGGAGCACAGGAAATGAAGCTCCCAGGGCTCATCGGGACAGATGGGGTCAGTAGGAAAAGCAGGCCCGGATCGCTTCATGGCGAGCAGGGGACACCAGGCCAAGGAGGCCAGGCTTGATCCGGGCAGTTGCAGGGAGCCATGGAATTCTGAGTAGGAGTGTTGGGGGCAATCCCGTGCTCTGAGACGATGACCCTGGAAGTTGGTGGAGGAGACACTAGGAAGAGGGTGAGCTGGAGGCTTTGAGGCCAGTTAAGAAACAACTGTGACGCCTCCCCTCCGCCCAAGAGAGCAGAGAGGATAGAGGACACTGCAGAGAATGAACCGTCTGGATTGGGATCTGACTGGATGCAGGGCACACAGAAGGGGCGACCAGCACATGAAGGGCTACTGGAAATGGACAAAACAACCCTCTGGACATCTATACAAACTCCCACCATTCCCATCCACCCCCAACACCGGTGAGGGATACAAGAGGCACTGGACAGACGTTTGCTGAATGAATGAATGAATGAACGAACGGACAGAGGGATGGATGAGGTGGGGCCCCCCTGGCCATTCTACATACCACGTCTCTCCCAGCTCCCCCCAGAGCTCCCTGTGCTGGTTCCCTGGCCTTGCCCACACCCCAGATGGGCCCGCACTCATACCACTGAGGCACTCCAGGATGAGGTAGAGTTTGCCACCAGTCTGGAAGGCATAGGCCAGTTCCACAATGAAGGGGTGCTTCACTGACTCTAGAATGTTCCGCTCAGCCCGCGTGTGTGCCGTGTCCTTGGCGTTGCGCACAATTTTGGCCTGCAGAGGCAGGGATCAGTTAGAAGGTGGGCCCCCAGGACTCCCTCAGTCCCTCCAGCCATTACCCTTCAGCCATTCTCTATCACCCCATTGTATTTCTCCATAATTCTGCAGCTATCAGCAACCATCCTTTCCAGGGATTGGTTTATTCTAGTAGCACCGTGTTTCTCAACTTCCACATTCATGACATTTGGGGCAGATAATTCTTTGCCGTGGGGGGCTGTCTTTTGCATTGTAAGACCTTTAGCAGAATCCCTGGGCTCGACCCACTGGATGCCTGTGGCAGCCCCTCTCTAGTCGTGACTCAGAAATGTACATCGACACTGCCAACATTGCCAGACGTTGCCTGGGAGGCAATACTGCCCATGGTTGAGAATATACTGCGGAACAATGTAATTGCTACTGACAATAAACAAGCAAGTGCTCAAGATAGTGGCCATCTCCTCCACTACGTTCACTGCTGTCTCCCAAAGGCCACTGTAGTACATTGGGAATGGCAGCCACTGGGTGAGGATCTGTCGGCTGAACGAATGACTCACCTTCCTCAGGACTTTCATGGCATATATTCTGCCCACATTGGTGCCCTGCACCTTTCGCACCTGGAACACCTGCAGGGCAGGGGAGACAGGATCAACCTCCCTCTCCATATTCTATCTTCAAAAAGCCCTACCCTGAAGCTCTGGTACTGGGACCGAGAGGCCCACCCAGGAGTGGGGCGGTAAAGATTTCAAGTCCGATTCTAAGAGGATGTACAAGTCAAACTTTTTTTTCTTTTAACTTTTTGGCTGCGGGGCATGTGCGATCTTAGTTCCCCGACCAAGGATCGAATCCCTGCCCCCTGCATTGGAAGCACTGGACCGCCACAGAAGTCTCTATAAGTCTAATTTGTTTTGAGACCCTTTGGTGCAGCAAGACTAAGGCTGTGAGGCCAGTGAGGAAGGAGGAGGGCCGGTACCTTGCCATAGTTCCCCTTGCCCAGCACGCGCAGCAGCTCGAAGCAGTGGGGCCCGATGCGCTCAGGGCCCGGGTTCACACTGCTCTCAGTCAGCTCCACCTCTTCATAGTGTCCCACAGGCCTGTGGACACAAGAAGTTAACGGGCGCAAGCTCCAATGCTCCTCAGGTCCCCTTCCCCAGCCCATTCCCTCCTCCCCCAACACAACCCTCACTCACTCCAGGCCAGCCGCCCTCAACTCGGCAAGGGGACACACGTCCTGTGAGAAACCGAGGGGTAAGAGCCAAGGGAGGTGCCAGGCTCCCTCCCCCCAAGCTGGACTGCTTGGCCCAGGCGTGGAAAGGGTGACGAATGGGAGCTGGCAGGCGATGGGCCAGGACTGCGGAGGAGAGGCGAGGGCAGGAAAGGGAGACGCAGGGGAAGGGCTGGGGGCCTGCAAGACAGGTGGGGGTGAAGGTAGGGTCAGAACCTAATAGTGGCCGGGATCTTAGACAGACCGGGGTCTGCAGGAGAGGAGCCCACTCTGGGGGCGGGTGGCGGGGCGGGGGTCGCACGATTGATCCCACCGCCTGGATGATGGGATCGAGCCGGGATCGAGCTGCGCCCGGGCGGACCACTCACCGCGGGGCTGAACTCTGGCTCGCCCTCGCCCTCGCTGCCTTCCTCCGTCTCCAGGTCCAGGTCAAACACCGCCGCCATGCCTGCGCCGGCCCCGCGGGCTCCCAGGCGCTTACCTAGCAGCGCTATGACTGACAGACCGGCCCGGGTCTTACGTCATCACTCCGCGACTGCGGTCTCGCGCGCCGATGACGCAAGAGACTGCCCCTCCCGCGAGCTGGCGGCGAGAAAAGTTGGCGTCCGTCACAAGGCATCTCGGGAATGGTAGTTCCTGAGTGCCGGGGTGCTAAGCCCCACGAACCTTCTTCCGCGGGCCCCTCAGTCTTCCCAGCACAGCTTCCTCCGGGGTGGCACAGGACAAGGGCCTCCTGGAAGCCGATCATTTTGGTTCTGGGGCGACTTTGACTTTGGACGGGGCAGAGTCGAAGTGCATGCAGGTGTGAGTGTAAATGCAATTCCCAGCCCTGTTGGAGCCCTACGCTGCCAGGTTGTCTGGGTGGTAGAGAGAGGCGGGTCGAGTATATATCTCTGTTCGCCTCTGTAAGGGAGCCGGCTGCTGCATCACGGTCTCTAACGTGCCTCCCGCTCGAGGACCCTCAAGTCAGCGTCTACTGCTCCGTGCTCAGCTCACTGCTGGGCTTTGTTGCCAGATTCCTGCCGGAAAGGGTTTGGGTCTCACTGATCCACCCGTAATTATGGGCTTGTGCTGTGCGTCAGACACACGAACTTGTGTTTGGTGACACTACAATAATGAAAACACCAAACCTAGTCCGTGAGTTTAGATTTGGGGATGGATTCTTGTTGGATGGGACTCTGGGAGTGTGAACTGGGCCAGACCAGGCCTTGGATGAGTTCTGATTTTTGGAAGCTGTCTGGGTGTGCATTCCAGTTGGACAGGGGAGGCTAGATATGAGCTCAAATGGACAGAATTCAGGGTCTCCAGGCTGGAGGAGGGTTATCTGGTTGGGTGTGGCCCTCGTTGTAATTCCTCCCTCGGGTTTGGGTCCTGGTGTAGGTGCCCCTGGCAGGCTCCTCGCCAAAGGTCAACCCAGAGGCCTGGTCAATGTGGCAGTTTATCCTTAGCTCTAGACGCTACAGGTATCCCGTAACTACCTCTCCCTCCCCCTTCCCCATCCCCTGTCTACCTGAGCTTGAGAAGTGTTGGCCAAGTCGCAAGAACCTATCCCAGACTCTGGACGTTTCACTAGTCCATAAGCCTTTATTTGGAGAGGGACGCTTATGGAGCTGTCCACAGCCCCTGTGCAGCACAGAGGCAGAGTTCTTAAAGCAGCCTCCCCTGAATGAGGAAGGGAGTGTAGAGTCTCCTCTGCCAATGCTGGTTAGGTGTGCCTGAGGCCAAAGCACCAAAGCTTGGTGGATAAGGTGCATAGTGCACGGGAGGGGTGTTCACATGTCTCAGGGCCACATATAGGAGGTGAGTGGGGCCTGGAAGCTGAGTGGGCAGGTACAACTTAGTAAAAGCAGAAACCTGGACCTTGCATCTTGTCCCTCGACTCTTCATCCACTGTGGTATGACATCGAGGCAGTGGCTTTTCCTCTCTGAGCCTGTTTCCTTTTCTGTAGAATGGGGCAATAGTGTCTGCCTGGAGGGGAGATGGTTATTACTGACCCCAAGTCACCTGCTTCTACTGCTCAGGCCAAATGAGGCAGGTGGGGCACTGCCAAACATTGTCAGCAGGCTCCAGAACTATCTAGAATTTGTTAAATGAGGGGGTGAGAGTAGGAGGACGAGGGGTTTAGTCTCAGATTTTCTTGGGATTTGTCCAAAGCCAGAGGCCAGGTTCTCTCCTGTAGGCAGCAGGAAGAGACAGACCTGGAGGGGTGGGAAGGATGCGCTGGGTTTGGGCCCACTCGAACTAACCTGGGGGCAGGGTGTGTGTGTGTGTCTGTGTGTGTGTGCAGCTGTTGTTGCTTCTCCATGACTAGAGTCCTGGGAAGCTATGGGCTGGACTGGGGCCTTCGGGAGGACAAGCAGCCCACCAGCTACTTCTTTTGTGGCCCCTCAAGTCCAGGAGGCTGTGGTGTCAAAATAGCCCTGCCGCTCTGGAACAGACCTGGGGCCTTGGAGGGGACCAGACCTCTCCAACGGTTGGGGCAGGGCCATGGGAAGAGAAGCAGGGAGAGCACCAGGGAGCAGAGGGCACCACCGCATCCCCTCCAGCACTTGGCCCCGCCCTCTGGCCCCAGCACTATTTGAAGTGGGACAAGAAGTAGGCAACGGGATAGTGGGGCCCATCGATGCCCAGGCCCTGGCAGAGGCCCAACAGGCGGAGACGGGCCTCGGCCGGGCTGGGCCCAGCACAGGCCACACTGCAGTAGGGCTCCTCGTATTCTCCAGGCACAAGGGTCTCCTCCAGCAGATTGAGACGCAGCAGGCCCTGGTCGTGAAGAGCCTGCAGGGTCTCGCGGCTGGCGGTGGAACGCAGCACCTGCAAGTGCTGGGACACCAGGCACATGACACCCACCAGGTGGCCACGGGCGCGTGGGTGGGCAGGCAAGGCAGGCCGCAGGCCGCAGGCCACCATAGCAGCAGCAAGCAGCAGGTCCACACCATAAAGCTCCAGGATCCAGTCTCGCAGGTAGAAGCCACCCATGCGGGGGTTGATCTCGATGAGCCGCGGCCCAGCCCTAGTCAGCTTGAGCTCCACGTTGAAGACCCCATCCAGCAGCCCGCAGCCCAGGCAACAGCGGAAGGCTGCCTGCACCAGCTGCGCCTCCTGCTCCGGTGCCAGCCCAGTGGGCATGCAGGCCGCTGTCTCAGTGAAGCCAGGCAGCCGTGTGGGGCCATTGTCGGAGACGAAGGCAGCCAGCAGTCTCCCCCCAAACAACACCAGATCCACATCGTGCTCGGTGCCCTCGATGAACTCCATCAGCAGCATGGCATTGCCCCAGCCTAGACCGATGCCGGGGTGGTCGGCCTCGCCCTGCAGGTCTCGGGTGATCCGGGAAAAGTGCTCATGGCACTGCGACGCGTCCTCCACCAGCCGTACACCCACTGCACCCGCCCCAAACTCCAGCTTCATGACACCTGGCAGGGGCACCTGGCGGACAGCCCTGTCCACGTCGGCCTCGCTCTCCAGTGGGCAGCAGGGCACAGCATAGAGGGAGGGTGCGGGCCAGGGTGGGCCATGGTGGCACAACAAGTGCAGCTGGGTGCGGCTCTTCTGCTTAGCCAGGTGCATGGCGGCTGGCGGGTTGCAGGGCAGACCCAGCTCCTGGCAGAGCAAGGCCGTGAGCACCAGGCAGTCATCCCAGTAGGAAAAGCAGCCGTCTAGCTGCAGACCGCGTGCCCGCACCAGCTCCGCCAGCACCCGTGCGTTCTCCTCATCCCTCTGGTGCTCTGTTATATCGAAGTGGATGAAGGTCTGCACCAGCTGGGACGCAAAGTGGTTGGGGTCTGAGTCCACCAGGTGCAGCTGCAGAAACCACAGGGCGGCAACACACCGAGATCAGCTTGTGCTGGGCGCTGGGCAATAGGATGGGGCCTAGAACATGGTCCTGGCCCTCAGGGGAGACAGCTTCACCAGTGCTACGCGCTCAAAACATATTTGTTGATGATTGAGTAGAAGGTACAGAGGTGGGACACCTAATCCAGCCAAGAGGGTAGGGAAGGCAACCTAGAGGAGGCAGTGCTTAACCTGGGAGCTCACTAAGGTTTAGCCAGAGGAAAGATGGCTGCAGGAGGAGGGGCGGGTGTCATCTAGATGGGAGGGGTGGCAGAGAGGGCTGGCGGAATCTTTCCCACTGGCAGGCTCAGTCTGGCCAGGGTTTGTAGGGAACCACCAGGGTTCGTAGGGAAACCACCAGGGTTCGTAGGGAAACCACCAGGGTTAGGGCTTGGGACTGCTGGTCTGGTGTCCCGAGTGGCCTTTTACTCCTAGCAGGGACAAAATTCAACTAGGGGCGGGAAAAAGTTGAGACTCCTAACCTGGACGGGGCGACAGGCCCCGCCCCTACGCTTGGGCTCCAGGCCCCCGGCTAGATCGCCCCGCGCAGGCCCCGCCCCAAGGCCAACACCGCCCCTGGCCCCGCCCCGGGCCCTGCCTCCACCACTCAGACCAGAACTTTGAGCCCCGCCCCGCCCCGCCCCGCCCCGCCCACCTTGAGCCCGTAGTCGAGCGCCGCCTCCCACACGAACTTCTTGCTGAAACCGCCCGCGCCGAGCAGCAGCAGCTGTTTTCCCTCCATGAGGCAGCGCGCCGAGCGCCGCAGCATCGTCTCCACCAGCGGCGCGGCCGCCGCCTCCTCGGCCGCCAGCCCCGGGCGCGGCGCGGCCCACAGCCCTTCGAGAGCGCCGCACGCCTCCAGACACAGGCCTCCGTTCAGCTCCAGGGCCACGGGGGTCAGCGCGCGGCCGGCCACCGTCAGGGCGAAGTCCACCCCTGGGCCGGGCAGGGGGCGCGGGCTCAGTGCGGGCCTCGGGTCCCTCTCCTCCCGTCCCCGTCCCGGGCGGCCTGCACTCACCAAGGAAGTCAGTGCGGACCTGGCGCCCGCCGCGCTGCTCAGCGCTCAGGCCGGCCTCCAGGGTCAGCACGGCGGCTAGCGCGGCCTCGGCCGCCGCCTTGACGCGCTGCCGCACGACTGCCACCTGCGAAGCCTCACCCAGGCCGCACTGGGCCAGCGCCGCCTCCAGCGTCCGTGGCAAGGAGCTCTGGTGCCGCAGAGGCCGGTCCCCACGGCCCACGCTGCACACCACCTGGGCAAGGTGCGGCTCAGGGGGCTGGTCCAGGAGGAGTCCGCCCGGGACTGTCCCCGGCCCCAGCACACCTTCCCCTATGCCACGATCCAGGCCACAGCCCTCACTGGACATTCAAGTCCTGTCCTCCAATGTGACTTACACTGCCCGTCTGGTCCCCCTGGGGGGACTCTACCCAGGCTTCCAGGCCCAGCTGGGGCCTCTGCTCCCTAAGGGCTCTAAGCATGCTTGTTCCTAGTGCCTACAGCCCTGGGGGCCTGTCCCACCCTGGTGGGCTTAGCCCTAGAGCTCCCTGAGGGCAAGGTTGAGTCTCTCCCTCTCAGCTTGGCCCAGAGCTGTGTACCTAGGAGGGTCCCTAAGCCTCTCTCCTAAAGGGCTCCAGGCCCTGGAGGTTTGTCAGGGACCCTGGGTCAGCCTCTTCTGTAGGGAAGAGCTCTCTGGGAAGAGGTTTCAGCCCTGGGCCCTGGTACCCAGCATGGGATACCAAGTAGGGCTCCGGATGTGGGAGGAGCACAGGAAGGGTTGGAGAGGAGGGAAAGTGTCAGATGAAGTCCTCCCAGAGGCAACCAAAATCCTCCACCGCCCCCCCCCCCAAGATTTTGTCCTCTCTCTGCCCAGAAGCCGTCATCAGCTCAGTGGAACTGGGCTGGGGTGTGGCAGCAGGGGCATGACCTGGACCTGAGCCATGCTCACCTTGCTCAGCAGGGGCCTGTCACCCTGTGTCCGACAGACCACAGCACAGATACGCAGAGCCAGCTCAGGGCCAGGCAGGGGGCTGCCTGGGGGAAGACGGTGAGGCCTGAGCACAGAGCAGCCAGGAGGCCGAGCCATGCTCTCCCTCTGGCTGGCACAGGTGGCTCTCACCTGGGAAGGGCAGCTGGGCAGGTGGGCATACAGCCTCCACCAGGACACTCTCCTCCTCCTCTAGTTTCTCCAGCAATGCCAGCACTGTGTCCACCACTGGGCCCAGCTCAGCTCGGGGATACAGACGCATTGCCTGCCGCCCCCTCCAGCGCCAGCCACTGGGCTTCGTGGCTACCTGCAACAGGCAGGGGAAGGGGGCCTCCTCAACCACCCCACGTACATGCAGGGTGGGACGCTCATACCACAGAAGCTAATGAGTAAACTGAGGTAAGAAGGCAGGGGATTACCACAGAGATGGGGCAGTGGTAGGGCTCAAAGTTGGGGACCGCTTCCCAGCAGGACCCGGTAACCCTCCACGGGTCCCCTCCTGCTGGCCTCTGCACAATCTCGGGGGCAGAGCCTGTTACCTGCAGGGCATCACCCAGGGCCTCAGAGTGCAGAAAAGCCCCTACTTCCTCCTTCACCAGTGTCTCTTGGCCCTCTTTGCCATTCAGCTCCACCAGCCGTAGTCCCGGGCTGGCATCCCCTCCCCTCAGCAGTGCCGGCGGCTTGTAGGTGAAAGCCAGGGTAGCTGGTACAGCCACGTCACCCTGCCGAGCTAGCAATCGCCTCGTCAGCAGCCGGTCCTCCAGCAGCCGGGCCAGCTCGGCTGAGGCTCCTGTGGGGCAGGTCAGGTCGCGAGCGAGCTCAGCTGCCTCTCGACCCCGGCCAGGCCCCAGCCCCAGGCCCGCCAGGAAGTAGGTGGCACGGCGAGGGGGGACAAAATCGTCCAGGAATGTCAGGCCCCCCGGGTGGAAGCTCACGGCCTTGGAGACCAGCAGGGCTGCCTCGCCCGGCTGCCCTGGTGCTGGCACCTTTGTCAGCCAAGCAGGGGACAGGCAAAGGAGCATGTTTCCTGTGGGCAGAGGGAGGAGGGTTGCTGACCAGGGAAGGCTTAATGCCCCCATGCCCTCCACCTCCAGCCTGGGCCCCTGGGTAGTCGGGGGCAGCTGCTCCCAGAACCCACCCCCACTCGGAGTAGGGCAGCTGGGCCGGTGGAATGCAGGCAGTTGCCAGGGTTGGCGGGTATTTTGGGATGTGGCCGGGCCAGGGCAGGGCTGCCCTTTCTGCAGGAGGGGGTGGGGGAACTTGGGCACACACTCACCCGGGCTCTGGACCCCACCCTCCAGCAGCAGAGACAGAAAGGTGCTGGGGGATCCCAGAATGCACAAGGTCACCTCCGCCCCAGGACAGCCTTGAGGAAGAGAACGTTGCCAAGCTCACCAGGGGCTCCCCTTGCTCTCTTTCCGCCCACCTTTCCCCACCCCCATAGCCCTGCCCTCACCCTTGGACCCCCAGGTCCTCCCGGGGTATCGGACGAGAAAAGTAAAGGGGACAGAGGAAGCTGGAGAGCTAAGGGGAAGCTGCCTGCCCGCCTAGCCCTCTGAGACTAGCTCCCTCCCTCTGCAGCTGGCCCAGAAGGCACTGGAGGCTGGGTGACTGGAGACGTGGGTTCTAGCCTGAGCTCTGCCACTGACTTTCTGTGTGACCCTTGGTCCCTGTGCGGTGGGGGGAGGAGTCTCTGCACCTCACTTTCCCAGTCTGTACAATGGGGCCCAGTCTGTGATGTTCACGCACTCTAGCTGTAAGCCCTCTGTCCACACAAAATCTTTTGTGGCTGCCTGATACATAAAACAGATAAAGCAGAGGAGGAGTCCTGGGTCCCAGCTGCTAGCTGCCTCCACAGCAGCTGCCAAGACACTTCTGTAGAAGCTCTGGCTCCACAGAACATGGATTGCAAATCCCAGGGCTGGATTTTCTGGGGGTGGGAGGGAAGCCGTGGTCTCTGACTTTACTGGTGCTAGATGCCCTTTGAAATGCCTGCCTTCCAGAGGTTGACTGGCCTTGTCTCCCTGGCTTCAGACCAAGCCAGAGCCTAGGGGAAGGGGCCAACCTTGACAGGGATGGGAAGCAGGCTGGGCTGAGGGTGCCTCCCTCCTCCTAGGGGTGCCCCCTCCCCCCCAGGGGTGCCCCCCTCCATGGAGCCCTCAGGCACCTGTGCGGGGCACCTGGCTGCGGTCTTGGGTCTCCGGAAGGCCAGCTTGCTGCAGACAGCTCTGCAGGAGACTGTAGTAGTAGACAGTCCAGGCCCGGGCCTCCGCCCCCTCGGGGGAGCCCTTGCAGTCCAGGGCCACGTCATGGCGCCAGGAACCATGGAAGCAGCCTGGGGGTGGCAGGCCAGAGCCCCCACCCCATGGGCCCTCCTCTTCTTCCAGGTCCTTGGAGCCCAGGGGGGAGTCACACTCGGGACCCAGCGGATCCAGGGACAGCTGAGGGAGGCAGAAGTGGTGGGTCTTGGGCAAGGTGGGCAAGGGGCATATTAAGTCACCCAAGGGTGTAAGTCCCCCACTCTCCTAACCTTGGGCAGACACTGTCCTAGGAACAAAAGAGGTTGGGTTGGGTTGGGGGATGAAGGCCTGTCACCAGGAACATGTAAGTGGGAGTGCTTTGTAAACTGTATGTGCAGTGCCCCAGCGGGTGGGAGCAGAAAGCAATGCACTGCTGGCTGGATCACTGCCCCCTCATCCCACGCCCAGGTCTGCCCCAGCTTGGTTCAGAGGGGCAGAGGTTTTTTGCCGGTTTTGTTTATCGAGGCAGCCCTGGGACCTAAAACAGCCCTGGCACGCTGTAGCTGCTCAATGTTTGATGACTGAAGAATAAGTGAACGAATGAACCAAGCAATCTCTCTTGGGCTGCTCTCTTTTCTCTGGCCTCAGTGACCCAGGTACCACCGTGGAGTTCTGCTGAGACCTAAATATGTGGGTGAAGCTGGTCCACGGTCATCTCCAAGTAGCTGGAGAATCTACCATACGCCCAGTCCTGGGCCAGGCATCAGTAAGGAAGAAGCTGGTGCCCTTCTTTTCAGATGTTCTGAGTCATGGAAATGCTCACTTTAGATGAAATCTTACACCCTGCCCCTCTCTGAGGCTGGCTGACTCCCAAATGAGGCTGCTCAGAAGCTCACTGTGAACACACATGCAGACACAGGTAGGCCTGTCCTCCGGGGGACAGGCTGGGCCTCCTTGGACAAGTCGTGAGGTTTCTTTGGGACTTGTGAGTGCCTGGTGCCTGCCCTGTCCCCCCCCCCGGGGTACTGATGAGGCTCGGACCTAGAGAATCACCATGGTCATTGCGAGACAGCATACTGCAGGCAGCCGGGAGGGCAGAGGTCTGGGCCTCAGACCTGGCCTGGAATCTCGGTTCGCCGGTGCCAACTTCTGAGGCTTGGTGCCCTTTCTTAGGAGCTGAGTCCCCTAAGAGCCCAGAATGGGTTCACTGCTATGTTCCCAAACTTAGAATGGGGCAGGGCGCATGGTAATAATAAGTTGCAGGTTGAATGAATGCCAAAGGGGACCAAGAGTGCCCGCCTCCCAGAGCTGATGGGGGAGAGAGGCAGTGCCTGGCACACAGCAGCTGCTTGTCCCATGGCACACAGAGTGGGCGGTCAAGGGGTGTGTGCGCAGCTGGTCACGGGTCTGTCCGCACAGGCAGCCCCAGGGCTAGGCTTCTACGCGCCGATGCCGCCCTCCGGGCCCTCCCTCTGATTAGGGTCTTGGGCTTTGGTGGGGAGGGACCAGAGGAGACTCACCATCTCAGAGGTGGAGAGGCTGAGAGACTGATGGAAGAGACTGACAGAGAGAGACAGAGGAGGGAGTCAGGGCGGTCGGATCTCTACTGCAGAGCCCAGCCCCTAAGACTCTGGGTCAGAGAGGTGGCCGCGACCGCGCGCGGCTCTCCTGTCCCAGCCAGGAGGTGTCCAAGGCTGCCCCACCCCCACCCCAAGGAAGCAGAGGGATTGCTGACGCCCGGACCCCATAGGGCCCGCACCCCAAGCTCACACATCCCAAGCTGCGCGGGGCAGGGCCGGGGGTCCTGGCGCTCAGCCCTTCCAGCGGGGGGCGCGCCGGGTCCCCGCGCGTGTGTGCGCACGTCTGGGAGGGGTGTGCAGGCGGTGTCGCGGGTCCCGCTGGGGGGCGCGGGCGCTCAAGGTCCCGTCCCCGCGGCCCCTGCCCCGCAGCCCCCTCCCTGGCTCTCCCCGGGGCGCGGGCAGCAGCCGGGGTACCTGGCGGGCGGCAGCGGCTCGGCGGGGCTCTGCCGGGCTCGGCGGGCGGCGCGGACCCGGCGGGACTCGGCGGCGGCGGCGGCACAGCGTCCGGCCGAGGCGGCGCCGCTTTATATAGAAGCGCCCGGGGCATGCCCAGTGCCAGGCGCGGGGCGGCGCGGGGCGAAGTGGCCCGGCCCCACCGTCCTCCAGCCGGGGGACCCGGCAAAACCTCCGCCACCCATCCTGAACCTGGGGTCCTGGGGGTGGGCGGGCCCAACCCTGCCAGAGGCAAGGCGCCGGGGGGGGGGGGGGGGGGGGGGGCAGGGAGAGACAAACAGAGACAAGCCGAGGGACAGACAGGAGACCTTCGGAGACAGTAAGTCGAACAGTGGGCCAGGTTCTAACGGATAGCGATCGTCAGAAAGGGTCACAGACTAAGGGGCCGCGGTAAAGAAAAGACAGAGGACAGAGGGGGATAAATAGAGAGAGACCCATAATGGAAGAGAGATGGAAAGAGAATAGAGGGGGAGGGGAAAGCTGGAGCCGGCAGAGACTGGTACCAGGGCTTGCCCTCAGGGCTGGGGTGGCCAGGAGAGCGGCTGGAGCACACAGTCCGGAGCCCTAACCTTGGATGGAGTCCTGAGCTCCCCAGCACCCGGGGCCGCAGCTGTCTGCCAAGGAGCACTGTGCCGTACGGCAGCAAGCACTCCCAGAAAGACCTTCTTGAACAGGGGTCCCTGTACATCTGCGGGGTCCCCTCCTCATCTCTCCCAGCCCCTCCAGAGTAGTGGCCACTAGGTAAGACGCCCCCCACAAGGGCAGTCCCAGTTCCCTGGGATACCCTCTGCCCTGCTGGGGGCCAAGAGGGAAGAGGGTGGCCAGGCTGGGAGTTCCAGTGGGTCTGAGCACAGCAAAGGAAGGGGCTTGTCTACACGATCTGCCCTGCCCATCAACACCCAGGTCAGCTGGACATCCACAGTTATACCCACAATCTCCCCAAAACGCACATCCTTACCCCCAGGTGCACCCATCCAAACACCCACAAAAGCACACCTCAAGAGACCTGGATCACAGCCACATATTCACCCCAAGAAACACACCCAGAGATTCATACCCTCGCAAGTGTTGTCCCACTAGGTGGATTCCGATCCTAGATCCAGCTGTCGGGCCTGGGCACCTCCCCTTCCTGTCTGACTGAACCTCCCTCTCCTCCTAACTTAAATGGGTCTAGTTACCATCTCATAGGACTGCGATGAAGATTATCACAGCAGCCTGAGACCAGCACACGTAGGCTGTTGTTGCAATTCTCCCACCTCACCCCCGCAAACTCAGACCCTCTCTCCAGGGACACCCCCCGACTGTTCCCTAGAGCCTCCTGGGCTGGGGGAGTGTACTGACGGCCCCGCAGCACTTGTGGAGGCAAAGGTGGCTGCTTTGGCCCCTTTCTACAACCGTACACAGAGCAGCCTGTGAGGAACCACCCTGTCTACCAGTGGAGGGACTCAGAGAGGAGAAGTGACTTACCTGGGGCCCCCCAGCCCAGCCCACATTCCCCACACAGCTTTCTAGGGCTGCTCTGGGCTCCCCAGCACCAGATCCACACTCCACTCCTCCCTGTGGCCAGCCCAGCCTCCTGGAATGAGGTGCGGCCACCCAAGAAGATCCATCCTCTTGCTGAGGGGGTAACCTGAGCTCCACGGAGATCCACGGGAGGGAGCAGGGTTGGGGCATGGATGTCACCAAAGAGCATGAGATCTGATACTTAACAAATATTAAAAACCAAAATCCAACAGAGTAAATTTTAAAGATCTTATTGGCTTTATCCAGCGGTTCATGAATCGGGCAGCATCCCGCCTAGCAGACAGAAAGGAGCTACAAGAAGTTGTGTAAAATGCAAGACTTTTATAGGCAGAAGGGAGCAGACACAAAGAAGTTACACTTAGGCAAAAAAGTGGGTTGGTTCTTGCAAGATCACTTTCTTTTAGGCAATAGCAGGGGTCTATCAGGCAGATGAACCTGCTAGTGCTGGTCAGGCAATTCCTGATTGACTGGTTTAAGATACAATTTCCAGGAGAGCCGAAACTGTAATCAAGTTATCTCGGTTTGGTGACAAAATGACTCCACCTTGGGCCTGCTGTCTTGTTTTTTGCTTTTTTTTTTTTTTTAACTCTTTTAAAAATTATTTATTTATTTATTTATGTTGGCTGCACTGCCTTAGTTGTGGCATGCGGGATGTTCAGTTGCGGCATGTGGACTCTTAGTTGTGGCATGCATTCGGAATCTATTTCCCGAACCAGGGATTGAACCTGGGTCCCTGCATTGGGAGCACAGAGTCTTACCCACTGGACCTCCAGGGAAGTCCCTGCTGTCTTGTTTTTAACCCAAGCAGTGTAGCATCTGTGGACTCAGTTTTCTCATCCTCAAATGGGGATTATAGTGCATACTTTAGCCCAGGCTTGGCTGGACAGGGGGCACCTGGCAGAAGGTAGCAGTGCCAGCAAACGGTTTTGTTTTTCTGGGTTTTTTTGTTTTGTTTTGTTTTGTTTGCGGTACGCGGGCCTCTCACTGCTGTGGCCTCTCCCGTTGTGGAGCACAGGCTCCGGACGCGCAGGCACAGCGGCCATGGCTCACGGGCCCAGCCGCTCCGCGGCACGGGGGATCCACGCGGACCGGGGCATGAACCCGTGTCCCCTGCGTCGGCAGGCGGACTCTCAACCACTGTGCCACCAGGGAAGCCCCAGCAAACATTTTTTGACTTGTCCCAGGCACTGTACAGAGGACTTTATGTGCCATATCTCACTTAACCCTGTTGGGTAGCAGTTATGAGTCTCTGCCTTTTGCAGATGAGGCAATGGAGGCTCAGAGAGGTGATGTGATTTGCCCAAGGTCACACGGCTGGTGAGAGGCAGGGCTGGGGTCTTCCCTCTGCCAGAGTGTGTGTATACATGCACACAGAGCAGTGTGGTTCTGTGCCCGCTCCCAGACTGCCCTGGCTGGGCACCGGCTGTGATGGCGTTTGCCTTGTGGACGCAGGGAGGAAAATCAGGGTTGGGCAACTGCAGCTCAGCACAGGGCCCTGGGAGTTGGGGCAAGCAGGCTGGCAGGGCAGTCTTGCTCTGTTTGTACCAGGAGAGCCTGGAGGTCACCTGAGGCTGAGCTGGGCCAGGTAGGCGTGAGGTGACGAGAGGCAATCCCTGGGTGACTACCCAGCTTGACTAAACAATAACCATCATAGAAATGAGACAGGTAAGAGTGCTCTTGGGACTAGGGTGGGAGCTGTTATTATCCTATTATCTGTAGGAGGAGACTGAGGTTCAGAGAGAGTGAGAAGGCCATTCCCATGCAGGGACTTTGCAGGGAGTCCAAGCCTGGCCTCCGGACAGTGTGGGATGGGGGGACTTATGGGGTGGGTGGCAGTCGAGGTGGAGACCACGGCCCCCCACACGGGGGTCCATTTGCCCTTCCACTTCTTTGCTTGAGCCCCACTCCTGTCCCCTGGGCTGACCCCAGCCGATGGACATCGCTGGGTGCCATCCCAGCTTTGGTCCCCACAGGCTGAGTACTCTCAGATGCGTGCCTCGCCTTCTCTGAGCCCCTTTCCAGGCAGGTCTGTGGGGAGCTGGGGCTGCTAGGTTCACTGAGTGTGGTTGTGCAGGTTGCTCACTGCACAAAGGTACCCTGCTGAGTGGTCACTTCCCTTCTGTCCTGCAAGGGATGCATGTACCTGGGGGAGGGGCATCTTCTCCCAAGGAGTGCACAGGAGCCATAGGGGGCTAGCGCAGCCCTGTGGGAACAGCGTGTGTAAAAAAGCGTTCCGACAAGGAGGGAGCTGGTCCTCTTTTGGTCTGACCCCTTGGCTCAGGCCTCCCAGATGGATGGCTGATAACGGGACCTGCAGAAGGACTGCCCAGAAAATGCTTCCCTCAGTAGACAAGGCAGTGACTCAGCCCCAGCTCGAGAGGCCCCTGCTGGAGACCACCTGCCCCAGGGTCTATATCCAGGGGGAACGACTACCACGTGGCCTCTCCTTCAGACTCAGCAGCCCTGGCGCCAAGGCTGCTGCTTTCCTGCTCCTCTACCTTCGCAGCAGAAGAGCTGAGCGCACGGAGGGCAGGGAGTGCAGGGCAAATCCCATAGACTTCCTGCAGGTTCCCCCACCTACCTGCTCCCAGCAGAGAGTCCATGAGACACCCGCCCTAAGTCTAAGGCGTGGTCTGCCCCCCACTGTGATCCTGGGCTGGGCGCTCAACCTGGCCATCTCCCCCTTCTCTAAAGAGGCTCTCAGTGCCACCTGCAGAGAGAGGGTGTGGGGGTCCGAGAAAGGGTCCGTGAACTGCAGGGGACTGTGCTATTATTAAGCTCCAAGTACGCTAGTGGGGTGGGGAGTGGGGAGGGAGGGCTCAGGAAGCTCTCTTTAATTCACAGGAGCCCAGCCCCTGGCCCACACTCAGAACCCAGGCTGGGGCGAGACTGGGGCAGTGGGAGAGAGAGTAGCCCCAGGATGGCAGAGGGAGGTGGGTGTCAGGTTCGTGGCTGTTGATGCGGGGGTAGCGGTGAACCTTGGGTCTGCCCTGGGCAGCAAAGCTTTGGCCCAGTTGCCTCCCCTCCTGAGCCTTAGTTTCCCCCCAGGTAAACTTCAGCTCTGGGTCTGGACCTCCGTGAGTCCCTCCTTCAGGGAGTGGGATGGTCTGCCCAGGACCCAGGGCCTGGCCAGTCACACAGTCAGCGCCACAAGAGTATACGTGGAGGGAGCGTGTTCCTGCAGCCGTGGCCCTGTCACTAGATCTGAGGGTGCCAACGCTCCAGCTCAGCCACTGAGAAGGATGGATCAAACACTCCACCATTGCGACTTCCCTGGCGGTCCAGTGGTTAAGACTCTGCGCCACCACTGCAGGAGGCTCGGGTTGGATCCCTGGTCAGGGAACTAAGAACCCACTCCACCATTTAAGTGGGACTGCAGACACTTTCTCCGGGTACTCCCCCTCCTCCTCCCCCCTTCAGGGGAGGGCACCCAAGGAAGCAGGGAGGCAGGGCACTGGGAATGGGCCCTGCAGGAACATAAACCTACATCAGAACCAGCCCCGTTGTCCTGGCGATGGCTCCAGTCCCAGGCACCTCAGGCACCCACAGGGGCAATTAGCGAGTGTGGGAGGGGTTTCCACAGTGGCAGTCCCCAGGGGGTGCGGCTGGGGCTTAGGCAGGGGGCAAGGGCTGGCGGGCCCTTCCTCCTTTGTCCGGGCACACTAGGCCTTTGTTCTCAGCTGGCTCTCTCTGAGGACGGGACCAGGACCATGGGTGGGGGGTGAACTTGCCTTAGAGTGTCCACAGCCCTGGGGGGAATCCTGAACCAGCAGGGAGAGGGAGCAGAAGAGGGGACAGAGTCCCACTTCTGGGCCCAGCACCCACTTGGGGAGCCCTCCTCCCCCAGGTGCAGAAGCCTTCCCTGACCCCAAGAGGCTGGGCACTGCAGCTTACCATTGGCTCCTGGTGCTGGTGAAGACCTTCCAGCAGCCAATGGGCAGCCTCAGTGAGCCCTGAGGAGCCAGGGCTGGGTTCGGAGGGGTGGGGCTGTGAGGGGAGTGAGGGCCGGAGGGGAAGGAGCTGCTGGTCCGGGGTTGAGGCTGGAAGGCGTTCCATCTGACTGCATACGGGCTTCTGCTCAGACTTTATTCCAGGCCTCCTCAGGAGCCTTGGGGTCCCCTAAGCCCAGCCTGTGCCCCTAACCTCACCCTCCTTCAGCGCCAGCTTGATGCCTGCAAGGGCCCAGGCAGCAGGACAGCTCCGTGGGCGGATGACGGGCCTGGGTCCTCAAAACCTCACTCTCTCACCTTCCTTCCTCCTCGAGCCTGACAAGTCCACGGGAGAGAAGCTGAGGCATCCATCCTGGCTGTAAAGTGCAGTGCCTACTTGGAGGCTGGCATCCACCGTTCAGGCAACTGGGGTTGGGGGACCCTGAGTCTCTGGTACCCTCAGAAGTGGGACCTTCAGAATCGGGTGTCCAGGGAGGAGGTGGAGCCTCGATGGGACCTGGCGGGGCTCTCGATACGGGGGGCCCTGGACCGAGTCAGCAGCCCATGGAAAGTCTTGCCTCGGGTCTGGGGCTTGCGCCGCGGCGGCCTGGGCTCCTCCGGGGGCTGAACCACGATGCGGGGTACCTCGGGCCTGGTGGCTCCCCAGGTTCCTGCCAGCTGCTGGGCCTCAAAGATGGCTTGGGCCCCAGGCAGGCGGGCCTGCGGCCTCGGGGGTGGCCCAGATGCCGACGCGGGCAGCTGGACCAGCTGGGCCTTGATCTCCCGCTGCAAGTCCTGTTCGGACAGGGCCACGCTGTGCACCTGTGGGGAGCAGTTGATACTGAATCTGCCTGGCCTGGGGGAGGGCAGGAAGCGATGAGAGCCCTGTGGGGCGGGCAGGACACAGCCGCAGGAAGTGGCTGAGGGCTGAGGGACTGACAGACAAAGAGACTAAAGGAGCCACCGAAAGCCACTTGAGGCCTGGGGTTTCCACATTCTCTGCTGCTGAGAGGACAAGAACTGAGCCCCGGTTCTTACTCTGACTTCCCCCTCTGGGACTCAGTTTCCGCAACTGTGCAGGGGGGCTGGGCCATTGCAGAGGGCGGGCAAGGGGCACCCACCTGGGACATGAAGACCTCCTCCTGCAGCTGGGTGGGCGGGATGGCTCGAAGGGCGCCGAGCGTCTCCAGGAGCCCCGGGCAGGCCAGGCGCTGTTCAGTGGTGCCCAGTGCCAGGCGTACCAGTGTCAGCCCCACGCGGAACAGCACCTTCACACCTGCAGGCCGGGGGCTCACTCAGTTGGGGGGCCAGCCCTGGGCTTCCTCAGTCTGCACCTGAACCTGCCCTCAGCCAGACTCCTTCCACCCTCCTGCAGCTCTGCTGCCGTGACTCAATGACTGAGAGTACGGTGGCAATCTGAGAGCTCTGGCCAGCATGTCTCAGCGGCCACAGACACTTCTGGGCAGAGCAGCCTGCCAGGAGCCAGGGGCTACTGAACGCCTCACGCCAAGCCTTCTCATTCTGGGCCTCAGCTCCTCGTCCCTCCAAGGAGGGGCTGGGTGGTGACGTGAAGGCCTTTCCAGCTCAGACCTGTGACCTTCTGATTCTAGAAAGATTCTAGCCAGAACTCCTCACCTCTAAGCCAAGAGCATAGGACACACATGCACACAAACACGCACACACGCACACACACACATGGCTGTGACCTTGGGCCTGTTCCTGGAGCCTCAGAATTCCTTCCTGGTAGCCTCGGGTCTGCTGAGAACAGCAGTCAGGGGACCAGCGAGGTCTGGTGACAACTGTGACTTGTAAAGGGACAGCAGCGACTACTAACGGTGTCACCGTTATGAAAGGGAGCATGAGGCAGAGGGCAAGGGTAGCTCAGCCACCCTGACGGGGGGCCCTGCCCTGCCCCGCCCTCGAGGTCTGAGTCTGCAGGGGAGGCCATGTAGATGGCAACTTGGACACCCGTGGCCAGAGCTCTAAGACAGCCTGAAGCCAACTGGGCATACAGCAGGTGCTCAATAGATGTACTGATTGATTTCTACCATTTTTTGGTCCAACCACCCTGCTCTTGGCCTGGCACCTCTCCCATGTCCGCACCCCCACGTCAGTCGTCTGCAGCCTGGCCTCTCCGCCTCCACACTGGCCCTGCAAGTTTGCCTCTTCCATAGAGCAGCCACGAGCACCTTTAAACAGCACTCTCCTCCTCCCGCCCCCCTACACTCTGGCACATCCTTTGTTTTATTTTCTTCACAGAACTTCTGACAATCTATAAATATCTTGTTAATTTAGTACCGTTGCCTCCCATCCCCACTTCCACCAGAATGTAGGTCTCACTCACTCAAGTGGCCCTGGCTTCCAGAGCAGCGCTGGCCTCCGAGAGCGCTCACCAAGGGCCCATGGGGCTCCATCGGCCATGCCCCCACTGTGCCCAGTCCCTGAGCTGTCTCACTGCTGTGATCTCTGCAGCGCCCCCCGACTCCAGCCCTCCCCCAAGCAGATGGTGCCCTCCCTGTGGTGGTCTCACTGCTGGGGGTGGGGGCTATCATTCATTACACTGGTGATCCGTGGCCAAGGGCTGGGCCGTTTCCCCAGAGCCACAGGGCGCTGTCACCCTCGGCACACCCCAGCACCCAGACCCCAGGCCAGGACTGGCAGTGGCGGTGGGGCAGAGCAGAGCTGGCACCCGAGGCTCCCGGCCCCAGTTCCCACACCTGCCCCCGCCCGCCTGGCCAGCCACACACTCACCCTCACTAAGGAAAGCGTCCCAGACACGCAGCACCGTGGGGAAGGGCAAGGAGCGGGCGAAGAGGCACAGGAACCACTCGGGCAGGTAGAGCAGGGGCCCGACGCCCGCCTGTTGCAGGTGTTTGTGCACACGCGGGAGCAGCCGCCGCAGCAGGGCCGTGAACACCTCGGCGTCCAACCGTACACCCTCCTGTGGCCACGTCCGTCAGCATCTCCACTCCCGGTCCCCAGGCCCCCACCCAGTCCCCAGGCCCCTCCCCACCCCCCACCCAGCCCCTCCCCCTGTGCCCTCTGGCCCCATTCCAGCCTCTCACCATATGGGGCCCGTAGTAGCCAGGGAGGTAAACCTCGCAGATCTGTACCAGGCACCAGAAGGCCTCCTGGGGGCGGGCACAGGCCTTGAGTGCCCACCGCAGAGGGGACCACGGAGGGGACCACAGGGCGGGGGAAAGGGGTGCAGGGGAGGGTCTGGACACCATCTGGGGTGACTCTGGAGCCAGGAGCCTGGACTCAGTGCTGGGGCTGGTAAGGAGGGGCAGGTCTTACCAAAAAGCTTCCCGTTGCCCAGATAGAGGCCTACCAAGGGGCGTAGGGAGTTGGAAGTCACAGGGCTCGGGGGGTTGAATTTGAGGGTCACAGGGTAGGGGCTCACTGGTCAAGGCTAGGGAAGGTCCCAAAGTTCAAGTCTTGGGTTCTTGGGGTCACTGGGGTCAGGGATCATGGTCACAGGGTTCAGAATCAGAAGTCATGAGGTCAAGGTAATAACAACCAGACTCCTAGATCATTGGGGCAAATGTCAGGGCTCAGGGTTCCATGTTCCTGCAGTCAAGGTCGTTGGGTTTGAAGGTCGCTGAGGTTGGTGGTCATGAGGCCCTGGGTCACTCACTAGGACAGGTTTGGGTAGGAGTCAAGGATCCCAGGTCCCTGAGGCCAGAGTTCCTGGGGATGGAGGGGTCATGGGTCCAGAGCACAGGGTTATTAGGTCCCTAGGTCACCAGCGTTGGGGGTCATGGATCACTGGGGTTAGGGGGTCAGGGTCTTGGGTCTCCGTAGCAGGGTTGAGGGTACTCACCTCTGGGGGCAGATACATGAGCAGCACGGCAGCCACAGGGCCCTGGGCCTGGCAGTAGCCCTGTTCCGGCCGATACAGGGTGTAGGCCTTGAGTACCTGGAGGAGCCCCTGCTGCCTGTGCCAGAAGACCCCGTTAGGGGCCAGTCCTCTGGGCATCCCTTCCCCACCCTCTGGTGGCCCTTGCCCAGGCCTCAGCCCCCTGAGGGCCTTGCTGGGTCCTTTGAGATGCAAAGATATAAAGCTGGGGCAGGGGGGTGGGTACTAGGCCAAAGCACCTGGGGGTTGTGGGGCTGGGGGTCCCTGGGCATCACTGGCCTCGTACCCGTGACCCTGGGGTGACACAAACATCTCATGAAGAGGGAACTGGCGGTGCAGGTCCCTGCTGATGGTCTCCATCCACTGTGGGTCCCCAGGGGCCTCAGCCAGTTCCTGTGGGTGGACAAAAAGGTGAATGTGAAGGCCCAGAGTGGTGAAGGGCCAGGGAAGGGAGGTGGGACCCCTGCCAGTTCCCTCACCTGATAAGTGTCACGGCTGTTCTGCTGACACACATGGGCCCCGCACAACAGGGGCCAGCACCGGGCCCGCAGGGCCGAGGGGATGCCTTTCCGGCACTGCATCTTTACCTGTGGGTGAGGCCAAGGGACCCCGTTAGGCCAGCCACACCAGCTTCCCCTGCTCCTGTCGGCAGGCCCCAAGCAAAACCTGTCATCAGGCAAGAGCCACTTTGGGTAGCAGGGAGAAAAGGCAGGAGGTACTGGGACACGGGAGGGGTGAATTTTGCCTGGGCATGGGCCGAGGCAAAGGGAGCTGAGCCACGGAGGCCTGGGTGGGACCACTCTCCCCCTCACCTTCTTGTACCGCCGAGACATGGTTTTCTCCCAGTGTGAGGTCATCTCTACCCACTTCATCTCCCGCTGGCGGATAAGGTCTGCAGGAGGGTGACCTGGCCTGGGGACACATGGCACAGGTGTCCAGGCGCTGGGCAGCTGTTACCCAGAGCCCACATTTGCCACCCTTCATGCTACCTGGGTGAGCCTAACTCCTGGCCCTGGAGATCTCTGGGAATCTCTGGGGCGGGGTGGGGACCTGTCACCCAGGAGTTGCCAGTGGTTGTCATGGGGACAGGAAAGGATGTGGCTCCAATGTGGGTGGAAGCAGGAGAGACTGAAGGGGGTGTGTAGGTGTGTGTTGAGGGAGGGGCTTGTTGATTGTCCCCCAGGATAGGGACACAGACAAGTCATCAGGGAAGTTGGGTAGACAGAGTCCTAGACTGGAAGCCAGGAGTTGTGAGTTTGGGTCTGATTCTGTCTCTGATCTGCTGTGTGACCTTCCTATCTGTTTCTGGACTTGTCTTCCTGTCTGTACATGAGGAATGCAGAGGATTGGTGGGAGAAGAAGTGCGGGTTCTGTGATCTGGATCTGGGATTCCCGGGCCAGATTAAAAGGGGAAGAATGTTTGGCCCCAGAGGTGGGTGGAAACCCTCAGAGACTGGGAGTAAAAGAGACATACAGGAGCCACCCCCCGCAGCCCTGCTAACCTTAGGATTCCATCTGGAACCCGAGAAGGGATGATAGTGGCTGAGTCCCCAGACCTGCCCAGGACCCTCGAGGTTGGACCTCACTCTAGAATTCAGCCCTCAGCTCCCACCCTTATTCCCAGCACCCCACCGCCCTACCCCACCCCTTCCCTACTTACCCTGGCTCTGCTGAGCTGCCCCCAATGAAGCCATAGCGGTCAGCCTGGCGATATGGGCCGGGCCCACTCAGCTCTGAGTCAGACCCCAAAGAGCTGGAGTCATCCTGCAGCTCACCAGGCTGCACCAGGTCCTCCCCCAGGGCCTGGGCCATGGTGCTGCAGACGCCTGATGCCATAGGCTGCAACATGTGGGGAAAGCCAATATGAGAGGCAGCTCCTAGCCAGCTTGGGGCCTGGGCTCCTATCCAGCCAGGCCCCAGCCCCAGGACCTGACTGCGTGGTCAGAGGGAACAGATTTCAGGGTATCTCTCCAAGCCCCTTCTGTCCCCTCTTCTCTTGTGGGGTGGGGGTGGAGCATGGGCCCAGAAGTGGCAGAAAGGCCAGGCCCCTGTCCCCTGCAGCCCAGCTTACCTCCTTGCTGCACCTCACCTCCTCCTCTCACTTCCTCCTCAGCCACAGCTTCGGCAACCAGCCGGGGGGCCCCTCCTAAGTGCGTGTGGGGGGGTAGTTACCCCTTCCTGTCCCGGGCTCTTCCGGCCTGCCCCACTGGCCCTGGGCCATGGGCTCCTCCCACCATCCCGGTGGGCTGGGTGGGTGCAGGCTTGGGTTCCTGTGCTGGGTGTGACGCGGCCAGGGCCTGCCAGAGGTAGAGAGGGCAGGCTGCCTCTAGATTTGAGGTCACTGGCATGTAAAACACTCGATTCAGGGTCCAACGAGTGTCATGGTGTATTTAGTGTTTGCTCTTTACAAAGTAATACTTTCAACATGCACACAATGTAGCATTACTATGCTACTCAAAAGGCAAGGATGAGACATTACAAAAAGTAATAATTTAGCATGCACCACAGGCAGTGTGGACCAAAATGAGCTCGGAGTTCAGCAACAGGTGTCTGGTTCTACCTAGCCAGTCGCCCGAGGGCCCCAGACTCAGGAGGTAGAGGTCCTCCGTGAATTTGAAGCTAACTCTTACTATCTCTGAGCCTCAGTTTCCTTTCCTGCACTTCAAGGGCTTAATCTGCACTGTCTGGGGAGACCCAATGAGTTACCAATGAGGTCACACAACCTTCCCGACCAGGACAGAAGTGGGAAAGACTGCTTAGCCCTTGAAAGAGAAAAACAACTTCCACAGTACTTCCGACCGCACCTCCTCCGAACAGCCGAGGGTAACTCCTCAAGGGCGGAGCTAGGCTTGACCTCGCCCCATTAAGCCCCGCCCACAGGCCAGGCTCCGCCCCAAACACACGAGTCAGTCCAAGTCCGGTCCCCTGACCGAGGCCCCGCCTCCCGGGCCGCCGCGACCCCAGCGCCCCGCGTCCGGCGGAGGCGCTAGAGCGCAGGAGCAGCGGGCGGGGCGGGGCGGGGCGGGGCGGGGCAGGAGGCCTAGGAGGCGGGGCGGCGAGCCGGGGCGGGCGGAAGGAGCGCCAGGCCGGAAGGAGGCAGCGGGAGGGCGGGAGGCAGGAGCGGGCCCGGAGCTGCTGGGGCCAGAGCGGCGGCGCCGCCATGTCCGACAGCGAGAAGCTCAACCTGGACTCTATCATCGGCCGCCTGCTGGAAGGTTGGCCGGGGCAGGGGAGGTGGGCGCCGGCCGCGCCCTGGTCCCCTGCCCGGCCCGGAAGTGGCGCGCGGGTGGACTTGCCCCTCCCAGGACCAGCTTAGACTGGGCGGGGACGGGCCGCGAGGTCCCGTGGCCGCAGGTGCCCCCCCTTCCCAATCGCGGCGCCCCTGGGAGGTCTGGGGTTGCTCCCCTTGCCAGAGCAGGGCGGGGGCGCACGGGTTAGCCAGGGCTCTTGGGGTTAGAAAGAAATCCGAGAAGCCTAGCCCCTGAGGTTTTGGCAGGCCTCCGCGCACAGCAATCCTCTTTCGAGTGTCTTGAGGGTAGTTGGGGGGTCTCGTCCCTTGAGGCTTGAGGCGGGGGTCCCAGGAGGCTGAGCAGCAACAGCTACCCCTGGGCGAGGCGGGGCCCGGGAGGCCCAGGCGCCCCCCAGAAGTGCCTATGGGGCCACCCATGTCACCCACCCTCTTCTTGCCTGAGGGTCCTGATGCCTCATTCCACTCCCAGTGCAGGGCTCGCGGCCTGGAAAGAATGTACAGCTGACAGAGAACGAGATCCGTGGTCTGTGCCTCAAATCCCGGGAGATTTTCCTGAGCCAGCCCATTCTTCTGGAGCTGGAGGCACCCCTCAAGATCTGTGGTGAGCCCCCTGCCCAGGCCCCTTTGCTTCTTGAAAGTGGGTACCACCCCCCCACCAGCCAAAGTCCCTGGATCTCTCCTCCCTCGAGTCCAACCCTGGCCCTGGGTCCAAGTTCAGACTGCATCTAGTGCTGACCTGGTTCTCTGGGTCACAGGCGACATTCATGGCCAGTACTACGACCTTCTGCGGCTGTTCGAGTACGGCGGCTTCCCTCCAGAGAGCAACTACCTGTTTCTGGGGGACTACGTGGACAGGGGCAAGCAGTCTTTGGAGACCATCTGCTTGCTGCTGGCCTATAAGATCAAGTACCCCGAGAACTTCTTCCTGCTCCGTGGGAACCACGAGTGTGCCAGCATCAACCGCATCTACGGCTTCTACGATGAGTGTGAGTGGCTGAGCCTCTGGGGCTGAAGGGCTCTCCCCCGCCATTCAGTGCGGCCCTCGTGTTGACCTGCTGGCCGGGGTAGCAGTGTTTGACAAACACCTTCTAGACTGAGCTCTGTGAAGGTAGGGCCAGTTCACGTCTCTCCGCCCTGCCCTCCTGGCATGGGTCCTGGCGCTCAGGAGGGACATGGTGAATGGTTGCTGACTGAAGGGCTGCCAGCATTCTAATGCAGGGCCTTGCCTGCCGACACTCCCCTCCAGTGCATCCGTTACTTAAGCACTTAGGATGCCTGTCTGGACTGGACTCTGTTGGCCAGAAGCTGAGAGAGACCAGACCCGGTCTTGGCCTGGCTCTGCTCATGTGCGGGGGGGTGAGTGCCAACCCTGAGGTTGTTCCAGAACTGGAACTTGGGGGTTCCTGTGGACTCAGCTGCTTTAGAATTCCTCCTGGGAGGCAGTGGGGTGGGGATTGGCCCGGGGTTGGGGGGTTCCCTTCTTGCCTTCCATTCTCTTCTGCCAGCTGTGTCTGAACAACACACAATGTGCCCTGGAAGGCCCAGAGACCCACACTGAGGGTGGGGCAGACGGGCCTTCTCGTGAGCCCTCTCCTTCCTCTGGGCAGGCAAGAGACGCTACAACATCAAACTATGGAAAACCTTCACCGACTGCTTCAACTGCCTGCCTATTGCTGCCATTGTGGATGAAAAGATCTTCTGCTGTCACGGGGGTGAGGGCGGCTCTGGGCCGCATGGCGAGGGAATGTTTGGGCAGGACGAGCCTGGCCACATCCCTGGGGGATTTGGGACAGAAGTGTTAGCTGAAGGACACATTCTCAGCCACCTGGAACAGCTCTCCCTGGAGCCCTGGTTTGGATATCACTTCTTCCACAAAGTCCCCCCGCACCCCAGCGTTAGGCTGCACTCACTGCCATGTCGTGGCCTCGGTTTCTTGCGTGGAGTTTGCTTGTCTTTTTCCAGGGAGCACTGTGCTCCTGGAAGGGACAGGGACTTGAAGAGGCAGAAGGCGATGAGCTCTGCCTGTCTAGGCTCCCAGGAATCCGGGAGAGGGCGGCGGGTTGGGGGAACAGAGGCTGATTGGCAAAGGCTTCCTGGAGAAGGGAGGGCCCTTGTTTTGAGGCTTGAGGAAGTGACCTGCCCCCGGTGCCCCCCCCAGGCCTGTCCCCGGACCTACAGTCCATGGAGCAGATCCGGCGTATCATGCGGCCTACAGACGTGCCAGACCAAGGCCTGCTGTGTGACCTGCTGTGGTCTGACCCTGACAAGGACGTGCAGGGCTGGGGCGAGAATGACCGTGGCGTCTCCTTTACCTTTGGAGCTGAGGTCGTGGCCAAGTTCCTGCACAAGCACGACCTGGATCTCATCTGCCGGGCACACCAGGTGGGCTGGCAGCTCTGGTCTGGGTGGCAGCGGGGGCCGGGCAGCAGCACCTGCTGAACTGTCCCCACCCTCATCCAGGTGGTAGAAGATGGCTATGAGTTCTTTGCCAAGCGGCAGCTAGTGACACTCTTCTCAGCTCCTAACTACTGTGGCGAGTTTGACAACGCAGGCGCCATGATGAGCGTGGACGAGACGCTCATGTGCTCCTTCCAGGTGGGGGTGGAGATGGGGATGGAAGGGGCGGGGGGGGGGGGCCCATGGCTCAGCCCCATGAGCCTGACCAGCTTGCCTCTTTTAGATCCTCAAGCCCGCCGACAAGAACAAGGGGAAATATGGGCAGTTCAGCGGCCTGAACCCTGGAGGCCGGCCCATCACCCCGCCCCGCAACTCCGCCAAAGCCAAGAAATAGCCCCCGTGTGCCCGCCCTCTGCCCCAGATGGTGGATTGTACAGAAATCACGTGGCTGTGAGGGTTCATGCTGGCCCCCTAGGGCCGCCCATCACAGGGAACACGGAGCCTTGGTGTATTTTTCTTTTTTTTATGAATCAATAGCAGCGTCCAAACCCCCAGGGCTCCTTCCACCTGCACCTGCAGTGGCTGCAGGCAGGATCCTGGGGCTGAGGCTGCAGCTCAGGGCAGAGCAGGGCCAGATTGTGGGTCCCCAGCCTTGCTTGGCCTCAGGGCTGGCAGCCGGATCCTGGGGTGACCCATCTGGTCTCTCGAATAAAGGTCAAAGCTGGATTCTCGCCATGGCGTCTGTCTCCCTTGTCCCAAATGCCGCGCCTGGCGACCTCTTCTGCCTAGGGCCACTTGGGAGGCTTGTTGGGCATGGGGCCTGAGTGAGGGAAACACCAGCCACACGCTCAGGTCACAGGGGCCCTTGGAATTTCCAAGCCAGGGCCAGAGAGTTTTGGAAAAGCAAGCAAAACAGTGTGTGCCGGCCACAGGGGATCCCCAAGGTGTACCCAGGATCTGAGGGAGGGACAGGTTCTGGTTGGCAGAGAAGGTGGATCAGCAGGGGCCAGCAGCCCCACCGAGGTTTTTCTCTTAGGGAGGTGGGCTTAGAGAACGCAGGCCCCCAACCCTGCCACATGGTTGGATTAAGAGGTGAGGGGCCTCCCACCAGGTGGCAGCTCAGCACCAAGACTGGGAACAGACATGATCGACTGGGGGCCGAAGGGAGATGACAGGACCCAGGCCAGTCACAGATAGCCGAGCAGGGCCCGGGGGAGGCGGCAGGACCAGCCAGCTGAGCTCCAGCACAGCCCACCTCTACCACCCACCCTGGAGGAGAGCTGGCCCCGCCCCTGTTGGCGCTGGGAGATGGGGAGGCTGGGGCTTCCTCTGGTCCAGTCCTCCAAGGGCCTCTCGGCTCAGCCTTCCCCCTCACTGTCTTCAGCCAGCACGGGGCTGGGCCCCTGGGGAGAGTGTGCAGGGGCCAGGATGGAGCCAAAGAACAGCGAGCGGAACTGGCGAGAAAACAGAGGAAGCCAAGTGAGCTCTGGAGGCTGCTCCCTCCACCTCCCATCCCTGCCTCCGTCTCCAGCCAGCTCCTACCTTCTTGGGTGGGGGAGTCCCAGGCACTGTGCTGGGCTCGGTGTCATCTTCCTCCTCTGAGTGGGAGCCAGGGCTACAGTGGGGCTGGAAGCCAGGGGAAAGGGAGGTGGAGGGCAGTGTCCGTGAGCCCTCACTGCCCACGGTGGTTTCCATGGCGATCATGTACGAGTCAATGTCATCAAGGGCAAAGTCGTCCAGGTGGGGCGTGCTGTAAGCAGAGACAGCTTAGCAAGGGCAGGGAGAGAAGAGGGGGAACAGAGGCAGGGCCCCACCTTGGAGGGCTCAGCGGGGGGCTGCAAAAGCCCTGTGACCGTTGGTGACCTCTTGGTTTTATTACTTCCTGATTTGGTGGGAGGGGAGAGGATGCCTGGGGTTAAGTGGCTGCTTCCTGGAGGGGGTGGACCTGGAATCCTTTCATCAGAGTTGAGGTAGAGGCCTGAGGGAGACATCTTGGGGGCCGGTTTAGCTCAGCTGGGGGAGGGGAGCAGCAAGTCCTGTAAGCTGGGCCACCTGGGGCCCAAGCCCGTACCTTCCCAGGGGACAGGAACCGGAGAGCACTGGGGCCCAGGGACATGCTGGGCAGAAGGCCAGGCCAAACTTCCTCTGCTTAAACTACACTGGGCCCATCCTCCCCAACCCACCTGCCCTTTCAGCCACCGGCTTCCCCAGTCCCAGGCAGCCCCCCGCTTCCCGGCAGCCCTTTCTCTCCCTGGCCTGGGAGGAGGCTCGGAGGGGAGGCCTCAGCCAGAGAAGGAAGCCAGCCCGACCCTGGGGACACTTCCCTGGGTGGGGGGAGTCTCTGAGTACAGCTGCCCGGTAAGGTTGAGCTTGCAGGGCTGGGGCCCAACAGGAAGTGGGGGGAGGGGAGGCGCTGACACTGGAAGCAGCAGGCTCCCCAGGGTGCACAGAGGTGGGGAGGGAGGAGTGGGTGGGCAGCGCTCTCACCTGTGAGCCTGAAGCTGAGGCGCTGGCTGCTGGAGCTCCGGGGCACGCAGGTCCTGGGGGTGGGGGTCCGGCTCTGAGAGCGTGGCCAGGACAAAGTGGCCGTCTAGCAGAGAGTCCTTGATGGCAAAGATGGCTGGCCTGGGCAGGTGACGGGTCCAGGCAAGGTCAAGGCCCTTTAGCTCCTGGCATCCCAGATCCCTCCCCACCCTGTCCTGAGGCTCCGAGTTACCTGCCAGGGCCATCGAAGTAAATGCTGAGAGACAAGTTCGCTGACTCGGCAAAGCTCAGGAGCCCCTGGGAAGGGAGAGGCAGAGCAGTGAGGCCCCGAACCAGGCAGGGAGGCGCGGTGGACCGGGCGGTGAGCGCATGGCGGGCAACCTCACCCGGAATTCCTTGAGGCAGAAAGTGATGGCCACCCCTTCCTGGGCCTGCAGCTGCTGGAAATCCTCCCCCCCGATGCTCATCTCGGTCACCATGGCTTTGACGGTGCTGTCTGTGGGGACAGCAACAGGAGGAAACCTGGGCCCTGCCCCATCCCAGCCCATCTCTGCCCCCTGCCCCAGGCCACGTCTGGCTCCCTCACCTGCCTCCTCCTGGTAGCTACGCAGGATGATCCTGTGGCCACGGCCAATCCCCAGGGTCACTTCGGCCAGCGCGGGGGGGAAGGGCAGAACAGCCTCCCCCAGGACCCTGTGAGGAGGGCACAGCATCACCCCAAGACTCAGCCCCACCCTGTGGCTTCGCTCTCAGGATCTGAGGCGGGATGGTGACGCACACCAATGTCCAAAGGGAACCAGGCCAGGCCTAGCATGCCCCCAGGGAGGACAGGAGCGGGACATGGTCCCTGCCCCGTCCAAGGCTCCCAGGCAGTCGTGGGAGGAGAAGTTCACTTGCAAGAGACGGGGCGGACAAGAGCAGAGCCCACAGAAGACAGCAGGAAGCACGGGCTGTTTGCGCTGAACCAAACCGGGCAGGCGGCACCTGGCCACCCAGGGGCGGGAGACCATCCCCACACGGTCTGCATAAATGCGGCCTTCAGGGAGAGCCCTCAGATCCTTGTCTAGAAAAGACACATGCCGATAAACAGTTACAGGTGAAATAACATCTGGAATTTGCCTCAAAACACTTGGGACAGGAACTGGCGTCTACTTTTATGAATTTAAAATTGCCCATAAGAAAAAGAGAAACAGGGGCTTCCCTAGTGGCGCAGTGGTTAAGAATCCGCCTGCCAACGCAGGGGACATGGGTTCGAGCCCTGGTCTGGGAAGATCCCACATGCCGCAGAGCAACTAAACCCGTGCACCACAACTACTGAGCCTGAGCTCTAGAGCCCACGACCCACAACTACTGAAGCCCGTGCGCCTACAGCCCGTGCTCCGCAACAAGAGAAGCCACCACAATGAGAAGCCCGCGCACTGCAACGAAGAGTAGCCCCCGCTCACTGCAACTAGAGAAAGCCCGCGCACAGCAGCGAAGACCCAACGCAGCCAAAAATAAATAAATTAAATTTAAAAACAAGAAACAATTGCTTTTTCTTGAAGTTTTTTTTTGTATTATGTCTAACAGAGACAAAATTATTTAAGTCAATAAATTTTTAAGGAATTTCACATGTTCTGATTCTTTCCACTGTCAATCACCTTAGTTCCTCCAAACTCTATAATCTTCAAGATAAAATAGCCTTTTCAGAAATAAGCTGTCATGTGAGTCAGCCCCCAATTCTCTTAGCTGGGCTTCTTTCATCTCCAATGGAATATGGACACACTTCAGAATTCCCCACCTGTAATCTCTGGGATCCAATTTCCTCAAGCAATTTACTTTAGGACCATGTTTAGGGTCAGGAGGTGGATCTGCCTGGTTCTGAATTTGACACCCTCTAAAAATGTATTAGGTTCAAATCACATTCACTCCTAAGCCATCACACCCTAGAACAGTACAGATTGTTGGGATAGGCCAATACCTAAGATAAAAAAAGTCTGACTGCTTTTCCAACGACGTAGGTTTACGGAAAAAGCCCCATCAGGATAGATCTCAACACAATTGCTCTTTTTAAAAAAGAAAGAGAGGGGCTTCCCTGGTGGCGCAGTGGTTGGGGGTCTGCCTGCCAATGCGGGGGACGCAGGTTCGTGCCACGGTCCGGGAGGATCCCACATGCCGCAGAGCGGCTGGGCCCGTGAGCCGTGGCCGCTGAGCCTGCACGTCCGGAGCCTGTGCTCCGTGACGGGAGAGGCTGCAGCAGTGAGGGGCCCGCATACCGAAAAAAAAAATAATAATAATAAATAAATAAAAATAAAAAAGAAAGAGAAAGAAAAATCCTCAAAATACAGACCACAGATTGATTCCCTCTTTCTCTACCCAAAGGAATCCTGGGCAGTGCTGTTTCAACAGAACTCAGAAAAACAGAAAGTCAGGACCCAAATGGACCTTGAGGTTACCATGTCCTTCGGCTACCAAAAGAAAAGAAACACAAGACCTTGGGTTACTTGGATGCAAGTGGCACCCAGCGTGTGGGCGAGTGGGAGGGGAGCCACTCCTCTCTGCTCTTGTCTTCACCAGGGACCTTTGCATCTGCTGGAGTCTCCTGGGCCCTGCACAGCCCCTCTGATTCCCCAGAACAGCTCCATCTCTACAGCTGCTTATTCAGGCAGCCCTCCTGGACCAGGACTTCCCCGCCTAGCCTCCTTCCTTGGCCTCCTGCTGGGACCCCTCGAGGCTAGAGCCCAGCCAGGTAGGAAGAGAGGCTGCCCTTGAATGGGGATCATCCCAGAAGGATGACGAGGCCAGAGAAGGGTCATGAGTCCCTGAGCCACAAAAATTAAGGGACCTTCAAAGGTGTTCAGGCCAGAGAAGACTTGAGGGCAGGCCAGAGACTCGTTCTCTGACAGAGGAGTCATAATGGGTCTGAGTGGTCAGAAAACCAAGTCAGACCTTTGAGGCGGAGAATACAGACTCCAGAAGACAGTGAGGAACATGGAACAAGGGAGCGCCCAGCCCCTCCTCACTCCAGCCTCTGCCCTTAGAGGAGCCAGGCAAGGACCTGAAAGCAAACCGGGTTGGATAAACTCCTTGAGGTCTACAGAAACCCTGTAGGGAAAATGGAGGAGGTGCCTTCTTAAACTGACCGTTGAGGCCCAAAGAAGGAAGAGAGAAACCTAGGCCTCAGCTGAAAACCAGGGAGCGTGCTCACCTTGCTGGGGCACAGAGCACATGGGGGCACACGGCTGGGTCGAAGACAGCCTGCAGGGACTCGCAGTCCTGGAAGGACAGGTTGTGAGTCTTCCTCACCCCTGGATGGGCAGACAGGGTCTCAGTGGGCCTCGCCAGCCTCCACCCCACGCCGCAAGGACAACCTGGCCAGCCAGCCGCTCACTCACCGTATTTGCAGTACAGCTGAACTACCAGGCGGCTGCTCCTGCCATTCAGGGAGATGCAGCATTTCTCCACGGTCTTCTCCAGCATCGCCAGCGAGCGGAAGACTGACAGGAACGACTAGGCGATGGAAACACATCAGCCCAGTGCCGCGCCTCCACCAGCCAGCTTCCACATCCCCTTAGGCTCTGGCCCATCACGGGCTCAGCACTGTCACACCAGGAAAGGACCTACCCACACACAGAAATTTACACCCTTCCAGGCCTTCGTTCATACTGCTCCCCTTGTCTGGAATGCCTTGAAAGACCTGCTTACCTTTCAAGGACCAGCTTGAATGTCACCACTGTCTGCAGGTCCCCGGCAGAATCAACTAGCCTCTCCATATCTCCCATTACCGTACCCTGTGGATGTCTGTACTATGCCCCTGCGCTGCATTTTGCATTGGATTGCTCCTGCATATGTTTCTCTCTCCAGCTGGCACCTACTGTGTGCCTCAGAGCAAACGCACTGTGGTAGAGGTTCCTGGGGGAGTGCACTGCCACCGCTGAGGGAGGGGCCTCACCTTCATCAGGATCTTACAGCGCAGCGGGTCCTGACCAGGGGTGGCCGCCTGGTACTGCTGGAAGAAGAGCGGGGCAAAGAGGAAGCAGGCATAGGCCGAGCGGGAGGAGTTCACGGTCCGGAGGGAGAGCTGGGCCAGGAAAAGCGGGGAGAGGGATGCAGTCACCAGCAATGTCAGGCCCAGCCCTCTGGCCGGTTTTTGCTCACACACTTGCCCTAATGTCCTCCACTTCCACCGTCGTCTGCTGAATCCCTCCCTCTCCTTCCAATCAGCGGGTATCTTCTCCATGAAGCCTTCCCGGAGTGCCCCTCAGCACCGCTCCCGCAGCAAGGGCCCTACACAGCTTTCAGCGCCGACCCCACCCGCCCCCGGGCACTTCAGGGAGGGCAAATGCTCTCAATTCACACACTGGTCTGGGAAGATGACAGGGCTCAAGGTGACGTCCCAGCAACAGGGGAGGAAACTGTAACTCAGCAGACAAATCTGCCCACCGGCATCCTATCTGATGGGGGCGAGACTCGAGCCCAGGTTAGGGCTCCCTCTGGGAATCTCACCCCCCCCAATACCGTGGCTCCTCACCCCGTCTTCCAGGGGCTCCAAGTAGAGTTCGTCCCCGATACGGGACAGGGAGTGGACGGCCTTGCCGAGCACTGCGGGGAGGAGAGGAGAAAAACACTGCTTTGCTGGCGCTTTGGGCCGGCCCATGCGCCCCCAGCCCCGGGCTGGCCCCAACTCACCCTTCACGTTGCTGCCCGTAACCAGACACTTCATGCTGCTCCCCGCGGCCGGGTTGTGACAGGCGGCGGGCCCCGGACTGGAACCCAGCTCGCTGCTCCCCTCTGGGTCTCCCCTGCCGCCGCGGATGCCCCGGGTTCTCTTCCCGCGCACCGCCCCCGGAAGCCCCGCCCCCGCCTCCTCATTGGGCCACACGCCTGCACCTCCGTCACGTGAGAAAAACGCTCGCCGGCTGCGCCGTCACGTGACAGAGTCCTGCTGGTGGCGGTCACGTGATCCGGGAGCGCCGGGCGCCTTCTTGGCTTGTCTCTTCGCGGGGTCCAGGGCCTCCCTCGGCCCTTCAGCGCCCCGGGTGAGCCGGGCCTGTCAGCGGGGCCCATCGCGGCTGCGCGCCCGAACGCAAGGCGCTCAAAGGGTGTGGGGAAGCGAATCCGGAGATGTGCGGGCGAGCCCGCCTGGGTCACTAATTTAGAACGGATTTTCTGGGCGTCTGTCGTGGGTACGGGGTCGAAGGCAGACCGTCGCACCCAATCCGAGCCGGGAACACGCACAGAAGCAGTAACCACTGGCACTAAAAAGAAATTAAAGCACGTTGCGGCAGGATCCCGGGGTGGGAAGTGGCTGTTCGCTCTGGCTTCGAGGATCCTGCGTTGATCCCGAAGAAGAGAAGATTCTCCGGATTCAGAAAGGGGTAGAAGGGTGTGTCTGGCAGGGGAAGGTGAGAGTAAAGGCTCAGCGGTGCATGGGGCTTTGCCCCCGTTGGGAGGGAAGTGGGTCTGTGAGAGGAGGGGTGAGCGCTACCAAATGATGAGGGTCACTAACGGGAACGGCTGGAAACGTTTTCTGAGGTTAGACGCATGCGTATGTGGCCCTTTGAAAAAACGACCAAGGGACTGTGCCGAAGGAGGGGCTTCATCGGCGGGCAGGTCTTCCCCTAGCCCTGGGCCTCGGCCCTCCGCTGCGTGAACTGGAAGGGAAGTCCTGGAGGGGCTCCCTGACCTCCAGTTCCCTGCAGCACCCAGTGTGCTTTGAAGGGCCCTGGGAACCACTGCGTTCCTTTAGGGCCCATCTGGACTTGCCCCTCTGGTACTGTCCCCAGTGAGGAGGCCATGTTTGTCTGTGGGCCCCTTGCCCTCCTGCTCCTGGCCTGCAGTCCTGGACCCCACTTTGTTTCTTCCTCTCCTTGCCCTCAGCTCCGCTCCCTCACCAAGTTTCCCTGGAGCACTGGGAGAGGTTATTCTTGCCTTTTAGCAGGGTCCGTGTAAATGGTTCTACCTCTACCCAGGCTTCAGGTCAGTAAACCTGGAGTCATCCTTGACCCCATGCTCTCCCGCACCCTACATACTGCAAGCCTCCAGCAAGCCCTGACTGCTCTGCCTCTCAAACAGATGGCAGCTTCATCCTTTTCTCCCATGTCCACTGCCATCGTCCTGGCTCAGGCCACCATCATCTCTCACCTGAATGACTGTGGGAGCTCCCTGGGTGGTTCCCTGTCTCCTCCAGTCCACTTTCCAAGCAGCATCAATGTGACCTTCCTAAAATGTAAATTGTGTTACGCCTCTCCCTGGTGTAGACCCTGCAGTGGTTCCCAACTACTATACTTGCCGTCACATCTAAACCCCTTGGGGATTCCGTGGCAGTCAGTGGTTAGGACACCGCGCTTTCACTGCTGAGGGCATGGGTTCAATCCCTGGCGGGGGAACTAAGATCCAGCAAGCCGTGAGTCCTGGCTGCCCCCCAAAAAAATTCTAAACCCCTTACCCCAAACCTGCAGGAAGGAGCTGGCCCCACCCATCTCTCCACCTGTCTGTGGCCTTCCTGTGCATCAGAACTGGCCCCATCAGTTCCCTGAACGAACCACATCCTTTTCCACCTTGGGATCTCTGTAAAGCTGTTCCCACTACTTGGAATGCTCTTTCCCCTTCTCATATGCTGGCGCCTTCTCTTCCTAGGGCTCAGCTTCAGTTGCCCATCCTCAGATAGGCCTTCTCTGCTTCCCCCTCCACCCGCCACCCCCCACCCTGCATTGTCTAGCTAAGCCCTTGCTCTGGGTTATCCACAGCACTTATCCCAACTCAACATTATTTCAGTGTCTACTTCTTTAATGCCCCTAGTTATGTCAGCTCCATGAGGGCAGGGACCTAGTCTGTTTTGTTTGTTACTGTATCCCTCTACCTCCCACAGGGCCTGGCCCTCAGCAGGTGATCAGTAAGTATGCGTTCAGTGAATAGGTGTGTGACCCAAGTGTAGCCGAGTTGCCTCTGATTCCCTCGTAGCACGTAGCATGGTGCTGTGATGAAAGGAACAAAACTTCCAGCCTCTGCCCACAGTCCAACCCTTCCGTGGACAATAGCTGTCCCCCCACATTCTGTGCGAACCCCTGCCCCCCAAGGAACCTAGCATTCGTTATTCTCTTCCTTACTTTCCTCCTTCTCTCTGGATCTCGTCCTCTCTCTTTTCATTCCAGTGAAAATCAGCAGAGCCTTCATGGCTTCTCCACCTCTTCCCCACAGCCATTGCCGGAGCAGCCCAGCTGGAACAGAAGGTAGATGCCAAAGCTCCCTGGAAGGCAGGGAGGGGAAGGTGTGACTAATCGCACACCCGTGTCTCTGCCCCTGACACCTGTGGGACCAGTAGGGTCCTGTGGCATTGAGGTCTTTGGAGCAAGGCCCCGGGGGAAGGGAGAGGGAGATATAAACGCTTTAGGACTTTCTCTTTTTTTTTTTAATATTTATTTATTTGGTTGCACCAGGTCTTAGTTGCTGCGGGCGGGCTCCTTAGTTGAGGCATGTGAACTCTTAGTTGCGGCGTGCATGTGGGCTCTAGTTCCCTGACCAGGGATCGAACCTGGGCCCCCTGCATTGGGAGCGCGGAGTCTAATCCACTGCACCACCAGGGAATTCCCAACGCTTTAGGACTCTTGATGAGTCTTTCTTCCACTGCACACACACACCTGCCAAAAGTTGGGAATCACCTGACCCTTCTGAAGGGTTCGGACACGAGAAAAGAGCCTAGAGCCAGGACTCGGGAGTCCTGGGTCTCTGGTCTGTGCTTCAACGCTGACTTGCTGTGTGACTTTGGGCGAGTCTCTCCTGTCTCTGCGGCTGTACAGTGTGGTTGGTGGCACGAGATACTCACTGAGGTCCCTTCCCACCTTGACGTGCTGTGATCCCGAGGGGGCCCTTCGGCTTCCCTGAGCCCCTCACCTAGCCACAGCTCTGGAGAGGAGCTGGAATTGGCAGGCCTGCTTCCCCCAGGCTGTGGGGCTGGAAGGGAACTTTCCAATCGGAGGCCAAGCAGCCTCTCCAGGCTTGCAGTTGGCATAGCCAAAAAGGCCTTTCAGGTCCAGAAGGGAGAACACACAACAGGGGACGAGGACCTTGCGACTCTAGCCCTGCTACAGACAGCCTCAAGCAAGTCGAGGCCCTTCTCTGAGCCTGTTTCCTCCTTGATAAAATGAGGGGGTTGGATGAGATGCTCTCTCAAGATCCTTTCAAACCCCACATTCTTACAGTCTTCGCCATACCCCACAGTAGGGGTGGTCTCCTTCAAGTACACAAGTATGTGATTTTGTGTGTGTGTGTGTGTGTGTGTGTGTGTGTGAATATCAGGGGTGGATATGGAACGGATGAAGGTGGTTACCATTTCAAACTTTTAAACATTTTCTGTCTGGAAATTTCTTCCGTTCAACCACCGCTTCTCACTCAGCTGGTTACGTTTGAAATCGCAGAATCCTCAGAGCTCAGTAATTCGTTCATTTAACACGTGTTAGACACGCTTTCCTGAGTGTAGGAAAGAAAGCACACGACGAAACTCCCTGCCCTCATGGGCTTCCACTCGACTGGAGAGAGACAAACCAGAGGGCCTGACTGTGCCAAAGCCTCTGGCAGAGCCTGCTGGGCTGCGCACACGGGAGACGGGATTTGCCTGGTGACTCTGGGGTTGCCGAGCAGGTAAGGGAGCTCTGAGCTGCTGGGGGCACTGAGCTGCTGGGGGCACTGAGCTGGCGGGGGCACTGAGCTGGTGGGGCTCTACTTGCCCACCTATCATGCCTTTGTGGCACACCAGGTGCCTCGAGCCCCCAGAGGCAAGCCCTGCCCGGGCCTTTCTTGTTCACTGGCATTTCTCCCAGCAACCAGAACAAGCCTGGCACATAGCAGTGGTTTAATAAACAGGTCAGATGCCCCAAGAGTATAGGGTTCAGAGAGGTTACAAGACTTGAAGCCAGGGACTTCTCTGGTGGTGAAGTGGTTAAGAATCCGCCTGCCAGTGCAGGGGACACGGGTTCGAGCCCTGGTCTGGGAAGATTCCACGTGCCGCGGAGCAACTAGGCCCGTGCGCCACAGCTACTGAGCCTGCGCTCTAGAGCCCGCGCGCCTAGAGCCCGTGCTCCGCAACAAGAGAAGCCACCCCAAGGAGAAGCCCGCACATCGCAACCAGGAGTAGCCCCTGCTTGCCGCAACTAGAGAAAGCCCACGTGCAGCAACGAAGACCCAACACAGCCAAAAAAAAAAAAAAAAATTGTTAAAAAAAATAGAGCCCTTAGTTCACACGGTCAGTGTTGCTGTTACTGGGATTGTTGTGTCCTAGCACCCCCATCTCTGGAGTGACCCCCTCATGGTATTCTGGGGTCAGGACCAGGGACAAAATACATCACCAGCACGGACGAAGCCAGGGTGAATCCATACTAGGAAGTGAGAGGGAAATCCCCCCACAGAAACATTACAGAGGAAAGTTCTGGAGGCCAGGAACTGGAAAATACTCAGAGAATTAGGGTTGGGGTAAAAGTCAGCCCCAAGAAGAGGCGTGGGTGTAGGCAGGGCTGCGTGCCGCCCCTTGATTCTGGGCCCCCGGTGTGCCCTCTGCCGCACCAGCTAACTGGAGGCTGGCATGAGGTAATGGCTGTGCCCGCACTGCTAGGCTCCAGGCACAGGTCAGAGACCAGGTCCCTTCAGACTGCAGGGCTGAAGGTGGAGGGAGATGGGATGGAATTTTTAAACCTGCAGATGGGAAGGGGAAGCTCAGGCTTGTTCACCAAAACCTGGCATGCTGGAGTTACAGGGCCCCCTTGGAGCACAAGTGAGGTAAGTTTAGGACAAATGAAAGGCAGCGTGCTTCACCCAGCAGGGGAGGACTCCGATGGAACTCATTACCCCGAGATGCGGTCTCGGCTGGAAGGATAAATAGCTTCACAAAAGGTTTAGATAAATCTGTGGTTGACAGCTCCATTCATGGGTTAGAAGGGAAGGAAGCTGTTTGTGGCCTGCGGGCCCGCGGGGAAAGCATCAGGGAGGCGACCTGGCCTCCCTGAGACCACCCCTCGGGGCCCCTGTTGGAGGCCGGCTTTGGGCCGAGGGAACCTGGGCGGCAGTGTTGGTGTTCCTACAGCCTGGAGCCCAGCCTGAGTCCCCAGACCCTTTCCTCAGTGCCCCCATCCCTCGCCATCCGCTGTTTCTCGGGAGCCATGGGACCACCCGCTCTGGGGAAAGCGCTCTGTCCTGGCTGTCCCCTAAGGGACCAGCAGAGGGAGACAGACACCGTGTCCAGTCCCAGCTTCCAGCACAGAGACCAGGCTGGTCTGCCCTGGGGAGGGCAAGCAGGCAGCCGAGGGTCCCAGCTCTGTGTCCAACACGGGGCTAGGCGCCCAGAAGGCATCCTCCCTGGCCAAGGTGGGCTTCCTACAGTGCCGGGGTGGGGGTGGGGGGAAAGGAGAGACTTCAGAGAACTGGGGGCAGGGCGGGGATGAGGCCTCTAACTAAGAGCAGGGTGGCTCTGGAACCATCTTCCCTCTGTCCCCGCAGACCCCCAGCCCCTGGCGGGCAGGGTGTGGTCTCCATAGGACCACGCTGTTCCGCGGGCACATACAGGAGATGCTTCAGAAAGCCTTGAGGGGGGTGACTGAGCCCTACAGGCCCGAGTGCCAGTTCCTCCCGGCCCAGGAACCGGTTCCAGGCCAGGTGTGGTTCCCCAACTTTGGCTGCTCGGTTTCTCCCCAGCCACCCTCAAAGTCTCCCTTGACATCCCCCTGACCTCTGACCTCTCCCTTCTCGGCACTACAGCCGTTCTCACACCTGTCCGAGCTCTTGAGTCCCTGTTTCATTTAACAATGGAATTTTCATTTTGCAGCCGTCAGCGGCTGAAACTGACACGTGCTCAGGGCGCTCTGCCGAGAATCACGAGGTGGACCTCGGAAAGGAGGCTTTGGGGCCCGGCGAGCTCCTCACAGACAGGTGGGGCCTGGCGCCCGGCACAGCCAGGGTGGGCTGTCTCCCCAGGTCGCTTCAGAGCTCACTGTGCCCCGTGTCCAACCTCCCCGCTCCGGCCGGCCCTCCTCCACGACACTGACCCCCTATGAGGAAGCTGTCTGGGATGCCGAAGCAGATGCTCAGGATCATTTATCGTTGGAGGAAAGCTGAGTGGCGGCCCAACTCCAGAACTCTCTAGAGTTCTGTGTCTGTGGCCAGTGCGGGGAGTCAGCATGGGGGTGCTGGGGACAGGCCTCAGGAAGAAGGCAGAGTGGAAAGAACAGAGTAGGTACAGACAGACAGACTCGTAGACATGGAGGCTTGCAGGGGTCGGGGCACATCCTTAGCAGAGATGGGAGGATAGGGCCTGGAGGGCAGATCATGATAATATTTAACCTTGTCGCGTGTTAAGTGCCAGAGATTTGACTTGTGTTAACTGAGGAAGGCACCATTATCATCTCCCCTGTCTTATGCAAGAGAAAACTGAGGTGTAGAGGGGTCAAGTGGCTCGCCCAAGGTCACACGGCTGGTGAAGGCGGAGCGGCAACCTCATGTGCTGCCAAGCTCCCGGCGGTGCTGGGACAGCCCCCCAGAGGGGCCAAGTGCAGCCTGTCCTCTGACACCCGCCCCCAGCCCCCGGGGCCCCTGTGGAACCCAGACAGTCTGGAGAAAGCCTGAGAAGGCTGAAGGAGGAACGCTGGCAGGAAGGAGGGGGCAGAGCGGAGGAGCGGCAGTGACTCAGCAGGGCAGGATAAGGATCAGGTGCAGGATAAGAGAGAGGCAACTCCGCTCCTCTGCCGGGGTGCCGGAGTCCCAGAGCCCGAGCATGGGGTGTCCAGGGCAATGGAACATCCCGGAGAATGGCGGGGGAGCTTCTGGCGGACTGGGGTGGTAGTGGAGCCCCTGAGGGTACCCCTCCTGCCCCTGTCCTCCTCACACAGCCATCACCCTGACATCCTTGCAGACGGGGAGCCAGCCCAGGTAGGGCAGGGGAGAGGCAGGCGGCAGGACCTGGTTCCTCTCCTCGGCTGGGAGGCAGGGGCTGTGGGCGCCGTTTTTCTCGGGAGGCCTGAGCTGGGCCAGGTGTAGGTGGGGGATGCAGGACTATTGCTAAGGTAGGAGGAGGCCTTTGGTCCTGGGGTTTCCGCTGACATCACAGCCAGCTCAGGGTGAGGCAAGGCCCTCTGGGCTCCTGACCCTGGAAGAAAGGGGAAAGTGCACTGCCTTTCCTCCCCCTGCTGCCCTCGGTGGCCCCCGCGCCTGCAGTCACGCTGGAGCACGCGTGCGTAGTGGCGGAGGGGCGCCCCTCCCGGGGTGCACGTCCGCGGCGGCTCGCTTTGCAGGCCACACGGTCGGTCGGGCCCTCAGGAGGTACAGCCTCGTCCTGACTCTGTGCGCAGGCAGCCGTCTGCCTTCCAGCTCAGTGCTCATTCCATGATTCAAGCTCACTGCTCTGCTCGCGGAATCTACAATTCCAGCTGAGGGGACTGAGTGCTCCCAGGCTGGCACCTCTCACCGACCCAGGAGGGCCACGTGGCATGGTTGGCCAAGTTAGTCGCGTGTGGCGGGTCGCGGGCAGGAGAGCCCAGGTCTCCTGCTCCAGGCACATGGGGACTCTCTGTCGCAGAGAACGTGCTCGTGTCCTGAGGAGAGAGACCAGGCGTGCCCCAGGTTAGATGCCTCATAGCCAGGGGGTGCTCAGCACGCACTGCCGTCTCCGCATCCAGCCTCTTCTCCTTTCAAGAGTCCCTGCGCCTGCGCCGTGGGGGCAGTTAAGGGGGCGAGGTGCTCAAGGCAAATGGTCCTCAGTTCCAGCCCTGGTTCTACCTCCTGGTGTGACCTTAGACAAGCGACTTCACTTCACGTTACCAAGCCTCAGTCCCCTCGTGTGTAACATGGGGACACTGCAGGTCTTATTTTCTAGGGTTATTGTAAGAATGGAATGAAATCTTTCACAGAAAGCCTTAGCCCAGAACCTGACTCGTGGTGAGAGCTCAGTACGTTTCAACGCCTGTCACGAGTTAAGCCTGAGAGGCGCAAAGGAGCAGTGTGTCGCCAAGGAATGCCAGGCGTTGCAGCCGGCTGGCGGAGTCTCTGGGGCCGGCCGCTGCCTCTCCTGCCTGCGGCGCAGGCCAGCCTCTGCCTCTTGACCCCAGGGCCTCTTAGGCCTCCTCTCTGTGTCCCTGGAACCTGGCACAGAGTAGGAGCTCAAGGAATGTTTGGTGAACAAATGAATGAATGAGTGAATGTCCTTACTCATCTCTGTGGACTTCTCCAATACCACACTGCTGCTCACCCACCAGGAGGGGACTGGACCAGAGGCTTCCCCGGACACCCCAGGGGTCAGGGCCCCTTCAATGCCAGTTCTGCATCTGCATGGGACATGGGGCCTTTGGGGCATATAGAGAGCCTTCCCTGGGAATGCCAGTTATGGGGGGAGGAGGGGAGGCAGGAGGGAGGGGTGGACCCCTAGCCTGTCCCTGAGCCAACACTGACTCACCCCCAGCCCCTTGGAGGGCAGCTCAGTAGTCTCTGGGTGCCAGCCCTGCCCCCTACCCAGACACACCCTTTGAGGCCTGACCTGCTACCCCCTGCGGATGGTAAGGACTGAAGTCTGGAAGGCCAGAGAGGGCATCAAAACAGCATCCTCCTTATCGGCTCACTGATACTCCCACCATCCCATGGGAGGGGAGGCAGAGGTGGTCATAGCGCATTCCGCCAAGAGGTGGTGGGCTTGTCCCAAGGCCCGCCGCCCAATTGGAAGCCTGGCATCCTGACTCCCAGTCCTGCCCTATGCCCTCTGCCCACAGCAGGCAGCCCCGTGAGCCACGCCCTTTGGCCTGTGGTGGGCTGCCGCTGCCCCTCCTGCCATTCAGCCACATTTCCATCCAGAAGCTCCACCTCCGCCCAGAGCTCTCCTTCCCTCATCATCCTCTGATCTCAGTTTAGTAGTGTCCCCTGTCACAAGACTGTGAAATTCTTGAAGGCAGGGGTGGGTTTTCCTTGTCTCTCTGTCCTTTACAGGACCTGGCACCCAGCAGGGGCTCAGGAAATACCTGTGCAACGCTTCGTGGGACAGATGGATCTGGAGCTCAGGGGGCCAGTGTCTCCTCTAACCTCTGCCCTGCCCCCAGCAGCAATCCCAGATCGTGAGAGCTGGCAGGGCCCCAAACAAACATCCCTTTCTGAGAGCCACAGGGGTGCAGGAACTTCCCCAAGGTCCCCAGCTGGAAATCAGAGGGCAGCCACCTGTGCCCACCACCCCACAGAAAGCCTGGAGGGGCTCTCGCTGCTCTGCTTCTCCCTTCTCCCTGCAACTCCCTCAGCCCAGCCCCCTTTGGGATTTGGCAGAATAAAGGCACAGTCTTTATTCTAGCCCCTACCCCAAACCAACTGGCAGCTCCTAGCCTGCTGCCTTTGCCCAGACAGAGGGGCAGAGGGGCACTGGCAGCTTGGAGACGGAGTTGATTTTCCCTTTGGCAGTGGGGAAGATGGGGGAGGGGAGAGGCTTGCCCCCCACCCCCCACCCCGTCCCCGCCAGGTGAGGGGAGAGGGCAGGGGTGCAAGTCCAGACAAGAGGCAGAGGGAGAACATGACTTCCCCAGCTTGTAGGGTCACGGCATCAAGCCCGGGGCGGTGTGGAAAGCCAGTTGTCCCTGCACCCACCTGGCCTGGGTCCCCACTTCAGAGCTGCAGCCCTCGGTTCCTGCAGACCGAGGCTCTCTCTCTGGACTCCCGAGGTGAACATTTGCTGGCGGGGGTGAGGGCATGGGAAGCTTTCCTCCCCTTCCACTGCAGTCCGCTCTTCTTTGTGTCTCCTGCCCCATCCCTTGTTTTCTCCCTCCTCTTCCCTCAGCACCCCGCTTCCTTCGGCTCCCCTCTCCCTCTTTCCCCTTTCTCCCCTGGCCCCTCCTCCTCTCCCGTGTTGGGGCTGCTTTCTCCCTGACTCAGCAAGGTGCTTTATAAGGTGCAGAGGGGCTCAGCCAAATCCAAACCACATTGTCTGTGCAGACACTCTCTGCAAGGAGCAGGCTGCACACCAGGGGAGAAGGACTTGAGAGGCTCCCTTCTCCCCCTCCCGCTCCCCTTCCTTCTGTGGCTCCCTCCCTCTGAAAGGGTGGCTGCTAGGGGACCTCCTAGCCAGCCTCAGTGCCAGTCACCCGCTGGGCATCTGCCTCCTTGACCTTGGCCTGGGCATCAGAAGATCTTCCGGCTCACTGGCCAAGAATGTCATTGAAACTCCACAGCATTCTGGCTGGGGGAGGGGCGGGTGGGAGGTCCCCCCCCCCCAGCACTTTTGCAAAGGGCCCCTCCAAGGCAGGTTTCATCAGAGCTGCTCCTGATGCCCCAGAAAATCCCCTGCCCCCAACCCCCCGCCAGCTCCCCTTTCTCAGCTCATTTTCTCCTCGTTTAGGAAATGAAAGAAAGCGGAAAAAAAACCCCAAAACAAACCCAACAACAAAGTCTGTCCCACTCCAGTGAGGTAATTGAAAACAAACTTCTTCCCCACCCCCCCCACCCCCCCCCATCCCAGTTCTCGAAGTGCAGAAAAGGGAAGAGCTGCCCTGGGAACCCAGCGCCGGTCATGCCCACGCTGCCTGCTCTGACCCACAGGCTGCAGGGGCTATGGCAGGGCGGGCAGGGTGTCCTTCCTTCTCGGGGAGGGGGGGAGGGGGGACCCAGGGCAGGAGTGGTGAGCGCAGGCTCCGATGCTATTCCAGAGAGGAATCACCTCTCAGGTCTGGCCCACCACCTCTCCCTCCTTGAAACAGCAAATAAACAACAACAAAAGCAACGTACTACCAAGTGATTTAATTGGCGGTCCGGTTCTAGAGCACTCAAGCCTTGGAGACCAAGTGACCGTCCCCCAAGAAAAGTCACAGAGTGGGGATGTCTGCAGGCCCCCAGATGAGAGCTGTTTCCTTTGCACGCTCCTTGGCAGCCCTCTGTACAGGGAGGAAGGGAGACCCTCCAGGGAGGGTCTGGGCTACGGGTCCCCTAGGGATCCCGCCCCGGCAAGTCCCAACCCAGGCCTGAGGGAAGGACGCAGGGAGAGCACTCCACACTCAAGACCACCCCCACCCCAGCACCGGAAAAAACCTACAACCCAAACCCCAAAGGCAGGAGATGGCCAAATGGCTTCTTGGGGAAGCATTTCACAAGTGGGGACTCTCGGTCTGTCCATCGCCTTGAATTCGAGCGGTCCCGCTGAGTCACCCCTGAAGCCTCTGGTGTTGAAACTGGTCCGGTGCCTCGTGCTGATTAATGAATTACAAATCCCCCACCCATGAGCACTCTCCTGGCGGCTGGGAAGAAGAATGAAGAACCCTGTGAACTTGAGGGAAAAACCCTCAGCCAAGTGCCCTCTTCTCTCCTCCACGCTGGGCAGTGGGCCTGTGTTGTCCTCTTCCTGCCCCCCACGGGGCATTGTGAGCCGGTTAGTCACCTGCCCCAGCCCCGGAGCCTCGCTTAGCCTCAGCTTTTGGAAATGGGACAGGCGGCGGGACAATAGGCAAGGGGGGCGGTCAGCCCAGACAAAGGGCAGCAGGAAAAACACCATCACTTGCTTCGAAGCCAGCTCGCTGGCATTTGGGAGGATGTGTCATTGCATTTACTCAGGGGGAGGGGGAGGGGGAGGGGAGGGAAGGTTAGAGACTTGGAGGCAGAGGTAGGGTGAGAGCTGGGACCCCGCCGGGCAGGGGACAGGCGCCCCGGGCCGACACCGAGGGAGAAGAAAAGGAGCGGCCGGCTCACTCCCCTGGCTCTTGGGAGTTTGCAGAAGCACTGATGCCCTCCCGCCCCCTCCCCCAGGAGGCCCAGGGTGGTACCGCCGCAGCCTCGCCTCACCTCACCCCCCCTCGGTGTTGTGGGAGGGAGAGGAGCCCCAGAAGCCCTCCCTTCCCTCCTCCCCCCTCCTCCCCCCCACCCCGGGGAGGGCCGCTACAATTTGTGGTTACAGCTTTACACGTCAGAAAAAAAAAGTTTGCAGAATGTCCCACACCGAAAAAAAAAAAAAAAATCCGAAACCGAGCGAAAAAAACCTGCGAGTGGGCCTGGCGGATGGGATTATTAAAGCTTCGCCGGAGCCGCGGCTCGCCCTCCCACTCCGCCAGCCTCCGGGAGAGGAGCCGCGCCCGGCCCGCCCGGCCCCCAGCCCCATGGACCTCCGAGCAGGTAGGAGCCAGGCGTCCGAGGCCCCGGCCCCCGCCCCCGCCCGGGAGCCGCGAGATCCGGTTCCAGTCCTTCCCCCTGGGAGTCCCGAGCCGGGGCCCGGCCGGGGAGCCGGGCGCTGCCCCCGCCAGCGGGGCTCGGGCCAGGGGAGGCACGGCCGGGCGCCTTCGAGAGGGGCCGGGCGGGGACGCGGCATTCCTTGAGTCCGCTCGGCGGGGAGCCCCGGCGGCCCGCAGACCTGGGAGGCGGCCACCTGGAGCCCGGCGAGGCGGGGTCGCGGGATCCCGGAGGAGAGAGCCCCGCGCAAAAGTCGGGGAGAGCGCGTCCGAGGCGGGAGCGGGGCTGCGGGAGGGAGACGCGGCGCGCGGGGAGAAGGGGGCCGGGAGAGGAAGAGGGAGGGAGGGAGGGAGGGAGGCACGGGGAGCCCGAGGCCGGGCCGGCGGGAGGCGAGGAGAGGCCGACACCTCGGGCCGCGCCGCTCTCCCTCCCCGGCCCGCCGGGAGGGGAGGGCGGGAAGGAGGGCGGGCGAGAGTAGAGAGGAGGGCGGAGGGCAGAGCGGAGCCTGGCTGGTCCGGGCCGGGCCGCGGGAGTCGCGGCTTCCTCGCTGCGCGCCGCGCGGCCGGAGCCCACCATGCTGCCCGCAGCGGGGGAGCCGGCGGCAGGTAGGGGCCGGGCGGCGGGGCGGGAGGCGGCAGCGAGCCCCCCGGGCCGGCCCGCCGTGGCCTGGGAGTGATTAGTGCGGGGGGCGGGCACAGCCCGGCCGGACCGGGCAGGAAAGTCTGTCACCGGCCGGGGAGCTGAGGCAGCGGCCGCTCGGCCCCGGCGGCCCGCGGGAGGGCGGGCGGGCAGGGCAGGGAATTGACGCGCGGGAAAGGGCAGCGGCCCGGCCGAGCCCGGAGCCCGGCGCCCCGGACCCCGCCCCCGCCCCCGCCGCCGGGAAGGGAGAGACCGGGCGGGAGCGGGCCGGGGGCGGGGCCGGGGGCGCGGGGGCCACACAGGGGGAAGGCTCCGCCGCTTCGGGGAGGGGGCCGGGAGCGAGAGGTCACCGCCGAGGGTGAGGGCCGGCCGGGTTCTCGGGCCGAGCCCCTCGAGGGAAAGCCCAAGTCCTCGGGCCTCGCCAGAGTCCCCTCATCCCTGCTCTCCCTACCTTCCTTCCCAGCAACTCCACACTGCGCTCCAGAAGCCCTCCCCAGACTCCCAATCCCAGAGGACGCGTCCCTGTTTCCTCCTGCGCCCGGCCTGGCCCTCCCCGCTGGGGTAGGAGGGGGCTGCCAGGAGGGGAGGGGGCTGGAGGCTTGGCTCGGCAGGAGCGGTCCGAGCCTCGGAGAGAGGCTGTGGGTGCAGGCACTGGACCCACTCCTCTGTCAGGCGCTCTCTGACCCTGACCCATACAGGCTGACACCTCTGAGCTTTCACTGTCCCCACGGACCCCCTTCCGACTCCAGGAGCACACAACTGTTCCCCCCGCCCCCGCCGTAGGACACAGGGATACATCCCCCTGACAGATCAGACCCATTCCCCCCACTGGCTCAGACACCCTCGCTGCCCTGGAGCCAGGCACTCACTCAACCAGGGGAGGAAACGGGCATCAGGCAGAGGTGGCAGCAACTGTCACCCAGCCGCCCCAGAAGTCTCTCCTCCCAACTGATGTAATGGCTCCCTCTCCCCCTGGCAGAGCCCTGCGCTGGGCCCGTTCACACTTCTGCACACCACCCCTCTGCACCAGCTACTCCATTAGTGACACTTCACATTCCTCCCCACAATCCCACCTGCCTATTCACACCCTGGCTCCTGCACGCTCCCTCTGAGCCCCTCCCATACCCGCTGGATAACAACACCTTTTCAAGCGCACCCACACAATTGCTGGACTCTTTCCTTCATGTTACCCCTGTGCCTGCCTTCTGCTGGCTGCCCAGCTCCCCGGCTCCACCCAGGGTCCTCTTGCAGCACCATCCGGACCCTCTGGCTCCAACAAAAGCCCAACTCCTGGGTGGGAATGGACTCCACAAGGCTGGAAGGCTGGCCCGCCCATCTGTTTCTTTCCCTGGGCCTCAGTTTCTTCTTCTGTCGTTTAGGCTGGACGAGAAGGGCAGGGAGGGGGCTGCTGATGAGCACAGCAGGGGTGGAGCATCACGTGGTCTGGAATTTCACACGCACAGTGCAACCCCTTCACACAAGCCCAGTCACCGGATGAGCTGGTGACAAAGTGAGGTCTCCTCACTTCTGGGCCTTTGTGTACCCACTCACTAAGCCGATTCTCAGTTGCCTGGGGGATAGGGAACCAAGGAGAGGATGGAAGGGAGAGAAGGAACAGAGGGGAGGGCAGCCAGCCTAGAGGACAAGGAAAGATGGGCCGTTTCTTTGGGCCCTTCCCTGAGAAGGGGGGCTGGGAGGTGACCCCCAGGGCCATTTCCTGGATCTCACACCACAGTGGACCCACCACCCCCTAAACCACTCGTCCCCTCAGTGCACCTCAACAGACCCAAGGTCACCAGGATGCCGGTCCTGGTCTGGCCTTTCCTGTGGCTCCCACATTCAGCCCAGCACCTCTGGAGCTCTGCGATGCCTCCCCGGCTCCTACCTGTTAGGCTGATGGCTCTTAGCCACCAATCCCAGGTGCACGGTCTCCTGGCTGACCTGTCCTACCCACCCTGACTACCCTGGCGTATTTGCACTGCTGAGCACCCTACCTTCGCTGCGTGAGGTCAGACTGGGGGAGACAGGCTGAGGGGGCAGCTGCCTAAACACGCGTATACGGGTATGCCTGCCTGTGTAGCCGTGTCAGGGTGGCCATGCGCTTGCGTGGGCTGAGTGTGTGTGTGTGTGTGTGTGTGTGTGTGTTCATGAGGGGGGGCCTCGGTTCCCAGGGCCCAGGGATCTGGATGGAATTAGGGGCTGGCCCGGGCGGGGGCCAGGATGGGGGGTGGGGGGGGCCCGCAGCAGGAAACGTGAGCTGCTCTCATTAGCTCCTCACGTGCTCAGCTGGATTTATAAACACAGGGGAAGACGGGATGTAAACAATCAGTGGGCAGCAGCCAGAGGCAGAGCTGGGGCGGGGGCTGGGCGGGGGGCCAGGACTCCGGGAGGGGGCCCAGGAATCAGCCCCCCGGTGGCCAGTCCACCTGCACACCATGAGCCTGGAGAGGAGGATGGATGTGAGGGCTCCAGGATGCCCACTGGGCTTGCCCTCCTAGGAACACAGGCAAGTGGCGAGCTGTGCTGAGTTCCAGTGCTCACGACTAAACCACAGGTGTTCCCTGCCCCGGAAGGCTTTCAGTTTTGCTGCCTAAGATATGGGACATCTTGCCCACAGTGGAGGCTGTCCTAATAGAGTGTAGAGCCCTGTCACCTTACTCCTCTCCTGGCCTCTTCTCCCTCTGGATTTCTGAGGCTCCTTCCCTCTTTCTGGTTCTCTCCATGGGTCAATCCTGAAGCTCCTTCAGCTTTCCCCCCCCCCGCCCCCCCACCCCAGCCTTCAGTGACACAGTTACCTCAGAACTGAAATATTCCTGGAAACACCGGCCTTGTCTGGTTAATTTCACGAGCCGTTTTTCTGCCCAGATGACTTCGCTCTTGTTTTTGCAAAGGCTTCTCCCCCTGCTGTCCCTGTATAGGGAGCCAATCCTCCCCAGGGATGTCCCGCAGGGCCCAGAAGGGGAGGGGGCAAACAAGGCCCAGAGCTGGGTTCCTGACCCCCGCTACCCCCCCGCACCACCGTGGGCCAGGCAGAGCCCAGTCCCAGAACTCTGGCTAGCAGGGCTGCCCGGAGCAGGGTGTGGGCTAAAGAGGCGAGCCTAGTGCTCAACTGCTGCTTCAGCTGGGACCCTCGGCCTTGCCACTAACTGCGAGAGACCAGGCTCAGTCCTGAAAGCTACCTCAAGGCTGCAAGAACCGCTGCCCACCTCAGCAGGTCTCCAGCCTCTGAAACTAACCCCACATTGTACCCAAAGGATCCTGGAGGTGACTCAGCCAGATAGCCAGGCTGAAGGCAGCAGAGAAGGGCCTGGAATTGTGTTGGGATGTGAAGAACGGAGAATAGGAAGGAACTCAGAGAGTCAGCAAGAGCTAGGGGTGGAAAGGAAGAATGAGGAAGGGACCGTTTGGGAGGGAAGCCACAGGCTGCAGATGGGGAAGAGGAGAAGGGGAGCCTGTCTCCCCAAGGAGCAGTTATGAGCCTGATCCTGCTTTCTGTCCTAAAACACACATGGGTGGGGCGCACACTCACACACACACACACACACACACACACACACACACACACACACAGCCTAGAACCAAGAGCCCTCCACCCGAGAGGGCAGGGTTCCTGAGACTAGTGGCAGCCCTGCTACTGCATTCTGTCAGTGAAGCCAGCCAGGAAAGCATCTGAGAGTCAGGACTGAGCAGCTGCGCCATTGCCAGAGTTCCCACCTGAGCCCTGCACTCTCAGAGAGGTTCCATAGAGTGTGACTCCTAAACCCCTCCTCGTTTGTAACCCTCTCTAAAGCCCCGACCCAGTGTTATGACTAAGTCTAAACCTACCTAGTCTTAATCCTTTCTTAACTCCACACTTATCTTAAGTACAATCAAATTGTTAAACCCCCATCCAACTTATTTCTATCAAAGCAACGTTATGTCATTGTAGAAAATTTGACAGTATATAATGTAAACTATACGGGTTTTTTTTGTTGTTTGTTTTTTGTCTTGCGGTACGTGGGCCTCTCACTGTTGTGGCCTCTCCCGTTGCGGAGCAACAGGCTCCAGACGCGCAGGCTCAGCGGCCATGGCTCACGGGACCAGCCGCTCCGCGGCATGTGGGATCTTCCCGGACCAGGGCACGAACCCGTGTCCCCTGCATCGGCAGGCGGACTCTCAACCACTGCGCCACCAGGGAAGCCCTATAATGTAAACTAGAAGAAAGAAACCACTCGTGATCTCACACCTACCCAAGCTCAAAGCCCAAACTAGCCCTACTCTTGCTGACAGGCCATGCATCACCCCATCTGACAGCTAAATCAACAAATTCACAAACCTTAGCCCCAGCCAACCTTCTGCCTGCCCAGACCTAACCACATCCCCCAGCTGGACTCAAACCTCAACCACACGCAGTCAGCCAAATCCCAATAAACTAACCTGAAGCTTTGAAAGGAACCCAGTCCGTAAACCTAACCTAGCTCAATGCCAATTATAGCCTTACTCTACCCAAACCCTCATTGCCACTGCCAGTCCCAATGCCCACTGACTCCTGGCCTAGTGCTCTTGACCTTGGACCTCACCTAAAAGCTGGGAAAGTCATGTTTCCCAACTGCCTAGTCTGTCCTCACAGCATTGACCCCCTGGCCTCTGGTATCCTGTGGGGCCCAAATCCTCCAGCACCATCGTCAGACAAGCCCTACTCGGCAGATACCTCATATTCTCTCTCTCTCTCTCTCTCTCCCCTCCTCCTGCCCCCTCTCTTTGCTGCAGGCAGATCACCGGGTCTCATTCAGGTCACACTTTTCCCCATCCAATACCCTAGAGGAGAATGGGGCAGATCTCCACGCTGCAGCCAGCCTCTCAGAGTGACACTAAACCTCCTTCAATCTAAGTCGATCCTACACTTTCCACACCCGGGAATCAAATCCCAGAATGTACCCACCACCGCCTGCTGGAGCCAGCCCCGTGTCCTTCAGCCCGCCCCTGGTGGTCCACAGCTCCACCTTGCCTCTGACCCGGGTGGTTTGACCCTATGTCCTGCCTCTGGCTCAACTCCCACTCCTGGCCGCCTCTGGGGCGCCCCTCTCAGGGCTGACATCTCTCTGTTTGAAGATCTGACATGTGTTGTTTCCCAACCCCTTGGCTCCCCCTAAGCTGCAGTGGGACCCAGAGGGTGGGAGAGGAGGCCAAGGTACACCTGGAACCTGGGAATACTGATTCTGATCCGCAGTCCCTTGGCTTGGTCCCCCATGTACACACACACGCGTGCACACACGCGCACACACACACATACGCATGTCGGCACACAGAGCGACTTAGCGGACGCCCAAATACTCTCCAGTACCTCCTGGTAGACACACAGGCCAAGTCCTCTTCCTCAGACACAAACATGCCTCCGTGCACACACTTTCTCAGGGCAGGCACACTCCCCTCTTCCACTCCCCGCACCTCCCCTCTGGTGGTACACCCTCACCCCCTCCCAGCCTATGGTGGGGACAGACACCTGAGGGGCTGCTAGCTAGCCTCCTTGACCGGGCCGGGCCACCCTCACGCTTCTCGCCGTCTTGTCCACAGGGGACTCGTGGGGGATGCTCGCGTGCCTGTGCACCGTGCTCTGGCACCTCCCTGCAGTGCCAGCCCTCAACCGCACAGGGGACCCGGGGCCTGGCCCCTCCATCCAGAAAACCTATGACCTCACCCGCTACCTGGAGCACCAGCTCCGCAGCTTGGCTGGGACCTATGTGAGTATCCAGGGCAGCTCAGGGGCTGGGAGTTGGGTGAAGAATGGGAGTGGGGGAAGAGAGGCCCACCGGTGGGGGTCCTGGTGAATGATGGGGTGATGGGGAGGGCCTGTACCCGCCCTTCCCTCTTAGGGAGGGCGCCCCTCCTCCCCATCCCTGGCCCCAGGACTAGGCATGTGGGCAGGCCTCGCACCCGCCTTGGCCCGTCGCCCCGCTGGCTGCCGGCCCAGCCACCCGCCTCCCCCTGGGGGCCGGGGAAGTCTCCTCTGTTTACACCGTGTTGTGGTGTCTCTCGCGCATGGGTGGGGCTGGGTGGGGATGGAGGGGCCCCACCTCCCGTGCCTGTGTTCCAGCTCGTCTCTGCCCCAGACCTGGGGCCCTGCAGCTCTGGACCCATGGGCCTCCCTTCTGTCTGCCTCTCCCATCCTAGCTGGGCCTCCTAGGGGGGACTTGGGGGAAGGGGGCTGCAGGGAACCCAGGCCAGGAGTGGCAGGGGGTTCAGGGTGTAGTTGGACCCTGTGCCATAAGGATCTGGGGGCGGTCCAGAGGTGCTCAGAGAGCCCAGGAGGGAAGGCAGGAGGGTCAGGGTTCCGAGGACCGTGGGGAACTGGCCCCTCTTCCCGTGTTCCTCTTCCACATCCCAGACCCTACTTTGGAGCCAGGGAAAGAAAGGGGAGGAGGGTGGCGGGGGGAGCTGGCTCCGGCCCCAGGATACACCGAGGAAATGAGTTTGTCTCTGTGCTTGTCAGCGTGGGAACCTCCCCCGGGCCCTTGCCTATCCCAGGCCTCGCCCCTCGCTTCTCCCTTTCTCTCCCAGCTGAACCATCTCCCTCGCCCTTTCCCGGGGCCCCAGGCCTCTCCCCGGAGGCTTGGCAAGGCTCTCTCCTCTTCCCCAGACTGTCCTCGATACCCTTCCTCCTGCCCAACTCTTGAGATGGCCTCACTTTCTTCCTTCTGCAGCCTCGCGCCTATGAGCGCTTCTTTGGGGGCTTAGTGAGTACCTTGTCCCCTGCCCTTCAGCTGGTGGACCATGCGTGCCAAGGGGCAAAGGCAGCTCGTATGGTCATGAGCCCCTCTGCCTTTCCACCCAAGGCAGCTTGGATGCTCACGGGCCCCTCTGCCTTTCCACCCGCTCTTCCCTCTCTGGTTTCCCGTCCAGAAAACCTCTGCTTGACTGCTACCCCCCTAGCTCCCGACCCTTTTTCTCCCCAGGCTGCCAAATCTCTTGAAGGAGTGGTCTGCAGCCTCTGCCTCCACTTCCTCTCCACCCACTCACTCCTTAACCCCCTGCAATCTGGCTCCGAGGCCACTGGAACGGTTCTCTCCAAGGTCGTCAGGCACCTCCTTCTTGCCAAACCCAATGGCATTTCTAAGGTTCATTCTCCTCGCTCTCTGTTTTGCAGCCCCACTGCTGAGCATTGCTGCCTTCTTGAACTCCTCTCCTTGGCTCTGACTCTCCTGGTCCACCTTCACCTCTGCAGCCTGGCCTCCTGGGTCCTCATGGCTCCTCTTCCTCTCTGTCCCAACCCCCACGGTGGGCGCTCTCCCAAGGCTGGTACTCTCAGCCAATCAGTGCGTCCTTCCTGAGTTTGTCCTGCGTGTTATTCTCTTCCTGCACGTCTCCATAGGAGAACTCATCACCCCCACTGCTTCAACTGTCACCTCCATGCAAATGACATCCCGGGAGAAACTTAACTTAGGGGAGGCCCGAGAACAGAGAGGCCTAGCGTGGAGGTGGGGCCCGTGTCAGGGGACACCGGAAATAGCAGCTTTGGGGGCAGGTACTCCCGGCAGGCAGGCGAGCTGGCTTCTCCGCCCCCCTCCCTCCCCATCGCCCTCTCCTTTTCACAGCTGAACTACCTGGGCCCCCCTTTCAACGAGCCTGACTTCAACCCACCTCGGCTCGGGGCGGAGACTCTGCCCAGGGCCACTGTCAACCTGGAGGTGTGGCGAAGCCTCAACGACAGACTGCGGCTGACCCAGAACTACGAGGCCTACAGCCACCTCCTGTGCTACCTGCGTGGCCTCAACCGCCAGGCCGCCACGGCTGAGCTGCGCCGCAGCCTGGCCCACTTCTGCACCAGCCTCCAGGGCCTGCTGGGCAGCATCGCGGGCGTCATGGCAGCTCTGGGCTACCCGCTGCCCCAGCCTCTGCCCGGGACTGAGCCCACCTGGACGCCTGGCCCTGCCCACAGTGACTTCCTCCAGAAGATGGATGACTTCTGGCTGCTGAAGGAACTGCAGACCTGGCTGTGGCGCTCGGCCAAGGACTTCAACCGGCTCAAGAAGAAGATGCAGCCTCCGGCAGCCGCGGTCACCCTGCACCTGGAGGCCCATGGCTTCTGATCCCTGACCTTCACCACGGTCTCTTTCCCCTCCCCCTTCAAGCCCTGCTCCCACTCTGGGAGGGAGAAAGGCGTACACCAACACTTGTTGAGCCAGGAGACAGAAGCCATGAGCCTCTAGCCCTCCCTGGACTGGGAGGAGGGTGTGATGCAATAAGGCCCATCCCCTCCCCGCTTCCCTAAGTCCTACGGGTCTGGGGAAGAGGTGCAATAGGCCCCATCCCATTTCCACAGGACGTGATGCTCAAGGGAGCCCACAATGGTTCAAGTTGGTGCAAGGCTCTCACAGCTTCCTGCTCCCTGCCAACCACTTGCCAGTGCCCACCCAGCCCCTCAAGTGGCACTGCCAGGAAGCGTGCCTGTAGGGCAGGGAGGGGGCCACCATCGCATGTGCCTTTCTGGGGTGAAGCCCTTTGGCTGCCCTGCTCTCCTTAGATGGGTGTTGCTCCCCTACCCCCAAATAACTCAATACATCCGATTCAGGAAACAAACACAGTGGCAAGTCCAAACAGGAAGAGATGGGATCAAAAATGGAAGAGGTGGGATCTGCATTGGAGGTAATACTGAAAGCAGAGGGGCAGGGACAGACTGGACCCAGGGGTCCCCAAGGCAGTCGGTGGCACAGGGTGGCAACCAAAAGGACATTGCCTTGAATTTTCTTGCCAGCCCCAGGGTGCCTCCAATCCGCCCCCTTTCCCAGGGTATCTGTGGGTTGCCCAGGCTGGGGAGGGCAGCCATAGCCACAGCCACAGAACTTCCTGAAAGTTTACATTGCAGTAGCATTTCGGGGTGCGGGGGGGCAGCTCCCCCAGGCCCTGCCCCCCAGCCCCACCCACTCATGACTCTAAGTTTGTTGTATTAATATTTATTTATTTGGAGATGTTATTTATTAGATGATATTTATTGCAGAATTTCTATTCTTGTATTAACAAATAAAATGCTTGCCCCAGAACTTCATCTCTTTGCTTGGCCTTGCCCCGCCCCCTGGCTCTCCTCCTTGTTCTCCGGGCCTTCCCGCCTCCTCCCCGCCACCCCCGCCCTGGCCCTACACCTGCTGGTGGAGGGCCAGAAGCCCAACGGTTAGCTCAGGAGATGCCAAGAGCTGGGGAAGAGGCTCTCTCCCCTGTGTCCACTGGGAAGACATGAACACAGCAGACTCCACTGCTGCCCCTCCACCTACCCCCTCCTCTAGGCCTCCCAAATATCTGTCTGTCGCTTACTTTCCTTCTCCCAGCCTTTGCTCTTCTACCTCACTCTGGCTTACTTTAGTGGTCTTATGGGTCTGTCCCCCTGCACAGCTGTCTTTCTGCCCTCCGGTGCTCTCTCCGAGCCCCGCGCATTTAGCCCTCAGCTTCCGCAGGACACCCACCTGTGGCCGGCTGCCGGAGTCCCTCAGCAGTGACCCTCACCTTCTCAATACCCTTCATCTCCCAGGGAGGGTGACAGACTGAGGCCAAGTATCAAGTCTCAGCTGTGACTCTACAATTTTCTCTCCAACATAAAACAGCCGATTAGGGGGAGAGAGAGAAACTCATATTGGACCGCGAGCAAACGGGACAGATGCTGTTTGAGGGATGACCTAAGATCAAATCCCAGGTCCATAACCTACCAGCTGAGTGACCTTGAACAAATGATTTAAAGCTCTCTATTCTCCAGTTTCCCCATCTGTAAAATGGGAATAATCAATACCTTTATAAGAACGTTGGAAAGGATAAGAGAAACAATGAAGGGAAGATGCTTGGCCGAGGCAGCGGCGGTCAGTAATCACAGATGACTGATGTCTGGCGTGTCAGGACGCTCTAGTGAAGAGCCATTGGGTAGATCGATGGGCTAATTGCTCCCAGGTAATACGGGGATACTTTACCAGGGCCTCCTGGAGACAGTGCCCTAAGCAAAGGAAGCAACAAACGATGGTGATGTCTATCAGTTGACAAATATTTTAAAGACCTAATTACCTGTCCATCACCGTGCTAACTGGTGTTGGAGAGCCTAAAGAAGTCCAAGCCCTGACTTGGCTCCTGCCCTGAAGAGCCTGCAATCTCTCTGGGAAGAGAGCGAGCTTACCTGAGCCGATAGGAAACAAAAGCACGCTCACATGATGTGCACTGGGAGATAGTGACAAGTGCAGAGCCACCAGAAGAGGGGGAGCTGGGAGTATAGGTGCAGGAGCGACGGGACCTGCTTGTGGGCGGGGCGAGCCAGGCTCTGCCGAAAGTCCCTGAGTCACCTGACCCAAGTTGGGGGTAACACATCCACCCAGAGGAGTCCAGGCTCTTCTGGCAGAGATGGCTGCCCAGGTGTGGCCAGGGGCAGCTGCAGGCCCCACCACCAGCCTAACTAGATAGAAAGGAGAGGGCCTCTGGGCTGTCTCCATCCAGAGGCTGTGCTGTGAGGCACCTAGCAAGGGGCTAAATGGGATACAGGGAGAAGGAAGGTACGTCCCACGCTACGTACTGTGAGCTTCCTGGGGGCAGATTCTGAGTCTTCCCCTTCTCTCTGTCCAGCACCCAGCTCAGGCTCAAGCTCAAGTCCAAAGAAGGTGTTCAATTAGTGTGTTGAACAAAATCTGGGAAGAGGGACCAGCCCCCCCATCCCCCCATCTTCACCCCCTGCCAAATGCTAGAATCCAAAGCAGAATTTGATTAAGTGCAGAAAGACGCAGGCAAAATACTATTTAAGTCAAGAAGGAGGGAGTGATCGCATCCAGTTGGGCGAGGGCCCTGCTGGTCTGCTGGGCCGTGGGCCCCACAGGGCAGGAAGTGGCGTCTGAAGTCCACGCTGTACTCCCAGTGCCTAGGACACAGTAAGTACTTCCGCGTGGGACCTGACGCCGTTCTTGGAGGATGGGCAGGACAAGGGCTGTTGTGTCTGCCTCCCTTTTAAGCAGGTAGCATCGTGAGGGCAGCCTCCCCATGTATTCATCTTTGCATCCCTGCAGCATTTTAGCACAATGCTGGGCACAGGATAATGTACTCGATAATTTGATTTAAACAGATTTAAAGAGTGTCAAGACAATAGTGTGTGAAAAGCCAAGAGAAGAGAGTATCAAGGAGGCAGCTGATCCGCAGTGTCAGATGTCCCAGGAGAGCGGAGGGGAGACAGGGTGGGGGCGGGGGTGGGTCTCCTCCCTGATTACCACCTCTCTGGTAATCAGGGAGTCACAGGCCACCTTGGCAAGAGCAGTTGAGAGACACTGAATTGTAAGATTAAAGATGGAGATGGTGAGAAGAAAGTCGGAAGGGTAAATCTATTCCCTCCGGAGTTTGGTGGCAAAGTCAACATCTAGAGGGAGCAGCAGGATCACGGAAGGTTGTTTGGTTGGTTGTTTTTTGCTGTTGCTGTTTTTTATAAATTTATATTTATTTATTTATTTATGGCTCCCTTGGGACTTTGTTGCTGCGCGCGGGCTTTCTCTAGTTGTAGCGAGCGGGGGCTATTCTTTGTTGCGGTGCACGGGCTTCTCACTGCGGTGGCTTCTCTTGTTGCAGAGTATGGGCACTAGGCATGCGGGCTTCAGCAGTTGTGGCACACGGGCTCAGTAGTTGTGGCGCACAGGCTTAGTTGCTCCGCAGCACGTGGGATCTTCCCAGACCAGGGCTCGAACCCGTGTCCCCCGCGTTGGCAGGCGGATTCTTAACCACTGCGCCACCAGGGAAGTCCCCTGTTATTTTTTTTTAACTTTTGTTTGTTTGTTTATTTGTTTTTTTGCGGTACGCGGGCCTCTCACTGTTGCGGCCTCCCCCGTTGCGGAGCACAGGCTCCGGACGCGCAGGCTCAGTGGCCACGGCTCACGGGCGCAGCCGCTCCACGGCATGTGGGATCTTCCCAGACCGGGGCACGAACCCGTGTCCCCCGCATCGGCAGGCGGACTCTCAACCACTGCGCCACCAGGGAAGCCCCCTGTTGTTGTTTTTAAATGGAAGAGATCAGAACATGGTGCTGCTGTGTGAGGGGTGGTAGCTGGAGAAGGATTGGGAGGTTTGGGGAATGGAATCAGGGACAAACAGAAGAGAATCAAAAGGGTTGCTGGGTAGCCATGTGGCACCAGTGATATCAGCAAACACATCTCTGTCATGGACTCATCGGCATGACTGTGACATTTGCTGACATTTCGTAGCAAGCCAGAGGTGGGGACAGAGTGAAGAGAGGCTATTGCCCAAGGCTGAGGACAGGCAAGCAGGGATGGCAGTGAGTCAAAGGGCGAGAGACTCTAGAGGGCTAGAGATTGCACTCTGAGTGGCTGCCAGCCCAGCGCTGCATATGCCTACAGGGTGGGGAGTAGAGGGAACCAGTGGCAGGGGTGGGGGGCAGGGGGTGGACGCAGAGGGGAGCCCGGCCAGAAAGGGCATTTCAGAGTTTGAGTTCTTGAACTCTCCCCCAACAGTTCCCTACTGATGAGGTCAGGGGTGGGAGTCCTTCCTTTGGGTTTGGGTGCTGTGGACCACCAGGCGGGTAGCTCCGTACGAATGACAGTTCATCAGGTTTTCTGTGAATGGGTTTGTCATTTGTTCTCCATCCACAGCTGCTTCAGGAGAGGTGATGAGTTTTCATTGGTTATCTTAGGTTCCACCTCTCATGTACGGTCTTATAGTCAGGCGCCCACGTACACAGAGGTCAATTTAAGAACCTGGGACACCTAGGGCCCTGCAGAGTCACAGGGGGAAGGGCATTATCTCTAGAACGAACGCCTTCTGCTCCCAGGAAGGTTAGGGAGAGTGGGAGAGAAGGAGAGAAGGTCCTCCTCCGTGTCACCCCCAGATAGCATGCTGTGGAGGAGAAATCTCATCCTCATCTTGGGTGCCTGGGAACACACCTGTGTTTGAGAGGATGCATACAAGATGGAGAACTGTCACTTGGGCGAGGCAACTTCTGGGGTGGGGGAGTGGGTAGAGTAGAGGCTCTGCTGGGGGGCGGCAAGGGGGTAGTCATGCCTTGCCAGCTTCCTGCTTTTGCAAAGACTGACCCATATCCAGGACTTAGGTCCCCCTTGGTATGTGGGGAGACTCATTGAAGCACGCACCACACACACACTTACACACACACACACACACACACATTCCCCACTTGCCATAGCCATCCCAAGGGGGGAAGGGCCAAGGGTGGCCCTTGTTCCCCTTAACCTACAGGGCAAGGGCTAGTGATCCAGGCCTGGCTGAGTACTCTGATGGGTGGCTCCCCCTTAGCTCCCCCTTATTCTCTGGAGCCACAACTGTCCCTGCCTTTGTTCCTTCAATTCTTGAGCTCCCTGACTCAGCCTGGTTCCCCAACTTCCCAGCAGTGGACAAAGCCGTTGTCAGTAGGCTGGGGGTAGGGGCATTGAGGGAGTAACTGTGAGCTTTAGAACCAGAGCTCTGGCCCTTTCCCCAACCTTCAGCATCCCTCAGCCTTCCTAGTTCAGAGGTCACCTCTAGGCCCCTCTCCAGTTTGTCCTGATCGCCAAGGCTAGGCTGATGGGGTGGAAACGAAGTAGGACCTTCCTCCCAGCTGGACAAAGTCTGACACCTGGTGGCCAAGGTGAGGAATGGCCGGAAGGGCCCCTTTTCAAACCTCCCTAGGATTGCCCTAGAGCCAGGAAGGCCAAGGTGAAAGGGGAAGTGATGGGAGGAGGTTTGGGTGGGGTGTTTGGGACAGAGCAGAAGAGACGTCCAGCGGCAAAACACCCAGACCTAGGGGAACTTTTGCCTTCCGCCCCTTAAGCCCACGGGGCCAGAGAGCCTGGAGCAGGAGGAAGGAGGGTGTCTGGGAGGGTCAGGAGGGACCAGGAGGAGCTGCCTGAAAGAATTTGCCCCACAGGGTGGAGAACGGGGCCAAGGGTGGGAGTCTGGCGCCCAGAATCTCCAGCTCAGGGTGGGTGGCAGGGCCTGAGGGCCTGAGGAAGGGGGATGGAGGGAGAGGGAAGGAGAGCGGGCTACGCCCCGCACCCCGCTGGGCCCCAGGCAGCTGATTCCCTCCCTCCACCTGCCCCCACCTTCCTAGCTCTAGCTGGCTCTCCCCACAGGCCCCATTGTGACTGGGGGAAGGGAAGGGACTCTTAGGGCACGTGCGCAGTGCTGAGGCCCCCCCCCCCCCCCGCCCCGGTCCTGCCACATTGTCTGAGCTAAGCCAGGTCTAATCCCCCTTCCCCTTGGAGCAGTCAGTGGTGGGCCTCAGCCCTAAAGAAGGTGCTGGGATCCTGTTCCAGTTCTTTTCTCTCCTTTTTTCTTGCGTTCCCCCAAGACTTGGCTGTGAGGCAAGGGCCTTGAGTGTTCCCAGGCCAAGGTGCAAAGGTCACTCCTGCCAGTCTCATCACCAGCCTCTGGGGATCGGGGCTGACAAGGAACCTATGCCTGGGTCTCGGGAAATTTCCTGAAAGAAAGAGAACTTAACCCCCAGGTCAGACCTCTGGCCTGGGCTTCCAGCCTGAAGCCTGAACTGTGTGTGACAGGACCCAGGACAGCAGTTTTGGGGATAGGCCAGGAGATTGCCTGAATAGGGACAGGGGTTCCAGGAAGGAAGGTTAAAAGCGGCAGACAGGGTTGGGGGAGTAAAGAGGGAGAAGACCTGAGGGTGGGCAGGCCAAGGTCTGGCCTCTTTGTGCCAGCACAACTTAGGACTTCAGATGCCTTGTCAGGGAAGGATACCAACTGGACAGAGATGGCTCCCAAACCCCTGGGTGCCTACTCCTTCGAGCCTTGATCCCACTGCTACCCGACTAGGTGAGGGGGGCAACGCTGCCTGTGGGGAGTTCCCTCAACTCCAGGCCGGAAAGCCAGTCCTAGGGTGCCTGCACTTGAGCGGATGACCTGGACTGGGACAAGCTGAAGGCCAAGGGACACATCTTCCAGGCTGGGTGGGAGAGGCTAGCGGGGCCTGGGCCAGGCAGGGCTGTGGGCAGCTGGCAGGGATGGCCCAGACAGTGCCCAGAGAGCAAGCCAGAGTGCCAGAGAGGAGAGGGACTAGCTCAGGCGGCAGTAGGAGCCGCTGTGGCCGCCCAGCAGCATACCCCATTTCACGCTCCCTGGGCGGTGGCAGGGCCCCACGGCTATCAGCTTTCAGGGGTGGGAGGGACCAGGAATGAGGAGGGGTCTGCCCCACCCATGGCTCCCTACTCCCTCAGGGCTTTGTGGGCGCAGGAGCTGGGTGCCACACACCTCCAGACACGCCCTCTGAGGAGGGGTGGTCAGTCCCACAGAGCCTGGGCACCATCCCTCCCTGGAGCGGTCTGTGCCTGACTGGACCCCACACGGAAGCCCTTCCCAGGCCTGGTGGAGAGGGCCTCCCTGCTTCCCTCCCCAAGGCAGCAGGGCCCCTGTCTGCCTCAGCGTGGGCCCCACTTAGTCCAGGAGGCAGAAGGGGGATTAGACCAGGCCCAGCCCAAACAGTAAAGCAGGGAAGGGCCCTCCAGCCCCGTGCAGTGCACCCATGAGCTCTCCCTCCTCCACTCCGCCCTCCTTCAGGAAGGGATGGGGAGAGCCAGGCGGGAGGAGGCCCCTGAAGACATGGCCGGCTCGTTCCAGCTCCTCCTCTTTGGTGGTCTACTCTCCAGAGCCTTCTCCTCCCATGTGCCCACAATCCTCCTAAGGCAGAGCGACAGGGGGAAGGCAGAAGCCTCTGAGCAGGCCCTTGCACCCCGGGAAGGAAGAACTGGATGGGATCTCTGGAGGGTGATGGAGCTGGGCTGGGCCTCACACTGATTCCCAGACTCCCGATGGCCGGCACTTTCGCCTGCCGCCAGGAAGCTGGTGAGGAGGAGGCGGGTATAGGGGTGAGTCAGCGATGACAGGAGCCCAAGGGACAAAGGTCATGGGTGGAGAATTGAGAGACGCTGTTTACAGCAGCCCACCTCTTCCAGGAGGTCTTCCAGTGCTAAGTCAGCCTCAAGGTCCAACCCACTCTGACCCTCTCTTCCCCCTTTTCCTGTTTGTTAGGAATTTTATCCTGGCACTGACAATGTGTGTGTCCGTGTGCTTGCCCTTTAGCCTGTGAGTTCCTGGGGAGCACGGAGGGACAATGGTTTTCTGAGGCCCCACCATTGCCTGTGACTATCAGTACTTCCTACTTCCTCATTTTATCGTGTACCGCATGGCTTGCGGGATCTTAATTCCCGGAACCAGGGATCAAACCCTCGCCCCCTTCAGTGGAAGCTCCGAGTCCTAACCACTGGACTGCCAGGGACGTCCCCAGTACTTCCTACTTTCAAGAACCATTTCTGTCTATTTCAGTAGAGTGAATATGTCGGGAAGTGCTTAGCACAGTACTCGGCTGTAAGTGCCATATATGTGTTAGGTTTATTGTTGGTATTTTTTGCTCATACTCTCACATTGGGGTGGATTTTACTGATGAAGGACTGGGGATCCAAACGCACTCTGGCCTCCTGCGCGGTGTGGAATCTTCCTGACTAGAGGACGGGCGGGGGCAGGCTGTAGGACCCCAGGAGAGCCGAGGAGGCGAGCACTCGTCTGGACTCAGAGTGGGCAGTGTCTCTGGGCGCAGCTTTCAGAACCCATGGGCTTCTCCGGGCAGGTCTCCTAGGGCCAGTGGGGGTGGCGTGGGAGCCGGGAAGGGGTCGGGATGAGCCCAAACTCTCTCCGGACCTCCAGACCTGCCCACACAACACTCGGTGGGCCAAGGGGCGGGACTGGAAGTCTCCGGCTGGGCTCTGGGGAGTTACACACCGGCCACGGGGATTAGTGAGGCTGAAAAGAACATTTGCCTAGGAAGGGAAAACGGGAAGTGAGAGGCTGAGGATAACACTCTGCAAGTCCCCAGAGACCCGCTGTAGACCAGTGGGGGGGTGGGCAGGAGGAGGTGGTGCAGTCTGGCGATATCATGACAGGTCCCCCACCCCAGCCTCACCCCTTCTCCCCCAGAACGCAGCTGCATCAGATGCCCCGCCCCCTCTGCCTGCACCACCTGTCATTGGCTGGGGATAAGCCCTACCCCACAGAGGCGGCCTCCCATTGGCTTAGGTCTTTGCTGTTTGCATGCCTGTGGGGGTGGGGGAGAGGCGTCATTCCCTGGAACCCTCGGACTTCCTTTCTGTTTGTCTGGGTCATCCGTCTGCCCATCGCTGGCCCCAGGCTTGCTCTCTGGCCCCAGCCCTCTCTCACTCTCTCTCTCTCTGCAGCTGTCTCTCTCGTGCCCGCTGGCCTGTCTCTCCTTCCCGGCAGTCGCCTCCTTCTCCGCCTGCCTGGGTGGCCGCCATGGGCCGGAAACGGCTCATCACTGACTCCTACCCTGTAGTGAAGAGGAGGGAGGGCTCCGCTGGGCACAGCAAGGGGGAGCTGGCACCAGAGCTAGGTCTCTGAGGTGTGGGAGGGCGGGAGGAGTGGATGTGAGGGACACGAGAGGACGTGGGCAATGGAAAGGGAAGTGAAGCATGTCCTCTGCTTCCTACACCAGACCTGGCAGTGGACAGCAGAGGCAAAGGGGCGGTGAGGGCTGGGGAACAGTGGGTCAGCTGTGAGGCAAGGGGCAGGGGACCAGCCCGGCAGGGCACAGGCTTGGGCAGGCCTGAGGAGCAGCATGTCATTGCAGGGGAAGAGCCCCAGCCCCTGAGCGTGGATGAAGCGGAGATGGAGCTGCTGAGGCAGTTTGACCTGGCCTGGCAGTATGGGCCCTGCACAGGTGAGAGCACCCTCAGGCCCCGAGAGCACATCCCGGAGCCAGTCCTGCCACCCACTCGGCACCCAATCAGCCCCAGCCCCTGCCTGACCCTCTCAGCACTGTCTCTGGAGAACAGGGGTGTGGAGGTCCTGACACACCCCTCCACCCACACTCTCTAGCCTGGACGCTTCCCTGCCCCCCACGAGGCCCCACTGTCTTCTTTCCACCCCCGCAGGGATCACACGGCTGCAACGCTGGCATCGCGCAGAGCAGATGGGCTTAGAGCCTCCCCAAGAAGTGTGGCAGGTGCTGCAGACCCACCCCGGTGATCCGCGCTTCCAGTGCAGGTCAGAGGCCGGTGGGGGGCTCTCAGGGGAGCCAGGGACTTCTCCAGGCACCACCAGCCTGCTGGCCCTGGATGGGGGCCGTCCTGACTGGAGGAAGAAATAGGTGCAGCCTTGGGGGGGGTCCTCGCTGAGCAGGCAAGAAGGTTCTACAAGGTGCTGGGCTCAGGAGGCAGAAGCTTGCCTTATCTCTGAGCTAATGGTGGAGGAAGGGTACAGTAGGGCCCAAGGGACTATTTAATACTGAGAGGTTGGCCAAGGACCAGAGGCCGTGGCCAAGAGCTGGGGCTGGTGAGAGCCGATCAAGAGACTTAACTGACGCGGGTTTTTCCCTCCATCCCACACCCCCTTGCACAGCCTCTGGCATCTCTATCCCCTCTGAAGCACCACCTTAGACCTCCCGCCCACTACTTGAGAACCTCCAGACACAAGCTAGAACCAGTTGCTGCCCCTCGGCTCAGCTCTGCTGTGGAGAACATTTGGCAGGAAAGAGGTTCACAGTGAAGGAAAGAGGCTGAATGTGGAGGTCCGACCAGCAGGCTCCCAGTGCCCCCTCTGAGATCCGACACAGCCGAAGCCAAGCACCTCCTACGTGGAGAGTGGTTTCTGAGGACGAGGACCTGGCCATGACCCTTCTGAAGCCTGCCACGTGCCTGACCTGAACACTGTGGTCCTTGGGATGATGTGGCAAATTAGGCACAGCTTTGGGAAGAACCAGACTCCGGAAGAAGGCAGAAGACCGAAGAGGCAAAGATGCACTCCGCACCTCAGGCTGGGAATCTGAGGGCAGAACTGGCTGAGCTTACGGGGCGAGGGGTTCACTAGTGCTTATCAATAAAGAACTCTGAGCCTGGGAGCCTGACCTCCAGTCTCGTAATGTGGCCCTGCTTGGACGGGTAGCACCCAGAAGGTTGATAGGTGGGAGAGAACTAGCACCATGCTTTCCTGCAAGGTGCGTGTGCCTCTTCCACTGCCTAACCCTAGACCTGAGAGGAAGGAAAGAGAGACACCTTAAAAAAAAAAACCAACAGTCAGTCCTCACAAGCGCTGAGCAACCTCTGGCGCCCCCTGGTGGCGCACACTATTCTAGCCACCTTCCCTTACCAGCCAGGAAAATCCCCACTGGAGCCACCACCTAGCCTGCCCAGGGCTGCCCACCTCACAAAAATGGGTTCTTTGTCAGAGCAGGATCCATGGGGCCCATGACTCATAAGGTCCAGACAGACATACACATACCCAGCAAGCACCTGTACTTTCCCACATGGGGGCCACCTGGATCCAAAGCAGGGTTGGGGGAGCGTTTCAACCTGCAGGACCTGCTCAAAGATGGCCATCATCTGAGGAGCTTTGTTAGGGAACTGGAAGGTCCTGGGGATGGAGGAGAACTGGCCGTATTCAGAAACAGCGCTTAGGGGACCCTGGGACATACGACGTGGAGAACGGAATCAGTACTCCTTTTAATGGTGTTACTTCATTTGATGTATCAGCCCTCCATCCTGGGGCAGATAGAAACAGAACTATTAACTCCTTGGGAACAGGCCTAGAGGGCAATCAAGTGGCCTTTTCAGCCCCCATTTTATTGAGCACTGACCATGCCTCAAGTACTTTAAATGTATTATCCCTAAATTTCCTAAAAGTCCTTCCTGGTAGATTTTACCGAGAGGGAAACTGAAGCCTAGACGGTTGTCCAAAGTTGCCCAGAAGTGCCAGCAGCAGGTATGTGGTGGCGCAGAGACTGGGGCCGTGTGCACTGGGCTCTTCCCGTCTCTGCCGTGGCCCCTGCCCGGCTGCTGAGCACCTGCTGTGTGCTGGGCTCTAGAGCTCCTCTGGGCTGTTAGTGGTGAGGAGATGGACAACAACAAACACGTAAATATGATGTCAGGCGGTGGTCAGTGCTGGGCAGAATTAGGGTGAGAGGTCAGAGAATGCCAAGGGTGCTGAAGAGGTTGGTCAGGGGAGGCTCTCTGACAGGGTGGCATCGGGCAGGCCGAAGGGACAACAAGCACACCCTCCCCAAGGCAGGTGTGTTTCCAGACTGGTCCAGGGGCAGCACGGAGGCCAGGGGCCGGGCAGAGGGAGCGAGGAAGTGGGGGGGCAAATGAGGCCAGAGAGGTAGCAGGTTGGTCCCACAGGGCCTTGCGGACCAGGACGAGGAACCTGGATTTTATCCTGAGTGAGAGAGGAAGACACTGGTGGGGTGGGTCTTAAGCCAATAAATGACAATCAATCTTACGTCTTGAAAGCATTACTCTGGCTGTTGGTAGAAAACAGACTGCGGGTTTGGGGGAAGAAGAGGCAATGAAACCACTCAGGAGGCTGCTGGAGTTGGCCTCATGAGAGGTGATGGTGATTTAGCCCCGCGCGGGAGACAGAGGTGGTAAGAAGCGGCCAGTTTTTCTTTTCTTTCTGTATTTTGAAGGGAGAACTAACTGACAGGACTTGCTGATCAGTTGGCTGTGGGGTTTAAGAGAGAGAGGAGCCAAGGATAACTCCAAAGGTTTTGGCTTGAGCAACTGGAAGAGCAGAGTTCCCATTACTAAGATGGGAAAGATTGCGGGAAGGGGAGGGTGGGGCAGGGAATTAAGAGTTCAGATTTGAGGTCTGTGACACATCCAAGCTGGGGAGTAGGCAGTGGACATGCAAGTCTGGAATTCTAGGGAGAGCTCTGGGTTTGCGGTATAAATTGGAGCATCTTTTAGGTGGCATTTAAAGCCGTGTGTGTGGGGATGAGATTACCTGGGTGAGTGTAGTTAGAGGCGAGAAGTGGTCCAAGGACAGCGCTGAGGCTTCTATGCTTAGAGGCAAGGGAGGCCTGAGCAAGGAGACCGAGGAGGGGCCAGACTGGAGAGAAGTCAGGAGAGGGTAGGGCCTGGGAAGCCTGGGCAGAGGGTCAAAGTCTCAGATGCTTCTGAGAAGAAGAGCACACTGGACTCGGCAACGTGGCGGTCACAGGAGACAAGCAGCTCCCACGGGGTGATGAGGATGGGACCAGGCCTGGAGTGGGCTCAGGGGGAAGGGCAGGGGAAGTGGAAACGGGGTGCATGCTGATCCTTTCAGAGACCTTTTACTGTAAAGGGAGCAGAGAAACGAGTGGCCACTAGAGAGGGTGTGGGATCAAGGAACCGTTCTGATTTGTTGTTCTGTCTCGTCTTTTGCTTTAGCTAGAGTGACAGTACAGCATAATGACCCGGTGAGGAGAGTGACCCGACAGGGAGTCTTTGTGAAGTTGAAAAGGGCCAGGACTAGGACACAGGGAAGAGTGTGGACTTAGATTGGCGCATCCGCTGTGACAGGAAGGGAGGCAGAAGATATGTGAGTAGATGCAGGTAGGAGGACACGGTTGGGGGTGGGAACATTCAAGAATCAGATGCTTGCTGACAGCCTGGTACGCTGAGAGGGATCTGATGTTTAGTGAGCGCCAACCCACGCCATCTGCTGCACTTCACGCTGTCTAGTTGACTGCTCAGAACAATCTCATTAGGTGAGTATTATCCACTCGAGGCTGAGAGGGAAAGTGCCCTGCTTCATCCGAGAGCACCAGGGCTCAATTCTCACCTGGGTCTGTCTTCCCACTGTTACCCCACACCTGCATTCCCACCCGCACCTGCACTCCAGGTGTTTAGGGTGGCATCGAAGAGATAAGACCCACCCATGTGGAAAGCTGAAAATCAATGTACTACAGGGGCTTCCCTGGTAGCGCGGTGGTTGAGAGTTCGCCTGCCGATGCAGGGGACACGGGTTCGTGCCCCGGTCCGGGAAGATCCCACATGCCGCGGAGCGGCTGGGCCCGTGAGCCATGGCCGCTGAGCCTGCCCATCCAGAGCCTGTGCTCTGCAACGGGAGAGGCCACAGCGGTGAGAGGCCCGCATACCGAAAAAAAGAAAAAAAGTACTACAAGTGCTACCTTGGGGCAAATAGGAAGGTATAGACATGGAGTTCTCAGGAAGGAGAGAGTGTTAAAGGGACCCTCACCGCAAGAGCCCTGAGCACAGGACTGCCACGTCGGCATGGCCCCCGCCTTACCTCATCACGCCTGGCCCCTCAGCCCAACAGGCCCCTGCTTCTCAGACCTTTCCACTGCAGAATGAATGCACACTCGCCACCAGGGCCACTCTGAACATTCTCAGTAGTTGTGTGTTTTCTCTCTGGCCAATTTTGCATTCTGCCCCATGATGTGTGTGGGGTAGTGGCTGTAACGTAAAAATGGCTGAACTTACTTACCAAGTAAAATGAACCCCAGGAAGATGCGGTCCTGTGTGGCCTATGGCTGGTTTCATATATCGCGACACGCCCACTACCACCCAGCCGAGGCTGAGCTGCCCTGCAGAGAGCACCAAACAAGCGTGTGTTGGGAGGAAATGGGAGGTCAGCGGCCCTTGAAGGGTGAGTAAGAGTCAGCAGACAGAGAAAAACATTCTAGACTGAGGGACTGGGCTGAGCAAAGGCGGTGGGGAGAGGTGGGTGTGTGTGCCCAGGGGAGATGTGTGCAGACTGCAGCACTTGCTCTACAAAAATCGGCGCAACCCAAAGCTAGCGTTTCGGTGCTTACTATGCATCCAGCACCGTCCTAAGTGCCTTTTATCCTCACAGCAATCCTAGAAATTATTATAAACGTTTTATAAAGCAATTTAGAGAGGAAATTCAGGCACAGAAAGGTTAAGTACTTGCCCAGGATCACACAGCATGTGACTGAGGAGAATAAATAGGATTTGATCCCAGAGTCCCGCTCCAGAGCCTGCACTCATATCACGTGGCATAACACTAGTGAGGTGGCCGGAACAAACACAGGGTCTTGAGCCTGAGACAAGGGAGCTTGGACTCGTTGGTGGTGATGAGAGTGCCTGAAGGTTTTTGAGCAGGAGAGGGACAGGATAAAAATAATCATTCTGGAGAATCTGTCTGACCAGACTAGACGGGGAAGAAACTTCAGGCAGGAGGGCCAAGTAGGAAGCTATAAAATATTCAAAACATGGGTGCTGAGACCTAGATTAGCAGACAATGCAAAGGACAAAGAGCTAGCTACACGAGAGGTTGCAAAGGAAGCTGGCAAGACCTGCGTTTGGGAAGGAAGGATACGGGGAGGAGCCGGCCACTATGACTCAGGTTTTGAGCTCGGGTGGGTGAGAGAATGCTGGTGCCATGGGCAGAACAAAATGGAAACTGGGAGGGGAAGACAGGCTTGATTTCATGCATGTTTAGTTTGAGATGACGACAGGACATCCAAATGGAAACATCTAGTAGGCAATGGAAACCCAGAGGTCAAGTCCAGCAGCAAGGTCAGAGAAGGGTGTGGAATCCAGGGGACAGAGGGGAATCACCTGCCAGGAGCTGACATTTGAGCCCATGACCATGGACAAGTTCTCTGAGAGAGGAAAGGGAGACAGGGAGAGGGTGCAAAGATAGGACCAAAGATGGCACTTGGGAAAATTCTCTCCAGAAGAAGGTGGAAGAAGGCCAGCAAAGAAGAGGGGAGAGTGTCAGAGTGGCAGGAGAGTCGACGTAGTGTTCGGGAGGCTCCCGAGAGCTTCACAAGTGGTAGTGGCTGGTGTGATGGTGCCGAGACGTCAAGGAAGATCTCATTAGGAGGAGGTGGAAAGGTACAGGATGGCTCACCCTAATTCGGTCCCCACATTTCCTGCTTCCCTCTGTCCTTGTTCTGTAATTCTCGCTGGCATCTCAGCTGTCATAGTATCTACCATGCCACACCCATCACAGAGGGGCACACTGATTCATTCTTTATTGACTCAGGTGTAGCAGCACTTATCCACCCTCAAACTCTGACAAACTCACTAATAGCGTGAGGGCTTAAGGAGCTAATTTACCAAGAAACTCGAGTAAGCAGGGAAAGGAAGACATTTCTGAATTAGTCTAGAAGTAGATGGAAACCACAGCAGTGCCATCTTGAGCGAATTTGGGTTAACACCACCTCCAGGGCTTAGGGGATCCTCAACGTGATTGCTAGTTTTCTCGGCAGGTAGGTCTCCAGTCCATCCACCTGAGTCCTAATCTAGACAACAACTTTGTGCCAGTCAGCACAGGCAAATCAGAGCCCTGGTCCCTAAGCTTCAAGAGCTTTACTGCAGTGCATGAGAGAAACACAGAGCCCCGGTCCCCAAGCTTCAAGAGCTTTACTGCAGTGCGAGAGAGACACAGAGCCCTGGTCCCTAAGCTTCAAGAGCTTACTGCAGTGCGCGAGAGAGACACAGAGCCCTGGTCCCTAAGCTTCAAGAGCTTACTGCAGTGCGAGAGAGAGAGACAGAAAAGACATATAAGAGGATTTTAAACACTGCCACAAGACGGGTGTAAAATGGACTCTGGGAACTCAGACTTCCTGAAAACGGCCCTTTAGCTCAGCATTTAAGGATGAGCAGCGGCTTCCACAAGGTGGACAAGGTCCTTGGTAATTCTTGATTCCTACTTCAGTCCTTTGTCTCTTGAAGGAAGAGGCATTTCCTAGAGACCTCCTATGGGGTGGAAGCCTCCCTCACTTCACCAAGAGGTTCCAATGGCTCCTGTCCTGCGAGTCCCACCTGGATTGCATGCTGTTCTCTCCTTGCAGCTCTCCTCCTCTGCATCCTGTGGTAACCTGGTTATATTTTATTATAGCATGTCACATTGCTGCAACAATACATTTCATTGTCTCCACTGCTGGAGAGTATTTTATCCTTGTCACCAGTGTAACTAGCATAGGGACTGCTACATAGTAAGCACTCAAAGCTGAAAGAACCTTCCCACTTCACTCACACCTACTGTTTGATTGGTTGGTCCTGTCCAGCCTGTGAGAACCATTTATGTACCAGTTACGAAGGTCAGGCCTAAACTCCAGTGAAATCTGATCTCCACCTAAGTCACTTCTGGGGGTTGTGTGGCCTTGACGGCAGGAGCCATCTTTTCCTAGGGCCTTCTCGTCAAGGAAGGCATCAAGGCTGTCTGTCAACTTCAGAAGCAGGATCCTGTTCCATTCCTGTTTTGAAGCCTGTGCCGCCACTGGGCCAGCCTGCTGAGCGTTTATCTGAGGTCCTCTCACATGGGAGTGGAGACAGTCATCCTATCCAGAGTGTGGAGGAGAATCCAGCCAACTTTTCTACATGCTCTCAAGAGCATGGCTGCCCAGGATCCTACATTACCTCCCACAATACTGGCGTGTAAACTGGTACAATCCCAAAGACACCAATTTGGCATTATTTATCAAAATTACAAATGCACATACCCCTTTCAGTTCCTATGTAGAAATGTATCCTACAGATACTCTTGTATGTATAAAATAACATAGCACTGTTTGTAATAGCAAAGACTACAAATAGCCTAAATGCCTCTCAGTAAGGCAACCAGAATGTAAGTTGTAGTAAACGATGGGTGCTGTGCTGTGAAAAAGTTTGAGGAAGCTCTTTATGTATTGGTGCAGAATGGGATGACCTGTGAAATATACAGTTAAGTGTAAAAAAGGATTTACAGAACACTGTGCACACTCTGCTATAACTTAGGTTAAAAGGTGCGTATTCACTTGTTTCATTCACACGGTATCTCTGAAAAGACACCAAGAACTTGATACCACCAGTTGCCTTTGAGAGGAAGGTAACTCGGTGGCTTGGAAATAGGAATGAGGGGAAATTTTTCATTGAATAAGACTTTTGAACTTTGAACTATGTAACTATATTACCTATTTAATCAATCAATAAGAAAAAAACTCTCATCCATGTTGATGCACTTATTTAGCAAGTATTAAAAATAACAGAAACAACACCTCTAGGGTATTGGATCATTGGATCACGCATTGCGATGGCTTTGTGCATATCCCTGCACTCCTGATGCTGCACTCTTTTTACTATATTCCTCTGGGAGAAAAGGGTCTTCTACCTGTCTGTGTGGTGGAGTCCTGGCAGTGGGAAGGTCCAGGACTCACTCCCTCTAGAAGGCCCATCTCCTCTTTTACTAGACCTCTGCCAGGCACCTGGCACTGCCCTACACTGGGACAAGAGTCAACTTGTCACAGGGACAGGTTTCACAAGAGTGCAAACATGATGAGTCCAGTATAAGTCCAACCAGTTCATTCATTTATTCATCTAACAAATGCAGATGGGGCATCTGTTACTGTGAGTAGTATGTGGAATATATGGCTTGGGTCCCAAACCTTAAAGAGTTTCCAGTCTACCCTTAAATACATGAAAAGTTGCACAACTTCACTCCAAATAAGACTGGCAAATGCTAAAACATTTGGACAGTATACTCTGTTGGCAAGGCTTGGGGGAAACATGCGGGAGTACAGAATGGCACAGCCTCTGTGGAGGGGAATTGGTGGCACTGATAAGATGACAGCATTTACTTTTGACCCAGCAATCCCACTGCTAGGAATTTACCCTGAAAATTCACTTCCACCATAAAACAACATACGCATAAGTGTATTCACTGTGGCATTATTTGTAAAAGCAGAATATTGGAAACACCCTAAATTCTTGTCCACAGATTAAATAAACCCGCCCAAGGGAATACTGTGTAGCCATTTTTAAAAATGAGGAAGATTTCCATTAGCTGATATGGAGTGATTACCAGGACAAATTGTTAAGTATGTAGTATACTACCTTTGTGTAAGAAAGAAGGGGAAATGAGATATATATTCGAAAAAGGGAACACTGGGAAGAGTAAACTAGAAACGAATAAAATGGTTACTGTTGGGGGTAGGTAAGAACGGAGTGGATGAGACAGGATAGGAAGGATATTTCTCTAAGTATATTTTCTTATATAGTTTCAGCTCTTGAACCACATAAACATTTTACATATTCAAAAATATATCGAGAGATTTTCAAAAATCCTAAAATTGAATATAAACGGTAACAAATCAACCCAACTGTATGTCAAATAAATAATATAACCTCACAGAAAAAGAATATAAGGATTCAAGTAAATTTTGAACACAGTTCATGGACTTCGTAAGAACAAAAGAACCACACACACACAAAAAACTTGAACTTTACTTAGTAGGTTTGTTGTTGATAATGGTATTGGTGTACTAATTCTAAAACTGTTTTGCTGTTTTTGTATTAAAAATAGAAAATAATGAATAAACATTGGGAACCAGAGATTGCACTGTGAAAAAAGGGAGATAAAATATGGAATGGGGGGGAATTCCCTGGCAGTCCAGTGGTTAGGACCCCACGCTTCCACTGCAGGGGACACGGGTTCGATCCCTGGTCGGGGAACTAAGATCCCAAAAGCCACGAGGAGGGGCCAAAAAAAAAGGAATGGGGGAAGGTGAGGAAGAGTCCTGAAGTGCTGGACTTGAATTAGAGGTATCAGTATGCTGATTTCTTTTTAAATTAACTTTTTGAAGTATCATTTATCTACAATAAAACTACAGACCTTATTTTATTTATTTATTCTGGCCATGCCACCAAAATAATAGTTATACACCAGTGTAACTACCAACCCAATTAAGATCTAGAACATTTCCATCAGCCCAGAAAGTTCCCTCACTCTCCTTTGCATCCAATCTCTCCCTCCTCTCCCATCCTAGGCAATTTGATTCCTATAATCAAAGATTTGTTTTGCCTGTTCTAGAACTCATATAAATGCCACCATTCGGCACATCTGACTTATTTCACTCAGTATAGTGTCTATGAGATCCATTCATGTTGTATATCAGCACTTCACTCATCTTTGTTGCTGAGTAATATTCCATTGTATGAATATACTAAAATGTAGTTATCCATTTATCAATGGATGAACATTTGGGTTATTTCTAGTTTTGGACTCTAATGAATCAAGCTGTTATGAATATTTAGGTACAAGTCTTTGTGTAGGCATTTAGTTTCATTTCTCTTGTGTAGATGCCAGAGAGTTGAATTGCTGGAAGGTGTAACATAATATACATTCAATTTTACAAGAAACTGCTAATCTGTTTTCCAAAGTGGTTCTACTTTTTCTTTTTTTTGATTATTTAAAGATCTTTTTATGGAGGATTGACAACTATGCTATCATCAAAGTGGTTCTACCCTTTTACATTCCCATCAGCAATGCATGAAAGTTTTTGTTGCCCCATATCCTACCAGCACTTGTTATTGTTAGTCTTTTGAATTCTAACCATTTAATGAATGTAAAGTGGTACGTCATTGTGGGGTTTTTTTCCACATCTTTATTGGAGTATAAATGCTTTACAATATTGTGTTAATTTCTGCTGTACAACAAAGTGAATCAGCTATATGTATACATATATCCCTATATCCCCTCTCTCTTGAGCCTCCCTCCCACCCTCCCAATCCCATCCCTCTAGGTCATCACAAAGCACTGAGCTGATCTCCCTGGTGCTATGCAGCAGCTTCCCACTAGCCATCCATTGTGGTTTTAATTTGCAATTTCCTAATGTTGAGCATCTTTCATGGATTTATTTGCCATTTGTATATTTCCTTTGGTGAAGTGTCTTTTCAAATATTTTGTCCATTTTAACATCAGGTTATTTGGCTTCTTATTATTGAGTGGTAAAAGTTGTTTATATATTCTGGATACATGACTTTTGTTAAATATATGTATTGTGAATATTTTCTCCCAGTTTGTAGCTTGCTTTTTCATTTTCTTAATAGTGTCTTTTGAAGAACCAAAGTTTTTAATCTGATGAAATTTGATTTATCAATTTTTTCTTTTAGGGTTGGTGCTTTTTATATCCTAAGAAATATTTACTTACCCCAAAGTAATAAATATCTTCTCCTATGCTTTTTTCTAGATGTTTTATTGTTTTAGTTTTTACTTTAGGTCTAAGATCTATTTTGAATTAATTTTCACCCTTTTGCCCCTGATAATTGGTAATTTGTATCTTCCTTCTTTTTTTCCTTAATCAGTCTTACTAGGGGTTTATCAATTTATTAACATTTTCAAAGAACCAACTTTTGGCTTTGCTAACTTTCTCTGTTCTTTGTATATTTTCTATACAAAAGCATTAGTGAAGAGAATTAATTTCTGCTCTTCACTGTCTCTTCCTTCCTTTGGGTTTAACTTGGTCTTTTACTAATTTATTTTATTTTTGAGATAGTATTCACATAACATAAAATCCACCGCTTAAAATTGTACAATTCAATGGTTTTTAGTATATTCACTATGTTGTGCAATCACTGCCACCATCTAATTCCAGAACTTTCCCATTACTCTATTATCAGTCAGTCCCAGTTCTCCCAGCCAACCACTAGTCTACTTTCTGTCTCCATGGATTTGCCTATTCTGAATATTTCATGTAAATGGAATCACACAATATGTGGACTTTTGTGTCTGGCTTCTTTCATTTAGCATAAGGTTTTCAAGAATCATACATGCTGTAATTACTTCATTCCTTTTTATGGCTGAATAGTATTCCATTGTGTGGATATATCATATCTTGTTTATCCATTCATTAGTTGGTGGACATTTGAGTTGTTTCTACTTTTCGGCTATATGACTAATGTTGCTATGAACATCCATGTACAACTTTTTATATGAACATATGATGGGGTATATATTTAGGAGTAGGATTGATGGATCATATGGTAATTCTGTTTAACTTTTTGAGACACCACCAAACTTGTTCTGGCGCTTTTTAAAAAAAATTTATCTATTTTGGCTGCGTTGGGTCTTCGTTGCTGCACGCGGGCTTTCTCTAGTTGCAGCGAGCAGGGGCTACTCTTCATTGCAGTGCGCTGGCTTCTCTTTGCAGTGGCTGCTCTTGTTGTGGAGCACGGGCTCTAGGCGCGCAGACTTCAGTAGTTGTGGCTCGCAGGCTGTAGAGCGCAGGCTCAGTAGTTGTGGCGCACGGGCTTAGCTGCTCTGCAGCATATGGGAACTTCCCGGACCAGGGCTCGAACCCATGTCCCCTGCTTTAGTTTAGTAGGTGGATTCTTAACCACTGTACCACCAGGGAAGTTCCTTTTTCTGGCTTCTTAAGGTAGAAATGTAGAATATTGATTTTAAACCTTTGTCTTTTTTTTCTGATATAGGCATTTAAAGTTATATTTTCCTCTAAGTACTTTTTAAATTTTTTATTTATTTATTTTTGGCTGTGTTGGGTCTTTGTCGCTGTGCGCGGGCTTTCTCTAGCTGCGGAGAGCAGGGGCTACTCTTCGTTGTGGTGTGCGGGCTTCTCATTGCGTTGTCTTCTCTTGTTGCGGAGCATGGGCTCTAGGCACGCGGGCTTCAGTAGTTGTGGCACAGGGACTCTAGAGCGCAGGCTCAGTAGTTGTGGTGCATGGGCTTAGCTGCTCCATGGCATGTGGGATCTTCCCAGACCAGGGCTCGAACCCGTGTCCCCTGCATTGGCAGGTGGATTCTATTTTTTTTTTTTTTTTTTTTTGCGGTATGCGGGCCTCTCACTGTTGTGGCCTCTTCCGTTGCAGAGCACAGGCTCCGGACGCACAGGCTCAGTGACCATGGCTCACGGGCCCAGCCGCTCCGCGGCATGTGGGATCTTCCCAGACCGGGACACGAACCTGTGTCCCCTGCATCGGCAGGCGGACTCTCAACCACTGCGCCACCAGGGAAGCCCGGCAGGCAGATTCTTAACCTCTGTGCCACCAGAGAAGTCCCTCTCTAAGTACTTCTTTAGCTGCACTACACAAATTTTGATATTCTGTGCTTTCATTGTTGTTCAGCTTAAAATATATTTTCTAATTTCATTTGTTTTCTTCTTTGACTCATTAGTTATATAGAAATACATTCTTTAATTTCTAACCATCTGTGGATTTTCCAGATATATATTTTTTCTAATTTAATTCCATTGTGATTAGAGAGCATATTCTATGAGACTTTAATCTTTTGAAATTTATTGAGATTTATCTTATGGCCCAGGATATAATCTAGCTTAGTGAATATTACATGTGTACTTGAAAAAAAAATTTCTGTAATTATGGGGTGGAGTTTTTTAATGTCAATTATATCAAGTTGGTTGATTGTATTCTTCTGATTTTCTAAATCTTATCGCTTTTTTGCCTAGATGTTCTACCAATTATCAGTAGAGCAGTTTTCAAATCTCTGACTGTAAGTGTGCATTTGTCTGTTTTTTCCCTTTAGTTGTCAGCTTTTTATTTATTTTTTATACAGCAGGTTCTTATTAGTCATCCATTTTATACACATCAGTGTATACATGTCAATCCCAATCTCCAAATTCATCCCACCATCCCCCACCCCCTGCCGCTTTCCCCGCTTGGTGTCCATACGTTTGTTCTCTACATCTGTGTCTCTATTTCTGCCCTGCAAACCGGTTCATCTGTAACATTTTCTAGGTTCCACATATATGCGTTAATATACGATATTTGTTTTTCTCTTTCTGACTTACCTCACTCTGTATGACAGTCTCTAGATCTACCCACGTCTCTACAAATGACCCAATTTCGTTCCTTTTTATGGCTGAGTAATACTCCATTGTATGTATGTACCACATCTTCTTTATCCATTCATCTGTCGATGGGCATTTAGGTTGCTTCCATGACCTGGCTATTGTAAACAGTGCTGCAATGAACACTGGGGCGTATGTGTCTTTTTGAATTATGGTTTTCTTTGGGTATATGCCCAGTAGTGGGATTGCTGGGTCATATGGTAATTCTATTTTTAGTTTTTTAAGGAACCTCCATACTGCTCTCCATAGTGGCTGTATCAATTTACATTCCCACCAACAGTGCAAGAGGGTTCCCTTTTCTCCACACCCTCTCCAGCATTTGTTGTTTGTAGATTTTCTGATGATGCCCATTCTAATCTGTGTGAGGTGATACCTCATTGTAGTTTTGATTTGCATTTCTCTAATAATTAGTGATGTTGAGCAGCTTTTCATGTGCTTCTTGGCCATCTGTATGTCTTCTTTGGAGAAATGTCTATTTAGGTCTTCTGCCCATTTTTTTTTTTTTTTTAGTAAATTTATTTATTTTATTTATTTATTATTTTTGGCTGCGTTGGGTCTTCGTTGCTGCGTGAGGGCTTTCTCTAGTTGCAGTGAGCGGGGGCTACTCTTTGTTGCGGTGCACAGGCTTCTCATCGCGGTGGCTTCTCTTGTTGTGGAGCACAGGCTCTAGGCATGCGGGCTTCAGTAGTTGTGGCATGCAGGCTCGGTAGTTGTGGCGCACGGGCTTAGTTGCTCCACAGCATGTGGGATCTTCCTGGACCAGGGCTTGAACCCGTGTCCCCTGCATTGGCAGGTGGATTCCTAACCACTGCATCACCCGGGAAGCCTTTCTGCCCATTTTTTGATTATTTTTTAAATGTTGAGCTGCATGAGCTATTTATATATTTTGGAGATTAATTCTTTGTCCGTTGATCCATTTGCAAATATTTTCTCCCATTCTGACCGTTGTCTTTTCGTCTTGTTTGTGGTTTCCTTTGCTTTGCAAACGCTTTGAAGTTTCATTAGGTCCCATTTGTTTATTTTTGTTTTTATTTCCATTTCTCTAAGAGGTGAATCTAAAAAGATCTTGCTGTGATTTATGTCAAGGAGTGTTCTTCCTATGTTTTCCTCTAAGTGTTTTATAGTGTCTAGTTTTACATTTAGGTCTCTAATCCATTTTGAGTTTATTTTTGTGTATGATGTTAGGGAGTGTTCTAATTTCATTCTTTTACATGTAGCTGCCCAGTTTTCCCAGCACCACTTATTGGAGAGACTGTCTTTTCTCCATTGTATATCCTTGCCTCCTTTGTCACAGATTAGGTGACCATAGGTGCATGGGTTTATCTCTGGGCTTTCTATACTGTTCCATTGATCTATATTTCTGTTTTTGTGCCAGCACCATACTGTCTTGATTACTGTACTTCGTAGTATAGTCTGAAGTCAGGGAGTCTGATTCCTTCAGCTCCATTTTTTTCCCTCAAGACTGCTTTGGCTATTCGGGGTCTTTTGTGTCTCCATACAAATTTTAAGATTTTTTGTTCTAGTTCTGTAAAAAATGCCACTGGTAATTTGATAGGGGTTGCACCGAATCTGTAGATTGCTTTGGGTAGTATAGTCATTTTCACAATATTGGTTCTTCCAATCCAAGAACATGGTATATCTCTCCATCTGTTTGTGTCATCTTTGATTTCTTTCATCAGTGTCTTATAGTTTTCTGAGTACAGGTCTTTTGGCTCCTTAGGTAGGTTTATTCCTAGGTATTTTATTCTTTTTGTTGCAAAGGTGAATGGGATTGTTTCCTTAATTTCTCTTTCCGATCTTTCGTTGTTAGTGTATAGGAATGATAGAGATTTCTATGCATTAATTTTGTATCCTGCAACTTTACCAGATTCATTGATTAGTTCTAGTAGTTTTCTGGTGGCATCTTTAGGATTCTCTAGGTATAGTATCATGTCATCTGCAAACGGTGACAGTTTTACTTCTTCTTTTCCAATTTGTATTCCTTTTATTTCTTTTTCTTTTCTGATTGCCGTGGCTAGGACTTCCAAAATCAAGTTGAATAATAGTGGCGAGAGTGGACATCCTTGCCCTGTTCCTGATCTTAGAGGAAATGCTTTCAGTTTTTCACCATTGAGAATGATGTTGGCTGTGGGTTTGTCACATATGGCCTTTATTATGTTGAGGTAGGTTCCCTCTATGCTCACTCTCTGGAGAGATTTTTATCATAAATGGGTGTTGAATTTTGTCAAAAGCTTTGCTTTCTCTGCATCTATGGAGATGATGGTACGGTTTTTATTCTTCAATTTGTTAATATGGTGTATCACATTGATTGATTTGCATATATTGAAGAATCCTTGCATCCCACTCGATCGTGTATGATCCTTTTAATGTGTTGTTGGATTCTGTTTGCTAGTATTTTGTTGAGGATTTGTGCATCTATATTCATCAGTGATATTGGTCTGTAATTTTCTTTTTTTGTAGTACCTTTGTCTTGTTTTGGTATCAGGGTGATGGTGGCTTCATAGAATGAGTTCGGAGTGTTCCTTCCTCTGCAATTTTTTGGAAGAGTTTGAGAAGGATGGGTGTTAGCTCTTCTCTAAATGTTTGATAGAATTCACCTATGAAGCCATCTGGTCCTGGACTTTTGTTTGTTAGAAGATTTTTAATCACAGTTTCAATTTCATTACTTGTGATTGGTCTGTTCATATTTTCTATTTCTTCCTGGTTCAGTCTTGGAAGGTTATACCTTTCTAAGAATTTGTCCATTTCTTCCAGGTTGTCCATTTTATTGGCATAGAGTTGCTTGTAGTAGTCTCGTAGGATGCTTTGCATTTCTGTGGTGTCCATTGTAACTTCTCCTTTTCCATTTCTAATTTTTTTTTTTTTTTTTTTTTTTTGCGGTACGCGGGCCTCTCACCGCTGCGGCCTCTCCCGTTGCGGAGCACAGGCTCCAGACGCACAGGCTCAGCGGCCATGGCTCACGGGCCCAGCCGCTCCGCGGCATGCGGGATCCTCCCGGACCGGGGCACGAGCCCGCGTCCCCCGCATCGGCAGACAGACTCTCAACCACTGCGCCACCAGGGAAGCCCTCCATTTCTAATTTTATTGATTTGAGTCCTCTCCCTCTTCTTCTTGATGAGTCTGGCTAAAGGTTTATCAATTTTGTTTATCTTCTCAAAGAACCAGCTTTTAGTTTCATTGATCTTTGCTATTGTTTTCTTTGTTTCTATTTCATTTATTTCTGCTCTGATCTTTATGATTTCTTTCCTTTTACTAACTTTGGGGGTTTTTTTGTTCTTCTTTCTCTAGTTCCTTTAGGTGTAATGTTAGATTGTTTATTTGAGATTTTTCTTGTTTCTTGAGGTAGGCTTGTATTGCTATAAACTTCCCTCTTAGAACTGCTTTTGCTGCATCTCATAGGTTTTGGATCATCATGTTTTTGTTGTCATTTGTCTCTAGGTATTTTTTGATTTCCTCTTTGATTTCTTCAGTGATCTCTTGGTTATTTAGTAACGTATTGTTTAGCCTCCATGTGCTTATGTTTTTTACGTTTTTTTTTTCCCTGTAATTGATTTCTAATCTCATGGTGTTGTGGTTGGAAAAGATGCTTGATATGATTTCAATTTTCTTAAATTTACCGAGGCTTGATTTGTGACCCAGGATGTGATCTATCCTGGAGAATGTTCTGTGTGCACTTGAGAAGAAAGTGTAATCTTCTGTTTTTGGATGGAATGTCTTATAAATAGCAATTAAATCTATCTGGTCTATTGTGTCATTTAAACCTTGTGTTTCCTTATTAATTTTCTGCCTGGATGATCTGTCCATTGGTGTAAGTGAGGTGTTGAAGTCCCCCAGTATTATTGTGTTACTGTCGATTTCCTCTTTTATAGCTGTTAGCAGTTGCCTTTATGTATTGAGTTGTTCCTATGTTGGGTGCATATATATTTATAATGTTATATCTTCTTCTTGGATTGATCCCTTGTTCATTATGTAGTGTCCTTCCTTGTCTCTTGTAACGTTCTTTATTTTAAAGTCTATTTTATCTGATATGAGTATTGTTACTCCAGCTTTCTTTTGATTACCTTTTGCACAGAATATCTTTTTCCATCCCCTCACTTTCAGTCTGTATGTGTCCCTAGGTCTGAAGTGGGTCTCTTGTAGACAGCACATACATGGGTCTTGTTTTTGTATCCATTCAGCGAGACTGTGTCTTTTGGTTGGAGTATTTAATCCATTCATGTTTAAGGAAATTATCGATATATATGTTCCTATTACCTTTATCTTAATTGTTATGGGTTTGTTTTTGTAGGTCTTTTTCTTCTTCTTTTTTTTTTTTTTTTTGTGGTACACGGGCCTCTCACTGTTGTGGCCTCTCCCACAGCGGCCATGGTTCGTGGGCCCAGACACTCTGCGGCATGTGGGATACTCCCGGACGAGGGCACGAACCCATGTCCCCTGCATCGGCAGGTGGACTCTCAACCACTGCACCACCAGGGAAGCCCTGATTGTCTGTAAAGCTTTTGATTTCTCCATCGAATCTGAATGAGATCCTTGCCGGGTAGAGTAATCTTGGTTGTAGGTTCTTCCCTTTCATCACTTTAATTATATCATGCCACTCCCTTCTGGCTTGTAGAGTTTCTGCTGAGAAATCAGCTGTTAACCTTATGGGAGTTCCCTTGTATGTTATTTGTCGTTTTTCCCTTGTTGCTTTCAATAATTTTTCTTTGTCTTTAATTTTTGTCAGTTTGATTACTATGTGTCTCAGCATGTTTCTCCTTGGGTTTATCATGCCTGGGACTCTCTGCGCTTCCTGGACTTGGGTGGCTATTTCCTTTCCCACGTTCGGGAAATTTTCGACTATAATCTCTTCAAATATTTTCTCGGGTCCTTTCTGTCTCTCTTCTCCTTCTGGGACCCCTACAATGTGAATGTTGTTGCATTTAATGTTGTCCCAGAGGTCTCTTAGGCTATCTTCATTCTTTTCATCCTTTTTTCTTTATTCTGTTCCACAGCAGTGAATTCCACCATTCTGTCTTCCAGGTCACTTATCCATTCTTCTGCCTCAGTTATTCTGCTATTGATTCCTTCTAGTGTATTTTTCATTTCATCTCAGTTATTGTATTGTTCATCTCTGTTTGTTTGTTCTTTGATTCTTCTAGGTGTTTGTTCTTTAATTCTTCTAGGTCTTTGTTAAACATTTCTTGCATCTTCTCAATCTTTGCCTCCATTCTTTTTCCGAGGTCCTGGATCATCTTCATTATCATTATTCTGAATTCTTTTTCTGGAAGGTTGCCTATCTCCACTTCATTTAGTTGTTTTTCTGGGGTTTTATCTTGTTCCTTCATCTGGTACAAAGTCCTCTGCCTTTTCATTTTGTCTGTCTTTCTGTGAATGTGGTTTTCCTTCCACAGGCTGCAGAACTGTAGTTCTTCTTGCTTCTGCTGTCTGCCCTCTGGTGGATGAGGCTATCTAAGAGGTTTGTCAGTTCTGTCAGCTTTTATTTCATTTTTTGTAGCTCTGTTATTGGGTGCGTATACATTTAGGATTATATCTTCCTTCCTCAATCGACCCTTTTTTGATTATGAAATGTCTCTCTTTTTCTCTGCTAATTCTCTTTGTCGTGACATTTCTTTGTCCAATATTAATATAGCCATACCAGCTTTCTATGTGCATAGAATATCTTTTTTCATCCTTTTACATTGTGTCTATATGTTAAAATTATACCTCTTTTAGATATATACAGGTTGAACAACACAGGTTTGAACTGCAGGGTCCATTTATACATGGATTTTTTTTCAATAAATATGTACTACAGTACTAAACGATCATCGGTTGGTTGAATCCGTTGATGCAGAACTGCGGATAGGGAGGGCCAGCTGTAAAGTTATATTCACATTTTCCACTGCAGGGAAGGTTGGTGTCCCTTACCCCTGCATTGTCCAAGGGTCAACTACAGTTGGGTTTTGACTTTTTATTCTGACCAGCTCTGTTTTTTAATTGGAGCATTTCTATTTAATGGAATTATTAATACAGTTGGGTTTAAGTCTGTGTTAGTTTACAAGGGCTGCCATAACAAAGTACCATGGACTGGGTGACTTAAACAACAGAAATTTATTTACTCATAGTTCTGGAAGCAAGAAGTCTGAGATTATGGTGTTGGCAGGGTTGGTTCCTTCTGAGGGCTATGAGGAAAGGATCTATTCCAGGCCTCCATCTTTGGCTTGCAGACAACCATCTTCTCCCTGTGCCTTCACATCATTTTCTCTCTGTACATGTCTGTGTCCCAATTTCCTCTTCTTATAAGGACACCAGTCATACTGGATTAGGGTCTACCCTAATGACCTCATTTTAACATAATACTTCTGTAAAGACTCTGTCTCCTTGGAAAAGTAGGATATAATAACCAAGGACAGGGTTTATTAAAATAAAGCTGTAATTAGTATTTTAAAAATTGTTATTACAGCAGAGATTGGCACAACATTGTAAATCAACTATACTTCAATAAAAAGAAAATAAAATCAGAAAAAAGATTATCTATCTATCTATATGTATATGTATCTGTATATCTGTATGAAATAAAGGAGCTTATCTTTAATGAAGCTAAAAAACAACAACAAAGATTCTATCTCCAAAAAAAATAAAATAAAATAAAACTTTAAAGACAAAAAAAACAAGACCTGTCTCCAAATAAGTCACATTCAGAGGTGCAGGATTTCAATATATGCTTTGGTGGGGGACACAATTCAACCCATAACAAAGTCTATCATCTTGCTATTTGCTTTCTATTTGCCCCATATGTTCTTTATTATTATATTTTTAAATTAATTTATTTACTTTTGGCTGCGTTGGTTCTTTGTTGCTGCACGCGGGCTTTCTCTAGTTGCCGCGAGTGGGGGCTACTCTTTGTTGCGGTGCGCGGGCTTCTCATTGCGGTGGCTTCTCTCGTTGCGGAGCACAGGCTCTAGGCGCGTGGGCTTCAGTAGTTGTGGCACGCAGGCTCAGTAGTTGTGGCTCGTGGGCTGTAGAGCATAGGCTCAGTAGTTGTGGAGCACGGGCTTAGTTGCTCCGCGGCATGTGGGATCTTTCTGGACCAGGGATCGAATCCATGTGCCCTGCATTGGCAGGCGGATTCTTAAGCACTGTGCCACCAGGGAAGGTCTGCCCCATATGTTCTTTTGTTCCTCAGTTCTTTTCCTGACTTCTTTTGAGGAACTGAATATATTTATATTAATATTATAAATGTAATAGTATTAATTATTAATATAGATATAATTGTCACACATTATAATTCAATATTTAATATAATTAATATTATACTTTGTTTCATCTCTTTGCATTTTAGCTATATCTTTTTATTATTTTTAATGCTCTAGAAATTATAAATATGTATCACTAATTTCTCACAGTGTAATTGAACTCCACATTTCACAAAAGAAGAAACTATAATATAATCTACTCTCCCATATTTTGTACTATTATCATATATTTATTCCTACGTATGTCATAAACTGCATCTTACAATTATATTACTTTTGCTGTAAACAGTCATTTGTCTTTTATGGAAATTAAGAGAAGAAAAAAGCCATGCTTTTATAATTACCCAGAATTATCAATTCTGTGGCTCTTCCTTCCTATAGATCCAAGTTTCCAAATTTCCTTTCAGCCTAAATAACTTCATTTAGCATTTCTCACAGTGCAAGTCTGCGGGCAATAAATTCTCTTATCTTTCATTTTTCTGAAAAAGTCTTTATTTCTCTTTTATTTTGAAGGATATTTTCATTTGGCTATAGAATTCTGGACTGAAACTCTCCCTTTCTCAGCAATGTAAAGGTGTGATTCCATTATCTTCTATTCCCCTTTTCTTCCTATCATTGTACCCCTATATGTGAGGTGTCTTAGTGGTTCAGCCTCAACATTAATGAGATAAAGCAATATTAAATGACTGAAACAATGCTAGAGAGAGCATGTCCCTTATGTAGTATTCTTGCAAAAAGGTTTAACCTGAATCTAATTGTGAGGAAACATTCAAAGAAATTCCAACTGAGATATTTTACCAGAAAACTAGCTTGGATTCTTCAAAAGTATCAATGTCATGAATAACAAAAAGGCAAGAGGACTAGTCTAGATTTTAGGGATATGTGAAGAAATGTAATTATGGCCTAATTAGTCTAGATAATAATACTGCACTGTGAAATTTCTTGGTCGCCATGGAAAATAGTTTGCCAGTTCCTCATAAAGTTAAACATAGACTTAGCATATGACCAAGCAATTCCACTTCTAGGTATATACCTGAAAGAATTGAAAGCAGGGACTCAAACAGATACTTGCACACCCGCGCTCCTAGAAGCATTGTTCACAACAGCCAAAAGGTGGAAACAACCCAAGTGTCCATCAACAGATGAGCAGCTAAACAAAATGTGATATATACATACAACAGAATATTATTCAACCTTTAAAAGGAATGAAATTCTGACAATGCTACAACATGGGTGAACCTTGAAGACATTATGCTAAGTGAAATAAGCCAGACACAAAAGGACAAATATTGCATGATTCCCCTTACATGAACTACGTAGAACAGGCAACTTCATAGAGACAGAAAGTAGAACAGAGGTTACCAGGGGAGGATGGGATGTTTACTGGGTACAGTTTCTTTTCAGGATGATGAAAAAGTTCTGGAAGTGGATAGTGGTGATGGTTGCATAACACTGTGAATGTACTTAATGCCACAGTTGTATACATGGTTTTTTTTAACATCTTTATTGGAGTATAATTGCTTTACAATGTTGTGTTAAGTTTCTGCTGTATAACAAAGTGAATCAGCTATATGCAACGCAACTGTATACTTAAAATGGTTAAAATAGTAAATTTCACGTTATGTATATTTTACCACAAATTTTTCAAAAGGATATTGTGGTTACGTGAGAAAATGTCCTCATTTTTAGGAGATATGGGCCAAAGTATTTAGGGGTGAAGTGTCTTAATGCCTGCAACTTATTTTTAGTGGATCTAGGGAAAAAGAGAGAGAAAAGAGAAAGAAATGTGGCAAAAGGTTAACAACTGGTGAATCTAGATACATGTTCATTGTACTACTCTTTCAACTTTTCTCTAAGTCTGAAGATGTTCAAAATACAAAGAAGGTGCTCAATAAATATTTTAAAATGAGTAAATGAATGTGAGAGAGGACCCTTCCAGACAGAGAGAAAAGCAGGAGCAAAGGTTAAGAGGAAGAAAAAGTGCTTTCAAGAAACACTGAGTAATCTAGTTTGATTTGAGTCAAAGGTGCATGCTAGGACGTTCTGGGAGATAAAGCCAGAAAGCTAGGTAGGCTGTGTGCCAAAGGTGGGAAAGGTCCTGAGCTAAAGAACAGAGAGGCTGTACTGTTCCTGGCTAGCAACAGAGAGCACCACGGAAGGCAATAAACATGGCAGCAACAATTCTTCTGCAGGATTAATCTAGTCATGATGCCCTGGACAGACCAAAGGGCGTCACAGCTAGGAGGCTATTACAGTAGTCTAGGCATGGGAGCAGGGACTTGGGCTAGGTGGAGGAAGTGGGAATAAAAGGCAACTGTTTTATGAAGGACCCTCAGAATTTGATAACTGAGTACACGTGGAAAGTGCGGGTTATCACCCTGAGGTTTACATCTGGGTGTCGGAGAACACAGAAAATTGGAAAGTCAGCAGGAGAGGCTAGTTTGCAGCTCAAGGCTCAAAGACATGAACTATAAGAAAAAGGAGTAGGTTTGGTTTTATCCCTGCCTTCCTGTCAAATGGATCCTTCACAGGCCCCCAGGCTGTCAGACAGGGTCCAATCAGAACCAGAATTCTCCACTGGACCCACCTCACCTGGCCCCACAACCCATGCCCGGGACCAGCAGGCCCTTAGGGCTGACTGGTACCCTGAGTCCTTCTCTGGTAGTGTCTCTTCAGCATCTCCCCTGGTTCCTTTCCACTGAGCCCGCACGTAGTTCGGTCTTCTTGCCCTAACTTCCCCTCTTTTCAGAGTCCTTTTTCCTCAGTAAGAGGAGAGGAATCAAGTATCTGCACCAGTCCTGCAGCATGCAGGCCAAGACCGGCACTCCTAAGCAGCTCAGGTGTGGGTGGGCCAGGGGTGGAGGGAGAGACGGAAGAGGTGACGGAGCGGGGCTGAGGGAGAGGCCAGCACAGGGTGGTGCTGGGGGCAGCAGGGACCGCCTGCGGCATATCTGGCTGCAGGGAGACCCAGTAGGCCTTGCTCCATCCAGCCCCACCTGCCATACAGGACACCCGGCAGTACTGGGGTTGGCGGAGGGGGTCTCTGCTTACCAGCTCAGTCATCCCACCAATCCTCAGATAATTCCACTTGTTGCCCCTAAACCACTTACTCGATCCCCATGGCACTCAGCCCTCCTCTCCCAGTTTCCCATTTCTGTGTAGAAAATAGAAGCTCAAGGTCGGCAGGAGTGTGGACACTCTGATGAGGCAGAGCTCAGCCTAGCACGGGAACATTTAGGACACAGAGACAATCAGACTGGGGACAGGGCTGGAGGAGGCAGCTAGCTGAGCCACCAGGGAGGGTGGAAGCTGTGGAGAAAGTCAGAGGCCTTGGAGTCAGTCCACCAAACCAAGAGGTGAGCTGCACAGCAGAGTGCGGCCTGCAGAGGCAGGTGGCTGCTGTCCTGGGCACAGCTGCCCAGCTCCACGCCTTCTCAGGCCGCATGAAGATCAATTATGTGGGGTGCATATAATCAGCTCCTTCTCCTTGCCCCAGCCTCCAGGGAGGGGCAGCCTCCTTCACCCAACCTGTCGCCTGCCACCACGGTCATGTCCGGCCTGAGTCAGGCTGGCACGTGGGGTCTTGCGCTAGCCCGGGCTTGCTCTGGGTGACCCTCCCTGCCACACCTGCCTCCCCAGCTCTACCTCCCAGGCTCACTGATCTGCCATCAGGGGTGCCAGGGGCTGGGGGGTGGTGTCACGACCCAGGCCAGGGAATCCCACTGGGCAGCCTTTGCCAACTTGCCTCCCTACCCACTGGGAAAACAGCTTTTGTATTCTTGGTCCTCAAGCCCAGATACAGAATCCCCTAAAGTGCGCCAGCTCTCCAGGGCGTCTGCCTGGGAATGAGCAAACCTGGCCGAGTAAGGGGAGAAGTACCAGCTCTGGTGTGACCTGCTGCCATGGAGACAAGTCAGTGACTAGCAAGGGCGTGAGAGTGAGAGGCTCTGGTCAAATATGTCCAGCGACAAAAAAGCTGGGCTGGAAAACTGAGGGAAATGGGCAGGGAAATCTGGCTGAAATGGCAAGGAAGGGAAGTCCTGGTTTAACTGCAGGTTAGCCTTACCGGGAGGCAGATGGCACACCTTTAGTGACAGCCAAGGCAGTGGAAAGATTACTGGTCTAAGTGCCACCACTGGCTCTTTGACCTAAACCTAAAAATTCATATCTCTCAGAAGGGAAAGTTAAAGTCGCAACATAAGACTTTCCAGCTGTTGTAAATTGCAGTGGATCACCACGCCCCTGAAGTAGCCTGATGTAGGCCTCCACCACAGGCCCTGAGCTGCACCAGGTCTGGAGTAATTAAGGCCTCCCGGGGCACTTCGCTACACAGGAATCCTGACACACCCAGCAGGCACTTACCTGCAGCCAGTGGAGTAGAAGCAAACTGGAGAGGCAGGACAGAGAAGAAGCGCAGGATTCCGGGGTGGGAGCACAGGCTGCCAGGAAGAGGGTGTAACAGCTCACCTTGGGTCACATCTCCAGCAAAAGGAGCATTTGTGGCCCCCAGAAGTCCTGCACCAGCCCACATCTAGGGACAAAATAGACAGTCAGTTGTGTCCCATCCCTTCCTTCGTTGTACTCACTTAACCTCTCCCCAGCTTCCTTGTTCTGAGGATGACTGCACCCTCTGTGAGCAACAGAGGGTCCGAGGGGACGTCTAAACAGGACTTGGGAGGCTTTGCCCTGTCCTCAAGCCACTCTCCCTTCAATCTTCTCTGCTCTGCCTTCCTCAAGTAACAGCTCCGTCCCAGCTCCTAACACTTCCCAGGTCATGGGACAACTGCTCTGAGTGGTCTGCTTCAGCGCTAGCTCCTGGCGCAAGTTCAGCCCTAAGCAGGCCTGTGGAAGGGCAGAGCCTCGGAGTCAGCCTGAAGATGGTGCTGCGAGCCAGCTTCACCCCCTTGCAGCAGCTGCAGGCCTCGGCAGTCTGTTGCTGTGGTGCACACAGTTTCCCACTCCCAGGTGGGTCACAGCTGGGAGAGAAATGTCTCGGGGGAAGAGTGGGCCATTGAAAACGAAGAGCCAAGAACAGACACAAATGCCACAACAGCCAGAGGAGTGTCCATCATCGGTCCTCAAGATTGCTTCACGCTCCTGTGCTGTACTTTCCTCCCCTTGCAGCTGTTCAGCTCAGTTCCAGACAAGGAGACTCACAAAACCCTCCTACTCATTCACGAGACCCTGTTCACTCTGCTCCCAGCTGGCTGGTCCTGCACCAAACATGCCAATGATATGGCCCTTGCCCCATAACCATCTGCCTCTTCACATTCTTCCCCTGGAAGAGTGGCTGTAAGAAGCATGTGAGCCTAATAAAAGGGCCTCAGGGCAATAGAGAGACCACATCTCGTTTCCCCTCTGCAGGAAACTCACAGCTCCCGTTCATTCACTATTACTTACTGTGTGCCATCCATGTGCCAAGCTGGGAATAAAAGCACTGACCAAAAGCCAGTCCCTGTCTTCTAAGAGCTCAGTATCTACAGACATTTCTCCCCCATGTCTCAGGGCTGTGGGGAGGGTGCCCAGAATATCTTTTCCCTACTTCTTAGCATATCCACATTCTCCACATGCTTCACAGCCCAGCACAAATGCTGTCTGCTCCTTGGCTCTCATCATATAGCCACTTTGCAGTGGTGTCTCCTGCCTCTGAATGTTCACAGCACAGTTACCTGCACCTCTGTCAAGACATGTCACTTTCTACTTATATGTGTTTTGTATGCATAGTTGATCTTCTCTACTAGACTCCATGTTTCTTGAGGGCAAATACCATCTTACACATCTTTGTATCCTTTGGAGTCTCCCCCCCCCAAAATACCACATGCATAACAGGTGCTCAAATAATACTCATGGAATACGGCTTCCACATAAAGATGCCGGTTGGATGAGTGAAGTCTTGTTTGTGAAGCTATTGGGAGTTCTCAGATTTAAAAATAATACATTTTCATCACTAATTAAAAACTCCTTATTAGAATTTTCCCAATTAATACAAAGCTTGAACTCAATGTAGGTAACATAGGATTCTTATGTATCCCTTATAACTGTATATATATCCAGTCTTATGTAAATGGTATATTATGTAAATATTATAATTCAACAGTCAGCTGTTTCTGCACTATAACATGTAAGTGCTCACATCCTGTGTGTATCTTATGCACGGGAAAGTATCTTCTCACTACGTGGTGTCCAGCTTTTCACTCTTCCTAATGCTGTGTGGTAGTGATATAACCCAGACTACAGCTGAACGGAAGAGATACCCTGGCCATGAGCACCCAGCCTTGGGTAAGCAGGCTCAGATGTCCCCATCAGAATCAGCCTATAAAAACCATCCTTCCTAGGAGGACAGATTTGCCCATCAACAGAGGAAGTGGGGACTTCCCTGGTGGTCCAGTGGGTAAGACTCCACGCTCCCAATGCAGGGGGCCCCGGTTCTATCCCTGGTCGGGGAACTAGATCCTGCCTGAATGTCACAACTAAGAAGTCCGCATGCCACAACTAAAGATGCTGCATGCCACAACTAAGACATGGTGCAGCCTAAATAAATAAATTAAATAGAGGACGAGACTCCAAAAGTTAAGAAAAGTTCTCATAGTGGCTAAGGGATGTTTTTGAAAATATCAGAACTGATGGCTGGGACTGGGATAGCGCTTATTACGGGTTGGCTAAAAACTTACTCCATTTAACCGTCAAAAACCTGAGATGGTTCTATCATTACCCCCAGTTTTGCAAATGAGGAAACTGAGGCTCAAGAGATGTAATCACTTTGCCCAAAGTCACATACCCAAGTGTCTCTGACTCTAGATCTTGAGCTGAGATTCTTGCTCAAACCATCCAGTTCCCTTTTTTTCTTTTTGCACTTGCTGTGCAATGAGGGACAACGACCCCATATCCCCTAGAAGAGAACTTAGGGATCATCTGCTTCAACCTCCTTACTTTACAGACAGGAAACGTGGGCTCAGAGAGATAAAGGGACATGTCCCTTAGGTCACACAGAGCCAGGGGCTTTTCTGCAACGGAATCGCAAGGTGCACAAGAGTACCAGTCCAAACTCCATTTTACAGAGGGGGAAGTGAAGCCCAGAGCGCTGAGCGCAGGTCCCGGGTCCACCACAGGCAGAGCCGTATCCAACCCTGGGAGCGCTCGTTATCCTGCCCGGCGCTACCAGCACCTTCACCTGGGGCGCCAACCATCAACTCACCGGCCAGCGCCTCGGGAGTACTTGGCGGCGCGCAGGCCCTCGGCCGGGAGTGACAAAGCGCTGACGTGGAACGAGCGGGGCCGCGCAGGCCAGAGCCGAACATGGCCTCGCTAACCCGGGCCTCCCCTGGCCCCTTCGCCTCAGAAGGCCGAGGCCCCAGGAGGGCGCGGACGCCCGGACGCCAAGCAGAATTCGGAAGCGCTGGCCCCGGAGGGAGGCAGGGTCGCCTGGCCTCCTCTCCTCAGGCTCCTACTCTGCCCCTCCAACAGTCTGTAGACCCGGTCCTGGCGCCGGGGCACCTGACGGGGAGCAACGGCTCGACCCTCCGCAGGGTCTAGCCACCTGGACCGAGGAGGGCTAGGTTGCCCTGGAAACGGGAAAAAAAAAAACTCTTTGCGCCTGCGCGGACGCGCTAGGCACAATGGGAAATGTGGTTTCCGGGCTGTCATCTGGTGGGCAGAGGAACGGACGCAAGATGGCGCTCCAGCGTCGCGGTCCGTTCAGAGACGCAGGATTACCCGGCCGCCCTGGGCCCTTTTTGGGCGCTGCCGGCGTAGGAGAGGCCGCCAGGGCCTGAAAGGTAGTTTCTCATGAGGGGACGCCCTGGCTCGTGACTCGTCCCAGGCCGGGTCGAGCCGGCCCCGACGGAGGGCGAACGTTGTGGAGGTGGGAGCTGGCCCAGGAGGGACCGGCTGCCCGAGGGACCCGAGCTCCTCGTCGCACAAGTGTTCTAGTCGGGCCGGCCCCTAAGAGGCTCCTGTATCGGGTGGGAGTTAAATTGGGACCCTGTGAGCAGGGCCTGTCCTGACCATCCCTCCGGCTTCCCTGCCCAGTGCGTTGACTGACCTGGAACCACCTTCTCCATTCCTGAGTTAGGCCTCTGGACTGAGATCTAGAAACCTAATTCAGGCACTGTCGGAGACCCAGTTACTTCTCTGAGCCTCAGTTTCCTTATTTCTAAAACGGTAGTAATTGTAATGGCTCCCCTTTCTTCTCTGAGAGTGTTGCAAGGTTCATATGAGGTGACTGATGTGCAGGTTGGACAGTCCTATAAGAACATAAACAGGCATTCCTATTCGTTGTAAATTAGTGCAACTTCTTACAAGGAAATTAGGCAGTGCCCTTCAGAATTAAAAACGAAGAATGAATTTGCTTCGGCAATTCTAGAAATATGTCCTACGGAATTAGTGGCCATGTGTGCACAAGAAAGTATATACAAGGGTACTTAAGCATTACTTGAAATGGAAAAAAAAAAAAACCCCAGAACAATATAAATGTCCATCAGTAGATGACCACTTAAATCATGATGGGTTCCATAAAAGAGAATATGTGCTTATTTTAAAAATTAGGCAGAGCTTTCTGTACTGATGTACAGCTCTTCTGTGATATGAAAAAAATTTTCAAAATGCAGAATAGTACGTTACTATGCTTTAATTTATACTTAAAAAAGAATACACAAATGTATTTGATGACTTAAGCATGGAATGTCTTTGGAGAGCCTTAGAAGAAGCTGGTAACAATGGTTGCCTGTGAAAGATTGGAGGACAAGATCGGAGGGAGACACTCTTTTCATTTTATATCTTTTTTTTTTAAACTGTGTTTTTTGCCCCTTTAGCAATTTGTATGAGCTTTGTCTATACATACAGTTCTTTTTCTTTTCTTTTCTTTTTTGGCCATGCCACGCCTTGAGGGACCTCAGTTCCCCAACCAGGGATTGAACCCTTGGCCACAGCAGTGAAAGCCCGGAATCCTAACCACTAGGCCACCAGGGAACTCCCACTGTACATATAGTTCTTAATCATTTGTCTGTATTTTTTTTTTTTTTTTTTTGCCGTACGCGGGCCTCTCACTGCTGTGGCCTCTCCCATTGCTGAGCACAGGCTCCGGACGCACAGGCTCAGCGGCCATGGCTCACGGGCCCAGCCGCTCCGCGGCATGTGGGATCTTCCCGGACCGGGGCACGAACCCGTGTCCCCTGCATCGGCAGGCGGACTCTCAACCACTGCGCCACCAGGGAAGCCCCTTGTCTGTATTTTTGATGCAGATAATTTCCCCTCCAATTTTCGTTTTTCCTCGTGCTGAATTCTTCTCAGAATCCTCCATAGATTCTAGTGGGCCCCACAGCTCTGAGCTCATGATTGGATCCTGCCTTCCCAGCTGCACTGACTGCAGGAGGGCAGGGCCCGACCTTGGCTTCCCTCCTGACAGTCACCCCCACTGTCCCCGAGCCCCGGCCCAGAACTGCTGAAAGGGCAGTCTGGGTGGGACTCATGGGTGGCTGTAGATGGCAGGCAGCCCTCTCCCTGTTCAGCAGGATGGACCAGCCAAATGGATCAAGAATCACATCTGTCTTCTCTGTACCCCACCTTGTGACCCTGGGCCTGCTACCCACAGACAGGTACAAATGATTCCTCTTCTAGAGAGCATGTTGAGGCTGAATTCTGTCAGTGTACAGAGGACACGTATTGTTAAAATATCAAAGCAGGAGGTGGGGTCTAGGGATTTCCTGGTTTAATCCTTTTGTCTTACAGAAAGAAACAGAGACTTAAGATGAAGTAACTTGTAAGTGATACAGCTGGGGCTAGAACCCAAGTGTCCTGCTCCTCCGTCCACTAGGGTTAGAGCAGTGCTGGGGGTCCCACCAGGGTCTGGGTGAGAGATTCATTCCTAAAACTGGGAGTGAGGTCTCAATCAACAAGAACATTTGCCGCCAGCTCCTATCTGAGGCCTGCTTTGAGGGAAGGAGCTGCACTCACCCACTCCCAACCCCCAACCAAACTAGAGTGTTACAGGGCAGAGCATATGATCTTGGGAAGAGGGGAGAGAAGTGACAAAGATGGACCCACTTTCTCTTCTTGAACATTGTAACTGAGCAGAAGGAACCCCTAGGCAGAGGGGAGGGCCCACCGAGGGGCCTTCTTCCCTGGCAGTGATAGGCTGGCTTGGAAAGTCAGGCTCTCTTGCATTGCAGCAAGAAGAAGATTCTTGGGACCCAAAGTGTGCTCAAGAACTAGCATCAAGTGCCCAAAAGGAGAATTAGCTTCTGGGACGGGCTTGGTCCTGTCCACATAGGCATCGACAGCTTCCATTTCCTCATGGGTAACTCCCTTCCGCTGCCCCGACAGAGCCCAGCACCTGCTGTCCAGCGTAGACTTGTTCCCCTGCCGACCTGCCTGAGGGGGGCGGGGCAGCTAGCATTTACCCAGGCCCTGCCCCGGGAGATGAAGGAGATAGCGCCCACCTCCCCTCTTCTCTTCCCCATTCTTCCTCCCACCCCACCCCAAACACACCACTCCCCGTTCGGGCCTGTCGCAAGATACCTGGGAACTATGAAGAGGCTGGAAGGGGTAAGGAGAGGCCACACTCCTTGTGCAACCAGAGAAAGAGTGGACCGACAAGCTTTATCATAAAATTGAAAACAATATGAAAATGTTTTTTCTTTCTAAGTACAAAGCCAGACACTATTAAGACTATGAAAAACTGGCCAGAGGCCATGAAGCTCAGAAAGAAGACTCTTTGGCGTAGTGCCCTGTGCTCCAGTGCAGTGCAGGTGGAGGGTGCTGGGGGCAGCAGCAGAAGACTCAGGCTGCTTATGGGGGGTGTGAGGGAGGCTGATCGGCCAGCCCCGTCAGAGGGCTCTGGCTCCCCACTCCTCAGAAACTCCCACGTTTGGGGACTGAGGTTACTCTCGGCCTTTGGGGGCCACTGGTTCTCTGCAGAGCCCCAGGAGTGAAATGGGGTCAGGGGGATGAGGCAGACAGGAGTAGGGGAGGGAGGGAGCATTAGCCTTTCTGCACTGAGAAACTCTGTTTTTTATTCCATGGCTGCAAGTGTGTGTTTCAGGCAGCAGGTGAGAATGAAGCTAGGGTACTGTTGCCCCCAAAGGCACCTTCAGTCTCTCTACGACATCCCCAAATGTGGAGGAAATCTTGAGCCCTTGGGCAGGTGGACATGGGTCTGAGACTTAAGGCTGTAGGTGCTGAGGCTGTAGTGACGGGAGTCTGGGGCCTCCTGGGGAGGAGCTAAGAGGAACGTGGACAGGCCGACAGGAGTGAGGGGTGCTCGTCCCAGGAGCTGTGTCCTGGCGCCTCTGTTTGTGTCTAGGGGGGCATGGGAATGTGTGTGGGCTCACACCTCGCCCTCCTCGCCACTGTCATCCACGCTGGGCTGCCTCACCACCTTCTGGTGCCTGGGTGTGGACAGACAGCCAGCCTTCCGCTGCTCCTGGAAGGCCCGGGTCCGGCTGGCCACCAGGGCGGCGCTGTTGAGGGCAACCACAGACTGGCGGGACTTCAGGGCAGGCCAAGGCCCCTTGCGGGCCTGCTGGCCTCCCTTGGCGCTTGAGAGCTGAGGGAAGGGCTGTGGAGGATCTTCATCTGAAAACTCCTTTGGAGAGAAAACCTGGAAGGATGAGAGTATAAAGAAGAGTCACGGGGAAGTCGTTCCAAGGCAGGGGCACGGAGCACAGAGCCTAGAAAAGGGTAGATGCAGAGCACTGTTGAGTGAATACAGAAAAAGCTACTACAGGTACTCACAGGTCAGACTTCCCTAGAAGGGAAGGCAGCGCCCCAGCCCTACTGCCACTGCTCCTCAGCCCTCACCTGTCTGGCCCCCAGAAGCCCTCCTTAGCTCCCCTGCACCCGCCGCGTCCTTGGGGTCCTCTCCTCCTCCTCTTGCCCCCCACTGCTTTGTACAGTCAGTCCCATGAGCCACAAGGGAAACATCTCCCGGGTGCCGGGCCCTGGGCTGGGTGCTGAGTGAGGACACCCTGCCTTTAGGAACACACACACCCACCCATCAACCATCTGTTCCTCCCTCCAGCCTTCCACACCCAGTGCCGCCTCCTCCAGGAAGCCTTTCCCAAATGTTCCCGTCCTCTGTGAGGTGAGCTCTCCTTCCTCCGGGTCAGCTACCTTGGACTCCAGTCACATGGGGGGCCTGATTTCCTAAGGCAAGGGCCAGGTCTCACACTTGTGCCCTGCAGCGCTTAGCACAGAGAGGCTGCTTAGCTACTCAGCCAGCACTTCGGCTGTGTGAGTGCTATGACCCCTCTGCATGCCATCCTTCGATGGGTTGCCCTTCCGATTGGGGAGGGGGTGCTGAGATCATCTTATCTACACCCATCTGGGGTCAACAGTTGGTTGTGCAGCTCCTGGCCTGGGGAGGATGCTCCTTCTAAGGCTGGGCAGCCCTGCCGCTTAGGTAGCAAGTCCTTTCGTCAGGCTGAGAGCTGCCTGCAGCCGCCAGCCTAGGGCTGGTTTGGCCGTGGAGCCCACCAGATGGCCCTGTCCCGTGACTGCTCTCCAGCTCCCGTGGAAGGCAGCGCTCGCCTGTCCTCATCGGTTCTCCTCAGCTACTCTGAGGGGATGAAAAGGAGCTGCCCAGGGTGTGGTCCCCCTGCTCAGGTGCCCCCCGCTCAGGGCCAAGCCGAGCCCCAGTCCTGGACTTTCTCCATCCGCCAGCCACCTGCCCCCTCCTCATTTTGGCCCCCACTCTGCCTCAACCTGGGCTGCTTCCTTAGCCCCAGCCTTACCTCTGGCAGGTCACCGTCCCCTGAGGTGCTTTCCAGCTCTGAGGATGGCTCCAGGAGGCTGATGGACCTCATAACCCCGCGGAGGTTGATACGGGGCCGTGACCCAGGCTCTTCTTTTGGGGCTGCCTGGCTCTCCTCCAACCCCACCACATTCAGCTCCCCACTGCCCCCGGGTTCTGGCTGAAGAGGTGGGAACGGTGTAGAGACCTCGGGGGCCAGGGGCTCCTCTGGGGAGGCCCCACCCACTTTCTGCTCCCAGACATGGCTCTGCCGGCTGCGAGGGGGTGGCCCTGAGTCAGCTTCCAGTGACCCAGCCGCAACCTCCAGCACCCACCCCCACCCACCCCCTTCCCCTTGTCCCCCACTCCGTACCTAGCGGTCAGGATGCCCTGGTAGGTCTGCAGCTGGCGCAGGAAGCCCGGGTTGGGGCGGGCGATGGGCCGCAGCTCCTGCACGTGGCGCAGAGCCTGCTCCAGGCTCCAGCCGTACTGCTTCATGGCGTAGGCGATCACTGTGGCGGCCGAGCGGCTGACGCCCATCTTGCAGTGGACCAGCACCCGGGTGCCCTGTGCTCTGTGGAGGCCGAACCGGGTCAGCTTACCCTCCCCCTCCCCCGCCCCCTTGCCATGCCATCAGTGTCGGGGAAAGGCAGGTAGGTAGGTGGTGGGCTCACCTCCCAGAGCAGAGGGGAAAGGAGGTTAAGGACCCTGAGGGCCCGAAAAGCTGAGGGCAGAGCAGGCAGGAGGAGGGCATGGGCCCTGGACGGCAGGAAGCTGGGATGGGGTGGGCGGAGGGGTGGGACGGCCCGACCTTGCAGCCTCCACAAAGCGGTGCGTCTCCTTCCAGTGGGGCAGCAGCTGGGCCGACTCCTCATCCCAGAGGCGCACGTTGTGGTAGGTGAAGCGCTCGGGGTAGAAGTTGTCAATCTCGCGGGCCATGTTCAAGATGTGGCTCACCCTGCAGAACGGGGCACAAGGCCAGGCTGACATGGCCACGGGCACCAGGCCCGTTGGCCAGCGGAGCCGGCGGACCTGGGTGTTAGTTTTCTGGTTCTGAGGGTCCGGTGGGGGCAGCACAGTTGCAGTGGGAGGAGGAGATGACAGTGACCTTGAGCAAATCGGTTCACCCCACTGGGCTTGAGTACTGTGCCCCCTGGCCCGTCCCCACCCCACTTCCAGGTAGCTGCTCGGCGGCCTGCAACACACGCCCTTCTGTTATCGTCAGAAGTCAGTTAGAGATGGGCTTCGGAGTTCAGCTGAGATGGGGTGGATCTGCAGCAGCTGGATGACAAGGGTCACAGCAGGTTTCCCGAAAGGCCATGGTGGACAAGTGACAGGAGCCGTCGGGAGCGGGCAGCCAGGTCTCCTATGGGAGAGGGGCTCTCCCTTCTCCCAGAGACGTGGTCAGGCGAAGAGGGGCTTTTCCGCTTCACAGCTGGGGGAGGTTAAGAGGGGGCCAGGGAGCTGCCAGCAGACCAGCAGGGTAGCTTATTCCCCTGTCCCCGCCTGAGCCCATATGAGGGGAACGGCCCCAGGGGCGGAGCTGGAAGCAGAGCTAGCTGCTGCTTAGAGGGTTCTGGGGGTTTCTGGCCAGGCTTCCCCACGGGGGAGGACAGAGGGCGGGCAGTCCTGGGAGGGCTCGAAACCCTACCTGTTTCTCTGCAGCTCCTCCAGGTTCGCTGCGTTCCACTCTGAGCCCTGTGAACACGGAGAGAGCGTCACTGGCCCTCTCCCCCCGCTGCAGCAGGCCCCATCTCCCAGCCCTCAGCCTGCAGCTCACCAGGTAGAGGTGGGGGAAGATGCGGGACGCCCGGTCCTGCTGGGCCATGAGGAGCAGCATCTGATTGTCGAGGAAGTCGCGGTATTGTTGGAGAGGGCGTCCCAGGCGCAGCTCCAGGGCCTGGCGGATCTGCAGGCAGGAGGGTGAGGGAGGCTGGGGGCACCTTGCGAGGCTCCCGATGCCCCGGCCTTCCCTGGGGGAGGAAGGGCCTCTGAGGACAATACTCTGTCCCATCAAGGCAGAGAAGCTAAGGCCAGGCACGTGGGAACAGCTTAGACAGCAGGAGAGCTAAAGTGGGAGGCTCCAAGGAGAGGACCACTCTGGGGCCCAGCCGGAGGCCCCCACAACCAGGGTCCCGCTCCCCCGCTGGTCTCCGGCACCCCGCCCACCTCTTTGGAAGTGATGCTCTCCAGGTCACTGGAGTCCAACACCTCCCACAGCTCAGCCCGGATCGCCTGCTCCATCTGCTCCTGTCCCGAGGGCCTGGGAACCGAGCCCGTCAGTCCAGGGGCCCCTTCCCCGCTCTGCCATGGCACAGCCCCCTCTCCTCCCCTCCCTGTACTGACCGGCCGGGCTCGATGCTGGGAGGCCGCAGAGACTCCAGGTCAGCCATGGCCATCCACTCGTTGAGGCAGCTCTGGTCAGAGCTCAGTCTGTCCTGGTAGTGGTTGGCCCAGGCGAGGGCACTGCCCCCTGGCACAAGACCACTGCCTAGAGCCGCCTCACATGCCTGGTGCAACACCTGGAGCGTGGCCCTGGGACAGAGGAGAGGCTGGGTCACGCTGTCCTCCCTGCTGCCCCTACCCAGACCCTGAGCCATCTTCAAGACCCAGCCCCTTACCACATGGTCTGGATGCAGACTGGCTTGAAGATTCGACTCTGCCCACCAGATGTCACACTGAAGCCCCTGTGGGAGGTCAGGTGGGGGTGGAACCCAGCTCCTGGCTCTGGGACAGGGCCCCCTGAGAGGCCTACCCACTAGCCACCTAAGGCTGATCCTCAAGATATATACACATCATCTAAACTTCAAAATAAGCCCTGTTGCCAGATATGGGGCAGCTGAGGCCCAGAGCAGTTAGGTGACTTGCCCAGGATCACACAGTGAATCTCAAGTGCAGCTGAGAGTAGGCCCAGCCTAGAGTTCTGCAGTTGCTCCCCAGTACCCACCACACCCCTGCACACACACCCCCATACATCACACTTAGTTATTCCACCCTCTGGCCCCTCTCCTTTCCCTTCCCTCCAGTTGCCACCTCTTACCCGTCTCCATCTAGGTACACCTGGGTGTCACTCCAGAGAGGCAAGACCAGGCCTAGGGTGCAGCTGGGGGAGCTGGCAGGGACAGAGGGAAAGCTGTTGTCACCCAGCACCTCACTTCCTTGCCCTCCTCCCTTCCTCTCCCTGCTCCCACCTGCTATCAGGGAAATCCACGCCCAGAAGGACTGTCTCATCCTGGCTCAGACGTTCTCTTGTGGAAACTACCAGCAGGTAGCGGAGCCTGGCGGGCCGGGCCGCCTCCAGCTGGGCTGCCTGGGGAAGATGGGAAGGGAAAAGCCCGGGGTCACAGTGGCCCAGAGGACCCTGCTCCCCCCACCCCTACCTGACACACAGCCGGGTCTAGAACAGACCTGCCACCTGCTCCCTCTGCACCCATCCCTCTCTTCCCAGATACCAGATCAGTGGTTACAATCTAGTGGTTCCCAACTTTGGGATCTCATGGTCCAATAAAATGTTTAGAAAGATTCTTCTCAGAGAGGGTGTGTGTGAACAAAAGGGGAGAATGGGCATGACAGATTGCCCTTTTTTTTTTCTGCCTAGGAAGGAGGTTTAAGAAACACCTTTCCACTTGCCATTACCATAATTTGATTCAAGGAATGTTTTTCACCAAAAAACTATTAAGAACACAGTTTCACAATAAAGGATGGTGCTTCTGTGGAATTAATTCTGCCTTACAAAAAACTGCATCTTGTTTTTCCCGTTGCTGCAGTGAGGTTGTTCCACAGGCATCTGGGAACGGGTCCTCACTTTCCCGCCTGTGTCCCATTCCCGCACGGGCCCCTCCAGCACATGAGCCCACGGTGGGTGCTCAGCAGGCCCCCCTGAGCACCAGTTCATTTGTGGGCAACTCACACAGTCAGGAAGGTCTTGTGCTGGTTGAACAGAAACCCGCCTCTGGGTAATTCCCAGCTCTTGGACCTAATCTGACCCTACAGGCTCACATCGGACAAACCTCCCCATCCTTTCCCAGCTCTCCAGAGACCCGAAGACATGGCCGGATTGCCCTGTTAAGACAACTCTAGCCGAAACAGCAGAGTCATCGGGGTTTGGGTAACCACTACGCTCCCCAGGGGGCCCCCTGCTCTCGCACCACTGCTCCCCAAACACACACACACTGGCCCCATTCCACCCTCTCCTCCCACCTGGGGAGTGGCTCTCTCCCCTTTCAGAGGGCCAGAGGGCTCTGGACGGGGCCCTCACCAGGCGGATGTCGTCTTGTGGCCTTAGCAGCCCCACCATGAGGCGCAGGTGCTGACTCTGTTCCTGCTTCCTGAGACTCTGGGGCCCATGCCCGTCGTCTGTCTGGTCCCCGAGGGGCTGCTCCTCCCCGGGGGGGTCCTCCACTGGCTCAGAGCTGGCCTTGGCTGCATCTCCATCATCGCCTCCATCCTGCAGTCCCAGGACAGCCCCGCCGAGTACTGCAAAGCTCTGCCTGGTAGGGGAGCAGGGAAACCATGATGGCCCATCGTAGCTCTTAGGACAGGGGTGTGTCAGAATCACCTGGAGGGCTTGTTAAAACGTGCTGGACCCCATCCCCAGAGACTCAGTGGACCTGGAATGGAGGCCTGAGAGTGTGCATTTCTAACCAGTTCCCAGGTAATGCTGCCCCAACACTTTGGGAAGCACTGCCTTGGAGGCTCTCAAGCCTCCAGCCCACCTATTCTTGTCTGAGGAGGGGTGGAGGTTGCTTCCTTTTCCTTCCCACCTGCCTAACTCAGTAGATACCGTGAACCTGGTGGGGACTCAGGAGTCCTCAGGCCCTGCCGTCCCATGCTGCCCACTGGCTCGTGACCACTGGCCACAGCCAGGTCCAGGACAGTGGGTGAAGGAGCTCCAACTGACCAGGGGGAAGATGAAAGCAAAGGCAGCCAGCTGTGCCCACCAGCTGTGCCTACTGGCAACACTGCCCCACATAGTACGTAGCGGGCTTTGGCTGCAAGTCCTCCAGGATGGCTGTGGCCAAGGCTGGCGGCTGGACGGAGGTGCGTGTGTTGGGAAGAGGTGCTCACCTTCGCTGGAGCCGGCTTCTGCGCTGGGACACCTGGTCCTGCTGAGAAAGCAGCCCCCAGGGCAGAGTGAAGAGGCAGGGAAGGATTCTCCTCTCCCCTGTCTCAGGGCTGCTGTGGTGGATGGTGGAGGGATCGCGCCCCCTCCGCGCACACCGCCCACCCCCGCAGTGGGGAATGGAACCAGAAAGGGGGTCAGGTCCCCTTGGCGCTGCAGTCCACTCTCCACGTGGAGGCACTGGGGGAGCCCGGGCCCAGGTTCAGGTCCAGCGGCCGGAGGTAAGGGGGCGGGAGGGGGGGGGGGAGGGAGGGGTGCGGGCGGTCGCGGCTGGAGCGCCTGAGGCTTTGGCCCCTGTCTGGGCCCAGAGCGGGGTAGGGCCTCCGCAGGCGGTCACGGCTCCAGATCTCGCCTTGGTCCGAGTTCCTGATTGCCTCAAGATTCCCCCCCAACCCCTCCCCCCACAGCCTGAGACTTGAAGTCCCCCTCCGCACACCCCCAGGCTTCAGGGGAGGCTGCCCGTGGACAGCAAACACTCCCCCAGGCCCAACTGGCAGCCAGCTGCGTGGGCAGGACCACAGCAGAGCCAGACTCACCGTGGGCCCCACAGGCGTGGAGTGGCCGCCGGCCGGGGGCGAGCGGCTTACTGTGACCAGGGCCATGGGACCAGACCGGGGGCACCTGGGCCGGCAGGGGCACAGCACCCTCCCGCAGCCCCACGGACAGTCCCTGCCCCGCAGGACCAGGAAGGAGAGTCCGGAGCCACCAGGGCCTGGCACCTCCTCGAGGGCGGACCTTAAAGGGCCAGACACCCGTCCAGCCCGACCTGAGGAGCCCGCAAGCAGTGGCCACCGCCCCTCCCTTCGTGTCTCCACAGGTTCGGGCCGCCTCGTCCCCGCCCCCCCAAACACGTTGGGGGCGGGGCGCAGGTGCGGAGCCCGGCAACGGCGGCGGGAAGGGGCAGCCTACGTTGGGTTCAGGGTTCGGTCCCTCCTCACAGGAGGCGCCCCTGCCCCTGCCCTCCCTGCTCCGCCCAGTTAGGTCACCTGAGCTGTGCTCTGGGCCTCAACCGTTCTGCTAGCAGCAGAGATGGGACCTAGGGAGGAAGGACCGAGGACCCGGGTCTTGGAGAGGACCAGAACCCGTGGGTCTTAAGTGGGGAGCACCCCCAAACTTCTTTCTCCTTGCCGGTTGGCCCTGGCGCTTCCACTCAGCATGAATCACTGAGAGACACTCGAAGCTTCAGGGGCTACCAGGGTGGGTTTAGAACTAACCCCTGAGGCTCACAGCAGGTCCTCAGGGCCACCTCGGAGGTGAGCAGGGCAGGGCTGAGCAGGTTCACAGCAGCGTCAGAGGGAAGTGACTTGTCTAATGTCACTGCAGTAGAACCTGCCGGAGTCAGGTCAGGAACCCAGGCCTGGGGCGCAGGGCCTCCTCTGACCCGACAGAGTCCGGAGAACCAGCCTCTCCCCGTCCCTGACACAAGCAGGGGTGGGTTCCCGGAAAGCCTGACTGTGTGGCCGGAAGAACCGGGGTCTCCAGTAGGTGGGATAGGGCTCGGGGGAACTGACGTTCACGGAGCACCTACTAGGGCACCTGACACCTGTCGGCTCATTTTACCCTCCCAGAAGCCCTGGGGGTGGGAGGCAGTCTCATTTACAGCTGAGGACACTGAGGCTCAGAGGGGCTAAGGGGACCACGGTCAGGATTCAAACCCAAGTCTAAGGCCATTGCCCACAGTGTCTCCCCTCGGTGCCCCCCCAGCACTCCCCCCCCAGCCCCCCCAATGAGCGGAGCAAGCCTGCTGCTGAGGGTCTCTTTATTTCCATCTCAGTCTCCAATGCACACCCAGCCGCAGGGCTCCAGGCCCCAAGCCCAGCAGCAGCAGAGTGTCTATAAATAAATAAGTTACAAAAGTGGGGGGCGGTGCAGCCCCGGGCAGCCCTCCTGAGGGCGGGGCTCAGAGCTCCGTGAGCGAGCGCTGTAGGGTCCGCTGTAGGTCCTCCTCCTCCCGCCGCCCCCGCCGCTCCCACTCCGCCTGCTCCCGCGCAGACAGCTCCAGGGCCAGGCGAAGCTGCTCCTCAAAGCTCGGGGGCGCCCTGAGAGGGGCCCCCGGACCCTCAGGCTCTGTGGACATCTGCAGGCTTTCCTGGAGGGCCCTTCCAGGCGAGGCATGAGAGGGGAGAGCAGACCCGTGAGCGCTAAGGCTGGGGAGGAGGCCCAGGGCTGGGACGTGGCTGCAGAGGCCGAAGATAAGGACAGGGAGGCTGGGACCCGAGGACCGGAGACAAGAGACAAGGCCGGGCCCCGTCTCCCCATCCCTCGTGCCGCCCTCGCTGGTGGGCAGCACGGAAGATGGAGGGTGGCCTCAAAGAGGGTGTGGGGTCCTGGGGCCAGCACCTCCCTGCTACTTGACCCCACCAGCCAAGAACCCCCCCCCCCCTCCCCCGGCCGGCAGGGTCCTCGAGGCAGGGCGGGGCTGAGACATGGACCTGGCAGGTCCCGGAGGGCCTCACCGCTCCAGCTGAAGCTGCTCCTCGTAAGCCGTGACCTGGGGAAGGTGGGCACCAGGCCGGGTGTTGGTCAGGGCTTCCCAGACAGTCACCTGCAGCAGCCAGAGCCCGGAGCTGTCACCTCTGCCACCCCTGCCCACGCCCGGGGCCCAGCTCCTGCCCGCACCCCACCTGCTCCGCCTCCGTGCCCGCCTCCAGCAGGCTCTGCTGGATGGCAAACTGCAGCAGGTCGTCGTCCTCGTCGCGAAGGGGCTCGCTGCGCTCTGCGCCCAGCACGCTGTACCCGTCGGGCACCTCAAACACGGCGGGGTCCACCTCACAGGGGAAGGGGCTCGCTGGGTGCGGCAGAGGGGTCGTGCTCAGCCCCTGGTGCGCAGAGACCAGCAAACCTCACGGCCCCGCGCCTGCCCACAGCGGTACCTGAAGCTGCGATGGCAGAGCCGGGCGCTGGCACCCACACCGAGCTCAGGGGCTCGTCACAGCCACACAGGTTGCCGAAGGTGATGCGGGCGTTGAGCACGTGGAAAAGGGGGATCTCTGTGAGGAGATGTCGAGCCTGAGCCAGCCCTGCAGCCCGTGCCCACCCCACTCCGGGGGCCCTCCTGCTGCCCGGCCCACCCTCTCACCAATCTTGACCGGGAAGCCGGGCGGGAGGCGCAGGGTGATGAAGTCGCGCAGCTTGGCAAAGTGAGCGTTGCTGATGGCCATCAGGTCGATGATGGGCATCACCTGGTCACCCAGGGAGAGCGGGTGCTCCTCGCTCAGCCACAGTGTTGCCTTGAACCTGCCCGGCCAACCGCAGGACGTGGGTCAAGGAACCTCTGGTGGCCCCTCTGCTAAGGCGCACCTACTCTGGACATCTGCCTCTAGTGCTCTCCACCTGGCCTGGGGGACCCTCTTCTCTGCTCAGCCGCTCCTGCCTGCCTCCCCCGGGAGCTCATGTCCTGGCCCTACAGCCTGAGCTGCCCCCCGGCCCTGGGCTCAGGCTGGGCCCCGGGCGCTCTGTGCCAGCTCAGCTCTCCTGGATGAGGAGGGCAGGGCTGAGCTTCTGGCGTCAGTCCCGCCTCGTCCACAGCCCTGCCCTCCTCCTCGGCCCACAGCCAGCCAGCACGTCGCACTTCACCGTACTCTGGGGTCCCGCACAGCCCGACAGTTCGGGACCGCACTGCTGGGGTTGCATCCCAACCCCCGCTGCTGCGTGGCTGAGGGACTCCACGTGAGATTCCTGGCACAGTGCTGGGCCCACCAGACGTGCTAAAAGTCACGGCTCATCAGAGCCTCACAGCACCCCTGTGAACAGGTGGCCAAAGGCAACTGTTCTCATTTTACTGAGGGGGAGGATAGACTCTCAGAGGGGAAGGTGATTCCTTGGGCCACGAAGCCAGGAGGTGTTAGAGCCGCGTGCCCTTCCTGTCTGCCACAAGCTGGCCCCCAGCAGGTGCTCGTTCAGTTGAACAGAAAACCATACATGGGTGGTGCTGCCCATTCATTCGTTCACCAAGAAGAGCGACCGGTCCTCTGAGCCAAGCCCCAAGCTGGGTGCCAAGGACCATGGCTAAAGCAGACCTGGCCCCGGCCCCCAGGGAGTGAAGTCGAGAAGGCAGCCAGCTGGGTGAGTGAGTCCCCCACTCCAGGGGGCCCTGTGTGTGACAGGGTCTGCAAGGGCTCGGGGGCACCAGGCAGGGTCCCCTGTCCCAGAGGGAAGCCCCCCGCCAGCCCCCAGACCTCACCTCTGTACTTTGCTGGACATCTCAATGGGGCGGCCGATGTTCCTCGACTCCAGGCTGAAGTTGGGGTCAAAGTACTCGTCGGGGGAAATGGCGGTAGGGTTTGTGGGGCTGGCTGCCTGCTGCACAGGAGCCTGGGTGGCCCCGGGACCAGGCTTAGCGCTGGGGAGGCGCCGGCCCGGCCCCGCCCAGTGGGCCCTGCCAGTCGGCCGCCAGCCCCCGCCCCCCAGTCCCGGCTCACCCCATTGTGGGAGGAGTGCTGCTGGGCCATCCCAAGGAAGGACTGGAATGGAGTCTTCCCCCCTAAGGAGAAGGGGTGGAGCCCATGAGGGGACCTGGGGCCACTGCCCCCAGACTGCCCACACCTAGCCTCCACCCTGGGAGCCTCCCCTGTGGTGGAAGGCAGAGCAGACGGGAACGGGGAAGCCTTCCAGCTGGTCCCAGATACTCTGGCCCTGACCCCAGATCAGGGTGACCACCCCGTACGGTGTGACTGGGCAGCAGGCAGGCGCACCTGGGTTTACCTTTGCTCCTCGACTTGTCCTGATCGGAGAGGTGCTCCGTGCGTGTGCGTGTCACCAGCTCCACATTGGTGGCGCTGTACACCTGGGGAGCAGGGGGGACACAGGGGGAGCTGGGGGCTCAGAGCCTGCTGCCCACACTCAGCCTCACCAGCACAGGACCCAAGTCCTCCTGTCCCCAGGGACAGATAGGATCTCACTCCCCACAGTGGAGGGGGTGGGGTCTGAACCCCGGGAAGTCACTAATGAGGGTAAAATGCTCCTGGCTTCATCTCGGTGATCCGGGTAGGGGCCCGTGCTGTGGGTAACCCCTGCGTGCTCAGCAGGGGCTGGGCACTCGGGCCCCGCTGAGTTCCCATGGCCACACAGGGCATCTGGAGCCCACGGGCTGCTGGGTCTCCCTCCACACAGGGTGGATGTGGAGAAGGGGCAGATTTCCTGGGCCTCGTCTCCTACCCCAGCTCCCACCACTAGCCTCTCCTGCCTTGGCCTCGTAGCCGCTAACGGTTTCCATCTTCTCAGACCGCCAGCCCCAGATACCACATTTGTTCCTGAAACAGACCAAACAGGAGCTCATGAGGACCCACACCCCCCCAACTCTGGCCAAAGTCGTCCCTTCCAAAGACCCCCTCCAATTTGCCTTCCTGCTGTGAAACACACAGGGGCCTTGAGGAGGCTGCCTGGACAGCTGGGGACAAATGAACAGAAGACTGAGGACTAGAAAGTACTGGGGAATTATTAATTTTTGCTAGGTGTGATAATGGCATTGGGGCTTGGTTTAAAAACATCCTTATCTGTTAGAGTCACATGCAGAAGCATTTACTGTTGAAATGATACGACATCTGGGACGTGCTTTAAAATAGCTGGGGGAAAAAGAAAACAGGAAAAAAGTGAGGAAGGGTAGATTCAACAAGATGGGCAAAATGTTGGGAACTCCCTGGCGGTCGAGTGGTGAGAACTCGGCGGTTTCACTGCTGAGGTCCTGGGTTCGATCCCTGGTTGGGGAACTAAGATCCCACAAGCCGTGCGGCGTGGCCAAAAAAAATTTTTAAAAAAAGATTGGCAAGATGTTGATAAATGCTGACGTTGGGTGATGAGAACATCACACTAGCCTCTCTTCTTTCATATGTGCTTGAAATTTTCCATAATAAAAATTTAAAAATAAAGGTATGTCTGATTCAACAATAATAGTTGGAGACTTCAGTACCCCACTTTCAATAATGGATAGAACAAGCAGACAGAAGATCAACAAGGAAACAGAAGACCTGAACACGCTACGAACTAGACTTGATAGATATCCTTAGATCACTCCACCCAACAACAGAATACATATTCTGCTCAAGGGCATGTGAAACATTCTTCAGGACAGACCGTAGGCTCGGCCATAAAAGAGGCCTCAATACAACTGAAAGGACAGAAATCATACACAGGATGTTCTCCAATCACAACTGAATGAGGGCTTCCCTGGTGGTGCAGTGGTTGGGAATCCGCCTGCCACTGCAGGGCACACGGGTTCAAGCCCTGGTCCGGGAGGATCCCACGTGCCGCAGAGCCATCTGGACCCGCGAGCCACAACTACTGAGCCCACAGGCCACAACTACCGAGGCCTGCGCACCTGGAGCCTGTGCTCAGCAACAAGAGAAGCCACCGCAACGAGAAGCCCACTTACTGCAGTGAGGAGCGGCCCCTGCTCACCACAACTAGAGAGGGCCCGAGCGCAGCAGCAAAGAGGCAACGTGGCTAAAAATAAATAAATAAAATAAATAAATAACAACAACAACAAGAAAGCAACCTTAATTAAAAATAAAAAACTGGGCTTCCCTGGTGGCGCAGTGGTTGAGAGTCCACCTGCCGATGCAGGGGACACGGGTTCGTGCCCCGGTCCGGGAGGATCCCACATGCCACAGAGCGGCTGGGCCCGTGAGCCGCTGAGCCTGCGCATCCGGAGCCTGTGCTCCGCAACGGAAGAGGCCACAACAGTGAGAGGCCCGCGTACCGCAAAAAAATTTTAAAAAGACAACAACAAAAAAACTGAATGAAATCAGAATCAGTAACAGAAAAAAGATGACTTGGGAAATTCATGAATATGGGAAGAGTAAACAACATTCTCCTAAATAACCAATGGAACAAAGAATAAATCAAAAGCAAAATCAGAAAATACTTTGAGATGAATGGAAACGAAGATACAACATACCAAAACTTACGGGACACAACTAAAGCAATGCTTAGAGGGAAACTTATAGCTGTAAATAAGTATATTAAGAAAGAAGAAAGATCTTATATCAATAAGCTAACCTTCCATATTAAGACACTGGGAAAAGAGCAAACTAAACCCACAGCAAGCAGAAGGAAGGCAATAATAAATATTAGAGTGAAAATTAATGAAATGGAGAATAGAAAAACAATAGAGAAAATCAATTCAACCAAAAGCTGGTTCTTTCAAAAGATCAGTGGAATTGATAAAGAGGGAAGACTCAAACTACCAGAATCAGAAATGAAAGAGGGGGCATTATTACTGACATTACAGAAATAAAAAGGATTATAAATAAAAGAATATGATGAACAATTGTACCCCAACAAACCAGATAATTTAGATGAAGTAAAGAAATCCTAGAGAGACATAAACTACCAATACTAACTCAAGAAGAAGTAGATAATCTAACAGACTTGTAACAAGTAATGGGACTGAAGCAGTAAAAACAAAAACAAACCAAAAAGTACCCACAAAGAAAAGCCCAGGCCCAGATGGCTTCACCAAAGAACCCCACCGAACTTTTACAGAAGAATTAATACCAGTTATTCACAAACTCTTGCAAAAAATAGACAAGGAGGTGACACTGCCTAACTCATTCAATGAGGCATTGCCCAGATACTAAAACCAGGCAAAGACATTACAAGAAAACGATAAACCATTACCTCTTAGGAATACGGACACAAAATAGTAGCCGACCAAATCTAGCAACATATGAAAAGAATGATACACCACGACAAAGTGAAATTTATCCCAGGGATACGGGGTTGGTTCAACATCTGAAAATTAACTGATAGCAACACATATCAATAGAATAAAAATAAAAGTCACGTGATCATATCGATAGACACAGAAAAAGCATTTGACAAAACCCAAACCCTTTCACGATAAAGACACTCAACAAACTAGGAACAGAAGGCAACTTCCTCGGCCTGATAAAGCATACCCACAACTAATGTCACACTTAATGATGAAAGGCTGAATGCCTTCCCCCTTGTTTCTTTATCAGAAACAAGATAAAGATGTCTGTTCCTGCCACTCCTATTCAACATTCTACTGGAGGTTCCAGACAAAGCATTTAGACAAAAAAAAAGGAAATAAAAGGCATTCGGATTAGAAAGGAAGAAGTAAAACTATTAACAGATGACACGATCTTACGTATAAAAAATATACGAGGAATCCACTAAAAACCCATTAGACCTAAAAAATGAGTTTGACAAGATTGCAGGATGTAAGATCAATATATAAAAATCAATTGTATTTTCATAGATTTGCAATGAACAGTTCAAAAATGTAATCAAGAAAACAATGCAATTTATAAGAGCATCAAAAAGAATAAAATACTTAGAATAAATGTATTTACTGTAAGTGTAAAACTTATACTCTGAAAACTACGAAACATCATTGAAAAAAAATTAAAGACCTGAAACGGAAAAATATCCAACGTTCATGGCAGAAGACTTAACATCATTAAAATGGCAACACTCCCCAAACTGTGTTACAGATTCCACACAAACACTATCAGAATCCCACCTGAATTCTTTGTAGAAATTGACAAGCTGAATCTGGAATTCATATGCAATTTCAAGGGACCCACCCAGAATACGTAAAATAATCCTGAGAAAGAAGAACAAAGTCGGAAGACTTATACTTTCCAATTTCAAAAACTTACGACAAAGCAACATGTGATTAAGACCGTGCACAAAGAGAGTCATACAGACCAGTGGAATAGAACTGAGAGCCTAGAAATAAACCCATACATCTCTGGTCAACTGGTTTTTCCACAAGGGTGCCAAGACAATTCAATGGGAGTTAACAGTCTTTTTAACAAACGGTGCTGGAACGAGTGGATAGTCACATGCAAAAGAATGAAGCTGAATCCTTACCTCCCACCATATACAAATATTAACTCAAAATAAATCAAAGAGCTAACTGTAAGAACTAAAACTACAAAACTTTCAGAACAAAACACAGGGGAAAATCTTCATGACTTTGGATTTGGCAAAGGATCGTTAGATATGACACTAAAAGCACGAGAAACAAAAGGAAAAATAGATAAACTGGACTTCATGAAAATTAAAAACTTTTGTGCTTCAAAGGACACCATCAAGAAAATGAAAAGACAACCCACAGAATGGGAGGAAATATTTGCAAATCGCGTAGCTGATAAGGGATTTCTACCTAAGAACATACAAAGAACTCTTGTAACTCAATAATAAAAAGATAACCCAATTTTTAAAATGGGCAAAGGGGGACTTCCCTGATGGCGCAGTGGTTGGGAATCCACCTGCCAATGTCGGGGACACGGGTTCAATCCCTGGTCCGCGAGGATCCCACATGCCGTGGAGCAGCTTATCCCGCGCGCCACAACTACTGAGCCTGTGCTCTGGAGCCGGCGAGCTGCGACTACTGGGCCTGCGGGCCACGACTACTGGGCCTGCGGGCCACGGCCCTCAGCGTGCACCTAGAGCCCGTGCTCCGCAATAAGAGAAGCCGCCGCAATGAGAAGCCCATGCGCCGCGGTGAAGAGTGGCCCCCGCCCGCCGCGGCTGGAGGGGGCCCACGCGCGGCAACAAAGACCCAATGCAGCCAAATTAATTAATTTTTGAAAAAGATAAAACGGGCAAAGAATCTGAATAGACACTTCTCCAAAGAAGATATACAAACGGCCAATAAGCACATGAAAAGATGCTCAACATCATTAGTCATTAAGGAAATGTAAATCAAAACCACAATGAATACCACTTCACACCTGCTAGGATGGTTATAACACCAAAATAAATAAATAAATGAGCGGTAAGTGTTGGTGAAGATGTGGAGAAATTAGAACCCTCATATACCGCCGACGGGAATGTAAAATGCGGCAGCTCCTTTGGTAAATAGTCTGGCAGCTCTTCAAACAATTAAACATCTGTGTTTAATTACCACATGTCACCGCAGGACCTAGCAATTCCACTCGCAAGTAAATACCCAAGAGAAAGAAAATGTATGTCCACACTAAAACTTGTACCCTAATGCTCAGAGCAGCATTCTTCATAGTCAAATAGTCAACAGTCAAAAGGAAAGAATCCTTATGTCCGTCAATGGACGAATGAATAACAAAATGTGGTACAGTCGTGCAGAGGACCTGGCCGTAAAAGGGAATGCAGCAGTTACATGCTACAACTTGGCTGAACCTTGAAAACATGACGCTCAGCAAAGGAGGCCAGTCACAAAAGACCACACACATTGTATTATTCTATTCATATAAAAATCCAAAACAGGAAAACCTATAGAGACAGAAAGTAGATTAGCTGGGGGGGAGGGGATTGTTGGTTGTTAAAGGCAGTTGATTGGGAGTTGATGGTTAAAGGGTACAGGGTTTCTTTCTGAGGTGACGGAAATGTTCTAAAATTGGACGGTGGTACCGGTTACGTATCTGTGAAGATACTGAAAACCACTGAATTGCATACTTTGAATAGGTGAATGGTACAGTGTACAAAATTATATCTCAAGAAAGCTGTTTTTTGAAAAAAAGTGTTTCTGAAGTCTGTTATTGGAACTGGGGCACATGTTGCCAGAGAAATAACACCCTGCCGGAAGGGTGGGCTCCTAGGCTACCCACAAAGGACTCTGGCCCAGACACAGCTGCACCGCTGAGAAGCCGACCTTGCTGCAGACAGCTGCCCTGCACGGCAGCCTCAATCCTTGTTTTTATGGGAAACACGTGAGGTCAGAAGTCAGGAAACTGGGGACTCCCTGACCCAGCCTCCTCCCAGGGAGACAGCTGCCAGTACAGACAGGCGTGCAGGAGGTGGAAGGTGCCACAGGACCCAGGACCAGCAGGTGGTCCAGAAGGGACACCGGGTCTGCAGGGACCCCCCTCCCCCTCCCGAGCAGCCTCTGCGAGGGGCTCAGCCTCCCAGAAGCCTGAACTAGAGGCTCGAGAGCACTACCCACGGTGTGGCCAGGGCCCAACGCACCTCTCGAAGGCCACATTGCGAGTGTCCAGGTGGGTGGAGACGATGGGAGAGGTGAGGCGACTGGCCACATGCTCCTCACTGGGCCGCATGGTGGCCAGCAGCGCTTCAGGCTCGTGCAGCGTGAGCCCCAGTGTCTCCGTGTGCACCAACTGCCGGTCGTGGTCAACTTCCATCACCAAGGCTCCCGCCTCTGCCAGCCGGCGTGGGGGTGTGAGGGGGACGAATAAGTGCCAGGACCAGACAGTGGCCAGAGGGCTATCGTGCTGCCCTCAGCCACCTCCTGCCACGGGGTGTGGCCGCGGCCTCTGGACGCCCTCCACCCCCGCCTCCATTTACACATCTGGAGACAGAGACAGAGGACCGCACTGTCCTCACGAGCCACGGGAGAGCCTGGGGGCCCTGGTCTGCTGCGTGCCTGCGGGGAGCCCCCCAGAGCTCACCCTGGCCCTTGAAGATGAAGCTCCTCCGGCCGCGTTGCCAGGTCATGTGCTCAAAGCCCAGGAGGCTGGTGTCCACCCGCAGGTTCTCACCCCGCTTCCACACGCGATACACGTCACTCGGGCACATCTTGGACACGAGGGGCACTGCAGGAGGCACAGAGGTCACCAAGGTTCTTTCCCAACGGCCCCAGCCCAGGCCCCTGAGAGCCAAGAGGTCCCCACTCACCCCAGCTGGTGAACTCCCACTTCATCTCCACGTAGAAATCGGGGGCCTGAGATAGACCAGAGCACCGATCAGGGCCCTGCCTGCAGCAGGGCCCAGCGGGCCTGGGAAGCCCCTCGTCCACAGGCCCCCTTCTGGGAGCCCAGCCCTTCCCCAACCAGGGATCAAACCCAGCCCCCCACAGTGAAAGCACGGAGTGCCAACCAAGGAATTCCCTCAGTGAGGTGCGATGTGCCGCCGTGGTCCAGCTTTGCCCCCAACCCAGCCACACCCCACCCAGTGAAGGGTGGGCCAAGTGGGGCGTGAAAGGTCTGCAAGTCATCGGGCTATAAGCATCTGCAAGCCTGGGGCCAGGCTCAACCTGGCCACTAGCCCACTGGGGGTCCCTGGGGGAGCTTCTGCCCCCTCTGGATCCCAGAGTCCTCATCTGCAAAGGGGGCATAGTGACCCCCTGGGGCCCTGCCCCCGGGGTGGAGGGCACAAGGTAGTGTGCTCTCCCAGTGGGGGCCCCCCTACCCACCCACTGTGTGCTTTGAGAAGGGTGGACAGGAGTCCAGGCCGCATCCGCTAGGTTGGATGAAATCCTCCTTTCAGTAAATCTGCATTAACCAAGAGACCCATGATCTAAAGCTCTGCTGAGATTTCTAGCACTAGAGGACCCTCTATGCTGGCAAAAGGCTTTCTCTCCAAAGGGAGAAAAGCCTCATCCACGTGCGCCTGGCTGCCTCTCTTTCCTACATGACCCTGGGCTGGGGTCAAGAGAGAGGGACCTCACTGACAGTGTCAGGAAGGCATGCTGCACAGGCTGGGTGCCCTTCCAAGGCCAGGCCCGGCAGGGTTACCCCACATAGTCTGTCACGGTCCCCTCCATGGCGTCCCACACCCCCCCTTACTGGCCACACCTCTACGTCCTGCTGTACCTGGCGGAGTTTGTTCAGCAATTCCGGAATGCCAGCCAGCCTCTGCGTGGCCCTCTGGTAGTCCCGATACTGAAGTACCAGCTGCACCATCTCAGGGTCCCCAGTGCTGACTGCCTCCTGCAGGACTGGGGGCACTGGGCTGCTGAGGGGAGCTCTCTAGATGGCTCCAGGCCTGGCCATTCACTCCCACACACACCCCCACCCCCGCTGCCAGCCTCAGGGGAGCCCCTTTGCCCTCTGCAGTACCTGCCCAGCCCTGGCAGCTCTCTTTGCCCACGTTGGCATTGTGTCGAAGGAGGACTCTCACGGACTCCAGGTTCCCCAGGGACACGGCCAGCTCCAGGGGGGTGCGCCCCCGGGGGTCTTCCTGTTCGATGTCGTGCTGGGGGAGATGAGACACTCAGCACAGGGCAAGTAAGGAGAGGCCAAGGCAAGAAGGCCACTGGGATGAACAGGGTTGGGAGTCACTGCAGGAAATAAGGACAGCACACAGGTGGTGGAAATGGCAAAGGGTGGCCTGAGTGTCCTGTCAAAGGAGGAGAGGGGTAGGTGGGAAGGGCCTACCCACCTCTCCTGCCCTCTGCGAGGGACAGAGCTGGGGGCCCGGTGGTGGTGGGCAGGGGTGGGGGTGGGGTGGGGGGAGGGCCTGGTCTGGTAGAGGTGCAGCTGCCGATGTCAAGAGTTTGGACTGACTTGGGGACCAGGACCGGGCTGCTTTTCTCAGCCTGGCTTAGGGGTGGTGCGGCGCGAGTTCGGAGGCTGGATGCAGTATGAAGTGGGGAGACCGACAGGGCAAGGCCCAGCGCTGGGAGCCGAGGTCAGAAGCCCAAGCTCGAGGGGCAGGTGACCTCTCTTCTGGGCCGGGAAGAGGGAGCCGGGCAGGCGGCCTCCCGATGCAGACCACAGATTTGGGTGGGAGACCAGGAGGACGGCCCGGGCGCCCGATGGGCCTCACCTGGCGGCTGTGCAGCGCGGCCTCCAGTTCGCGGTACCGGTTCGCCCAGACTAGCCGATGCAGCGGGAAGGTGGGGCCCGGGCCTGCCATGCTGGGCCTCAGCGCCTCATCCCGGGCGGGCCGGCGGGCGCGGCGGGGGCGGCCCGGCTCCGCCTCGGCTTCGGGCCTGGCGCGGGCCCCTCGCCTCCCGTCCGCGCCGAGCCGAAGCAGTGCCCACCGCAGCCCCCGCGCCCCCGCGGCACTGTCGGCAGCGGCGGCGGCGCAGGCAGAGGGGAGGGCGGGTTCGGCGGGCGGGGCTGCGCCGAGGCGGGGCGGGGCGTCGGGCCTGGCGCGCCCTTGCTTCGCAGCCACGGAAACCTCAGCCCGGCCGGCGCTCGCCGGGGGCGGGCGAGGGGTGCTGCCCAGCAGCCCTGGTGACCACGTGCGCCAGTGCAGAAGCCAGGACCTGCGTCTCAGCCCGGGTCTCAGCCGGGAAGGGTCTGCGGAGGGCGTTCCGGAGGGCGGGGCCTGGATGCAGCTCCGCCAGCGCCCGGGAGGGGGCGTCTCAGACACGGCGCAGACCCATCCTGGCGGGTCCGGAAGGGGAAGGAGGGAGTCCGGAGACTGGGCGGTTCGGCGAGGGGCGGGGCCGGGGTCCCCGGGACGTGAGCGCGGGTGTGCGCGTGCGTGCTCAGCGGGCCGCGGGCCGGTGGCTCTCGGGGTATGCGCGTTTCCCCGGCAGTTCCTTGCCTGTGACCCCGTGTTCTTACCCCAGACCCCGCGGTTACCGACCAGGCCTGTGTGTGCGGGTGGGATGCGAGGTGCGGGCTTGCCTCCCCATCACCTCTGAGATGCCCCTAAATGCTGACCAGCTTAGCCTGAAGCACCTTTCTCAGGGACCTGGGCCAGTGTATGCTGGTGGCACACCACAGGCTGGACCTTGCCCTGGGGTGGGGGGTGCACTGGAGTCAGGAATGGGGGTACGGGGGGGGTGGGGGAGCAGGCCTGGCTAGCTCTAGGTCTTCTGGAGGGCTGTTCACCGTGAGTGGCTGCTTTCATCCACCGCGTACATCCCTTTTGCAGAGGCTGCACTTTGCTGCCAGTGTCAGGAGAGGAAGGAGAGTTTCGAAATCAGGGCCAGCCCCTCCACCCACACCGGAACCAGGGTGCAGGCCTCCTCCGTTGGTTGGGCTCTGGTGTCCTTACCCTGGCCTTAGCCTGGGTTTTGGTGAGGCAGTGGCCAGGCTTGGCCAAGGCTGACCTTCTGGTTTCAGTCTCCCTATTTAAAAAATGACCAGATAGTTTGATGTAGATGTTTGAGCTGCGTCTCTGGGCTGGGAGGCCCTAGTTGCCATTTTCACCCTGCCCTCTCACTGTGGCCAGGTGGCTCCTGTGCTCTCTGGGATCACTTTGCTACCCTACGCTGTGGTGTCATCAGATCATTGTAATGTCCTTGGGTCTAGGACAGCTTAAAGGCCTCTGAATGTCCAGAACTCTAAAATCAGTCCCTGCCGGCTGCCACTGCTGCACACTTCTCTAGCCTCCATCTTCCTTAAAAGGGGCTACCCTGACTCCAAGCCCTCTTCACCCCAAATCTAACGGGACTGTCTCAGGCCCAGCCTCTCCTGATTCCTGCGGCCTTGGACACAACTCCCCACCCCCACCCCCCAGCCCTTGACTCCTAATTCCACTGTCTTCTCAACCCTTTCCTGGGGCCCCTGTTGTCCCTCCCCAACTCCCAGTCTGGCTTCTCCCAGCTGAAAGCCTGTCTGTTCTCACTGTCACCCTGATGCCACCTCCAGGACCACATTTCAGCTCCCTCTGGGACACCTCTGTGCCTGATGTCCCATGCAATCCATCAGCAGTTTCCAAACCAGATGCAGCCACATTCACCCTCTTCCCTATCGGCCAGCTCTGCTCCCTGGCTGTCGTGACTCTGATAGCACGGGCCTCCTGCTGTGCCATTTTGGACTCCCACTTCTGTCTCGTCCCCAGGTCCCGCCCATTCCCACTGGGCCACGTTCTTCCCACCTGACCCCTTTGCATCTCTTCCTTTACCACCACCATCATTATGACATCTCTTCCCTGGACAGAATCAGTGGCCCTTCACCCGTCTCCCTGCCTCCTGTCCTTCACCTCCTTCCACACGTCCTGCATGTGGTAACAAGCAACTTGTTCTACAGCCAGCTCTCATCATGCAGCCCCGGTCCCGAGCCTGCAAGGACTCCCCAGAGCCTATCCAGGTTCGGGCTGCATCTCCGTTGCCATCTTCGTCGTGCAGTCACCAAGTGCCCCTGGGCTCTGGGGTGGGTTCAGCCTGCATTCAGGGCCTCCCAGGCCTGGCTCCTTCCCACAGTGCTCCTGCCGACCTGAGCCACTCCTGACTGCCGGGCCCTTCCCTGCATCGGAAATGCATCCCCACCTCCTCCACCCCAATGCTGGAGGCCCAGCTGAAAAGCCATTTCCTCAGAGACTCCGTGGAGCTGAGTCCTTGCCAGCAGAGTCCTGCACAGAGCGGGCAGCAGCAACATCACCCGTGCGGGCCTGGACGGCAGGGACTTGGGGAAAAGAAAGTTGAATAGAGCCTCTGGGTACATGAGGCCTGGTGCTGGGGTATCCCAGGCTCAGGCCTCTACTGGAGGCTGCACAGCAAGGCCGGAGGTAAGACCAAAGCCAGAGAAGGCGAAGGCCAGAGACTGTGGTGTGGCCCCAAGGGCAGAGGTGCTCATCTGTCCACAGGGGTGTCCTCAGCATGGGTCCTGGAGGGCCAGGTGGGCTCGGTCGGTCCAAACATGACACCAAGCACCAAAGGGCAGGCACCTCCTCCTGCTTCCCTGGCAGTGGGCGGAAGATCCCTTCTGCTCCCACAGGGTAGGAGGGGCGGAGTGGGAGCCCCTCCCCGCCCCGGGGTGCTTGGGCCTGGGCTGGCCGTGGATGCCGGCTGTGGAGGTGGAGGGGATCTGGCACCACCAAGACCCTCTCTCCTCAGGCCCCAGCCCCGTGGAGACTGAAAATGACCATCGAGCACAAAAGAGTCTGACAGAGCCAAGGAGTCAGGCACCATTTTTTATAAAAACGCGTATATCATTTTTCACTCTTTAAAATCACATTCAAAAATCGGCAAAGAGACGCCCCGGGGGTGGGGGTGAGTAGATGGGAGTGGAGGGCCCGCTGACGCAGCCCCGGGGGAGAGGGCGTGACACCACACACGGCAGCGACTGGCATGAGGGGGCATGCTGCGGGCGAGGTGGCGCCCTGTGGGCAGTGGCACTGACGGGACACGGGGCTCTGGAGCTGGACGGCCGGGGGCACGCACGGAGCGGCCTGGTGTGGGGAGGGCTGCCCCACCCGGCCCCCTCTCACTGTGCTGCCCGGCCAGCCCAGGCCGGCCCCCTGTGGTCCTGGGCAGAAGAGGCCCTGCCCAGCCCAGGGAAGGGGGGCTCGGGGCCAGGCGAGGCCAGCGTGGCACAATCCACAGGTGCCTTTTCTGTGGTCCCTGAGCCTGGGCGCTTGGGGTGGGAAGAAGAGGGGGCTTCGGTGAGGGCAGCAGCAGCCGCTGCCAACGCCACCCTCCTGGCCAAGCCCCATGGTGTCCAGGGAAGGTGGGAACGGGGGACTCTTCCCAAGAAAGGGTGCAGGAGCCTAAGTCACGCGGGAGGCCCTGGGGTCAGGGAGACAACGGGCCCCCTTGTCTACCGACTAGCTGGAGGGCAGGTCAGTGCAGGGCTGTGTCCCTGTTACAGGAGGGGCCGCGGTGGGAAAATTCAAGTAGCATCCCTGCCCTGCGGCCTCCCCTGGGCTGGGGAACACCGGGCCACCCAGCTGGGCTGTGGGCACAGAGCTGGAGGTGGCCCAACTCCACGTGGCACCATCCCTGGGGAAGGGGCAGGAGGGCCGCTGGGGGCGGCTGCTCTCCTTGCATGGGAAGACACCGGGGGTGGGTGGCCCCTGGGGGCGGGGCCGAGGGTGGCTGGACAGGGGCTGGGTGGGCGGCAGCGGGAGCCAAGGCAAGCGGGGCCCCTCCCTGGGGGCTGGGCCAGGCTGGGGCCACAGGAAATCACAATAATTACAAAATAAAACCTTTTCCGCTTGGCGGGAAAACAAATAATAAAAATTCAACAAAATAAATTAGAGGTTTATAAAAGGCGGGCGGGCAGGAGGGCGGCCGGGCGGGTGGCGGCAGCAGGTCAGAGGCCGTTGGCGCTGCCGCGCTGCACCAGCGGCACCTTGCTCAGCTCCACGACGGGCGAGCGCGGCTTGTTCTTCATCTTGGGCACCCGCTGCACCAGCTGCTGAGCCTCGCGGTAGGCGTCACGCAGCTCCTTCTTCCATTGCACCAGCTCGGGGTCGCTCTGCACACAGCCCGAGGTCTGTCGGCGGGGGGCCCAAAGGCCACTCTGTCCCCGCCCCCACCCACCGCCCCGGGCCCCCACTCACGTCGCACTGCAGGACGAACTGCTTGCCGCCGCGGATCTTGAGAAGGAGGCACTTTCGCTCCTTGATCTGTGTCTCCTCCACCGACTGGATCTCCTCCATGGTCAGCAGGCTCTGCTGCGGGGCGGGGAGCGGGCGGTGAGGGCACGGGACAGGCCCCGCCAGCCGCCAACCCCAGGGGCCCCGGCCCACTCCTTACCGGGGCCTCGCCCTCGCCCCGCCACTCGAGCCGGTTGGGGAACAGGTAGAAGTACCGCCGCTGCCACTGGGTCAGGAAGGGGTTGCCCATCTTGGACATGTAGCCGTGCATGATGCAGTCCTTGCCCAGGGCGTAGTCTGATGCAAGAGAGTGAGAGGGGGACTCAGCCGGGCCCGCTCCGCCCGGGTTTGAATCCTGGGTCGGCTGCTCTCTGGCTGTGACCTTGGCTGAAACCTGAGCCTGTTTCCGATCTTTAAGGCGGGCACTGGGCGCCCACAGCAGCCGCCAACCCTCACCTTCCTCGTGGCCCAGCTGCTTGTTTTTGGTTTTCTTGCGGGCCTCCAGCCGGTCCGTCTCAGCGTTGATGGTGTCGAAGACAGTCTCTGCCACCTCCTGCTGCCACCGCTCCGAGATGGTGAGGGGGAAGTTGCGGTAGAGCTCCTGGTCGCTGTCCAGTAACTTCACCGCAGGGCCAGGGAAGAGACATCCATCGGGCCACAGGCCTGCCTGGCTGCAGGGCCCCGGGGCAGGGTGGTCTGGTCCAACCGCCGCCCCCAGGGATGTTTGGGGAGGAGAAGCCTGAGGCCCAACAGGCAGACGGGGCTGGCATGGGGGTCTCACAGGGCAGAGGAGGGAGGAGGATGCCAGCCGGGCTGGGCTTAGAGCTCAGGGCTGAGAGGCCAGGCAAGGGCCAGTACCTTGATTCCCTTTGTGTCCTCCTCATCAAAGGAGCCAATGTCGAAGGCGTCTGCCGCATTCACCTCCCCTCGTGGGGGCATTAGCGGGGGAGGGTACTGTAGCAGAACAGGGGCTGAGCATCAGCTTGGGGCAGGGGCTACAGAGGGCCCCACCTGGCCCCAGCCCCCAGGCTGTTACCTTCTGCAGGAAGACCATCTGCCAGTCCAGGGAACGGAAGAAGGGGCTCTCCTTCACTTCCTGGGCCCTGCAGGGAGAGCGGGTCATCAGGGCTTGGCACCACCCAGGCCGGGGGGCAAAGCCTGGGCTGTGGGGCAGGTGGCCTAGGTTAACTCCTGGTGCAGCCACTCTCTGGCTCTGCGACCTTGGGCAAGTCCTTTAAACCTCAGCCGGTTTCCCCATCTCTAAAATGGGGAGAACAGCAGTTCCCACATCGTAGGGCTGGCGTGAGTTTTAATATTGTGAATCGTGCCACATCATGCTCAGCACTTAGTAAATGTTTAATAAACATAAAAAGCTGCTGTCCTCATCATCTGTGTTACAAGGCCCCTCGGGAAGCTGGTCCACACCCCCCTCCAGCAGCTGCACCACAGGGAGCCCTCCCCCTGAGAACACTGGGCAGGGCTGGCCACGCCCCAGCTTGTGAACTCTTCAAAGGAGGCTGGGACCATGGAGGAGGCTCCAGCGACAGGACACAGGCCTTGTCTTCTTAGGGGCACAGGCAGAGGCTTGGGCAGACTGGCCCAGCAGCCCACTGCAGAGGCCTGGACACAGCAGCGTGGACACCACCCAGGGCCCAGCAGGGAGGGAAGGCCTGGGACAATGGCCCTGGTCTCAGGCACTCACCCTCGGCCCAGGCAGCCTAGCCTCCTGTTGACGTCCCTCTGTAGCAGGCCCTCCAGCAAGGAGCGGAGCTCAGGGGAGAAGGAGTCGGGCAGCTCCACAGCCTGCAGGGAGGAGTAGGGGGACGTTGGCAGAGGCCCGGGCCCCATCCCAGCTCTGGGGCTCCTGAGGCTGCTTGGGGCAGGGGCGGGAGGGTCCAGGCCCCCAGCAGAGGGAGAGCTTCCTAACTGGCCCCTAGCAGGCGTCTCTGCTCTGACGACAGAGAGAGGAGCGCCTACAGGGAAGGAGGCCAGAGTGGGGTTAAGTGGCTGGAGATGGCTGCTGGCGGGTGAGACCCTGATGCCCGCAGGAGACCCCAGCCTCACTGTGGCCCCCCGTGGACTCCGCCCAGCCTCCCCGGGCTGGGACCCTCCACGCACCATGGTCAATGTCATTCTGTCGATCTCATGCTTGTCTTTGGTCTTGTGCTGCCGGAAAGGGCTATGCCTGGGCAAGAAAGGCCGAAGTCCAAGGTCAGAGAACGGGAATGGGGAAACTGAGGCAGGCAGCATGGACGATCCTTGCCGGCCCGGGGAAGAGCCTGTCTCTGTCCCGCCCCCCCCCCCCCCCCCCCGCCCCGGGACGGCCACTCACCCTCGCAGCAGCTTGAAGAGCATGCAGCCCAGGGAGAACCAGTCGGCGCTGCTGTCGTAGGCCACGCCCTTCTGCAGAACCTCGGGGGCCATGTACCCATGGGTGCCCCTGTGGGAGCGAGGAGGCCATGAGTGGGTCTGGTGGAGGGTGCGGGAAGGGAGAGGGGGCTGGGGCACTCACACGCTGGCATGGGGCTTCTTCTTGGAAAAGTCGCAGGCCAGGCCCAGGTCTGAGATGCGCACGTGGCCATGCTCGTCCAGCAGGATGTTGGCCGGCTGTGGAGGAAGCCCAGTGAGCCGTTCCCCCGAGCAGCTCAGGACAGGGCCCGGCCGGGCAATACGCCAGCTGGGGCGCTGTCTTTGCTCTAGAGGGTATGCGTGTCCAGGGACAGGGCCCTGGGTCGGGGGCGCGCAGGCAAGGAGCCGGGCCGGGCCTGTCTGGGGAACGGGGGCAGCCTGTGCTGGGAGGAGGGCGGGGCGCCTCACCTTCAGGTCCCGGTAGACGACAAAGCGGTTGTGCATGTGCTCCAGGCCCAGGATGATCTCGGCCGCGTAGAAGCGCATGTCGGCCTCGGAGAAGACCCCGTGCTGGGACAGGTGGTAGTGCAGGTCCCCGCCTGAGGGAAGCAGCCGAGCAGGGGGGTGCTCAGCTCCCACCCCGGCCCCCAGCCCCGAGGTCCACCTGGGGCCAGGCCGGGCACTCACCGTTCATGAGATCCAGGATGAAGCTGAGCTTGTCTGGCGTGTGGAACGCATACGACATGCAGACGATGAACGGGCAGTCCTAGGAAGGGGTGGGAGAGGAGGTCAGCAGAAGCTGCGCCAGGTTCCGAGCCAAAGGCTGAGCTGGTGGCCAGCTGCCCGCTCACCCCGGTGCTGACGAGGGAGAGCATGATGCGCTCGTTCAGGGCCAGTGTCTCCCCTTGCTTCATCTTGATGCGCTTCTTGTCCAGACACTTCATGGCATACCTGCAGGGGAGGGGCTGGTTGGTCAGGCGGTCCGCTGGCACCTGCAGTGCAGGGCCCCAGGGGCGAGGCGGGGTGGGCAGTCCTCAGGGCCCTTGTGGGGAAGACTAGACGCCACGACAAGCGTATGACACACAGAGACAGAGAGAGGGCAGAAGTGCTGGTGGGCCAGGGCTCCAGGGGCCACGGCAGGTACCACAGCAAGAACCGTGTGTGGCCCTCTGCGGACACCTGCCCATTCAGGGCACCCCTCCGTGGCCCTCCTCTCCCTCAGGCATGCCACCAAGTGCTCACATCTTGCCCGTGTCGGCCTTCCGGCACCCGTAGACCTCACCGAAGCCCCCTCGCCCGATGATACGGTGCACGCTGAAGTCGTTCATGGTCAGCTGCGGGGACGGCAGCGATGGGGTCAGTGCAGGATGCCTGGGCCCCGCCCTGGGGCCACCGTCGTCATGTGCTTCCCTGCCTTGAGCTGTCCCCGCTGGGCTCCTGCACCAACCCCACAGCCAGCCCCTGGGCGTTGAAGGGTCGACTCCCCTGGCCTCCCCGGCCCTGGCCCAGCCCTGGGGCCCGGGTCCCTGGGGAGGGGCAGCAGGGAGGGGGCTCTCCACGCCCACCCAGCCCACTCACATGGATGTTGAGCTCCACATTCTTCCATTGGCAAAATCGTGTGAATTTATCGCTGCGAGAGAAGAAACCAGGCTCAGTTGAGCCTTAGAAAGTGAGTGAAATGATGCTGGGGTGAGCCGGCCTCACCCACTACCATCCCCTGGGCTCCCGAGCCTCAGTGCCCTCTTCTGGGGTTGCCCAGGAAGACTGCCAGCCCGAGCTGCCCCCAGCCCGTGCAATGCTGGCGCTGCTGTCTGTCTGTGGGTTCCTGCTGAGATAAGCTTAGAGGTGAGGTCTTCCAGTCTGACCCCGACTTCCTGCTACCACATCCACAACAATGCTCACCCCATCCCTGCTTGCATACTTCCAGTGACACACCACTCATTCCCTGTGAAGCCCCCACTCCACGACTAAGCAGCTGGGACATTAAGAAAGCTGTTCCCTGCATGGAGCTGAAATCTCCCTACAACTCCCACGCACCGTGAAGGCCACAGTGGGCAGCGGGGTGGGCAGTGTGTCCTCTCGGGCCCATCCCTACCACCAGCCTGATGCTTCTCAACCCCGACGGGCCCAGCAAGGGGCTAGACAGTCCATGGGAAGGAAGATGCATGGGTGGTCCCTCGCTCCCTTTCGACCCTCCCTGGACAGGCTTGGAGATGCCTGGTGCTGAGAAGGGTGGGGCGGGAGTGTCGGGGAGTGTCAGGGAGGTGACGACCTCTTAGGAGCCCCCGCGATGACGTGTAGACAGCCCCAGGGGCCCGTGCGTTGGGGACTAAAGCAGGCTGGCTTCTCTCCTCCGCGCCATCCATGCCCCTTCTCAGAGCGGCCCTTCCCCACCTTCTGCTGCCGCTCACAGCCCGCTCTCACCTCTCAATGAATTTCTGGAACACATCTCCTCGGAGGTTCTGACAGATCTCTTCGATGTATGGCTACAGGAGGAAGCAGGAGGTTGGTGGTTGAGCCAGAGTGGGAGCTGACCAGGCTCCGGGACCTGTGCTGCCCAAGGGGGACCCCGGCTGGGCTGGGCAGCAGCGGGGAAAAGGCCAGCACACACCTGGAAGAGATCCGGAGGCACCTGCTTCTTCACCAGATGGCCCTGGACGTGCTCGATGGCACTTTTCGAGAAGGGCTGGGGAAGAGAGAGGTGTGTTCGTTCTCCACGGGTCCACCCCTCCCGTCCCCACGCCCCTGCCAGCACGCGGGCCCGGGCACTCACGTGTGAGCAGGCCAGCAGCTCCTTCATGATGTACGTGTCAAAGATCTCCCGGCTGCAGGCCAGGCGCTCCTCCTCTGTCTCCAGCTTCTCGTATTTCTTGATCTAAAGGACAAGATCCCCACAGGTGAGCTTTGGCCCAGCGGGGCGCGGGGGTGTCTTACAGATTCAGCGAAAGCAGCCCAAGCCCTGCCCCTTTCTCCACGCACAGCAGGGCCAGGCTAGCCCAGCCTCACCCCCTCGTAGAACTCCACCAAGGGCTTGGCCTCCTCCAGGTGCTTCAGGCAGAAGTCTCGGAAGAGCAGGTACCCTGAAAGCAAGCACTGTGCATCACGCAGAGCCACACACCCCGCAGAGGCCTGCCCATACGGAGGGTGGGGTGGGCTTGGGGCTTCCTGGGCAGAACTGGCCAAGGAGGTGGCAGAGGTGATCTCTGCTCCAGGCAGAGGCTGGGCAAGGTGGCCTCGGAGGCTGTCGCCAACCAAAGATTCTTGGAGTCGGGGCGCCTGCATCTCTACCCCTCTCAGAATCTGCTTCCTCAGATGATGGCTGGAAAGTGACAGGTGCCCTGGTGAGGCAGAGGTGGGGAGTAGACTCTGGCGCCTGGGTCCCCCACCCTCTCACTGCAGTCTGGGGCCTGTAGCTCCTCAAGGAGGGCGACACACCCACCGGTCAGGCTGTGCAGGGTCAGTGAGATCCACCCGGCCCAGGCCAGGGCTGCTGTGTGGGGGCAGGAAGGCAGCCTCCGGGCGGGGATCGGGGGGCTGTTCCTCTCCCTGGGCCTTACACCCGCCTCTGTCATCTGGCTGATTTTCACAGCAGCCACGAGAAACAGGCAGACAGGGAGGGCAGGTCCAGCTGGGGAAACCGAGGCTCAGGGAGACCTGTCAGGCAGGCGGTGTGTGGCAGCATGAGTAGAACTCAGGGCCCTTCTGTCCAGTGGCAGGTCCTGGGAAGGACAGGCCAGAGAGTGTGGCCTTGGTGCAGGGGGCCTCACAGGGCATGGGCCTCTGGGGAAGGGAAGAGGTGAGACGGGCTGCAGTAAGGGATCACGGGAGACCTTGCATGGGCTAGGCCTCATCCTCCCCAGGGATGGGGGCCGGAAGGCTGGCCCCAGAGCAGCCCTGGAGGGCAAAGCAGAAGGAAGGGTGGTCTCTACTCCCTCCAGCCCAACACGCGTGACCAAGCTCGAGCTGGGTGACTTTCCACACCTCTTGGGGGCACCGTCCCCACTGCCTGGGCACCTCCACCTCTGCCAGAGCTCGCGGCCAGCACTTCTGGTAAGGGCAGACTGGCCTTTCGATAGTGTGCCTTTAGTGACTTGTGACCAGGGCTTCCCAGTGGGCCAGGGGCTTTCACTGCCACTGCCTCATCTGGCCCTCCAACAGTCTTGGGCAGCGGGGCTCCTGAGTCCTAGCTCCCAGGTGAGACTCAGAGAGGTGAAGCAATGTGCCAGGTCACACAGCACAGGCAGGCGACTCACACGGCGTGCTTCCCGACACACTGACTCGCCCGATCCTGCCAGGCCGGGCCACTCCCATTTCAGAGCCGGAGCCGTGTGTGGCCGAAGCCTGCTTCCCTGTGCCCCGCCTCACCCTTCCGTGTGTGCCAGGTCCGTGGGGTGGACCCACGAAGCCTTTAAGACACGGGCACTGAGGACGAGGAACGGAGGGGCCGGCCAAAGCAGGCTGCTCACAAAGAGGGCCCGTTGGGGCTGCGGGGGTGGGGGTGGGGGCGACCACAGCCTGGCGGGCGCCACAGGAAGGGCCCCGCCCCTTCCTGTCAGTTCTACCAACGGCCCCGAGCAGCTGTGCCTGCACCAAGGGGAAGCTGCAACTCTCAAAAACAAACCCCAAAGGAGGAACTTCCCTGGCGGCCCTGGGAGACTGCTGGCCCCGCCCCTTCAGGGGGGCTCCGGGGCTGACGGCCAGGGGCTGGGAGGGCACTACGTCACCGCCCTGCCTACTGCCACCGGGGCCAGCCTCGCTGGCTGCCCTGCCCCCTGCCCCGGTGGTTGGGAGGCCAAACCTCCTGGGAGAGGGGAGCACAGCCCAGTCGGCTGGGATGGGGGCAGGAAGGCGGCCCCGGGCAGCTGGACAAGTGGCAGAAGCCCCAGGGCCAGCAGAACCCCCACCGTACTCACCCAGCTTCTGGGAGAAGACCTTCTCGAAGGTCACCTCGCCCCGGTCCTCCAGGTACTTCTGCATGACGCTGCGGATGCTGAAAGACACAGGGGCCGGGGTGACCTGGAGCCCCCAAGGCTCCTGTCAGGCCTGCTGGCCCTGCTTCCCTGGAAGGTCGCTGCTTCCTCTCCCAGAATCCAGAGTGGAGGGCACTGCTGGTGGGTGTCATCGCTCTGGGTCACGAAAATATGGCCCATCCCGACAATGGGATACTACTTGGCCAGGAAATGGAGTGAAGTGCTGGTGTATGAGTGCGTCACGGTATGGATAAACCTAAGAGGATTCTGCTACGTGAACGGACAGTCACAAAAGGCCACATGTTACGTGATTCCATTTATACCACCTATCCAGAACAGGCCAGTCTACAGACAGAAAGCAGGTTAGTGAGTGTCAGGCTGGAGAAGAAAAGGGGAATAACTTCTAATGGGCACAGGGTTTCTTTATAAGGTGACGGAAACGTTCTGGAATCGGGTAGTGGTGAAGGTTGCACAACACAGTAAATGTACCAAAATCCACCGAATTGTACACTTTAACATGATGAATTTTACGTTATGTGAATTATATCTCAATATTGAAAAGGAAAAGCCAAGCCTCAGCTCCCGTGTCCCTGATACCCGAAGTAAAAACCCCCTGCCCCTGGGTCGCCTGGGAGGGCAGCAGAGCAGAGGCCACTGTTGTGACCACGGAAGCCCAAGCCCACACTCCCTGCCCCCGGCTATCTCCCCCCACTGCCGAGTGCTGTCTGGGAATGCCACACCTGGCACTTCACGCCTCAGTCACCTCTTGCTGTCCCTTCCTCTCCTTTCCTGGGCCACCTGCAGTCCCACCCTGCCAACCAGCTGTGGTCCCATTTGGACCTCACTAGCCTGGGTTCCAGCTGCCCATACTGAGGGCCGTGCTGGGCAGTCACACCTGAGCCCGTGCGATGCTCACAGGCTTCAGGATACGTGGAGCTGCCAGCAGGCCACGGATGAAGAGGACTCTGTGTGCCCACCTCTCTGTATCCCCGTACCCCTGTTGGAGCCCAGCACAGGGTCCTGCTGCCCATCACCTAGTGGAAGGTGCCATGCAACCCTGCCCCCCCAAGGCAGGCCCTCCCAGTCCTGCATTGGTGGTTCTGTGACATTAGACAGCATGAGACAAAGCCTTAGTGGGGCCCTGTCATCTGGAAGAGACTCAGGCAGGAAAGAATGTTCTGGGTCATTGGGAGAGGCCGTGTGGAGAAGGCAGAACCTCACTGGGTTCCTCAAATGCAAACAGGATGTCACAGGTGACAAAGTCCAGGGCAGGTGGGTGGGCATGGGGGCAGGCAGGGAAGACCCAGCCAGGGATGAGCCACGGGGCAGGGCGGAGGCTCAGCAGACAACACTTGGGAAGCTCGGTCCAGGGCGGCGGGTGAGCGGGCAGACTCTGCTCGGGGTAGGTACCACAGGAGGAAGCCCAGGTAGCTGATGACACTGGGCCAGGAAGGAGGGGAAGAAACAAGGTGGGGCAGGAGCAGGCTCGTCTGTTGGATGGATGGATGGAAGGACAGAAGAAGAGTTGACGAGGCCAGCTGGGTGTCTTGAGGCCCTGGGCCCCATCAGAGAGGGGGCCTGAGGAGAGAAGGCTCCAGGCAGGGCCAGTGCAGCCAGCAGACGCCACCCAACCCCTGGCCTGGGCTCGCAGGCGGGGCAACTCCTGCCCTGTCCTGCTCAGCACTTTCCTTCTCAGGTGGTCTGGGTGGAGGCCCAGGCCCTCCCGGGCCCTTGTCCGCATTCGGGCCACGCAAGACAACATGGGAGCGTGCAGAGCCGGCGTGAGCAGTCCTGGAGCTGTGACCCCTCCCCCCAGACGCTCGGAGATGCCGTGACCTCCTCCGAAAACTGTCTCCAGCAGGAAGAAGGGTGCCGATGACCTGGACAGCCCTCCTGTGTCGCCATCCTGTGACTCCAGCCGACAAGGGAAGAGCCCCAGCTGAGGGCCAACGGCCCAGTGGCCCTGAACTACCATGTCAGAGCCGGTTCCCTCCCAGAAAGTGAGGACGCCCTCCACAACCACAGGGACTCCAAGGCCGGGACGTGGCCCTCAGCCACGCTGGCACACTCTCCCCTCCTGGGGGCCACACACCTGCTCACGTCCACCAGCCACCATCAAGGACACATCTCCCTGGCCCCGTGGGACTCCCAGGGACTCAGGAGGTGAGACCAGCCCCCAAGTCCCTCATGCACTTCACACACATCCACACACATCAGAAGCTAAAAACTCTGTGACGCTGAGCAAGACACAGCCCCCACCCCGGGGCCCGTGTGACGCTGAGCAAGACACAGCCCGTCCCCGGGGCCCGCGGACCGGGGACAGGGAGCCCAGGGAGTCTGTGGGGCACATTCTGCGCCGATCTCTCAGGGCTCCCAGCTCTGCGAGGGACAGCTTGGGGCCTCCCATTCGGACAGGGAAACAGGCCGGGGGGTGTGCTGGCTGAAGCACAGTGGGGTGGGCCCAGTCCAAGGTAGCGAAGGCTTGGCAGGGTCACGAGACCAGGCAGCTGGGAGGTAGGGGTGTGGAGCCCGGGGACCCTGCGAGGGCCAGATTTCTCCTGGGAGGTGGACAAAGCAATAAAGAGGGAAGAAATATCACAAGATGTTGATCTTCCATGGGGCTGGATGGTCAGAGGGAACGTCCAGACAGGCAGATGCAGGTGACAGGCAGGGTGACTCCAGCCTGTCAGATGACCCCATGGGGCAGCTGGGCATAGCCCCTGCAACAGTCACTGGGAAGCCCCCTGCCCCTGAACCAGCAAGACTGGCGCCAGCTCAGCCAAGGTGGCGCGATGGGAATGCCCAGCCCAGAGCAGTGCCACTTCCCGCTGCGGGCTCGTGGGCTGGACGTGCAAAGGCCGGGAAACGCGCTCGCAGAGGGCCTGCCCGCGAGAGAGCGGAGCCGCCAGCTCCTCTCCAGGCATGGCACCCGGCGCGGGCCTTCTGCCCTCCTGGGGGCTCTGCCACCGGCTCAGCCCAGGGCGCGGAGGAAAGGCCCGGGCTCCGCGCTGCTCAGTGGCCAGGCCCTGCCTCCCTCGGAAGGCTGCACAGGGTGGATGGCCACAGCATTCTTCCCAGCCCGCAGCACTTCCACTTTCTTCCTTAAAAAGAAAAAATGTTTTCTAAATAAAATAAACACACCCCCCCAACCAAACACGAGGTCAGACTCAGCGGAGTCCTTGAAGGAGAGGCCCCCAAGGCCGCAACGTTAGGGTTTCCTGTCCATTCCCACAGGGCTGGAGCCCAGGGAGCTGGCAGGTCAGACAAGTGTGTTATGGGGGATGCTCCCGCCAGGGTGGCAAGTACAGGCTGGCACAGGAGGCGGTGGCGGCCTCCTGGGCTGGGTCACCTTCATCTCCTACCCCCTCTCCCTGCTACTGGCGGAGTCTGAGTGGCGAAGGCCCCAGAGCAGCATTCCTGTCCCCGCCCAGGTCAACAACTCTGATATCCAGGAGCACGTGGTCCCCAGATGGACTCCAGGTTGTCCGGAGAGCCCAGTATCTGCACCCTCCCCGCCCCAGCCCCACCCCCAGCCCCCGAAGGACCCAGCCCCTCCAGGGAACGGCCTCAGTGGCCTAAGTTGCTGCAGTCGGACCGGTACCCAGGCCTGGGCTCCAAATGGCCCTCCCCACCTCCCTCCCTGAGGCCAGGCCAAGTCACAGACTTTAAATGTCCAGTTTCCCCACTTGTAAAATGAGGATGTCAACAAATGCTGAATTGCCAACACCAAGCTGGCCACTGAAAATGGCGGAGAGGACACAGCAAGAGGAGAACGCAGCCCTGCTGCGAGGGCCGTCAGCTCCCTCCCTCTCCTGAAGGGAGCCCTCCTGCTGGAACCCCCAGCAAGCGCCTCCTTCTGGAATGTGATCAGAAGCTCCCCAGTCTTGCTGGGGTCTCAGCCCCACACCTGCTGTGTCCTCAGAGGGTGGGGCTCTGACTGGCGAGCCTGCCCCGCCGCTGGGCCCATGAGCACCCCACCCCCGAACCTGAGCCTGAGCGGCTGCCACTCCACTCTGCTCACAGACCAGCCTCAGGCACTCGTGCCGCACAGTCTGGGAGCCCCAGTGGGCACAGCCCGATACCTGCCCTGCCAAAGGAGCAAGGGCCCCCTGGCAGGAGCTGCCCGGCCCTGCTGCCCAACAGCCAGGGCTGCTCACTCTGGCTCCAGCTGCTCTGAGGAGCAGGCCCAGCCTGACACCAGGGGAGAGAGCACTTCCGCCCTCCCAGCCCAGAGCGCGGGCTGGGGTGATGGGACGGCAGGGAGGGGGTTAGGGCTGAAGGGGAGGACTTCCGGCACCTTCCGGCGCCACATGGTTCAAAGGGAAAGCTAAGTCCTTCACTCTGTGGCACACGGGCCTCACAGATGACACCCACTCAGGGTCACAAACCGTAGCTTGTATGGACCGGGAGGGACTGCAGGGTCAGAAGCAAACACACTCATCTCGATGGTGAGGAAATCAAGGCCAGAAGAAGCTGAGTAGCTCACCCTGAGTCCCAACCAAGTTAGCGGCAAGAAAATGTCCAGCCCTCCCTGAGAAAGGGCCTCCCACCAGGCAAGGGCCTAGCCCAGCCTCTGCCGGAGAGCTGGGTGCAGAGTCCCAGGGGACCCCGGACTCTTGCCCTGCCCGCCTTGCCCTCCACCCACTGCCAGTGGCTGTGAGAGCCCATCAGGCTGGGGGCAGCCTTGGCCGGCACCGGGCTGGCCAAGGGCCATGGTTCCTGTGCTCCTGTGTGACAGGAATACCAGAACCACGAAACCTCAGGACGGTGCAAGCTGGCCTGGGGACTCCGGGCCTGGGGGGTATGGTACAGCCACTCCGGGAACCGTCACGCTCTGGGAGACGACGGAGGTTAAGCCAGCAGATCAGAGGCTGCAGCCGTGGCTGGGACGCTCCTCCGTGGCATTTCCAGGAAACCTGGCACCGAGGTGGCAGCAGCATGAGGAAGTCCCCTGGGGCTTCTTATTAATATTTCTCAGTGACTCTCCTTGGGGCTGACAACATCCTCTGAGCTCGAGGACAGGGCCACACATCAAATGGGAAAGACCAACCCAAACGGCCAACTCTGGAGCAAGTCCTGGGCCAGGGAAGAGAAAATGACAGCACAGGGCACCACACACGAGCCCACCACGAATGTCCGCAACGACCCAGGTTCCCCAGGGCACGGTGGCCACAAAGTGACAGCTTGCAGGATGTGCGGGAAAAGGCACTCCGGCGGCCTTGTCACACATCACGACTTCTACACCCCGCAATTCACTGCTGCCATCACCTCAGAACAACTTCCAGGGCTCCCTGCCCTGCAGCTCCCAGAAAGGGGGCCATCCCCGACCCCAAACCCAGAATGGCCTCCGGAGTCAGAGAACCCCCCGCTCAGAGAACAGAGCTGCTAACACATTCACACCTGAAAACCCACTTCTGAAACCCCGCTCTTTGGCCCGCGGAGACACTACCCTCCCTGTTAGCAGCGATGCAGAGAGGGCAGGTTATTGTTTTAGAAAAGGCTGCAGCCAAACGCCTCATTTTTCCTGTTTGAAACAGGTTAGTGAGAACTCGAGTGTGACTCTGTCTTATGTGTCCAGCAGAGGACACTGGCCCCTCGGGGCCACAGGAACAAAGGGCAGGTGTGCTGGAGGCTGTGCGTTCCTCAAAGACTCTCACGTGCTCGTGGCTTCTGCTGTCTGTTCTGAGGCGGGAACGTAGTATCCTGGAAGCACCAGCCGTGTGCACGCAGACCCACCCCACCGGCCCCCAGGTGCTCGGCCCCCCTGCAGAGCCTCCCTGGGTGCCCGGGGCAGGCAGGAAACACCGCTGCAGAGCCTGCCTACACCTGATGTCACCGGGAGTTTACTACTAGGAATTAATCGTGCATTAATAGGACACATTTTTCCCGGGTTGACAGAGCCCAGATTCCCCGACACGGATTCCAACCTGTCATGCTCACGCGCCCTTCAAATCCTTTTCCTGAGGGAACAGCAGGCAGGCGAGCAACTTAATGGCAAAAATGTGAAACCCCATGATCTGGAAAGGAGAACAGATGGGAAAAGATGTCCCGGAGACCCATTCCTGGGGAACGCGGGGGCTTCAAAGGCCCAGAGGGAATGACTGCCCAAAAGAGGATCTTGTTTTGTGGGGGGAGGCGGGGGCGGAGAACGCTGCTACTGGAGTGGAAAGTTCTGGGTAAGGGATAAAGGCTGAAAACAGCAGGGTTTCTCCTGGTGATGCAGAACTGGAAGGAGAAGGAAGGGAGAAAACCACCCCCTGCACCTCTTCCCGCTCCACAAATCAAGGGCAGGAAGTCCTGGGAGCAAAGAGTTAACAGGAATGAAGAAGCAGCGGAGGAAGAGCTGCGGGTCTGGGAGACGGGGAAGCCAGAAAAGGGCAGGAAGGAGGAAATCCACGGTGGGGGAGGGACCAGGAAAGGAAGAGCCGAGAGAATGGGAGGCTGCAAGAGGCACCGGGCTCTGACATCTGCCGCTGGGGCTGCCACTGTCACCAGGGAAGGCAGGGACATCTCCTGGGACCGCCCAGGCCGGTCTCCTCCACCAGGAGCCCAGAGATTAATTACACGAGGCCTCCGTGGTCACATGAAGCAAATGACGCTAATTGCAGGACTGCTGCCACTGCCGGGAAAGCGAGATAGCGGCTCCTTCAGGGAGAGGCCCAGACCACAGACCCCGAGGGCCGAAGGAGCGGAGAGGTCACCGGTGAAGGGCAGCCCCTCGTTTTACCGAGGTGGAAACGGAGGCAGGCTGGGCCAGCATAAGGGACGTGCTGGGGCCCATGTGAGCTGGGACTGCGGTGGGATTAGAAGCCGGTCTCCTGATTCCAGCTGCACTGCTGCCTCCCTCCATGAGAAGCGCGAGAAATGGGTCTGTTTCCTCGGGTTCTATAGGGTGACAGAAGGGAAAGCCCGCGTGCCAACTGAGTGGCACTGTGCCCAACAGCTCCTGTTCCGCAGCGCTCAGAAGTCAGAGCTGTGATGGCAGCCCCAGCTCCCGGCCAAGCCACAACCTGGGCACCAGCCGCAGGGAGGCTGCCAAGAGGGACCACCCCAAGATGGGAACGGCTCCAAATGGCACCTTGTCATAGACAAACCGCGGCCTTCGTCCCTGGCCCTGACCCCAGGCGTAGAGCCGTCTCCTCCGTGCACTAGCTTTGCCACAGCAGCTCAGCTCTGTCCCAGCCAGCGGCGAGGGGCTGGGCCTTGATGGTGCCGGGGGCTGCCCTTGTGCTTCCGGGCCAGGGGTGCCAGCTGGCACATTCCACAAAACAAGGACCGGGCTGAGAGCAGAGGTACAGAGGGGTGTGTGGAAGAAATGATGCATAGCAGGAGTCCAGAGACCCCAAGTTCAAGTGCCATCTCGCCTCTGGGACCAAGTCTCTTCCCCTCTCCCAGCCTCAGTTGCTTCAACTATTAAGTGGGAAAATACCACCTGCCAGGCCTGTTTCCCACAGTCGTGAAAAGGATAAAATGGAGTAAAAAGCACTTTGCAAACTGGGAAGTGCCAGGCAGACGTAAGATACAGTCATAATGATCTTCAGGGCAGGAGACATCTGACACAGGGGGTGGGCAGAGCATAAAGCAAAGGGTGGCATATCCTCCGAGGCGGGAGGCCTGGATTCCTAGGCCCTTCCCCAGCCTTAGCTCACTAACAGTCACTGCTAGGGCCTCTAGTCCATCTCACAGGTGTGGGCAATCTGCCCAATGCAGCGCCGCCGCCAGACGGTGACCCTACCTGAGAGCCCATGACACCTGGCTCTCGGTCTTCTGCTGTGTTCCCCTAAAACTCACAGCTCACCTGGTTTCAGACACTATACACAGTCCTGATGTTTCTTGAGCAACTACTACATGCAAGGCATGGCCTTGCCAACCTCACAGGTTGGTTTTTGGATCGACTGAGATGACAAAGGTCAAAAATAAATAATTATAATTTCCACCATTACTCCTATCACCACCATCAATATCACAGATGTAAAGGGGACAGGAAAAGAGGAACATCTTGTTGCTCATGGTTCTAACACCTGCAGAGCCAACCCAAGGCGGGGCCCCATCAGGAGCAATGCATTCTGGGGCGAGATTACCCAAACGCAGAGAGTTCCAGAAAAGGCCCCGCCTCGTACTTTGCAGAAGTCCAACCTGCCAGAGGGTCTCGAGGCCAAGGCCACCAAGGAGAGCCGCTGTGAGACCCAGAGGGTGACTCCCCCATTTCCTCCCTCGTGGCTTTGTCATTTCTGAACTCATTTTGTTCTAACTGTCGCCGATCCCTGGACAGCCCGCAGCTGACAGTCAGTCTGGTTCCCGTTTTGAGAAATCTGATTGCAAATGTCTTAGAAAAAAAGGGCCCTAACGGCCTTTTCAAAACGCAGGCCAATTTTCCTCTCCCAGGCCTGGTGTTCAGTCAATCTGAAACCCAGAGAACGGGTCACAGAGGATGGCACCAGAGACGTGGGCACCGTACCCCCTCCCCACCGCCGCAGCCTTGGGCCCTGCTTCAAACACTCAGGATGCCACAGAGTCACAGTCCTTATTTCACACCATCCACATTTCACAGATGAGAAAACCGAGGCCCAGAAATGGGAAGGGACTTGCCCAAAGTCACATGATAAAGACCAGGAGAGCTAGGACGGGCCCAGGCTCCTGGGCTGGCAGGGCACCAGCATGGCAAGTCTTAGGCAGGGATGGAGGAGCTTCTGGGGCTGGCCTCACCACGCAGCATGAGAGATCGTGGTGGGCACATGGCTCCTGTAGATGCAGAATGGCCAGGCCCCCCTGACTCAGGCCACAGTGGTGGACACTGTGTGGAAACAGAAGCCGGAAGCCCCGATCTGGTGGCCAGCCACCACCCTGGATGCTGGTGACACTGGGCAGGCCACTCACCTCTGGGCCTTCAGCTTCCCCACCTGTTCCATGGGGACAAAACCACACCTGACCTACCCGCCCATGGGCTGCTGTGAGGCTCAGGCAATGGGAAAATACTCTAGAAGCCGTAAAATGCTGGACAGCCTCAGCTATTGTCCGTATCCTGTCCACTCCTGTGCCCAAATCCTGAACAGATGAAACTTGGATATCAGGTGCAATGATATCAGTTACCTCACAGAGAGGTGGCAGCTGTGGTCCAGCTGCTGCAGGGGTGCTGGGACGTCCCCTGGCAAACAGTACCCACGGGGCACCACAGGCGGGCCTCACCAGAGGAGGGATTCGAGGGGAGAGGGACTGAGGGATGTGGCGCACACCATACCCTGATCCCCACGCTACCCCGGCCCCCAAAGCACTCTCAATCCCCACCCCAGGCCAGTGACCCGCCAGAAAAATGGGGAAGATCCAGGAAGACTTGTCTGCCCCAAACCTCACAGAAGTGTCCACCCGAGGGGGACCGGGGCGGGGGGGGGGGGGGTGTGGAACCCCAAGGCGGGGATGCCGAGAGTAGGGGCGGCGAAAGGATGGGCGATATAGTCAGGCCAGGTAGATGAGCAGGCAGAGGAGGGGACTCCACGGGACCCGGGGCCACCCGGAGGAGGAGAAAGGGGAGCACGGAGGCTCTGGGGGAGAAGGCAAGAGCGAGGGGCTGACGGAGAAGGGGGCCAGGCGGAGTGTGTGAAGAGAAAGGCGGCAGAGTAGGGCAGGGGCACTGAGCGGGTCGGGGAGCCAGTGCAACTGGAAAGCCCCGGCGTTGGGGTGCTCCGGGTTCAGGTGCACAGGGCCTGGGGCGCAGGGGTCCGGTCAGGGCTGCGGGACGCGGAGAGCTGGCGGGGCAGAGGGGGTCTCGGGGCCAGTGCCCGGGTGGTCTGGGGCTGCGGGGTCGGGGCTCGGGGAGCGGGGCTGAGGGGCCGGGGCCGGCGCCCGCCTCACCTGGGCTCGGGCAGCAGGATCTTCTTGCTGGCGCGCGCGGCCGGCGTGGCCTTGCTCTTCTCCATGGCCATCAGGTAGCTCACATCGGCCAGCACCGCCTCCAGGTCCGCCATCTTGGCGGCGGCGGCGGCCTCTCCCGCCGCTCGGCTCCGCTCCGCTCGGCGCGCTCGGCCCGGCCCGGCCGCTCCGTCGGCCTCGGGCGCCGCCGCCTGCCTGGCCCCGCTGGGCGCCCGCGGCTCCGCTCGCCGCGGCTCACAGGCGGCGCCGCCCCATGGCGCCGGCTCAGGCCCGGCCCGGCTCGCTCGGCTCCCGCCGGGACTGCAGTCGGGCCGCCGCCGCCGCCGCCGCCGCCGCCGCCGCCGCCGCCGCCGCCGCCGCCGCCGCCGCCGCCGCCGCCCGCGCCCCGGAGCCGCCGCCGCCTCCGACCCCGCCTGCCGCGCACAGCGCCAGCGAGCCCGCGAGGGGCCGGGCGGGCGGGCGGGCGGCGGCGCCCCCTGGAGGCCGCGCGGGCTGGACCGAGCCTGACCCCCGCGGCACCCAGACCCCGCCTCAGCCCCCAACCAGGTCCTCGGCTCTCTGACCCCGACCCCCAGCCATGACTCTGACCTCAGACTTGGAACACGACAGGGACCCTGGCCAGAAGAAGACCCTAGACCCAGACCTTGACCACAGCTCAGATCACAACTCGGATCCCAGGCTCCAAGACAGACCATGGCTGTGACCCCAGACTGCCACTGCAGAACGTGATCCCAGGGACTTGGATCTCCGACTGTAGCTATAACCCCTGACCCCTGACCTTGGACAGAGTCAGAAACCTGACGCCAGACCCGGATAACATTCCTGACCCCAGACTCCAAACAGGACCCCAGACCTAGTCCTTGGACCACCACCTCAGACTCTGACCATGACCTCAGATCACCACCACCCTGGGCCCAACCCCCTTCAAACCCAGATCCTGACACTGACCCCCGACCTGCAACAGGACCCCAGATCCAGATTTTGGACCATGACCTCAAACACTGATCCCAACCACAGACCACCACCTTGATCCCATCTTGGTTACTGACCCCAACCTTGATTCCACCCCCAGACTCAGACCACTATCATGACTCCAAACCCTGGACTTAGGGGCAGGGCCCAGACCTGGGCTTGGACCATCAATCCCAGACCAGGGTTCTAGACCCAACACCAAAAACTCTGGACGTGGACCCAGGACCAGGACATCCAACCGGGACCCAGACTGGACCTAGAACCCTTAGCAGGCCGCCATGGACCCGGGACCTGACAACTGCAGTCAGACTCCAGACTTACCCCAGGCCCAATCCCCATTCTTCCTGCCCCAGACCCAATCCAGGCCCCCAGGGCTCCCACTCAGGACCAAGGACCCTGCACCAACACCACTCCCCAACCCAGACAAGAATCATCATGATTCCACAAGGTGGGATCAAACCTCTCTCAGCCTGGGAGGGCACCCAGGTCACTGTACTGCCTGGCAAGGGAAACTTACTCTGCTGACAGCCCACGGTGGGGGGGTTCCATGTATCTCAAAGCGGCACCCCTTACTCAACACGCCCTCGAGAGCCTCTCTCTGCTTTCCAAGGTGACAAGATCCCCTCCCAGTCCTGGGCACATGGAGCCAAAGCCTCATGCCAGTTGGTGGGCCAGTAATCAGAACCCTTTTGCAAAGCACAGGATTCCCCCCGCCCCGCCCCCGCTCTTTGCACTTCTCAGCCTACCTTCTGAGATCAGCCTCGGCAGAGCCTGGAACCAGAGCACATCAAGATAGTGAGGTCCCCTCGTCAGTGGGCGACACCACCATCCACCCAGATACTCAAGCCAGAACTCCAGGCATCATCCTTGGCTCTCCATCTCCCCCTTCCCTAATCTGTCACCACACCCTCTTATCTGGCCTCCAGATAAGAATCTTCTTAAACCTGTCTGCTTCTGAGGATCCCCACAGCTGCTGCCCTGATGCAGGCCCTGACCAGAGATGCCTCTCCCAAATCTAGCTCTGATAGGGTTACTGCCTGCTTAGCACTGAGAAGCAGTGCTCCCGGACCTCTGGGGCTGCTGAGAGTGGGAAATCAGAGGGGGGCCCACTCTGCCCAAAGTAGCTCAGGTGAGCAAGTTCCTTAACCTGCAAGTCAAGGTCTTGGATGACTGGGTCCTGCTCGCCTCTCAGGCCTGTGTTGCCACCATCCCCTATGCCTAGGGTCCCCCCACCAGCCTACCCATCAGTTTTTACCTCTGTGCCTTTGTTCTTCCGCCCTGTGTCTGGAAGCACTCTGTGTGCCCTCTTCCCTGGCTAATTCTTGCTCATCCATTAAGACCCACCTCCTCCAGGTAGCCTTCCCCAATCCCCTGCCTCCAATTCTGTTCATCTCCAGTTCTGCACTAACTGCCTACTTCCTTGATTTGAGAGCATCGTCAATTGCAAGATGCATCATTTCAAGTTTTTGACAGAGGGATGGGATGTGTGTGTGTGTGTGAAGCTTTATTAAATGTTTGCATCCATTGGAAAATGCATCCTGAAGTTAGAAATGCTAACGTATAAAAAAAAGTGTTCAGGGCTTCCCTGGTGGCGCAGTGGTTGAGAGTCCGCCTGCCGATGCAGGGGACACGGGTTCGTGCCCCGGTCCGGGAGGATCCCACATGCCACGGAGCGGCTGGGCCCGTGAGCCATGGCCGATGAGTCTGCGCATCCAGAGCCCGTGCTCCGCAACGGGAGAGGCCACAACAGTGAGAGGTCCGCGTACCGCCAAAAAAAAAAAGGGTTCATACCTCCTCCCACTGCCCACCGTGGGACCTGGCACAGGAAGGTAGAGTCAATGTTTGATGAATGAATGAGTGACTGAGTGAATGAGCTCCACAGCCCAAGGTGGCACATGGAGTTTGGGGTAGAAGACGGCCAGAGGCACAGGAGGATGCGCCAGAAGGCCTCTAACTTCCTCTCCTCCCGCCTCTCCCCAACTCTTCTGGACTCTAACTACAGCCACCTGGGGTTTCTGGAACCACTCCTATTTAAAAATCCTGTCTAAAGAACTCATCAGACCAGAGTCCCCGTGAATTCTGAAAAACCAGCCATCCTGCTCCCGGAGGTGGCCCTACCTCCCCGACACCACCTGAAAGCCCAGAAGGCCCTTCCCAGCCACTGCCCAACCCACAACCCAGGCAGGCCTGAAGCTGGGGTTGAAGGAGAGGGAGAGAGAGAGAGAGAGAGAGAGAGAGAGGGAGAGAGGGAGGGGGGGAGGGAGGGACGGAGGGAGAGAGAGAGTCTCCAGGGCACCCCTCACTGATTCCTGGGACCCTGGAAAGCAGCTCTTGGAAGCCCTGGGCTGGGGCTTTTTTTGGGTAGTGCTGCCCTCTGGTGGTTGAGGGAAGGTCGATTGTCAACCTGCCTTTTCAGGCTGGCTTCAGTCGTTTTCAACCAACTTTGGTGCCTAGACCGTGTCAGCCTCTGGTTGGAATGCTAGGAGTGAATGAGGAGTGGAACCCCGTCTCTGCCTAGCTGGCAGGACTGCAGATACATCATTACCTGGCATCTTGCCCAGATGACTAGTAGGTGTTGCAAATTTAACACGTCCCACACTGAGCTCTGGCTCCGCACCCAGCCCGGTCCCACCTGCTCCTCTCCCGCCTCCCCATCTCAGTAGTGGCTCCTTCCTCCTCCGAAAAAACGGAGTCATCCTCCATTCCTCTCTTCCCTCACTTGCCTCTGCCGCCCCCCCCCCCCACCCCCACATACACATGCTCTCATCCAGCCTGTCCTGTCGACTACCTGGTGTGTCACCCCAAATCCTTCCACTGTGCCCTGCTAAACCCGATCTGAGTCCCATCACCTGGGGCTGCCTGGCGCTGATGCCTGCACCAGCCTCCTCCCTGCCTCTCCTCTAGCCAGAGATTTTTTGTTTATTTATGTATTATTAAATAAATAAATTTACTTATTTATTTATTTTTGGCTGCACTGGGTCTTCGTTGCTGCACGCACGCTTTCTCTAGTTGTGGTGAGCGGGGGCTGCTCTTCGTTGTGGTGCGCCGGCTTCTCATTGCGGTGGCTTCTCTTGTTGCAGAGCACAGGCTCTAGAAGTGCGGGCTCAGGAGTTGTGGCTTGCAGGCTCTAGAGCACAGGCTCAGTAGTTGCGCTGTGGCATGTGGGATTTTCCCGGACCAGGGCTCAAACCCATGTCTCCTGCATTGGCAGGCAGATTCTTAACCACTGCGCCACCAGGGAAGTCCCTATTTATTTATTTATTTATTTATTTATTTATTTATTTATTTATTTATTTATTTTGGCTGCGATGGGTCCTAGCTGTGGCGGGTCTTAGCTGCGGCATGCGGGGATCTTTAGTTGCAACATGCGGGGAACTAGTTCCCCGACCAGGGATCGAACCCGGGCCCCCTGAAGTGGGAGTGTGGAGTCTTAACCACTGGACCACGAGGGAAGTCCCTAGCCAGAATTTTTACAGGCCTAAATCTAACCCCGTCTCCAATGACCACCCCTGCACTTAGGGAAAACCCACCCCTCTCTGTGGCCTGTGAGACCTGCAGTCTGGCCCCTGCCCATCTGTCTAACTCAGCCCACTCGCCCTTCCCTGTGCCCTTTATTCTCCAGTCTCTCTGGTCTTCCTTCTGTCACTACAACAAGCCAAGTTCATTTCCACCTCCGGGTGTTGACTTTATAATTCCCCTTGCCTGGAATGACCTTCCTTTCCCTCCTCTCCGGCAAGAAAGACTCCTGCTCACCCTGCATCCCAAGGGCTGCAAACTTCCTGTTCATTTTTCGTGAAAAAAAAAAAGTTCCTGTTCAGGGGGCTCTCCCCGGGTGACCCCGTTTGTTGTGGTCACTGGTGCACTCTTCAACCCTCACCATGGCACTGGGCACAAAGTTAGGGCCACAAGGAGAAAGAGGATTCAGTGGTGGCCCAGTCTGGTGAGGAAGAAGACCCCTAAATGAATGCCTCTAATTAACCTGGCAAGAGCTATAACGTGAGGAGATGGGGAGCTCAGGAGAAGAGAGTCAGGGGAAGAGTTGGGGAAGGTCTTAACTTGACATTGTATGCACGTGAGCATGAGTGAGTTTGGGGGTGAGGACTGGCATGTGCCAAGGCCCAGGGGTGCAAGTTTCCTCCTGCTGGGGCTTCACCCCTTGGTCTCCATCCTGGGATTTGAAGATCCAGGAGGATGAGCTTGAGGGCTTCCCAATCTGTACACCTCACCAGGGGTGTGCAGATTAACCAGGAGAAACTCCTGCCTATGGTGGACAGCCACCTCTTTGATGTCCCGGGGCCCAGACAGTGCCAGGCTCTCGCTAGGCTGCTGGGACTTCACCTCATTTACTCATCCACTTATCCAACAATATTTGTTGAGCTCCTACTACATGCCAGGCACTGGTGCTTGGCCTTGGGGATCCAACATGGAGAGAGACAGTGAATCTATGGGCAAACCATACATAATAAACACTGACACTTACTGGGTTCTCCTCACGTGCAGGGCACTGTTCCTAGAACCCAGATGATCTCATTTAATGCTCAAAACATCCTTATGAGGCAAGTGACAAGTTATTGTAAGAGCCAGCAGCTCCTCAGGTGAAGTCGGGGAAACCTCTGCGGACTGGCACTTTTGCCAGAGCTAGGCTAGGAGGGAAGCAGCTTTGTTAGGGGCAGGGAAAAGAGCTTTCCAAGCATGTGGAACAGCAAGTGCACAGGCCCTGAGGGAGGAAAGAGCCTGGTTATCGAGGAGGTTCCTACATCTCCAGGAGACAGGCTCTTTGCTCCCTCCCGCACAGTCCAAGGACCTTTGATGGCCCACAACTCTGGGCCAGGCTTCCAGACCGCTGGCTCCGCCTAACCCACTTCCCTGGAGCAGCGGCTCTCCTCGGAACCCTCCGTAAAGTCACGAGCCCCACGGCTGCCCCGGGCCCCAGTCTCCTTTTCCGCCTTGGAGCTTCCGCGCGGCGTGGCCCCGCCCCTGAGTCCGGGCCCGCCCCTGAATCCGGCCCCGCCCCAGCCCTGCCCCAGCCCCCGGCCGCCTCCCGGGGCCGTTCCCAGCGCGCATGCGCCTCGACGTCCGAGGCTCAGCCTGTCGGTGGGTCGTGCTGCGTTCGCACCGTGGGTGTCTGTGCCTTGACCCTCTCAGCCCGCCAGTGAGTGACCCAGTCAGGGTCTCGTAGCCCCCACCGGCCCCACTGTGGCGACTGGTACTTGCCGTGTCAGGGGGAGGGAGGATGTGTGCGGAAAAGACCTGGGGTCAATGCTAGTGCCACTTCCTGCTGCCTCTCTGGGTGCCTTAGGCAAGTTACTGAACCTATCTGAGCACTGCCTTTCTCATCTGTACCCGGGGCGCCTCCCTCCTGGTTTCACTGGATTGTTTTGAGGATAAACGGAGATGATGTGTGTGCAGTGTCGAGCCGAGGGAGATGGCTTGCTGAGTGGCCACTGTCCTGAGTACCTTGGGCCTCACTTGTGCCTCTCTCTCAGCGTCCTCCATGGTCTCTTTTCTCTCATTTCTCTTCTCCCCTCCTCCTTTCTCTATCTCTTTCTCTGCCTTTCCTTTTCTGGGTCTTTCAGGGTGTTTCTCTCTGGGTCTGTGTCTCCTTCTGCTTCTCTCCCTCTGTCTTGCCATCCTAGCACTGTCATGGCACAGTCTGGGGTCATAGCAGCTGGACTTCCTGCCCCCCTTGTAGCTCTCTGGAGTGGGGTGGGTGGGGAGGCAGAAGCGCCAGGCTGAGGGCAAAACAGGTCCTCCCCGACGTTGGGTGTCTGCTCTCACTGTTTCCTGCCCGTACATGGGTGTCAGTCAGCACTGAGGTTTCCTTTCCGGCCTGGCACCTGGAAAGGTGGTGGTAGGGCGAGTCTCCCCAGCCAGCAAGTGCCAGGCCTGCTCTGCTGCTGGCCACCCAAATGGCACTTAGCACAGAGGTGGCCTGCGAGGGTGGGGGGAGCTGGTATTGGCCCTCTCCCCAGGTCTAGCTACATCATTTGTGGGGTCCACTGCAAATAAAATGCATGTCCTCTTGCTCAGAAATTTCAAGATGGTGACAACAGTGCATTAAACTAAGTGTGGGGCCCATCTGAGGGCAGGGCCCCGTGTGACTGCGTGGGTCACTCGCCCATGAAATTGGTCCTGCTTCCCTCTCCTATAAGTCCACTTTTCATTATGCTCAGTAAATTTCCTTATCGCTCGACTCCCAGGGCAGATGAAGGGGGGAAGCAGAGCGAGCTGTCTAGCCCCACCCTTAAGAAGTTCAAAGTGCCATGGGAGGGCTTCCCTGGTAGCACAGTGGTTAAGAATCCGCCTGCCAATGCAGGGGACACGGGTTCAAGCCCTGGTCCGGGAAGATCCCACATGCCACGGAGCAACTAAGCCCGTGTGCCACAACTACTGAGCCTGTGCTCTAGAGCCTGTGAGCCACGACTACTGAACCCACATGCCACAATTACTGAAGCCTGTGCGCCTATAGCCCGTGCTCCGCAACAAGAGAAGCCATCGCAATGAGCAGCACATGCACCTCAACAAAGAGTAGCCCCTACTCACTGCAGCTGGAGAGGGCCCGTGCGCAGCAACGAAGACCCAACACAGCCAAAAATAAATAATTAAAAAAAAAAAAAAGTGACATGGGAGGGGGTGTGGACAAACACCCAACCTGGTTGCTCAGCAGGCACGAGGGAGCTGGGTGGGGTAAAGCCTCAAGCTCCAGAGTCCCAGGCCCAGAATTCACGTATGTCCCAGCCCTGGCACTGACCCTTCACTTTACCTCTCTGAGCCTTGGCTTTATAGAATGAAGACACCTGCCCACCACCCCCTGCCCTGGCTGGGGTATGGGCATGAAATGCTATTGCTTGTACACAGAGGCTAGGGAGCAGGGCAGATAGGACCAACTCTGCAGTCAGTCTCCAGGTTTTACTAGCAAAGACACTTTAGGCAAATGTCTATAACTCAGTTTCTCAAATTTAAAATGAAGATAATAATAGACTTGCTATGTATTTACAGTAGCCAAGACATGGAAGCAACCTAAATGTCCATCGACGGATGAATGCGTAAAGAAGACGTGGTACATACATACGCAATGGAATACTACTCAGCCATAAGAAAGAACGAAATAAAGCCACTTGCAGCAACATGGATGGACCTAGAGATGATCATACTAAGTGAAGTAAGTCAGAAAGAGAGAGACAAATACTATATATCACTTATATGGGGAATCTAAAATATAACACAAGGGATTTCCCTGGTGGTCCAGTGGTTAAGACTCGGTGCTTTCATTGCCATGGCCCCGGGCTCAATCCCTGGTCAGCGAACTAAGACCCCACAAGCCATGCAGCACAGCCTTAATTAATTAATTAATCAAATATGACATGAACTTATTTATGAAACAGAAACAGACTCACATAGAAAACAAACTTATGGTTACCAAAGGGGAAAGGAGGTGGGGAGGGATAAATTAGGAGCTTGGTTAGCAGATAGAAACTACTATATATAAAACAAACAACATGTCCTACTGTATAGTATGGGGAACTATATTCAATATCTTGTAATAAACCATAATGGAAAACAATATGAAAAAGAATATGTATATATACATGTATAACTGAATCACTTTGCTGTACACCAGAAACTAACACAACATTGTAAATCAACCATCCTTAAAAAAAAAAAAGTAGAGTTGCTGCGAGGATTCGGAGTTACTTCATGTAGGTGCTTAAAACAGTGGTCAACACATAGTAAGGCTCAGAAGATGCCAGCTGTTTTTACTATGTTGTTGCCTGTGAAAGGTACAGTATGTCCAGGTTAATCCCTTCTGGTTAGTGGAGAAACAGGAAGGGCTTCTGGAGGAAGAGGTGTTTGAAGGAAGGATAGATGTGAGGGTGACACACCCTGAACACAGCAAGCCTGGTGACTACAGAGGTGTCCAGTTTGAGGCCTCTTAGAAGCACCTGCCACCAACCTGGTGCTTCTCATTTTACGGATGCCAGTGGCAGGATGAGTTTACACATGACTCTGGAGTGTTACACATGAAGACTGAAGATTTTTGTGTGTGCTTTAGGAAGACTCATAGCTGAATACAGGTTAGATTGGAAACAGGCCAAAAAAAAAAAAAGCTGGTAGCATTAACACAAGAAAGGAGGGGAAAGATGTATGAGGTAGTGAATTTGGAGAACATGACAACAAACTGGCTGTACTGGGGAGGCACAGGCCTCTGGGTATCCAAGCTACTGGGAACACTCAACCCTGTTGCTTGGGCATCTCTTATGTGCCAAGCTCTGCGCCAGCTGCTGGGGATGACATGGTGAGCAACACAGTCTGATCCCTGTCCTGGTGGAGCTGCCCAGCTAGCTGGGGAGACTGATTTTAAAGGAGTCCTAAAAACCAGCAGGGTGCTATGGCAGCATATGCTCCAGTCTTGAGCAGGGTGGGAGATGGCTTCCCAGAGGAAGTAACATGTAAACTACGGAAGGTGTACCAACAAAGGGAACAGCAAAGGCCCAGAGATGGTGGCACTGAAGTTAGCTGTGAGGGTGGAGGGGAGTAGGAGGGGCAGATGGTGAGTGAGGAAGCTTGGACTTCATCCTGAGACAGACACACTAATGGGTTTTAAATAGAGAAGTAGTCAAATCTGAGAGAAATGTTCTGGCTGCCAACATGGAGGACAGGGGGCTGGCCTAGAGGCTGGGAAGCCTCAGGGCTCCTGCTGGGGTCAAGGTTCTGGACAATGCTGGCTTCACCTAGGGTGGTAGGCGTGAGGTCATCGAGAGGTGGACGATGGGCTCTTGTGATATTTAGGTGGCAAAATTGACACTCTGCCTTCCCCTGCAACATGGAACATGGCCACATCCACATCCAACCTCAGGAAGTGGACTGGGAACCAGCTCACCGTCCAGGACCCTGTGCTTTTCCAGAATGTGCAGCAGAATTGGAGATGGTCCTTAACAGCTTGGTGAGTAGGATGGGCAGGGATCCCCAGATGCCCTGAGGGTAGTGATGAGAGCCTCCTCAAGACCTCCCGGATGGGATTTCAGCTCTCCTGAGATGGTGCAGTCAGGGCTGAGGGCAGCACGTCAGACATTCGTCTAAAGGCTGGAAGCCTGTACTCAATAAGCAGCAGGGCAGTGGGACAAATGCCGAATGGAGCCTGCCTGACACACAGCTTGTGCAGTGACCTCGAACAGCATTGTCCTTGAGGCCTGTTCTACAGCTGTAGTGGTTGGAGGTTGGCCTCGGCTAATGGCTATCGAGGATGGCAAGATTAGAAATCCCCAGGCCCGCTCTCAGGAGAGCATCACAGGGGTCCTTCCCAGCTCTCCTTGAGGACTCTGTAGGGCCACTCCAAGCACTGCTTTGTGAGGAAGGGGTGGGGGTCCAGTAACCTCATACTTAAATTTTCACACCGATTAAAAAGTTCCCCTTCATGAAGTAAAATGTTTTGGTGTTTCCATAAGCAAGTGCTACTTTTTGACATTCAAAAAAGGAAGGCAAGACAAGTAGTAGAGGCACATAGCAGTTCTGCTGCTAACTCGGGAATGAAGCAGGAACTGCGGGCCTGGGGCGGGGGGCGGGCGGGGCGAGTGGGAGGCGAGAGCCTGCAGGACCTTCTGACTCTTCCTCTTTCACGTGGACGCACACACACACACCAAGGCAGAAAAGGTTTTGTTGTTGTTGTTGTTGTTGTTTTTAAAACCTTTTTATTAAAAAAAAAAAAACAACCAAATCAAAATATTTCCCATTGGAGGCTATTTCTTTTTTTGTCTTTTAAAAATTTTATTACACAAATATCTCCCATTCCCACATGTCAGAGGAAAGATGTCCTTGCTCTTTCTAAAACCAATAGTGGAGAACGTTTAGAAAACAAAAGTCCAACTAGCTTCCCTCCTTCCCTGGCCCAAAATAACCCCAATGTGTCAACTGAGATAGCATGACTTGTCCCCTTAATGCTTACATTTAATTTAATTTTTTAGCACAACATTGGAGATTGACTCTAAATCAGCAACAAAAAATATATATTTACAATATTTCTCCGAAAACAAAAACACAACCAAACCCTTTAAACATAGTGACTTTAGGAGTTTTATTTATGGAGCAGTTATTTTTTAATCACCAAGTGATTTTATATTATATATATATATAAATTTTCTTCCTTTCCTTGTGGTCTTTCGCCCCGGTGCTCGGAAAGATGGAGGCAGGGTGTCTGGTCCCGCGGTCTGAGGAAGGCAAGCTCTCCTGGCAAGGCCGTGTCTAAGAGCAGATTGCAGGAAATTTGGCGGAACTCCCAGGTTCCTCTGTCCCCAAAGACAGACATTTCTTTCCTCCACATGGACCAACCCTCACCTCTAAAAACCATTTTCCCCCTCACAGTCCCAGAGAAAAGGAAAACCCAGCAAGGGCACAGGTCCATTGGCTGCCACTCCTGAGCTCCCTTTTCTGCTGACCAATTTACGTGCGCGGTAAAAATGCTTGTTTTTCCAAACCAAAAACAAAAATAGAAACCAAAACCCAAAACAAACCATCAGCTTGGAAATTTCTGTAGATGAAACGTCCCAAAGTCAGAGGCACTCTCCCGGCACAATCCCTGCTCTGAAGGGGTCTCTCCACCTCCCCTTTTATAAAAAGACAAGAAAACAAAACAAAGTAATCTTTTCAGTATTTTCCACAGGAGCAACCAAAAAAAGGCAGGAAGCTTCCAATTATAGGTCATTAACAATAATATTAATAAGGTTTTTGCTCAATACCCAGGGTTCTTTACAGAGAAGTTCCCCTAACTGAGGCACTCTGGAATAAGTCACTGGCATTTCCTCAAAGTTTCAGCCCCAGTTGGCTGGGGCCTGGAGACCAATGGAAGGGGCAGAGGGTCACGGGAGCAGACTGCTGCTTCTAAGGTGCAGCCAAGAGAATCAGCAGATTGGAAGAAACAGACACAATGCCACCCCCTCCCAAGACCCAGTTTTCTCTTAGGAGGCCAGTCAACGCCAGGGTCAAAGCTGGGCTAGGTGGCAAAGAGGGAGCCCCTCTGCCTCTATTGCTTTGGAAGTGGCAAGGGTGCATGTGGCATCTCTCCTTGGGGTGGCTCACACTTCAGACCCCTGGTGCCTGGGCTCCTTCCCCTCCCCCAAAGGGCTTCAGGAGGAGGAGAGCCTGAGACTGGGCTGCAGGAAAGGGGCCAGGAAGGGATGGGCTGGAGGACGAGAAGGTGGGGCAAGGTTGTGCTATCTCGCTATCCTTACAGATGGGGAGCAGAGTGCAAATCCGCATCTATCATTTATAAGCTCTTGCCACAGGCTGCTGCTACTGAGCATCTCCTCACACACTTAAATATTGACCCAAAAGAAATTCCGACCTTTCTTTCCATTTTTTTTTTTTTTTAAAGTGCAAAAAGCTCTCTGCTGCCCTAGAGAGAGGATCTTTGGACAGGCCGTTCAATGCAAAGTAAGAGGGGGCAGCTGATGGGGCTCGACACAGGGCGGTGGAGTGGGAGATACCACGCTCCCCTCCTTCCCTCCACACACACGCTTACTACACTCAGCCACACACACAGAGGCACATGCACACCCCCTTCCATGGCTGCAGGCAGAGGGCAGGTGACTGGCTTCTAAGCAGGACCTCCCACCCCTCCAAAGGTGCCAGATCAGTGAGCCACTGGGGCTAGACACAGGCCTGGGCTCTGGTGGCTACGGGACACCTGAGGCCCGGAGCCTGCTGGGAGGCAGGGGGGGACTTGGCCTAGTTCTCTGATCCCCCCCAGCTGGGGGAGATAGGCTGCTCCCTCTGAGGACACGCATCCTGGGAAAGCCCTATTCAGGTGGGAATAAGGTAAGTGTGTTAAAGGGCAGGGCAGGCCAAAGAAGGAGGGCAATGGGGAGATGGTGCCTGTCCCAGAATCTGCCTGGGAAGCAATAAAATGGGGGTGTCCCTGGGGTAGACAGTTCCAGCTCCTCTGAAGAGCCTCAACCCCAATAAGTGCAACAAGGACTTCACAGAAACTAGCAGGCAAGTCTGGGCTGGGGGAACCTCATTATGTGAACTACCACGAGCATCGGACAGGATCAAGCTAAAGGAGAGGAGAGGAGGGAGAGCACAGACACAACAAGAGGTTTCAGACACCTCAACAGCACCAGTGTGATCTGCATGGGGCTGGCATTCCTGGGGCTGCTGGCCCCTCCTGCGTAAGCCGGGAGAGTGTGATGGAGGAGAGACACGCACTGGACACCATAAGGAGAACCTGGCCACGGAGACAGGGCCACTTTCTTCCCTGGGAGTTTGCTCAGAACCAGGCACTGCTGGGGACCATGGATGGGGAGGAGGACCCCAGGGCCCAGTGCAGATGACGGTTGCACAGACACCCCAAACTGAGAGCCCAGCCTCCTGGCAGGCGAGTGAGCAAGTGGGTGAGCAAGCGAGCAGGCACTGTGACAGCACACAGCCTGTGCTTTCCCCTCAGATCAATTTGCTACCCCCTTCTCCTTAGGAGGGAGAGAAGCAGGCAGGTAAGCCTGGTGTCCACCACCCTCTCTGCCCCGGCTATAAGGGAAGGGCTCAAGGGACAGGAGAGCAGAGAGGGAGTGTGACGCTGGCCTCAGAGCCCGTGCAGGGTCGGGGAGAGAGGCTCTCCTGGCTGGGGAGTCAGGGGAAGATCGGTTTCCTGTTCAGTCTGGGCTGGGTGTGTCTTAGCTGATCTTCTGTATCAGCTTCTCGTCAGACAGGCAGTAGAGACTGTTGATGGACAAGTCTGAGATGAAGTGCTCGCAGGCTTTTCGGGTGATCTGCTTGCATCCTCGAAGGTCGATCAAGGTGACATTGGCGATGCGCCGTAGGTAGATCAGGGTCTGGTCTGTCAATTTATTGCAACCTGTGGGGAAAGTGACCACAAGGACAATGCTATGTACACACAGCCACAGGAGCCTCAATTTCCCAGCTTGCCCTCAAAATCCTAAACAAGCCCCCTTTTTCCCATAACTACCTGGCTCAGAGACCAGAAGTGCCATCAGCACGGCGGCCTCTGAAGGCCCCCTGCCACCGCACTCCCTGCACTGCAAGGCTCACCAAACTGCAGCTGGGTGGTGGCCGTGCTCTTAGGCACCTGACAACTGCTCGAGGCCTTGGGTCCCATCAGTTACAAAAGGGACAGAGTTCCATGTCCTTGTCCAGATGTCAGGAAACAAATTAACATGGTTTAGTCAACAGACCATGTTTTTTCTGTTCCACCGGTCAAGCTCCAAGGAGGGCTGGGCTTCTGGGAGGCAGGGGGCAGTTTGTCACAAAACATCACAGCGCCATACCTGCCATGTTGAGCTCTGTGAGGGAGTAACGAGTGGAAGACCCAACAGCGGTGAGTAGATTGGAGGACTGATCTGTCAGGTGGCTGCAGTGACTGAGGTCGAGTCGAGACAGGAGGGGCATGTGGCGAATGATGAGGCGAAGCGTGGCATCTGTGATGTCAAGGCCCGCCAGCCGGAAGTCAGTCATGTTCCGGAGCTTGCTGCGATTGTCCTGACCTGCACAGGCAAGAGAAGGGCCTAGATCAAAATTCTCAACTCTAGTCCAGCTCCAAAGCTGCAGGCAGCTTCAGCTACTTGCTGGCCAGGCCCCCCTGCAGGGGTTAATAAGCAGAACTGCCCACACGCTTCCCTTCAGGGAGTGAGCAGTGCGTGGGGGCCGTTTCTAGGAAACCAGACACGTTTTCTTTCTTCCCAGCTGCTGGACTGTGCCTCACTTACACAGCAAAGGGGTATGTGTGGAATGCTCCTCTCCTTCCCACACTCCCGCACTTTTCTAGACTATCATGGAAACAGCTTTCAATGTTCTACCTCAACCATGAAGCCTTCCTGAGCTTCCTCGGGCTTATACTCTCTAAGCCCCAAGCTCCACTAAGCCACAAAATGGACTTACTCCTTTCTTTGTTGGTAGTTATCTATAAACAGGTAACCTGTACTTGTACGCAGTCCATCACTCTGTTTTCAATTTGCATTTTTCTACTCTTCAACAGCATCAGAACCTTAGCTTCTGAGAATGAAGTTCAGCTGAAAGACAAAGCTACCCCAAGAGGAGCACAGAGAAATCAGGCCCAGAGCATACCTGGTTTATCAGCCGGTGGAGTCAGCAAGTCCCGAATTTGAGGGTCCTTGATTCCTACTGCCCACCGAAGATCAAGGGTCCTGAGAAGGGGGCAGCTGGAGGTGCTGAGGGCAGAGACTGCAGACCAGGAGCAGCCTGCCAGGAGGAGGTCTTTCAGTCCTGCAATGGAAGGAAACAGACACGCAATAATACACTCTACCAGCCCATCCAAAGCCTCAACTACCAGCTGATCAGACCAAGGTAAATAGATGCCCAGTCTAATGGAGAGAGGGACCATGTCCTAATCTTACTCTAGTAATCCAGCTCAAAGACTCCTATGCTTTCCTAAATTACATCTAACTCTGGTGGTAAAATGGACTGCTTAGTTCCTACCACAGTCATGTAAGTGTGAGTGACTTCCTCTTTATCCAAGACCTCAAAATGCTTAAGGGAACAAGGCCTTACAAGGGGCTGATCAAGGCAACATCTTACTCAAATTTCCTCTTCAGTGGCTATGCTGAGCAGACCTGCAGGGCTGGCAGCAGCACCTGATCCCGTTCTCTTCATTGTCTACTGCAGTGATTGGCCTGCCAGTCCAGAGTGGCACCGTGGGGACTGGCAGTTAAGATGGCCCAGGCTAAGTGTCTTGCTAAGCAGAGAGGCAACAATGGCACAGACTGCTGCCCTAAATTGCCCTAAAGCAATTCTTAGAAGCGCTGCCAACAACGCAGCTTTCCCTGCCTGCCCTTGGAAGGACAGCACAGGGCTGCTCACCTGGCAGCCTATTGACGAGCCACGTAAGTTGTTTTTTGGAGATGTTGGTCCAACTGAGGTCGAGGCTAACTGGCTGCCTCTTGATGATGCCACTGAGAGCCTGGGGTACAATAGCCTTACACCTACTCAAGTCAATTTTTGTCCAAAGTCTCTTGTCGCAGCACCTGTGACAGAAGGAAAGAGAACTAGCTGTCAATACCTGATGTCCCTTGTCAGAGGAACTTCATCACAGGCTGCTGGAGGCTTCTGGGAAAAGCAGAGCACCTGGAGGATTCACCTTCTCTAGATTCTTCTACATGCACACAAGGATCATGCCCTGTCATTTTTTTGCCTCAGAGAATAGGGATTACTTGACCAGTTCACCCTGATTTACTCTGGATGGGCTGAGAACACAGCACAATTGTTAGGGACACACAGTGAAACAATGTACTATAACCCCTCATTTGCATTAAAATGGTATGGCTCCCATCAAAGTATATATAAGGGAACGTCAACAAGTTTTTTGACTTCTTACTGCTGGAAGCTACTAGGCTTCCCTCTACTCTCTCCCTCAACACAGTGTCTCCCAGCTGCCTGAGACACAGGGCGCTACGTGGCACATCCACAGTTCATTTTGCCTTGAGCTCCACAAAGAGCCATTACTGTATCAGGTCGAAAGAGGCTCTTTATTAAAATCAGGCCTGGAGAGTCCTCTACCACCCTTGGGTTTCAGTGCTATCTTTACATTTTCTAGCCAGTCCAGACCAGAACTGAAAGGGAGAGGCCTGCCCTTCCACTGTAATCTACAAGTCCATAGGCCACAAATAGCACTGCAACATGCAGGCTTCTGTTTAATATTTTATAGTTCCTGCTCCCCAGCCTGGCTCAGAGTCTGGCTGGCAGGGGAAGAGGAGACGGCACATAATGCGAGTCTTATGTGGCTTGGCCTGGAAACTGAGGGATAGAGCCAGGCAGGCCCACTAGCCCTACGAAGAGAAATATTAGGAGAATTTGGGTAGATCACATATTAATTGAGATTTGGGAAATAAACTCAAGTTTGCAAAGAATGGAGTCTTTATTTAAAGACTGAAAAAACTTCACCAATGGCACATGAAACTTCTATGGCAGAAACAGGCTGCTTACAATAGAGCAGGGGATCTCAAACTTTAATGTGTATCAGAATCCCCTGGTGGAGAATTTATTAAAAACAGATTGCCCGGCCCCGCCCCCGAGGTTCTGATTCAGTAGGTCTGAGATGGGCCCTGAAAACCTGCACTTCTAACAAGGTCCCAGGTGATGTCACTGGTCCAGGCATCACACTTTGAAAACTACTGTAACGGGATTTGACCCAGATATAAAGGGTATGTCCTAGGGTCCAGGAGCTTAAAGGAAAACAATGCCCAGTGGAAATCTTTATCACCTCTAGGGATCCCCCCCCTCCCTTGTCTTAACGTTTAACTTGAGAAGAAATGGCAGGTCTCACTAAGAAGGACAACTAAGTCTCAGGAAGCTTCAACACTGAACTGCTTGCTGGAGAAAGGAATTCCGATCCAGGTTTAGAGGATGAGAATTAAAACTATGGCAAATTGTGAGCCTGTGAGCACCTTCAAAGTGTTTTAAAAGCATGTATACCTCTCTCGTTAGATGGAGACATAACTGAGGCAGGGGCTTAACAGCAGTCATCTGTGTCACCAGCACCAGGAGAGTGACTGGCATATCACAGGCTCTCAACAAATGTATAACAAGTTCAGTTGACTGGGGGGTAGGGGGATTATGACTCTGAAGTTTTAGCACAAACTACAAATCCATCCCCCAGGCCCAAATGTACAAATCCATCCTTAAGTCCAGTAAAGAGAGATGGGAAAGTAGCAGGGAGAGGATGCAAAGGGCCAAATTTCCCCAATGACACCTGCAGGCACAACTGGCCACATATTTAACAGGACCCACGGTCTGGGGAACAGACTGGGTTGATTTAATCCTTTAGGACCCGACAAGCCTCCAGATGCCAAGACACATGCTGTTCTCATATGGAAACCTGCCACCTACTCCCGTACCCCTATTCCTGATCCCTGTATCCCTGCTCACCATTTATACCACGTCTTGCACACTCGCATACATTCACAAAGTTCTCTGCGGCTGAGGTAGCGGAAGACAGACATCCAGACCTCCCGCTGCATCCAGCTTTCGTCTCCATCCTGAGCCCAACTGCCCCGGCCATTCAGCCTGGCTGCACCCCCCTCCTCTGCACTGTCATCTTCCTCCTCCTCCTCCTCCTCTTCCTCCTCCTCTCCCCCCAGCCCCTCCTCATCCCCACGCTGGGGGGTTCGGGCTGGGCAGTGCTGCACTAGCACACGGGGGGAATGGCGAAGGTTGGCAGAGGAGGCCGTGATGGCCTGCAGCTTGGGCACAATGGATGTCCCGTGGAGCTCTTTGGTGGGCCTCTGTAGCGTGACAGTGAGGTACGATCCCCGGATCTTGGCTTTCTCAACTTCAGACAGCTCCTTTTTGCCGCTGGGATTGTTCTCCTTTTCCCGTACCATGGTGCGCTCTGTGGCCTGCAGCCGCAGCAACTGCCGCCGTTTGAAGCGCTCATCGCGGCTGGCACTGTGGTGGTCGCTGGGGCCGGCCCCAGGGGATGAACGAGTCACCACGCCCCGGGGGGAGGCCGGGTCGTGGATGAGCTGCAGCATGGAGGTGGGCGAGTGAGGTGGGGGCGTGAGGGGCTCGTCGCAGCTCCGCAGGGGCCGCAGGACTTTGGCTTGCACGGCTTCTTCGTCGCTCTCTTCCATTTTCCGCTTCTGCAAAACAGGCCCCCAGACGTCACATCAGTGCCTCATTTCTTCAAAACCCTCTACACTTACAGGGTCAACCTCACTGTTGCTCTCAGAGGACTAGCGAGAAGGCAGGCCACTGCTTTTCTACGGGGAAAGGGATCTCTACCTGCTGCAGGGTGGTCATCTCCTCCGTCTGCAATCTAGACTCTGCCAGGATCAGCAACTGAGCTCACGTCTGTGCTGGAGAAAGCTGATTACAGAGCAAAACCCTCGAAATAGGTCACTTGGGAAATCTACCTGTGACAGAAAGGTCTGTGTCCAAGTACAGAGGAGTGGGATCCAAATTTGGGCTGCATGATTCCATAGCCTGCCCTATTCAGCTCTTGTCCCAATTTTTTGGTTATAATTCCCTGGGTAAAGAAATCCTTTAAAGAGGCCACAACTCTACCCCTATGCCATCTGACCATTTTAAACACCCAAGAGATGCTGCTGTTGGAAGAAAAGCAGCCTACATATATATCTGAACTAGGATGCTGATTGTGATAGCAGTAAACACTACTGACTTTTAGCTCTACCAGGGTCTAAGCTCGACCCTACCAGGCTGCTTCTTCCACTCAGTGCCCCACGCTGTCCCGGGAGACCAACCACAGGTGAGAGATTATGCTGAGAACGAGAAACTGCACTGCTCCCAGAGGAATCTCCTCAGGATGGAAATGAAGAATTCAAGTTTGGTGAAGCCAACATCTCACAAAAAAAGCACAACCTCACCCTCTGCCACTTGTGCTCACCGGTCACTTGTCCCTTCCTGGAGCCCGCCTGGCTCTGCTGCAATGGAGCCTAACCAGTGTGCTCCACTAGGTATCACAGCAGTAGTTCAGATTTCCTTTAAGGAGACATTTTGTGTCCCTATGCAACAATTCTGCTCCCTTTTCTCCTTATATTCTTAGATCACTATGGTTGGAAGAGAATGACCAACTTTTGGGTGCTGGCTTTTACAGTGCATTAGAAGGTAATACTAAACAAAGTATCTGCCAGTCCATCTGCTATAGCAAGCGCCCACCACCACCAGTGAAGACACATGTAAAAGCTATTACTAAAAGAACTTGCTGCTAGTATAAGAACTTGGAATAAGGAGAACTTTAGCACTAGTCAACTCCAGAAATCTTTGCCCTCAAAGATATTTAGACTGAAAATTCAATGACCTCAGTGCCTAAGTGGGAAGAAAGAGAAAGAAAACAAGGAAACATGTCCCTACTCCTGCGCAGGGTACCTGGAATCATCCACCAGTGCATGGATGACTGACACGAAGCCAACGGCCTCCTCTGTATGTGCCCTTAACAGGTCTTGCCGTCCTGGCTGGAGTAACCAGCGTCTTTTTGGTCCTTTGACATTACTGGTGACCACTGGACCAGCAACAGTAGTAGCCTGGGGCCAAGGTCATGGCACTGATCCCCTCCAGAGGAGGGACGGCCTCTGTAGGACACAATTGGGCACGAGGGCAGGGCTTTCTGCCACAAAGGTGAAGATGACAAAAATGTAAACCTGCCTAACTGGAAACTCCAGTATACCACCGTATTTACCAGCTGACTCGGGTCACTGCCTCCCCTCAAGTTTCATTCCTCATGAGCAGCCCAAGCTCACCTCATTTCCCTCCTCAAACAGCCTAGCTGTGGCTCCTCTTTTTCAAGGGCCCCGAAGTGTAAAAGAACCTCAGGAATTTGCAGACCTCCAAGACCCCCAACAATATTCAATAATAAAAAAACCCACAAAATTTAAAACTCAAAAGAAATATAATTAACCAAAGGAAAAAAAAAGATAGCAAACAAAACAGAATAAAAAATAATCTTGCAAATAAAGATGCAAAGGCAAACGTTATCCTGAGCTTGATGCTTCCTTCCTTCTCACAGTGCGAGACTGGAGAAAGTTCCCTTACCTGGGTTTTCTCTGAGCTGTCCTCCTGGTAGCACTTTGGACACTCCCAGCAATTTGGCAATTCCTCGTTAAGCAAACCCTCTCCATCCATCTGTAGGCAGATAATGATGTTAAAAATCTGTCTCATTTAAAAAACAGACAAAACCCAACCTGTCTCTTAAGTTTCCTTTATCAAACAATAACACAGCCACATGGTTGGGAAGAGTTACCCACTCTTAAACACACTGGTCCACAGGGGAGAAAGATAGAGAACCATCTGGCCTCACTCCCAGACAGTGGGAAACTGGCCATCCTCAGTCTTGGTTACCTGATCAAGTTTAGACTCCAAGAGAAGATTCCCAAGAGTCTGGGTCAATCTGGGGTCTCTTCCCCTGACACATACATTCTCCTGAGGGTCTCATGCCACTTTGTAAAACGAACTGGACACACAGAAACAGTGCCAGTGTGATCTTGACAGCGGGGCATAATGGTTAAGACTTAGTTATGGTTTGGGGTCTCTGTGACTCAACTGTTAAGTGAGGATAAATAACAATACCCATTTTACAGGGTAGTGGTAAGGATTAAATGAATTATGTACTATGTAAAATGTTTAGAAAAATGCCTGGCATGTAGTAAACACTTTGTATTAACCATTGTCATCATCATGAAGATAATACCTTATTTTATCAACTCTAAGATGCATATTTTCATGTTTGAATCTTCTGAAACTGGGCTGCTTCTCACAATTAACAGTGTCTTATAATCACTGTCAGCCAGGTGGCAGTCATGACATAGTTGACACCTTCAGGAAGACCAAGAAAGTACCAGCACCAATGCACTTTAGATTTAAAGAAAACTTAAAGAAGAAACAGGTCAGACCCAACTTCACAGGGTTGTCTTAAAGATTAGACAAGGGAGTATATGTAAAAGAGTGCTTCTTCACTCCGGCTGCACATTAGAATCACTCGGGGAGCTTTTGAACACGCCTGGGCCCAGAGTCCATGACAGAAGAGTTGACTCAACCTCTGAGGTTGAGGTCTGAACCTTCTTTTTTTTGAACCTTCTAACTACTTTTTTTTGGCTGTGCTGTGTGGCTTGCGGGATCTTAGTTAGTTCCCTGACCAGGGATTGAACCCAGACCCTCGGCAGTGAAAGTACGGAGTCTTGACCACTGGACCACCAGGGAATTCCTGTTACTATTTTTTTTTTTTTAAAGCTCTCCGGGTGTGCACCGAGCCTGATACGGACTGAACACACATTAAATATTAGCTGACAGTATTACTCTCACCATCTTTCAGGAACTAATATCCAGAGATAAAATGAAGTACGTAACAGAGGCACTTAAAGGCATGAGGCATTCCAAAACATACTAGGCTATGCCACGATGGCCTGGGGACTCCAAACATACCCACCAGAGGCCAGACTGTAAGCTCCATGAGGGTAGGAACCAGGACTATTTTGTGTACCGGTTTATCCTCAGGGTCTAGCACAGTGCCTGACATTGAATACAGACACTGAATCAAGAGCAGATGTTAGACCACTACATGACCCACAGCTGATGGCCCACAGTAGGGATGCTGCCAGCCTCTCATGACAGATGTTCCACTTTCCTCTGCTCCACTCAGTATCTTTAGACATTCTATAAGCGGAGACCTCATGGGCCCCTTAGGCCTCTCCTCACCTGGAGGCAGCCAGGATGAACAATCTCGTTGCAGACACAGCATTCCATGAGTTTCTTCTCAAAGTCCTGTGTCTCCTCATTTTGATCCACCTCTCCACAGAGGGAACACGTGACTGAGTGAGGCAGTCTGGGCTACAAGAGGACAAAGACAGAAACCAAGAAAAGAGCAGGCTTAGATCCTTATCATTTCAGCTTCCCTTTAACCAAAGATGGACGATTTGGTTCCTGTAATTCTCTAGTAAACACTTAGAGAGCACAGAGACCGGGTGGTGAGAAGAGAGGTTTTGGCAGGAAAAATGGCTAAGGAAGAAAATGGGGAGAGTCAACTAGCTGAGGAAAAGAGATCAGTTTATTTTCAGTTGGCCTGTCCTTGGCCTCTCAGGTCCTTCCTTTCTAATCCACTTAAAGAGGGGACAGACAGCAGTGATTTGCCCTTCAAATGCTGGTCCCTCAGTTGAAAATTGGCTAAGGCTGAAAGATTAAATTCGATTCTTTTAAATATTAGATACCTTCTTTCTAAACCCAGAGAAAAAAGGGACAAAATGAAGAAAGCCATAAAGAGAGCAAAACCTTGTCTTCCCAACTCTGAAGTCTACACTGTGTGTATTTCGGTCCCCTGCTACCACCCCCCCTCCCCCATATTCTTTACCCAGCAGATCACTCACCGCCAAGCACTGCCGGAGAACACAGGACTGCTTCATGCGACCAGGGCCCCCAAACTTCTTCATGTCCCTGCAGTAGTGGCAGACACCACACTCTCCTTGCACACAGGCTTTGCATTTTCGACATCGCACTCGTCTCCGCCTGGCTCCTGACACTATGGGGGAGGCAGCAGCTGGCCTCACAGGTGTTAACCGTGGAGCTGGTTTCATAGTGTGAGGCTTTGTGATGGGGATGGTAGGAACCCGCACCTTTGGCCGGGTCGGGAATTTAAGCTAGAAAGAGAAAGCAGTGAGGTCAAACATATCAGGTAGTTTTAAGGACTGGAGGGGGTAGATCACTACACGGCTTGGCAAACTATGGCCAGAGGGCAAACCGCCCACTGCCTGTTTTTGTAAATAAAATTTTATTGGAACAAAACCATGCTCCGTTGTTTATGTTTTGTCCATGGGTGCTTTCAAGCGCAGTGGCAGAACTGAGAAGCTGCAACAGACTGTATGGCCTGCAAAACCTAAAAAAATTATCTTTATTTATTATATTTATTACCTACACATTATCTTTATGGAAAAAGTTTGCCAATCCCTTCAGACTACTTCAGCCCCATCCCTCTCACTCTGCTTAGCTACCCTTCCCTGAAGCTTTCTATGTACCAAAGTCATTCCAGGGGCACTTTAATATTTCCTTATCCTGAATATTACTACTCAGAATACATTCCTGAAGAAGACAGTAAACTACTTGAGGGTGAGACCAGTCTTGTTCTTTATTATTCCAAATCCAAGCCTACAACCTGGTACACAGGAGACACTCCAATAATAGGTAAGGGCGGAATAAATCTCTAAGGTATATGTTTATAATTTTAGCACTTGTATTTTAGCCTGCTGGTTATCTTTTCAAGAACAAGGACTATGTCTTCCACTTCTTTAATTTCCCACTGTGCCTTAAGTACTTTTCTGACACAGAACACTCAACAGCCAGGGCCAGAAATGCTGTTCTGAGGCAGTCCCATGTGGCCATGCATGAGCCAAGTGGGATGACACTACTTAGGAAGGAGGAAGTGGTTCTTCAAAGACATCTTTTAGATACACACCTTTATATTCTGCCTAAACGTTCCTGGAATGTGATGGCTCTGCAAGTTTTAGCTAGGGAACCAAAGAAGGGCCTAATTTATTTGCCAGACTCACGACCAGGATCAGAATGCTATCACTGACCTTGACAAAGGACAATATGGGAAAAAACTATACAGGACCTGACTGAAGAGGCATGAAAATTCATAACTGACAATTTACTAACTAATGGGTAACTGCTTTCCTCTCTTTTCAATTCAATACTGAAAAGTCCAAATTAAGGGGAAACTTGAGAGTGTGGTCTCACTCCAATATAGACATCTAGCCTTTTAAATGTATATGCAATTATTTTAACTAGTTTTACATCAGATGTATGAAAATAATTGAGTCACTGGGCCAGAAGGATAGGAACTGATCCATTCTTGGCATCTGAACCTGGAGGCAGGTCTCCTAGTTTGACAGTTCTGTTAAGAGAGTCACCTCCAAAGATAGCCAATTATCCTGACTTAAGAGGCAAAACAGAACTGAGTAATGATTTTCTGTCAGTTCACACTAATGCAACCAAAGCTGTCTGCCTCTAGTTGTTCTTTTTCTTCCAGGAACAGTAATGGTTAGCCAGCAAAATGTTTCAGCAGCCTGAAGAATAATTTCTTACCTTATCCCTTTTCGGCCACTGTACAATAGGGACTCCAGTGAGGGCTAACTTGGGATCACTGTTGGCAAGCTCCTCCAGCAAAATCTAAGGGTAAGACAGGAGAGAAGAGGGGAAAAAAGGACATAGTGAACAAAGAGCCAACCACTCCTAACAGCATCCAGACTTAGCCTCAGTGCCCCTAAGCACCAAGGTGAAGGGCAGGCTGGCAACTGTCTATATTTTCCCTTCATATAGAGAGAGACTCACTGCAAAACTAACTGAAGATGGAAAAGAACTCAAACGAGTGCAGTACTATCAAGACTTCAAATTTACCTTTGCTTCCAACCCCATACTTGTGTACTTACTGTAACCACTTATGCTACCACTGTGACAAGTGTTGTCACACAGTTCTATATATGACAGTAAAACTTTACCTCACCCCATTACTCTTCTACACCAGTTAACGAGTATTATCATGTATTTAAATATTGCCTTCATTTTGCAGATGTTATTGGTGAAGTGGCAAAAAAAAAAGGACTGGCTAATACTGAATTAATAATATGAACAGCAGGGTCTTAATGTCTTGATTCAACCCCGGGCTGTGTTCTTCTAAGGCTGATTACAGAAATCTCAATCTCAAATCTCTCTCTCTCTTACACACACACACACAGACACACACACAGTTATTTGCCTTTATTCCCATAAAGGGGAGCAGGAACTACCTTAGGGGCAATAGTTCCCATGACTTTAGCCAATCTAGTTTGAATGACTTCAGGTACAATTCTACAGTAAGAAACTACCACTCAAGTGAGTCACACTAGTTGAGTGCTATTTTGAAACAAATCTTTTACGTTGTAGACAGAAATTTCTGAGTCCCAAACCTTCTAGCAGAACGAAATCCCTCCTCATCTGACCTCATGAGCCCTAAAGCAATGGCAACTGCAAAAAAACACAAATCCAGAAGACAAGTTACACAATTTCTTTCTGGTTGCTTTAGGTGTATACAGGATATTAACTGTTTCAGGGAAAAGTAAACTTTGATCCTGGACAGGCCAGCATGCCTGGGCCATTTTTAATAATAATTCTCCTAACCCCGTGGGGTCTGTGCCTAGAGACCAGGACTTTTTGAAGCTTGAGGCATTTCTCTACCAAGTTTTTTCATCCTTAACCTAAGGATCATGCTCCAAATCCAGAGCTGGGACTCAGAATGACCCTTTAACTCATACCCATGAAGCTCCTCCACGATGATCCCCTTTGCCAAATCTCCAGATGCCTCTCACACTCCCCCAAACTGATTTCATTTGCAGACGTTTTATTTACTTCGAGTTGCTATGGCACCCTATTCTGGAGCCTCCTCTTAGCACCACACTGCGTGGGGGTGAAGAGGCGGGGTGCAGTGCCACGTGGGACTAGGCTCTGGTACGGGCTCCTAATCTCCCCAGGGTGAAAAATTCAGGTCCATTCAAAATGTGTGCTAGGGAGTGCACGGCTCCCCTCCCCCACTTCGCACTGCCGAGGAGTAGGACTCTGCCCATTTCCTCTGCCTGCGAGCACTGAGCTGTCCACAAACAGGGACTTTCCACTCTCAGCAAAACAGACTACACAGAAAGATCCGCAATTGTTTAAGAGTAGAAAAGGAACCTAACTATTCACCAAAAGCAGTCCACCTGCAAGACTTCTGTGGGGGACAGGGAAGGGTAGGTGGAGAAACTGTGTCTGTGTTGGGGTGCGGGGCGGGTGGAGGGGGGCAGCTGTTCACACATACACGACTCAGTTACTAGGGTCTGTGTGGGTGTGGAGGGAAATGCAGATTTCCTTCCAAGCCTTATTTCACCGGGGCCATACGACCAAGCACGACCAAGCACGTCCTGCCTTCATCAAAAAAGGCAGACTCCAGCTGAGGCCCTTCAAGAAACCATATAAAGAAGCCACCACCCTTCACCAGAGGGGGTTTGGGACAGGGAGCGGGGGTGGAGTGCGGAAAGGCTGACGCCTATCTAGGCTCCTGGCATTCGAGAGAATGTTCAAGCACAAGCCCACACCCGACACAGCCCAGGAAGGGGAAGAGAACCGCGGGCGCCTGAGTAGAGAAGGGGAAAAGATTCCCAAAAGCCAAACGACCCAATCTGAAAGCACATCCCACCAGAAGGGGAACAAGTGCAGTGACGGCACAACCAACACCTAAGCATTGTCCCGGACTCGCTCGGCAGGCAGTTCTTCTGCCTCTTCACCAAGACAAAGTCCCTACAGTTACATACACCCCGAACCAGAAAGGGTTTGCCGCCCGCCTGCCTGACCTTGCGTTTCTCGTCGCTCTGGAGCTGCCGAGGCTCTTGGTTGAAGTTTCCCCAGCGTCTTTGTTTTGCTTTCTGTATTGGAAGTTGTGCTGAAGGACTTAGGTTTTCTGTCTCTAGGAAAAATCCCAATTTACTTGAAAATTCTGAAATCTCCCAGAGCAGCTAAGGCAGGACAGTCGGGCTAACCCCTTCAGGTTACACAGAGGGAGCGGCGTGCAGTGCTCTAAGCTCCTTCTCGAGCCCTTCAGCTCAGCCGCGGCTTCCTGTGACTGCGAACAATGCTGCTGCGTCACCCACATGCAGCTCCCAGAAATGCTTTGCAACGGAAGATGGCAGGAGGGGAGCCGAGCTCTAGTGAGCAAGCCAGCAGAGGGCCCAGCGTCCTGCGGCAGAGTCAGGAGGGGGTGTGCTGGGCAGGCGCTCTCTGCCCGGCGATTGGAGGAGAGCCCGCCGGGGAGGTGAGCCGGCCACGCCCCGCCTTCTCCCTCCCACCGTCACCGCAAGAGGAGAACCCAGGGCCGGCCCCCAGGGCTCTCGCTGGCTGACTTCGGAAGGCGCCAGCAAAGGCAAGGCTTTAACCCATTCCAAGTCTGGTCCCGCGTTTGTCCTTGCCTCGGTCCACACCCTTCCCCCCAGGGTCACCTCTTATGGTCACAGCCGGTGCTCTCACTGGCTGCACACACCGATCTCTCCCCACTCTCAGGCAGACAGCGAGTCGCCCGAAGTTCAGCCTCTGCAGCTGAGCCAGGCCCCGGAGCTGAGCTCCTCTGGAGTTACCTTCACTCCCTGAACAACCGGCCTGCTTCACCTGCCCCTCCCCCAGCCCAGAATCCAGAACCAGCACACGTTCCCAGAAAAACCTTCAGAATGACACATTTCAACCAATACTGAGGTATTCAATACAATACGCCTGTTTAATATCAGCTACTTCCACAACAGATCCCGGCCTCTGCTCACCACCCGGGGAGCCTCCCACAGTGAGAGAACCGCCTGGGCAGCTCTGCTGGCAGTTCCCTCGTGACCAAGTCAGACCAGCTGAGGCGCAATCTCAGGTCAAGGAGCTTTACTCTCCTACCTCTCCTACCTCGGAACCAGGCACAGGGAACCAGGGGAAGTGCAGCTGCCAACTCCACACCTGCCAGTCTCCTGGGACCCTGCCCCTTGGACTACCCCGCCCTCAGGGCACCAGCACTCCTGCACATCTCCTCTGCCTATGCCAGTTGTCTGTTCTGCCTGCCTCTTTCTTGATATTCCCTGGATGAAGCAGCCAGCCTCACATCCTGTCAGACACCTCCATGCCACTTCTGACGGCCACTCGAGTGACACATGTCACCCACTCTCCACGCACCGATCCACGGTCAGGGTTAAGCTCAGACAGAATAAGCACTCTCTCAGGCTACAGTGTCCCATATATTGGGGCCAGATTTATGTAATTTTTAGACTCTAATAAATGTAACTTGGCTTTTTTGGAAATGACAGAAGCTGCTTTGAAATAAACATCTCAGGCCACTGAGAACCTAGCTCTTAACCACTGGAAACATGCTTATTTATTCTAGCTTATTCCAGGACAGTTGTTTCAGTGAGTTTCTGGTGCAGGCAATGGTCTAATAGGCTCTCTGGGGCCTGGGGCTTTGGATGATGGGCTCTGCATATTTTAATTTTTACAGTAGTTTACCAAGGAAAAGGAGGGACTTTCGTGCTCTTCTGTGGAGCTCTTCCTGGAAATGTTTGAATGGTCATTCTAATCCTAAACCTCATTTGCACTTTATCTTAAGACTCAGAGACCCTGTGTAATTTAGTCTTAATCACTGGACTGCCTCGGAAGTCCCTAGCCTATTATGTTAGAAAAACCTTCCTTAACAGGTGTGAGAGGTCTTCTTGGAAAATGCTTGTTTTGGTCTTAGTGTTATCTAACCTAGAGGGATGATGAAGTATGCACAAATACTTGAGAAACAAGTTACTCCAAAACAAAACAAAACACAAGTTCAAGTTGTAGCAAGCAGAAATTCTAAAGGCCACCGGAAAAGGACAAAAACCAGACAGGGCACTAGGAAACTCACTCCAGGTAAGTTTTCAAATCACACATTAAACAAGACCTAATTTTTTTCTCTTATTAATTCAGAATAAAAGATAGGCAACAAAGATGAGAATAAGAATATAACATTATATAATACAGGAATATAATGAAAATATTTTTAAATAATTGTATCTATTTTAACCTAACCTATATGCCTTGGAGCTGAGTTATTTAAAACTTTTTAGTCAGTAAGAATATGTGAATTATTACAAATATCTTGTCAGTAAAAATTGCAAATGAAGTTTTATTTATACAAGTTCTTCTTTTCCCTCCTCATCTGGTTTAATGGACTAAGTTCTAATTACACTGGGTCCTCTATCAGCTCTTCTCTTTATTAGTGAATCACTCCCAAAGTGTCAGATGAAGGAAATTTCTGATTAGTGTTTCTGTATTTATTCACAACCGTAACTCTCTGCTTCAGTCCCATCATACTCCTGGGATGGAGCTTAGTGTAAATTTTTACATCACAGTTACAAAATAAAATGTTAGAATCTTAGATCAGAGCAGCAGTAGCCAATTGTACCACAAAGAAAAAATTTCAAATTTATAAATTGAGAGCTTTCATCATTTAGATAATGTTGTAGTAATCAATCTGTATCATCTAACAGGAAAGTTTATTAACTGGTAAATTAAAAAGACTGGCACCTCCTTCCCTTAGAACAGAATTGACCACCCGCCCCTCAGTGTCATGCCCAGCACCTGTAAACCTAGAAGGCACTTACTTTCTTAGCCCACTTAAAATGCCTGCTCCACCACTGGACTGTAAGCCCCCTGAGGGTTTGGTCCACAGTATGTTCGCATATTTATACCAACTCTAAGCCTGGTTCCTGGCAGAGAGTAGGCAGGCATTATTCACATTAGTGGAATAAGTGAATTTCATAGATCTGTAACAGTTAATTTTTTTCTGTAATAATGATACTGTTTATTAAGTACTTTACTAACATTATCATTAATTTTCACAACATCCCCACTGAGGTAGATGTTATTTTACAGAGGAGAAAACATGCTTTTATAGATCTAGTATCCTGCCCAAAAGTCACATGTTTGCCAAGCTTATCAAAAGGTTTTAGGGAAAATAAGAAAGTAGAAAAATATTCAATAACACTGAAATTGTTTCATTAAGTGAGCTGGGCAGCCAAATGTATTGATATATTAAAAGCTTCTTTATATAATACACACACACACACACACACACACACACACATTAAGAGCTCCTTTATTACCAAAGTAAGCACAGACAGAACAGTAAAGTCTGATTAAAAACTCAGTCTTCCAGCCGACCCCCACCATCTTGCTATGACGCACTGTCCGCAGTTGATGTGCCCCTCCAGCCCCGCTGTAATGCACATACAAACAAAGACACCTTTTCTTACATTAATGGGACTGCACTATACATACTGCTCCAGGTCCTGCCTCTTTATTCAACGTTTCTCAAGAACACGGCCTCTCAATTTTAGATTAGGAGCCAAGGTTACTCACACCCCTCCCAAATAGGACTTCACACATGCTCATTACTTTCCCCTGAACTCTGCCAATAAATCAAAACTTTTTAATGCCTCATTTTTCATCTAATTCCCTTCAAACTCTATACTCTATGATCTTTCTTCAACACTGCAGAACATTTTAGAATCTTCAAAGCCCTTTTACCACATCAGTAAAATTGACTTTTCTCTCAGGGAATAGGTAATTATGGATGTCTTGAGATATCCACCAATTTTCCTCTCATCTCTTCTCCTAGTTATTTGTGAGAGTCATATAGGCTACAACAAGAAACAATCCCTCTCTCTGCAGGAAGGGTAAACTCTGGGCTTGCTTTTGTCCTTTGCTGCAGTGTAGCCTTCTGTGCTACCACAGCACCAAGTTCTCTAGCACTGCAGTCTCCAGCTGTGGCAGTGATTCGGCACCCACCCAATCCAATGCTTTTTCCTTTTTGGTGATGCTTAGATTCTCGAAGTACTTAAGCCATAAACTCAGTGTTATCTAAAGCTCAGATTAAATATAACTGGTCAAATGTAGGAATAATCCATTTGATCTTAAGTGAAACTACCTGCAGAACTGGGTTCTAAATCTTTTGTCTTCTGTTATCAGCTACATTTTGACTATGGTATTGGGTAAACAAGAGAAGGGAGAATTCAAACACTGTCGGTCTATGCAGTCATCCTACTGGGCCACTCGTTCCTCATGCTCTGGTGTCTATGCCACTCTGTCTTAGTGAGCAATGGCAGCCAGATTCTCCATGATTCCTGATAAACAGGAAGCTCTCTCTAGACACTTTTCACAGTGTTAAGAGTTCTCTTTAGATGGCTCTTCTTAACTCATTCCCTTTCTTTTTTTTTTTTATTTTTTTTTTATTTTTATTTTTTTTTTTTATTTTTTTTTTATTTTTTTTTTAATCATTCCCTTTCTTGCTGCCTCCTTTTACTCTGCTTAATATTTGACACAAATCTTTCTACATTTTCCCCTACCACTCTGCCTCTGCAAATATCCTTATTTAACTACGTTAAGGGAGTTTGTGTATTTCTATCATGACATTTGACCTGTACAACTGGTTAGTGAATTATAATATGACTTCCTGCAACTGGATTCAATGAAATCAAATCCATCTATAGACATCCTTTAGGATTAAAAAGATATTTTTCTTTTTCATGAATTAGAAATACAGATTCCCCAGGCCACAAGAACATTAGTGAGAGATAAACTTACAAATCTTTCTTCTTAGGGTTTCTAAAGGCAATTATACAAGTTAATAAGTCGCCAAAGTCATGATTTAATGTTTCCTATATGCATCCATGATGGAATAGCTACCTGAAAAAAGAAACTTCTGGGGAGTTCCCTGGTGGCCTAGTGGTTAGGATTCTAGGCTCCCACTGCCGTGACCTGGGGTCAATCACTGGTCAGGGAACTGAGATCGTGAAAGCCGCGCGGCGCGGCCAAAAAAAGGAGAACCTTCTGTAGAAAAAAAGATGATGTTACACTCAAACTCTCAGGAAAACATAATTATACACGTCCCATCACAATGGAAAAGAAAAAATGTAAGTGCCCTTTGTTCACTCAGGGGTGGGAAGTGAGTGTGGGAACTGGTTTGTGAATCTGGAAAAGTAGGCTAAGTTTGTTTTGCTGCACATTAATCATGACAGATATAGGACCACACCCGCCTGGAACTTTGTTATTTCCTCCCATAAATACAAGCCACAATGATAACCACCTGCCTCGTCTAGAACAGCTGTATAAAACCAAACTATAAAAACCAACTGTGTAGCTTCTATCACTATGGAGAGGACCAACCTCACTAGGGTACCACCCCTTTTAGTCTCTTAAAGTTTTTACCACTTCACTGATGCATAAACAGTAAGATATAATTAAAATGTCAATCGAAGAAAGAAAACATTAAAAAAATTAAAAGTCTAGGTCCTATCCCAGTCTTTGGAATTCTTTCCTGAGGTATCTGGCAGAAGGTAGGGAGCACCTCAGCTGGTTGGTTAGTGGTGGCCAAGGGAAAACTTGAATCAGGAATCAGGAATGGAAAAGATGTACTATGAGATATTCTGCCCGTCTTCCTTGAGGTCACTAAAATTATTCCTTATAAATTCTTCTGTGGCTTAAAACAATCTATATGACAGGTCTGAAAAATAACACTTACTACAAATGGTGAACTAACTTTCTAATACACATACCCATGCCCTGCATCCAAGACATAATTCCAAACAGTGACTTAAAGACTTTTTGGTGTTCATATTAATGGTTACTTTTGTGTGTGTGTGTGTGTCCGCGCCGGGTGGCATGTGGGATCTTAGTTCTCTGACCAGGGATCTAACCCATGTCCCCCTGCAGTGGCAGCGCAGAGTCTTAACCACTAGACCACCAGGGAAGTCCCCAATGTTTATGTATAAGGAAAGATTTAATAGAACTCTCTCCAGTTCAGACAGCTCAAATCTGGATTCCTTAAAAATAAGCTCATTTCTTTGAGACCAATATATGAGGGCTGGGCTGGGCTTTGAAGATTACTAATGCTTGGAGACTTATTGAGAAAGAAGAAAAATATACAACAAGAAGAAACTTGAAATAGCAATAGGATGAATTATGTTTAAAATGACACTCTTCTCAAAAGTTGCCCCAATGTATTTAAGTCTTAATACTAGATAAATTTGAAGCTAAATATGTTAAACATGCTCAACATAACCCAACATTTCAATTTCTTTCCTCTAAGTCTGCTTGGGGTAAGACTGCTAGAGATTGTTATTGGCCACTTTTGCTCTGAAATAGGCCTCTTTATCTTAGTGTAACTTAAGTTCAAAGTAACATTTCTTAATACAAACATTTTCTCAGGCTCTTCCTTTTTTTAGGGTCAGCCTGAAATCAGCATTTTTAGGACTAGATTTAAGTCCTAACTGAACGTACAAATGTTAGTATTTTCATAACAGGGACCTAACCTCATTCTAGGAATTGAAACACTGTATAGTCCAAACACACACACACACACACACACACACACACTTAACTTCTTTCTCGCTGAACCAAGATTACCCAAAACTCCCAAATTTTCTCTCAGAATCCAGAAACTGAATGCCCTAGCCAGATCAATAGCTGTCATGCAAAATAACCAACCCTTACCTTTACATCAGCAATGAGAGCATCTTCGTCTTCTATCCCTGTAGGGACACATTTCTTGTGCAGTGGCAGAGACTCCAATTTATCTACAAGGCAACGAAGGCCTTCAAGCTCAAAATGGGTCAGATGCACCTGTCGGTCCTTTCTGGGGCTACACTGGGGATCCCATACTTGGCCATTGTGGGAGCCCCGGCTAGAGTCAGAGGATGAGTCCCCAGACAAAGTTTTCTTCAGACTTGGAAGACTTCGGCAGGTTTTGCCCAGTCCATCATAATCCAGGTTAACCCCATTGGCTACAGGGCTAGTGAGGACAGAACGCCTGCTGCTCAAGCGCCGGGGTTCTCGATCTACTGCTTCCTCATCCCCATTTCCAGACTCCAACCCATTTAACTCCAAATCTGCCAGTATGAAGAGAAAATGCAGTAAGAACATGACACATGGCCATGTGATCAACAAGAGAAATAGGTAGTATGGGAGGGGCCTTGAGGTTATAAATGACAAAGCTGTCACATTTTAAAAATGGTCTTCCCTATTCCAACCAATTTGTCCACTGCTGAAAACCATTTACAGGTAAAAACAGGATCCTGAGCTAGCAGGACAACTGAGGTAACAGTCAACTGGATTTTTAAAAGATTGGGAAGGGTGCAGTCTTTAAACTGTGTGCTAGAAATAAGTTACCTATGAAAATAGCTGTAAATTAGTTTCAAGTTCAAACTTAATTTGGGTATTATGGGATTTCATTATCTTTTAAAAAAATAGTATGAAGCACATATATTTAAAAAGTAGTTTTGTTCAGTTTTCACCATAAAATTAAGCTTTGGAATTGAAATCTTAGCAGCATGGCTAATAAAACAAAGTGAATATTTTTTAAAATAAAGATTTTGATAATCAAAACAAAGTGAAAATAAAAGTTTTAATGAAAGAATAATTTTAAAATGTTAACTGATCTTTTATTATGAAAGTAACACATGTTGACTATTAATAATTTAGAAAATACAGGAAGGTGCAAAGAAGTAAATAAGTCATCCCATATCTCTCCACCCTTGGATAACAACTCAGTGTGATGTATCTTCTTTCCATCTTTTCCTATACATATGTGTATGACTATGACTTGATGTATTTTTTTTGTAAACCTTATAATTTAATTAATTAATTAATTAATTAATTTTTGGCTGCGTTGGATCTTCATCACTGCGCACGGGCTTTTCTCTAGTTGTGGCGAGCGGGGGCTGCTCTTCGTTGCGGTGCGTGGGCATCTCATTGCAGTGGCTTCTCTTGTTGCAGAGCACGGCTCTAGGGGCGCAGGCTTCAGTAGTTGTGCCACATGGGCTCAGTAGTTGTGGCTCGTGGGCTCTAGAGCGCAGGCTCAGTAGTTGTGGCACACGGGCTTAGTTGCTCTGTGGCATGTGGGATCTTCCCGGACCAGGGCTCGAACCTGTGTCCCCTGCATTGGCAGGCGGATTCTTAACCACTGTGCCACCAGGGAAGCCCGACTTGATGTATTTTTAAACAAAATTAGGATCATGCTGTATGTACAATTCTGTATCTTGCTTTCATGTATTGGTGAGCATGTTTCAGAAATGCTAAGGCAAAAAGTATCTTGCTTGGATTGAAGACTCTCCATTAAATATATGACCACAGGATACTACAGTGTTGGCTCCTCTTTATTTTTAAGGCATGGAATAGCCTAAAAATGTATAACTGAAACTATCTTGACATCCAATAAAATATTTCTCTTGATAGAAGTTGGGGAAACATTAAAGCACAGAGGTTAAGAAAATACATTTTAGAATCTTACCAACATGGTTTAAGCTGTAGCTTTCCCACTTATTAACTCTTAGATCACGAACAAGTTTTTTAATCTCCTCGAACCTTAATGCCCCCATTTGTAAAATATGCATAATAATAGCTACACCTCACAGCTAATAATAATAACAATGTATATAAGCTGCTTAGTTTGGTGCCTGGAATATAGTAAGAGTAATTATGATGATACGATCCTAGTTTTTATTGTGCCAAAGACCATTCTTTACAGAATAAAACATTTTAGACAACTGATTACTCTTCTCTTTTTTTTGGCTGCGCTGTGTGGCTTGCAGGATCTTAGGTCTCCCACCAGGGACTGAACCTGGGCCATGGCAGTGAACATGCGGAGTCCTAACCACTGGACCACCAGGGAATTTCCAACTGATTACTTTCGTGAGGAGCTAAGTACTAACAACTCAAAGATGAGATCCAGAATATTTCATTTAGCCCTGGTAATTCACATCTGGGTAGGAGGATCAGCTGTAACCAGTGTTCAACTTCAGTGAATGGATTTGGTACTTCTAAGTAGGTAAGTAAAAAAGACAAACCATAAAAACAGAACTACTAGACTTCCCTGGTGGCGCAGTGGTTAAGAATCTGCCTGCCAATGCAGGGGACACGGGTTCGAGCCCTGGTCTGGGAAGATCCCACATGCTGCGGAGCAACTAAGCCTGTGTGCCACAACTACTGAGCCTGCGCTCTAGAGCCTGCAAGCCACAACTACTGAGCCCATGTGCCACAACTACTGAAGCCTGAGTGCCTAGAACCCATGCTCCGCAACAAGAGAAGCCACCGCAATGAGAAGCCCATGCACCGCAACGAAGAGTAGCCCCTGCTCGCCTCAACCAGATAAAGCCCACAACGCAGCAATGAAGACCCCACGCAACCATAAATAAGTTAATTAATTAATTAAAAACAAAACAAAACTACTGAGCAACAGCCTACAGAATAGTCCCAGTCTCACCCTCAGTCCTGCAGAGTATCTTGAAAGTTCATGTAGGTGGAACACTTACCCATGCTAAGGGACTCTTTCTGAAATTCCTTAGTTAAGTGGGAACGGTTGGTTATGCAGTACACATAGCGCTCCAACACGTACCAACACATCTCATAGTAGAATGGATAGCGGAACTTATTTGGAACCTACACAGGAAAAAAATGATGAAAAAATCAAGCTGATAATAATTTTCAAGGAAAGAGAGTAACAAACAATCACTGCAATAATTAGCCCAGGAAAAGCACTCTCTAAGTAGCCTGCAAACCTAAATTGTCATGTGGAACAAGAACTTAAGTGGATCTGTCAACTTAGAAAATGTTGGTCTTGGGAAATAATCACTAAAGATAAAAGGTACTTGGAAAGATCATTCAGAACTATCAAGAAGCTGTCTTGTTGAGTGGGAAAGCATCAAAAACAAGTTTCCAGACAGAGAGTAAAATGTTAGTAAGACACAATATACTTAATTGAGAAAATTGTTTTAGGGTTCTTAGGATACAAAGGCATACCAACCACTCTTGCCTTTACTGTGGTTTTACTCTGAACCAGAAGGCCATGAAACACAGAATATAATAGGAAATCAGGACATGAGATAAAGTTATATGTTTTTATTATGTCCTTACATATATGAAAGTATGATTAGAGATGCATTCTCAAGGTATATCTAGTCTAGGACATGAGACTGAGTACTTGCCCCACTATTAACTCTCAGCTTGCCCGTCTCATACATTGTAGTCTACCAAAATGGTATGTCCACAAATCAGGTTACTACTCCACGTGGCCTAATCAGTTGCTATCTTTAGTCTTCTTTCCAGTTCTCCCCAAAAGTAGCATGAAATTATTCCAGCTGAATTATAATAAAAATAATTGCCCTTTAGATCTACCATAGTCAAGGAAATGGCAAATCAGCATGGATCAACGAGTGAGAAAGATCAACCATGGGGACTATCCTAAATACAGACATAACTCATTTTATTGTGCTTTTGCTTTACTGAGTTTTACAAATTGAAGGTTTGTAGCAACCCTGCACTGTCAAATGATGGTTAGCATTTTTTTAGCAATAAAGTATACTTTAATTAAGGTATCTACTTTTTTTTAAAGACATAATGCTACTGTACACTAACAGACTACATGTAATGTAAACATAACTTTTATATGCACTGGAAAACCAGAAAGATTCATGTGACTCAGTTTACTGCAATATTCGCTTTATCGCAGTGGTCTGGAACCAAATCTGCCATATCTCTGAGGTATGCCTGTATATTCTGCCCATCTTCTTTCAGAGAGGCCATCTCTCAAAAGGATAAGGCAAACAATACTTTTAGGATTGTTTTGAACATGTAACTCCTGAAAATGTTCCCACCTCCTTTCAAAGCTCCATGTCAGGTAGTCTTCCCCAGTCAAGGAGACCCAGATGGGAGTCCCTTTTCAAAACCCTTCACTAGGTCACAGGGCATCACTGTGGAATGAGGAGATCACTTTCCTCATTGCAAGGCAGGAGACACATGTACTTTTCATTAGCTTTAAAACGCAGAGGCTTCAGGCTCCGAATCTCGGTCTCTCACTGCCACTACATCTTTAACAACTAGAAGAGGTTTATCCACCCTTATTTGAAAATCAAATTAATTTACTTCTGGTACAGTAGGAGAGAACACAAGAATTAATAGATACTTGATCCCCCCCAAATTAAACATAATACACTGGACTTCTCTGCTCGCCTTTTAAGTTTTATTAACACTTTTCTGAAAGGTCTTTATTAAAAGTTCAGGACAACCCAAAATTCTAAAACCTCTGGGACTCTGTTGAGAGCGGAGTAATACTGACAGAAAATAAATAAATAAAATATAAAGTGGGCATTAAACTTTTGATTTTTCACTTGGAACTCAAGAGACTGTACTAATAATAGCCAAGACATCACACACCCAAACTGTGCCATTACATTTTACCTATGCTGCTAGACACCACAGAGCACAGCAATTTCTAAGACTGGGTTAGAATGTTTTTGGAAGAAAAAATTTTAATACTCATTATAAAATTACTGAGCCTTTAAGAGCTATCAATAGAATAATTACTAAGTATCAAGTTCAAATAGTCTATTTCTACACTGGCATGGCAAAAGTAGCCAAAACATTGTCTTAAATTTACAACACTGTATATTTCTTCCCTAAAGCATTCTCTACACATTCTCTTTTAAGTTAAATTCTGTAAGTTTATAGAAGTTTGTAACATAATAAACATATGTCAAGTTGGTATTGGCAATGTAAAAGCTTGGTGGAGAAAGTAAAAAAAAAAAAAAAAAAGGCTCTGTGTGTACATATGTAGAGGACCCAATGAAATGTTATAGAAACACGGAAGGGTTCCTATTTGGAATGAAAGAATTAAGCCGTTCTTAGGAAAAATGGAATAATATAGCAGTTAGATACTGAAATTTGACATTTTCTGATAAACAAAGTCCAGGAAAATTAGACAGATAAATCAACATCAGTTATTACCAGTTTAACTGTCTGAAGGAAATTTTTCATGCAGAGATAAGGTGATCATTTTACCTATGCCATTGAATATATATTCTCCCTTTCTTCCCTCAAACTGAGCAAACAATTAAGCTGTGGGTATAATAGCTATTTTTAGCCAAAAAAGGGAATGCTTTTTAAAAACATTTTCAGATTGAATCTTACAGCAGTGTAGGTGGTATTACCTCTTAGAATGATTTTGAGTTAAATAAGAGTATTTTACTATGAAATTATGTAATTTTTCTCTTTTGAAACATTTTAACTACTTTTACTGTTACTATAACTTAAAACTTACTAAGCTATTTACTGTTTTCTGTACTTTCATTACTTTTAACAAACAAGCAGAAGTTCAATTCTATAAAATTTATTTAAAAAGCACTGCATCCTCTCAATTCTAACAGGGCAATCCCTATAACTCCAACAATACCAATCTTATAACTTACGTATAATATAATAGCTCCAACCAGAATAAATGTTTCAAAATAGGCACCAAAATGGTTAACTGATCATGTTCACAGTAAATTGGTCAGTGACTACTCCTTCTAAAAGTTGTGAATTCTTCATTAATTGTTATTTTTTGATTTTTGATTTTGAAAACTTTCAAATCCACCAAAAAGTTTAAAAAGCAGTACCACTAAGACTTCCACAGCATCTCCAAGATTCACCAATTGTTAACATATCACATTCTCAGTGGCTGGGGTTGGGGTGAGAAGAAAACCTAACTAAGAGAGGGTTTTGTGACATGAGAAACTTATATGAAATCAAATTTCAGTGTCCATAAACAAAATGTTATTTTATTTGAGCCATCCTCACTTATTTAAGTATTTCATTCTACGAGGCAGAGTTAAGTGCTTATGACAGATACTGTATGGCCCACAAAGCCTAAAATATTTACTATCTGATCCTTTACAAAAAAAGTTTGCCAATTCTTGCCTTAAGGTATCCAATGCATGTAACTTTTCCCCTATATATCCAGAATGGTTTATCAGCTATGTAACATCCTATGGAAAATTGACAAAACAAGACACACAAATCATTTTCTATAGGGCTTCATTCTCTCACACAACCCCAGTTGACAAAGGCAGTATACACATTCATAATATAACAGTTTGAGTGTTACATAGTAAGCAGACTAAAGAAAGATATAAGAAACCTCTTCAAATCCAATTATTACATAGAGTTACTTACCCGTGTCCGATCTTCAATGTTGTATATTTTTAACTGCATGGGGATATTGAAGCTATGCAAAAAATTGCCTCCAAACACTAATGTGTCTGTAGGAGTATACACAGCATGAATCCAGCCTAGAAGAAAGGGAATGGAGGGCAGTGGCTGTAAGCACACATTGTAACATGGCTCTCTCAGAGCATTAGTACAAGACTTCTGGATCACACTTTTTACTCTAATTCTGCCTCTTCACGGCTGGTCAAGTTACTTAATCTCTTGCAGCCCCAATATCCTCTATAAAATCAGGATAAATTATACTTTATATGTGTGGTTGGTAAGCACTGAATGAGAAAGTACGTGTAAAGTGTTTACAACAAACTTTCAATAAATGGTGCTTGCATTTTTTGGAGCACCTAATATTAACCAGGCTTAGTACAAGAGAATTTACATGTATTGTCATTTACTCCTCACAACAAAATGAGACAGGGATTTAAATATTTGACCAAAGTAATATTAGCAGGTAAATTCATAGTCAGAATTCTAATACAGGTCTGTGACTCCAAAATCTACGCTCCCTCTAAGTACTTATTTGGGAACTTAGCTACCTGATAAAAACTATTACTGATTTAGCACTCTAGCCTTCACAGCTATCCCTTAGCAGAGTAGGTAGCTCTTAATAGGGGGCTGTTTATCACCTGCAAAACAGGTCTTATCCCTAGGATTCTGAAGAGCTGGGCTAATGTGGGGCTCAAACATGTAGATCTGAAAAGCTGCCACTGGCAATTCTGATACATACTCTTAGTGGAAAATCATAGACTTTAAAAAAGAAGATAAATTCTTGTCATCTACTCAGTAATGACAAGAAAGAACACGCCATTGTTTTCTGCCCACTCCAGCATCATAACCATTCTTGGTGTTGGTGGTAATCTATCAATTTATTTTTCTTTAAGAAAAGAAAGTGGCTAGAGTAGACAACCCACTTTTTTGCATCTTGCTTACCTGAGGGAATGACGAAGGTATAGCCCTGCTTGAGCTCAATGCGCTGGCAATCTGACACCCGGTCACCCAGAAAGATGTCTCCCTGTTTCCCTGACAGCAGCCAATTCTCGTACAGCTCCAGGTTGTGGGCTGTAGGGGGGATGAGCCAGAAGACCTGTGAGTTAAAAAACTTCAGTCTGTTAACAGCCATTGACATGACCCAGTCGTCTCCCTCAACTGATAAACAGGTACAAACTTAAGACCAACAGGTAGAAGAGAAACAAGCAATCCTCCCAGCCTACAGAACTTGACCATTTGGGAAATTCTAGAGGCCTCAAGGAAGTGAACCTTTTTTGTCCTCCACTTGATCAAACAGCATTAGGGCTTCCCTGGGGTTTGATTGTAGAACCCGGAACCTATACAGGACTCAGAGAGAAGGAGGGCATTTAGCTTGTCACCTAGGCAGTCCCTTATTTGCCCCTGGCTGGCTGGTCTAAATGGTCCTAAGAAGCACAGTTAGTTAGGTACAGTACCTTCAAAACACAGGCCTGAGTTGCTTTATTCCAAGGTAGTAACCGAGACTGAAAGGACAGAACTTAAGATACCACTTAAATGGATCCAAAATAAACAAAATGACTCTGGATTTGGAGGTACAGCTGTTCTAGATTTGGCCCTCACATTTTAAAAGCATCATCTGTTTTCATTCCAGTTCTACTTTTCTCTCACAAATGCTTTCACTTCTTACGAGAAAAAAGGGTAACGTAAGAGTGTAATACTATAAACCTCTAATATTAATTCTACATTTCCATTCTTAAACAGCATTCAGAAGCACTCTGAGAAGCTGGAACAAAGGTCTTTATGAATGAGGATAATCTTTCAAAATCTATTTATATCCTCTGACAGGACTTAAAGGCTTCCTATGGCTACATTTCAGACCAATGCCTCTATATAGGGAAAAGTGGTTTGGATCCCAATTTGCTGATTTCATTGTGAATCTACCCATAATTTGTGTTTCCTTCTACTACTTTATTATACTTTCATGTAGAGAAATTATCTTGTCCTCCTAAAACCAGTTCCTTGCCTTCATTTGGAGAATTCTGTTTTGGGAATCTAGAAACAGGACCATTGAGGTTTACTAAGTAGTGATGCCAATACTGGTAAAATGAGAATGAACTAGATGAATAGTAATTCCTACTGGACTCTAGCCAAGAAGGTCAACTTAATCTACAATTCTCTCCAGATACGAGTGGGGACAATCCCCAGTAGGCTCGTTTCCAGGGTATATGAAGCATGCATGTACTGAAGGAAACTCATATAACCAGCTTCAGATTCCAACCCCCATCACAACTATGACCGTACCTTTCCCCCTTGATGGATGTGATACCAAACAGAGGTACCACCAAAGTCCACATGGAAGTCAGTATAGCAGCCTCGAACACTCATCAGACAGTACCTGACCCAAAAAAAGCAGTAGCATTAGTACACTGACAAGAAAAAGAGGACTTTTCCCACCACAATCTCCCCTTGTGTACTCCACTCCCTCTATTTTCCACCTAATAAACTCCCAGTCGGTGAGAGGAATGCAATCTCAAGCTATCATATTATCAGAAGATACTTTTGTTTTTATGTCATCATGGGCTATGGTACTCTTACATACACTCTTCCCTTTGGAACTAAAGTCTACTCTTTAAATAATTCACCTTTTTGATCACTTGGGACCCAGAGCAAGGTTCCGAAGGGAGGAACCATTTCTTGCTATCACTTTGGTGTCCCACAGCACACCGAGGAAAATGCAGGGTAAGCCACTTACTTCTGCACTTTAGGGTACTGCATCTCCAAGATGGCATTTGTTGACTCAGTCTGACTTTCTTTTAAATGCCTTGGCCACATATTGTCTACCCAGTCAATGAAATCCACCTTTAAAAAGGAGGAGGAACATTTAAGCTTCAAAGGAAGGGTTGGGATTAAAGAGAATTCTAAAGTCAAGAAAAATAGAAATTCTCAAAACACACACTGAAAGACTACAATTTAATTTTAAGCAAACAAATAATATGTTGGTGAATCTTAGGATCAATAGGCAAACATTCTAGAAATAATTATTAAGTGAAAATAAAGACTAATGGTTCCATCAGCATGATCATAAAAGTAGCCCTAATCAAAACAAAGTCATTAAATGATGCCATAGTATCCAACCAAGCCCTCTCTTCTGTGTCAGTAGTGGTATAATCAGCTGTAATTTTTTTTTTTTTTTTTGGTCCAATAAAAGGCACTGTCTGGAAGGTACCTATAAACTTACCAAAAGATATAAGTACTGTTAGAGCAGCTAAGATACCATTTAAGAAAGAAAGAAAAGAGAAAAGAAAAGAAAAAAGAAGAGGAGAGAAGTATAATCAGCTGTACTTTTTGAAGCCACCTTACAATGCAGGGGACGCAGGTTTGATCTCTGGTCAGGGAACTAAGATCCCACATGCCGTGGGGCAACTAAGCCCGTGTGCCACAACTACTGAGCTCCTGCGCCTCAACTAGAGGGCCCGCGTGCTGCAGACAACAGAGCCCACGTGCTCTGGAGGCCACGTGCCACAACTAGAAAGAGAAAACCCGCACACTACAATTAGAGAAAAGCCCGCGCACCACAACAAAGAGCCCACATGCTGCAACGAATGATCCTGCATTCCTCAACAAAGACCTGATGCAGCCAAAAATAAATAAATAATAAATAAATCTAAAAAAAATAAAATCATTTAAGAAAAAGTTAAGATAATAAATTTAAAAGAAAAAGAAAGAAAAAGGGAGGGGAGGGGAGGTGGAGGGGAGGAGAGGAGAGGTGGAGGAGAGGAGAGGGGAGGGGAAGGGAGGGGAGGGGAGGGGAGAGGGAGGGGAGGGGAGGGGAGAGGGAGGGGAGGGGAGGGGAGAGGGAGGGGAGGGGAGGGGAGAGGGAGGGGAGGGGAGGGGAGAGGTGGAGGGGAGGGGAGGGGAGAGGTGGAGGGGAGGGGAGGGGAGAGGTGGAGGGGAAGGGAAAAGAATTCCAGTAGGGGTTTGTAGCTTGCATGAGCAATGTGCTATAGAATCTACTGGGTTAGGAATCAGAAGTTCCAGGTCTAGTTTTCTGAAGATCATATGTGAGCCTCTGGAACTTATCTGTAAAATAAGGATAACTACCGCAAAGGAATATTGTGAGGATTACATGTAAATACATGTTAAAAATTTTTTGATATAATGTCATCAGAGTTTAGGAATCCATTTGTTTGGCCACACCATGCGGCATGGGGAACTTCCCTGACCAGGGATCGAACCCGTGCCCTCTGCAGTAGAAGCATGGAGTCTTAACCACTGGATCACCAAGGGAAGTCCAGGAATCTGTTTTAAATATTGGGTTGGCCAAAAAGTCCGTTTAGGTTTTCCATAACATCGTACAGAAAAACCCGAACAAACATTTTGGCCAATCCAATATGTGCTGAAAGAAATGAGAAATGAAAACAGTATGAACTTATTAAAATACTTCACACTGAATTGTAACGTGCCCTGTACCTTCAAATGACGGCACCCAACCACTGAACTCCAAGAAACAGTCTTAGGTGGATAAAGTGTGATAACCATGTGATAACCAAATAACCATAGATTCAGCATAGCACTGGTGTTCCAAGTATCTAACTTATGGCTATAAAAAGCATGTACCTGGTAAGCTTTATAACTTATGTATGTATATATTTGATCATTTATTTCCTTACAACATAGATCTAGATAAATGCATACAATCTGTGTGTAATGATATGAGGCAAATGTCCAGTGGACACTCAGATGTAAGCTGTGGGAGAGTGTTTGGAAGGGGTCACCAATGATATACAAGATTTTTTTTTTTTTTAAATATTTATTTGGCTGCGCTGGGTCTTAGTCACAGCATGCAAGATCTTTAGTTGCAGCACGTGGGATCTAGTTTCCTGACCAGGGATCAAACCCAGGCCCCCTGCATAGGGAGCACAGTGTCTTGACCTCTGGACCACCAGGGAAGTCCCGATATGCAAGTTTAAATAAGCAAGATGAGGAACAACTATGAAGGTTAACTTGCTGCCCCATTTCAAAGAATTTCCACTCAGGGATCCAACAGTTTTAACTAAGCATCCACTGGGCCTAAGAACACTGAATGAGCCCCAGATTCTTCTTTCTATCAAACAAAATCTACTTTCTGCTCTCTTGATGTAGTGGCCAGTTTTCTCCCATCTCCTGGTGTTGTCCTTTGGAAAGCCTTTAACAGAATACAGAAAAACTGTGAGTTGCTCAGTATACTCACTATAAGTTCTTATATCTGGATAGGGAGAGGAAAAGTTAGGAACACATGAGTATTTTTTGTCAAGTGTTCACTCAGAGATAGATGAACTTCTCTGGCTAGAATTTCTCACCTGCAGCAATAAGTCACTCTCTGGCCTCCCTTTATTTGATATTATTGGGTATTATCTGACTATCAAGAGAATATTATGGTAAGGCGTTCATACATTTTTCTTAGGTTAATCTTTAGGCTCTGGATAGGCCTTTTGCTAAATGGCCTCATCCATATGACAGCAAGTCTCCAGCGGAGATAATCACAGTTTCTACCTGTCCCGTACCAATACAGGGCCAAACTGGCAAGAAGTGCAATAACTAAGACATAATCTATTCATACACTGTGCAAAAACAGCTCATGGCCTTCCACGAACTAATTTCCCCATCACCAAACAAATCTGCACATTACATCTGCTGCTATTTTTCATCTACTTCTCAGTTACTGCTGGGATGACAGCAGAAATCACCTCTCTCTCTTCACTAGAGAGTCCCACTTTATGCTACCACCTACAATGGGCACTTAAAAGTTGTCCACCTTGGGCTCCCCTGGTGGCGCAGTGGTTGAGAATCTGCCTGCCAATGCAGGGGACATGGGTTCGAGCCCTGGTCCGGGAAGATCCCACATGCCGTGGAGCAACTAAGCCCATGTGCCACAACTACTGACCCTGTGCTCTAGAGCCCACGAGCCACAACTACTGAGACTGCATGCTGCAACTACTGAAGCCCGTGTGCCTAGAGCCCATGCTCCACAACAAGAGAAGCCACCACAATGAGAAGCCTGCGCGCCACAAGGAAGAGCAGCCCCAACTCGCCACAATTAGAGAAAGCCTGTGCACAGCAACAAAGACCCAACACAGCCAAAAATAAATAAATAAAATAAATAAATTTATTAAAAAAAAAGTTGCCCACCTTACTTTCCCTGCACCTACTTTTGCACATATTATTCTTCCTGCCTGGGATTCTGGTCTTCCTTCTCTTTGCCTCATTTTTTCTTTCATGTCAAGCCTAGGTACCGCTTCCTCCAAAAAACTTCGCCCAATTCTCCTCCGGTTTAGGTTAGGTGGGTCCTTCCTACTGGCTCCCACAACATTCCGTACTTATTCAGTTTTGAAGCACTTACCACATTGTAGTTTCTATAAATGCCAATTCTCTGGTCTTTCTTCCCCATGAGACTCTAAGCATTTTGAGGACAAGAATGATCTTGTTTTCCACTGTACCTCTAGCACCTAAGCACAGCACTTAGCATGTAGCAGGCCCTTAAACCAATAAGCTCACTCTGAAGGTGTGAAGATCACAGTGAACAAGTAATTATGTAGTTTATGTAAAAGATTACTACATGAATGAATACATTTTTCAAAACTCACTGAAATGTACCCTTAAAATGGGTACACTTTATTGTATATCAATTGTACCTCAATAAAGTTGGTTTTTTATTAAGCATTATTGAGATATATTAGAAAAGACCTAGATAAATGGAGGGATATACCTTGGGGGAAAATACCCTGGTAAATAAATAACACCCTAGTAGAATAAGAATGTTGCTGCTTATATAGCAAGGTCATAAAAAGCTTGCTTCCTTTTAGGAGGTGACTTTGGTAATAATAGCTCACTCAATCTTTCTGGCCTTGTTTTAGGTCTCTAGAAGATACTGGTGCACTGTTCTCCGCCCTCTAGAAAATTTTCTATTTCTGAGCTCTTCCATGGGTTCTATTCCTCCATTTAATGGTGGAGTACTTTTCTAATTTTTATAAAATGATGTAGCATTTTTATCATTAAAACTAGGGGCAAAATGAATAAATTAAGGATGTTACAAAGAAGGCTTCATGTGTGAATAACACATTTCTAAATTTTAAGAATGGAAAAGTATGATCCAGGCCAAGTTTTACTTTTACAGCTACAATCTTACTACTCTTAAATTGAAATTCTAAAAATATTAAGGAACACATTTATAAACAATGTTATTGTGATTCTTACTATCTCTCTTATTGAATTCTTTATTTATTAAGTGCACCTTGTTAGGTTAATAACAAGGCTAAATTCTAACCACCTGTCTTCCTGTATTTCCACATGACCAAACAAATGACAATTAATATAAAAAGGATTTTTGTCATTTTAGGGAGGAAAAGTTTTCTTGAGAAATTCTGTATTTGTTGTAGCATCTCCAATAACAAGAAACAATGACAAAAATTATAGTCTCTTCACATAACACTGACAACATTTTCCCTTTGGTCTGTACACACCAATGTGTTAGTGATAAAAAACAATGCAACTAACTAGTAAGTTGAAGGTATGTATGTATATAAATGTATATATAAAACAGTATTATATGGGGCTTCCCTGGTGGCGCAGTGGTTGAGAGTCCGCCTGTCGATGCAGGGGACACGGGTTCGTGCCCCGGTCTGGGAGGATCCCACATGCCGTGGAGCGGCTGGGCCCGTGAGCCATGGCCGCTGAGCCTGCGCGTCCGGAGCCTGTGCTCCGCAACGGGAGAGGCCACAGCAGTGAGAGGCCCGCCTACCACAAAAAAAAAAAAAAAAAAAAAAAAAAAAAAAAAAAAAAAAAACAGTATTATAACCAATTAATACCACATTTCAACTTTGAAAGTCAAAGGGTACAATTTGAAAGTCAAAGTATATGTATATATATATGTATATATATATTTTATATATAAATGCATATATAAAACAGTATTATAACCAATTAATACCACATTTCAACTTTGAAAGTCCAAGGGTACAATTAGGATAATTTAAATGGCGATAGGATAAAACACTGAGAACTTGACTCCGAAAAAATGTACATTTTTTCCATTAGTACATTCCAAATTCCACCGTTCCAGGTGGAATACTTGACTCAAGTGAGTTCTGAGACAGGAATAAAAGTGGTCGAAAAATGACTAGGTATATTTTAAAAGTGAAACCAATCCCACTTAGGGAAATGAGTGCTCTCAGCATCCTGTAGACAGCCACTTTCATAAGAGATGGGTTAAATCAGTATCTACCTCAGGAAAGTTAAGCATCAAAAACTAACTTCCCCTTGGGATGGGTTGTCAAATTATTGCTATTAGTCATCCAACAGAATCTACTCGAGAACCCATCTCATACAATCACCTGGCTCTAAATCAGTTTTCTCCCAAGCATCTCTGCAAGTATAAACCTATAGGATAGAAATTTATTAGGCAAACTTCCTATTCACAGTTCTTATCAGAATGAATTTAAGACTTTTCTCCATTACATGCAAAGGCCAATGTTCTTAAATTATCAGAATGGCCTCTCCCTATCAAAAACTAAGTGATGTTGGAAAATGATGAACCTTCTAAAAACACAAGTTATTCTTATTGAATTGTCTTGTTCATCCTTATCCTGTATGTTTAAGAAGTTATAAATTCTCCCAGTGTATAATCAACCCGCTTGGTGACAAAGACAATGTGGAGAAAATGATTAGACTAACCGTGGAGGGCCGCTGCACCATATTCTCCAGCCTGGTGTGGCTAAACTCTAGGCTGATGACATTATAGAGTTTTTCTCGCTCCTCCTCTGGGGTCTCATAGTAGCGTGTCCACTGAGCCATGGTCATTTCAATGCCTTTCTGTGTGTTCACATCCATGACATCCACCATCCGACGACTCCCTGCCATGAAAGATGCATTGATCATCTCTACTGAGCCACTAATATCCTTAAATATATTAAGAATATAAGACACAAGTGAAAGTAAACAAACTATCCTTTCTTCTTTGCAGTATTCACTAATAGGCTATAGCTGTCACTTTCAAGGTAACTGACAGAAAATCAAATCATAAAGAATGACAAAGACAATGGTTAATATTAAAAACAACAATCACTCCCTATGGCATGTTTACTATATGGTCAGGCATTGAATCTTATATTCAACATCTCACTCAATCCTAACAATTTTAAATACTAAGTACCATTCATAGATGAGAAATTTCATTCATTCCATAAATATTTACTGAATGATAAAGACATCTTAATGAATACAAAGATGTACATCAGATCCTCAACCAACTATAACAACCACAACAAAAAGCAGAATGTCACAGAGCCAGCATAAAATAGCAGAGGGGAGAAAACAACAGCCTCAGAGCCAGAGACCCAAGTTTAAACCTCAGCTCTAATATTACTTAGGCAAGTTATTTAACTTCTCTGAACCTTAATATCTTCTTCTGTAACTTGGGAATAATATCACCTTGTGGGCCATTGTGAGGATTTAGTCAATGAGGTAAAATGTCTGACACAAAATAGGTGCTCAGTTAAACAGCAGTAAAAATAAAAGAAAATTTAAAAAAATATTTTACACTAGACTGACCAGAGAAGGATTTTAGAAAAAGGGGCGCATGGGGTGGGGGGGCTTCCCTGGTGGTCCAGTGGTTAAGAATCCACCTTCCAATGCAGGGGCCACAGGTTCGATCCCTGGTCGGAGAAGTAAGATCCCACGTGCCGCAGGGCAACTAAGCCCGCGCGCCACAACTACTGAGCCTGTGCACTCTAGAGCCCATGCGCCACAACTAGAGAGAAGCCCGCGCTCCACAACGAAGAGCCTGCGTGCTGCAACGACGATCCCGCGTGCCGCAAATAAGACCTGATGCAGCCAAATAAATAAATTAAAAAAAAAGAAAAAAAAGGAAGGGGAAGAAGAAACATTTGAGTTGAGCCTGGAGGAATAAACAGAATGTCAACAAGATTCAACAGAGAGAATTCCAAGCAGAGGCAACAGCATAAGAGAAGATATGGAGAGGCAGCACACCTAAAAAGTTAAGAAAATGGAGGTCAAGGAGGGGAGAGAGAGAATAAAAAGTTGCCACTGAAATATTAAGAATACTGTTCAATTTGTAAGAAACTAACCAACACCTATATATCCACCTGGCTTGGTGGATATACCAAGCAGTGTTAGGACCTGGTCCCCTGCCTCAAGGAGTTTATAGTCTAGTTAGAGATAAGACATAATAGGCAAAAGGACAAGAATATGGCCATAATGAAGCAGATATGGCAGAATACACATAAAAAGATAACTGCTAATGTAAGACAACGGACTGAACCTACTCTTCATTATTTGGAAGAAAAGGCAAACACTAAATCAAAACTGCCTTGAAATACCACTTCACACCCACTAGGATGGCCACAATTTAAATTTTTTAAAAAAGGGAAAATAACAAGGGCTGGCAAGGGTACAGAGAAATCAGACTGTGCCGGCAGGAATGTACAATGCTGCAGGTGCTATGGGAACACTTTGGTAGCTCCTCCATAAATTACGCAGAGAATGACCACATGATCCAGCAATTCTACTCCTAGGTATATATCCAAAAGAATCAAATGCAAGTGTTCAAACAAAAACTTATACATGAATGTTCTTAGCGGCTCTAAATCACAACAGCAAAAAGGTGGAAATAACCCAAATGTCCATCAACAGATGAATCGATTAACAAAGTGTGGTGGGACTGCCCTGGTGGTGCAGTGGTTGACTCTGTGCTCCCAATGCAGGGGGCCCAGGTTTGATCCCTGGTCAGGGAACTAGATCCCACATGCATGCCACAACTAAGAGTCTGCATGCTGCAACTAAGACCTGGCGCAACCAAATAAATAAATGAAAAACTAAGGAATTAAAAACAAAACCAAAACCAAAGTGTGGTATACTCATACAATGAATGGATTATTCAACCATAAAAAGGAATGAAGTACTGTTATATGCTACAACATAGATAAACCTCAAAAACATTATGCTAAGTGAAAGAAGCTATACACAAAAGGCTGCATATTTTATCATTCCATTTACATGAAATATCCAAAATAGGCAAATCTAGAGACAGAAAGTAGATTAGTGGTTGCCAGGGCCTGAGGGAAGGAGAGAACAGGGAATGACTACTTAATGGGTATGGAGTTTCTGTTAGGGGTGATGAAAAAGTTCTGGAAGTAGGTATTAGTGATGGTTGCACACTGTGAATATACTTAATGCCACTGAGCTGGATACTTTAAAATTATTACAATGATAAATTTTAGGTTATCTGTATTTTACCATAATTTAAAAAAAAACTAAAAAGTGAATGCTTTCCTTTAGGAATGTAGATAAGGCAAACACAGTTCCACTATGCCAATGCTACCAGAGCACTCAGATAAAATAATGACAGTCATAGAAATAACTAACTTTTACTGAGCACATACTACGTGCCAGACACTGTTCTTCACATTTAAGTAACTTGCCCAAGGTTACACAGGTAGTAATTAGTGGAGCTGGGATTTGAAACCAGCCAGTTTTGTTTGAGTCCACACTTTAAAATCAATATATCCCATTATATAAAGTTTACACAATAGAACATGTGTACTATCTTTTGGGGACATGAACTGACACTGGAGATGTAACATTCTACTTTAGGTAGAAAAGAAGAATGGATCAGCCAAAGTACATTTAGTAATAATGGGTTATTGTAATCACCAATATGTTGTTCACTGCATTTTAACAATCATCATTTGAAACTTCTGATAAGTCTGTCAGTTTAAATATAATCACTGCTTTATTTTAAATCACAACAAAGATATCTGTGACCATCCACAGGTCTATTTGGAAAATATAAGGTTAGGAAGGGCTCTAAAGACCATTATTAGCAGAAAACATATTGAGGACATGAGAAAGTGATAAGTGAGAAGGAATGCAAAAGAAGGCTAGTGAGTGAATCAGTCCTTATATCTGTACAGCTCAGAAATTTGGATACTGTAAGTCTATGACAGGATCTAGAAGTCTATATTTTTAACAAGTATCACAGATGATTCTGATGCAGGTCATCTGTGGATCACAAACCCCTAAGAATGCCTGACCAATAGAGAAAAGCTTTGGTGGTCCATTAACTTGTGGATCCAAGGAATTACTTCCTGGAGGTCCATTAGGAAAAAAAAGTCAAGCGATGGACCGATAAGTACTCACGTACTATGTTTTCCGAGGCCCCCTGAGAACCCTGCCTTGTGAAGAGTAGGAAAGCATTTTAATTAGTAAACAGATTTACTGAGTATCTACTATACTCCAGAGACTGTGCTAAGTAATAGGAAATACATAGTGACAGGCAGATAGCTGGAATCTAACAGAGAAACAGGTAGGGGAGTGGAAAATACAGGGAATTAGAGAAACTTCCTCTACCTAGGACATTTATCTCTTGGATAAACGGAAGTTATCCAGCTGTCTAAAAAGAGCCCTCAAGTGGCCAAGAGACAGTACTGCAATACTTAACTTCAAAGGGAGAGACTGCACTGGAGCTTCAGCATAGAGGACAAAACATAATAGAAGTTGTAGTGTTAGGCGGAAAGCATCTGAAAACTTTTGTTTCATGTCCTGTCAGAAACATTTCTAAAATATTTTAATCCACTTTACTGCCTTATCATGTATAGGAGAATAACTATCTCTGAATTCCTAAGGATCCTGACACGTCTCAGGGCCGCACTGAACACCAATGATCTGCAGAAAATTGACCAAACCCTTACCGACTCTAGGAAGTTTTCTTCTTTAATTAGACTGTTCTAATTTGCTTTTTCCCTCTAAACTTTCAGTATAATGAAATACAAATCTGGCACTTCCCTGGTGGTCCGGTGGTTAAGAATCTGCCTTCCAATGCAGGGGATGAGGGTTCGATCCCTGGTCAGGGAACTAGGATCCCACATGCCATGGGGCAACTAAGCCTGCGCACTGCGACTACAGAGCCCACGTGCCACAGCTAGAGAAGCCCGCACGCCGCAACGAAGACCCAGTGCAGCCAAAAAAAAGAAGGAAGAAAATACAATTCTGATTAAGACTCAAGTTAACCAATCACTGATGAAGAGAAATCTTAATGAATCTACTTCTCAGCTTACAAAGTTTCAAACCTTAGCCAAGTTACCAAATGTAGCATTGGTGAAAATTTCCTGGAAATTTCTCCATGGCTTTTAGGGAAAGGAAGAGAATCATAAATGAAGTTTTATTCTTGGCTCAGAGATATAAAATTTCACTTTTGAAATTTTGCCCTGGAAGGTAGGCTCTTCATGGGGAGAAGGAAGGATGCACAGTGATAAAAACAGTAGGTAGGAAAGAGGCAGATGTTCAGATGTTGTATGTCTAATGAGTAGTAATAAATGAAGCAACTTCTATAACTACCTTTGAGAAAATCCTCAGTTGTTAAACAGTAGTTTCTAATCAAGAAACGATTTCAAGTAGTATATACTTCAATCAAATATATAGTTCAATGTTCCTAAGCCTTAAATCTCAGTAAGGGATTTAAGACCCAGTTGTAAATCTTAGATCTTTGCCTCAAAGACACTCAAAGGCCTCAAGTTTAATACTTACCCACACACATTTTGACATCATTCACAGTGAAGTCTGGATCTGGCATCCTATGAAACAAACACTAGTAAGTATAATGGGAAGCACAACTACTCTAGTCAGGTGAGTTTTTTCTTAAAGAATTAAGAACTCTCCAGTCAAGACGTATCAATCTTCATACTGAGGATTAAAATATATTTGAAATATAAATGTATATATATGTACATATACATACATAGGAAAAAAGAATATATGAGAAAAGGTTAATAGAGATTATCTCAGGGTGGCAGATTTTAGGAGATTTATTTTCTTTATAGCTCATCTATATTTTCTCACTTACCTATAACAACACACTTTTAGATATTTTCAATGATCTATGCTTTGGATTATTCATACTGCATTGTCTATAGCCCTGGGTGTAATGTGGCCATTTTGCAATCACATCCAATCAAACAGCAAACACTTACTTTATTCCAAGTCCATCGGAGTTCTTGAAAATCAGAGGATCTCTTAAGCCACCCCGCTGGATATACTCTACATTAAAATCTGTCACCATAGGAAAACAATTGTTAGAAAGGCAAAAGGTTTAGCTGGAAAAAGACAAAAGGACCATAAAATGGATCCTAAATAATAAGGTAGAGATGGTATTTGCTATTTCTGTGTATACAGTTTTGCTGTTAGATAATACATGCTTGTTATTAAGAAGCATCTCTTAAGGTATAGGGAGAGCACACTGAGAAGCAGGGCTCAAGGGATTTGCTAAATCTATACTTCCACAATAATTCAGAATTTAACCAACAGGGGATAGTACTATTGAGTCATCTCATAAATCCTAAGCAGAAATCATCGCCCTGTCACTTAATAGCCTAAATATGTAACTCTGTCCACTACAATACATACCATGACATCCTTGTCAGTTTGCCAAGGAACAAAGCTGCATGATATACATAGAGCTCAGTTTTGGTGGGGCAGGTACACGCATAAAAGGATTTTTATTATACTATTCTTAATTAAACCCAAACCAAGGGATGGGAGAAGAAGAAGGAAGAGGCCTTTAGGGAAAAATTCCAACATTCTTGCCCTAATAAACGCTTGCTTTTTCCAATATAGCAGAGAATGACTCACAGGGTGGGAGGACTGGGGCGGGGGTGTGTGCATGAGTGGCATTGAGTAGTAAGAGAAAATACAGATAAATAGCATCACAGCATCAACAGGCAGTACTTTGGCTGCAGAGATGCTGAGTCCACAGCTCCCAGAGTCTACAACTTCCTACATCAAGGGGCTGCAGGTCTGAACCCAAATGATACTGACCTCTTCCTTCCATAAAAGTAACAAAATTTGCATTATATTTGTTGGTGTGGAGTTTCTCTTCCAAGTCAAAAGTTCTTTTTCCTTCAATTTCATCATCTGAAATGCCATCATCTTCATAGCGTCGTCGCATGGTACCACGCTGGGGAGAGAGGGACATAAGGATGAAATCATGGACTTTTTCATGCCTTTCAGTTGCTATGTTAAGCATCAATTTTCCTTGCCTTATAGATCTTTTTCTCAACCAAAGGTCAGCTAATATTCTCAGAATGTACAAAATTTTAAATGAGTCACTAGGTTTCCTACTTTGTACATTTTACCACTGCTAACTCTTTGAGCCTAGAGATATAAATTTACAACGAAAATATGACCAAATCGGGTCTACTAAACATTTTATTTGTCTATCATTGCTTAAACTGTCTTCATAGACATTACAGGCCAGGATACAAAACATAATTTTTTCATGGGGAAGGCCCTTTCTAGATTAGCTTTCTAAAACAACCTTCAAGAATAGACTAAAACACTTGAATTAATGAAACAGAAACTCTTTTACAGCAGATAAAGAAAGTTAATCTAAACAACAGTATTCCAAACAGCAGACCATCAATACTTAGCATTAAGGATAGTGTCTTGCCAAAGAAAGATATACAAGTGGCCAAAAAGCACATGAAAAATGCTCGGGATCAAATGGCCAAAAAGCACATGAAAAATGCTCGGGATCATTAGTCATTAGGGGAAATACAAATTAACACCACAACGATACACCACTTCACACCCAATAGGATGGCTATTATCAAAAAGGTAGACAATAACAAGTGTTGGAGGGCATGTGGAGAAACTGGAACCCTTATACAGTGCTGATGGGAATGTAAAATGTTGCAGCCATTTTGGAAAACAGTTTGGCAGTTCCTCAAAAAGTTAAACACACAGTAAGTTATCCTATGACCCAGCAATTTTAATCTTAGGTATATATCCAAAAGAATTAAAAACGCACGTCCATACAAAAACTTGTACACAGATGTTCACAGCAGAACATTATTTATAATAGCCAAAAGGCAGCAACAACCCAAATGTCGATCAATTGATGAATGGATAAACAAAACGTGGTATATTTACACAATGGAATAGTAACTGGCCATAAAAAAGAATGAAGTACTGATATGTGCTGCAATATGGAAGAATCTTAAAAACATGCTAAGTGAAAGATGCCAAACACAGAAGACCATAATCACATTTTTATTTTTTTACTGTACGAATGGACTTTATTGTTTGCAACAGGAAGTGGAAGAGAGAGGATACGACAGATCCGGCTCCTGGGGCAGCTCCAGACTCGGTCACCGCCCTCAAAAAGTCATAATTTTATTTACATGAAATGTCCAGAAAAAGCAAATCCACAGAGATAGAAAGTAGATTAATGGTTGCAATGGGCTGGGGAGAGGGAGAGATAGAAAGTAACTGTTAACAGTATGGGTTTCTTTTGGGAGAAATTAAAAATGTTCTAGAATTAGATAGTGGTGATGTTTGCACAACTCTGTGAATATACTAAAAACCACTGAGTTGTACACTTTAAACGGGTGAATTTTATGGTATGTGAATAATCTTGTAAGCTTTTTTTTTTTAAGATAACACGTTGCTTATGCTGCAAATTTACCTTTTGGTATATTTTACTACAGCCAGTGTTAAAATTTGTCGAAATTTCTTGAATACATACACGTAGGACAATCCACGTGGGAGACAATGAATGGTAAAGTAGCCCTACTCCAGTATGTGCTAAGGACAACCAAACCTGGAATTTAAAGTTAGATATTGATGATCTAGAATTGATTACATGGCACCTGAATTTATATAAACACATAAGAAAATGAGACACTGTAGAAAGGTCTCTTAGGGAATAGGATCAGGGAAAGGGCAGAAATAAGTCATAAAATATAAAAACTACACACAGAGGAGAGCACACCAGAGAAGAGCAAGATTCAATTTAGCAGTTTTAGGTAGAAACACTGATAGATACCTGATATCTTTTCCATATTTGGTAAAAAACTTTATAACACTCTTGGGCTTCCCTGGTGGCACAGTGCTTAAGAATCCTCCTGCCAATGCAGGGGACACGGTTCAAGCCCTGGTCCAGGAAGATCCCACATGCCGCAGAGTAAATAAGCCCGTGTGCCACAACTACCGAGCCTGTGCTTTAGAGCCCGTGCTCCGCAACAAGAGAAGCCACTGGCCCGCGCACTGCAACGAAGAGTAGCCCCCGCTCGGGCCAACTAGAGAAAGCCCACGTGCAGCAACGAAGGCCCAACACAGCCAAAAAGAATAAATAAATAAAATAAATATTTTTAAAAAACACAAAAAACTTTATAACACTCTTACCTAGCACTTTGTTGCCATAAATCACAGCTCAAAGGCCAAAAGACCTAATTTTAGTAGACCTCTCACTCTAAAAATGCCATCACTGCTCAAAATATTTTTAGTTACCTTTATATTTGAAAGGGGGGGTGGTATTTTCACTGACAATTTCTTAAATAGGTTCGTTTTTTAGAAGACACCACTCCGTTCTCTTCCTCACCTTATTTCATATATGTGTCTTTGAAGAGAACTCCAAAAGATGAGTTCCAAGTATGTCAAAAAGCAGGAACAATACCATCGGAATAAATGTAGTTTCCCACAATAATCACTTTTAGAAAGCATTCACTTGTGCCCAGAAATAAACCCACGCATACATGGTCAATTAATTTATGACAAAGGAGGCAAGAATATACAACGGGGAAAGGATAGTCTCTTCAACAAATGGTGTTGGGAAAACTGGACAGCTACATGCAAAAGAATGAAACTGGAGCACTATCTTATACCATATATAAAAATTAACTCAAAATGGGTTAAAGACTTAAATGTAATAAGACCTGAAACCATAAAACTCCTAGAAGAAAACATAGACAGTAAGCTCCTTGACATTGGTCTTAGCAATTTTTTTGGATCTGACTCCAAAGGCAAGGGAAAACAAAAACAAAAATAAACAAATGAGGCTACATCAAACTAAAAAGCTTCTGCAGAGCAAAGGAAACTACCACCAAAATAAAAAGGAAACCTACTGAATGGGAGAAGTCATTTGTAAATAATTTATCTGATAAGGGGTTAACATCCAACATATATAAAGAACTCACACAACTCAATAACAAGCAAACAAACAAACTGATTAAAAAATGGGCAGATGATGTGAATAAACATTTTTCCAAAAAAGACACACGTGGCAAGAGGCACATGAAAAGATGTTCAATGACACTAATCATCAGGGAAATGCAAACCAAAACCACAGTAAGGTATCATCCTACACCGGTCAGAATAGCTATTATCAAAAAGGTAACAGGGACTTCTCTGGCTGTCCAGTGGTTAAGACTCCATGCTTCCACTGCAGGAGGTGTGGGTTTGATCCCTGATTGTGGAACTAAGATCCCTCATGCCACACAGAATGGCAAAAAAAAAAAAAAAAAAAGCGACTTCCCTGGTGGTGCAGTGGTTAAGAATCTGCCTGCCAATGCAGGGGACACAGGTTTGAGCCCTGGTCCGGGAAGATCCCACATGACGCGGAGCAACTAAGCCCGTGCGCCACAACTACTGAGCCCGCGTACCACAACTACTGAAGCCTGCGTGCCTAGAGCCAATGCTCCACAATAAGAGAAGCCAGTGCAATGAGAAGCCCGCGCACCGCAACGAAGAGTAGCCCCCAAAAGCCCACGCGCAGCAATGAAGACTCAATCAATCAATCTACCACATCATCTAGCAATTCTACTACTGGGTATCTAACCGAAGAAAACGAAAATATGAATTTGAAAAGATATATGCGGGACTTCCCTGGTGGTCCAGTGGGTAAGACTCCATGTACGCAATGTAGGGGGCCCAGGTTCGATCCCTGGTCGGAGAACTAGATCCCGCATGCGTGCTGCAACTAAGAAGCCCACATATGCAATTAAGAATCTGTATGAAACAACTAAGAAGTCCACATGCTGCAACTAAATTTCCCACATGCTGCAAGGAAGACCTGGTGCAGCCAAAAATAAATAAATATTCTTTAAAAAGAAAAGATATATGCATCCTTATGCTCCCTGCAGCATTATTTATAATAGCCAAGATATGGAAGCAATCTAAGTGTCGATTTGATTGATGGATGAATAAAGATGTGGTATATGTGTACACACACACACACACACACACACACACACACACACACACACACACACACGATGGAATACTACTCAGCCATAAAAAGGAATGAAATCTTGCCATCTAAAGCAACATCAGGATTGAGAGTATGACGCTAAGTGAAATAAATCAGGTGGAGAAAGACATACACTGCATGTATGTGGAATCTAAAAACCAAAACTAACAAAACAAAATCCAGAGTCATAAACAGAATAGATTGGTGGTTGCCAAGGGGTGGGCGTGGTGTGAAACAGGTGAATGGGATTATGAAGTACAAACTTCCAGCTATAAAATAAACAAGTCATGGGGATGTAATGTACAGCATGGGGCAATATAGTCAATAATACTGTATTAGCTTTGTAAGGTGACAGATGGTAAGGAACCATTGTGGTAACCATTTTGCAATGTATACAAATGTTGAATGTTGTACACCTGAAACTAATATAATATTGTATGTCAATTATACCTCAATTTCAAAGAGAAAAGAAAGCATTCTTTTGCATAAATTCTAATATGCACATCAAAAAAAATCCCAGTCATATTTTCAAACTTTAACATTTCCTAGGTCAACTATTACTGACTCCTTTTCAGTCAAGATATCATCATCTTGATTATCCCAACATTTCTAACATGGTAGCCTGAAGTTCTCTGTCTCTTCTTTCTTTTTACATGCTTTTATTTTTCCTATATTCAAGAAGAATTATTCTTCCATTTGTACTTTCAATATGGAAAGTGTAAGGATATAAGGAAAACTCCTGCTCCAGCCAAGCTATGCCCATTTCTTAAGGACTACAGAAAAATTTAATTCTTGTTTTCTTTTGATTGTTGCAATTGGGAGGTCAACAGTAATGTGAAATTATTTGTGCTGGTTTTAACACTGTCCAGGATAAGGTTCCCCCCGCCCCATTCTATCTATATGCAAACCCTGGTGAAAGTAAACATCTACGGCAAACCTCTAAGTGCTTAAAAAACATATTCAAGGGGCTTCCCTGGTGGCGCACTGGTTGAGAGTCTCCCTGCCGATGCAGGGGACACGGGTTCGTGCCCCGGTCCGGGAAGATCCCACATGCCACGAAGCGGCTGGGCCCGTGAGCCATGGCCGCTGAGCCTGCGCGTCCAGAGCCTGTGCTCCGCAACGGGAGAGGCCACAACAGTGAGAGGCCCGCGTACCGCAAAAAAAAACCCAAAAAAAAACATATTCAATCCTCAAAATAACCCTGGAAATAAGTAGTCAATGACACAATCTGCTACAGGTGAAACTCAAAAGGCAATGCCACTTTAACACTAAGGAAAGCAGCCACCAATCTCCTCCAGCCTACCAACATTACCAAATAATTCTAAATGGTTTAACTAGCATGCTGTGCTTTTTTAAATTCTAGGTGATTTTTGGCAACCTAAAGGATGTTTCTGGGCTCCCATAGACACCAGCCCTTGCCGAACCCAGTGTCACAGTAAATAGGCACAAACTGAACTATGAAATCTATTCCAACCACATTTTCACTCAAAAGCAATTTGTACTTTCCAGGGTTAACAGTGAGTTTTACTCTTGAATAACCAATTATCATTTATTCTATTTAGATTACCAAACTATATAGCAAACTCATGTTTTCCAACTCACCATGAGCAAACTCATGGTGGCGCAGTGGTTAAGAATCTGCCTGCCAATGCAGGGGACACGGGTTCGAGCCCTGGTCCGGGAGGATCCCACATGCCACAGAGCAACTAAGCCCGTGTGCCACAACTACTGAGCCTGCACTCTAGAGCCCGTGAGCCACAACTACCGAGCCCGCGTGCTGCAACTACTGAAGCCTGCACACCTAGAGCCTGTGCTCCACAACAAGAGAAGCCACCGCAATGAGAGGCCTGCACACTGCAACGAAGAGTAGCCCCTGCTCGCCGCAACTAGAAAAACCCCACGCGCAGCAACAAAAACCCAACACAGCCGAAAAAAAAAAAATTTAGAAACTGCCTTAAAAAAATATTTACCACTCCTGGTCAGGTGGTAATTAACTATATTAAATGGTAAAAACAGCCACATAAATGGAATATTTAGTTAACTCAAGTACTGATACATAAGATGAAGGGCTACAGATACTATACTATACTATACTATACTATACTATACTATACTATACTATACTCTCCTAGATGGTTAGCTGTAGAAAAGACAATGGTGGGAATTCCTTGGCGGTCCAGTGGTTAGAACTCCACGCTTTCACTTCTGAGGGTTCGGGTTTAATCCCTGGTTGAGGAACTAAGATCCCACAAGCTGCAGCGTGGCCAAAAAAAAAAAAAAAAAGACAATGGTGCAAGAATAGATGCAAACAGGTACTCACTATGACACAGAAACATCTGGCATTCTCTTTTCTAAACATGTGTAAATGGAAAGCAACCTTTAAAACTATAAAAATTTTAAAAATTAAAATAAAATTTTAAATGGTGCTGGGACAACTGGATATCCACATGTAAAAGAATGAAGCTGGACCTCTACCTCACACCTTATACAAAAAAACTAACTTACAATGGATCAGACTTAAATGTAAAGGCTAAGACAATGCAATTCTTAGAAGAAACTGTGGTGTAAATATTCATGACTGTGGATTAGGCAACAGTTTCTTAGATAAGACACCAAAAGTACAAGTAACAACAACAAAATAGATTAACTAGATTTCTTCAAAATTAAAACTTTTTTTTTTTTTTTTTTTTTTTTGCGGTATGTGGGCCTCTCACTGTCGTGGCCTCTCCCACTGCGGAGCACAGGCTGTGGACGCGCAGGCTCAGCAGCCATGGCTCACTGGCCCAGCCGCTCCGCGGCATGTGGGATCTTCTCAGCCCGGGGCACGAACCCGCGTCCCCTGCATCGGCAGGCGGACTCTCAACCACTGCGCCACCAGGGAAGCCCCCAAATTAAAACTTTTTGTGCTTCAAAAACACTATCAAGAAAGGTAAACGGCAATTTATAAAATGAGAGAAACTATTTGCAAATTATATATCTCATAAGGGTCTAATATCTAGGATATATAAAGAACTCTTACAACTTAAAAATGAAAAGGCAAAATATAAAATTAAAGTGGGCAAAGGTTTGAAAGAGTATTTTTCAAAGATATATAACTGGCCAATAAGCACATGAAACATCATTAGTCTTTAGCTCATCAGTCATTAAGGAAACGCAAATCAAAACCACGAGATACTATTTCACAACTACTAGGTAATAAGTGCTGGTGAGGATGTGAAGAAAGCAAAACCCTCATACACAGTTAGTGGGAATGAAGAACAGAGCAAATCTTTTGGAAAACAGTCTGGCAGTTCCTCAAATTGGTTAGAGTTACCATATGACCCAGAAATTCCATTCCTAGGTATTTACCCAAGAGAATGAAAACACGCCACACAAAAACATGTACGCCAACATTCATAGCAACATTATTCATGATAACCAGAGTAGATGGACACCCCAAGGGTCTATCAACTGACAAATGGCTAATAAAATATAGTATATATCCATACAATGGAATACAGTTGAGCAGAAAAAGGGAGTGAAGTACTGATAAATGCTACAAACACAGATGAACTTTAAAAAACACACTAAGTGAAAAAAGCCAATCACAAAGGACTACATAGTTTATGATTACCTTTATCTGAAATGGACAGAATAGGCAAATCTATAAAGCCAGAAAACACATTAGTGGTTGCCAGGGGCTGGAAGGAAGAGAGATGGGGAATAACTGCTAATGTGTACTGGGTTTCTCTGGGGTAATGAAAATGTTCTAGAATTAGATACTGGTAATGTTTTCACAACTTTGTGGATTTACTAAAAACTATTGAATTGCACACTTTAAAAGGGTGAATTGCCTAGCATATGAATTCTATCTCAATACAAAATAATGATGGGCAATCTGTAAAAGAATAAAGGTAATACAACGTACATATTTAAGTAAAGCAATGTATTTTTATAAGAATAAAGTTTGATGTAGACCAATAGAAGACACATTGCCTGGTATCATTTTTTTGAGAAAGCAAAGTCTTTTTCTAAACAATTTCCATAGACATTTCAGTTGATTTTATATGAAAGGACACAGACAAGTGACTAAAAAAAGTTGTTCAGTATTTAATGAACTACCATGATGTGCCAAAAATGCAGAAGCGGTCTGTTAGTTCTGAGAATTTCCACTCCAACTACTGATATAATTCACCACATTAACGGATTAAAGGAGAAAAATTACATGATCAGCTAGATCTGAGCTGTCCAAAATGTTAGCTACATGTGACTATGAGACTTAAATTAATTAAGATTAAATACATTTTCAACAAATGATGCAGGGAAAACTGGGTATCTGCACGCAGGAGAATGAAGTTGGACCCTTACTGACACCATACAGTACAAAAATTAACTCAAAATAGATCAAAGACGTAAACATAACTGCTAAAACTATAATAAAATTCTTAGACAAAAACATGGGAAAATCTTTACAGCATTGGCTTTAACGAGGATTTCTTAAACGATATCAAAAGCAAAAGCAAAAAAAACAGACAAAATGGACTTCATCAAAATTTTTAAAATTTGGGGACTTCCCTGGTGATCCAGCGATTAAGACTCCGTGCTCCCAATGCAGGGGGCCCGCGTTTGATCCCTGGTTAGGGAACTAGATCCCGCATGCCGCAACTAAAGATCCTGCACGCGGCAAAGAAGATCCCACATGCACAACTAAGACCCGGCACAGCCAAATAAATTAAATAATTTTTTTTTTTTTAATTTGTGCAAAGGACACTAATGACAGAGTGAAAAGAAACCATAGGGAGAAAATATTTGCAGATCATATATCTGATATGGGATCAGTATCTAGAATATATAAAGAACTCTTACAACTGAACAACAAAATAAACCCACTTCAAAAATGGGCAAAGGACTTAAACAGAAATTTCTCCGAAGAAGATACACAAGTGGCCAATATGCACTTGAAAAGATCTAACATCACTAGAAATCAAACCCACAATGAGATACCACTTCACATCCATTAAGATTCCTATCATCAAAAAAACACAAAATAACAAGTGTTAGTCAGGAAGTAGGGAAATTGGAACCCTTATGCATTGCTGTTTGCAGCCTGTGTAAAAAAACAGTCTAGCAATTCCTCAAAAAAGTAAACACAGAATTGCCATATGATCCAATAAGTCCACTTCTAGGTATATACCCAGAAGAACTGAAAGCAGGGACTCAGACACCTTGACACCAATGTTCATAATAGCATTATCCACAATGGTCAAAAAAAAAAAAAAGGTGGAAATAGTCCCAAATTTCCGTTGACAGATAAATAAAATGTGGTGTTTATATATACAATGAAATATTATTCAGCTATAAAATGAAATGGAGGTCTGATACATGCAGCAACATGGATAAACCTGCAAGACATTATGCTAAGTGAAATAGGTCAGACATAAAAAGATAAAATACTGTATGATTCCACTTATGAAGTACCTAGAGTAGACAAATTCATAGAGAAAGTAGATTAGAGGTTTAGGGGCTGGGTGGAGGAGGAATGGGAAGTTACTGCTTTATGATTACAGAATTTCTATTTGGGGTAATGAAAACAAGTTCTGGAAACAGTAATGATGGTAGTACACTGAATTAATACACTTAAAAATGGTTAGAATGGCAAATTTTGTTATAAACATTTTACAATTTCTAAAAATTAGTAATGTAATATATCAAAAATCTCCCTTTGAGAATCACTGTACAGGAACTTCCCTGGTGGTGCACTGGTTGAGAATTCGCCTGCCAATGCAGGCGACACCGGTTCTATCCCTGGTCCGGGAAGATCCCACATGCTGCGGAGCAACTAAGCCCGTGCGCCACAACTACTGAGCCTGCGCTCTAGAGCCTGCGTGCCACAACTACTGAAGCCTGCGTGCCTAGAGCCCATGCTCCACAACAAGAGAAGCCCCCGCTTGCCGCAACCGGAGAAAGCCCATGCACAGCAACGAAGATGCAACGCAGCCAATAAAAAAAAGAAAAAAAAGAATCACTGTACAATTCTATCATTTTACATCAAATAGTTTTTCTTGCTAAGATAATCAACCTGTGAGAATCAGGAAATATGACGGTATTATTTTACAAAGAAAAAGAAAGGTAAAACTGACCTAAGTTAACCCTCTTAGAAAACAGCAGAAAAACAAGAAAGCAAAAGTGTCTAAAGGGAGAAATTATCTAGTGTCAATTCTACTATTGCTACTTTCTATGTGATCTTAGGCACTTAAGTAAATCATTTAACCTCTCTAGATCCTAGTTTTCCCCTGGAGGTAAATAATTCAAGGTCCCTTTGTGTTCTAAAATAAAGTCCTCAACAATCTGATTCCATCTAAGATATCAGCCTTGCTCCCTTTTACATTATACCATGTTGAAATTTTGCTACATACCGGTCCCCCAGGTCTGCCTGCCCTTATTCATAGACTATCTAAATTCCAGACCTAGCCCTCTCTGTCCTGACCAGAGACACTGAGACAGATCAGTGGTGGGTTGGCAGGGTAGCCCTCCTAGGGACTTCAACATCGTCCTGCTGTCTGCCTACCCCCCCATATTAAACAAACCTCCGTGTATCTCAATCAACCAGATGTTAGAGGCAGTTCTTTCTGGAGAGCTTAGGCAATTCCCACTCCCCTAGGGATACAAAGGAGTCAGAGAATGAAGAAATTGTATAAAGTATGAAAAGGCAGTTAGTTTTTTATTAATGACACCCACAAGGGCTACTGCTCTGAAGGTGAACTATGATGCCAGGGCAAAATTACAGTAGTAATAGCAGTTAACATTTGAGTGCTTACCACGTACCGAGTACTGTAATAAGCACTATGCATGTATTAACACATAGAAGAATATTATCCTCTCTACTTTATAAAAATAAAAAAGGCAAATGTACGATAGAAGTAACTTGCCCAAGTTACAAAGTTAGTAATTGGTGCAGCTGAGATTGGAACCCCGGCACTTTGGTTTTAGAACCAATGGTCTAACCACCCTATACTACTGAAATCATTTTGGAATGAAACTTCAGCCAGACCAGTAGCTTGAGACAGCTGGAAGTAACTGTCAAAGGAAGAAGACACCCAGACAGCTGAAATGACTCTGTCAGCGAGAGGAAGTAAAGTGGTGGGACCTACTGGCAACAAAGGAGACTATCTATAAATCAGAAAACCATGCTTGGTAGAAAGAAGATTAGCAAAAGACCTTCCCTAAGGTTGGAGGTTTCTGATATTTGCTAAGGGATACTACATTTCTAGCTATGCCACTATTTATTTAACATTCTACCATTCCTGACTTCTAATTCTAGCTTTTACTTGACAAATTATCTTACTGGACATTCAGCTATTCTGGCTGAAATAAAAATATTGCTATTCCTAACCAGAGATCATTTTATTTTATATCAGAGTGCTTTGAACTTAGTACCTTTATTGTGTATGGTATTAAAATTTGTTCTCATTCTCTGTATTTGTAGTCAGTGACATTTATTACATACCTTCTGTAAAAATGAAATTGCCAACATTTTTTTAAAGCAAGATTTCTATGTCTCCTATTTTCTCTAAGATTCTGATCTGAGATAGATCTACCCCACTACCTGATAGAAAAGTTTTTAATTACACAGCCTCTTTGCTGGTGATAGTATAAGAAGCCAAGTAATAACTCGATTTTCATGTCCACATCATGATACTGCTTTAAAAAAAGTTTGGGGCATCTTTTTATAAATTTATAAAGCTATATGGATTAAATCTGAATCTTTCCAACATATACCAAATCCCCTATTTGATAAGTGCTTAATAAGCTCTTATACATCTTTAAAGAAAGAAGCTGAGGTTCTCAACTAGCCTCTATCACAAAAGTATGGACATATACATACCCTAAAAATCAATTGAACTTTAAAGTGTTGTTCTCATTTTCTTTCTTTCCATATTTTTGAAAACCCATCATTACTGTAAGATCACACAGTGGGACAGGTACATATGTAGATGGATCGTTGCCTACCACCTTCCTATGTGTGTATGTGTGGTTTGTGCTATAAAAATTATTTGAGGGGACTTCCCTGGCAGTCCAGTGGTTAAGACTTCGCCTCCCAATGCAGGGGGTGGGGGTTCGATCCTTGATCAGGGAGCTAAGATCCTACAAGCCTCGTGGCCAGAAAACCAAAACATAAAAAAAAAACAGAACAAATCAATAAAGACTTTAAAAATGGTTCCCATCAAAAAAAATCTTAAAAAAAAAAGAACGAGAAAAATAAGTTCTTAAAAAAAAATTATTTGAACACTTACTCATTCATAAAACAGGACACTGAACATGGAGTAACAGCCAGATGCTCTGCATACAAAGATAAAAGGCACAGTCCTAGCCCTGAAGGAGACTGCTGGCCAGTAGGGGGAGACAGATATGTAAATAAATTACAGTATTACAATTCAATGTGATAATGTACTGTATTAAGATAGGTAGATACAAATGTTATTAAAGTCCAAGAAGAAGAAGTAACAGAATGGCTGGTGAAGGCTCCACATAAGAGAAGAAAGGTCTGTTCATTCATAATAACTTTACTGAACACCTACTAAGTGCCAAGGACTATAGATACAGACTCTATATTACTCCTCTATAGCAGTGACCTCTTCAAACTTTTTTGGGTTTCCCCCTCACCCTACTGGATTACTCAGGACCTCCGTATTAAATGAGAGGGTGTGGATAACATTTTTCAAAAATAAAAGCTTATAATCTTTGTTTAGAAAATGTGATCATTACACCTCATGAGGGATTTTAATGGGAACACCCTAAGGTAGTACAAGAACAGTAGGAACCACTGCCTTACAGTGACTGAACCTTGGGCCCAAGTTTTTACCTTTTGATTTAACACTTACTGGCCCTTAAAATAAGAGGCCTGACCACAAAGATAAAGGAAGGCACATGCTTAGTTTTTGTTTTTTTTTTTGCAGTACACGGGCCTCTCCTGTTGTGGAGCACAGGCTCCGGACGCGCAGGCTCAGTGGCCATGGCTCACAGGCCCAGCCGCTCCGCAGCATGTGGGATCTCCCCGGACCGGTGCACGAACCCGCGTCCCCTGCATCGGCAGGCGGACTCTCAACCACTGCGCCACCAGGGAAGCCCCGTACATGCTTAGTTTTAACACGACTGCTTTAATGTATTACAAAGAATGTGTACTGATCAACTGACATGGCTGAAAAGCTTGCATTTCTTTTGTTGAAAGTTCAGCCTTCAAATATTTTCTGGGCTAACTGAAGATCACGTTCTGCAGAGATCAACAGTACACAGAACACTTTCTATATATGAAAGACGTTAGCAGATCACAGTAATTCCAACAAGGCAGAGTAATCCATAAACAGAATTTGGCAAGAAGCTTTATTCACACCTAAGTCTCTGATTAAAAAAAAAAAAGATAGCTGAGAAGGCACAATGCTCTGAAGAAGAGGGATATATAACACAAAGTGAACTTTTCCCCTAAAAGTTCCCTCAGAACTAATATCAAATACCTACTATATACAGAATGATCCTAAAATTCTGAGTCAGGATACAGTTACTCAACCACAAACACGTCCTCCAAAAAACCAACTGGCTGAGAAATGAGTTAAAGTGCTGGATCTCTTCCACCAACATGCCCTGCTTTTCTGCATACTATGTGGTATAATCAACTGTTCAGTGTGCTTGCTGCACAAGTAACCATGATATCGCCACAATTCTGTAAAGAAAAAAACTGTGGCTACAAGTAGCCAAATCATTCTCTGAAATTCAGGATGAAGACAGGCATCTCAACACCATCTTTAAGAGAAATAATCTGAGTTCAGACATTATAGAAAAAGCACATTTTTATTCCCCTAAAGGTTTTTACTAGAATATACATACATTCTTCTTCTTGGATACTGGCAAAAGTAGTACTCAGCAATATTACACTATCAACATGCAAATGTTCAATCCATTTATCCTCCCAAAGTAGCCTAGTCAAGCCATCAGAGAAACTGGAAGTAAGTAACAACATTTGTCAATGTCCAAGTCATGTTGGGGGTTTTACTTCTTTTTTAGATTTATTTATTTATTTATGGCTGCGTTGGGTCTTCGTTGCTGCCCATGGGCTTTCTGTAGTTGCAGCAAGCAGTGGCTACTCTTTGTTGTGGCGCGCGGGCTTCTCCTTGCGGTGGCTTCTTGTTTTGGAGCACAGGCTCTAGGCGCACAGGCTTCAGTAGTTGCAGCAAGTGGGCTCAGCAGTTGTGGCGCCTGGGCTTAGTTGCTCCGCAGCATGTGCGATCTTCCCGGACCAGAGATCGAACCCGTGTCCACTGCACTGGCAAGCAGATTCTTAACCACTGTGCCACCAGCGAAGTCCCAAGGGGGATTTATTTCTTAAATAACTGGGAAATAAAGATGTGTAATTCCCCACCCTACCTTCTATCCTGCTTAAATCTTCACCTCCTTTTAGTAACCATAGAATGATTTTTAAACTCAGCACTCTTACTATATGACACTCAAAAATTAATCTACTCATTGCCAAACCCCCCAAAATTAATCTGAATTAAGTGAAATCATTACCCAAAAGGAACATAAAATGTTTGCTTTTTCTAATTGTGCACCTCCTAGAGCAGAAAAGGGAATTTTGGAAGGCCTAATCACTAGGAAATAATCTTCAAATGACCTGCACACAACCAAAATGGATAATACCACCCACCAAAAATGGAAATAATGAACTCAGTAATATTCAGTTTATCCCTCAACTCAACAAATTTCTTAACTTTATTTTCATTAGCCAATGAACATCCATTGAGATTCAAATACTCCCTAAACACTCATGTTTACTGCCTGGTTTGTTTCTATAGCAACAGACACCCAGAATCCAGAAACAAAGATAATGCCTAGTTTTTTCACCATCTTCGGTAACTGATGCAACTGTAAGCCATTAGTATGATATGTGGCACAAGCCATGCCATTTCAGTTCCTAGAAGGTAAAGACTAGTGTATTTGTTAGGCAAAACAATTTGTAGAAAAAGAAAAAGCCCCTAGAAGTTTACCTTAAATCTAATGGGGAAGTAAGAGTGTGACCTTTCTGCCAGTCACTGAGAAAGGTACTGCAAACCTAAAAGGACAGCTTGTTCTGGAAAACACCAACTCTAAACATTTACTCAGTAAATGATATGAACCATTAAATGTGTCCCACATGCTGCTTCTCCTAAATTTTAGGTGAGTTTGGGGAGACAGCAAGCAGTCACTTGAAGCCAGATGATATTAGATAAATGTACCTATCTCCAGCCTTGCTATATTCCTCTGATCAGGATGCTTTTCTCTATGGCCCTCCTCTCTGGAGCTATGATTAATGTTTTGATTCACAGACAAAGATCAATCTCTTCACCAACACATGACCTCTTTCAAACTGTCAAACTTGAGATTTAGAGGAGTCATGAAATTTCATGTTTAGGAACAGAAGCTCTGGAAGGAACTGGCAAAAGATGAAGAGCTGGTATTTTAAACTGTCCCCCACAAACACATATACTCCTCCCCTTTCCCACTACCATGATAATATTATAATCCTGTCAAGACCTTTTTCCTTCTCATCTTTCAGTCACTCATTTGTGCCACCCAAGGAAGATTAAAGCACAGAAAACTATGTCTTCACTTCTGAATTTACCTAGAAATGTTAGTGTAAGAGTGGTAAACTGACCCATAGCATTGAGAAGCCCAAGAGCAAAGGGAATACTTAGATAAACCAGTTATACTCAAGCTATGAGAGAAACCAGTAATGCAAGTTAATGACCACATATTTGCTAACTTCTCCAGACATCTAAAACATTACCAATCACCTTCAACCAAGTGAACAATCTTAGAAAATTCACCTTCAGATATGACCCTATTTATTACTTATTATTTTTAGCAAAACTATATAATGAGAACAAAGGAACTGGAGTCAGAGTGGGTGTGGGCCTGGTCTAGGTACCGGTACTTTGAGCTTCAAATTCCCGAAGCTTCCATTTTCTTGTGTGAAAATGTCAAGACTTTCACTTAATGCACAGGATTGTGGTGAGGTTTAAATGAGAACATATGCACAAGTACTCTGCAAACTGTAAAGCGTCCCATACATAAAAAAAGACTGAATGTAGTAGTGGCAGAGTCTAGGGTTCAAATAATGGTTCTGCCTCTCACTGTACATGAGCTACTTTAAAAATTAAAATAGAAGCCATCACACAGGACTGTATGAGGATTAAGTGAGATAAAAGACGTGAAGTAGCCAGCACATGTCCAAAAAATATTAGCAACTATGGTTTTGAACAGGAATCAACACTGGACTGGGAAACAAGCTATCTTTCCCAAAAAGAGCGGTTTATGCAGCTAGAGACAAGTCATACCTCACATGCCTTTTCTCAAACAGCATTAAACATCAGATAAGATATATTCCTCCCTTATCATCCCAAGTGGCAAAGCTTCTAATAAGTTTCCTAAGTCTATCCCTTTCAAGAGCTCTTTTATGTTTTCACCATCTCTATCTCCTTACATCAAATATCTAATCCTAGGGATGAAATTTCAGGAAATGCAGCAACTGTACCCTCTCCATCCCCACACTGTCAGCAATTTAATATGAAGTGGTCATTGCTGGAAGGTGTTATTTGGGAGAAGCCTAAAAGTCTAAGTGGTAGAGCTGGCTCTACTGTTGTTGATTTCTGGGTAGCAGGAACTTAAAGGAATGGTCATATGTGAACAGGGGAAGTGCGGAGCCAGAAGATAGAGGAGCTCTGTGCTTATATAAGAACAAGTTTTTGGACATTAAGACAGACAGAAGGCTGAAGACAGACTAAAGGAGAAAAGAGAACTGACCAACAAAACTAGAAGGTTTAGAACACAGTTCAGTTCTTGACATAAAATAAATTTCACACCTCCCTGCCTGTGTTGCTCTAAAATCTCAGAAAGTGCTATAGAAGTAATCATGTACATTTACAGAAAACAAGAATTAAATCATCTATTGCTATGATTCTCTTGTACTGTTCGGATATAATGAAAGAAAACCCTGGTGAAAAGTATACAATTATGTTAGAATTTTATATTGCCAAGAAAAAGGGCAATAACCAAATAAACTGAAATGATTTAATAAATTGTAATTCATCCTTCACTATACTTGTTAGGAAGCTTGTTTAGTAGTGGAAGGAAGTTCCTGAGAGAGACAGAGTAAAGAATCAAAACAGGGACCTAAAAAGCTCTTTTCCCACCATCATCCTCGTAGAGATTCTAAGCCTGTGTGTCCCACAGCCTTTGTACTAGGACTTACAGGACTTACATGTCCTGAGTACTTACTGTAGGCTGAGTTCTGTCCAAGACAGAACAGAAATAAATAGAAGAGAGCGGCTATTTTCAAGAAGCTCATAATTTGTTTGGAAAACAGCACCCACTTAATTAAGAAAAGACTAGAGGCACAGGCAAGAGCAGAATGAGAACGAGAACTTAAGAGTAGGTTTAGACAATCCAATTTCACACAGGTGCGTGTTGCTATGAAATGCTACAGCTAAATATCAATGTGACTAGATGTTACTACATTTTCTATCATAATAATAGGTAACATATGAATGCTTCCTTGTGCTAAGCATTTTTGAGCCCTTTTTCTAGCTCATTTATAATCCTCACAACAACCCTATGAAGACAGTAAAATGCCAATTTTAGTTATGAAGAAAGAATCAAAAAGGTTGGGTAAGAAGCCAGGATTACTCAACATGTAGCTGAGCTGGGACTCAAATACAGCCAACTATCATTAAAAAAAGCCTATATTCTAAGTCAAACTCACAGAAGCAGAAAGTAAAATGGTGGTTGCTAGGGATTGGGGGAAGGAAGAAACAGGGAGTTGCTGTTCAGTGTGTATAAAGTTTCAGTTATGCAAGATGATCTGTTGCACAACATTGTGCTTATAATTAACAATATTGCACATTTAAAAACTTGTTGAGGGCTTCCCTGGTGGCGCAGTGGTTGAGGGTCCGCCTGCCGATGCAGGGGACACGGGTTCGTGCCCTGGTCCGGGAGGATCCCACATGCCGCGGAGCGGCTGGGCCCGTGAGCCATGGCCGCCGAGCCTGCGCGTCCGGAGCCTGTGCTCCGCAACGGGAGAGGCCACAACAGTGAGAGGCCCGTATACCACAAAAAAAAAAAAAAAAAAACTTGTTGAGAGGGCTTCCCTGGTGGCGCAGTGGTTAAGAATCTGCCTGCCAATGCAGGGGACACGGGTTCAAGTCCTGGTCCGGGAAGATCGCACATGCCGTGGAGCAACTAAGCCCATGCGCCACAACTACTGAGCCCACGTGCCGCAACCACTGAAGCCCGTTTGCTTAGAGCCCATGCTCTGCAACAAGAGAAGCCACCGCAATGAGAAGCCTGCGCACCGCAAGGAAGAATACTCCCTGCTCGCCGCAACTAGAGAAAGCCCGTGCGGCAGCAGCGAAGACCCAACGCAGCCATAAATTAAATAAATAAATAACAATTTAAAAAAATAAAAACTTGTTGAGTACAGATCTCAGGTTATATATATATATATTTCTTAACCACACAAAAAAAGTGCGACTCCCCTTCTGCAAAAAAAACACAGACAAAAACCAAAACGAAACAAAAAAAACAAGCTTACATTCTTATCCCTATGCCAGAAGTTCTCGAACTTTTTGGTTTCAGGAATCCCTTACACTCTTAAAAATTACTGAGGACCCCAAATAGCTTTTGTATATGTGGGTTACATAGGTCAATATTTAGTGATTACAAATTAAAATGGAAGAATTTTCTAAGTATATAATTGCAAAACAAGACAATGTCTTGTATTTCCACAAAGGCTCAAGGAAAACTTCAGGATTTCACTGGACCACAATGAAGTTACAGAGATTACAGCAGTTATAATCAAACAGTAGCTAGTAAGAGCACAATATGAGTACTGAAAACTGAGTTAATCTCTGAAAAAACACATTTAAATCCTACTACTTTACAAAATTTTAGAAAACACAAGAATACACAAATACACACTCTATTAACCCTGAGAGTGATGTCATCACACATCATGTAAGTTCTGGAAAACTCCACTGTATTTCTGGAAAATCTCCACTGATTGGTGAATGAGACAGAAAAAGGCAAATAACATCTCAGTATTACTATGAAAATAGTTTTGACTTCACAGATCCCTATACATAAAAGAATCCTGAGTATATATCATACTGTGGGAACCACTGTTCCACACCAATCTTCTTTAAATCATGGGTCATAAAAATCAATGTAGGTCAGATATGCATTTTTAAAATGAAATAAAAGAATAGAATGATATGGAGAGTATAAGAAAACACAGTAGGCTAAGTACCATTTCCTGAAACTGCTGTTAAAATTATGTACACCCATGTGTATGAGTGTACTAGGTCCTAACGAAAATGTATTTCCTGGACTTCCCTGGTGGCGCAGTGGTTAAGAATCCACCTACTAAAGCAGGGGACATGGGTTCGAGCCCTGGTCCAGGAAGTTCCCACATGCCGCGGAGCAAGGAAGCCCGTGCGCCACAACTACTGAGCCTGCACTCTAGAGCCCATGAGCCACAACTACTGAAGCCCGTGCGCCTAGAGCCTGTGCTCAACAAGAGAAGCCACCGCAATGAGAAGCCCGTGCACCACAACGAAGAGTGGCCCCTGCTTGCCGCAACTACAGAAAGCGTGCAGCAACAAAGACCCAATGCAGCCAAAAATAAAATAAATTTAATTTAAAAAAAAGAAAATGTATTTCCTACTGCAGCTCAGTCAAACACTGAAAAACACTGTACAACATACTAATTTCCCTATACTACTGCCAAAGCAGAGGCTATACACACATAACCTACAATCTGTATACTAAAAACTGAGAATTTGTCATAAGCTAGATATTCTCCAACATGAAGGCAAATAAAGGTTTCAGGTGGATACAATTTCTATAAATTGAATAAAGTCACAGGTCACCTCACCACGCTATCACGCTGTTGCCACAGCCACCACTAAAGCTTTCCTACCACCTTTTCTTCCACAGTCAGTTCAGGTAAATAGGAAGGCAAGAGTTATCCAAGCTCCATCAGCCACAAATAAAGGTGCTCTTCCCTTCCCTCTAAACAGAGCTCTTGCTCTTAATCACAGGTTGACTTCCTAAATGAAGGGCCTGCCTTCAGAGCAAACTGGTCAACAATCACTTTGCTGCTGGCGTTATGGTTACTGCTCTCATCCTGAATCTATATGATTTCCTGGGTCAAAACAGCAGCACTCAGACAATGGTTCAAGTTGTAGATCTCTCTCTGTATCCTGGCAAAGGCAGGTCTGCATCTGGCGAACTGCAACAAATGGAAACAGCAGATAGTGAAAGGCAGAGCCTGTCTGCACCAACAGCTGAAGCTCCACCCACAGCCTGGGCACAATCCAGGACACCCAGAGATCTCAACAATGATCTCCCTGAGAGGCTACAAAGACAAACTCTACTGGAGGCAGTGAATGAAACATAACATCACTGCCTCTTCCTCTCTACCAGAACTGAACTGCAGAATTTTCTCTCAGAAACAGTTTCTCTCTCAATTAGTCCAAACAGACTAACAAAAGCCTGATGAAAATTATCAGCGAAAAGGCAGTGAGGCAGGACTGCGTTCAGTGATGCATCATAATGGCATATACTTTTAAAAAATTGTAGTAACATACACATAATGCAAGATTTATCATTTTAACCATTTTTAAATGTACATACAGTTCAGTGGCATTAAGTACATTCACATTATTATGCAACCAACACCACTATCCTTCTCCAGCCAGGAGTTTTACATCATCCCATACTGCAACTCTATACTTACTGGCATATACGTTTTCAATGATCCTATTTTTCTGATATCGGCCTACCCTAAGTTCCAAGTGCACCCCGTCCAAGAATAGACCCAATCCCACTACTGTCTTCAAACTTGGAGGGGAAAAGGCAAATTCTGTGAGAGCAGAAATCTTTCTTTTTACTGCTGCCTCCCAAGAATCTAGCACACACCTGACAAATATAGATTCAAATATTCATCTGTTACATGGCCAAAGTTATCCCTACAGTACTTACTAATTGCAAAGGGAAAAATATACCTTTACAATGGAAAGATCTGCTGGTTACCACCTTAACCAGTCTTAACCATCACTACCAGTGAGACAACCTAGCACTGTGTACCTTCTGACTTGATATAATTTGAAGTGCTCAATCATCCAGGAAGCATCCTTGCCAAAATGTTTAACATGAATCTAATCCTCTAGACTCAAGTTCTAGTTGATGAGGAATACAGTTTAGGAAAACAAATTAAAGTATACAATGAGGAAAGAGACAAATCCAGAATGTAGGGCTTTTTAAAATACAATGTCACTCACATGAGTACAGTCAACTGATCTTTGACAAAGGACCAAAGGCAATTCAACGTTTTCCTGTGGAACAGACAGTCTTTTCAATAATTGGGGCTAAAACAACTAGACAGTCAACGTACAAAAAAAAAATACAATCACTGACCTTATATCTTTCACAAAAATAAACTCAAAATGGATCATAGATCTAAATGTAAAACACAAAACTATAAAACTTCTAAAAGATAATATGAAAACACCGAGGTGACCTTGGGTTTGGCAATGAGTTTTTAGATACAGTACCAAAAGCAAAATCCATGAAATAAAAATGTTATGTTGGGCTGCATTAAAATCAAAAACTTCTGCTCTGTGAAAGACACTCTTTTAAGAGAATGAAAAGAGAAATCACAGACTGGGAAATAACATCCACAAAAACAGTTGAAGACTTATGTCCACACAGAAAAACCTGCACACAAACATTTACAGCAGTTTTACTCAGAACTGTCAAAACCTGGAAGCAACTAAGATGTCCTTCAACAGGTGACTGGATAAACTAATTATGGTATAGCCATACAATGGAGTATTATTCAGCAATAAAAAGAACTATCAAGACACAGAGACATGGAAGAAACTTAAATGCTTATTACTAAGTGAGAGAAGCCAGTCTGAAAAGGCTGCAATACTGTATTTGGATTCCAACTACATGACATTCTAGAAAAGGCAAAACTATGGAGATAATAAAAACATCAGTAGCTGCTGGTGTGAGAGGGAAGAGGAGAGATGACTAAGTGGAGCACAGCAGATTTTCAGGGCAGTGAAAACCATTCTGTATGATACTGTAATGGTGGACACATGACATTACGCATTTGTCAAAACCCACAGAACTATAAACACAAAGGGTGAACCCTAATATAAACTATGGACTTTGGGTGATAATGTTGTGTCAGTGTAGATTCACCAACTGTAACAAATGTAACACACTGATGGGGACTTCCCTGGTGGCACAGTGGTTAAGAATCTGCCAGCCAATGCAGGGTACACAGGTTTGAGCCCTGGTCCGGGAAGATCCCACATGCCGCAGAGCAACTAAGCCTGAGCGCCGCAACTACTGAGCCCGCGTTCCCTAGAGCCCACGTGCCACAACTACTGAGCCCACACGTCTAGAGCCCATGCTCTGCAACAAGAGAAGCCACTGCACTGAGAAGCCCACTCACCACAACTAAGCTCACACGCCACAACTACTGAAGCCCACGTGCTCTAGGGCCCACCTGCCACAGCTACAGCACTCGCATGTTGCAACTACTGAAGCCTGAGAGCCTAGAGCCCATACTCCGCAACAAGAGAAGCCACCGCAATGAGAAGCCCACGCACTGCAACGAAGAGTAGCCCCTGCTCGCCGCAACTAGAGAAAGCCCCAGCAACGAACCCCCAACGCAGCCCCCCCCAAAAAAACAAAAACATGGGGTTTCCCTGGTGGCGCAGTGGTTGAGAGTCCGCCTGTCGATGCAGGGGACACGGGTTCGTGCCCCGGTCCGGGAAGATCCCACATGCCGTGGAGCAGCTGGGCCCGTGAGCCATGGCCGCTGAGCCTGTGCGTCCGGAGGCTGTGCTCCGCAACAGGAGAGGCCACAACAGTGAGAGGCCCACGTACCGCAAAAAAACAAAACAAAACAAAAAAAACATGTTGAGTAGAAGCCTGACACTAAAGGTCTCATGTTATATTATTCCGTTCATATGAAACATCCAGAATAGGTTAATCTACAGGAAAAGACAGTGAACTAGTACTTACCAGGAGCTGAAAGGAGGGGTATACTGCTTAACAGTACGGGGTTTCCTTCTTGGATGTTTAAAATGTCTTAGAACTAGATAGAATGTACTGAATGTACTAAACGTCAGTGCAGTGCATACTTTAAAATGGTTAATGGTTAATTTTATGTTATGAGAATTTACCTCAATTAAAAAAACATGATATGGGAAAAAAATGTAAAAACTATTCTTACCTAGCGGGCTGTACAAAAACAGGTGGCTAGCCAGGCTTGACACAAGGGTTGTAGTATGTCAACCTCTATCCTAGATTAAAAGAGACTAAAGAGTCATAATTAAACGTAAATCATAAACTTGGACTGAATCCAGAATTTTTAAAAGTCAGGAAAAAGCTATTTAGGAAAATGTGAATATTAGATATCAGGGAACTATTGTTATTTTCTTAGGTTATGACAATAGCTTTGTGATAAGGTCATACCCTTATTGTTAGGAAAGACATGCTGAAATATTTAGGGGTGATAAATATGTGTCATGATGCGCAAATTACTTTCAAATAATTCAGCCTCAAAAAACTATATATAGAAACAACGTGGCAATTTTCAAAAAGTATTTGGGGACTCTAGGGGAAGAATATACAGATGTTCATTATATTGCTTTTTCAACTTTTCTGTATTAGAGCTTTTTCAAACTAAAAAAGTTTGGGAGCAACTTTATTTTGTGAAGGTAGAAAACTGGCTCTAGACAGCTGAATACAAAGGTTGACAACATATTAAGCCTAATGTCCCAAATTCCTTGGGAGTAAGGGCTTATGAGAACTGCACTGAGGAATATACCTGGTTCCAGGATCCTTTTCTGGGACAGAAAAGCATCGCTTTTCCAAGGGCAGGCTTAATCAGGTAGGAAGATTGGTAGGACCCATTCCTTGTGGACATGGGTATAAGATGCACCATAAGCACTTGCAAGAGGAATTCCTGAAAAATAACACATGCACAAGTGCATGCATGTAACACACACACAAAAAAAATTGGCACTGCAATCCTATATTCTCATTGACTTACAAAATTAAATTTCAAATGCTGTTTCCCCAGCCAAGGGAAAAAAATCTGACTATAAAAGTTAAATGATGGCTTAAATGTTCTTACTGAACTAAAATCACTCAATGTCTACGGAATGACCCACATGAAATTCTACAGCAAGTACGCATCCCTTGTGCAGGTTGTTCTAGACCAGCGGGCTCCAACAGAAAGTAATGTGAGCCACATATGTAATTTTTTTCTAGTAGCCATATTTTTAAGGTGAAATTAATTTTAATAATATATTTTATTTAATCCAAGAAATCATTTCACATGTAATCAATAATATCATTTCACTGTTATCATTATAAAAATTATTGAGATCTTTATTTTTTCATATTAAGTCTTCAGGGTTCATTGTGTATTTTACACTCACATCTCAAATTACACTAGCCACATTTCATGTGCTCAATAGCCAAATGTGGCCAGTGGCTTACTATGCTGAACAAAACAATCTAGCTCTTAGAAGAAGCAACAGAAGCAAAGCTTAGAAAGTGAGCTACCAAGAAAGGGATTTACTGTATGTATATGAATCTCCAAAATCAACAAATGCTGGAATTGTTCTATATTTACATATGATAATCAGCCAAACAACCATTTACCAAGGTTTAATTTACAAACTAAACTCAATCCCTGCTCTGGTACCCTCCACGATATCCTCTAAGCAAAGGGGGTTATCACATCTCTATGTGGGCAGGGGAGACTTTACCCCACATCCTCTACACACATACCGGGTGGGCCTGGGAGTTCTGTCCCTTGGCTTTCATTACTAGGTTCAGTCTGAAGACTAGGATGAAAAAAGAAAAAGGTGCTAATGCTTAGAATTAGCACCATTTTCCCTTGGCATTTGTCTTTGTCTACTAACCCCTTCCCCCATTGTTTTGTCCAACTGACCTCCAATTCCCCAGAGAAGCGAGATCATGTCAAATCCATATTCTCCAACTCTTAGATTCCTGCTGCCAAAGTAACTGTGGCCTCTTCCTCTTGACATTCCCTTACTTTAAAAAGAAAATTCTGCCAGAAAGTGGCTTTAGGAAAGCAACTAACATCACTTCAAGATCAATCTCTTTCCATAAGTGGCCTAGAATCCACTTCCCAATGTCTATTTCAAAAATACCATAGGTAACAAAAAAATAATTTAAATATACTTAGGATCAATGATATACAAATAGTAGTTCAATTACTCTTCCCTACTATCCTCCCTCAAATGTCTCCCTTGCCCCACAAAGATGAGAGCAAATTTTTCACATTTTTGAAAAAAGGAAACATCATTTCTTACTTGTCAGACTAACAAACAGTATCTTTGACCCCCCAACTGTAGAACTTCAGGTAAACGGAGAGACAGTGAATTTCCTAAGTTCTAATCTTTTATTGGTCTTTTAGCAAATGTGTATTTTTGAGCTAAATGACTGAAACTATATTTCTTATTTCTTCCAGCTTCTTCCCTTGAATAAACCTTTCCAGGGTTATAAGAATTCTAGGACTTCCCTGGTGGCGCAGTGGTTAAGAATCCGCCTGCCAATGCAGGGGACACGGGTTTGAGCTCTGGTCCAGGAAGATCCCACATGCTGCAAAGCAACTAAGCCCATGCGCCACAACTACTGAAGCCCGCGAGCCTAGAGCCTGTGCTCCGCAACAAGAGAAGCCACCAAAATGAGAAGCCCGTGCACCGCAACGAAGAGTAGCCCCCACTTGCCGCAACTAGAGAAAGCCCGTGTGCAGCAACGAAGACCCAATGCAGACAAAAAATAAATTAATAATAAAAAATAATTCTGTAATTTGGTCTAAGATCTGACACTACATTAAAAATTGTTGAATTCTGGGCTTCCCTGGTGGCGCAGTGGTTGAGAATCTGCCTGCTAATACAGGGGACATGGGTTCGAGCCCTGGTCTGGGAGGGAGGATCCCACATGCCGCGGAGCAACTAGGCCCGTGAGCCACAACTACTGAGCCTGTGCATCTGGAGCCTGTGCTACACAACAAGAGGCCGCGATAGTGAGAGAGAGGCCCGTGCACTGCGATGAAGAGTGGCCCCCATTTGCCACAACTAGAGAATGCCCTCGCACAGAAACGAAGACCCAACACAGCAAAAATAAATTAATTAATAAACTCCTACCAACATCTAAAAAAAAAAAAAGTCTTAAAAAAAAATTGTTGAATTCTGCTATCCTTTGTTTACTGAGCTAATAAAATACAGATTCTAATAACCAGTACTTGTAATATATACAAAATTACTAACTCACTATCTTTTTATAGATCTATGAAGTAGAAAATATATATACCTGTGTATTATTTGTGTACATGTGTGCGCGTGTGCATGTGTATGTGTGTTTAAAGGCAAAGAAGACGACATGGAAGGATACATGACTTGATAAAATAGTTACTTCTGGGGAAGGGACTGGGACTAGAGCCGTTTAAGGGGCTCTTTAGCCTTATCTATAATACTTTATATAATAATGTGTTTCTATTCTCTTTGTATAATTAAAAACTGGTCAGGGGGCTTCCCTGGTGGCGCAGTGGTTAAGAATCCGCCTGCCAATGCAAGGGACATGGGTTTGAGCCCCGGTCCGGGAAGATCCCACATGCCTCGGAGCAACTAAGCCCATGCGCCACAACTACCGAGCCCACGTACCACAACTACTGAAGCCCGTGTGCCTAGAGCCCATGCTCTGCAACAAGAGAAGCCACCGCAATGAGAAGCCTGCACACTGCAACGAAGAGTAGCTCCCACTCACCGCAACTAGAGAAAGCCCGTGTGCAGCAACAAAGACCCAACGCAGCCAAAAATAAAATAAAATAAATAAATTTAAAAAAGAAAAAAAAAGTCAGATTTGAAATATGTAGAACTAGCTGGTTATATAACTTAAGTTCTGAAAATTATAACAGATACCATTCATTCAAAGTTGTTTGTAGTCTATATTCATTATCCCATTAAATCCTCAAACAACTCTAAAAAGGCAAGTATCATCATTACCCCCAACTTAGAAATGAGTAAACTGAGACTCAGAGAGGTTAAGAAATGCCCTGTTTAAGGTCACACAAATGTCAGGGCCTGGAAGGGACCCCAAAACCACACTAAAGCAAATCCACAGGGAATTTGACAGATTAGTTATAGCCTTGCTAAGGGAATATTCAGTTAATTCAGGAGTAAAGAGAAAACACTTTTTAACTTTTGCTATTGTTAAAGAAAAAAATTTGCTTATTTATCTGCCAGACTCAGTAAACGAAGCCATAAGACCACTTTGTGGTATTTCTTGACTGGCTTACTAACTCCGCTGATCGTGGCTGCAGCGTCCTGAACCTATTGAAAGTTTGAGAGATTTAAGTAGAGCTGTAGTGACAAGCCATGTACCACCAGCTCCCACCTCAGCTCTTTTGGTTAATTCTAAGCAAAGTACAGCGGATAAATTCAGCTGGATTGCACTTTAGGGTGTGGATTATTTGTTTCTGACAAAGGAAAAACCCTATGATTTGAGTTTTAACTACCAAAAACCCCATAATTTTCTTAAAGGACAACAACAATGACAAGTATTTGTACCAACTATAACTGATCTAGTAAAAATTAAGTTAATCAACTGATATGTGTGTATTCAGTCAATTTACATTACCGCTAGAAGATCAGCTAGAAGTCTTGCTACAAGAATCTCTAATGTAATGGCCATCATCAAAAAATCAAGAAACAATAAATGCTGGAGAGGGTGTGGAGAAAAGGGGACACTCTTGCACTGCTGGTGGGAATGTGAATTGGTTCAGCCACTGTGGAGAACAGTATGGAGGTTCCTTAAAAAACTACAAATAGAATTACCATATGACCCAGCAATCCCACTACTTGGCATATACCCTGAGAAAACCAAAATTCAAAGAGAGTCATGTACCAAAATGTTCATTGCAGCTCTATTTACAATAGCCAGGACATGGAAACAACCTAAGCGCCCATCATCGGATGAATGGATAAAGAAGATGTGGCACATATACACAATGGAATATTACTCAGCCTTAAAAAGAAATGAAATTGAGCTATTTGTAATGAGATGGATAGACCTAGAATCTGTCATACAGAGTGAAGTAAGTCAGAAAGAAAAAGACAAATACCGTATGCTAACACATATATATGGAATTTAAGGGAAAAAAATGTCATGAAGAACCTAGGGGTAAGATAGGAATAAAGACGCAGACCTACGGGAGAACGGACTTAAGGATATGGGGAGGGGGAAGGGTGAGTTTTGACAGGGCGAGAGAGAGTCATGGACATATACACACTAACAAACGTAGTAAGGTAGATAGCTGGGGGGAAGCAGCCGCAAGGCACAGGGATATTAGCTCGGTGCTTTGTGACAGCCTGGAAGGGTGGGATGGGGAGAGTGGGAGGGAGGGAGACGCAAGAGGGAAGACATATGGGAACATATGTATATGTATAGCTGATTCACTTTGTTGTAAATCAGAAACTAACACACCATTGTAAAGCAATTATACCCCAATAAAGATGTTTAAAAAAAAAAAAAAAAAAAGAATCTCTAATGTAAGGGAAATATATACAGTGACTCCGAAGCTCATGATCCTTGAAATCCTCTTTCTTTCTTTAATCAAGTTTAGCTAGGTTCACTGACTCCTGAAATCCAGTGAAGGGCATCTCTTTTAACCTGACCTTTCCCAGGATGGAACAAGAGCTGTGGTTAAGCCTGGATGAAATATAAATAAGATTTATCTCCACTCTCAAATGCCAAGTCTTCCATACAGCATTGTTTTTAAGTTGATTACATACTCTGGACTTATACGTCAGACACTTTCACAAATCTTAGTTCTATTTCAAGTTCCGTATCTGGTTCAGGAAATTTTTACCGCCAGTGCTACAAATTAACTTTAGTCCTGGGCGAGATTCTGAGGGAGTTTCAAACATATTAACCTAATTCCAAATGAAATAAAAAAGCTATGTACCTTTAAAAGCTTTTATAGAACATTTTTATACTCAAGTTAAGAAATCAATAGATAAAACCCACTAAAATGAGGGGGGAAAGCATGGCATTATAGTTTATAACCAATATTTTTTTATAACCAATATTAAACTGAAGAGTTTTCTACAGCAAAAAAAAAAAGAGAGAGAGAATAAATGGTTATTTTCCATCCACCATTTCAATATTGCTCATTCTGTATTCAGCAATATTGGCTTGAATGTGACTTCGGTTTATATTACACATGCTGTTTCAAGTTCCTTTCCTAAACTCTGTTCCCAGTTCTACCACCCTTCCTTACAAATGATGACCTCATGACTTACTCTATAAAGAACATCAAAACTTTAAAACGTAGCAATTATAGTTTTTCTTCCCCACGATGTTGGGCCAACCCTTGCCTCTTTCATCCTACCCCCATTATCAAGGTACCTTCTCACCCTCTCACTGGGTCTCAGTAAATTCACTCAAATTTCAAGACGACTAAGTTCTAAGATGTGCCTTTTTTTTTTTTTTCCGGTACGCGGGTCTCTCACTGTTGTGGCCTCTCCCGTTGAGGAGCACAGGCTCCGGACGCGCAGGCTCAGTGGCCACGGCTCACAGGTCTAGCCGCTCCGCGGCATGTGGGATCTTCCCGGACCGGGGCACGAACCCGTGGTCCCCTGCATCGGCAGGCGGACTCTCAACCACTGCACCACCAGGGAAGCCCCTAAGATGTGCCTTTTGTGCTTTACTTTCTAAAATTATTTCTCTGGCTCTCTGTCCTCACCAGTTTAAGATCCACCATTTCCAGAGAAGCCATTATTTAATTCTGATTCTTGAATACCTATCATCACAATCACCCAGCTCTATCTATTTATAACCATAAAATAACTCTTCTCTTTTCTTTGCCACTATATCAGTAGATCTTAAATTCTGTCTTCTCCTGAAAGTTTCTGCCATTGAGTGCTATATTCTGATTACTGATTATTTATTATTTAAAAAGAAAAGTCAGAAAGGTTTAACAGGCCAAATGTGTGTGTGTGTTGTGCTGTGTTCTACTAGAGAACAATTAGAATACAGAACAGTGCCTTTGACATACTTCAGAGTACACAGTTCAAAAGTAATTTAGCGGGCTTCCCTGGTGGCACAATGGTTGAGAGTCTGCCTGCCAATGCAGGGGACACGGGTTCGTGCCCCGGTCCGGGAAGATCCCACATGCCGCGGAGCAGCTGGGCCCATGAGCCTGCGCATCCGGAGCCTGTGCTCCGCAGCAGGAGAGGCCACAACAGTGAGAGGCCTGCGTACCGCAAAAAAAAAAAAAAAAATTTAGGAATTGCAAAGTTATCATAAAAGAATAAAAGCTCAACAGTGCCTTTGAACTTTTTCTCTTCTTTGGAGATCACCTATTATCTCTTACAGTGAAAAATACATTATTTGTTTAATTTTCTAAATTTTTGGTAATAAACTTTTAAAGATATCAATAAAAGTATACCACAGCAAGGACAATAAATGGATGATTAGCAAAAAGTTGTTGGGAATCTCAAAGTACCATCCCACAAACTATTGTCTAATTACAAAGGAGAAAACACATTTTTAAAGGAAAGATATGACAGTTGCACCTGTAACAAAGTGATCAAACATAGCAACGCCAAAAATGAGACAACCTGAAACTGTCTCCTGGTATGATGCAATAAATAAACACAGGCGGTGACCCTTGTAGTATTTTTGCCAATGTGTTTAACCTGAAGCTAATCACCTAAAGCTCCATAAACTTATATCTAAAGTGCTCCTTTCTGATGTTTTAGTCTCAGTTTAGTCACGATCAAAGGGACTCTGGTGGAGCGCCAACAACCACCATGAAAAACGGGGTAGCAGAATGAGTAGGTCTGGGGCCAGGCAGACCTAAGTTTGAATCCTGGAACTGTTACTTACTAAGCCTACATAAGCCCTGAGCCTCAGTTTCCTCCTCTATAAAATGAGGTTATATAAAATACTACCAATTTCAGAGATTGTTACAAGGATTAAACGGCATATCTAATAATGTAAAATATCTAAAATACTGCCTGGCATATTAGAGCGATTCAGCAAATGTTGGTTACCCTATCATACCATATATTGTTCTCTATGTCATGATTAACAAGGAACTTTTATATACATACAGTGTCTCATCATCTGATGCTCCCTGTAAATAACAGCTACAAGTCACTAAAAGTGAATACAATGACATAAATCTTCCTGCAAGGAGTTATTAATCTTTTAACATTATAAAAATGGAAGGATTTGCATTCATTCACACATGACCCCCTTTTTTTTTTTTTTTTTTTTGCGGTACGCAGGCCTCTCACTGTTGTGGCCTCTCCCGTTGCGGAGCACAGGCTCCAGACGCACAGGCTCAGCGACCATGGCTCACGGGCCTAGCCACTCTGCGGCATGTGAGATCTTCCCGGACCCGTGTCCCCTGCATCGGCAGTCGGACTCTCAACCACTGCGCCACCAGGGAAGGCCCCACACATGCTCTTTTTACTGGTAGTACTTGTTTTCCACGATTCCATATGCCCAAATTTCAGTAGTCACACTTTAGTTAAATAACATCAGTCTCCCAACAACATAGTTCAAACTTCAGTTACCATGGTATATGAACCACAAGTAGCTGCATAAAGTACAAATTTTTAAAAACATCTTTATTGGAGTATAATTGCTTTACAATGGTGTGTTAGTTTCTGCTTTATAACAAAGTGAATCAGCTATACATATACATATAACCCCATATCTCCTCCCTCTTGCGTCTTCCGCCCACCCTCCCTATCCCACCCCTCTAGGTGGTCACAAAGCACAGAGCTGATCTCCCTTCACTATGTGGCTGCTTCCCACTACCTATTTATTTTACATTTGGTAGTATATGTAAGTCCATGCCACTCTCTCACTTTGTCCCAGCTTACCCTTCCCCCTCCCTGTGTCCTCAAGTCCATTCTCTACATCTGCGTCTTTATTCCTGTCCTGCCCCTAGGTTCAAGTACAAATTTTACTGCTAGTTCTTCACTCCAGAAATGGCTATGTAAGTGAAGATGTGCATTGTGATCAGTGACCAATCACATCACTTCTTTCAAAGTCTGTTAGTGATGAGTCACTGGGCATGCTATTCAGTTCACACACAAACAGCACAGCGTGTAGCTGTGTTGACTCCTAGTCTCCAGTAATAAACCCATGTGACATTTTATAAAAATGGATAATCAAAAAAGGGAACTGGCCTACAGAGATAAAAATGAAGCAAAGAGGTAAAAAGTGGTAATGCTTAAAGTAAAATCTGAATAGAAAATAAACAGAGTTAACATGCATCAGAGGAGCTTAGTACTGGCAAACTTATCAACATACACATAAGGAAAGTGATGATGATGATGATGATGAAAAGGATGAGGATGTCCCAGAGGAACTGACACCAGCAAAAAAAAAAAGGAACTCTCAATGATATTTCATGACATTGAAAGTACAAAGGATAGGGAGCACAAATATATGGACACCAAGGGGGGAAAGTGGCGGGGGCGGGGGAGGGTGTGGTGGTGGTGTGATGAATTGGGAGATTGGGATTGACATATGTACACTTATATGTAGAAAACAGATAATAAGAACCTGCTGTATAAAAAAATTAATTTAATTTAATTAAAAAAAACAACAACAACAAAGGATATGGGCTTCCCTGGTGGTGCAGTGGTTGAGACTCCGCCTGCCAATGCAGGGGACGTGGGTTCAATCCCTGGTTCAGGAAATCCCACATGCCACGGAGCAACTAAGCCCGTGCACCACAACTACTGAGCCTGTGCTCTAGAGCCCGTGCGCCACAACTACTGAGCCTCCGCTCTAGAGCCCGTGCGCCACAACTACTGAGCCTGCGCTCTAGAGCCCGTGCGCCACAACTACTGAGCCTGCGCTCTAGAGCCTGTGAGCCACAACTACTGAAGCCCGCGTGCCTAGAGCCCATGCTCTGCAACAAGAGAAGCCACCACAATGAGAAGCCTGCGCACCACAACAAAGAGTAGCCCCCGCTCGCCACAACTAGAGAAAGCCCACACGCTGCAATGAAGACCCAACACAGCCAAAAATAAATAAAGAAAAAAAAAGAATAATAAAAAAAGAAAAAGATAAAGAATAAATAAATAAAATAAAAAAGAATAATAAATAAATAAATAAGAATAAATTAAAAAAAAGAAAGTACAAAGGATAAAATGCTGGAAGCCAAGGCATCCAAAAGACGTTTCCTCCATATCTTAAGTTATAGGACAAGAAGCAGGCAAACACTGCTCAAACTACTCTTGATAAATTTTAACAAAGACATAGAACACTTTAATATTCAATGTTTCTAATGCTTTAGATTACAGTGTATCAAATAAATACTAGTTTTACTTTTTCATTTCCTCATACCAACAATGAAACTGTTTTCAATATTTTGACAAAAATTTTAAAGGGCACATCATAACTTTTCCCATTGGTCATCTTGCATGGCCTTAGTCTTCATGGTCGTTTTTATAGTCCTACACTACCATGCAAAGTGGGGACTGCTTGTGGATATATACAAGAGTGTGTGTGTGTGTGTGTGTGTGTGTGTGTGTGTGTGTGTGTGTGTGTGTGTATACAGGTGTGGAATTTTTGTTTATTTCTTTATTGAAGTCTGGTTGATTTACAATGTTGTGTTAGTTTCTGGTATATAGCAAAGTGATTCACTTATATATACATATTCTTTCTCATATTCTTTTCCATTATGGTGTTATTACAGGATATTGAATATAGTTCCCAATGCTATACAGTAGGACCTTGTTGTTTATCTCTTTTATATATAACAGTTTGTATCTGCCTAATTCATCCCTCCCCCACCTTCTTTCCCTTTTGGTAACCATAAGTTTGTTTTCTGTGTCCATGAGTCTGTTTCTGTTTCATAGATAAGTTCATTTGTGTCATTCTTTAGATTCCACATATAAGTGATATCATATGGTATTTCTTTCTCTTTCTAACTTACTTCACTTAATATGATAATCTCTAGGTCCATCCACGTTGCTGCAAATGGCATTATTTCATTCTTTTTTGAGGGGGGGCACGCCACGCAGCTTGCAGGACCTCAGCTCCTCGACCAGGGATTGAACCCAGGCCATGGCAGTGAAAGGGTTGAATCCTCACCACTAAGCCATCAGAGAACTCCCCATTAGTTCATTCTTTTTTATGGCTGAGTAATATTCCACTGTGCCTATACAGCACATCTTTAGCCATTCATCTGTCGATGGACATTTAGGTTGCTTCCATGTCTTGGCTATTGTAAATAGTGCTGCTGTGAACACTGGGGTGCATTTATCTTTTCTAATTATAGTTTTCTCCAGATATATGCCCAGCAGTGAGATTGCTGGATCATATGGCAACTCTATTTTTAGTTTTTAAGGAACCGCCATACTGTTTTCCACAGTGGCTGCACCAATTTACATTCCACAGCTGTGTATTTTTTTCCCCACTTACTCCCAAACCATCTGAGAGTAAGTTGTATATACGATGGCCCTTTACTCCTGAATACTTAAGTGTGCACTTCCTAAGAATAAGGATTTTTTTTTTTTAACCACACCACAGACCAGGTGTCAGTAAATTCTGTAAGTTACTTTTTAAGAACCTATCTACTCTTTAGGAATAAAAGATGGAGTCTATGCCTGCTGTTCAACGTCAAAGATAGCAGCTGTGAAATGTATAAATTAGTTTTTCAGATGTAATATCTTTCAGGCAATTATATAGTTTAAATTTGCAGTTTAAGACATTGTCAATAGTAAAAGTAAATGAATAAAAATAAAGTAAATGGATAAAGAAAACTTCCTAAAGCTAGTCAAATATTCAATTCAATAAGTTTTAATACTCCTTAGGTATATAGGGAATAAAAAATAAATTTTTATAATCTTCACTTTAAAATATGCTACAATCCTTTCAGGAATTCAGCAATCACAAGTGAAACATCATGACACTACACAAAAATGCTAAATTAAATACACAATAGGGTTGAAGTATACGGTACCAAAAAAAATCTGTCACTAGTAGATAAAGAGAGAATTATATTCAATCGAATTCATTATATTTTAATCATCTCCCATGTGCCAGACATTGTCAATTTTCTGGTAAATAAGGCGGTAATGGTTCCTGCCCTCAGAATCTAGAGAGAGTAAGTAGAAAGACAATCAGGGTATTATTTGTTATGACAGCAGAAAAATCTAATGTTAAAGAAACAGGGAGAAGAGGTACCTTATCTAGCAGGAAGAGAAACAGATGTCAAAATTTTCCCAAAGGATGTAACATCTAAGCTGAAATCTGAAGGATAAATCAAACTTGAGAGAGGAAGGAAAGTGTTCAACTCAGAACTGCATACGCAAAGGCCCCAAGGTAAAATAGGCCAGAGAACTTCAAGAAAAAGAAAGTAGCTGAGTACAGTATCATTTTCAGGTAATGGGAAAAGAGAAAGGGAGAATAAGATGTAATGGAAAGAAATTCAACCCGAAGTAAAAAGACCTGGTTTCCAAGCTTTGCTCTACCGCTTATTAGTTGTATAACTTTAGGACAAGTCTTTTTACCTCTCTGGGCCTCTGTTTCCTAATGAGCAAAATGAGGACACTACCATATTTCCTCTCAAAGGGTTATCTCAAATATCAAGTTTTAAAAAGCATGTAACAAACCATAAAACAAACAAAAAAATTATTTAAAAAATTCTGTTCACCAAAATACACCATTAAAAAAATAAAATAAGTCACAGATTGGATAAAAATATTTGCAGCACGTTAAGTCTAACAAAGGACTTGTATCCAAATATATAAAAGAACTACAAATCAACAATTAAAAGATGAACAAATCAATAAAAAAGGGGGCAAAAGACTTGAACAGATACTGCATCAAAGATATACAAATGCTCAGTAAGCACATGAAAAGGTGCTCAACATTATTAGTTACCAGAGAAATAAATATTATAATCATGAGATACTATTTCACACTCACTAGAATCGCTAATGTCAAAAATTTTGGTAAGGGGACTTCCCTGGCGGTCCAGTGGTTAAGACTCCATGCTCCCAATGCAGGGGGCATGGGTTCCATCCCTGGTCAGGGAACTAAGATCCCGCTTGCCACATGGCGCGGCCAAAAAAAAAAACCACAAAAAAACGTTGACAAGCATATGGAGCAAGTGGAGGTCTCATACACTGCTGGGGAAGTGTAAAATGGAACAGCACTTTAAATAGTTTGGCAATTTCTTATAAAGTTATACATATATTTACCATATGACCCAGCAACCACTCTTTTGTATTTTCTCAAGAAAAAATGAAAACATGTCCACATCAAGACTTATACAAGAATATTTATCACAGCCTTAACTGAAAACCACCAAAGTGTCCATCAAAAGGAGAATAAACAAATTATGATATATATACACAATGGAATATATTCAGCAATAAAAAGGAAAAAACTCTGGAAACACATGGACACAACTCAAAAACGTAATGTTAAGTGAAAGAAGCCCCTCACAGAAGAGCACATGCTGTGATTCTATATTTATGAAAACTGGCAAGTTTAGTCTATGGTGATAGAAGTCAGATATAGGGATGGAAGAGGACACTAAATACAAAGGGACACAAGGGAAATTTCCATGAAGATGGAAATGTTCTCTATCTATATCTTATTTTGAATAGTGACTACTCTGTCAAAACTCACCAAACTGGGGCTTCCCTCGTGGTGCATGTAGTGGTTGAGAGTCCGCCTGCTGACACAGGGGACACGGGTTCATGCCCCGGTCCGGGAAGATCTCACATGCCGCAGAGCGGCTGGGCCCGTGAGCCATGGCCGCTGGGCCTGCGCGTCCGGAGCCTGTGCTCCGCAACGGGAGAGGCCACAGCAGTGAAAGGCCCATGTACCGCAAAAAAAAAAAAAAAAAAAAAAAAAAAAAAACCTCACCAAACTGAACACAAGACCTCTATATTTCATTATATGTTACATATATCTCAATTTAAAAAAAAACAACAACATGGATATACAATCAGCAAAATCCAGAAAGTAGGAAATTCTACAGGACAAGTGACCAGATCTTTCCACAAGACAAGAAAAAGAAAAGGGGGGAATAGTGACTTACAGGTTAAGAGAGTTTTCAGACACATAACAACCATATACAACATGTGGATGGACCTTGTCTGACTCATGATTCAAACAAACCAATCATTTAAAAAAAAAAAAAAAGGTAATTCCCTGATGGTCAAGTGGTTAAGACTCTGCACTCTCACTGCTGAGGGCCTGGGTTCTATGCCTGGTCGGGGAACTAAGATCCCACAAGCCGCGTGGCCAAAAACAAGAGAAAAAAAAAAAGAAAAACCATTAGGGAAATTTGAACAATGAAGGTATTAAGAAGTTGTTCATTTACTTTGATACTAGTAATGTTGTTTCTCATCCATGTTTTTTTTGGCTGCGCTGGGTCTTCGTTGCTGCGCATGGGCTTTCTCCAGTTGCCGCGAGCGGGGGCTACTCTTCAGCGCGGTGCGTGGGCTTCTCATTGCCGTGGCTTCTCTTGTTGCAGAGCATGGGCTCTAGGCACGCGGGCTTCAGTAGTTCTGGTGCGTGGGCTCAGTGGTTGTGGCTCACCGGCTCAGTTGCTCCGTGGCATGTGGGATCTTCCCGGACCAGGGAAGAACACTGGCAAATTTAGTCAAACCTGTGTCCTCTGTGTTGGCAGGTGGATCCTTAACCACTATGCCACCAGGGAAGCCCAGTAATGCTGCTATGCTTTTAAAAAGTCTATATTACAGAGCAACATGGATAAATCTCAAGATGTTGGGTAAAACAAGCCAGACACAAAATACGCACTGTATTATTCCAATTTTAAAAGTTCAAACTCAACTAAAACTAAATTATAACGCTAGAAGTCTCCATTGGGAAAGAAAAACAAACTAGTGACTTGGAGAGGCATGAGGAAGCTCCTGAGGTAGTGGCAATTCCAAATCTTGATGAGTGGTAGTTACAAGCGTATTTTCTGTGATCATGCACTGAACTAGAAATTTATGTTTTACATTCTTTTCTGTATGTGCTTTATATTTCACAAACAGTAAGTTTTACTAAAAACTCAGATATACATAACTGAAGGATGTTACAGATGAAATAAATTACTTAAATAAAAGTATCTGTGGGCTTCCCTGGTGGCGCAGTGCTTGAGAGTCTGCCTGCCGATGCAGGGGACGCGGGTTCGTGCCCCAGTCTGGGAAGATCCCACATGCCGCGGAGCGGCTGGGCCCGTGAGCCACGGCCACTGAGCCTGCGACCCTGTGCTCTGCAACATGAGAGGCCACAACAGTGAGAGGCCTGCGTACTGCAAAAAAAAAAAAAAAAAAAAAAAAAAAGTATCTGTGATTTAATTTAAAATAATTGAGAGGGAGCAGAGGATACAGATGAAAGAGTTCCATATGTTGATAATCATTGCAGCTGGTGATGGAGCTCATTACACTATTGTTTATTTTGTGTATGTTTAAATTTTTCCACAGTAAGTTTTTTCAATGTTCATAACCTTAATTACTGTACTTGTAGGAATGATAAGGATATACTCAGAAACATAAAAAAATGCATAAGGGCTTCCCTGGTGGCGCAGTGGTTGAGAGTCTGCCTGCCGATGCAGGGGTCACGGGTTCGTGCCCCGGTCCGGGAAGATCCCACATGCTGCAGAGTGGCTAGGCCCGCGAGCCGTGGCCACTGAGCCTGAGCGTCTGAAGCCTGTGCTCCACAACGGGAGAGGCCACAACAGTGAGAGGCCCGTGTACCGCAAAAAAAAAAAAAAAAAAATGCATAAGTTCACTGTATTTTTATTTTTAATGCTCCCCAAAAGTAGATACAACCTAATGTTCGATAACAGAAATGGGCAAATAAACTACAGGAAATCACAGCATACCTTTAGTCACTAAAAACTCTTGTAAGATTTTTTAGTGACTGGAAAATGATTATGATAAATTTAGAAAGCAAGATATAAAATGATATCAAGCATTATCCCAGCTACATAAAAATACTTTTATGCATGGGGAAAAAAAACTGGAAGGAGATATGCTAAAATGCTAATGATGGTTAAGTTTAAGATTATGAGTGATTGTCTTGTATTTTTCACAACTAGCATGTGTAACTTTTATCACTAGACAGGGTAAAATCCTTTAAACTTCTTCCTCATTCACTCACCCAAAATATCAATTCTATCAAAGTTCAGGGAAGAAAGCAAAAACACTAATAAATTGTGGAAGAGTCATCAGTATTACATTCCAAAAGACTGATCAGTATGAGAAAAGGTAAACAAAATTTTACCCATGGGAAAATCCTATTTGAATTTTTCTCCATTCCTTTGTATTATTCCTGTATTTAATTACTATTTCAATAGGAGTCATATTAATCCCATAGTACAACTAACCAATAGACTATTTTTAGGATTTAATAGCATATAAAGAAGCATTATACCCAAAGAACTTCTCCTTTTCAGAAACCGAATAGAGCCTATTTCACACGTAAGCCAGTGTGCCTAGTTTAAAGTCCTGTGGTAATGAACCTATCCGACACCTGTGAAATGAACAGACAGGTTTTGATTCAAATGGACATGTGTCAGCTTGCCATTCTATTCCCATTAGAGCTTTAGGAGAAGCCAGTGAATTTGATTCAAATGGGTGGGCATACATAAGTCATTCAAATGATTATTACCATAAAACAAGATTGAGAAATTTCAGCCAATAGTTTTCGGTTTTCAAATGGGTCTTAAAAACCCACCAATAAAGTCATCAAATTAAGGAGCTGTATCCAGGTGATTAGAAAACTCTCAATCCATAAAAAATGAGAGAGAAGCCTGTTCTCACACAGGAAAGGCGAGAGGCCTAGAGATGTGATGTATTCCCAGATCTAAAACTACCACCACCACCCACTTGACACCTGACCATGGCACTATAAACTCCCATTCTACTTTTACCCAGTGAAAGTAGAGTTCGTTGGCTCATGGCTGGTAACTGAGAGTTCCTCACAGTTCAACCTGACTTAGGATGGCAAAGTATCAACAGGGGCTTTCCCAAATGTGCTGTTAGGATGGCCACATGGATTCCATGAAGGGAGAGACTCAAGAGAAATATAATTTATTTAGAATTATAAAAATTCTTAACAAACAAAGTTTATAGAATTTTTAAAACAGAATCTGGAAGAATTTTGTATCATATATGAAGAACTGGTGAAAAAAACTTAAAAAGAAGTAACAGGGGCTTCGCTGGTGGCACAGTGGTTGAGAGTCCGCCTGCCGATGCAGGGGACATGGGTTCATGCCCCATTCCGGGAAGATCCCACATGCCGTGGAGCGGCTGGGCCCGTGAGCCATGGCCGCTGAGCCTGCGCGTCTGGAGCCTGTGCTCCGCAACGGGAGAGGCCACAACAGTGAGAGGCCTGCGTACCGCAAAAAAAAAAAAAAAAAAGTAACAAGTAGACGGATGTTTCCAGATGTTTGTGTTTTCCACAATATAATGTTTGGGACAGTTCCTAATATTTTCATAAATGATATAGTAGACAACATGCAATAATATTCCAAACAGAGGGAAATGAACTGAGAAAGGGCTTAAAAAGCCACATGAATCAGTATTATACTATTAGCCTTTGATTTGGGCAGGTTTAAAGTAAAAGGCCTAGAGAAAAAATAATTAATCCATGTAGTAATTAAAATACAATAGTTTCTGGGACTTCCCTGGTGGTCCAATGGGTAAGACTGTGCTCCCAGTGCAGGGGGCCCGGGTTTGATCCCTGGTCAGGGAACTAGATCCTGCAGGCATGCCGCAACTAATAGTCTGCATGCCGTGACTAAAGATCCTGAGCGTTGCAGCTAAGCCCCAGCACAGCCAAAATAAATAAGTAAATAAAAAATTAATTAATTAATTTAAAAATACAATGGTTTCTGAACTAGTTTTACCTAATAAAAAGTCATCCAAATCTATGTTGATACCTCATGACATTAGCCCAGAATCTCTAGTAAGGTTCTCATAGAGCAGACCCAATAAATAATTGGTGATTTAAATACGCTAATGTAGGGCTTCCCTGGTGGTGCAGTGGTTAAGAAGCTGCCTGCCAATGCAGGGGACACAGGTTTGAGCTCTGGTCTGGGACAATCCCACATGCCGTGGAGCAACTAAGCCCGTGAGCCACAACTACTGAGCCTGCGCTCTAGAGCCTGCGAGCCACGACTACTGAGCCCACGTGCCACAACTACTGAAGCCCACATGCCTAGAGCCCATGCTCTGCAACAAAGAAAGAAGCCACCACAAGGAAAAGCCTGCACACTGCAACAAAGAGTAGCCCCCGCGTAGCCCCTCCTGCTCGCCGCAACTAGAGAAAGCCCACGTGCAGCAACAAAGACCCAACGCAGAAAAAAATATTTTTAATAAATAAATTAAATAAATACGCTAATGTAGACATAAAGATCAATATAAATATATCAAAATTACATTCTTGCCTTTCCATAGAACCATGGTATTCTCTCTCAGTGAGTGACACCACCCATCAACCGGGAACACAAGCCAAGAACTCAGGAGTCATCTTCCTCTCCGAGGGCATCTAACAGGATCACCAAGTCCCATCAACTCTGTCCTAAAGTACCTCGACTCAGTCTCTTCTCCATCTCCATTCTTGGTACCAAGGTTTGGTTACCATTTCTTTCTAAAATATTATCGTAAATTCTTATCTGATTTCCTTACCGCTGCAATTCTTCCCTCACTAGTCTATCCACCACAACACCTTTCCAGGGCGATCTTTCTAAAACAGATACCATCAAGTATCCCCATGTTTCTAAGTTCCGATAATGTCTCCTCACTACCTATTGCATAAGGTACAAACAACTTAACAGGACTCAGACTCTTCAGATCTCAGATCCTCTCCCATTTGCATGTGCTAGTAACACTGAACTACTGGCAATGCTGTTTTGAGCCTGTAGTGCTGTTTCATATTTCTTTGCCTCTGGACATGCTGGTTCCTCTGCTTGGAATTTCCCCCCTCACCCTCTGGCCTCTTGGACAACCCTTAATGTTACAATATCGAGCTTAGTAAATAGTTTACCTCCTCTTTGAAGACTTTCTTTCCTCAGTCATACCCTCCTTCCTCTTGCCTCTTGTATTTTATACCTCCTAAATTTCATTTACCATAGTAGAGCATAATTATTTGTTTATATGGCTCTTATCAGACTATGAAGACAGGGTAGAGATATTCATTTCTGTATACCCAGCACATGCAATAAACATCGACAGTACACCCAACAATGTTTGCTGAATAAATAAATAAATGAGCAAAAACAACAAAACTTCTGAACCTATGACAATTCTTATAGTTTTGGTAACCACACTAGGAAATAGTTAATAGGTAGAAAAGACTTGGAGAAAGGCCATTACAGTAATTAAAGAAAAAAAGAAAAAAGAAGAAGCAACTTCCATGTAAGGAAAGGTGAAAGAAAACAGGCTTCTTCAATTTAGAAAGTATGAGATGGGTAATAACTAAAGGTACAAGCTACTATGTATAAAATAAATAAGCAACAAGGATATATTGTAAAGCACAGGGAAATATAGCTACTGTTCTGTAATAACTTTATATGGAGTATAATCTATAAAAATAATGAATCACACACACACACACACACACACACACAAAAGGTACAACAGGTAAATGAAGCAAACATGATACTGTTTACTAAATCCTGAAACTGTTCAAGTAGGTATCTTAAAAGGAGTTCTTGGGCTTCCCTGGTGGCACAGTGGTTAAGAATCCGCCTGCCAACGCAGGGGACATGGGTTTGAGCCCTGGTCCGGGAAGATCCCACACGCCGCAGAGCAACTAAGCCCATGCACCACAACTGCTGAGCCCGTGTGCCACAACTACTGAAGCCCGCGCGCCTAGATTCCGTGCTCCGCAAGAAGAGAAGCCACCACAGTGAGAAGCCCGTGCACGGCAATGAAGAGTAGCCCCCGCTCACCGCAACTAGAGAAAGCCCGCGCGCAGCAACAAAAACCCAACACAGCCAAAAATAAATAAATAAAAATAAAAATAAATCTATTAAAAAAAAAATGAGTTCTTTTTAGGAACTCTATTTCCAAAAGGTTCCCTTTTATTTAACAGAGAGTAAATTTAAACTCAAGGTATTAAGCCAAAACAACAGCGGTGAAAGTGGGCCACATATAAAAGCACTTAGCATAGTGCCAAACACAAAATATGCATCTGAGATATGCCATTATTATGGTTTCCAATAGTAAAGTGTGCAACTCCCTCTATAGGAAGTAAGTGAACATCAACAATAATCAGTACCTTTCAGTCCACAACAACAACCCGCTGCAGGTAGCACAGAGGTAAAATCTGTTGCTAAGAGAGCTCCTTGGTATAGGAGGTAAATATAGTTGTCCCTCAGCATCCACATGGGATTTGTTCCAGGAACTCCCCTTAACCCCCACCCCCCACCACAGGATACCAAAATCCACAAATGCTCAAGCCCCTTACATAAAATGGTATGGTATTTGCACATAACCTATGCACATCCTCCCATATGCTTTAAACCATCTCTAGATTACTTATAATACCTAATACAATACTATATAAATGATTGTAAATACAATGTAAATGCTACGTAAGTAGTTGCCACCGCAGCAAATTCAAGTTTTGCTCTTTGAAACTTTCTGGAATTTTTCCTCTGAATATTTTCAATCCATGGTTGGTAGAATCCATAGATGCAGGATACAGGAACACAGAGGGCCAACTATATGTGTATCTGCTACTGTAAAAAAGCAACTTCTACTTTTTAATACTTCTTATTCTGCCATACCACTCACTCAAGTCTGCCTAATAGAGGCCTGTACTGTATCCTTCCCTTCCTTTAACCACTCATCATGGAGAATTTTCCAGTGATAGAGAGAAAAACATGTATGTATGCTACATGCATATATACAGATATAAATATAAGCACATACACACACTCATACTTTGTGCAAGCAGCAGTCTTCAAATACTTCTGAATCTACTGCCTCTGATTCAAAGATACCTTGATATTTAGCTACAACTAGTTTAGAAAAATGTCCTCAAATTCAACTGGTATGAAACACATATAAAGAAAAGTTTTAAAAATAACTTTAAGTTATGAAGTTTAAATTAAGGTCGTTAACTCTATTTTTTTTTTAATGCACAGAAAAACTAACTGCTAAAATAATTTCAGTGGTTCTCTTTACCATCTATCAGAATCACCTGGTGGACTTATTGAAACAAGTCCAGGTCCCGCTCCCAGAGTTTCTGATTCAGTAAGTTTGGGGTAGGACCTGGGAATCTGCATTTATAACAAGTTCCCAGATGACGTGGTCTGGGTCACACTTCGAAAACAACTGGTTTAAACTATTAGAACTGAGAAGGACCTTGTAGGTAAATAAAATAAAGCTGAGATAACTAATACAGGCTTCCTGATTACCAAGCTAAGGTTTTTTTAATCGTTAGGGTTATTATGTTATATATGATGGTCTATGTACTTTCAAGAAAGTACACAACACATTTCTGTTCATTTCAATAGACATACAAGCATACCTCGAGGACATATGGAAGTTATGTTTATACTACACTATAATCTATTAAGTGTGCAAAAGTATTGTCTAAAAACATATATATATACCTTAATTAAAAAATACTTTATTAAAAAAAAAATACTTTATTGCTAAAAAATGCTAACCATCATCTGACAATGCAGGCTTGCCACAAACCTTCAATTTGTAAAACCTACAATATTTGCTAAGCGCAATAAAGCTAAGCACAATAAAATGCACTTGAGCTCTTGAAAACGACATGGTTCTTGCCTTAAAGAAGTCTACTCTAGTGCTTACCAGAGATGAGGTGTGGGGGGAGTGGAAACTGGAGGATAGTGGTCAAAAGGTACAAACTTACAGTTAGAAGATAAATAAGTGCTAGGGATGTTACAAAAAAAAAAAAATACTAGGGATGTAATGTGCAACATGATGTCTACAGCTAACATTGCTGTATGATATGTAGAAAAGTTGTTGGAAGAGAAATTCCTAAGAGTTCTCATCACAAGGAGAAAAAATTTTTTTTCCTTTCTTCTCTTTTTTTTTTTTTGCCACACCACACAGCATGTGGGATCTTAGTTCCCTAACCAGGGACTGAACCCGTGACCCCTGCATTGGAAGCACAGAGTCTGAACCACTGGACTGCCAGGGAAGTCCCCTTCTCTTCTTTTTATTGTATCTGTATGAGAAGATGGATATTAGCTGAACCTATTGCGGTAATCATTTCACAATATATGTAAATCACACCATCATGCTGTACGCCTTAAACTTATACAGTGATGTATGTCAATTATTTCTCAATAAAACTGGAAAAGAGTCTACTCTAGCTGGGTGAAAATAGACTCGTGGTCAAAGAATTACAACACAAAGTGACTAGTCCCAGAGCAAAAATGCATAAGAAGTGTCTTGGGAATGTAACTGAGGAGAACTCAAGAGAAGAGCAACATCTGGGGGTCTTAGAGGACAACTAAGAGCTTACCCAAGAAGACAGAATGGGGTGGGAGGGAAAGCATTTTAGATATGCACATTCACAGAAAAAAATTCCATCAAGAACCTACTGTGGACCAGGACCTGTACCAAGCACGGGGATAAAATGGTGAGAAAAGGCACTGTAGCAGCCTTTAATGATGCTTATATTCTAAAAGGGAAACAGACAATCAAATAATAACCCAAGCAAAGTGGCAATTTTGAGAAGTGCTACGCATAAGAGGTATTCTATACTATGAGAATAACTGGAAGATCTGACCTAGTCAAAGAAATTCTCCCCAGAGAAAAGAGTCTGAGCTAAGGTATGATGGCACCTTAGCATTCTACACACCGTTCAAACCTTTGTACATAAGAAGAGTGTAGACACTACTACTGTTAAGTGGACATTTTTGTCTCCTTTAAGGTTCAGAGGAGAGACTTTTTTTTTTTTTTTTGTGGTACGCGGGCCTCTCACTGTTGTGGCCTCTCCCGTTGCGAGCACAGGCTCCGGACGTGCAGGCTCAGCGGCCACGGCTCACGGGCCCAGCCGCTCCGCGGCATGTGGTATCCTGCTGGACCGGGGCACGAACCCGTGTCCCCTGCATCGGCAGGCGGACTCTCAACCACTGCGCCACCAGGGAAGCCCCAGAGGAGAGATCTTGGTAGGCTAGTACTCAACTCTGCAAGATAAAAGGATTGTCAGTTAACTTCTTCACAATGCCTAGCACTATAAATACTCATGCCCATTATCCAGGGAACCCATTTCCCAAGGAACAGGGGAACCACACTAATTATGAAAGTAGCCTGGTGAGCACGATATAAGAAATAAGGTAACTGAATGGTCTCAAGAACATGAGCAGTCTGTTCCACCTTTCTCTACTGACCATAACAAGTGGGGCAACCAGATGTGGCAAATTCTTGTTCCTTGGCTCCCTTCTGACCACCACCCTCCTGATAATTATAGCAGTACTGTCAGCACTTAACAAGAGAATGCAGTAAATTAATTTGATTACATTCTACCATGTGTTCATGACGAAGTTAACCGACTCGTAATGTTAGAGTCTCAGTGACGTAAATAGTTCTGTGCTATCTGTGTGCCATGCTCTGTCCTCAAGGAGCATATAATCTAGACATAATCAAGCTTTCTATCTCGTATCCAGTTAGATATCACAAGAGATAGCGAGAAAAAACTATGAGTGTTCAGGAAAGAGGTTTCCTTCAACATATAGGATTAAGAAAACAATACTGCAAATGGGTTTTAGAGGATGAGAACTAGGGTAGGGACAGGATATCACAAGTGTGCAGGAAAGCCTGAATACCAGGCTAAGGAGTTCGCGCCTATAGTGGCAAACCTTTAAAGTTAACCAAGCACTAATAAGCTATTTCCAAAATGTAAGTTTTATTTTTACTATTCCACACTTGAAAAATGAAAGTTCATCAAGGTTAGATAACTTGCTCAAGTTTACACAGTTTATAAGCTGAAATTCAAAGCCAAGTTTCATGAACCAAGGTCCAGTGTCTGTCCCATGCCACCAGTGACTTTACAGAATGGAAATGTCACAGAGGATAGGAATAACATTATCAGAACCTTAGAAGCACAATATAAGAAATAATGGAGGGACTTCCCTGGTGGCACAGTGGTTAAGAAGCTGCCTGCCAATGCAGGGGACACATGTTCGAGCCCTGGTCTGGGAAGATCCCACATGCTGCGGGGTAACTAAGTCCATGCGCCACAACTACTGAGCCTGAGCTCTAGAGCCTGCGAGCTGCAAATACTGAGCCTGCGTGCCACAACTACTGAAGCCCGTGTGCCTAGAGCCCATGCTCTGCAACAAGAGAAGCCACCGCAGTGAGAAGCCCACGCACCGCAATGAGAAGCCCGCACACCACAACGAAGAGTAGCCCCCGCTCACTGCAACTAGAGAAAACCCACATGCAGCAATGAAGACCCAACGCAGCCAAAATAAATTAATAAATAAATAAACTTAAAAAAAAAAAAAGAATTGACACTAAATAATAATAAAAATTTAAAAATCTAAGAAAAGGCTACTACAATAGTCCAGGCTAAGAGTAAGAACTAGAAGTGGCAGTAGGAACTACAAAGAGATGAATATCAGAAATCCAGCAGGCCTTAGCAACTAATTAAATATGGAGAGTAACAGAAGGAGTAATAGTTGATAACGCCATTAACAAAAAAATGCAGTGGTCTCTTCTATCTTAAAACAAAACACAGCAAACAAATAAACATTGAAGGGAACATTGTCTGGATCTTACACTTGTAGCTAACGACTTGCTCCACTTCTCTGTTCACAGCCCAACTTCTCTAAACTTCTCTTCATTCACTGTCTCTGTTTAATCTCACATTTATTTTGAAGAATGTCTTTTGCCCCCAAATGCCACCAAAACTCCTGTTTAAAGTCACCAATAACCTCTATGTTGCCAAATCCAATGGAAATCTCAAGTCTTCAGTATACTCAGCCCGTAAGCAGCATCCACCTCAGCTGACCACTCTCTCCTCTTTGAAACACTATTAGTGTAAAGTGGTGTTTAAGAATATAAACTGGGGGGCTTCCTTCCCTGGTGGCGCAGTGGTTGAGAGTCCGCCTGCCGATGCAGGGGATACGGGTTCGTGCCCTGGTCCAGGAAGATCCCACATGCCATGGAGCGGCTAGGCCCATGAGCTATGGACGTTGAGCCTGTGTGTCCGGAGCCTGTTGCTCCGCAACGGGAGAGGCGACAACAGTGAGAGGCCTGCATACCGCGAAAAAAAAAAAAGAATATAAACTGGGGACTTCCCTGGTGGCACAGCGGTTAAGAATCCGCCTGCCAATGCAGGGGACATGGGTTCAAGCCCTGGTCCGGGAAGATCCCACATGCCATAGGGCAACTAAGCCCGTGAGCCACAACTATGAGCCTGCGCTCTAGAGTCCGCGAGTCACAACTACGGAGCCCACGTGCCACAACTACTGAAGCCCGCGTGCCTAGAGCCACCGCAATGAGAAGCCACCGCAATGAGAAGTCCGCACACTGCAATGAAGAGTATCCCCCGCTCGCTGCAACTAGAGAAAGCCCACACACAGCAATGAAGATCCAACACAGCCAAAAAAACCCCAAACTAAATAAACAAACTTATAAAAAAAAAAAAAATGCAAACTGGAGCCATACAAACCTGGGTTCGAAAACCAACTTCTCCAGTTACTACCCAGTGGTCTTGAGCAAATTATACAGTCCCTTCTTGTATCATTTTCCTGATCTATAAAATAGAGATAATAAAAGCACCTACTTCATAGAGTTACAAGCATTAAATGAGTAAAAATACACTGATGGTTAGAACAGTGCCTGATAAACACTGTTTATCCTTTTTTTTTTTTAAATCTTTTGGCCCCACCACATGGCATGTGGGATCTTAGTTCCCCAACCAGGAATTGAACCCATGCCCCTGCTTGGAAGCGTGGAGTCTTAACCACTGGACCGCCAGGGAAGTCCCCAAGGCACAACTACTCTTTTTTTTTTTTTTTTTTTAAAGAATTTATTTATTTATTTATTTTGGCCACACCGGGACTTAGTTGTGGCATGCAGGATCTTCGTTGCGGCATGCGAACTCTTAGTTGCGGCCTGCATGCGGGATCTAGTGCCCTGAACAGGGATTAAACCCGGGCCCTCTGCATTGGGAGTGAGGAGTCTTACCCACTGGACCACCATGGAAGTCCCAGCACCACTTCTCCTGATTTTCCTCATATCCCTCTGGTTCCTCCTTCTCACCCCCTTTGTAAGTCACTCCCTGTCTACCCAACTTCAACTACCACACGTATGCCGGTAAGATCCAACTATATGCCAATAAGCCCTTCCTGAAGCCCAAAACCACAGCCAGTTACCTACTCAACAGTTCTACCAGGATGTCTCACAGGCACTTCACACTCAACCTGTCCAAACTTAACTCAAAACTGAACGTAAGCTCTTCCCCTCAATCTCCAAACCTGCTCTTCCTTCAGTGCGCCCTGTATCTCAATAAAAGGACTGCACCACAAACCACTCACATGAGAAAAACGTGGGAGTCATGCTCATATGTAACCCTTAACCTCACCCTCCACACAACCAATGAAACAAAGTCCTTTGATTCCATTTCCTAAATATTCCTGAAGACCTCTATAATTCTACTGCCAGCACTCTCAACCATACTACCATCTTATCTTACCTGAACTGCAGTAGCCTCCTAGTTGTTCTCACCAAATCCATTCTTACCTCTCCCTGATCCCTTCTCTACCCTGCAGCTACTGATATTACTCCAAGCATGTTATACGCCTCTGCTGAACTTTGCATTCCCACTGCCTTCAGAATAAAGCTCTACCCTTCGAGCCCTGGTCCAGGAAGATCCCACATGCAATGGAGCAACTAAGCCTGTGCGCCACAACTACTGAGCCTGTGCTCTAGAGCCCGTGAGTCACAACTACTGAGCCCACGTGCTGCAACTACTGAAGCCCGTGCACCTAGAGCCCGTGCTCCGCAACAAGAGAAGCCATCGCAGTGAGAAGCCCGCGCATCGCAACAAAGAGTAGCCCCCGTTAGCGGCAACTAGAGAAAGCCCGCGTCCAGCAACAAGGATCCAACGCAATCAAAAACAAATAAATAAATAAATTTAAAAAGAAAAGAATAAAGCCCTACTTGACCTGACCCCTGATCACCTTGTCAGGATTTTAACTGTCTCCACCACTTACTTCCTCTCTCCAGTTACACTGTCCTTTTTGGTTTTGTTTGGTTGGTAGGCTCCTCAAACATTTCAGATTCCTTCCAACCTCGGAGGTTCTGCATATGATAATCACTTCTCCTTTTTGCCTGGTTACCTCTTACTCACCCTTCAGGTCTCAGCTTTAAAGTTTTTCTCAGGAAAAGTGTTCCCTGATGCCTCTTCCCACTCCTGAAGCTTAGATTAGGTCACTCTATTATACACTTTCATTGCCTCCTACATTATCTTTGTAGTCCTTTGCATAACTATAATTAACATTATAAGTATTTAATGTCTGACTTCCCTAACAGACCATAATCTCGATGATGGAGGGACCATGCCTATCTTGCTCATCACTGTATCTGTATCCCAAGTGCCCTACATGGTGTCTGACATGTGGTTAAGTGCTTGTAATATTTTCTCATTCCTACCATAGGGCTTTGCATTAGGTGGTCCCTCAACCTAGAGCTCTGCTGACCCAGATCTGGTCCCCCAAGGCCTTGACCTTCACAAGACTGGCTCCTCATCGCTCAGGTCTCAGTTACAAACACCATCTTCTCAGGGAGCCTTTACCGATGACCCAACTCAAGGAGTGATCCCCACCCTACAAGTATTTTATCCCCCTCTTAATTTCTTCAAAGTATTCAGTACTACCTGAAACCACAGTTATTTGGAAGTTCTAAAAAAGCAAGGCCCATGTTAAGTGCCTGACACAGTGTAAGCACTCAGCAAACATTTAAGTGAATGAATCTCTTGAGTGAGAAAAGATGACTTGGGGAACACCCTAAATTCAACAGCAGAACATTTACAAACTGCGTTCCAACAAAGTTGAAAAAGAGGCAGTATATCTTAGACTGCCTACTATAAATCCTGGCTCTTTCCCTACTTAGCTGAATAACCTGGGACAAGTTACTTAACTGTGCTATGCCTCAGTTTCCAAACTAGAAAATGGAAATCACAGAACCTACCTCAAAGGGCTGCTGAAAATTAAATTAGTTAATATATGTAAAAGGTCAGTACCAAGCACATAGTACACACTCAATTAATGTGTGCTATTATTCATCAGACTGGACTCTTTTCTCCCTTTGTTTCAAATATACAAGGTGGCTTTTCCTTTATCTTTTTTTTGAAAGAAATTTGTTTTATTTATATTTATTTTTGGCTGCATTGGGTCTTCGTTGCTGCACGGGCTTTTCTCTAGTTGCGGAGAGCAGGGGCTACTCTTCATTGTGGTACGCAGGCTTCTCATTGCCGTGGTTTCTGTTGCTGCGGAGCATGGGCTCTAGGCACACAGGCTCAGCAGTTGTGGCTTGCAGGCTCTAGAGCGCAGGCTCAGTAGTTGTGGCGCACAGGCTTAGTTGTTCTGCAGCATGTGGGATCTTCCTGGACCGGGGTTCAAACCTGTGTCCCCTGCATTGGCAGGCAGATTCTTAACCACTGCGCCTTGAGGGAAGCCCTTTATCTTACCCACCCAGAAAGGGTCCCTTTTTTTTGTTTGCACACTGCCCATCTCCAAGAGCATCTTTCACATAGATAAAGAAATGTGAACGGGTCCCTCAGGAATTGTGCAACATGGTAGCACCATCCCCATGTCCTAGCAACCCCTGCAATTGTGATGATCAAAAGAATAAGATGATCAAAAGACAATAAACACAGAGGTACTTTGGAAATGATTAAAGTACTACAATACAATCACCGTATTTATGAATATACATTCTCTTGAAGTTACTGTCAGAAACAAGAAAGGGTTGGCTAGATTACTGCCCTGACACAAAAGACTTCGTAACTTCTGTGATCCAGGGATATAAAGAGATAAATTAAGGTTGGGGCTACCTTAAATTCACACTGAGGGCCACAACCAGCTCATGAGGTTGTTTCTCAGGAATGGCCATGGGTTTATTCAGCCACACGGTAATCAAAAGTATTTCAATATTTGTTCACATCAACACCCACAGCTTTTAGCTCATTTTTTGCTATCCTTCGAAGAGAATACCAAAAGATGATTTATTGTTATAACTTAACTATTCATCTCAAGACAGTGAGTACTTACTTTGGTTACCCAAATCAAGTGATCTTAGAATAAGTTAAAAGGAATAATAAAGAAATCTGCAACTAGGTTGAGGATTTGCCATGACCATGAAGTTACTTTTGCAAAAATTCAACAACAAAAAAACCACTTCATGCTTATTTGGGCAAAGCCCTGAGGAAAACAATCTGAGATGCTTTCAAGATGTTTTGTGTTGGACTTAAAACTCTAAGATTAACAGCAGATAATCAGGATGGAAACCTAGAACCCATCTACTGGATAGCTCTCTTTAAATCAGTTTTCAATCTCACCCAATTAACACTGGATAATTCTTTGTTATGGGCAATTTGTTTTGGTTTTTGTTTTGGGGGTATAGTTGCTTTACAATGTTGTGTTAGTTCCTGCTGTACAACGAAGTGAATCAGCTATATGTATACATATATCCCCTCCCTCTTGGACCTCCCTCCCACCACCACCCCATCCCACCCATCTAGGTCACCAAAGAGCACCGAGCTGAGCTCCCCGCACTATACCGCAGGTTCTGCTGTAGGGAATGTTCAATGGGATGTTTTAACAGCATCCCTAGCCTCTACTCACTAACATACCAGTAGTACTCTCCTAGTCTGACAATCAAAAATGTCTCCAGATATTGCCAAATGTCTCCGGGGGGTGGGGGGCAAAAATCACACCCAGCTGAGAACCTCTGCTTTAAACAAATCTGTTCCAAATGTCTAAAACATCTGCCCACACTCACTCCTCCCTCTTTCAAAAATCCCTCCCTCTGATCTTCCTGATAATCAAGACTTAATCCCAGAGTCCACCTTAATTCATTTGTCTTTGCTTCCAAAATCCTCAGAAATCACTTAGTACAACTCCCTCAAGAAGAGGTCAGTTCTCTTGCTCACAACTATAGCTGGTAATAGAATTGGTACTAGGACTCTGGGCTCATGATCCCCAATCAAGCACTCTTTTCCATCCTAACATGCTGGTATCTAACATTCACCAAGTTTTGTCAGTCCTTCACTGCCAAAGTGTCTTGCTTCTATCTCTTCCTTTCCATTTCTACTATCTATACCCCCCCAGAGCAGTAGTTCTCAAACTTCTGCACACATCAGAATCACCTGGCTTGTTAAAACACAGATCACTGGGTCCCAAACCCCAGAGTTTCTGATCCACCAAAAGTATGAGGCAGGGCCCAAAAATATGCATTTCTAACTAGTTCCCAGACATCCAAATAATGTTTACCTTGCTGGTAAGTGGACCACACTTCAAGAACCACTGCCCTAGAGTTCAGGTAACCTATCACCTCAAGAGGTAATCTATTTCAGTATTCTTCTAGACACCTCCCTGACTTAAAAGTACAAAAATATTACTCATAAAAAAACATTTTGATCAAATTAGTGTTCAATTAAAAACAAACCACAGCTTCTAACGGCTCTCTATTTTCCATACCTGGCTTTCGTAGTTGTTTAAAATGTGTTCCCTACATTATCAACACTACATCCCAAACAAATCTTCTACTTTAGTCCTACTAATCTGTAGTAAAGCTTACGCTCTCTTTAGCTCCTACAAGACCACCCTCTTCCCTCCTCCTCTCTACCTACCTGAAGGAGGCTTCACCACTGTTATTTGCCAAAACCACTCATTTGGTCACTATCTGCTGCCTTTTATCTTTAGGCTTTAAGTTTTTACCAAGTACTCACAGATAGAGAAAACCCCCAAGAACCTAAAATTTAAAACAGAAAACAATGATATGAGTGACATGCATAAATAAAAGGCTTGACATATACACAAACTGCATGAATATTGCTATTTTAATAGATCAAGTGCAATAAGTTCAAAGTTCACAAAAAAGAAAGAACGTGCCAATTTTTTAAAAATATAATCAAATGTTAGCTGTCAAATATTTGTAGCTATTAATAGTTATTAATAGCTATTAATAGCTTAATAGCCATTTAGGCTATTAAGCAGATATTTGTTAGGAAAGAAACTGTAACAGTAGCCTCAAAAAAAGATGAAGCACTCAGTTTACAACTTCCTACAACAGGAGTACCTCTCATTTGTTTTCTGTATGAAATACACTGCAAGAGAGATGATAAGGTGTGAAAGAAGAAACACAGGGTTCAAAGTCCCGTTCCACCCCTTACCAACTTTGTGACCCTGGTCAAGTCAAGGCCGCTCCCTACGCCTCCATTACCATGATAAAAAAAATTAAGGTTGGGGCTTCCCTGGTGGTGCAGTGGTTGAGAATCTGCCTGCCAGTGCTGGGGACACAGGTTTGAGCCCTGGTCTGGGAAGATCCCACATGCCGCGGAGCAACTAGGCCCGTGAGCCACAACTACTGAGCCTGCGTGTCTGGAGCCTGTGCTCCGCAACAAGAGAGGCCGCGACAGTGAGAGGCCCGTGCACCACGATGAAGAGTGGCCCCCGCTGGCCGCAACTAGAGAAAGCCCGCGCACAGAAATGAAGACCCAACACAGCCAAAAATAAATAAATAAATTTATTAAAAAAAAAAAAAATTAAGGTTGGAAACTATACCATCTACCTTACAGGGCTGTTTTGAAGATTAAATAAGGTAACTAACGCATTTGAAAGAACCTAGCCTAGTACTTGACACATGATAAATCTTTATTGAATTTTAACCTCTGTTGATGTGAAAGCACAATGCAAAACACTGTATTATCCCAAAAATGAGATAAAGAGAGCACATTAATAAAACCTGACTAAGGATGTCCATTCCCCAAGAAGAAAAATAAAAAGGAACAGAAAATAAGAATGTTATGTCCCTCTGCATGGTATACAGCAAATGTATCCATTCCCTGACTTAATGGTCAAAACCAAGACTTTTTTTTTAACATCTTTATTGGAGTATAATTGCTCTATAATGGTGTGTTAGTTTCTGCTTTATAACAAAGTGAACCAGCTATACATATATCCCCATATCTACTCCCTATCCCACCCCTCTAGGTGGTAACAAAGCACAGAGCTGATCTCCCTGTGCTATGCGGCTGCTTCCCACTAGCTATCTATTTTACATTTGGTAGTGTATATATGTCCATGCCACTCTCTCACTTCGTCCCAGCTTACCCTTCCCCCTCCCCATGTCCTCAAGTCCATTCTCTACATCTGTGTCTTTATTCCTGTCCTGCCCCTAGGTTCTTCAGAACCTTTTTTTTTTTTTTTTTAAGATTCCATACGTATGTTAGCATATGGTATTTGTTTTTCTCTTTGACTTACTTCACTCTGTATGACAGACTCTAGGTCCATCCACCTCACTACAAATAACTCAATTTCGTTTCTTTTTATGGCTGAGTAATATTCCATTGTATATATGTGCCACACCTTTTTTATCCATTCATCTGTCAATGAACACTTAGGTTCCTTCCATGTCCTGGCTACTGTAAATAGAGCTGCAATGAACACTGTGGTACATGACTCTTTTTGAATTATGGTTTTCTCAGGGTATATGCCCAGTAGTGGGACTGCTGGGTCGTATGGTAGTTTTATTTTTAGTTTTTAAGGAACCTCCATACAGTTCTCCATAGTGGCTGTATCAGTTTACAAAAACCAAGACTTGAGAGTAACACAAACACCGTCGCTTGCAACTTCACAACTTTAAGGTTGTCTTAAAGTCAGCAAAAACCTTAACATGGAGGGTTTAGGACAGGATTTCAGATAGGAAACTTAAAATTCAGATTGAGCTTTTACAGTTAACTAAATATTTTCTTATCTGTTCTAATGGCTTAAATACTATAAATGTGTTCATGTGGCACGTGTGCTAAGCATAAGTTTTTATTTGTTAGAGCTTAGGCCTTCTGGTTCTTATGTATACTACAGAACCCAATACCCCAATATTTTGTTCATCCCTGTATACCAAACTCTCCTCCATTCTAGTGATCTATTCCTAGCAGTCAAGAAAACTCATAGCAAAGAAAAGTAAATACTTATGAAGGCTTTCAACAATATCAACAAACACTTATTGAGCATTTTCTACATTGCAGACTGAGAGTACTTTCTTCTCTCTTTTTGAGGCTAATTATTGAGCACTTTCTATGTGTCAGGCACTATTCGAAGCATCCAGTAGACACCATAAACAAAAACAAAGTCCCAACTCTCAAGGCGCCTGTACTCTAGTGGATAGATATGCACAAACAAACTTAAGTATGGTAGTGATTAGTGCTCGGCAAAATAAATAAGAGAAGGTAATGGGGCTTAAATACAGCCCTGTATTCTGGGTCCCCAAAATACGGGTAACTGTGGAAGACTGATGCATAAGTATAAAGAATTAGCTCCCTCATCATCTGCATTTTGAATGCCAAAAATGGGCAACAAGTTTTTCCTACATCACCAGGAAGGAGACTGCAACACTCCGAACAATGTACTCCTCCACCAATAGAGACTGACAGTCAAGTCTAATGGAATGATGATAAATAAGCAAATTCAACAATTTAGACCATCTATAATTTTTTAATTATTAATAAACTATGGAAAAACTTGCTTAAAATTAGGTTTTTATTTTGCCTGGTCTATTCCTGGGCAGAAAGACCTTAGAGCGGGGACATTCAAAGTGCGACTGTTTGTAAAAGGGATAATCTGTTCATTGCTCCTGAATCTGGGGAGACAATTTTAAGGATGACCCAAAGAAAGGTGAGAATATCATAAGGACTCAGTGTCCTCAGTTTCTTGCAACAGATAAATGATTTAGCTATTTCAGAGAGAATCATATGTAAGGCATATTAATAGGATTGAGCATCCAGTAGTATAATAACATCCTTTAGAAAATCTCTTCATCTTAGCATCAAGATTGACAAGCAAGCTGAATTCTCAAGTAAATCAGCATCTCTCCCTTCAGATAACAGCACTAGGCTTAGGTGAAGTCAAGGGAAAAAAATATTCAGGTCATATAACTTCTTTTACCCTGAAGTATATTGTCTTCACCTTCTTTTACATTGATTTAGGCGTTCATTTGTTTCTACAATTGCCTTTGGCAGGGGTCAGTGAATTTTTTCTGTACTAAATGTAACTATAGCTTAAGCATTTACTTCAGATGCACATTATTTTGTCCTTGATTTTATTTTTATTATGCAATAATAAGGATTACTCAGAATTGGTGTGATTTCAAAAACTTAAAAGATCATTGGCTGGGCTTCCCTGGTGGCACAGTGGTTGAGAGTCCGCCTGCTGATGCAGGGGACACGGGTTCGTGCCCCAGTCCGGGAAGATCCCACATGCCGCGGAGCGGCTGGGCCCGTGAGCCATGGCCGCTGAGCCTGCGCGTCCGGAGCCTGTGCTCCGCAATGGGAGAGGCCACAATGGTGAGAGGCCCGTGTACAGCAAAAAAAAAAAAGATCATTGACTACAATTGCTGAGGATTTAACTAACATTTTAGATTAAGAAACAGTAAGGTATTATGTTGAACATTCCCTATAAACAAACATTTAAATATACATGGCTGTAACAAACATTCAAAAATACTTCAACACTTTGGCTCCTGAAACCAAATGAAGAAAAAAAGTTCTAAAATTAGTACCTGTCCATGTTTCTCAGTAAGGTCCTACATCTTAATTTACTAGAAATACAGAAATAAATCATCGTTACCTCAGGATAACCAAATATCCACCCATCACCAACCTGAAGCTTCTATCCCTCTCACTTGAATACCTCCTCAACTATGTCAACTTCTCATGGAGATCTATCTGGCTTTCTTCTAGAAATCCAAACACAAAACTACTAATCTTTTCATTAAAAACAAAACGGTGGCTTGTTTAAAAAAGTCAAAACAGCATTTACCCTCCCTTGTATTCCCTACACTGCAAAATAAGTAAATGTTCTAGTTCCAGAAAGAAGAGCTTATGCCCCCAATCCACACGTACATACCATATTCAAAGGTGTAATTCTCTTCTACATGTAATAGATAAATACTAGTTTGACAAAAGACAAGCCAATTTTTAAAAACTAGCTATGTCTGATTTTTTTTAAAATGGCTTGTCACAAAGATGATACAAACATATCAAAATTTATCTCACCAAATCCAGTCTGTGAACTTGAAATAGCTGTGTCAGTTAAAAGCATTAAAAAGGATCTATTCAATCATGAATAATACATATTCTTATAAGTAAGAATACAACTTTTTTTTTTTTTTAAGATAGGTAAAAGATCCTCAATATTAAAGTCACTCTTGTTCTGAAATGAGTTTGGCCTCAGACTGTTAATACTGGTATACTACATTTTCTCTCCCAAGAGGCTATTTTGAAAGTATGTCACAGAGGGATAACCATTTAGGTTTTGTCCTTTAAAACAATATGGAAGTGATAGCCAAAAACACTATAATCAATGCACTAGGTAATTCAATTCGACAAACATATAGTATGAGACCACACAAAGTTTAATCACCAAGCCAAATTAGCACACCTGTCATTTTGTCTCTCTTTCAAACTTCATGTTCCATGGCCAGTAACTGCAAAACAAAACTAAGTTCTATACCTTGACTTACTTTAAAGAGATACAGTGTTATAGCTACTGTAAAAATTAGCCTTTATGCCTTCATGTCAGTCTTAAAATTCCTCAAATATCTAACTTCATCAATAGAGAATTCTGTAATATAAGCACTTGCCACAGAGACATTAAAAGTTTGGTAGGCAGGGCTTCCCTGGTGGCGCAGTGGTTAGGAATCTGCCTGCCAATGCAGGGGACACGGGTTTGAGCCCTGGTCCAGGAAGATCCCACATGCTGCAGAGCAACTAAGGCCGTACACCACAACTACTGAGTCTGCGCCCTACAGCCCGCGAGCCACAACTACTGAAGCCCGCGCGCCTAGAGCCCATGCTCCGCAACAAGAGAAGCCACCGCAATGAGAAGCCCGCGTACCACGACGAAGAGTGGCCCCTGCTCGCCGCAACTAGAGAAAGCCGGCGCACAGCAACAAAGATGCGACACAGCCTAAAATAAATAAATTTAGGGCTTCCCTGGTGGCGCAGTGGTTAAGAATCCTCCTGCCAATGCAGGGCACATGGGTTCGAGCCCTGGTCTGGGAAGATCCCACATGCCACGGAGGAACTAAGCCCATGTGCCACAGCTACTGAAGCCTGCACGCCACAACTACTGAAGCCCGCGTGTCTCGAGTCCGTGCTCCGCAATGAAGAGTAGCCCCCTTTCGCCACCACTAGAGAAAGCCCACACACAGCAATGAAGACCCAACGCAGACAAAAATAAGGTAAATAAATTTTAAAAATAAATAAATAAATAAATTTTAAAGTTTGGTAGGCAGACTGCCATTCAAATTAGCCACCAATATGCTCTCATATCAAAAGTTATGTTATGGGGCTTCCCTGGTGGCGCAGTGGTTGAGAGTCCGCCTGCTGATGCAGGGGACACGGGTTTGTGCCCCAGTCCGGGAAGATCCCATATGCCGTGGAGCAGCTGGGCCCGTGAGCCATGGCCGCTGAGCCTGCACGTCCGGAGCCTGTGCTCCGCAACGGGAGAGGCCACGACAGTGAGAGGCCCGCGTACCACAAAAAAAAAAAAAAAAAAAAAAAAAGTTATGTTATGGAAGGGATTTACACTTTGGATATAATTTTGTCATGTAATTTAAAAAAGGAAAACAGACATCAGTCACCCTAAACTCAAGATTATTACCCAAAATTCTAAGTGAGCAAGATTCTCCCAAAATATTTGCTGTACCCTCTTACACAACACTGCTACAAAAACACATAAACCAAAAGAAAAAATATGCTAGATAAGGAAAAGGTTAATGTGTGCAACAGGTAGTAATCATTTTACAATTAAAAAAAAAATCTTACCAGGACAAAAATCACAGATTCTTTGGATCTCCTTACCACTACCTCCCTATCTTGTTAAAAAATAAAAACTTGCTTTGAAAGACTGGATCCCAAGATCTCTCAGATATTTATGAAACAGCTCAGCAATTCTACCAGCCTGACGTGATAAAAACGAAAATCCATATAGCAGTAACTAACCATGAAAAGAGTTTTGCAGCATCTTCTTTCTTTTCCCCCCAAAAAACTGATTTCAAGAAATGTCAAAACAAAAATAAATCCTAAACGTACAAAATTCCACTGATGATATACTTTATTTCTAAAAGTTAAAGAATTATAATCTCAACACACAGATTAGGAGACAAGACGCAAATCTCTGAAATAAAGCTCTGCCAGAACATATTGCCTACTGGATACACTTGCCAATACACACCACACCTTTTCAACAGTCACACTGGGGCATGGGGGGGGTGGGCGGGGGAGAACAGCCTTTTCTCAAAGAGTCTGGACATTATCAGAAAATGAATTAAAGAATCACTCTTTTTTCCTCCAAATTCAGTCTAAAATGCAGAGCCAAATAAAACCAGCATAAATTCCTTTAGTAATTTTCTAGGTCTTTCAGTTCACCAAATTTTACATAATGCATATAGTTCTGTGGCTTTCCTCATTCCCCACTCTACAAATAAAGTCAAATTTCTGAAACGAATATATGGTGAGAATATTAATAAAGCTCTCTTTGACTAGGGAAAACAAAAATCAAATTCTTAAACTCCAGTAGGGAAACCTTGAGAGGAAAGCAGGAGCCTAATGGACAAAGTATTCATATGCACATACAAACTAATTCCTTCCAAATCATTACTAAGTAAAAATTTTTTTCTATAAGATATATCACATACATCCCTCCCCAAATACAAAATACAGAACTTTATCAGCATCCAGTATTCTACCTTCTCTCAATCAATCCCCTTCAACCCTATCAGTGTTAATCTGTGTTAAAAAAAAAAAAAAAATCCACATTTCCACTCCCCAGCTCAAAGCCAAAAATCTTGGTACACAATAATCTAAAAAAATTATACAGAACTATCCTTCCTCAAACAGTTTTGTTCCTCAAATTTACATTCAAATCTAACTTAATCAATTAGATTTATTACAATGTCAGTATTGCAAAATTAGGAATCCTTGTCACACTGTAATCCACAAAATCCTTTGATTTACAACGGTTTCAGCATTAGTTAAAAGCTACCTATAAATCCATTTCCAAATAGGATGACTACTAAGACTCTAACTACTTGGCCTAAAATTCAAATGAGATACTAATACACCTTCCCTCCTCTGGTGCAGAGAAAAGCCACCTGAAAAGTTTTAATCACAGTATGTTCACAAATGTAAACAAAATAGTTTTTCTGCTTCAAAATTGGAAAAAAAGAAAAGAAAAGAAAAGAAAAAAAAAGACAAGAAAATACTAACCAATCTCTGGCTGTAACGAATCCTTTCTTCTTCGGGTTCCATCTCTCACTCTTCTGTTGAAATTACAGAAAGAAACCACTCCAGGGCTGCCTTCCTCTTCCTCCTTAGGAACCAGATTGCAACACTAAAGAATAATGATATGAGCAGAGATGAGAACTCATCCTCGAACTCAACCTTTCTTTCCTCGGAATGAAGTGTTTAGGATATGTGTAAGTTAAAGGCTTCCTGAGAAATCTGGTTCCTCTTCATCAGTTTGGGACCTCTCAGCTCTGGGGCAAGTGGTTCCATGTCAAGATCAACATTAATCACATTACAACTGTCTGAGGCCTATAGGCAAGAAGATGTTGGTTTCAGTTCCTTACTGTCGGGCTATACCACTTGTTTCTCCCCACAGGATTACAATACGCAAGGCTCCCCTTCAATGGCAGCATTAGCAAAAAAGAAAAAGAAAAAAGGGGGGGACACAGGACTTTTCTCTCTTAGAGAGCTGGCCAGGTGAAGCAGCCACTGAACTAATCCAGATCCTAACCAAATTAGTTCTCTCTCACCCGTAATTAGAAACTAAAGAAAAGGACAGACTAACTATATAAGAAGAGAACAAGAAATTAGGATTTAAATAGACTCCAAAACAATTTCCCATACACCTCTAGTAAATCCGTATGCAATCGTCGCCTTCCTTCCTAGACTCCCCGGATCTTTTCATTCCCAAACCAACCCTCCACCCCAACACAAGATGTGTACAACTCTGAAACAAATTCAAGGGAGTTGCAAATCAGACACAAAAATTTATCAGATCTTTCTGTGTAAAGTAATAAAGATTTTACCTAGAGACGTAAGTAAAATTCATCTTTTCCAAACATTAAAGACCGGTTTGCGCGACGGCCGATCCCTAATACCAAGAAAGGTTTTTCTTTTTCCTAAATATTCTCAGGGATAATGGCTTCCATAGAGAATGCAGATTTTTTTTTCTTTTTTGTAACTACATTAAGGCCACGTTAACAGCATCCTTTCAAAACTGCTACGAGACCACTGGACCTGATGACACAGTTTGCAAGAGCAGTTCGTGGCAGAGCCCTCCTGGAGGAAGCCCTCGCCCCAAGTCGGGAGGGAAACCGTGTTTGCACCCCCTGGGCGAAGACCGCCCGGGCTTGAGAGCAGCCAGGGCCCGAGAGGAAAAATGGAAAATCTCGCCGGGTTCCCCCAGGAAAAGGCGTTTCAATGGTTCGTTCAACCATCGGAAAAAGAAATAGAAACTTTACATTAAGTCTTTAGATAACACAGCGAACCAAAACTTCCAAGGGGGGGGGGCGACAGGAGGGGGAATCTCACCGGGGATTTTGCTCGTGAGTTCTTGTCCAAGTGAGAAGTAAAAGATTCCAAAAACTGAGAGGAAAAATTAAATCCCAAACGTCGTCTTCGGGTTTTTTCCGTGGATCAACCCAGTATCCAGAGGGTCACAGCGACCCGGAAAAGAGAGGAAACAGTTGCTGAATCAAACCTCCTCTTCTGGCTTTGGAGACCGGGAGTCTGAGGCGTCAGGAGAGGGGAGCGCGACCCCTCGGCGCCGAGCCCGGGGCGCCCCCGCCTCCCCCGGGCCAGCGGTCAGCAGCCCGAGCCCGAGCCCCGGGCCAGCCCCGGCCGCGGGGCCGCCGTGCCCTAGACAAGCAGCCGCTCGGCCACCTCCGGAGCCCGGGAGCGGCGGCCGATCAGCTGAGACCGGCCGACCCGAGGCTGCCCGCGCCGCCCCGGCCCCCCGGAACGCGGGCCCCGGCCCCGGGGGGCGGAGAGGGCGGGAGCGGCGCGGCGCGCCGGGCTGGGGGCCCCGGCTCCCCTCGCGTCTCCCCCTCAGCCCGGGCTCCGCGCTGCGGGACGAGCCCCCGGCTACTCCCCAGTCGCAGAGGAAGGATTCCGGGGGATGGGCCCCCTGGCGTTGCCCCTCCTCCCGGAGCGCCCCCTGCCCAGGATAGACAGAGCGGCGACAGGCCCAGCCGCTGGGAAGGTGCTCTGCGAGCCGCAGCCGCCGCCGCCGCCGCCGCCGCTGCCGGGGAGGGGTGTTGTTTCCCTCACACAGGAGGAGCCGCTGAAGCAGCCGCCGCCATTTTGAACCCGTCAGACTCTCACATACACACAGCTCCTCCGCGGCGCACTGCGCAGGCGCCGCCTCCCCACCCCTCCTTCGGCTAGCCTCTCCACCCCCCACCCCCCTTCAAGCCTCTCCTCGCTGCTTACCGCTCTCCGGGGTGCACGTGAACGCGCACGCGTCACTCCCCTCTAACGCGGACACTTTGCCGGCGCGCGCACGCGCGGATGCGTCGGCCTCGAATCGCCCGCGCCCCCGCGACGCCGACGCGGCTCCCCGCCCCCCCTAGCGTCAGCCTGCCCGCCCTCCCGCCGGCCCACCGCCCCCGCTCCCAGTCGGCCTTCTTCCAGGGCTCGGGCCCGGCCCGCTGCTCGCGCCTGCGCGCAGGCCACAGATCCTCCTCCGCGCGCGCCCTGCCCCCCACACGCCCTCGCTCGAACACACACTTCGCCTCTGTGACCCCGCCCCTCGCCGGCCAGCTGCGCCGGCGGCCCTCCCCCACCTCTTCTGGGAGGGTGGTGACCCCCGACCCCCCACAAAGCACAACACCCCCCTCCCCAAGCAGAGGGGAGAAGCGCCCCATTCCCCTTCAACCGCCCTCTGCGCGAGTCAGCCCGTCACAGTCGCACAACCTGAGGGCCGGGCGGCCTGGGCGAGGGCAGCCGTTGCCCGCCTCAAAGCGGGGTCTCCCGGGGTCAGGCTGCTGGGCCCGGCCGGCCAGACTGCCCAGGGCGAGGGGGCGCAGGGAAGGGGCGCCTTCCCGCCGGCTTCCCTCCCCTCACGCGCCCGCCGATGGGCCGAGGCCGGCCTGCCCGCCATCACCGGGCAGGCCCTGGCGCCCTCGCCGCGGGGCCAGTCCGCCCTCGGCTCGGGGGGCTCCTCGGTGCAGCAGCCCGGTCCCGCCTCACCCACTCCTCGCCGCTCCGAAGGGGCAGGAAACGGGAGTAGCATGTCTGTCCTGGGCTCGGCTCCCCCGGGGGAGCTCCGGGCTCTTGACAAGGGAGTCCACAGGTACCAGGCGCGGGAGTGGTCGCCGCGACGGCCCGGGGGCGGTGGCGGCCGGCGCGCCCACCGCGGGCCCGAGGCGCCCGGGGAGGTGGCCCTGCAAGCCCCCGCTCCTCGGCCACGCTCAGGTTTCCGCAGCGCCCGTGCCCCCGGCGGGCCGGGTGGGACGTGACCCCGCCCCCGGCGAGTCGGGGCGCCCCCCACGGAGGGGTGCGCGAGCTGTCCCGAGCCCGCGGGCCGACCCCGCCGCCCCGGGCCGCGGCGGGCGCTGGAGGCCCGGCCGGGAAGATGTCTTCTCTCTGTGCGCGCAGCTTCGCGCGAGGGTCAGCGACGGGGCAGCGGCCGCCGAGCCGCGCCAGCCCTGCCCACGAACGGGCTCCCGCGGCTCGACAGCTGCCCGACGGGCTAGCAGGCTGGGGACGTCGACGGAGCCCGGCCGGAGGTATCTGAGCAACGCCATGCGAGCAGCCCAACCGCGATCAGGGCATTTCCCCAGCCAATCTCGTGCTTTGGGGCCCGTTTAAATTATAAATCCCGTAAAGGACCGTGGCTTGGGCGTTAACGCACCCGGGTCAGCTCTGTTGGCTTCACTACACTCTTGCTGAGAGGTGTCACATCGATCTTTTTTCTCCCTGCCTTGGTTTCCTACCTTTTAAACTCTTGATTCCTGGGATCCGGGGATGGAGGAGAGAGGAAGGGCATGGAGTGAATCATATAACTTCCATGAACAACATGGAACTCTTTTAGGAAGACGTTAGAGAAAGACAATAATTGAAATAGTGATATCTTCTATTTCTGTCAAGGTTTGGACTCTAGGGCAAAGGCAGTATGTAAACCCAAGGTATCATTATTTATTAGCACATGAGGTTTTTCTACATGCAAACTTGGAGAGCTTTACATTCTCTGCTTTGTCTCACAACATCCTTAGGGGACAAGCTAAAGTGTAGGTACCATTACACTCATTTCAAAGATAGACACTTGAAGTACAGAAAGGCTAAACAGCTTGCATGACTACTCTAACAGAGAAGAGTTTAGTGCTTTGCCACACCAGACTGCAACTTCTCACAAACAACACAAAAGGTTTGTTAACATGGTATCACCCTCTTGCATTCCAGTCACTGGGAAATATTCTTTATTCTAATACTAGTTTTGTTCAGACTTCTTAGATTTTCAGAGCAAATGAAAAGCTTCACCCAAAATTATCAGGCCTAAAGCCTAAGCCTTTCAGACTATAGTAAAATATATTTAAAAGGCAGCAGTCTTTAACATTGGCACTACCACATGCCATCCCATAGGCATCTGGCTCTCTGCAGGTATAGAAAAAGGCAGCAGCTTGTTTGTATTGTCTTTAAGAAGGAGAGAAAGACTTTTGCCATTGTCAGGCCTCATTGCTATTTGCAAAATAAACGGCTTTATTTCCTTCCCACTCATCCCTATAAACCCATGAGATACTTGGGGGCAAAGAGAGAGAGAAGGAGGTCTCTAGCAGAAACTCAACTTGGTCTTAAGATCCAGGACCCCTTAAAGTAATTAACCGTCAGTGAACTGAGTTGCTCACCTTCAGATAACAGATGCCTCCTACAGGTTTAACTCAGGTGGGTATGCTGGGATGAAACCTAAGAAGCCTTCAAGAGCAATAATAGTAATACTTACTTTGAACAGGACTGCGAGTAAAGGTTTGTCAGATTGCAGCCAGCTCTTTTCCAGTTGAAAACTATTTGTTGACTAGTCTGCACTGGGCGACATGGTGTTTAAACATATACACAGTGGTTTCTCCACAGGCAGGCTTTGTTAATATTCCAAAGCAGATGTGCAGGGTGAGATAAGAGATAGGCAGATGGCCAGTGATTCCCACCCCCCCAAAATCACAACGGCTCTGGTTGGCAAGGGCATATCATGAGGCTCACTGCTTTGCCCTAAAAGAGCCATTTTCAAGGAGAACAGAGATTGGGGATTCCCCAAGAAGGCCACTAGAACTGTGAACAGCTATATGACTTCACCTGCAGCTGCAAGGAGAGGGAGAGAGTAGTAGAGGGAAAGAAGGAAAGAAAAATTCCTTCTAGAAGCATTGAGAAGAGAACCCCTGACTGGAATAAGCTGGTACCTTAATAAGATATCAACAAACCTCTGCTTTCTTGAGCAAAGCTAAGACCCATCAAATGCTGGGAGTCAAAATTCAGATCACCCACTTCCTTGGAGAGACTTTAGTGAGAGAAAAGAGAACCCTGTAGTCTGGTCAATTAAGTTAAGCTATTTCTGATTTCTCTGCACTCCCTAAATGTTCAGGAGGAAGTAGGGGTATCCCAAACAGTGTAGGTCTAAACCGAAATAGAAGAGTTGGTCTTGAAGAGCTCCTGGGAGGTAGCATAGCCAGTAATTAAAAAGTATTGGCATCAAAGACAGAAGGTCTACTCAGCTGGCTACCAGCTAGTCAGTCCTAATGAACTCCTCAAAGCCTGGGTTTTTCATCTATACAGTGGGAAAAATACCTAACTCTCAGGATGAGGTAAATAATGTCTTAAAGCCCAGTGTCTGACACATAGTAGCCATGGATTATGAGCATTTACTGTGTTTCTGACCTCCAGTTTCGAGGAAAGTTTTAAGTACAGGTGCTTCATTGTTTAAGCAAATTTAGAGTGTAAGGAGTGACTTATTCATAGCTTTTCCTCTTTCCTTTCCTGGATCCTAGTCTCTCCTCTCCAACCCCTGGTGTCTCTGATCTCCAGTTTTCTCTTGCCCCTGACTCTGTCTGCCTCTCCCTGATCATCACCTGATCATCCTGAGGTCTCTCTCTTTAAATCATTCTCTCCATCACTCTGCTGCTCCCCACCTGCTGTGCTCATTCCTCTCTCCAGCCATGCGCATGTCATCAGTGGAGTAGACCTTGCTTGCCCACTTCCCTTTACCCATGTTTGGTGCACCCTTATCACATGCTCTCTAGTTTTGTAACAATCATTTCCTGAACATCTTTCTCCACCCCCCTTCACTGGACTGGAAGTTCCTTGAAGGCAGGGGCCAGGCCACATCTGAGTCCCTCAAAAGACCTTCCAAAATCAATATCAGATACTTACTGTGTCAACCCTAGGAGGGATAAAAATTAGGTGTTGGGTGATTGTGAGTTTTAAGGGATAGAAAGTTTTCTTTTGAGTCTGAAAGTAAAATCTGAATTGATCAAGAAAAGAAAGGAAGCCAGAAATGCGCTGCAGATTCTTGTATCATTGAACATCAGTGGCACGTGAGATTCTCTTAAATTTCACGGAACGCGGTTGACCCTTTCCTTGGGACTATAGGACAAAAGCCGTCCCTGGCCCAGTCTCTCCTTGCTGCCATTTTCACCAGGCCTTTGGCCTGCTTTTGTGCAGACCCACCTCTCCTGAGTCATGGGGTTGACCGGCTGTGGGGCAGCTGCAGCAGCATCTGGGATCCACCCGCTCTTTTAGCAGCCTTAGCTTTGCCTTGGGGCCAGGCCACCCTCACTTCCACTTCTAAAAGGGAGAATCTTCCTGCCCTTTCCGAGAGTGGGCCTGAGAGATGCTGAGCCCTGTGCCTCACGACATCTGTATTTGGTAGGGGGATGTTTCTGTCACCCTGGAGTTCCAGGGTGTGTTTGCAACCCTGTGCTTGTTTGCTGGCATCTGGTGGTGGCTGTTAGCTGTGGGGTGCCCCAGCCACATCCACAAAGGGCTAGTTGCCTAAACACTTAGGCCTGTTCCTAGATCCTCCCAGAGGGTCTGATCTTTGCCCATCTTCTTCGAAGGCATTCACCGCCTTTTGTCAGCTTCGGTTAAGTCTGGTACTGTTTCAGCTGCTTTGTGAGGGGCCTTACCAGATGTGTGTTATTAGTCCAGTCCTGTAACCTATAAGGAACTTCTTTCTTTAATAAAACAGAGATCATGACTCCTGCCCTGTTTCTTCCTAGGATTATTGTGGAGTCAAATGGACTAATGAGCAGCTTCCTATAGAAGCTGGAAGATAATATATTTAGAAAGGATTGGGACTTCCCTGGTGGCGCAGTGGTTAAGAATCCGCCTGCCAGTGCAGGGGACATGAGTTCGAGCCCTGGTCCGAGAAGATCCCACATGCCGTGGAGCAACTAAGCCCATGTGCCACAACTACTGAGCCTGCACTCTAGAGCCCGCGAGCCACAACTATTGAGCCCGCGTGCCACAACTACTGAAGCCCACACGCCTAGAGCCCGTGCTCCGCAGCAAGAGAAGCCACCGCAGCAAGAAGCCCGGGTACTGCAATGAAGAGTAGCCCCCACTCACCGCAACTAGAGAAAGCCCACACGCAACAACGAAGACACAACGCAGCCAAACAATAAATAAATATATATATATATATAGATATATATATATATATCTATATATAAAAGAAAGAAAGGTTGCTCGTTCTACTATTTATTTATTTTCCTACAAGAAGGATTTGTTTTGTTACTGAGTACCTTGTGCTTAACACTAAATTAAGGGCTTGGATGGAAAAAGGAGATTTGAAAATTTAGAAAGCTTGGCTTTTACCCTTGAAGGCTTTGTATCATGGAGGAGATGCCATGAAGATATGACATACTAAGAGGACATTTGTCATTACAGTGAATTACTGGAAGATAATGTAGACAATAAGAACTCGGTATAGAATTCCGCTTGGCTGTAGGCCCCATGGGGCAGGAAGTTTTGTTCATTTTGTTCATGTTCACTGATGCATGCCCAGTGCCTAGAACAGTGCCAGGCAGGGTCGGCACTTACTCACTCTTTGGTGTTTATTGAATCAATGAAGAAAGCAGTGATGCTTCTGAGGGACAGAAGAGTGTGAAGGCTGCAGGGCTTTGAACGCTTGCAGAAAAGTTTGATTTTGACAGAGTAAGAGAGACACATGTGTTCTGGAGCAGAGAGTTGATGTAATACCAATTGTTCCAGGTGTTCCTGCAGCTGTCACTTCAGCTGGAATAGAGGTGATAGAAACTAAAACCCCTACTACTGCAAACCGAGCCAGAATGTATGTTTGCAAATCTTAGGCCAAGTACTTCACCCTCTTTATTCCAGCTTCTCTTGTAATCTAGTCTTTCTGTTCTGCTTATCTCTGCCGTCTCCAGTTTCTGGGTGTCCTCTATAGAGTCCATATCAGACCACAGCTTTTGATGTAATATTATAAACTTAATATCTTCAGCCAACTTTTTTTCAAAACGTCTCTTAATTATACTACTGTTCATTATCTTTGAATGTAATTTTAAAACGACAATCTCCTTTTTTCCCAAAATGCTCGCTAAATATTTAAACTGTGAAATGTATTCAGTCTTCATTTTCTTTCTGACTAAATCTATTTTTACCCTCTCTGGGGGACTGCAAGAAATTATTGACTGCGTTTTAGGTGAGATTTCCACGTTATGTTTTTTGCAGCTCTACTTGATTTGCCACAGCTTAGAGTTCATGTTTTGATTTGGTCATAATTACTAGATCTGCTACTACTGTTGATCTAATTCTCTTCTTATTGGTAAGCCGCATATCCTTAGTTAACTTTCTATTCCTGTATAATTTTATTGGTATAAGGAATGTGGGAGATAGTAGATCTATACCTTAGTCCTTTATTATTGAAACTGCTTACAAGATTTACACATCAATGTTTTTAATGCATATGTTTATACCGGTGAAGGTTTATGTTTTATATAAAAGTTAATATTTTTATAATATATTTTAGCATTTTCTATGTCATTTCACTATTAAGTACTTATTTACTATTTCCTATATTTTATGCATTTTTATAGTCAACAAATTCAGAAAAGTGGGCAGATTGAGTCCTCAATTCCGGCTTGCTGGAATATAAATACAGAAATGGCAGAGGTTTCCTTGGTCTGAATCCACGTTATTCCTCTGGAAGGGACCATATTTCTTTCTATATGCATTTAAGTTGCTCCCTAATACACAGGCATGCAATTTGCATGCTATTGATAGTAGAACAATGCCGCTAATTTCCAGGGCTTTCTCTTCATTCTCTGGTTTATTACTCATTAAATCTGCCACCCAGTGTCTCACACTTGACTGGATCTCTATATGACCATTATCATCAGTAACCACAAAACACATGCCAGTTTCTAACTACCTGCTGGGTCTTTCAAGATTTAAAATAGAAGACTTGGACCCTGCCCTCAAGGAGCTTACAGTTTAGAGAAGAAAAAAAATGACCACTTCGAAAATGCCAACCTGCATTGACAAGCAACAGCGTGGCAGAGTTCAGAAAGAGAGGAGTGAAGAGAGTTCCTGCACAGCCCCAGGAGCTGCAGCAGTGCCTCTCTCTCCTCCAGGACTTCATGGTGTGTTTACCCAGGTGCCGCATTAACTTTTTCCCTATGGTGCCTACTAGGTCCTCCTCCATTTAAAGGGGATATTAGCGCTAAATTACAGAATCTTAGAGTTGGCATGGAGCTCACAGGTCATTTAATCCAACCTGCTCATTTTTAAAAACTGGCAGTCTGAGGCCCAAAGATGTTAAATAGCTTGGCCAAGTCATGCAGCTAGTTTAGTAATGACATTGGAACCACAAACCATGTCTTCTGATACTTGCTTTTCCTGCTACTCCTCAAATTGATGGCATTTTTCACCATCAGATCAAATATTTGTTCATTCGTTCCTTCCTAAGAAAGAGCACCTGTCTGTTTGAGACAGTGTGTTTGGCCCTGGGGTTGCAAGGTGAGTGTGAATGAGACCATGTTGGGGCGGGTCAGGTGACCATATAAATTAACCACCAAGCTGAGACCCTTTGAAACAGTGAAAGGGTCTAATAATAACCATATGCACATCAGGTGTAATCCAAGACAAGTGCCCTGATGGCCGCCAGGTCTATGCAGGATATATACACGGTCTGTACAGGATACTGTGAGGGCACAAAGGTGGGAGGGGCCAAGTCTGCTGTTGGGGAGGGGTGTCCAGGCAGGGAAGGCTTCATGGAGGAGGTGATGCTTGAAGTTACTGAGGTTTCTTTTTGTTTGTTTGTTTTAATTTATTTATTTATTTTTGGCTGTGTTGGGTCTTCCTTTCTGTGCGAGGGCTTTCTCCAGTTGCGGCGAGTGGGGGCCACTCTTCATTGTGGTGCGCGGGCCGCTCACTGTCACAGCCTCTCCCATTGTGGAGCACAGGCTCCACACGCGCACGCTCAGTAGTTATGGCACACGGGCTTAGTTGCTCCGCGGCATGTGGGATCTTCCCAGACCAGGGCTCAAACCCGTGTCCCCTGCATTGGCAGGCAGATTCTTAACCACTGCGCCACCAGGGAAGCCCGAGGTTACTGAGGTTTTGATGTTCACCAAGAAGATGGTGGAGGAAGGGTGCTTCCCATCCGAGGTGTGCTCTAGACACAGCAGCACAGCTGACAAGGACCGAGCCTACAGAGGGAATCCTAGCCTAGAGGACTTCTCCCACCATATTCAGCAAGTGGATGGGGCTTTGTCCTTTGTAGGGGTTGGTTATTTGGTTATCCAGGCAGCAAATATTTATTGAGTATCTACTAGGTAGCAGGCACTGCTGTAGGCACTGGGAATACCGTGGGCAAGACAGATACCTGCTCTGAGAGGGAACACAGTGTGGTGGTCCAGCAGGGACCCTTGCAGTGAACATGTCACCTTGCTCAAGCTGCACAGCTTCAGGGGTTCGGTTTCCTCATTTATAAAAAGGGTTAAGAATCCCTCCTCATAGGTCACTGTGGCAGGATCTGAATGAGTGTAACATTCACAATGTTAGAACAGCGCCTGCAACATAGTAGATGCTCATAAACAAGTTTGTGAAATAAACTGAGCTTATAGTTAGTTGGGAGAACCACAGCAAATTTATTACATAAAGTCTATAAAGAAAATAGGAAAGCAGGACTTCCCTGGTGGTCCAGTGGTTAAGACTTCCACTGCAGGGGGCATGGGTTCGATCCCTGGTTGGGGAACTAAGATCCCACATGCTGCGTGGTGCGGCTGGGGGAAAAAAAAAAAAGACTATAAAAGAAAAAAAGAAAGAAAATAGGAAAGCTTCTCTTACAGTTGAAGCTGTCATACAGTTGCAACTGTATGACAAAAAGGAACATTCCAGGGAGAGGCAACAACTTGACCAAAGCCCTCTGTGGGACGGGCATTGGTGTGTTCAAAAAGCAGCAGACCAGAGAGGCCAAGGTGGCGAGGCCGGGCATACAAAGCTTGCCGTGAGCTGAGAATGTACTCCTAAGGTGGGGGTAACCCATGGTGGTCGCGGAAGCAGGGGAATGACAAGGTCAAATTTATATTTCAGAAAGAACTCTGAAATGGAAAATCCAGGAGAAGCAGGGGAGGCAGGGCCAAAAGATGGGTTCACATTCGCACTTGAGGCTGAGAGGCTCTGTAAGGACTTCAGTGGAGAGCAGTCTGCACCCGATTTGGAGCTTCAAGAATCAGCAGTGACAGCTTAAAACCATGGGGGTGGGGGGAACAAGGTGTCCCATGGAAAGTGTAGAAGGAGTCCAGAATCCCAGGGACAGGGCTCCATCGGGGAGGACCATGCCTGGCCCATTTTTGGCGCTCAATTACTGCTTGAAGACTGAATGGATGTAGGAAGTGGCCCACAGAGGAAGAGGAGCCTGTGAAAATAGCTGAGAAGGAAAGACCAGAGGGGTAGGACACAGAGAATGAAAGCAGTGTAGAGGAGAGTGGAGGAGAGTGTCAAGCAGGAGGGAGGGGTTGAGGGGTGAGATGAAACTGGAAGACCACCCCTGGATGGGGAGCCACTATGACATCACTGGCAACTTTTGCCAGCAGTGTCAGTGGAGTTGGGGGTGGTGGAGTTGGAATGCAATGATTGGGAAGTAAGAAAAGATGGGGTGCCTACACCCTTCTTTCAAGGAACACAGCTGTGAAGCGAAGAGCAGAAGGAAAGAAACAAGCTTGTGTGTGGCCTACAAGAAGGTGTCAGGAGAGATAAAGGGCTTGAAAATGGAACCTGGAAATAAGGGATAAGGGATAGAGTAGGAGGTGCTCAGTGTGCGACAGTCAGGGTGGCAGACTGGTCCCGAGATTAGCTCCAGCTGCGAGAAGACATGCCTTCCTCTGACCCTGGAGAGAGGTCATGAGGGAGAGAATTTGGTGCAAGAGGTCGAGGGAGTTTACACTTGAAAACCCCTGGAATAGTAGTCTCGGGCGGAGAAGACAGTGTAGTTGATGTAGGCTTTGAATTCCAACTACTTTCTCTCTGACAGAAGCCATGTCATACTGATCTTAACTTCCTTGGAGGGAGAAGCTGTGCCAGCGATAGCAGGAAGCCCACTTCCTGTGACCACTAGTCATGCCAGAGGTCGGTGAGGACCCAGGCAGGTGTGCTACACAGAAAGGAGAGCTGAGAGTCCAAAGGACATGATGGCCCCAGCTGACAGATAAACAGGAGTTTCTGTCCTGACCTTCCCGCACCACCTGGCCAGCAACTTCACTGTTAGAGCTCCCCCCGGACTCTCCTGTGAGGGACGCTGTTTCCCACCCGATCCTCCCCTCCAAACAGGGTTTGGCTATGCTCCCTCCTCCCTGTGCCTTCCTCTGCCCCCAAGCCCGTGCACCAGGCCTTCCCTGCTGCCCGCTGTGAATTCCCGCAGTGCCCACCCACCTAGTTTGGCATTTTTTAAAATAAATTTATTTATTTTATTTATTTATTTTTGGCTGCGTTGGGTCTTCGTTGCTGCACGCGGGCTTTCTCTAGTTGTGGCGAGCAGGGGCTTCTCTTGTTGCGGAGCACGGGCTCTAGGCACACGGGCTTCAGTATTTGTGGCTTGCAGGCTCTAGAGCGCAGCCTCAGTAGTTGTGGCGCATGGGCTTAGCTGCTTCGTGGCATGTGGGATCTTCCCGGACCAGGGCTTGAACCCGTGTCCCCTGCATTGGCAGGTGGATTCTTGACCACTGCACCACCATGTAGTGGCTGAGGACACAGGTCAACGAGAGGGATTGCCAGGAAAGAGGTGGAATTTGTAAAAGTAACTATCAACTATCAGAAGTAATTCAAAGGGGATGAAATGGTGGGAGGCAGGGGATGTTGAGTCACTTTGCCAGGAAGACCCAGCCAGTGGGTGTAGTTGAAAGAGGAAGAGGAAGCAAGAGGGCCTGGGGAGAAGGAGCTGGTGGCGAGTTAAGACTGAGTGGGAATGGGTTGGTCACTGACAGCCACAGAAGGCTCTAGAGAGATGTGTAACATATGCTCCAGGCAAGAGCTGGAAAAAGCAGCACTAGGTGGACCGGCAGGCCATCCATTGCTGGAGGCCGAGAGTGCGAATGTAACCGACAGATGGAAGAGGACTCAAAACGTGGCAGAGGAAGACCAGTGCTCGGCAGAGGGCATGGCGTGAGGAGGGTGGCGGAACTCACATAGCCCAAGCTTCGCCCCGTGAGTGGGAGAGAAGGAATAAAGAAAAGCTAATGAACACTGCATTTTCTGGTGATCTCCATCCAACCCTATTCAAAGGTGTTGTTCCTGCGGGTACCCCAGTCTCTCTCTCGGAGATCCCCCCTCGGTGGTCTTGAGGGAGAGCGCTGGCATCTTCCTTCTGTGGAAGTTGAAAGGGCCAGCCCCTCCTCCCCTCACCTCACAAGCAGCTGGGGCTGGCTTGTGACATAGGTTTGACCCAGCAGACCCTCCCTGGCAGGATGTTGACAGCCGAGCAGGAGACCTTAGGATGTGGTGGAAAGTGGAGATCATTCCTACCTGGCAGCCTGTTCCTACTAAGTCACTAGCAGTGGGACCGCAGAGCTCCCTGGCCTCCCACTAACGCAAAGCTTGTCCCCCAGCCCCCAGTCAATTCTGGGCGCCGTCTCTACCACCACCTCCACCTCCACACACGCACATACACGCTCTCCTTCAATTCCTCTCTGGTTAGCTGGAGTCAGTTTATGTTGTTTGCAACCAAGAACTCTGACGATGCGAGAGTTCAATCCTATTAATTAAAGGTTGAGGACGCCGTCCGATTCCTACGCAGATGTGGAAAAATTTGGAAGGACTGCAGTTTGGTTCATCTCTTTAGTCTCCTAAGTACCAGATGCTGTGTACTGAGTACTGAGGATAGAAGGACAAACACAGCAGGCCCTGTTCTTCATGTAAGCAAGTGAGTGTGTCTTAGTTTGAGTTCACCCGGAAGCAAACCCCGAGACAAAGATTCAAGTGTAAGTAGTTTATTTGGGAAGTGGTCTGGGAAGCACAGATAGGGGAGCAGGGAAATAAGACAAGGAAGGGAAGGAGGCCAACAGAGGGCACGTCATCAAAACTACTGCAGAGGGCCACTGAGCTCAGCCTGGCTGGGGCCTGTGGGAGACCATGTAGCACAGGCCTCAAAGTGTCATTTATCTACCAGCTGCCATCTGCCATTGGTTGAGGGCTGCCTCCAGAGGCCCTGGGCCCCCTGACACTTTCACTGCCTGGCCCATGTGCAGTTAGCAGCCTGAGAAGCCCTCGGGCAGAGGCACAGAATGGGGACTGCTGAGGGGCCATGTGTGGGCCACCATATCCAGGGCTGCAGAATGCAGTGGAGAGAAAGTTCTATGGTTCTTTGAGAGAACTAGGACAGGGACAGTGAGAGAGCTGTCTATGAGAGACAGTGAGAGAGCCAGAAGAGAGCTGTCAACTCCTGAAAGAAAGTGTCCTCAGACTTGAGCGAAGTCCTTCACTAAGGCTTTCTAGGTATGATGGATTTTGAATTCGAATCTGCAGATGTGGTAAAGGAAGGTCATATGGGGAGAAAACCTTCTGTGCCAAGGTCCCACGCCAAGAGGAGCCAGCCTAGCTGGAGGCAGACTGCTGGGCAAGAGGAAGGAGATGGGTGAGGGGAGGCCTGAGCCTGGCAGCATCTCCCCAGACCCCCTGCTCCCAGGGGCCACCCACTGCCACCAGCTGCCAGAGATACCCTCTAAACCATTCACTTTTTCTTTTTTAAATTTATTTATTTTTGGCTGCGTTGGGTCTTCGTTGCTGTGCGTGGGCTTTCTCTAGTTGCGGCAAGCGGGGGCTGCTCTTTGTTGCAGTGAGCGGGCTTCTTATTGCGGTGACTTCTCTTGTTGCGGAGCACGGGCTCTAGGCGCGCAGGCTTCGGTAGTTGTGGCACGCGGGCTCAATAGTTGTGGCTCGCGGGCTCTAGAGTGCAGGCTCAGTAGTTGTGGCACGCGGGCTTAGTTGCTCCACGGCATGTGGGATCTTCCCGGACCAGGGATTGAACCCGCGTCCCCTGCACTGGCAGGCAGATTCTTAACCACTGCACCACCAGGGAAGTCCCTAAACCATCCACTTTTATTGAGGGCCCAACCCTGTCCCAGCTCTTCACACTGATCTTTAACTCCCCATGAGGAGGTGCAATGATTACCCCACTTCAGAGACTGAGGGAAAAGCACGGGGAGGATAAGGGTCTTACCCAAGGTCATGTGGCTAGGGTTTGAACCCAGGTAGCCTGGTTCCCAGGCCTGTGTTCCCAGCAGGATTATATAAGCATACAACTGAGTGTGTTCCTGCTCTGTTAACACACAGATGGCTGTGTGTGTTGAATAACAAGTGACATAAAATGCAGTTCTCAGAGGGCAGGTGGCTGCTTGAATGGCTGCAGAAGGATGGCCAGGCATGGGCGGAGTGTAGAGGTATGGTGAGGAGTTTCCCCTGGGTGCGGGGCATGGCTGCAGGCTGGGGGATGAGACATGTCACATGACATGGCTGAGAAACCCAACCTGGGGTCACTGTAGGGCACCAGCAGGCACTAGGTTTGCAAAGGCCGTGGAAGACCCTGCCTGCCCTTTCTCTCAAACAGAACCACAGTCCAGTGGAAGAGATCAAAAAGGCCACAACAAATGGCAGAGGGAGGTGACAGCTACCATGCAGGGTGTGACAGCAGCCTGGAAGTGGAGGAGGGCCTAAGAAGTAGGAGGGCAGTGTGATCCGAATCCTCCTTTGTGGGAGCAGGCCCTGCTCCCACATCCTCCCCCTCCACACACCCCTCCCTCCTGCCTGCCGGCTCCCGTCCACCCAGCGCCCAGTCTAAAGGCTCCTGCCTGCGGCGGGCCCAGCAGTCACAGCTGCACACCCCTCTGCCCGCTCGTCTCTGTGCAAGGTTCAGCAGGTTGCAGTTAACACATGTGTGCTGCAGTTTTCTGTTGGAAAATGCCCCATGCCCCACCACCCAGAGGTCTACTGTCCTCTTTGATCAATGTTGGGCATGAGGACGTCAGGTTTCGGGCAACGGGCCGGCAGCAATGTGCTCTCTGGGGCCCAGCCGGGGCCTGGGAGCTCATGGGCTTGTGACAAGTCTGAGGACATCAATCCCTGGGACAGAGCCCTGGGCCTTCACTGCTTAGCTGTGCCTGGGGTGATGCTGTGGCTCTTTGGGTGCTGGGGTGATGCACCAGATAAAAAGAGCTGAGCCTCACGGGATGCTCTTCTAGAGATACTCTGGACCGCCCAGCTCAAGCTTGCTTTCGTCTCAAGGTTCTCCAGGGTAGGCATGAGGCAAGGTTGTTAAATTGAAGTTCTGCTTCCTTCTGAGAGAGAGAGCGAGAGAGTGAGAGCCCAGCCAGGGGCCTAGGTGCCTTTAACTTCTTCAGCGATTGTGCCACGGATGGGCCCTGGGTTTGCAGGGGCTGCAGCTGAGGGGCAGGTAGCAGAGGGTGGCCCGGCTGTGAGAAGGCTGCTCCACGCCCGTGGACACACTGCCTCCAGTCCCCCTTGGATTCCAGCAGCCTCCCCCTGCAGTTGGGGGACTGGGGCAGAAGCTGTCCTCTCGGGGAGGAGAGGAAGGAGGTGGGGCAAGGAAGGCAGCCTTGTCTGCAAGGCTCCGGCAGCTTCTGTGACTGGAGCAGAAGCCTCTTCTAAAAACTGGGGTACATGGCTGTGTGGGCAGGGTCCCTCCAAAGGGGAGATTTGGCCTGGGTCTTGTCCACAGCTCTGGGTGACCTTGATGTCCTAGGTGTCAGGTGTGCACTTGGCGGGAACTGGACAGAGCAGCTTTGGGGAAAGGGAGCTGGGGTGGGGGAACAAACTGGGCCTTTGCCCTTAGGTGAAGGGTCTCTGTCCTGGCCTGACTAGCTGTCAACCTGAACGCATGCTTGAGCATCGTCTGTCTAGGTGGGTCTGCATGGCCCATCCTGCCTGTGGTTCTCACTTTGCCCTGCTCCACCCTCAGCTCAGCTGCAGAAATTCTCCAGGGTTCCCCCCACCCCGCCTGGCTTAGCCTGACATTCTTCTCTCACCTCCACCATGACCCCCATTCCAGGGCCCAGCCTCACGCACAGGTGGCCTCAGGCCCCTGCCCTGTGAGGCTGGACTGGATAGAATTTTGGCCAGAGGCATAAGGAGGCTCTGGCCAGGTGGGTTCAGGGGACCAGGGCCTCTTCGGGCCGGTGGACAGCTGTGCCTTGTGCCCCAGCAGGTGCCCTGGCCTCCCTGACAGGAGCCCTGCAACTTCTGCCCTGCCCTGGCAGGCTTTTAATACCTGCCTAATCCTTTCTGCTGATGACGCTGGCTGTGGGGTGGGAAGAGGGGTCAGTGAGCTGAGAGAGGCCCTGGGAGCAGCTCTGCCCGAAGCCCAGAGACCCTGGGAGTGGTGGGCCGGTGTTCTGGGCCCTCAAAACCAGGGTCACTCAGGCAGGTTGTCAGCCCAGGTGCGGGGCCGTGCCCTGGGGCTCCGAACTGGTGAGGACAAAGTACTTAGATGTGATTTGAAACTGTTTGGATAATTGACTGTTGGTAAGTGACTCCCCCTGACTCCTGGGCTAAGGGAACTTGGCCTTGGCAGGGCAGACAGGACAGACACAGTGAGAGTGAAAACGTGTGAGCAAACCCATCAGGGGCTGTTAACATCTCTACTGTCAGCCGCCAGCTTCTGTTTGTTTAAGCTTCAGGAGGTCTTGCCGCTTCATTTGGGTCTCTGCTCCAGGTGAGAACTTGAATTTCACAAGTAGGTGTGAATTGTACCCATCTTATCTGTCTTGCCTGGAAGTAGAGCACTTCAGGCCTTAGGCAGTCCACATTCATTTAATGAACACTGTCTGCACCGAGGGAGCCCCCGAGGGGGTGTCACTAAGTCTCTGGGACCTGCCCTCAGCCATTTTGCCATCGAGGTTGGTGAGGCTGTTGCTCAGGCCCTGATAATTAGGGTCTTCAGAGGCTCTCAGCGGAAAGAACCTGGGGTCCCACCCTGGCATAGTTAACAGGACAGCCATTCAACTCCGAAGATTTCTCCGGGTGACTATCTTGACTAATTTTTAAATAATCTTTTTAGTTTAGAAGTTGTAGATTTACATGGAATTCCCTGGTGGTCCAGCTGCAAGGACTTGGTGCTTTCAGTGCTGGGGCCCGGGTTCAATCCCGGCTTGGGGAACTAAGATCCCGCAAGCCACTCAGAGCGGTCAAAACAAAAAAAACCTCCCTAGAAGTTTTAGGTACGCAGAAAAAGTGAGGAGATAGTACAGAGGAATTCATACACCCCTGCACCCAGTTTTCCCCCATTAGCACCTTATATTTGCCTGGACAATAAGGTACATTTTTTACAAGTAAGGAAGCAACATTGATACATTAGTATCAGCAGATTTCCTTAGTTTTTACCTAATGTCCTTTTCTGTCCCAGGGTCCCATCCAGGACACCACTCATTTGGTTTTCTTCCCTTCCTTCCTTCCTCCCTCCCTCCCTCCCTCCCTCCCTCCCTCCCTTCCTTCCTTCCTTCCTTCCTTTCCACACCATGTGGCTTGTGGGATCTTAGTTCCCTGACCAGGGATTGAACCTGGGCCCTCAGCAGTGAAAGTGCCGACTCCTAACCACTGGACTGCCAGGGAACTGCCAGTTTTCATATCTTCTTAGGCTCCTCTGTGCTACCGTTTCTCAAACTTTCCTTGTTTTTGATGACCTTGACAGTTTTGAGGAGGACCTGTCAGGTAGCTTATGGAATATCTGTCAATGGCGGGTTTTCTCATGATTAAGTAGGGGTAACGGGTTTTGGGTAGGAAGATCACAGAGGTAAAGTGCTTTGATTAATTTTTGGTATAAAAATACAGTTATTTCCAAAATTGTAACTTTTCTCTCCCTCCATCCCTTCCTTCCCTGTTTCCTTCCTTCCGTCTGTCTTTTTCTTCTGTGGTGCACCTGCTTTGCCGGTCCCGAGAGCTTCCTCTGTCTCTCTGCTGGGTAGTGAGCACTGGGCCTGGCATCAGAGCTAAGAAGTCGAGGGGCGGGGCGCTCAGTGGGATCGGAGAGCCTCAGGGAGGCTGCTGGGGGTGGGAAGGTGGTCTGCATGGTGCAGATCTGCTGCTTGAGATCATGGACTTCCTGGGGGTTTGAATCCCAGGAAGCCTTGCACTTCCTGCTTCTCTCTTAAGAGCACCCTTAGGTACTTGCTAGGGTTGTTGGGAGCACTAGGGAGATGGTAGATTATGGCCCCATCAAAGGGGGTGCTTGAGGTGAGCCCTAAACAGTCCTGCATGACTGGAGTGATGGGAGATGAGGGGCAGCACCCCCTTGCCCTCAAAGACCCTTCAGTAGTTGCTATAAGCTGTACAGCAAACCTGTCCTCCGGGCTGACCCTTGGGCTGCAGGCCATCACTAATGACAGAATGGCCTCCCTAGAACACCCACTGGGCTCTCATCAGCTGGGCACTCACTAGGCCGGGAGTTATGTTAAGTCGTCCCATACACAGGTTGGACCTCTTCCAACCTGTGAGCATGGTACATCACAGATAAGTGGTATTATCATTACCCCCTTATAGAAGAGGAAGCCCAGGCACCACTCACTGAGTTAGCCACTGTATACTGATCTTGATCTGACAATAAATCAATGTATCTGAATCCAAGAGTGTCATAGAAGAATCCAGAACGAGTTTTTCCTTCTCAAAAACCTTTCTCCTCTAGTTTACTGATTCCTGGGTGCGCTTTAACAGTTCTGAATAAAAGCCTCACTAGCACTTGGATGGAACAGAGTTTCAATTTGAGGACAGTCACTCCAGTCCTGCAGGAAGACCTGTGTCCTGCCAGCACCCTGTGACCTTGGGCGGGGCTGCTAACCCCTGCTTCCTTATTAGTGCACTGTGATGTGTGCATGGGTGTGTGGGGAGTAATCCAGTGCCCTTGATTGATTAAGAGATACTGCAGGGCTACTATTGAAATAGCATTTGTTGTCAAGTAAGCTTTCTTAGTTGCAGAAAAACTAGAAACAATGCAAATAAATTTACAACAGGCATAATAAATAAAGTTTTAAAACTTCAGAATATTCACTAGATGAAATAATATGTGGCCACTAAGAATGATAGTCACTTAAACACACCGTGGTATCCTGGATTGGATCTTGGAACAGAAAGAGGACATTAGTGAAAAAACTGGTAAAACCTGAATAAAGTCTGGAGTTTAATTAATAGTGTTAAAGTTAATTTCTTAGTTTTGATAAATGAATGTTAACATTAGGGGAAGCCAGGTGAAAGGTATATGGGGACTCTATGTACTATTTTTGTAATTCTCGTTTGAATCTAAAATTATTCAAAAAAATTGAATGACATTCACAAGTTGTTTGGAATATAGGAATAGTTTAGGCTAAAACATTCAATGAAAAAGACAGAATTCAAAATTGTGTGACAGTGTGATTACAGCTATGCAAAATTATTTTTCATAGAAAAATAGAGGAAAAGAAAATACGCAATTATTGGGACTTCCCTCGTGGTGCAGTGGTTAAGAATCCACCTGTCAATGCAGTGGACACGGTTTCGAGCCCTGGCCCGGGAAGATGCCACATGCCATGGAGCAACTAAGCCCGTGCGCCACAACTACTGAGACTGCGTTCTAGAGCCTGCGAGCACAACTACTGAGCCCACGTCCCACAACCACTGAAGCCAGCACACCTAGAGCCTGTGCTCCACAACAAGAGAAGCCACTGCAATGGGAAGCCTGCGCACCACAACGAAGAATAGCCCCCATTGCCGCAACTAGAGAAAACCTGAGTGCGGCAGTGAAGACCCAACGCAGCCATAAATAAATAGTTGGGTGACTATGAAATTGAGAGTTATTCAAATCCTAGGTTTTTTTTGTTGTTTTCCAATTTTTCCTTAATATGGGATCTCAACCACTTAGAGCTTTTCAGAAGCTGGGAACATCAGAAGGGACTGGTTAATTTCAGCAGGAAAGAGCCTTATGGAAAGGCTGTCTGATCACTCTCTGAGTCAGTAAGAGGGCCAGGGAGCAGGTCCCCACCACTCGGATTACAGCCACTGGCTGTTGTCTCTGGGCCCACCACCCCTACCCATTGCCTGCACAATGCAGGCATCCAGCCTGGGTTCAAATTAAACTTGTCATTTGCTAGCTTGAGACCTTGGACAGATTTCTTAATCTCTCTGCCCCTCAGTTTCCTGATCTGTAAAATGAGGCTTCTGTTAACTGTGCCTACGTCGTAGGGCGGTTATAAGGATTGAATGGGTCTGGCATGTAGTAAGCTCCATATACTTGTTGAAGAAAAAGAAATATCACCAGTGTCAGTGGAACAAATTTAAACATCCCTTTTTGACTCTTGCCCAGATTCAAAGTCCTAAGTGAGGGGGCTAGCAGGTGACTTGACACTGGTGATGTCCTACCTGCCAGAGTCAGGAGAGAGTGAGCGTCCAGTGGGCGGTTCGGCTTCCATAGAAGAAGGGGTGCTGCTTCCCCACAAGGCTCCACAGAAGACCAAGAAACCAGAGAGGATCCAGGTACTAAGCTGCGAAGCGGGGATTTTATAGTAAGTGCTCAATAAATAATTACTGAATGTATGAACGGGCAACCAAATAAATGCAACAGCTGCAACAAACAGTAGAGCTCATTTGGGAAGAGATGCCAGGAAGCAGGAAAGAGTTGGAGAGCCCAGGGTGTCTCAAGTGGCAGGGCTGGGACAGAGAGAAGCCCCGAAGGCTGCCACCTCCTGGTGCAGTGGCAGCAGCCCTTTGTCACGTGACTCAGTGCTCAGCTGGTGGCAGCACAGGGAGAAGAGGGTCCGCAACTCCGCTAACTTTTCCCAGCACCTTCCCGCCCCCATCACAGGGTCTGGATCTCCTTGTGGGCTGGTTCTCCAGCAAGAAGGACCCCAGGGTTCTCCAGATGCCCCCCCTTTTTCCCTTCCCTCCTCCTCCTGCCAGCCCCCCAGGTTCTGGCCACAGCCGGCAGGGTGTGCCCCCAGGTGCTGGCTCATAGCACCTTACTTTCTGGCAGCACTCCCTTGGGGTTCCTTGTTTTTAAAACAAAAATTTTTTAATGTATTTATTTGGCTGCACGGGATCTTCGTTGCAGCATGCGGGATCTTTATCAGTTGCGGCATGTGGGATCTAATTCTCTGACCGGGGATCGAATCCGGGCCCCCTGCATTGGGAGCGTGAAGTCTTAACCCCTGCACCACCAGGGAAGTCCCCCCACCTTGGGGTTCCTTGACATTCTGAAGTTTTTTGATCATCTCCTGAACTATGTTACAAATTCCGGGGTGGGATCAGGGGAGAGGAGGGCAGGGACCGAGACCCCTCAGTCCCAAGCTGCCTCCCCAGGTGTAGCACAGAGGAAGTTAGATGAGGCTTGGTTACATGGCCCCGTGGAAAACTCTTTGCCGAGCTGTCTCCTTTGGTCTCACTCTGGACCACGCACTGGACTATGATCCTGTGAGGTGGTGCGCGCAGGATCAGGATTCAAACCCTAGATTCTGACCCTAGAACCATGACAGATGCGGGACAGCATAATTTTCATTCTAGGTCTGCTCAGACTGGCCGAATAGTCAACTCACTTTGGCCACTCTGAGCTTATCTTTTCTTCAATAAAATGTTGGGTTGGGTGGGGCTCAGTGGGTGGTGGCTGGCGGGAGCGGCGTGTCCCCAGGCAGGAGCGATGAGGTCGCTCTCCACAGCTGGCCAGCCTCCCCGTGCTGGGGAAAGTCTCCTCTCCTTGGGCCCTGCTGCCCTCTGCTGGTCGAGGTCCAGCCGCCTGGCCCGTGCCCAGGGGCGGTCAGGAGCTGGGGCTGGGAGTCCGGTCCTGTCCTGTCCCGTGTCCAAGTGCCTAGCTCTGCCACTCACTGCTTTTGGTCCCACTCTTTGGCTTTCTGAAACTGCTTCCTCAGCTGTAAAGTGTGGGGATGGTGAGGGCAGAATGGGGTAGGATGTGCAGAATGTCACGTACAGCGCGTGGCCAGACAGGACTTTGTGATGCTGCTCTGGTGGGCAGACAGGAGCGGGAGTCCTAGAACAACTCTGTCTCAGATGCCTGGGTGTGAGGGGTGAGCTCGATGTATCTTTCGTTCATTGACTCCCCCAGCCCCCTGGAATCCCCAGGTTCCTTCCCGTTTATCTCAATGGCAGGGGCAAGCCGCTTAGTGAACATCAGACACTCCCCTCCCCCACTGGTTGTGTCCACATTGGAACTCCCACACAGGATGGGGGCTGGGAAGGCAAGGACCATATCCTGCTCACTCCTCCACCCCTGTGCTCCGCCCTGGACCGGGCTTGGTGTCCCCTCAGCAATCATGAACCCTGGAGGAAATTCCAACCTATCCTCCCAGCTCCCCTCAGAGGGTTCAGCCAGCCTTGCAGAAAGCCATCTGCCTCACACTCCATGTCCACTCCCCTCTGAGGCTGCCCATCCTTGTCATCAGGAGGGTCTATGTTCCCTCTCAGGCCTGGGATCCAGATTGGGAAGAGGGGACCAACACCCGGGAAACACTTCCATGCTTGCCCCTGCTTTGCAGCCCCTGCAAGAATGTTGCATAGCAAATAACCCTCACTTCATAGTTAATGACTCTAGTTAACACTGACTACGGACTGAATAAGCCCTAGTTGCATTAACTCATTGAACCCAACTCTGGGAGGTAGGTCCTACTCTTACCCTCATTTTACAGGTAAGGAAAATGACACAAAGAGGAACCTAGTGACTCCTCCGAAGTCACAGAGCTGGTAAATTGCAGAACCAGGATTTGAAACTAGGAAAATCCCCTGCTTTCCATAAGCTGGCCTACGTGTCAGAAGCCTTTAGCTTGGAGATCAAGCTCTGGGTAGGGTGGGTGGTCAGGTATTCCACGCTGTTTTGGAACAGCCCCTCTGGTCTCAGGCTCTGCTGGATCCCTAGCTAGTGGCTTCGGGATGACTTCCTGGAAGCTGTGAGTTCTCATCCTCCAAAGGAAGGGTCCCCAAGAGCAAAAGGCAGGAGAGAGCAAACAGGGTGGCCTGAAGTGGGTGATCTGCCAGCCACCCACCCCTTCCCACACCCAGACGCGGGGCCCAGGGTGCTGTCTGGGCGGAGGGGAGAGGAAAGCTTCGTGACTCACAGATAGTGTGCCCCACCCTCCCTGCGCAAGGATGCCAGGGAGTGGCCTGTCCTGGGGAAGATGACTTGGGGTCCCCTCCCCTACCCCTTGCCTTCCTGGCAGACACCCCCAAGGCTGGGCGGAGGCGGTGTTAAGAAATGAAGACACTGGTTTGTGGCTCTTGGCCCCAGCTGGCCTCCGGGCTGCACCTTCCCCAGGCTCCCACTTGTCTGGCCACGCCGCCCTGCCAGGCCGGTTGTGAGGAACTGAAAGCGGCTCCTCAGCTGGGCATCTCCAAGTGCTGCCACTCACCCTGCCCTCCCGTGACACCTGGGACAGCTGTGCGGTGGCCGGGATGGCTGGGGGCCTGAAGCTGGAAACCAGCCACCGAGTGGTTCCCACCTCTCCCAGAGCAGGTGTCTCAGGAAGGGGCTCGCCTTCTCACGCACGCAGGGGTGAGGCCTGCATTCTTCCCTCACTCTCAGCGTCCCCACCCTTCCCACACGCTGTCCACCCTCTCTGCAGCCACCGCTTCCCAGCCCAGAAGTCACCCGGCCTTGACTTGTGGTGGCCTGTTTCTCATGTCTGGGTGTCTGCAGCTGCCCTCCTGGCCACCCTGCCTGGTCTCGTCACCAGATGTGTCACCTTAAGGAATCCAAACTGGCCTTTCCCACAGCACGGGAACAAAGGCCCAGTTCCTTAGCCAAGGGCCCCACGCAAAGACAGTAAACGCTCTGGTGTGCAGGTGGGTTCGTGTGTGTGCGGTGATGTAGGAGTGAGGAAGCCAGCAGAGCCACAGGCTTCCTGGACAAGGTGGTGTCTGAGCTGGGCACTGAAGGATCTGGGGGTGGAGGGGGGTTTGAACAAGCAGTGACTGGGAGGAAGGGCAGGCCGAGGTGGGGAAACAGCCAGAGCAGAGACTTGGAGGCTGGTCCAGCTACCCTGGGTGTGGCTGGAGTGTCAGGTGTCCTAGGCGTAAGGTGGGGAAGGTGGGCTTCAGCCAGATGTGAGAGACCTCCCAGGTCTCCACCTGGCGAAGTTAGACCTCCTCTGGACAGGGGGGCTGCAGAAGGCTCAAGGTGACGTGACTGGATCTGTGCTTTGGAAGATTGCTGATGGTGAGGATGAAGGAGGCCAAGAGCCTAGAGGCTGGGAGACCTTTGAGGTGGTCCAGGCAGGCGCGGCTGACAGCCTGAAGTGGGACATTGCCTCGCGGCACTCGTCCATTTGTTCATCACTTATTTCTTTAGTGCTTCTTCCATGCGAGGCACTGTTTGAGGCACAGGGGATTCCAACAAACGCAGTCCGTGCTCTCAAGGAGTTGGCAATTCAATGGGAGACAGGATCACGTCAAAAGTTGATGAGCTCTTCGAGAACGTAAAAGAGAGCAGCCAAGGGTGGGGGGCGGGGGGAGGTGTGGCTGGAGAGAAAGTAAAGGTGTGAGTTCCTGCCTCAACTGCTCCCCTGCAGGCACTCTCCTCTCCAGCGGCCCCCATCAGAGCAGGCCCCTGCCCACTTCCCCCTCTGTGCAGTGGCCCCAGAAGCCGCCCTTCTCCACCTCTCACACCTGTGGATCCTTCCACCTCCTTGACCCCCATCCTGCTTCCCCGCTGCTCACAGACAGCAGTTGTTCCCAGACCTTGACCTCCCAAACCATGTCCTGGGTGAAGTACAGCCATGGCCAGAGTTGAACTTCAGTCCTACTTCTGGCCACATGACCCTCTTCTTCTGGAAACCTCAGTGCAGTGTTTGAAGGCATTCACCTCATTGGATGAGGCCCACACACATTATACGAAGTAATCTGCTTTACTCAAAGGCTACAAATTTAAAAGTAATCGGGGGCTTCCCTGGTGGCGCAGTGGTTAGGAGTCCGCCTGCCAATGCAGGGGACACACGTTTGATCCCTGGTCCAGAAGGATCCCACATGCTGCGGAGCAACTCGGCCTGTGTGCCACAACTGCTGAGGCCTGCACACCTGGAGCCCCTGCTCTGCAGCAGGAGAGCCACCGCAAGGAGAAGCCCACGTACTGCAAAGAAGAGTAGCTCCTGCTCCCAGCAACTAGAGAAAGCCCACGCACAGCAACGAAGACCCAACGCAGCCATATTTATTTTATTTTAACTAAATAAAAATAAAAGTAATCGGGACTTCCCGGGTGGCGCAGTGGATAAGACTCTGCGCTCCCAATGCAGGGGGCCCAGGTTCAATCCGTGGTCAGGGAACTAGACCCCACATGCATGCTGCAACTAAGAGTTCACATGCCACAACTAAGGAGCCCACATGCCGCAACTAAGGAGCTGGCAAGCTGCAACTAAGACCCGGTGCAGCCAAATAAATAAATATCTTTTTACAATGGTAATCATATCAAAAAAATACCTTCACAACATCTCAACTGGCATTTGACCAAACAACTGGGCACTGTAGCCTCATCAAGTTGACATTTAAATTTTTTTTTTTTTTTTGGCTGCGCTGCACGGCTTGTGGGATCTTAGTTCCCTGACCAGCAAACCTGGGGCCAAGGCAGTGAAAGCACCGAGTCCTAGCCACTGGACCACCAGGGAATTCCTGGGAAGTCCCAACATTTAAACCTGGCCATCACACCTATTTATTTATCTATCTAATCATCTCATTCTTGATATTCTTAACCCTGCTGAGAGATAAGAGGCAACAAGGCAGAATTTATTCCTCCTGTTTATCAGGTGAGTAGACTGACACTCTCTAGAACCAAGCCCACCACTCCATCACCTTCTAGCTAATACTCTCAGCCCTCCTTGGCCTGAGCCTCTTGTCTCGTCTGCCTGGCAAAACCTCACACAACATTCGACAAGACTCTCAGTGGCACTCATTACCCCCCAGGCTCACCGGGCTGTCTCTCTTTTCAGGGAAAGGCCTTTTCTCTCCTGGTAGCTTCCCAACCACCCCTGCATGCTGGGGTTAGGACCCCTCCTCTGTGGCATTGCAAACAGATCTGGCTTTGAGGGCACAAACTGTGGGTTCCCTGTATAATACCCCTAGTTCTTGTCATGGTGTTTTGGGCACATCAGGGAGCTCCTTGGACACCAGGCTGTTGAAGGCACGGATGATGGAGTCCCTGGTTGTCTCGGGGAAGGAGTCTGAGCCAGCGCTCAGGTCTCCTGACATCTGGTTCAGTACCTTGCCCTCCCGTATAGGATACACTGTCCAGTACAGCTCTACTCCATGCAATCCAGCCCGTGTTTCCTGCACACCTCCTTTATCCCTGGCACTGTGCTAGGCACCTGACAAGCAGCTTGTCACTTTACCCTCACAGCAACACTCTAGGACGGGCATGATTACCTACATTTGCCAGATGGCATGTTGAGGCTCAAAGAGTGTGACTCTCATAAAGTCACATGGCTCTGGAAAGTGGCAGGACTAGGATTCGAACCCAGATCTGCTACTGACTGGAGAGACGGAACACTCTGCCTCTCTGCAATGCCAAGAGGCCAAGCCACATCCCCAACTAGGGTCTGGGAACAAAGAGATGAGGGAGACGAAGAGCCTGACTTCAAGGGAAGCCCAGGTCTGGTGCAAGAAGTCAGTGTGAAAAGCTTCCTATAGCCAGATAACTAGTTCCAGGGACTCACATTTGGGGAAATTAGAGGAGATGTGTGAACTGGGCTTAGCTCACTGGGCTGGGGAGGGCAGGCAGGGGGAGAAGAGGGAAGAACATTCTGGGCATGGGGTGTGCTTGGGGAAGGAGCAATCAGGCTAGAAATCTAGGCCAGGAAAGGTTGTTTCCCACCCCTGAGCAGCTTATATTAAAACACTGGAGTGGAGCCTGTAATCCAGGTGTGGTTTTCTGAGCAGGTCCCTAACATCACTTCCTCTGCCTCAGCTCAGCTCTGTAACCTGAGCCATGAGCCCTCACCTGGAGGAAGTGGTCCCACCCCGGAGCTGTTTCCTAATGAAACTGAGGGGGTGGGTGTTAGTGGCTGGTTCTGTGTGGGTGGACCTCATCCAATCAGTTGAAGGCCTTAAAAGAAAAGACTGAGTTTTCCCAAGGAAGAAGGAATTCTGCCTCAAGTCAGTAATACGGAATCCCTGTCTGAATTTCCAGCCTGCTGCCCTGCAGAATTCAGACTCAAGACTGCAACATTGGGACTTCCCTGGTGGTCCAGTGGGTAAGACTCTGCGCTCCTAATGCAGGTGGCCCGGGTTCGATCCCTGGTCGGGAAACTGGATCCCGCACGCATGCCGCTACTAAGAAGTCCACATCCTGCAACGAAGATCCCACATGCCGCAACTAAGACCCGGCACAGCCTAAATAAATAATTTTTTTTTAAAAAAAAAGGCTGCAACATCAACCTCCAGCCTGCCCTACAGGTTTCAGACTTGCCAGCCTCCACAATCGCGGGGACCAATTCCTTAAAATCTCTCTCTGTATATATAGATCCTATTGGCTCTATTTTCCTGCAGAACCCTGACTATCCATTTTATCAGTCATATTACATACATCTATAGAATATCGTCTACTGTATTTATCATAAATAAAGGTGACACCTGTGAACCTTTTGTGGGCACTTACCGCGCGCCGGGCACCTGCTACCTTCTTCGCAGGTGTCTCGTGATGCTCTTACTCATCCCAGGGCTCCATGAGGTCATCTGTGATTGGTCCCATTTCACAGACGAGAGGCCCAGAGAATTCCAGTAACTTGCCCAGGGTTCTAAAGTGATAAAGCCGGATTTGGATCCAAGGTAGTTACACTGGGTCCAGTGCCTACGTGGGGTGTGCTCTTATCCACCATGGAAAGTGTGTGTAAAGGCATTTCGAAACAAAAGGCATGACGCAACTGAAAAGTGATGTCATTTTAGTGTTACAGTTACCACTGGGATGGGCAGGGCGAAGGGGGACGGGGCAGGGTGTGAGTTCTGTCTGGAGGGTCCTAGCACCACCGGGTCCTGAAGGTGCAGGCCCGGGAACACCCACGAGGTGGCGCCAGGCTGCACAGGCCGCTCCAGGATGTGTAGTCCAGGGCTGGGAGCTGGGAGTGATTCCAGGGGTCTGCAGGCCTAGCCCTCCACAGGGCTGGTGAGCCCGGGAACCCCCTTCCTCAGGCCTCAGAGGGGTTTCCCTCCAGTCCAGGGATACCAGCGCCAGAGTCAGGGGCCCGGCCTCGGTGGTGCCCATCTGTTTGGGGTACAGTTCGGTGGTCACAGCCTGGGGACTGGGTCCAGCCCAGCCAACTGGCCAGGTCAGCGCCCAGCTCCTTCCTGTGCCGCTGGTGTGGTCAGGGAAGGAGCGCCTCAGCCCATCAAGTCACCACACAACAGCTCTGGGTAATCCGCCTCCAGAAGTTGCGACGGCGGCTGCTGAGGGCCACCTTGGCCGCCTCCTGGAAGATGGTGTGGACGTTCTCCTGGAGCAGAGCCGAGCACTCGAGGTAGGCCACGGCGCCCACGGCCCGTGCCATCTCCTGGCCCTAACAGGGAGAGCGGACGGGGCCGCCGTCAGGTGGGTGCCGCTGGGGCCTCATGTCCAGCCAACCCCCAGCCCCCTTGGCCATCCTAGGTGCGTCTTCCTAGGACACCCACAGCTCCTGCCCCCTGGCCTGACCAAGCCCATCGATGGCTTCATCGGGTTTCCTGCCTCAGTTCCCGGCTGGGTCTCTGCCTCTCGAGGCATCAACTAATTAACTTCCCGGCCTGACCCAGGCATGCTGCAGAGGGGGGCCTGTGGACTGGAGACCTGGGGGTCCCCACCGGCTGTGAAGCCGGTAGGCAGGATCTGATGTGCACCGCACTCACTCACTCTCCATCCCACAGCTGGAAACTTCCAAGCCCGGCAGTTCTTGACCATGACTGCCTCCAAATCAACCCCTACCCTGACCCACACCCTGCGGGTGCCAGATGTCTGGTGCTGCTGAGAGGCTGGGCCGGAACAGCATTACCCCAGGGGTTTCCTCTCCTGGCACCCCTACCCCCGTGCCCTGGGCTGGGTTTCCTACCCTGTGGTAGGTCACAGGTTCCAACCTATTTTTCCGCAGCTTCTTCACCAGCAAGTTGTCCTTGCGCAGGTCAGTCTTGCAGCCCACGACGATGATGGGCACCTCCTTGCAGAAGTGATTCACCTCCGGGTACCACTGTGGGGAGGGAGGTGGGGAGGGGGTGTGTGTGAGCCATCAAGGGAGTGGGCCGCTCTCCTGCCCTCCAGGTAGACTCCCACAACAGTAATCAGCAAAGCCAGTTTAGGGAGAACTACTCCGTGCCAGGCTGAGACTTTACATGTAATGAACACATTAACCCCCCAAGTCCCTATGAAGCAAGTTCTATCATCAATCCCATTGCACCGATGCACTAACTGAGGCTCAGGGACGTTATATAACTTGCCCTTGGTCACACAACTGGAAGTGGCAGAATTTGAACCCAGGGGGTGGCACCCAGAGCCCGGTTCCCACCTGCTCTAGAATCCTACCTCTGCAAGGTGAGGGGTCCCATGACCGTCTCCCCAACAGGGTAAAATATATAAAGAAATCAGTGAGGCTTTAAAATTAAAGCAGCTCACAACATGGTTGCAGCAGCTGTTTGCCTGTTGGAGGGGGCACTCCTGTCCCGTGTCAGCCGCTCTTTGGAATGTGAGCCTCCAGGGCCTGGTTATTTCAGTCTGGACTATAACCTGGGAGCCTGGAAGCCAGGCTTTAGATCTCCAGCAGCGCACGCCTGCTCAGTTTCAGGAAAAATTGACATGAAACCGTCTGGCTTCTGGAGCCAGATGGGGCCGGTGTGCGGTCCCAGCAAGTCCTCCCCTCCACAGAACTGCCCTTGAAAAGGGTCTCCTCCCCGACTCCACTTTGCTAAACGCAACAGGGAATCCTCAGACCTCATCCTACCTGAGCCCTGACATCAGCGATCACTCCCTCTTCTGAAACCTGGTCTGCGCTTCACCCCAAGGCCGCGCTCTCCTGGTTGACCCCAGGTCTCCAGGTGACAGCCCCCCTCTCCCCCACGCCCAGTCCACAGCTCTCCCCCACCAGCAACTCCTACATGGATCTGCCCAGCCCTGCCCCCTCCCAGGAACTGCAGCCTCAGACTTCTGCCTGCCTGCCTGACCCTCCACTGGGATGCCCAATGGGCCTCCATCACCCACCTCCCCCTGCCCCCAGCTTGTTCCTTCTCATCTTGGGAAATGGCAAGTCCACCTTCCAGGTGCTCTGATCAAATGTCTCTCTCCCACCCACGTCCAATCCATTTGCAAACGCTGACGGTTCGGTTCTGCCTTCCGAACAGATCCGCTGGCCTCTCACCACCGCCTCTGCTGGCACCCCGGTCCCACCCACCACTTGCCTGGTCCTTGGTGCCTACAACAGTACCTGGCACACAGTAAGTTCTCGATAAATGCTGCCATCATCGTTGTGGTTATGGTTACTAATGCTGTCACTGGCTGTGTTCTGAGGAACCCTGGAGCGCGCCGTTCACGCGCGCGTGGAGGCCCTGGCAGCAGTGGGGGCGGGGCTGTGGCTGCTGGGTAGGAGCAGAGGAACTCAAGGGACCGTTTCCCTGACACCTGTGTGCAGCCTCGGGAACCTCTGAGATAACTGGGGGACATCCTGGGAGGCCGCTGGGAGCCAGCAGTCACACTGATGGAGGCTGAGGGCTGCTGGAAACTGATGGCTCGTGTGACCTTGGGCAGGCCCAGGCTGGGGAGATGCGGGGGCCTCTGGGTCACCCAGCATCTTCAGGCAGGGTCACGGTAGAAAGAGCCACAGCGTTCTGAGTCTGCAGTATGGGGCAGACAAGGAGCACTGGACCGGGAGTCAGAGGGCCAGTCCAGACCCTGCCACCAAATCCCTGGGGGACCCGACTAAGTCTCTCTAGGCCTCAGTTTCCCCATATTTATGCCAAAGGCACTGGACCCGATGCCATCCAGGGCCTGCCGAGCTCTGACAGTCTGCTGGGTCAAGGGTAGGGGTGGAGCAGAGTGGCCCAGCTGTGGGGCTGTGCCTGTCTGCCCCCCCCACCCGCTGTACCCACCCGGTTAGAGATGTTGTCAAAGCTGTGTGGGCTGGTGACGTCAAAGCAGAGGAGCAGGACGCTGGCGTCAGGGTAGAACAGGGGCCGCAGGCGGTCGTAGCCGACTTGCCCTGGGTAGAATAGGGGTGGTCACTCCCTCCAGATTTCCTGCCCATTGTCAGCACCTCCCCAGCATCAGGGAGGTCACCCCAACCAAGACCAAGGGCGGGTGTGGATGGGGATGGTCTGGGTCAGGGCCTAGACCTGTGCCTCAGGATCCAACACGTGAACGTCCCCCTCGGGGCTGTGTTCCCCTGGCTGGCCTGTGGGACGTGCCAGCCCTGGCCTGGGCGAGACCACTGCTGAGAGAGCCCTGTTCTGGAAGGAGTGGGGGATGTCTGAGGCCATCACTCAGAAGCCTGCTTTGCCCTGGACTTGGGGCGGGGATGGGGCATGAGGAGAAAGAGGCAGGCGGGACCTGGGCAGAGATATCACAGCCCAACCAAGGTAAGGGGGCTTCTGGGATTCCCGGAGTTTAGCTTTGAGTTCTGATGTAGATTTGACTCTGAACCCTCTTGTGGGCTAGGTCAGGAGGCTAGAGGGCAGAGGTCACGTTCAAACAGACCTTACAGAAGCTAAAGCCAGGGTGGACCGCTCAGGAGGCCAGGAACAGTCCACCCCTTGAGAGCTAAGAGCTCCGACTCACCTCCAGGACATGGTGGGCTGCTCTGGGCTGGGGAAGCAGCAGACACAGAGGCCGAAGCGAGGAGGGTTCAGGCTCCCGGGGGCCCTAATCCTGGCCAACACCTGTCCCCTGGAGACTGGTTGGCCTCCCCGGTTCAGAAGGAAGGGAGTGGGTCCCTTCCTCCCACTCTGCCCCCCCGCCCCGAGCCTGGCACCCACCTGCTGTGTTCCTCCCACTCTGTCCCTCCCCCAGCCTGGCACCCACCTGCTGTGTCCCAGATGTGAAGGTGCACGGGTTTGCCCCTCACGTGCAGATTCATGGTGAGCTGCTCGAATGCCGTGGGGGTGTAGCTCTGAGGAAGAAGGGGTCAAGGGGGCAGCTGAGAAGGCGGCATCTGAAGCCGGTGGTCACAGTGCCCAGGCCAGAGTCCAGGAGTGCCCGCGGCACTGCCGCTCTTTGGAGTAGCTTGGAGCAGAGTGGAGTAGCTTCTGGGGGGGAGTCGGCTGGTGGGTGGAGGCCTAGAGCTGCCACTCTGTAGCTGTGCACCCTCCCAAGGCACTGAGCCTCCCTGGCCTCCTCTGCGCCTAAACAGTGGGTCTATTAAAGCCCCCAGCGCGGCACGTTGCTGAAAGGATTCAAGGAGGCGCTTCATGCGGAGCCCTGAGCACAGGGCCTGGTAGAAAATAAGCACTCTACACGTGCCGGGACTGTTATTTTTATCTCTGTCCTCGTCCAGACTGTCCCATTTCTGAGCCCTCCTTCCTGCCGTCCCCTCCTCCTGCAATGACATTAACCTATGTTTGTTCATTCACTCACTTACTCATTCATTCATTCATGAGCACCCTCGCTGGATCCGATTCTGGACACCCGGGAGCAACTAATAAAGACTCGTTGCCTGCCCTGGGGAGCTCCTAGCCTTTGGGGGCCCCTCCTTTGCCTCTCAACCTTTCACAATCCAACCAGGATGCCCCTGTTTCTGTCTCTCTTACCTGCCCTGCCTGGCCCCAGGGGGAGGTCACCCAGGCCAGAGGCCCCTCCACCCCAGGCCTGCTGAGCCTGAGCTCACCCTGTCTCCACAAAGACTGGATGAATGGAAGCAGGATGGGCTTTTACACAAGTGCAGGAGTAAAGAGGGGGAGCTTTTACAGACGGGGTCTGAGCAACAGGGGAGAAGGTTTTCAAAACCCTGCCACGACACAAGCCCTTTGCACCAAGGGGCGTGCTGGACCGCCTGCATCTTGGGTGCCCAGGCCTTGTTCCCTTGCTCAGGGCTGGGTGGGGGGACCACAGACGGGGGGATACTGTGGGGCCCTGTGCCCTGAGCAAGACTCTTCTCTCTGGCCTCAGTTTTCCCATCTGTAAAATGAAGGCCTTGCCAGCTCTCAAACCTTGTGTTTCTTTTTTTTTTTTTTTTTATGCGTTACGCGGGCCTCTCACTGCTGTGGCCCCTCCCGTTGCGGAGGACAGGCTCCGGACGCGCAGGCCCAGCGGCCATGGCTCACGGGCCCAGCCGCTCGGCGGCATGTGGGATCTTCCCGGACCGGGGCACGAACCCGTGTCCCCTGCATCGGCAGGCGGACTCTCAACCACTGCGCCACCAGGGAAGCCCCCTTGTGTTTCTTTTAAATGAAGAGGTCTCTTGGGAATTCCCTGGCGGTCCAGTGGTTAGGACCCTGTGCTTTCTGTGCCGGGGCCTGGGTTCGAAACCTGGTCGGGGAACTAAGATCCTGCAAGCCGGGCGGTGCCCAGATAAATAAATAAATAAATAGATAAATAAATAAATAAATGGAGAGGTGTCTCTTGTGCCTGGAGGAAGACAGGTCCCAGGAAATCAGGGTCCCCAAACAGGAGAGGAACCTAGACAAGGCAGGTCCAGCCCTCTGGTGGCAGGCATGTTCTTCTCCCTTTCCCTTCAGAGTGTCCTTCACCATGCACTGTCTGGACTTCCCTGGTGGTGGAGTGGTTAAGAATCCGCCTGCCAATGCAGGGGACACGGGTTCAAGCCCTGGTCCGGGAAGATCCCACATGCCGCGGAGCAACTAAGCCCGTGCGCCACAACTACCGAGCCTGCGCTCTAGAGCCCGCGAGCCACAACTACTGAAGCCCGTGCGCCTAGAGCCCGTGCTCCGCAACAAGAGAAGCCACCGCCAGGAGAAGCCCGCGCACCACAACAAAGAGTAGCCCCCACTCTCTGCAACTAGAGAAAGCCTGCGTGCAGCAACAAAGACCCAACGCAGCCAAAAAAAATAATAATAATTAATTAATTTTTTAAAAAATTGTGAAAAACACACACTGTCCATCAACTGTGAGATGCCCATTTCCGCACTGTAACCTCTCTGCAATTGGGATGGGTCTCACGCTCAAGGCCATCTCAGAGCCCAGGACAGTGGTGGTGAGCGACCACCCCTCCCAGCACTGCTTCTGGGCCCTGGCTGGCCTAGCCTCTCTGTGGCACTCTGTGGTGCCCCCCACACTGCCATCATGGTTGGGTTCTAACAGGCAGCATCTGGGGGCCTGGAAACACATCCCTCCCCCTGGCTAAAAAAAATGTGACTGGCCAAAGGATGTGACATCAGCTCCAAAAACCACAAAGCAAGAGTCGGCTCGATGCTGCCATAGTGGAAAGAAAGGCTGACTCTGGGCTAGCAGGCCCGGCTGCTCCTGCCTCCCGCATCTAACCCCCCAGTGCTGTACCACCCCAGGGCTTTGGTGGGGGCTGGGATCAGCAGCAGGGGGACGTGATGTTGGAAGCAGACCCACCCGTGGACTCCCAGGGGAACTGGGCTGAGTGGGGCACGGTGGGTGGGTGTGTCCAGCCCGTCCTGGTACCGGTGAGTCCGCTTGGACAGGCAGTAGGCATGTCGGTGAAGGAGTGACAGTCCACATGCTCAGGCGTCAAGGACATGCCAGGTACTCGGGGCCGTCTCTCAGCCTTACCTTCCACCTCACCACCACTCTCGGATCTCTCCACCCGGCGAGGTCGAGTGAGGGGTCGGAGGCTCACAGAGGCTGAGCAAAGTACTGAGGGCCCCAAAGTTTGTTGGAGGAGACTGAGGTGCTAACCCAGCTGTCTGAGCGGCTGGTGTGCTCTTACTCTCCAAGGCTGAGCCCACGGGACATCCACTGTAGGGGCAAGAGCTGGGGGAAAGACACGATGTCTCCCAAGAAAAACGCTGGCCACTTTTCAGTGAGTCCTTCCTGTTGCAGCTCAGAGCTGAGCCCCTGACCTGTATGAACTCTCTCATCACTGCGACCCTGGGAGGTGGGCACCACGGTTATTCCTATTAAGCAGTTAAGGAAACAGGCACAGAGAGGGTAAGCGGCTTGCCCCAGGGCGCACAGCTGTAAGTCGCAAAGCCGTGATTCGAAGCCAAGGCTGTCCGTCCCACTTAGCCATGCTGTGCCACCAAGTGTTCTCTTAGGACCCGCTATGTTCCCCAGGCTGCCTAAGTCAGTCCCCGGGACACCTCCCCCGGGTAGGTGGCATTCTTGGCACTTGACGGCCGATGTCACTCCCGCGGGCAAAGTGAGAACTGCCTTCGACCCCACGCTCTGCGGGGAGGCAGAACGGGCGCACTTCCCTCCCGGGGTGGGGAAGGATGCACCCAGGCCGCGGCGCCCCGTTGAGCCCGAGGGGCCGGCACTCACCTCGGGGAAGGCGCCCTCAGCGAAGACCATCAGCAGCGACGTCTTCCCGCAGCCGCCGTCGCCCACCAGGACCACCTTGACGGACCGCGCGCCGGGCGGCGCCTCCTCGCCTGAGGCCTGGGCCGCCTTCATCACGGGGCAGCGGAGGGAGGGCCAGGCGCAGCGGAGCGGCGGCCTCGGGGCCGGCGGGGCAGGAATGTGGAAGGGGCGGGGCGGAGCGGGTCGAGGAAGTGCGGGCGGCGGCTGGCGGCTCAGGTGAGAGGCCGGGCGGATTCCGTGGCCTGGCGCCGGCTCGGCCCTGCCCCTCGCATCCCAGGTCCCAAGTCCCAGGCGGCCCGAGGAAGACACACCTCTGTGTGGGGCGCTAGGTCACAGGAGTGGGCACCGAGACTCGGCCTCCGTCCTCAGGAGCGCACCCTGGTCTGATGGGGAGCAGACACGTAGCTGGGCAGTGATGGTGTGGACGGGGAAAGAGGAGCGTCCTGGCCCCCTTCCCCTGGAGAAGGGAGGTGGGGGTCAGCCCTGCTGGCCCACTAGCTTGCTGGGGACAGGGACTAATTACCTGGTGCCCAGCCTAGGCGGGGCACCCAGCAGGAGCTGGTGACTTTTGATGGATGAATGAATGAGTGAATGAATGAATGTGCATTTCCCCAGGGCTCTGGAGAAGCCCTCCACACCACGGCCTCCCTACAGGTGTTTCAGGGCAGGTGGGAAGGGGGTGATCTGGCAGGCCTTTATGCGTTAGTCACTGGCACTGCCAGCTGGGCCTACCCTCCCCCAGCCAGCACCAGGAAGTCTCACTACAGGCGCGTCTCACCTCTGCCTCGGTCATGGTCTGGAGAAAGCGATGGAACCTTCCATCTGTCAAGCGCTTAGAGTAGGGTATGGTACGTGGTTGGTGATGCTATGTGTGAGTGATTCTTATAATTTAACCAACACTGATGGCTCCCTGTGCCCACGGACCTGGGGACCCTGAACCGTTGAAGTCAAAGTCTCCCACGGCCTAGAATGGGAGACAGGCAGGACATCACTGTGATAAGAGCTACAACAGTTGTGGGGGACAGGCAGCAGACGGGAGTCGGGAAGAGGGGCTCCTCACCGGGGTTGGGGGTGGTCAGGAAACCCTTCTGAGAAAAGGGGCCAGTGTCTGCAGGAAAAAGTGAGACACAGTTAGATAGTGGAAGGATAAAGTGTTCCAAACGGAGGCAACAGCACGTGCAAGGTATGGAGGCAAGGGGGAGGGGGATCCTTTGCCGGGGGTTGGGGGGCGTGGTGTGGTTCTTCCCTGTGATGATGGTGAGGTTGGTTTGGGGAGTTGGTGCAGGGGGTGAGGCTGAGGGTTAATTAGGGCCTGGAGAGTGAAGCACTTTGGACACCAGGAATAAAGACAGAATTGAACTGGAAACTCACTGTCACCTGACCTCCCACCCCTGTTAGTAGACAGAGTCAAAACATGTATTTAAAAAACGGGCACAAGGGCCCCCAGATCTTGGACTGTTTTCACTGAAGCTCAGACAAACAGAGGGCAGAAGTTTTGGGGTTTCACACCCTTCCCCACACAGGTCATGACATCATTCCTCATGGCGTTCCAAGCCAGGCAGGTGAAAAACCACCCTCAGCCCCCTTTAAACCTCACTGTGGCCCAAAGAGGCAGCCAGGGCAAGAGTCACGGCCCCTACTGCACAGAGGCAGGGCCCAGACCCCTGACTCCCATTCCAGGCTCACCCAGGGCCACAGTCAGCAGGCTGAATGAAGCCTCACCTGGATGGAGGGAGGGCCCCAGGACATCCCCAACCTTTAGGCCCCTTCCTCCCCAAAACCACCAAAGGGCTGGGCAGTGACCTGGCACCAGGCTGGGTGTGTAGCCACTGATCAGGACTCCCCGCCCCAAGGAGTGGTGGGGAGGGACCCCATCCCCCAGCGATCAGCTGTCAGCCTCGTCATCCCCTAGTCTCTCCACTACTGCTGTCATCAGGCTTTGGGTGGCAAGGCTGGGAGGCAGGTAGGGTCAGACCAGGGGTGGAGGGAGCTGAGAGTCAGACAGAGGCTTTTGGCCTTGGTTGCTATGGGGATAATCACTAATGACACTCCTGATATGCGTCATGCTTTAGAGTTTCACTGAACGTTTCCTAATAGTAACAGCGCCCATTAATGGATTGCCAACCGAGTGGAGGCACTGTCCCCTAGCAGGTGGGAAGTGTTAGCCCTGGTTTACAGATGGGACACCTGAGGCCCAGGGAGGTTTAAGCTCTTGTCTAAGATCCACAGCTAGCAAGAGGCAGAGCTCTGAGTTTGAACCCAGGTCTGGTGACAAAGCTGGGCTGTCTCCCAACATCACACCTCATGTGCATTATTTCATTTAGTGCTCAGACTGTGAGCTGGGCAGAGTGGGTGACTGGGAGCTGAGGCTCAGAGAAAGGCATTGGCTTGTGGCAGGCTAGCACGACCCAGAGTCAGGATTTCAACCCAGGTCTCCTGATGTTAAAGCCAGCCTCACTCCCACTCTGCGTTCCTGATTCTGTGAGAGGGAGATTAGTCACTGGGCTGGGGAAATCTGCCTTGGTTGGCAGGGAATTTCTCCAAATCTCAGACATTGCCAGGCCCTGGACGGCACCGTTTTCCTGGAGTTTATTTTGGAGTGGGGAGGCGGCCCAAGTCACAGTCTGCCTGGTCAGGGTACTGTTAACTGTCTTACTGTTTTCTGTGGCTGCTGGTCACTACCAGCTTGCGGGTGACTCATCCCCTTGAGGCCCCACCAGTCCCAGGTCCAGAGTCCTTCAGCACCCTGCTCAGCGGGTCACTGCCCTGCAGACCCCAGGCCCTCGGCCTGAGGTGGAATCCTCTCCTTCAGATGCAGGTGGCCGGGCAGGATCTTCCAGTCCCCAGCCAAGCCTTGAGCACCTCCAGGGCAGGGGCCGAGTCCCACCCATCTCTGTATCCCAGACAGGAGTGCCTGCCCCAGGCTGGCATCCAGCTGTGGCTCAGGATGTTATGTCCAGTTCACTGGCTGGACAAGGAAAAGGAAGGAAAATGAAGGAGCAAGGGAAAGAGAAAGGAAGGAAGATGGGCTGCCTCAAAAGCATTTACAAACTGAAGAAACAAAGGAACAACAGTTGCATGGATGAGTGAGTTCAGCGAGTGACCTGAGTGTCGGGTCAGTAGACAGGTGACCACCTCCGGCCTCCGTCTGCTCCAAGGCCCCCCTGGCCTTGGCCCCTCTGCCCCATTTTCTGACCTCCCACCCCCATTCTCCCTGAGGCCGGAATCCCCTGCTGTCGGGGCCGGGTCTCTGCTGCCCCCGTATGGCCGCTCTGCTCCCTGCACCGTCATCACCCGGGGCTGCCGGCTCTGCTTCGGGTTCCTGTCTTGGGGTGTGGAGTGTTTATGGATGGTTGAAGGAGTGGAGGGACATGGAGGCACCCTGGAGTTGGTGCCAGAGGGGGTGGAACTTCATAGGCCCAGTCCTGCCCCTTGGGATGCCTTGGAAGGGGACACAGACTCTTTGCTCCCGATGCCTCCTGGGATGTCCCCTCCCGATGTCCCCTCCCCTCCCTTTCATCCCAAACACCAGATCCCAGAGCTCCAGAACTCCTCCACCCAAAGCCTTGACCTCACGTTTACTGAGCACCCACTGTGTGCCAGTCAGTTGGCATGTGGCATTTAATTCCATCCTGTGAAGTATGTATAATTCTTATCCTCCTCTGACAAATGAGGAAACTGAGGCACAAAGGGGCTAGATAATTTGCCCAAGATCCCACGGCTGATAAGTGGGGATGTGGGTGCTTTTAGAGGCCTTCTTGACTAATACGCTCATTCTCCAGATGGGGAAACAGGCTCTTGAAGGGAAGGAATTGTCACACAGCAAGTAAGCAGCAGACCCAGCCTATGGCAGGTGGAACACAGAAGGGCTTCTTCTCCCAAGTTCCCTTCCATCTGGCCTCTCCAGACCAACCCAACTCTGTCTGCCATTTAACTGGAGCTCAGGGCTGGGGCCGCAGGCCACCTGTCCCTGCCTCGCCATTATTGACCCTTCTGGGTGGGATGGGAAGGTTGATAACGGGGTGGGAGGGGGTGGAGAGTGAGGGAGCCCCGTGGCCCAGTCTGAGTGTTTCTTTAGTTGTTTGGTCTGTCCCTTCAGGTGTCTGCAGGCGTAGACAAGGCAGGAGGGAGGAAGTGAAGCTTCGAGCTGCTGTGGCTCACCCTGCTCCTCCCACACGCAGGCGTGGACCGCCACTGCCGCTGTCAGGACAGGGACCTCCATTCCTGTCCTCTTGGGTGGGACTCGGCTATTCCTGAGGGCTCCCAGACAGAGGGGGCTTGGGACCCTTGAAGCAGGCCCACGGGCCTGGGGCTGGAGGAGCGGGGAGAAGACTGGGGTGGCAGGGGAGGAAGAGGCAGGAAGAGATGGGAGTACGGTGGTTTGGGCCCTGCTAAAGGCGGCCGGGATGCTCCTCACTGACCAAGAGCAGCACTCGCTGATGTCCCTCGTCATCACTTCAAAGCGGCTTAGAGCAGCCCCCCTTCCCTGCCTCCCTCTGACCTCTCCTGCCCAGGGCCTCACTGCCAGCAGGACCAGGACCTTCGGCCTCACCCTGGACATGAAGCTTCCCCAGCTCAGCCCCAGCTGGCTGCGTGACACCTTTGACACTTGTGACACCTTTGCATAGGCAGTTTCCCTGCCTTGAGGCTGCTCTCCCTTCTCCACCTGCACAGCCCTCGCCACCCAGCAAGGCTGGTGCCTCCATCTCCTCCAGGAAGCCTTCCCTGGTTTCCACCCTTCCTGGGCTCCTGTAAGGCCTGTCTCATTGGTTACCTCTGTCTGCCGGGCTCTGCGGGGGGTGGGGGTGGTGTTCCACAGAAGCTCTTCCTTCAGGCCCTGTGGTGGGCAGGCCTCCTAAGAATTTCTACCCAGATTCTCCTCCTTCCATGCTTGCTGTGATCTTCCAGGGGAGGGGAGGGGAAAACCAGAGCAGCCTGGGATCCAGAGGGGCTTCTCTGCTGCCCCTCGGCCCCACTGTCGAGAAGCTGGGGAAGGCGGCATTGTGGTCTAGTAGTTAAGTCATGAGCTCAGGAGCCAGACAGCTTGAGCTCAAATCCCAGCTCTGAGATGCTCTGGCTGTGTGATCTTGGGCTAGTTACCTAGCCTCTCTGAGTTTCAGTTTCTACATCTGCAAAAAAGGAGCCAACAACAGACCTACCTGTAAGTCTGCAGGGTTGCAGGCCAGGCAGCAGTACTCACTGAACTCACATGGCCCGTCTCCCCTCCAAGCCTTTCCCCGGGCTCCCTTCTCCCCATCCTCCCCAACTTTAGCAAAGTTGATGCATTGGCCAACTTTTTGTCCACTCCTGCCCTTTTCTACATGCTGTTCCCACAACCAGGAAGGCTGTTTTGGTCTTACCCCCCTTTTCTGGCCTTATCCCTCTCGCCCTGAAGACAGCTCAGCGACACCACTGGGCGGCCTTCCTTGATATTCCCTTCTGCATTCTCCCTGCCAGGCTGGCTCGGGGCCACTTCTCAGAGCTTCCCCAGCAGCCTCGTGGCACTGGTCCTTGTGACGGTCTCCCCAGCCAGACAGAACCCTCCTGCTCCTCCGGGCGCCCAGCAGCAGGGGAACGCGTGCTCACAGCAACCCGCACCGAGGCCCGAGGCCCTGATTTCTGGAGACAAAGGTGATTTGGGGCGAGCAGGGCTCCCCGGAAGCCCCCTCCCTCCTGCCCCAGCTTTATTTTGGTTCTAGAATTATTCCAGTCAGCATACTCGGTCCCCACCACGCCCATCCGGGTGCACAGTCAGCATTTCATGCAGTTAGAGGGAGGGATGGAAGGGGAAGAGAAGGCAGGCGAGTGAATGGTCTGCACAGCAGAGCCACTGGGGTGGAAGAGCGGGGGCTCTCCCCAGCAGCAGGGGCCCGCCAGCTGCGTGTCCCCCGGCCCTGGGCTGGCCTGGGCCGCGCACACCTCCTGGCGCTGGCCACACGGTGGGCAGCCCGGCCTCGGGACCGGGCTGCAGCTGTGTCAGGTGGGGAGAGCCACCACGCTGCCTCAGGTCCCGTGACCACCCTGGGCTCCCCGACATCACTGGGGGTAACTGGCTGGGCCTGGGTCTCCGTAGCCCACCAGGTCCAGAGGCAGCCAGCCTGAGGACCTACCTCTCACCTCCCTTCCCCCCATCCCTGTAACCCGGTGGGCCCCCCACCCCTCAGCTGCAAGGGGCACACAGCGCCTGCTTCTCTGGGGCTGCCTTCGGCGGCTTGGAGCTGCCTCAGTGACACCTAGAAGGCCATGCACGCCTTTCCTCCGAGACTCCTGTGGGTGTGTAACGGTCCAGCCCTTGGCTCCTGGGCAGGACTCCTCTGGGTTGCCATTCGCACAAGCCCTCACCATTCGCACAAGCCCTCACCGTTCGCACAAGCCCTCACCGTTCGCACAAGCCCTCACCGTTGGGACTCCACTGAAGCTACAACCTGCCGGCTTCTTCGCTTGCCCCAAAGCTCCCTCTCTGCCTTACAGGGTTCTCCTGAGGACTCTCCCCCAATAAACCCCTTGCCTGCGAATCTCGGGGTCTGCTTCTGGAATCAGCCTTGGGCAGCTGGTGTCCTGGGGGTCTGAACCAGGCTCCAGAGCCATCCCCCCTGCTGGCATTCAAGCCTGCCCCCCCCAACTCCATCCTGACCCCCTCAACTTCCCCTCACGGTCACCACTCAGGTCGCCCCTTCCTTGCAAGGCCCAGCCCAAGGCCTCGGGCTCCACTATATCCTCCCAGGTGCCTGCTGCCCACAGAGGCCTCTCCCATGCCCCTCGGCAGTCTGTATTCTGCCGCGCCATTGCCCACCAGCCCCCCCAGAGGCTGAGGCATCTCTCTTCCCCGCAGGGCCTGGCCTGAAGGGACACCAGCAAACGCCGTGGAGCCAACGCCTGAACACAAGGACCTGGCTCTGGGGCTCTTTGGGCCCCTGGGCCTTATAAGGGTTACAATTCTATTTCATAGAGGATGGCCCAGCGTCCCACATGGCCTGAGGGCCACTGACTGGCCTGGTCCCTCGGTCTCTCCTCCTGCCCAGAGACAGGCCCTTGTGTCCACGGCAGTAGGGTGAGAACTGCGTTTGTGACAGGGATGTTCTTACCCTGCCATGCTGCGGACGGGCCACTGGCCTGGGACACTCAGTTCTTTCCCTGACCCTCACAGCGCAGCTCCCATCTTGTCCCCGCGCTCCCCGGCCCCAGAGCCCTCCCCAGGTCTACGTGGAGGGGCCGCCATCCGCAAAGAGCAGATCACCAGGGCAAGGGGATCTTGTCTTCCCGACGTCCTAGGGGCTGTGCCTTGTTCGTGTCACTCCAGCCTGTGCCTTGCACAGCACCTGGCCCCCAAGACTCATGGTCCTTGTGCGTGGCCTCCCAGCAGGGATGGGATGTGGGGAGCTCTGAGAGGCCAAGGCCCCGCCAAGGCCAAGGGACAGGCCTGTTGGGGAGCTCAAAATGGGAGCACAGCGGGCCAATGCCTGGCTGCCCTCCCCGGGCCCTGGCCCAGCCACGGCTGGTCCTCAGTGGGAGACAACCAGCCAGGCCTGTTCCTCCACCGCAGCCTGGATAGAGGGACCAAGATGGCTCTTGGGGACTCCACCGGGGGACCCCAGCGTTCAATGGTTCCAGCCAGACTACAGAGAAGGGTGTTGGAGCTGAGTTCACGCCGGGCTCCGGTGCCCACCCGGGCCCTGCCCTGGCTGCTAGTTTCGCCGGACAGGGTGCCACATGGACACGGGCCTGCGCAGCGTGGCCAGCATCTGGTTCCAGTGCGTGGTGCCCATGCCACTGGCCGACGGCCCAATGATGACATGGCCTACGTTGTCCCCACGGCCATCACTGCTGCTCTCAGCTACCGTCACACGGAGAGACAGGTCCTGGGGAGGAAGTGACATGGGTGCTAGGGACCAGGGGCAGTGCCAGAGGTCCCCCATGGCCCCCAGGCCCCAGCGGGGTGCCAGGCATGGCCCCGTGAATCCTCACCTCTGACCTGTCTAACCTCACAGCCCAGATGTAAATGCTGGCCTCAGCACTTCCTTACTGCGTGACCTTGGGCAGTGACTTGGGCTCTTCCTACCTCAGTTTCCCCATCTGTAAAATGGTGATAATCATAGTTCCCACCTGTTCTGGGAACAAAATGAGTTAAAACGTGTAAAGCACTTAGAACAGTGCCCGCACACCATCAGAGCATTATAGATGTCTGTTGTTAATCCTGAGATAACCATATGTTGGACTCATAACAGGAAGGGGAAGAACTTGCTTGAGCTCAAAGTGGTGAAGCTGAGACTGGAACCCAGCCTGACTTCTCTCCTTCCCCTCCCCCCCTCCCCCTCCCCTCCCCCCACCTCCGGTCCCAGGAAGTGTCTCGCCCTAGGAGGCTGCAGAGTAGGAGTAGTGGCACTAGAACACCCAGGGAAGCAGGGGGCAGATGGGTGGCCTGTCCCGTGAGGGTGGCAAGGCAGGACCAACCAGGGATGCTGAGATGTTTTTTTGGATTCCGAACACCGAGAGTGCGGCAGAGTTCTGGGCTTTCAAATTCAGGCCGGCTATCCCAAGAGGCGAGATTAGGGGGTTTCTGTACAGCCCCAGGGCCAAGGGGCAAGTTTTGGCTCAAGGCACAAAAGGACTTTCTCACGTGGTCAGGAATGCCCAAGGATGGAAGGAGGGAGTGAGGGAAGGTGGTGAGCTCCCCATCTTCTGAGGCATGCAAGCTGGGCCACTTCTGTCGCCCAGGGCACATCCTCTGCAGTCCTCCCACCCTTGGCCTGTGATATCTGTGCTGGGAGGGGGTCTCCCTGGGGCACATCGCCTGCTGAAGGCCAGTGGGGTTCTGGGGAGCTCCACAGGGCCTCTGTAGGCAGGACCTCGGGAGATTTAGGGCCAGAGCTCTGGGCGTTGGGTCAGTCCTGGCTCATCCCTAGTCCTTTGCAGCTTCCTCCACCGGGAACTGTCTTCCCACAGATCTCAGCTTAGCTACCCCCACCTGCAGAGGCCTCCCCTGACTGCCAAGGTCTGGCACGCTCTTAGTGGATGGGAATTGTCTGGAGACTTCCCTGCCTGTCCCTTGTGAGCGCCAAGGAAGCAATTCCCATGTCCCCAGCACCCACCAGAGGGCTGGTACCTAGTAGGTGCTCAATACACGCTTCTCGACTAGAAAGGTGATGCCTTAAGGCAAACCATCACCCCCTGCAGGAGCTCTGAGGAGATAGACTGGAGGGGATAGAGGGGCCCACCCCCTGCACCATCCCCCCTCACCTGGAGCACGATGGCTGGCACTGAGAAGATCATGGCTTCATTGAACACTGGGTTAGGGTCGTCCCTCTTCACAGCCGTCTTCTTTTTGCTCATCTTCCTCCCATCCTGCAGCAGGTACACCTTGACGAAGGGGTCTGTGGGCGGGGAGGGGGGGTGGGGGTGAGAGCCAGTGCGACACTCACTTGGCATAGACCTGCCCGGTCACAGCGGCTCACCGGCCACTCTCTCCTGCAGTCCTGCCATCAGTCCTTTATTGCGTTCCCATTTTACAGATGAGAAAACCGAGGCTCACGCGCGAGTCAGGAGAAGAGCTGGGCTTTGGACTCTGGCAGCCGGCCCACCAGCCCGCACGAGTGCTCCCCTCACGTGAGGCTCTGGGGAGCTCAGCAGACCCACCAGTTTTCATTCTATAAATGGCCCAAATGCAGATGTCAGCCCCGAGTCACCCGGCGCCTGCTTAGTGGAGCCTGACTCAAGGACATGCAGCTCTGGAATCACGAGGTGCTGCCTGCTCGTCACTTACCACCCACTGGGTGTCCTTGCTGCACCTGCCTGGACCCGGGTCCCCCAGGCTCCCAGTCAGCCTCCTGCAGCCCTCAGTCTCGGGGCTGAGGCTCCTGCAGACATGACGCATCAGGTCCTGCCTGGCACCCACACCATCTCGGTGGCCCTGGTCCCCGTTTGGGATCTGGGATGCGGTCCAGCCTCCGGGAAACGCCCACCTTGTTTTCATACCAGTGCCCCAGCCTCCTGCTCTCAGACTCCCATCCCTCCCCCACAGGGGCTCCCTGCCAGCCTCTGTGGTTCCCATGTTTCCCCAGCTAGATTAATCTTCCCACTGTGCATGGCTCCTGAGCCCAGCCAAAGCCAGGGGTGGGGGGCCTGGCACTGTGCCCTACACCTGCTGATGCCTCCAGGTGCCCAGGGCTTAGCAGCTGGGCCATGGCTCCCACCTGCCCCACGGAGGAGCCAGGCAGCCAGGAGGGCCTTACCCGCTGTGGTCTTGTCGTTGGTCCAGATGAGATTCTTGGCTTTCACCACGACCACTGTAAGACGCTCGGCCGTTGGGAGGTAGCTGAGGGACAGCAGGATCTCGCCCACAGCGTCGGCGGCCTGGAGGACAGGCGAGTGACTCAGAGGGCTTCTGCCCCTGGACTTGAGGGGCCCAGGGAAAGGCAGAAGCTTCCTTCTCCACTGAGAAGCTGCTGCTCTTGGGGGCCCTTACACCAGGGCACCAGGCTGGTGGGATTGAGAAAGGGACCCCTCTCCCACTCCACAGCGCCATCCCTGCCTTGTACCGGGTACGGGTCCTGCCTTGGAAGGAAGGCCAGAGGTTGCCTGTCAAATGCAGCAACAAAATGCAGTTATGTTCCCTCATTCCAGACCACAGAAAACATTCTCCGGTAGTAGCACTTACAGGTCCAGGTGGACTGGAATTAGTAGATCATTTGCTTAAATAACAGCGATGCTGCCTAAGCACTGCTACATTTACGACGGTAAACTGCAGCTTGGCCTCTGTCTGAAATAACTCACCTGAGGGCCAGAGGAGTACTTCCCTAACAGAAGCTCTACAGGAGTAGAGCTTCTAAAGGTTTGGTGGTAGGAGCAGTAGAAGGGCTGTAAACAGTGGTCAGGGTGCCTTTCAGTTGCATGCAGTAAACTGAGTTTCCTTGAGTGTGGCTCAGCTCTTTCTCTAATCTAAAGATGCTGGTGTTCAGGCTGTTGCGAGGACAGTGGATCCCTCCTCTGAAGTGTACATATGGCGCTGTCCTCAGGCACAGGCAGGAGGGAGGGCTTACCTTGTTCTGGTCCTGTAGGTAGAGCCAGCCGCCGAAGGGCTGCAGCGGGAGGTCAAGCACAGAAAGCTTCAGCTCCACCACCCCTGTGCTCACATTCCGCTCATCTTCATCGATGCCAAACACGGAAAACCGCAGGCTCTTCTCCTCCAGGGCTGCAGGGTCCAGGGGGATGGAGAACTTCTCGTCGAAGAAGATGGAGTAGGAGTTCCTCTGGATCTGCAGAGAGAAAGAGCAGTGGAAGGAGGTCCAAAGCTGGGGAGGAGGTGGCAGCCGGATGCCTGCGAGGCCACGGCAGGGAGTAAGCACTGGATGGGGTGTCTGGAGACCTGGGCTAGTGTCTTGGCTCAGCTGTCCCCCCACTGCAATGCCAATCCTTCCTTTGGTGGCTCAGCCCTGATGATATAAAAGCCCCCTGTCCTCTTCTCAGTGGTGGCCAATCTAGTGGCCTGGCATTCGAAGCTTCCACAAGCTGACCCCAACTAATTCCCATCCTCAGTGCCCATGGGTCCACAGAACCCTTGCAATGTGCCGGCTGAGCTGGCCATCTTTCTTGCACGTGTTCAAGTCCAGCCCTGGGCCAGGCATGCAGTGAGTAGGGATAGCTGTCTGTGAAGTTGAGAGTCACTGATGTCCCATCCCGCATGGGGCCTGGCCTAGGACTCTCTGAAACGTTATTGGGGTGGATGGACCGATGGAATGACGAGGCAAGGCTGGGCAGACTCTGTTTCTAAGCCTAGTCCTGCTGGTGGGCGCCACTGGCCTCTTCCCCAGGAAGCCGTGGGTGGGCCCTCTGGGAAGGTGCACTTGTGGGCACTGATCCCCCTTCCGTGGGGGGCTGCTTTGGTCACTGCCTGGCGATATTTTAAGAGAGGAGATCTCATCCCTGGCACCTCGCCTGATGCCAGGGGGCTGCCCAACCTGGGGGCAGCCACCCACTCACTGGGATTGGCTGGGCTGTGATGCTAAGAAGCCTGCCTTCTTGGGGATAAATCTGTCGGTACCTCCAGATGCCCTGAGCTGCACTCTTCGGTCACTGTCTGGGCTGGAAAAGTCTCTTCTTACCTTGCGCCCTGGGAGCTACATCCCCTACCCAATCATCTGCTTGAGAGCCAAGGGCGACCCTTCCTTCCTGGGATAAAGCCCACCTCCTGATCCTGACCCTGACATTCAGGCTTTTCACGATCTTTGGCCCTAAATTCCTTCCTTTGGCCAAATTAGCCCCTTGACTGTCCCCTGCCCATAGGAGCGCAGGCGCCCTGACGATCCATTCTCTGTACGCTGCACTTTATGAGCACATGGAGACCCCTGGGGGTGGAGTCCTGGATCTCCTGCTCACATTGCTGGGGTTGTCGTGGGCAAAGCACTTTCCTGAGCCTCAGTTTCCTCATCTATAAGATGCCCTCAATCCATCCCCCATCACTGGGGCTAATGAGCGGGTCGCAGATGCGTTGGGCTCTGCGAACCAGGTTCTCAGCATACATCAGGCCGTGGTGGCTGCTGTCAACGTGCTGCCTCAAGGGATGTGTCCAGAACCGCCCAGGTCCTCCAGGCAGCTGAGGCCGCGGGCAGCGTGGATCTGGGCTCAACGGGAACACTTCGTGGTCCTGACGGACGACAGTCCATTGAGCGCTTACCAAGGACTGGGCTAAGGATTTTGCATTTCCTGAAGCGCTCTGATGCCCACTTGACAGATGGGAAAACTGAGTCACAGAGTGCTTAAGTGACTCACCCAAAGTCACACTTCTAGGAAGTAGGGAACCAGGATTTGAACCCAGGCAATCAGGCTCCAGGGTCCCGCACCTAACCACCCACTGGGCTGCCTCTCTGAAGCTTGGCCTCCCCTTCTCGGCCCTACGTACGCCCTGGTGGTTGGTTCTAGACCCACCTAGAGTGAGGGGGGCAAGGGTGGGGCAGGAGAGAAATGACAGTCTCCACCTCTTGAGGGGCAGCCAATGTCAGCACAGGAAACAGGACTTGGACACGGGTGGGTCTCTGAGGGAGCCAGAGCCACTTGACCGCAGGATCCTCCTGCCCTGGTCACAGCCCGTGCTGGGCAGCAGGGTGTCTCACATAGACCCCTCTCTCTCTCAGCAAGGGGGGCGGAGCACGGAGGGGTATCCTGGGGGTGTGCTGGGTCCCTCTCCTTGCCCCTCCCGGCTTATTCTGCACCCTTCCCCCTGCTTTCGGCCCCAGGGGCTGACCTCCATGGGCTGCACCAACAGGCTCCCTAGGCCTCTGGCTTCCGGTGGGGTCAGCCAGTAGGGGTCACTGGAGGGAAACCAGAGGTCGGAGGGAGGTCGGGGTGCTTATTCCTCCAGGTCCTTCTCGTGCTGCGAGCAGACGGCGCCTCTTGGCCAAAGGGCACAGCGCCTATCAAGGTGGCCCTCTGCATACACTGGTCTTTAGGCAACCTCGCGTTCCCCTCATCCCCTCAGGCCAGGGTACCACGCCATCCCTGAGGTCACCCCCCCCCCCACAGCATTATAACAGTCCTGTTATTAAGCTGTCCCCAAATTAGCCAACATGAGCTTGTCATCCCTTCCCTGCCAGGTCCCCAAGTTGACACAATTGACAGATGGACAATTACCACACACTGGATTCATGTGGCAGGACTGCTGAGGACTGCACACAATGGGAGCCTGCAGGTGGAGGCCCCAGACTCCCAGTTCTGTCCTCCCTATAGCCAGCACCTTCCTGCTCCGGGATCAGCATCCAAATCTGCTCTCTAACGCCATCCTCAGATTCTGCCTGGCCCTGCACCCCTGCCTGCCTGGGCAAGGCTCCTGAGAGCCCCGGGCACACGGCTGCCCCGCCCTCCCAGCCCCCACTTACCCGGGAAATGCCCACGATCTGCTCATCCGGCAGCAGGCTGACGCTCATGGAAGCAGGACTCGAAGCTGGCTTCCTCCCGCTCCAGGAGGTCCTTGCCCTGCAGCACAGCCACGTGGAGGGTGTGGGAGGCGGCATCGTAGTCCATGCTCACCTCCACCTGGCCCAGCGTGAAGTCCTGCCCGAAGGTGTTGCTCACGGAGGAGATGGAGTTCAGGGAGTCGGCCGACTGGGATTTTCGGAGGGTCCCGTAGGGGGCCAGGTCCAGCTCACGGCCCATCAGCTCCAGGGGTCCCAGCTCGCTGATGCTCTCAAAGGTGTCCTCAATGCTGAGGCTGCCTTTGCGACTGGGTGGCCCCCTAGCGCTGGCCCGCTGGGCATTCCAGGCAGGCACTCTCTGGGGGTGAGAAAAAGGGACATGGGAGCATCGAAAGGGCAATAGGCATGGTCTTGAAGAGACAGCAAAGAGATACGGTAAGCCCTGTTCATGCAAGGCACCTCCAAGTTCCCCTTTCGCAAAAACAGGGCATGCCTTAGTTAGGAAGTTCCTTCTTTATTGTTATTTCATGTCAGTTTTCTCTCCCTAACCAGGAAGTAAGAGAGCTTTTTCTCAAAATGTTTATTTATATGGACTGAGTTTCATACATAAAGATGTTCACTGCAGTGATGTTTATAAAAAGGAAAAATAGTTAGCAATCTAAGTGTCCAGCAGAAGGGGAACGGGTAAGAAAACTAGAGTACAGATACTCAATACATGACAGAGCAGCCTCAAAGGAAGTTTACAAAAATGTCTACCACATGAGGAAGATTTCAAGTTGGATAACACTAATATTCAAATTTTTCTTTTCTGTCAATTGACCTTGGGATTTGAGAAAACAAAAACCTTTGTACTGTAAGCATCTCCCATGTTGGTACATAATCTTCATTACCATAATTTTTAATGGTCCCCTTAATTTGCCATTGAGTGGATCGCCATAGTTTATTTTACTATTCCCCTACAGTTGGACGTTTATATTGTTTTTAATTTTTCACAAATATAAACAATGCAGCATTGAATAGCTTTCCTTTTTTTTTTGGCCGCGCTGCACGGCATGCAGGATCCTAGCTCCCTAACTAGGGAACGAACCCGTGCCCCCTGCAGTGGAAGTGCAGAGTCTTAACCACTGGACCTCCAGGTAAGCCCCTTGAATAGCTTTCTTAAAATCTTGACTTAGAGGACATAGTCCTTTTTTTTTTTTTTTAAATCTATTTTATTTATTTTTTATTTTTGGCTGTGTTGGGTCTTCGTTGCTGTGCATAGGCTTTCTCTAGTTGCTGCGAGTGGGGGTTACTCTTTGTTGCGGTGTGTGGGCTTCTCATCGCGGTGGCTTCTCTTGTGGAGCACGGGCTTTAGGCATGTGACTTCAGTTGTTGTGGCACATGGGCTCAGTAGTTGTGGCTCTCGGGCTCTAGAGCACAGGCAGTAGTTGTGGCGCACGGGCTTAGTTGTTCCACGGCACTTGGGATCTTCCCAGACTGGGGATCGAACCCGTGTCCCCTGCATTGGCAGGCGGATTCTTAACCACTGTGCCACCAGGGAAGTCCTGAGGACATAGTCCTTTTGAAAGCTTTTGATACATGTTTCCAAAATGCTCTTTGGAAAAGTTGTTCCAATTTACAGTCCCTCCAACTGAGCGTGAGATAATTCCTTCCAAAACCCCAAATGAGTGAGCATGTGGGACCTTTATCTGGTAACAGATTCTGGCTGTGCTCTCTGGAACTCTACATGATGTTAGAAAAATTCTCTGCCAGTGTTAAGTGATGAAGCATTTAGCAATATATAGAGAGCCCTAAAAATGTTTATACTCCCTGATACAGCAGTTTCACATCTGGGCATTCATTCAAAGTACGTAATCTCAAATGAAGACAAAGTTTTACATGTAAACCATTTACTGCATTATTTATAGTGGCATTTAGTAAACCATGGCACATACATAAAAAGGAATCTTAGGCAGCCATTAAAATAATGTTTACAATCAACAATATGAGAAAGTGCTTCCGTTTTACGTGAGATGAAAAGGGTAGGGTATAAAATTCTCTGTAGAGATGACACACATTGTGTAAAAACTATGCATGGAAAAAATACCGGGGGGGAGGGGCCTAGATTTAAAATATTGGAAAGAAATAAATCAAAATGTTAATAGTTTGAAGACAATTCACAGTTGCTTGCCTCTGGGTGGTGACATTTGGGGAGGTTTTTCTTCTTATTTTTGTTTTCCTGTAATTTTCACAGGATGGTGTTTTAAATTGAAAGCATTCATTCATTCGCCAAGTATTCATGGATTACCTAGCACTGGGCTATGCTGGAATGTGGAGGAGGACAAGGGTCCCTGTTGGCAGGAGGAAATTAACCAGGAGGGAGTGAGCAGGGGAGGGAGTGGGGGCCAGTCCTGAGAGTGGACGGTTGGGGCATGGGGTGTGCAGTCCAGTGGGCACCCATGAGAACAGAAGCCTCACCTTCTGCCGGGCCTCTGCGTAGCTCTCACCATACTTCTGCTGAAGGTACCTGTAGTCGTAGTTTGGGAACGGGGAGGGGCTGGGGAAGCTCCCCGACGTCCAGAGCTTCCACAGGCTCACAGCTGCAATTCCCAGCAGTGCCAGGGCCCCGGCAGCATAGACACCCACTTCCCAGTCAGGGGGGCTCTTGATGACTGCAAGGCAAGAGCAGAGCAGTCTCTCGTTAATGGGCACTAGGACCCCTCAGTTGTTACACATTCCCACCCAGTGAGCCTGTAGTTCAGCACTGATTTGCTTTTTCATTGAAAAAGTATCTATTGAGTGTCTACTATGTCAGGTTCTGTGCTGGGTGCTGGGGATCCAGTGTTGAACAAGCTATACACCCTCCGATATCTGCTTTTAGCTCCTTTCCACAAAAACATACATTACTATCAGGAGTGACACTTGGGTAGAGCAGATGAAGAGCTGTGAACAATGGTTAAATATTCCTTAGGCTTTAAACAGGTAGGGTTTTTTTTTTTAATTAATTTTTTATTTTTGGCTGCACTGGGTCTTTGTTGCTGTACAGGGGCTTTTCTCTAGTTGAGGTGAGCAGGGGCTACTCTTCGTTGCAGTGCACAGGCTTCTCATTGTGGTGGCTTCTCTTGTTGCAGAGCACGGGCTCTAGGCACGCGGGCTCAGTAGTTGTGGCTCACGGGCTTAGTTGCTCTGCGGCACGTGGGATCTTCCCGGACTAGGGTTCGAACTCATGTCCCTTGCTTTGGCAGGCGGATTCTTAACCACTGTGCCACCAAGGAAGCCCCAGATGGGGTTTTTCTTGCCTCTTTGAGTTCTCTCTACCTTCAGAGGACTTCTGCTTCCAGATAATCAATGCAGCCTGTTGGGATCTGAGGAAAGTGGAAGGGAACTTGGGGGAGAAAAAGAAATGACCCCCTTTTTGCCTCAGACCTCATCTAAAACAATCCAATGTCCATCAATTGATGAACGGGAAAATAAAATGTAGTACATCCATACAATGGAATATTATTCAGCAATGAAAAGGAATGAAATGATACACGTTATAACATGGATGAACCTTGAAAACATCAAGCTAAGTGAAAGAAGCCAGTGCCCCAAGACCATATGTTGTATGATTCTATTTCTATGAAATGTCCAAAAGAGGCAAATCTATACAGACAGAAAGTAGATTAGTGATTGTCAGGGGCTGCCAGGGGTTGGGGGGAATAGGGGGAAATGTGGAGTATGGGGTTTATTTTTGGGGTGATGAATATATTCTAAAAGTTGATTGTGCTGATGGTTGCGTAATATACTGAAGCCCACTGAACTGTACACTTTAAGTGAGTGAACTTATGGCGCGTGAGTTTTATCTTGATAAAGCTGTTACCAAAAAGCAAACAAACAAAAAACTCAGCCAGAAGTGAGAGGTGGCTGTAGGCTGGGCAGGGCTTGGGGACAAATCCAGATGCTCAAATGCGTTCTGTCCGCGGATGCTTTAACAACCTCACTTACCTGAGCCTCACTGTCCCCAAACGGTAATTAACTACCCCCTCAACTGTGTTGGGTAAGTCCTCACCTAGCACGGAGCTTGGCCCACGGCAGAACCATAAATGTTAAGTCACTCTTCTGGGAAACCTGGCTCTGCATTCCCAAAAGAAGCCAATGAGACACAGTAGGATTCGTTTTGCCGAAGATCGCACTGTTGGCAAATATAATTCTCTAAACCATTCTCAGTGTTGCCTCTATACTCGATTCAAATGGGGAAACTGAGACACACAAGAACTTGCCCAAGGTCACAGAGCCAAGAAGGGGTGGCCCTGGGATCCCAACACTGGCGGCCAGATTCCAGAGCAAGCAGGGGTAAAAACCACTGCCCCACCCGGCCTCCACCCAGCACGGTTCCCTAGCAGCAGGGCGGAGAGATGTGGGGAGGGTGTTTCAGGGTGGAGATTTCTCATCACACAGCCACTGAGCACCTACTATGTGTGAGCGCCCTGCGGAGCGGGTCAGCCCCAGGCCGAGTCCCTGTCCTTAATAAGTGGCTCACGGTCTAGTGGGTGGGGTGGGCAGATAAATAGACAAAAGAGTGATGGGGGTCGTGATGAGAACAGCCCAGGAGGGCTTCCCAAAGAGGGATGCCTAAGCTGGGATATGCAAGAGTAGCAAGAAGTGTGCCGGCCAAGGCGCCAGGCACCAGGAGTTTACGGAAGGAAGAGGAGGGTGTGCAAAGCTCAGAGCCTTCAGAGCACCCAGTGAGAGAGAGGGAAGGGGGCATTTGGGGATGGAGGGGCCACTGCCACTGCTCCCCAAAGCCTGCGTAGGGAGGAATCATCCAGCAATGGGAGGCCCCAGCCGGGCCCTGCTCTGCTGAGCCCAGCCAGCTCCAGCCAGAATCTACCATACTTGCTCACCCCAGAGAAGGGCAGGGCCCAGCCTTCAGCCCTGGCATTTACGCAGCACTTAGCACCCTACGAGTTCCCTACCTCCACTTTCTAGAGGAGAACTGAGGCGGATAGCAGTTAAAGAGCACATCTGTTGGGTTGGCCCAAAAGTTCGTTCGGGGCTTTGGGCCCAGCACCCACACACACACACACCCGAACGAACTTTTTGGCCACCCCAATATTTATGGGCTCAAGGCCACAGGGGTGAGAAATGGAGAGCGTGGTGCAGGTGCTTTGGCTCCCTGAGGCCACCTCACCTCCCTGGCTCCAGTCTCCTCATCCAGAAAGAGGAGATGACACCAAAAACATCCCCATCCAGTGGTTCTACCCCAAAGGAATTGATTCTAAGGGAAAAAATCCCAACAAGTTTTATGTCTGGAGTGAGTCATCGAGTCTGTATTTATAACAGCAGAAATCTGGAAGCAGCCTGAAGGTCCGAGCAAGGGTGCCTGTGGTGCTGCCTCAGGAGGGGCTGTCACTGGGCTTTGAGAATGGCAGTTGAGGCCATCAGGATGTCACCGTGGCAATGCAGAGAATCGTTTCAGGCATTGTTAAGAGGAAAAAAAAAAAAAACAGAAAACAATCCCCAACATGGTATAAGCACACGATTTTGATGTAAAACTCACGCAGCGTGTGGGCAAGGGCTGGGCGGGCCAGGGGGGATGGGAGGAGCCAGAGATGCGGATGGAGGGATGGCGAGCAAACCTGTTTACTCCTGACTTCTGTTGCGAGAATGTAAATTGTGGTATAAATAAAACCACAACAAAGAGCTACCGGGGGCCCAGGGCCAAGACCTGGCCAGGCTCTCAGGAAGTCCTGGGAGTCTGGCGAATAGGGGATGGGACGGGAACGTACCTGGTGCCTGGAGAGTGAAGTGCACGTGCGGGGGAGTTGGGGGGGGGGCTCCCACCTAGACACACACACAGCCCCAGCCAGCTCACAGGGGCTTGGGTGCTGCCAGGGGGCGGGCCAGGGCCCGGGCACAGCGTCTGCATAGGCGATGGGCACAGCAAAGTGGCAAAGCAGCACCAGGCTCCCCTGAGAGTGAGGATCCGGGGGCTGAGGGCCTGAAGCCAGCACCCTGGCTGGCATAAAAGGGGGGCAGGACCAGGGACACGAAAGGAAAAACCCCAGCAAGCTGACATGAAATGATGACAGTTAATGCTCATTTATTTACTCATTTTGTTGCGTACCAGCCTCTGGAAGGTATGAGAAGAATTCCCCAGGGAAGTGAGATCTGAGCTGAGACCAGAAATGAGGAAGGAGGAATCTTAGTAATAATTGTTCCCTTACTATTTTCCATTCGCCAGGCTCTGTCCCAAACACTTCATGTATACTAACCCACTGAGTCCTCAGAACCACCCTGTGAGGAAGGTTCTATTATCATCCCCATTTTACAGACGATGAAGCTGAGAGATAGAGGAGCTATTCGCTGCCAGACAATCTGGCTCCAGATCTGTGCTCAAAATCTCCACACCAGTCTCAAGGCCTTAGCCAGGCAGAGGCAGTTCCCAAGGGAAGGGAACAGTATGTGCAAAGGCCCGGAGGTCCGAGAGAGCTGTGTTCAAACTGTTGGGCACTTCACACATGTTAGCTCATTGAATCTTCCCAGCAGTCCCTGAGGCAGGCCGCATTGCCCCCATTTTACAGATGAGTAAGTGGAGGCTCAGAGAGATTTCATCACTTACTGATGGCCACGCCAGGGCCTGGACCAAGACCTGTGAACCTGCAGGTGAAAACTGAAAATTCCTGGCTGGGAGTTGGGAAAGGCGGTTCCCCCTGGGCTGGCTGGGGTCTGAGCTAGGGGAGGAGCTGGAGTGATGGGGAGCACCGGCCTGGGAGTCAGGGGACCTGGGCCCATGTCCTGACCCTGTTACTTACTTAGTCACTGTCCCTTTCCTTTGCTGAGCCTGCCTTCTCCCACCTGTAAATGGGGAGGGGAACGTAAGGAGAAAAGATGGCGAGGGTACTTCAGTTCTGACACCATCCATCGTCAGCTGGAGTGTGCCTGGTGTCTTGAGGCTGGTCCCAAGCTCAGTGCCTGCAGGGGCACACACGAGGAGAAGGTGGGAGCTGCCATCCCTGGACTGGGCGACCTCTGAGTTTAATGTCCTGTGGATCTAACATCGACCTTCCTGGGTTTCCTCGCCTTTGGCTCCAGGAATGGCCCCAGGGGAGTGGATTCCGCATGACAGGCTCGATCTTAGGAAGTAGCAGCACATGGGCCTCCTGGGCGATCCCCTCAAGTCCTTCCACCGGAGCAGAAAGACGAAGAGACCTCAGACTGGCCCCAACCCGGCGTCCCCAAGGCTGTGTGATCTTGGGCAACTCACTGACAGTCCTTACCAGTAAAACAGGGCCGTGACTGGTGTCCCACTGACATCCCCCACCCCAGGCCCGGTGGGAGGGTCCCGTGAGATGGCCCGTTTGCCGCGGGAACTCACCGCTCAGGTGGTATTCTGCCACGTCCACGGCCATGACGCCCACCGCAGGGGCTGAGACTGGAAGGGAGAGGAGAGTCAGTGGAGGGGGCTTCAGAGGGTCATCAACCCCACCCCCAGCTATGGCCCAGGTGCCCATCATCCAGCTCACACTCAGGTGGAGGGGGCCTGGGCAAAAGTAGTGTTCTTTTTATTCTTTCATTTTTATTTTTTGGCTGTGCTGCGTGGCATGCAGGATCTTAGTTACCTGACCAAGGATCGAACCTGGGCCCTCCGCAGTGGAAGTGCGGAGTCCTAACCACTGGACCGTCAGGAAAGTCCCAGTCCCTAAAATAGCAGTTTAAAAAAATGGTGTTTAAAGCTCTTTTCAAGCACTCTGAGACCTCATTTCAGGGTTGCCAAACACAAAAACACAAGACACCCAGTGAAACGTGAATTTTGGATTCGTTTTTAGTAGAAGTATGTCCAAATATCGCACGGGACATGCTTATACTGAAATATTATCCACTGTTTATCTGAAGCTCAAAAGTTGCTGGCATCCCGTATTTGTACTTGCTATATCTGGCAACCCTGCTTCACTTCCATCCTACCAACAACAGGCTGACCAGCAGCAACTCTGTTACTCCTTAGAGTGGCCCCTGAGGGTGTTCCCTAAGGCTGACTTCAAATGCTTTTGTTTAAATTGGACCCGAAATGCTGCATTTCTACAATATTCTATTATCAGTTCTTTCTCTGCTTGGGATGGTTTCCTCCCCACCCTCCGCTCCCAAGTTTTATGAACCACTGAAGGTTTGAGAGGTTTGAAGGTTTAAGTTGTTCTAGAAAGGTCTAGAAGCTCATACAAGCCATCACCTGCCCAGGCAACTGCTTACAGGTTTATTATTTTTGTTGCTAAGAAGTAAACTGGCTCCCAGACATGTTCTAAATGGGGTGCGGGGTTGAAAAAGGGAGGCTAGGATGAGCTGTATGGATCTCAGCTCAAGGGACACGGAGGACAGGACGGCCCCCACGCTAACCTCTGCGTTCCCTCGCGGTTCAGAGAGGTGGTTATAAACAGGTAAGATGGGGTACACGGGGCGGTGGCGGGGGAGACTGGCAGAGTGTCCGTCCACCCAAGGGCAACTGCTTTTCTGTTCCCGCGGGAACGCCAATCCAGCCTGGCTGGATCTTCTGAAAAGCCAGATACCGGTATTTTTTAACATGCAGTTTCTTGATTTTTAAATGTTGCAACCAACTCACAAAAAATGTAAACACTACTGGGTAGAGAGGAAAAGGGTCCTGGATGGTGGCTAGCCTGTTTGCAACTCCTCGAAGGATTGTGTGGGCTCCCTTTGGGACTGGGGTCAAATCAGGGGATGAGCATTTTCTAGAATCCTGGGGTTCTCCCCAGTTTGTAGCTCTGGAGTCAAGAAGCTGGGGTGCCTTGATCCAGACAGGGTTATCCGGCACATGTGGGAGTGCCGTAGGTCCCAGGACAGGAGGCCCCGAGAAGCAGGGCGGAACAGGGCCCTGGGGCAAAGCCCTGCCAGGTGCACAGACAGCTCCTTGCTCCCAGCTCCCCGGAGGATGCCCCAACTCCCACAGTGAGATGTGGGTTGTCATGGTGATGGGAGGGAGGCGGTAACCTGGACTGGCTTCACCCATGCCCATTCAAGTGGAAGCTCATTGCTGGGACCTGCTGAGATCATAAGTACCTTGCTAGGCAGCCCTTACCAAGCCCTAAGCACTTTGCATGTATATTACCTCACATATGACCTACCTCTAACAGCCCCTTGAGGTAGGTGCTATCACTACCTCTGGTTTGTGGAAGACAGTCATGAGGCAAGGAGGTAAAGTCATTTGCCCCAGGCTACACAGCTAAGAAACTGTTCAACCCAGGTCACGTGTTTCCACGCTCCCTAACCCCTGTGCCTTACTGCGGGGGGGTGGCATATGGATTCAAAAGTTGCCTGAGAACCCGCAGGCCAAATTAGGCACTGTGTACAAGCCCAAGGTGGCCCTACTTCGTGGCAGAAGGGAGGCTGGATACACCAAAACACACATGTTAACATGAACACACATGTCCCAGTCTGCCTCTGCCTTGCTGGGAATCTGATCATGCCATCAGCTTTCTTTCCTGTTTCTCTAGCACAGGCTGACTTCCTGCACGGGGACAGCCCATGCCAGCAGCACACTAGAGTGGGTGGGCTGGGTACACCCCTGCGGCAAGTTCCTGTGGCTGGGGACAGAACCCCATACCTGCTGTATCTATCAGACCCCTGGCTGTCGAGGGGCCCCCATCTCGCCAAGGCTGGTCCAGCTCAGACCCCAGACTCCCACACTGCCTACCTTTCCCCCTCCCCTCATCACAACACCCTGGGAGCTGTGCTTTCAGTGAAGGTGTGAATGACTCTAGGCTCACCGAGGCCAGAAGGTCCCGCAGATGTGCCCTGGGAACGGGAGAAGCCAAAGCACATCTGCCTGAGAGGAGGGAAGAGAGAACTTGGGGGAGATGTCGAGGTTCCTGGGATGGGGCAGCAGCCTGAGCACAGCTCTGAAGCCCAGATCTGCCCCCTCTGTAAAATGGGGCTTAAGATGGCCTTATCAGGGTGTCAGGAGGGAGGAATGAGAAGTGCAGTGGGGCTTTTTGGCACATCTTAGCTGCTGTGCTTCCTCGCCTGGCAATGGTCCGAAAGGCCCCTGAACCCCTACTTTGAGCAGTGGAATTGTGTGGGCAGCACTGCCAGCCTGCAGATGTGTTATATTTGTCTTAAAGTGAGTTACCAACATTTAAAAATTGGGAAATTTCCCATTAAAAAATGGATTGCTTAAAAAAAAAAAAAGGATAGGTTTCCAGCTTCCCGTTAAAAGTAAGATTTGGGAACAGTGGGTCTGTATACCCTGCCACCCCCACCCCCCACCCCCAACAGCCAGAGCTGGAGCTGAGTAGGCTCTGTCCCTCAGACGGGGCATCTGCTCTTCCGGTCTGGCACCTGCTACCCTTCCATTCACTTCCAGAACCTGCTGGCCCCTGGAAGCATCTCTATTCATGAGCCTGGTAAGCAGGCTTTTGGATGAGCTAGGGGAGGTTCAGAAAGGTTAAGTGACTTGCCCAAAGCCGCACAGCCAGCAGTGGTAGAGCTGGGCCTGCCACCCCATCCAGCACCTCTTCTATTAGTAGCCACAGCCCCTGTGCAAAGGACTTCATGTACGTCTTCCCCATGGCCTCGCCCAAGACCCCTAGGGGGCAAATCCTGTTATTATCCCCACTCCACAGAGGAGGAAAGTGAGGCTCAGGGAAGGGCAGTGAATTTGCCCAGGGTCACCCAGCCAGTAAACGGAGAGCTGAGACCGAGCCAGATCTGGCTCTGCGGCAGGCGCTCTTCTTAGTGGCTTTACTTTCTATCCCTGAGACCCCCTGACTCCATTTCACCCAGTACTGACAACCTCAGCAGACTCCCACTGGCAGCCTGGAGGTTTGCCAGGCAGAGGGGTTGCAGCTTCAGCTTGGAACAGGACGCTGACGAGGCACATCCGAGGCCAGGGCAGCCTCCGACCAGAGCTTCCCTGCATTTCTGACACACAGGAAATGGGGCACCGCAGGGGTGGGTCAGAGCTGCCCCAAACCTTCATCTGAGCCCCTTCCTGGCACCCTTCCTCACTCCATCTATTCATTCTGGCCCCAAATCCCCAAACCCTAAATTGCATGGTGCTTGCTCACTGAAAACAGCTCTGGGTTCAAATGCTGGCTTAACCATACCTACCCGGCAATGCATACCTCTTGCTGTAAGAATTAGACATAATTCATGCTAAATGCCTAGCGTAGTGCCTGGCTCGTAGTGTGAACACGATATAGACCTGATGACTGAATGGATAAACGGATCCCCCTCTTACAGATTAGGAAGGCGGGGATGGAGTCACTCGGCATATGAGTAGCAATACTGGGACTGACTCCCGGGTACAATGCATCTGGGCCTGGGCTCTTGGCCACCATGCCACCTCCTGACCAGGCCTTTCGGGGGTGGAGATGGGTGGGAGGAACTGCCACGGGCCTTACTGGAATCTGACCACAGTCGAGGCCTCCTCCTGGGCTTATCAAGAAATGGCTTTCTAGGAATTTGGTGCTTCCGCGGCAGAGAGGGTCCCCACGTCTCTGCTCCCCCTCACCCCATTTCCTTGCTTAGTGTCCCCATGTCACATCTCTGGCTAGCAAGCTTTTGGCTCCCCCTACCCTCACCCTGAGGCCAGCAGGCAATGGGAAGGATCAGGGGGTGGTACAGGGGAGCCCTCGACCTTCCAGGCTGGGAGCCTCTTTAGGAGCGTTAGCTTTGAGATCCTTTTCAAGTGCTCCCACTTCCTGGAATAACCACATCCTGCTACCATCCCCCCAGAAGCCCACAAAAACCACAGTACAGACTGGCGAGGACGGTGGTAGCTGGCATTAACTGGGCACCTACTACGTGCTGAGCACTGTACCAAGGACTCGCCAGGTGTTATTTTGGCCAGTCCTCCCTGCTGCCCTCTGAGGGGGCTGATACTCTTCCCATTGTACTGGTAAGAAAACTGAGGTGCAGGAAAACACTTGTCCATAGTCACCAGAGCTGACAAGAGGCAGAGTCCAAGGTTGAACCCCAGGCTGGGAGCCCCCTCTCTCCCAAGCTGTTTGGAAAGGCTTCAGATTTCAGGGTGGGGAGGCCAGGGGCTTGGGTCTTGACCCTTCTCCAGACTGGCTGTGTTAATTTGGGTGAGTCTCCTGCCCTCTCTGAGCCTGTTTCCCCATTTCTAGTAGGATGCATAGTTCCTGCCACTCTCCAAACCTGTCACCCACCCCCTGGCTCAGGGAAGAGGCTAACATTCCAGGGTGCAGGTTTCCCAGGCTCTTTGTGGGGGAGGGTGGCCTCACTGGCTGAGGAGGGGGCACCCAGTCCCTCTGCAGCCCATGAAAGAGGGGTCACTAGGAGGGCGTGCTCAGGGCTCCTCCACCCACAGGCCTGGCTCCAGGTCCCCATGTTTGGACCCAGTTCCCCCTTCTTCAGCCCAAATCTACAGCCCCAAGGCCCTGAGATGGGCAAGCTTCCTCTCCCAAAGAGCAGTGGCATCAAAGGTTGGCTGGGAGACCCTGGAAAGCTCCCCACCCGTGCTGGTGACACCAGACAGAGGCTGAGGATCCTCTTGGCCTCCCAGGGCTTCCTGGCAATGGGGTGCGACGTGGGGCATTTCCTGAAAACCCAGCACCCATGCCGCGGTAACCCCCAGGATACATGGGGACCAGAGTGTGGGGGGCTGACCCGGGAGCCGGGAAGAGGGTGTGAGGCGGCGCCGGGAAAGCGGGGACAATCAGGGCGCTGTGTGTGTGAGGGGCGTGCGTGCAGCGCGGGCGCCGGGGAGGCGTGTAAATGGCCGGGTGAGCCGCGTGTGTGCACACGCGGGGCGGGCGTGCGGGGCACGATGCGATGCGCAGTGCATGGAGTGGCAGGGCCGGGGAAGGGCGCCCGGCGTGCGCTGTGCCGGGCTTGCGTGTGCAAGCGCGGCGCGGGTGTGCAGACGAGAGGGGAGCTTGGAGCCCGGGGGTCCCCGGCGCTGGGAGGGGCACTGCGTGCATCTGCGCGAAGGGCGCGTACTCACCCCGGCTCCGCGGAGGGGCCGCCGCTCCAGCTCCGGCTCCGGTTTGCGCTCCGGCTCCGGCTTGGGCTCCGGCTCCCGGCCGGCCTCCCGCAGCGCGCACGCACCGGCGCCAAGCCCGGCCGTAGCCGGCGGAGCCAAGCCTGCAGTGTCTCCCCGCGCCCGCCTGGGAGGAGTGCGGCGCGGTCCGGGGGCTCGGCCGGGCCGGGGCGGCAGTCGCGAGCTGCGCCGCAGTCCGGGCACGCTCCCAGGATCCCGCCGCGCGCTCCCTCGCGCTCGCCGCCCGCTCCCTCTTTAAAGTGACAAACCCGAGCGCTGTCTCCGCTCCCGGGAGTTGCGCGGCGCTTCCGGGGTCCAAGCCGAAGATCCCCAAGCGCTCCCCGGATCCCAGGGGGTCGTCCGAGGCAGAAGCCAGCCCCTCACTCCCTGGCCCAGGATGAGTGGGGATGGGGGATGGGAACGTGCTCACCGCGAGCTTCGAGAGGCTGGCGGAGCACTGGGCACGGAGTCAGCAGGCTTGGGTTCTAGCCCCAGCTGCCGCACCCCGGGTTATCCTGTTCCCCTGTTAGGCCTCAGTTTATTTTTCTGTAAAACGGGCTGGATACTGTGCACCTCCTAGGAACCGATCAGGAAACAGGAGGCGGGAGGTTTCCGCTGATCCTGTTAATCCTCACAATGACTTAATGGTGTCAGTGGTCACTCCGGTTTTTTTACAGGAGGAAACAGGTTCAGAGAGGTGAAATGACCTTCCCAAGGTCATAGAGCCAAGGGTCAGAACCAAGACTTGAACCTAGGTCTATGTGACTTTAAAGCCCATACTCTTAACCACTTAGGGGTCCTGCTTTCTCTCAAAAGGAATGAATGAATCATTCAGGAGATATGACGCCCCCGCTGGATGCTAGGCACAGTGCCAGGTGTGGGCGATCTTCCATCTTCCGGGAACAGGGGGACGAGTCCCTCCCTGCCCGCGCAGTCTGGCAGGGAGGCACGCACGCATTAAGAGGGGCTGGAGTGTGCGGGGGGGGGGGGGGGGGGGGGGGGGGGGGGGGGGGGGGGGGGGGGGGGGGGGGGGGGGGGGGGGGGGGGGGGGGGGGGGTGGGGGGGGGGGGGGGGGAAGGTGCCATGTGCTGTGGGCTCAGTTACCAGGAGAGCAGGCTTGGTGGGTACCTGGGGGGCTTCTGAGGGGATCTGTAGGATCTGGGGTGGGGTGGGAAGAGGGGAGAGGATCTCAGGTGGGGAGCAAGTGTGCTAAGGCAGCGGTAGTTTCTGGATCATCTACCCTCTGGGATTTGGGGGCTGAAAGCAACCTGCGGGCACTGCCCTCTCAGTAAGAGCTGGGTCTGTGCTGGCCTTGTTGGTGGGAGGGGGCATCCTTGGTCTAGAAAGCAGGACCCTGGGGAGCCAAGGATTCAGTTTCACTCTCATCCACAGGGGACACCCTTTTTTCAGTTCATTTTATGGATTCCGAAGAAAAAGGAGAGAAAGGTCGTTAATTATGCCCCTTTGAAGGGGGAGAGGCTGGGCACTGGGCCATGGGCTCTCATTGCCATTTCTTATTTAAGTTAATCTTCATAGCCAGCCAGGTGCAGTTTGGAATGACCGAGCCCATTTTCCACATGAGGACACTGAGGCATGAAGGGTTCCCGGTTCAGGAGGGAGCATTGAAATTAGACACACCATCAGCACGTAAAATGACACACTGATACTGGCTTCTGTTGGAGCAGTAAAAAGGTGAGGTTGATCAACAACAAAAAACCAAATAATTCAATTGAAAAATGGGTGGAAGACTTTAATAGACATTTCTCCGAAGAAGACATACAGATGGCCAGTAGACACATGAAGAGATGCTCAACATCACTAATTATTAAAGAAATGCAAATCAGAACTACAAGGAGGGACCAGCTCACATGGGTCAGAATAGCCATCATTAAAAAGTCTACAAATAACAAATGCTGGAGAGGGTGTGGAGAAAAGGGAACCTTCCTACACTGTTGGTGGGAATGTAAGTTGGTGCAGCCACTATAGAGAACAGTATGGAAGTTCCTCAGAAAACTAAAAATAGAACTACCATATGATCCAGCAATCCCACTCCTGAGCATATACCCCGACAAAACTATAATTCAAAAAGATACATGTACCCCTATGTTCATAGCAGCACTATTTACAATAGCCGAGACGTGGAAACAACCTAAATGCCCATCAACATATGAATGGATAAAGAAGATGTGGTATATATATACAATGGAATACTACTCAGCCATAAAAAACTGAAATAATGCTATTTGCAGCAACATGAATGCAACTAGAGATTATCATTTTAAGTGAAATAAGTCAGAAAGAGAAAGACAAATACCATATGATATCACTTATATGTATAATCTGAAATATGGCACAAATGAACCTATCTAAAAAACAGAAACAGACTCACAGACATAGAGAACAGGCTTGTGGTTCCCAAGGGGGAGGGAGGGAGGGAGAAGGAGGGACTGGGAGTTTGGAGTTAGTAAATGCAAACTATTACATTTAGAATGGATGAACAACAAGGTCCTACTGTAAGCACAGGGAACTATATCCAATCTCTTGGGATAAACCATAATAGAAAAGAATATTAAAAAATGTATATATGTGTATAACTGAGTCACTTTTCTGTGCAGCAGAAATTAGCACCACATTGTAAATCAGCTACACTTCAATTAGAAAAAAAAAAAAAAAAAGGTGAAGTTGAGGCTGTTCTGCTTCTGGTGTCAGCCCAGTGGGCTGATGTGGGAACTGGAGTCTGGAGTGAGCTTGAAAGGAGATCTTGCCAATTTCATGTAATAACCCTTCAGTGACCAGAAAAGCATATATATGTGTGCCAAAGACAGGAATTACAAGTGCCTATCCACAGGAGAGTATGTAAATGCATGGCGGTACAGTCACAATGGCACACGTGCAACAAAGAGGAGAAAAGAGCTACCACCCCCTGCAACAGGTGGATGAATCTTGCTTGTAAAGTTGAATGAAAGAAACCGGCCACAAAAGACCACATGGTGTATGATTCCATTTACAGAGAGTTCAAAAAGCAGGCAGAACTTCTCTCTGCTGTTAAAAGTCATCATGGCGGTTACCATGGGGTGGTGACTGTGAGGGGCCTGAGGGGGATTCTGGGATGCTGTCCATGTTCTGGTTTTGATCCCAGTGCAGGGTCCCCCGCACCCCCTCCCCCCAGCTCTGTTTTGTGTGTGCGTGTGTTTGAAAATTTGCAGCACTGCACACTTATGATTTGTATACTTTTCTACATGTGCGATACACTTCAATACCACTTACAGAAACACACAAAAACCTTGTGTGGCTGCCCACTGCACTGGAAAAAAGCCAAACTCCTTTCTGTGGTTTACAAGGGCCTGCTGGCCTCTCTGACATGCCATGCCGTCCTCACCCACCAATCTCCTGCCTGTCAGCCTTCTGGTGTTCCCAACACCTGCCAAGCTGTTTTCCTCCTCAGGGATTCTCACTGGCTGGTCTCTGCCTGGAAGGTGCTTTCCCTGTTCTTGCCAAGACTGCTCCCTTCACCCTCTGCACATCACCCTAAAGAAGTCACCTCTTCGGAGAGACCCTCCTGACGACGCCACCTAGAGCCCTCCACCCACAGCGTGCTGTTCGTTTCCTACAGCACACTAGCCATAATCTGCAATTATTTTATTTGTTCACAGTTCATTTTCCGCCTCTGCCAGGGGACTGATGATCACAAACACACGGCACACTTACCGTGTGCCAAGTGATCGTCAGACATCGCATTAAGGCATTGAATCTCCACCCCAACTCCATGGGGGGATGCTCTTCTTAGCCCTATTTTACTGTTGAGGCAATTGGGGCTCAGAGAGGTTATATAAGTTGCTCACGGTCACACAGCTGGAAAGTAGCAGAGCCAAGGTTTGAACCCAGGCAGCCTGGTTCCAGAGTCCTTTCTTTCAACGCTACACTTTGACAGATCTGTTTTGTTTTGTTTTTTTCCCCTGTAGTATATCTGGGACAGTATGTGGCACACAGTAGGTACTCAATAAATGTTGGGGGAATAAATGAGTGTGCTAAAGAGAGGTGGGGGGCAAGCTGGCCAGAAACTTTCTGGACCTTGGAACCTCCCCAGGGATAGGAAGGTCCTACGTGACTTACTTGGAGTCTAAGATGTGGCTACAGTGCTGGTCAGTGAAGACCACAGCCTGTGTCATCATCTCCCTTGAACTTGTCATGAAGTTCCCACACCCCGGTAGCTGGAGCCAGCGCGTCACTGGCTCCCCACCATCTTCTGCACCAGCCTGTCCTGGTGGGGCTGTCACGGCTGTGAGCCTGCTCAATCCATCTCCCAGCGGGACCCCTCCTCGTTCTTCATCAGCCTCTGGGACAATTGCGACCAGTTCCTGAAGAGCAAGGGCGCCTTAGGTGAGGCGTCGCCCTGAGGTCTGGCCCAAAGGATGCTCTACCCCTGCGGCTGCTGGGTGTGAGGTCAGCCCAGCTACAGATCACGAAACTAAGGCCCAGAGAAAGGAAGGGCCAGCCAAGGCTGCGCAGTGGGGGAGTTCTGGAGTCAGGACAGGAGCGTGGGCCCCAAGGCCAGTGCTCCAGCAGCAGTTCCACATTGCCAGGGCCCTGGCCGGGAGCTTGCCCGCTCTGCATCTTGAGACCTGGGCCTCCTGCGGGCCCGATTCTTTCGTGTTCGGAGAGGCTCAGCCTAATCCCCGTGGGCATGAGCTCTGAGGTCAGGCAGACGTGAACTTGCATTTCCATCCCTGACAAGTGGTTTCACTTCTCTGAGCTCAATGTCCTCATCAGTAAAATGGGGCTGAAGTTCCTCTCATCTCACAAGCTTGGAGGAGCATTAAAGGAGCTGGTGCCCGGTGTAGAGCAAGGCCTCAGGGAATGGGAGCTGCCGCTATCACCCGCTCTTTCCTGAGCTCTCCGTTCAGGTTTTCCCAACCCTGCCCTCAGCCTGCCTCTTCGTGATGATGTTTTGCTCCAGCCATGAGCTCTCTGGCCTCCCTCTGGCCTCTTCAATGCCTTTCCTCCCACTCCCACCTCATAGAGATCCAGAGCCCTCCTTGCCAGCAAGGGGGGCAGGAACCGCTGGACACTTCTGTATTCACAGTTTTTTTCTGGTCACATACAGGAAGGAAATTCATAAAGATCAGAACACTAGACACAAAGGGATACTAGCAGTGAAGCCACAACTGCTGGGATCTGTCAGACATGTTTCAAACCCTCTTTCTATTCATTATCTCATTTGATCCTGCCAGGCTGATGCTACTCTTTTGCTAATGAGGAACCCAAGTCCAGGAGAGCTGAAATCACTGGCCATGTGGAGCCCACGAGCCCTGGCCCCAAATCCTGAGCCCCCTCTCTCCAAGAAGCCCTTTATGTTCCCTTTGCTCCCAGTTGGGGCTCCCATCAACCCATCACCTGAAGGCACCCACCTTGCCTGATCCCACATGCCTCCCTCATCTATGCCAGGGTAAGGCAGTGGCCCCTTGAGCAACTGCCACCAACACAGCTCCTTGGAGAGTTGCCCGCTGGGACGCAGAGAGCATGAGGCAAGGGGCCGGGACGCAGGATGGGTGAGTGTTGATGAGGGCAGCCCAAGGGAGGCCTGGAGATGCAAATGCTGTTGGGGTAGCAGGGACAGTTCTCCCAGAGCTGGCTTCAGCCTCCCTGCCTCCCTGTTGCAGGGACCATCAGTCTCTGTACGCACAGGACACCTGGGCTGCCTCTGTCATCTGCAACTAAGAGCCCCTCGGTTGGGGACAAAGCTGCCACTGGCATTAGGGCAGAGGAAACCCAAGAGGGAGCTGCAGCTCTGGAGGTAGGGGCCCCTGTTCCAGCCACCCAGCACGCGCCCAGGGCGACCTGTCTGCCAGCCCCTTCTCTCCTGCTGGGTATCAATCTGTCCACCTGCCTCTACGGCTCAAAGGCCCAGGGTTGCTGTGACTCTCCCCACCTCACTCCCAGGCCCGTCAGCTCTCTGGGCCCACATTCACTGGCTGAGATGGTCCTTCCATTGCCCCCACCCCACCACTGTCTTTGGCAGTCCCAGCCTCCAGGGAATGTCGATGTTGGAGTCGGGAGGCCACGAGGGTCCCAGCTGCCTGTGGAAGGCCGGAGAGAATAGCTACGTCCATCTATGTCCTCAGACTCCCATGCCAAGCCTCCATCCCACCAACCGCCCCTCCCCCTCCCCCTCCCCATGCTGCAACCCCTCAGCCCTTTATTCTCCAACCTGGGTTTTGCCCACAAGGTCCCAGGTTTCCAACAGGTCCCAGTTGCTGGGGACCATGCTGTGCTCACAGCCCGGCCTCAGTGCCCAGACAGAGGGCAACCAGGCCCTTTCCCCAGTCCTCTCCAGAGAAGCTGGTATTTGGGAGGCAGTGTTGCTAGCCCGTGGTATCTGTGGTTGCCATTCCATCTACTCCACCCGCCAAGCTCCCCTACCAACCCTGGCATCTATTCTGGACATGTTACTTGGATTCCCAGTCCTTGAGTCCTGTCAACAACACCTCTTTTCTTCCAAAGAGCATTTTTTTGTGGGGATGTGCGGGTGAGGTTGACACTGTCCCTGACCCCTGATGGGATGCTGGAGTGAGATAAATTGTGCCCCCCTCCAAAAAAAAAAAAAAGATATGTTCAAGTCCTAACCCCTGGTATCTGTGAATGGAAAAATAAAGAAATATATTTGCTGAGGTAATTAAGGATCTCAAGATGAGATCACCTTGGATATAGGGTGGGTCCTCAACCCAATGACTGGTGTCCTTCTAAGGAAGATCACAGATGCAGAGAGGAGAAGGCCAGGTGAAGACAAGGCAGAGACTGGAGTTAGGAATCCCCAAGCCAAGGAGCGCCAAGGGTCACCAGTTGCCACCAGAAGCTGGCAGGGAGGCATGCGAGAGATTCTCCCTCAAGTCTCCAGATAGAACTGCTGACACTTTGATTTCAGACTTCTGGCCTCCAGAACTGTGAGAGAATAAAGTTCTGTTGCTTTAAGTTGCCAAGTTTGTGGTCATTTGTTACAGCAGCCCCAAGAAACTCATACAGAGGGTTTGAACCCCGACCTGCACCAAAGGCACTGAGCAGAGGGCCACGGGGTCTGGGGGCAGAGCAGCCCCGACCTAGGGGTCAGATGAGGCCTCTCAGCCATGGCCACACTTGACATGGGCCTGTAACCTCGCCAGGAAGAGACAGGGACATGGGAGAACCTTACAGACAAGGTCCAAGGCAGGACCATTCAGTGTTTTCAGTGCCCAGTTAACTGGCCGGTGGGGCCTCAGCCCAGGGAGGGGGGCTGTAGACCAGGGGCCTGGAGTAGTGATTGGGGTGGGCGCAAGGGCTGAGGCCTTGAATGGCAGGGTTGGGGCAAAGAGGAGAGAAGTAGGAATCTTGCCTAAAACCCAGAAAGATCTGGATGGCCTGCTCAGTACCTGGAAGGGCTGCAGGGAGGAAAGGGGGAAGGGGGGGATCCAGGTGGGCCTTGAGCACCAGGCCACCTGAGGAATGTTCAGGGAGGCGGATGTCAGCTCAGCCCCCCAGACTGAGAGCATCTCGGAGGGGCAGCAAGCTCCCCATTAAGGGAGGTGTGTAAACAAGAGTGCCTGGGGGACTTCCCTGGTTGTCCAGTGGTAAAGAGTCCGCCTGCCAATGCAGGGGACGATCGCTGGTCGGGGAACTAAGATCCCACATGCCGCGGGGCAACTAAGACCGCACGCCACAACTACTGAGCTTGGGTGCCTCAACGAGAGCACCCGCGTGCCGCAAAACTACAGAGCCCACGTGCCCTGGAGCCCGTGTACCACAACTAGAGAGAGAAAACCACATGCCACAACTAGAGAGAAGCCCAAGCGCCACAACGAAGAGCCCGCGTGCCGCAACTAAGACCCAACACAGCCAAAAAATAAATAAATAAATAAGTATTAAAGAGAAAAAGAATGTAAAAACTTATTTTAAAAAAAAGTGCCTGGGAGAGACCTCAGCCCCATACAAGGCTTGTTACCGGTGGCCCCGAAGGACCCCTTTCTGTCCTGAGACCCTATACGCTGCCTGACTGGGCCCTCACCCCAGCAGCCGGTCTCGGACCTCCCCTCTCCACTCCGGGAGTCCATTTCCCTGAATTACTCTGGCCCAAGCCAGCCATACCCCCTTTCCTGCCAGACTCTGGCGCCTGCCACCTGTGAAGACACAGGTGCCATTCTTTGAGACCCAGAATTTGGGAATGACAGGCAGATTCTCATCACCCTCAACCTCCCAGAAGAAAGGCTGGCCCTCCTGGGCCTCAGAGCCCCAGCTTATCTCCCGGGACTCCCCTCCCCCTGGGGGAGCAACCACTGCCGCCCCCTTTTAGTGTGTATTTCCTTCACACTAAACATCTGACATCTGTTAACCTTCTCCACAACCCTCAGAGGCAGTACACAAGATTAAGAGCACCAAAGTTGCTGTGGGACCTTGGATAATTTTATAACCTCTCTAGGCCTCAGTTTCTGCAAATTGCAAAATAAATGTAACTGTCTCCTAGATGGGTTACAATCTGGAGTGCGGCTCCATAAGTGATGGCTCTTATTATCATTTTGAGCCAATGGGGAAACCAGCCCCAGTGCTGACTGCAAGGCTCTTTTGCCCCATTTACCTGCTGACATTTATAAGCCCCTACGTTTTCAAGTGGATGCTGGTCTGAGGGCCAATGAGTGAGATAGACCCTACCCTCAGGGGGCTCACAGCCTGATAGTGAAGGCCAACTTATGACCAAGTTACAAGGCGAAGTGATAAGGGAGTACAGAGCACCGTGGGAGGGCAAAGGAAGGGTGGCCCATCCAATCTGAGGGGGGAGGGCTTCCTGGAGGAGGTGACCTTTAAGACCTAAAAGATGACTAGGTATAGGCCAGGCAAAGGGGGTTGAGGAAGGCATTCCAAGCAGAGGAAACTGCAGATACCAAGGAGCTGCAGTTCGCTGGGCTGTAAACTCCGTGAGAGTAGGGAGGGGGTTTCACCTGATCAACCCTGCACGTGCAGCACCTGGGAGGTGCCCATAAGTATTTGTTGAGGGAATGAAATTCACTTGGGGATGGGAAAGAAGCAAAACGGGGCTGTGGAGGTGAGAAAGGACTGAGCAGGGTCTTGTGGGTCCCAGGAGTTTGGACTTTATCTTGAGGGCTTAAATGCAAGTCAGAAGGAACCCTTTTGCTGGAACAAGAGGGTTGCAGTGGAGATGGAGGTGGGAGCATATCTGAAGGCTTTGCCACCCACATGGGTACCTGGGCTCCAGTTCCAAGTCCCTAGCCTGCCAACCTGTCCAGCCCTGGGGCCTCCCTCCCTGGGCCCAGGCTTTCCCTCACCCCCTCTCGTCCCTGAACCCCGGCCTGTGCCCGTCCACGTGCTGCGCCCCACCCCTGAGCATAGCCCCAGACCCTGAGCCTTTGTCCCTACTGTCAGTCCTGCTGTGGAGGTAACAAGCAGCGGGGGCTCCCCCTGTCTTTTGCAATAGGTTTCTTGCCACTAGGGTTCCGACCTAAGAACCTCAGTTTTCCCGTTTGTACAATGAGCATTCCTTGTCCTTCCTCTCACAGGCTCGCTGTGATGAGCAGTGAGATGGTGCATCTGAAATGTAAAGCACGCCTAATACGCGCAGTGTTCGTTTTTTCCTTTCACCATTACGGTAGTCAGATGTGTTCCCGAGAGAAAGACTGTAAAATACTAGTAAACAGAAAAAGGGAAACAAGTGTGATTCCCTGAAGTCCCACTGCCCAAGGGGAACATCTTGGTTTCTGCCTCAAGTGTGTGTTGTGACCATTCCAAAGGGAAACCCAGCCCCGCAGGAAGCGTGGGAGAGGTCAGGCCGGCCCTCCAGGCTCAGGCCTTCTTTGAGGAGGAAAGGTTATATGGAAGCCCATCAAGGCACATTTATTAAGCACCCACTGTGTGCCCGGGCTGGATCGGGAGACAAGCCCTTCATATTTAGTGAGAATGTTGACTTCCCAGAAGGTTTGTCACTAAGGGTGGGGTTGTGCCGGGGGACACTGCGGGGTTCAGAGCAGAGGCTCCTGAGGGCTGAGGGGTTGGGAGCCTCTGTCAGAAGTTCTTCAGAAACAGTCTGGTACCTCCAATCCAGTTTGGCCTACAACGTCTGGCACCTGGGAAAATTATTGCCTTCAAAATAAGGAAAGAAAATCAAAGTTAATATTTTATCTCACACAAATATTCTGACAACTGCACGTCAGTGTAGTGTGATACAGAATTCTATTTCTGTGAAGTGTGGACCCATTTTGTGTGATGTGTTGTGTTGTGGGATGAGGCTTTCAGGAGAAAGAGGCCCTGGGGCCTAGGAAAGTCTTACATGTCCCTGGCCTCCAAGTTCTTTCCCCAGACCTGGAATTGCCTTGGCTCAGCCTCCTCTGGGGGGTGAGACCAGAAAAGTGCAGGCACCATCACCAAGAAGTCACTGTTAACATAGGACAAAAGGGTTTCCCTGGTGGCACAGTGGTTAAGAATCCGCCTCCCCAGTGTAGGGGACACGGGTTCGAGCCCTGGTCCGGGAAGATCCCACATGCCACGGAGCAACTAAACCCGTGAGCCACAACTACTGAGCCCGCGTGCCACAACTACTGAAGCCCACGCGCCTAGAGCCCGTGCTCCGCAACAAGAGAAGCCACTGCAATGAGAAACCCGCACACTGCAACGAAGAGTAGCCCCCGCTTGCCGCAACTAGAGAAAGCCCGCATGCAGCAATGAAGACCCAACGCAGCCAAAAATAAATAAATAAAATAAATAAATAATAAAAAAAATAGGACAAAAGAACCACAGGAATGCATCTCCCAACAACCCCCCACCCCTGCCCGAAGACCCTGAGATGCGATTGAGGCTACCCTCCCCCAGGATGCCCAGGAAGAGGGGTCAGGCCCTTACGGGAGTAAACAGGATGTGTGGCAGCCGGAGAAAACATTTGGAGGTGGTGGCAGGTGTCACCAGCAGGCCTCTGGCTGACACAGAGCCGGAACAGTCCTGGCAAGACGAAGGGGCATGAGCTCAGGGTTGGGCACGGAGCCCAGGAAGGGGTCAGGTGGGGCTGGGCGCTGCCCACCTCCAGCTCCACCATGAAGCCTACTGTCAGGACACTGACCTCCTCCCCCTGCCACCAGCTCTAACTTGTCCTGCCCACCCCTCAGAGCCCAGTGCGTCAGAACTCCAAAAACCATCCATACCCACCCCCTCAAGGGAGCCTGGGATAGAGTTGGCATGGATGCTTCTGTGGGGGAGGAACAAATGACCGAAGATTCTTCTTCAGGGTAATTCTTAAGACTCTGCTCTTTCTTTTTTTAGCCTGGGAGGTGGCAGAGTATTTTCTCTAAATGTCTCGGTAAGTCAGAAATCAGGTCAGATATTTTTGTTGTATTTTCTCACCCATCGCTTTGGCCTTTGGTCTAGCCCTTGCCATCCCTCAGGCCACACACTTTAAGCTTCAGCCACGATGCCCTACTAACTATTCCCCAAACACAACAAACTGTTTCTTGCCTCCAAGCTTTTGCTCAGTGCAATTCCTTTTGCCTGGAATGCCCTCTATTTGCTTCTCTCCATGTAAACTCCTCTTCATCCTTCAAAACCCTCTCCTGTAAAGCCTTCCACGATTGCTCCAGCAGGTCAGTCAGGCTCCTCTCCCACAGTACCTGGACGCTCCCTCTAGCACATCACATAGAGTGTCTTTTCTGGAAGTATTTCCTTCCGTGCCTGTCCCTACTGGATGCTGGCCAATTGAAGAGTAGAAGCTGGTTTTTAGTCATCTCTCAATCCTTCACGCCCAGCATACAACAGGTGCCTTGTCAATATTTAAAAATCAAGAACCCGGGCTTCCCTGGTGGCGCAGTGGTTGAGAGTCCGCCTGCCGATGCAGGGGACACGGGTTCGTGCCCCGGTCTGGGAAGATCCCACATGCCGCGGAGCGGCTGGGCCCGTGAGCCATGGCCGCTGAGCCTGCGCGTCCGGAGCCTGTCCTCCGCAGCGGGAGAGGCCACAACAGTGAGAGGCCCGCGTAACGCATAAAAAAAAAAAAAAAAAAAAAAAAAAAAAATCAAGAACCCACATTTACGGCTTCCCTGGTGGAGCAGTGGTTAAGGATCTGCCCACCTATGCAGGGGACATGGGTTCAAGCCCTGGTCCAGGAAGATCTCACATGCTGCAGAGCAACTTAACCCAAGCACCACAACTACTGAGCCTGCGCTCTAGAGCCTGCATGCCACAACTACTGAAGCCCGCGCGCCTAGAGCCCATGTTCCACAACAAGAGAAGCCACCACAATGAGAAGTCCATGCACTGCAATGAAGAGTAGCCTTTGCTCTCCGCACCTAGAGAAAGCCCGCGTGCAGCAACAAAGACCCAACACAGCCAAAAATAAAAAATAAATAATTTTTTTTAAAAAGAACCCACATTTATGAAGGCCTTCCATGCCAGGCAGAGTTTTCAATGCATTACATGTATCTAAGACTCCCAACACCCCTACAATGACGATTGCTTTATCAGCCCCAATTCTACATATTCAGAAATGGAGGTATAGAGAGGTTAAGAAATGTGGCCAGCAAGACAAGGAAACAACCTAAGTGTTTGCCAATGGATAAATGAATAAAGAAGATGTGGTAGATATTCACAATGGAATATTATTCAGCCATGAGAAGAAAGGAAATCTTGCCACTTGTGACAACATGGATGAAACATGAGGGCATTATGCTAAATGAAATAAGTCAGATAGAGAAAGACAAATACTGTATGATATCACTATGTGTGGAATTAAATTAGCCAAACTCATAGAAACAGAAAGTAGAGTGGTGATTACCAGGGCCTGGGGGAAGGTGGGGGTGGGTGGGAGACGCTGGTCAAAGGGTACAAATTTCCAGTTATAGATGACTAAGTTCTGGGGATTCTAATGTACAGCATGGTGATTATAGTTAACAATACTGTATTATATACTTGAAAGCTGCCATGAGAATAAACCTTCAATGTTCTCATCACAAAAAAGAAATGGTAATTATGTGATGTGATGCAAGTGTTAGTTAACATTGTGGATCATTTTGCAATATACAAGTATATTAAATCAACCCCTTAAACCTACACAATGTTATATGTCAATTATAAAACTGGGGGTAAAGTTATTTTTAAAGAAACAGAGTGGTTTCTGACAAATCATAAATGAGACCTGATGAAGGAGTTCATGTATTTGATGCTCGTACAATTTGATTGTCTTAAGTGTGGCTTCTACTTTTATCTGGTGGGGGATAAGTCAATTAATTGTTCTATTAAAAAGAGAAAGAAAAAAAGGAAGGTACAACAGACACCGCAGAAATACAAAGCATCCTAAGAGACTACTACAAGCAACTCTATGCTAATAAAATGGACAACCTGGAAGAAATGGACAAATTCTAGAAAGGTATAACCTTCCAAGACTGAACCAGGAAGAAATAGAAAATATGAACAGACCAATCACAAGTAATGAAATTGAAACTGTGATTAAAAATCTTCCAACAGGGCTTCCCTGGTGGCGCAGTGGTTGAGAGTCCGCCTGCCGATGCAGGGGACACGGGTTCGTGCCTCGGTCCGGGAAGATCCCACATGCCACGGAGTGCCTGGTCCTGTGAGCCATGGCCGCTGAGCCTGCGCATCCGGAGCCTGTGCTCCGCAAGGGGAGAGGCCACAATAGTGAGTGGCCCGTGTACCGCAAAATAATTTTTAAAAAATAAATAAAATAAAATAAAATAAAATACCTAGGAATAAACCTACCTGGGGAGACAAAAGACCTGTATGCAGAAAACTGTAAGACACTGATGAAAGAAATTAAAGATGATACCAACAGATGGAGAGATATACCATGTTCTTGGATTGGAAGAATCAATATTGTGAAAATGACTATACTACCCAAAGCAATCTACAGATTCAATGCAATCCCTATCAAATTGCCAATGGTATTTTTTACGGAACTAGAACAAAAAAAATCTTAAAATTTGTATGGAGACACAAAAGACCCTGAATAGCCAAAGCAGTCTTGAGGGAAAAAAATGGAGCTGGAGGAATCAGACTCCCTGACTTCAAACTATACTACAAAGGTACAGTAATCAAGACAATATGGTACTGGCACAAAAACAGAAACATAGATTAATGGAACAAGATAGAAAGCCCAGAGGCAAACCCATACACCTATGGTCAACTAATCTATGACAAAGGAGGCAAGGATATACAATGGAGAAAAGACAGTGTCTTCAATAAGTGGTGCTGGGAAAACTGGAGAGCTACATGTAAAAGAATGAAATTAGAACACTCCTTAACACCAAACACAAAAATAAACACAAAATGGATTAGAGACCTAAATGTAAGACCAGACACTATAAAACTCTTAGAGGAAAACATAGGAAGAACACTCTTTGACATAAATCACAGCAAGATCTTTTTTGATCCACCTCTTAGAGTAATGGAAAAAAAAAAAAAAATAAACAAATGGGACCTAATGAAACTTCAAAGCTTTTGCACAGCAAAGAAAACCACAAACAAGACGAAAAGACAACCCTCAGAATCGGAGAAAGTATTTGCAAACGAATCAACGGACAAAGGATTAATCTCCAAAATATATAAACAGCTCATGCAGCTCAATATTGGAGAAACAAACAACCCAATCCAAAAAAGGGCAGAAGACCTAAATAGACATTTCTCCAAAGAAGACATACAGGTGGCCAAGAAGCACATGAAAAGCTGCTCAACATCACATAATTATTAGAGAAATGCAAATCAAAACTACAATGAGGTATCACCTCACACCAGTTAGAATGGACATCATCAGAAAATCTACAAACAACAAATGCTGGAGAGGGTGTGGAGAAAAGGGAACCCTCTTGCACTGTTGGTGGGAATGTAAATTGATACAGCCACTATGGAGAACAGTATGGAGGTTCCTTAAAAAACTAAAAATAGAATTACTATATGATCCAGCAACCCCACTACTGTGCATATACCCAGAGAAAATGATAATTCAAAAAGACACATGTGTCCCAGTGTTCATTGCAGCACTATTTACAATAGCCAGGTTATGGAAGCAACCTAAATGCCCATCGACAGACAAATGAATAAAGAAGATGTGGCACATATATATAATGGAGTATTACTCAGCCATGAAAAGGAATGAAATTGGGTCATTTGTTGAGACATGGATGGATCTAGAGACTGTCATACATAGTGAAGTAAGTCAGAAAGAGAAAAACAAATATCATATATTAATGCATGTATGTGGAACCTAGGAAAATGGTACAGATGAACCAGTTTGCAGGGCAGAAGTTGAGACACAGATGTAGAGAACAAACGTATGGACACCAAGGGGGAAGCCACGGGGGGTTGGAAATGGTGGTGTGGTGAATTGGGTGATTGGGATTGACATGTATACAATGATGTGTATAAAATTGATGACTAATAAGAACCTGCTGTATAAAAAAATAAACTAAAATTCAAAAATTAAAAAGAAAAAAGAAAAGAAGGAAGGAAGGGAGAAAGAAAGAGAGAAAGAAGAGAGAAAGAAAGAAAGGACTTCCCTGGTGGCGCAGTGGTTAAGAATCCGCCTGCCAATGCAGGGGACACAGGTTTGGGCCCCGGTCCGGGAAGATCCCACATGCTGCAGAGCAACTAAGCCCATGTGCCAGAACTACTGAAGCCCACACACCTAGAGCCTGTGCTCCACAAAAAGAGAAGCCACCACAATGAGAAGCCCACGCACTGCAACAAAGAGTAGCTCCCACTCCCCACAACTAGAGAAAGCCTGCGTGCAGCAATGAAGACCCAATGTAACCAAAAATAAATAAAATAGAATAAATAAATTAAAAGATCTCCTTGTTAAGAAAAAACTTTATGAAAGAAAGAAAGAAAGAAAGAAAGAAAGAAAGAAAGAAAGAAAGAAAGAAAGAAAAAGAAAAGAAAGAAAGAAAAGAAAAGAAAGAAGAAATGTGGCCAAGAACAAACACCAGCAGGTGGCAGAGGTGGGATGTAAACAAATGAGTAACAAGTGGTAATAATAAGTAATGAGTTGATGAATGAATAGATGAATAAAAGGACTGAAAGGAGGAGAAAAATCAAATAAAGAGGGATGTCCTCAGGATTGGGGAGGAAGTGCTCCCCCTCCCATGTGAAGAGAAACCTTTGATCCACATCTTTTAATAAAGAAATATATTCTTCCTTCTCCCGCTCCCTCTTATTACTGCCTCCCACTCAGGAACTGAGTACTGGCATGTAAAAATAGCAAACCTGAAGGAGTGTGAAGGAAGTGCTCAGCAGAGCACCCCACCAGGAACTCCACTCTCCTACCGTGTCATCCACTCCCGATTTCTTGCTCATCCTTCAGGGCCCAGTTTATTTCCCTCTCCTCTGTGAAGCCTTTGCCAACCCCCAGCAAGTAACAGAAACCCAAGGAAACCAGCTGAAGCAAAAGAGGGGGATTTATCAAAAAGATCCAGTGTTTCAAGCCATCCCAGGACATCAGTGCAGCCAGATGTCCATGAAGGACAAGGATCAGGGACGGAGAGACTATCAGGAGCCCTAACGGCTCCCCGCCTGTGGCTCAGCTTCCTTCTTCCTTTTGTGCGGTCCCCCGTTACGGGGTAGAACGGCCACCCACACCCACGCAGTTAACATCATCTTTAGAATCTCAATCTGTGCCACATTCTTAGGGAAGAGCTCTGATTGGCTGGTGTGGATCAGGTGATCAGCCCTGCTCCAATCCCCTTGGTCAGGAGTGCTGTCACGTGGTACAAATATGACGGCTGGAGGCCTGCCCTCAGAGAGTGAGGGGAGAAGCAAGGTGCTGCCTGCTCATTCATCACCCTCACTCTTCCTGCGGAATTAATCTCCTCTGTCTGTACTCACTGCTCTTCCTTCACAATTCCATTTAAGCTCTGATCGCGTTCTTCTGCTTGCTGTCTGAATTGAATTGGTGCGTGTGTGCCTATCCTCGTGCACAAGCCCACAGGAGGGCTCCAGCTTGCAGTATAGACTGACCCTCAACCCCTGTGTTACTTTAAGGCCTCCATCCTGAACCTCTCCTGAAGGCCAGCTTCATGGGTGTACAGCCTGCGCATGGTTTAATGCTCTGCTTTTGCCCTCTTGAAATTCTCAATAATTTTTGAATAAAGAGTCCAGCATTTTCATTTTGCACAGGGCCCTGAAAATTATGTAGCTGGTCCTGCCTCTGTCCTAGCCCCACCTCGAGCTCTTCCTCCCAACCTAAGTCTCCTTGGGCTGTCATAATAAAATGCCACAGACCGGGTGGCTTAAACAACAGAAATTGATTTTGTCATATGTCTGGAGGTTAGAAGTTCAAATCAAAGTACTGGCAGAGTTGGTTTCTGGTGAGATTCCTCTTTCTGGCTTGTAGAAGGCTGCCTTCTTGCTGTGTCCTTAATGGCCTTTTCCCTCTGTGTGCCTGTGGAGAGAGAGTGCATTCTGGTGTCTTCCTCTTCTTATAAGGTTACCAGCGGATCTGATTAGGGCCCATCCTAGTGACCTCATTTAACCTTAATTACCTCCCCAAAGGCCCTATCTCTAAATACAGTCACACTGGGGGGGGGGGAGGGGTGGCTTAGGGCTTTGACATATGACTTGTGGCGGTGGTGGGGGACACAATCCAGTCCATAACACTGACCTTCTTGGATCCTAGCCCCTTTGCTTACACCCCAAGCACAGCCTCATGCCTGCTCCTCGGATTTGCCTGGTGACACTCTCCCTGGAGTTGACCTCTAGTTTTCCTCCTTAGTGGTGGCCTACTTTGTCTTGGATTCCTCACCCTGGGCAGCACCCTGCCCTACCCAGTCTACTCCTGACCTTGTCTGTTACAGTCCTTTAGGGCCAGGGGACCCCCCAACCCCAGGCCTGGAGGAGGGTGGGGCCAGTCTCCTCCATGACATGGGAAGCACTCACACCCTTCAGGGACTGTGTCAGCGTCCTGGCTGGTACTTTCTTGCTTGCCTAACTCATACTCAACCTTCAGAATTTGCCAAGAGCCCTCTCCTTCTTGCATGCCATTTCTGCCCACCTTCCACTACTCCCATGGCTGGGGTCTTATCTTACCCCATTAGCGTTCCCACGATACCACATCACAATGGCCAATTTCATACCTATTGGTTCTGCTGGTGCCTTTGTCATCATCTTCACCCTGGTGCCTCACACAGGGTTGGCACAGAGCAGGCACAATAAATGATGAGCCCCTATTGAAGGTGAGGCTTAGGCTTGTAACCTTTGATCCTTTTCCCCAGACCCTTTCTTTTTTTTTTTTTTTTAATATTTATTTACTTATTTGGCTATGCTGGGTCTTAGCTGCAGCTCGCAGGATCTTCGTTGAGACATGTGGGATCTAGTTCCCTGACCAGGGATCAAACCCAGGCCCCCTGCATTGGGATCACAGAGTCTTAGCCACTGGACCACCAGGGAAGTCCCTCCCCAGACCCTTTCTGACTATACCCAGAAGGTGTGCAGGGAGTATTGTCTGCAGGGACAGAGAGGGAGTTGGCCACTTCTAGGCCAGATGAGAAAATAATCTGTTGGTTTCTTAATCATATGGCTTTTAAAAACTAGAGCCATCAGAGGCCCCAGATAACATCACATACTTTGGTCCTTTTTACTTTCTATTTGCAGTCGTGATAGCCCTTAGGAAATATATTCACTAAGTTTTTCAAAATTATGGAAGCCATCAGTTATATCTTCACTGTAGAAGAATCAAACAAACGGCTGTAGTCTAAGATTTGAAACACAAAAATTCGTTCCAAAAACTGCAACTCTTTCTAAATCTGTAATAAACACGATGACCCAAAACCTATGAGATGCGGCAAAAGCAGTTCTAAGAGGGAAATTTATAGCAATAAAATCAAGAAACAAGGAAACAAGAAAAATACAGGAAACAAAAACTGTAAAGAAATACAAACACATGGAGTCTAAATCTGTAGTAACTGAGCTCAGCTCCCTAGCCCACAGTGCTGCTCAACAGCAGCAAAATCCCCAATACTTCCAATTTACCACTGGGCACTTTCCATTTACACTTACACTTATAAATCTTTGAGAAAGTTTTTCTTATATTTTTGACCTTGCCTAACAGTAGGAAATCCACTGCACTTTGAAACCCAGTGCAACATTTAATCAATGATCAGGGAGCAAAAGTTTCATAAAATAAAACTTAATTTGATACTCTCTGATATTTTCTATCCTGTCTCTATTTTCTAATCTATTCTGCAAGGCTTTATTTGATTTTATTCTGTGCTGTCCACTCAGTGAATTTCAAGAACCACTGATGGGTCATAAGCCAGTTTCTCTCCCTGCCCCTTTCCCTCTGCTTCTAGTGTTACCTGAAAACTGGGTTTGCCTCTTGGTGGGTGTTGAGCCAAAAGACACAACGAAGCCAAAGATCAGGAGAAGGAAGGATTTACCACTTGCAGCAAGTAAGGAGAACACGGGGGATCTTTCCCAAAGTAGTGTTGCCCTGAAGAGCAAAGTTGGGGAAGTTTTAAGCTAAGGTATATGCATATTCATGAAGGGGCTTGAGTGGCATATGCATATTCATGAAAGGGCTTGAATAGAGAATTCAACACAGAATTGGGGCAAAGGTTGACAGAGTCCAAGCTTCAGTGGATTGTTGAAAGATCAACATCTTCATTCCTTAGGTTCCAACCAGTTTGGTGTCTGGAGTCTTAGCATGTAGTTCTTGTAGAACAACTCAGAGATGTCCATTGTCCTTGAAACACCGTATCTTTTTGATAAATCCCCTCTTATTTTTTTTTTTTTTGTGTGGCGATATGCGGGCCTCTCACTGTTGTGGCCTCTCCCATTGCGGAGCACAGGCTCCGGACGTGCAGGCTCAGCGGCCATGGCTCACGGGCCCAGCTGCTCCGCGGCATGTGGGATCCTCCTGGACCGGGGCACGAACCCGTGTCCCCTGCATCGGCAGGCGGACTCTCAACCACTGCGCCACCAGGGAAGCCCAAATCCCCCTCTTTTGATTCAGCTAGCTTCCTTGGGTTTCTGTTACTTGCTGGGGGTTGGCAAAGGCTTCACAGAGGAGGGGGAAATAATCTGGGCCCTGAAGGATGAGCAAGAAATCGGGAGTGGATGACACGGTAGGAGAGTAGAGTTCCTGGTGGGGTGCTTTGCTGAGCACTTCCTTCACACTCCTTCAGGTTTGCTATTTTTACATGAGAGGATACACGTGTATCAGGTTGTTCTTTTTTTTTTTAATTAAATTCTAGTTAATTTATAATGTTCTGTTAATTTCTGCTGTACAGCAAAGTGATTCAGTTATATGTACATATACACGCAAACCCCCGACTCTTTCCACTGAGGAAAACTTTTTGTTCTGAGTGCTCCAAGGCCTTGCAGCACTTTATTTCTCAACAAACCTCTTCTTTCTCAGAAAGCCCCACAATAGAAAGCTCCTAGGAGGAGAAACTTGTTTTGTTTCTGTTCTGAATTTTGAAAAGTCTAATTTGAAACCCAAAGCTGAGCAATGACTTCTTTGTTCCCCTGCATTCGCCCTCCCAGGAACCGGTGGTGGTGGTGGTGGTGGTGGTGGTGGTGTGGCTGGAGGGCAGAGTAAAATGAAAGAAAAAACAATAACAACTGCAGAATCAAAATAATACTCTTCTACACAGATGGAGTGAAAACCGCCCCCCGCTCCCCTTCCCCATGCTGCCCTCTGAAAGTAAGCACCTCTATCAGGTGTTTGTTTATACATTCCTGTGTACATATATGCACACAACTTTGTGTGTGTACATATATATTCTGCTGTTATTTTTGTCATTTAGAACCAGCCTGCCTGGATTCAAATCCTTGCTCTGCTATTTACTACATGTGCAACCTTGGGAAAATTACTTAACCTCTCTGTGATTCAATTTTCTCAACTGTAAAATGGGAACAACAATAGTGATTAACCCAGAGTAGTGAAGATTACATTTATTTTATTATTATTATTTTTAAATTTATTAATTAATTTATTTTTGGCTGCATTGGGTCTTCATTGCTGCACACGGGCTTTCTCTAGTTGTGGCAAGCAGGGGCTCAGTAGTTGTGGTGCATGGGTTTAGTTGCTCCGCGGCATGTGGGATCTTCCCGGACCAGGGCTCGAACCCATGTCCCCTGCATTGGCAGGAGGATTCTTAACCACTGTGCCACCAGGGAATCCCGAAGATTACATTTAGAAAGAGGCTAGCACATGATGAGCTATACAGCGTTAGCACTGTGATTTATTGCAGAATATCCCATTGTGTGGGCACATCATCGTCTCCTATTGAAAGACCAAGGTTGTTTTCAGGTTTCATTATTGCAAATAACGTTGCAATGAACACACTGGGCATGTGTATTTTTCTTTTAAAAGTTACAGCTCAATTGTCTCCTCCAATGATTGTACCAATTTATACTCCTGCCAACACTACCTATTTTTCCTACACTGTCATCAATACTGGACACCATCAGTTTGTTAGGTGAGAGGATGATGTGGTATTTAGCAGGCTTCTCCACTGTCAGCTTACTTTTTATTCCCCCATCCCTTGGCTGTGAACTGTGTTTATGGTGCCTATGGTTATATAGTGAGCACTCCTGGAACGCTTAGCCTGTGCTAAGAGCTTCTGCGGGTTGTCTCCCCGATTTCTGAGGACAGCCTGTAATGTTGGTTTCCCTTACTGTCTCCATTTCATCGATCAGAAAGCAGAATCCTCCCGCGATGAGCCACACCAGAGCTAGCAAGTGGCAGAGTAAGGACTCCTTCCTGGTCTATCTGACCCTGCATGTAACTGCTTAGATGTAGAAACTGAGGTCCAGAAAAGGGACGTTTCTCTGAGTGCAGCCGGCATGTCCGTGGCTCTGCCCAGGCCCTTGCACGGCCAAGCCACCTCTGACCCCACCAAGTCGGCAGCTGTTTCTCACCCACCATGGCCTGCCCTGGCCCCAGCCCCGCCCCAAGCTGCCCACTCCAGACCCTCCTCCAGTTTGTGTTCTTTTTTTTTTTTTTCAGTTTGTGTTCTTTGGCCACTGTGGCTTCTAGCATGCCCGGGGAAGGGACCCAGACTTCCCAGCAAATAAACACCGCCCACAGATTTCCAAAATACAGATAAGTGTTCCCTCCCACCTCGGCCAGGACTGGCTGGAACTCCTTCTTCTGCTCCTCCTGGTGTCTGTGTCTGAGTCCTCAGTGGAACAGCACGTGTCCTCCACTGTATGGGGGAGGGGAAACCTGCGCCGCGGGGCATCACTGTCATGAACGGTAGCAGAGTAACTAACAGCCATATCCTGGTTTGGATACACTTTTCCAGTGTTCACATTTTACGAAACAATTGTGAACAGAGTCTCCCCAAACAACTTGGACAGCAGTGTCTTTGTCACCAGCAAGAGCCCTTTTGGGAGTCATCTAACAGGGCTGTCACCAGCACCCCACACCCCAGCCTCACATCCAGGGGGGTGAATCAGGGTCCAGAGCTGTTCAGGTGTGTTAGCCATCTCCACGTGGTCACCACTTACAGAGAGGGTTGCTTTTCAAAAATATGATTCAGAAGAATTTTGAACATATATAAGATTAGGCAGAAAGCCCACCCTCACCCTGTCCCCATCACCCAGCTTTCGCAGTTATCAGCTCAGGACTGACCTTGTTTCATCTTCATTCCTGCCTGTTTCCCTCACCTTTAAAACAAATATTGTATCATTTCATCCACAAAGGGTAAGAGTAGGGCTTCCCTGGTGGCGCCGTGGTTGAGTCCGCCTGCCGATGCAGGGGACACAGGTTCGTGCCCCGGTCCGGGAAGATCCCATATGCCGCGGAGCGGCTGGGCCCGTGAGTCACGGCCGCTGAGCCTGCACGTCCGGAGCCTGTGCTCCGCAACGGGGGAGGCCACAACAGTGAGAGGCCCGCGTACCACACACACACAAAAAAGGTAAGAGTAATCTAAAAGACGAAGAGTCTTTTATTAATATAACTATAATAACATTTTCACCCTAAGAAAGGAATAGATCGCTCATATCATCCAAAATCTGGTCAATATTCAAAATTCCAGATACTTCATAAATCTTTTCTTTTTTTTATAGCTTGAATTAGTATCTAAATAGGGTTAATACACTATGATTGGTTAATATGTCAGGTTTCTTTTACTCTGGAATTTCCCCCTCCATCCCTCTCTTTTTCTTTTTCTTTGCAATTTATTTTGTTGAAAAAACCTTGGCTGTTTTATCTGTAGGGATCACTGCAGTCTAGAATTTGCTGATTGCAGCCCCATTGTGTAGTTCAGCATGATTCTCCATCCCCAGGGGTTCTTATAAATTGGGAGTTGCATCTAGAATTGCATCTGATAAATGCAGGCTTGAGTTTTGGGGCAAGAATATTTCATAAGTGGTACTGTTTCTCCTGTCTGGAGGCATATACTGTCTGGTTGCTTCTTTTATGATGCTATCATGTCGCTTTATTTTTTTAAAGCTCTTATTTTGAAAAAAACTTCGAACCTGTGGAAAGTCGCGAGGATAGTGCAATGAACTCTCATTGATTTACCAGTTTTTGCCACATTTGCCTTATTATTCATGCTCTTTTCATATATAGATATATTTTTCTAAGTCATTTGAGAATGGGTTTCAAGCATCAAGCCGCTTCACTCTTAAATATTTCAGGGTGAACCTGCTAAGAACTCTTTTCCATAAGCATCTAAAAGAAAAACCATTCTTCTATTTTCACAGTACTTCTGACACAATGTGTGGGGTTTTCCCTCACACTAAACAATTCTCCAGCTCTTCAGACATCAAGCTGGCGTCCTACAATTCAGTTCTGACATTAACTTCCCAGAGTTAGCATAAACCCCACAGGTTAAGGGCTCAGTCCCACAAGGCTGCTCCCACTTTGGACACCAGTCATAAGTTGCTGGTTGTCACCTGTGCTTTTGGTCAACCAGCTATAAATTAGGGGTTCCCAGACCCTCGCCTCAAGTTTGATAATTTGCTAGAAAGAACTCAGGGAAATATTTATGTTTACCAGTTTATTATAAAGGATGCAGATGAATAGCCAAATGGAAGAGATGCATAGGGCAAAGTATACAGAAGGGCCGGAAGCTTCCATGCCCTCTCTGGGAGTGTCACCGTCCTAGCCCCTCGATGTGTTCACCAACCCAGAAATTCTCTGAACCCCATTGTTTAGGGTTTTTGTGAAGGTTCCATTAAGTAGGCATGCCTGATTAAATCACTGGCCTTTGGTGATGGAACTCAATCTCCAGCCCCTCTCGACTCCCCAGATATCAGGAGGTGGGGCTGAAAGTTCCAACCTCTAATCACCTGATTGGTTCCTCTGGCAACCAGTCCCCATCCTCCCAGCATCCCCTTATTAGCATAAACTCAGGTATGGTTGAAAGGGGCTTATTGCAAATAATGAAAGATGCTCCTATCACCTCTATTGCTCAGGAAATTCCAAGAGTTTTAGGAGCTCTGTGCCAGGAACTAGGGACAGAGTCCAAATATATATTTCTTATGCCACACTATCAAATTCAGGAAATGTTACAGTGATGACATTCTATTATCCAATATCTAGATCATTCTCAAAATTTGCCAATTATCTTGTGTTGCTTTGTGTGTGGTGTGTGTGTGTGTGTGTGTTGTGTGTGTTGCTTTTTAAAATGACTTTAAAGGACTTATTTCCGGGAATTCCCTGGCAATCCAGTAGTTAGGACTCTGCACTTTCACTGCCAAGGGCCCGGGTTCAATCCCTGGTCAAAGACTTATTCCCAAATGTCTAATCCTTGCAGCCATGGAATCGTATCCTCAGAAATAATTTATAAATCTATACTAAATTTATTTTTATTTCATTTTTATTATCAAAGCAATAAATGTACTTCATTTAAAACATAAAACAGTCTAGGGACTTCCCTGGTGGTGCAGTGGTTAAGAATCCGCCTGCCAATGCAGGGGACACGGGTTCAATCCCTGGTCCGGGAAGATCTCACATGCCGCGTAGCAACTAAGCCCTCGCACCACAACTACTGAGCCTGCGTGCCACAACTACTGAAGCTCGCGTGCCTAGAGCCCATGCTCTGCAACAAGAGAGCCACCGCAATGAAGCCCACGCACCGCAATGAAGAGTAGCCCCCGCTCGCCACAACTAGAGAAAGCCCACGCAGCAACGAAGACCGAACACAGCCAAAAATAAATAAAATTTTAAAAATAAATAAATAAAATGGTCTAAACTTATGAATAAAACTAACATTCCTTTGCTTTCTCCCACTCCATCCCCATGGCAGCCCGCCCCCCCCCTCCCGTGGCTTCAGCCCAGAGGTGTTTCCTCTGGGATTTACCTCCGTGTTCTTAGATAATACACTTTCATTGCATTTCTTGGTTTTTCAAATGTAGATGTTATCTGTTGGCTTCTACTATGAAAGATCACGATGTAGCCCTCCTTGATCACCCCTCACCCACCCTCCCAATATAGTTATTAATACCTCATGAGTTCTGGTTAGATATTCATTGGTTACATTGTTTTGACTGTGTAAATACTGTTCACAGCTGAGCCACTCCTTCCCCACACCCCCGACCCTGAGACTCTCACTTGTAACGTGGGAACACAGTGGGTCTGCTCCCTTCACAGTGGGCACCCCCATCCTCCGTGCTGGAGTGGTCACAGGGAATCTCTCTAAGCTACCTCTCTCCCTCCTCTACTGTGAAGCCTGTCACGGCTCCCTGACGATCCTTGGGTGAAGTGTCATCCCGGGTCCTTTGAGCCCTGTCCCTCGTCTGTCTGTCTGTCCTCACCTCCCCCACTCCCATTTTTTCCCCAGCAAAACTGAGTTATGCCTTGATCTCCAAACGCTCCAGCTGGTCCACGTCTCCATGTCCCATACGTGCCACTCCCTCCGCCTGGCACGCCCTCCCCAGCCCTTCCACGGGTGGACCACACTCAGCTCTGCTCCTCAGGAAGCCTGTGATGCCCACCTTCCAAGAGCTAAGCTTGCCCTTCTCTGGGCACTTCCGCTCCCTAGCCAGCTCTGGAGTACTGGATCATCAACAGGGCTGTCACCCCAAGGGGCCTGGAGGGCTACGCATGTCGTCCTTTCTGAAGTTCTCAACGGAGCAGGGCTCTGACTGAGACTTGCTGAGCGTTGGTTGAATTGACTGCTTGTGCCTGGAGCTCAGAGAAGGGAGACAGGGCCTGGCAGCCGGCAGGGGCAGGGAGGGTTCAGTGACAGCCACGGTAGAGGGTGGGGTAGGGTGAGGAGAGAGGCCTTCCTCCCTCGCCCATTCCAGCATTGGCACTAAAAGAGACCACCCCTGGGAGGCCCCAGGGCAGCCGTCTGGTCTGCGGCTGGGCCCACTTTCCTGGATCCTGATGCCTGCGACCCTGCCAAGGTCCAGCTCTGCCAAGGTGAGCTGAGGACATGGCAGGCTCTGAGGGCCAGGTTTCCCGAGGCTCTCATTGATAGGGCGCTTCCGTGGGCCGGCCCTGGACTCAGCGCATGCGTGCTTTGGCCCATCTCATCCCTAAGACACCTAGAGCCAGGTGCTATTGTTAACACCCCCATTTCCCAGAGAAAGACTGCTGAGGCTCAGAGAAGGGTCATGCAGGGAGAACGTCCTGGAACTGACTACTAAGATCCCAGGGCTAAATGTTCTTAGTGCTTTCCATGCATTAACTTGGGTGAGGAGGGACCGTTATTATTTCGATTGAACAGGTGAGGAAACCAAAGCACAGAGAGGTTAAGCAACTTGTCCAAGGTCACCCAGCAAGTAAGTGGCAGAACCCGGGCATTCGGCCACAGAGTTTTACTCTCTTTGCTCTCAGCCTGATCGTGAGGGTGATGGGGGTGGGAGGCGATGCTGGCGCTCCCGGTCAGGACACAGCACACCTCAGTTTGCAAAGATATTGCACACCTGCCACCTCACCTGCCTTTCAGTCCAGAGAAGACACATAGATCACGGCCCCCATTTTGCAGAGGAGAAAATGAAAACCGGAGGAGGGTAACGACCGGCACAAGGTCACACAGTAAGTTAGCTGCTGGATAGGGGCTTGGGTCACAGGTTTGATATCCAGGCCTGGGCCGGCCCTGGCCCCCTGACTGGCTGGACCCACTGAGTTTGGTGACCCTGAGGAAGGGGGTTATCAGGGGGTTACAGGGCAGGTGAGCAGAGAGTTCTGAGCAGGGAGGCAGCCCAAGCCTTCTGGAGGGCAGCCCAAGCCTTGCCTCCTGCTTGCCGTGGGAACCTCAATTTCCTCATCTGTAAAATAAATGGCCTGCATCTGTTGGACCCTGAGGGCCCTTCCAGCCTGAATTCACAAGGTGCCTGCAGACACAGTGTTCCCTGCTCGCCCCGTTGCTTTCCCCATTAGTGCAGCCGAGCAGCCCCATTTCCCCTGCAGGATATTTTTTTCCACCTGTTCGCAGCCTCTTCCCATCTGGCATGGCTGCAGGCCTCAGGAAGCTGGGGAAGATGTCCAGCCAAGCCCAGAGCGTCACACTGGTTTGGGAATCAGCACCTCCTGTTCAATCTGCCTCACCACGCTGCCCAGTGAGCACTTACTCGTTCTGTTTTGTAGCAGAGCAGCCTGTCATCTGTCTGTCTGTCTGTCTGTGACCCTCTCCAGCAGGACTGTGAGCTCGATGAGGGCAGAGGTCACATGGAGAGATCAGAGCTTGATAAGCAGTGAGCCTCCTATTTCTGGAAGCATGCACAGAGAGGCTGCGTGTGGCCGGGATGTGGAGCGGGACAGAGAATGGAGCCGGGGGTGGGGGTGAAGGGAATCAGGCCCTCCAGCTCCGGGCTCTGAGACCCCCAGGAGCAGTCCTTGAGACCCCACGGCCCGGGAGAGGACTGGGGGGCTCTGTCCTCTGTGGGCAGTGGAAAGAGAACACAGAGGCATGAAACTGACTCATCGAGGATGTCTTTACAGGAACTGTGGCAGACACTGGCCTGAGGGTGGATAGACTCAGAGCCTCCAGAGCTTTTGCTCTGTAGGAGTCCCCTCTGTGCTTGGGCCACACTGACCGCCAATGTCGGGAGGCCTCGGTGGGGAGCCACATCCCCTCACAAGTGTCCACGCTATCGGCCATGTCCTCTGGGGTCTGATGGGCTGCCACTCCATGAGAGTGAAGTCTTCCGTGCTGACGAAACCAGGATGGGCGAAGCTTGGAGAGTGCACTTCGGGGGAGGGGGACCGTTTGCTGAGCCAGGGGCATCTGCTGCATTCTCGCCCATTCGAATGGTCTGCACCTCCAGATGCACCGCGTTCCCTCTGGCCTCAAGGCCTCTGCCCAGGCCCCTCCCTCACCTGAAACACTCATCCCCTCCCCTGGCCAGGCTAACTCCTACTCATCCTTGAGGTCTCTGTTTCAGTAATTCAACAACTGCTTCCTGGGCACCTACGATGAGGCAGACACTGTCTCAGGAGAGCTGTTGGCCTTGAGTGAATAGTCCTGCCCTCTCAGAGTTTCCACGCGATGCTGATGTGGGATGAGTTGCCATAGGCTTGTGGCTGTAACGAGTAGCCCCCAAGTCAATGGCTTAACCCAATGAAGGTCTATTTTGCACCCATATCACAGTCCAAATGGGTGGCAGGGGGGCTCTGCTTCAGTGCCACTGCCATCCCCTAGCCTTGGATAGGGTCCCCTTGGACCCTCTGCATCAGGCCAGCTGGTGAGGGAAGAGGGGGAGCATGGAGAGCTGGGCAGGGAGGCTTCATGCCTTGGCCTGGAGCAGCAGGCATGCCACTTCCACCCACTTTCTCCTGGTGCGAGCTTGGCCGCAAACACACTGTCTGAATGTCCTGGGGCTGCTGTAACAATTCCCGAAACTTGGTAGCTTGAAACAACAGAAATGTATTCTCTCTTGGTTCCGGAGGCCAGAAGCCTGAAATCAAGGTGCTGGCAGGGCCGTGCTCCCTCTGCAGCTTCCAGGGGAGGGTCCTTCCTTCCTCTCCTGGCTTCTGGGTGCTGTCAGCAATCCTTAGCATCCTGGGCTTACGGCCGCATCACTGCAATCTCTGGCTCTGACTTCACATCGCCTTCTCCTCTGTGTCTTTCCCTTTTTGTGTCCCTCTTATCAGGATACTTGTTATTGGGTTTAGCCCCCTGATAATCCAAGGTGATTTTCTCATCTCAAGATCCTTAATAATTATATCTTGCAAAGACTTTTTTCCAAATAAGGTAAAATTCATAGGCTCTGGGATTAGAACATGGACCTATCTGTTTGGGTGCCACCTTCCAACACTAGCAGAATCACCTGGACTCCTTTACACAGCAGCCAGCTTCCAGGCGGGCAGAAACAGAAGCTATTGGTACAGAGTCTCTTAAGGCCTAGGCCCAGAAGTCCCAGAACATTATTTCTACTGCATTCTATTGGTCAAAGCAGGTTTCCGGGCTTACCCAGATTCAAGGGCAAGTAGAATACATAGAATACCCCTCTTGTTGGGAGATGTGGCAACAATGCCAAAGGGCACGCTTCATGGGAGGGATGGTTGCCGCTGTCTTTGGAAACAAGCTAACAGAGTGTGTGTGTGTGTGTTTTGGCGAAGGCCTCTGCTAGAGGCCCCGGAAATGTGCTCCCTGATGATGGTGTTGCTGATGAGGCTGAGGTAGGAAAGGCTCCACCCGAGTGGAGCTCAGCCATCAACTAGCTGACCCTGGGCCAGTCCCTCATTCACTCAACAACTACCTACTACGTGCCAGGCCCCGAGCGAGGCACTGGGGTCCCAGTGGTGAGCAAGCCGGGTCCCTGTGGAACTGGCCATCCTGTGGATGACAAAAGCTTATAACTGGACACACTTGTCACAGCGTGTGACAAGTAGAAGCAGACCAGCAAGGAGATGGGCTGGAGAATCCCTGGGGACAAAAGAGGCCAGGATGAGCCTGGAGGGCAGAGACCCAGAGGATGACCCCTCCTGGGCCTCAGTTTCCTCCTCTGGACATCAAGAGGGTTTGTCAGAGCCATGGACTCAAACTATGTTCCCTGGAGTCCTAGCATCTCCCAGAGGCACCGCAGGGGCTACTGCAGGGGATACTGCAGAGGGGGCTGAGCAGGGGGCATCTAAAGTTTGTGACTAATTGGGTTGGAAGCTTCCAGGGATCTCCCACAGTCTAGGTGCCAAGCCAGACGTCCTGGTCTTGTTCTGGTCTCATCCCGGTGACTGTCTGGGACAAAATTTTCCCAGGTCCTCTCCTGTTCCTGAATGGCTCTGCCAGGGTCCTGGGCTCTGGGGAAATAGGGAACCTCCCCTTTTCCACTGGGCCCTCAGGTCCCCCTACCACCGCAGAACAGACCCTCCACCAGGATGCTTGCAGCTGCTCCCTTACCTTTGACCTTCGGTCTGCTTGAGCTGGGAGAGCCCCAGGGACCCCAAATGAGGTGCCAGTGTCTCTCAAAGAGCTCAGGCTCTTTGGGGTCCCACCCTCCCCTCTGTGTGGCCCCGGGTGGGCCCCTTGCCCTCTCTGATCCTCTGGGTAAGTCCTGCCTCATGGGGGTAAGCACAAAGGCAAGGAGCTGGTGAGATCCAGGCCCTCTGACGCTGGCTTGAGATCAGCACAGGGAGAACCAGAGAAGTGCCAGGAGACGCCCAGCCTCCTGGGGACCTGCCCCTTGTGCTTCTGCCCCATGATCTGGGAAGCTCTGGACCCCACCTGCCCCCAGGGGGTTGGGAGAGGACTGGGGGCGAGTTAGTCAATAGGAAAACCACTTACTTCAGTTCAGCAACTTTTATTCCTGTGTTCAACGCAGTGTTGGGCATTGGGTAGGGGCGGGGCCAGAGATGCCAAAGAGAATAATCCCCTCCCGCCTCTGGGCCTCAGTTTTTCTCGCACAGGGAGGGAAGGTTTCCTCTGTTTCCTTCATGGGGAGGCTGTGAGGACAGTGACAATACACGACAAGACATAGTCCTTGCCCTGGAGATGGGCTCACCCTCTGGGAGGGAGGCCCATGCCCTGCCCACCACTAGCAGCTGGCAAGAAGGGCAGCTGGGGCCCTGTGACCAGGTGATGCGCCAGAGGCTCTCAGCCACGGGTCTGGCTTCACTGAGCTCTGTCCTGGTGACAGAGGCCTCAACGGGCCACGTAAGGAAGGGGAACAGTCCACGCAGAGGAGGTCACTCCATTCACAGTCCAGAGGGCCACGAAGAGGTAGGTCGTGCCATCTCCTCCAGGTGCAGCGAGGACCCACACCGCTGCTCGCATCCTTAGCTGGTGGTGCCCGGCGAGGGCTGTGGGGAGGCCGGCTGGCTCAGGGTCACGCTGGGGAAGCTGGTGACAAAGCTCTCCCACCTTCTCTTTATCTTCTGCAAGACAGGAGGGGCTGAGATCAGGGCCCCGGTCTCTGGACTGGGTGGTGGGCTTCAGGTGCTGTTCCACCTACAGCCACGAGGTGGTGGTAGACCCCAGAGACAGAAGCATGGCTCACTAGCCACCCTTCCTCCTAGAGGAAGCCGGCAGCTCCCACCCAGGGGGGCCGGATCACCCCCTTTTCCGGGGAGAGGGGAGCACAAGACGTAACCCTGGGGAAGTTGTACTGGCTGATCTCTTGCCTCCAGCAAAATCCACCCATCCAGCACGCTGACAGATTGACCATCTCGGAACAAATCTGACCGTATCACCCACCCGCTCTAAAACCTTCCCTGACTCCCCAGTGCCTATGGGATAAATCCCAAAGGCCTTCAGGCCCTCCTGAAATACAGTTCTTGGATATCTCTCTCTCCAGCCCCTTCCCCAGACAGCTCTGTTATCTTTTTGATCTACAGCCCCATACATTTCTGCCTCTGAGCCTTTGCTGCCCTGGGTCCTGCTCCTGGGGACGTCCCCCTCCCCTCTAGCACTCCTCCATCCACCAGCCCTCAGCCAAACCTGTTGATATTGCCTCAGCCACCACTGGCTGCCTTCTTGCTGGGCTTGGATCAGCTGCTCTGTGTCCCCCAGGCTCCCTGGCAGTTGCTCCTGCCCGGGGGCGTCCAGCCTTTCTGGGCCTCCGTCTGAGGACCTGGACTTCTCACGACCCTGTCTGAGGCTCAGCGCCCGGCGCAGTTGGCCTGCCAGGGGCCTCCCGCAGGGCTCCTGGAGCTTGCTATAAGAGGACCGTGGTCCTCGCAAGGACTGGCTGCGTAGCCCTGTCCCCATGGTTCTGGAGGCTGCAGGCACAGGACTGCTCCAGCCCCTTGGCGAGCCCCTGGCCTTCTGAGATGGCCTGGTGCCTCCACTCACCTGACAGGAGCTCACTTGGGGACAAAGGTTGGTGCTGCTGAGGTGGCCGTTGTAAACCAAAGGGCGGGTGGAGAGGCGGTGTTGTGGGTGACTCAGGGATGCTTGACCTCGATGGCCTGCCCTCCTCTTCCTCCTCCAGGCAGCCTTCACTGACCACCCCACCCCAAAGATCTTGCCCTCCCCTGAACTCCTGTAGTCCTGGCTGTCCAGACTCATTTCGTTGACAGAACAGATGGCTCAACAGCAAAACAGAGACAGGCTTTTAAGAAACAGGACAGCTCCAACCTAGAACTGTCAAATTCACAGAGACAGAAGGGAACATGGCGGTTGCCAGGGCCTGGGGGGAATGGCAAGTTGCTTAATGGCTATAGAGTTTCAGTTCTGCAAGGTGAGAGACTTCTGGAGGTTGGTTGTACCACAATGTGAACGTATATAACGCTACTGAATTGTACATGTAAAAATGGCTAAGATGGTACATTTTATGTTTCTGTATTTTTTTTGCTACAATTGGAAATTTAAAAAAAAAGAAAGAAAAAAGAAACAGGATAGTTCTAGGCTGGAAGTTAGGAGACTTGGGTTTTTTCCAGGCCTAGCTCTGCCCCTAATTTTCCAGCACAGAATAGGGTTAAGCACTCAGGCTCAGGACCAGCTGCTGCTGGGTAAACCTTGGTTCCATCCCCCGCAGCTACGTGACGCTGGGTGCCTTCTCCCTTGGTTTCCTTGTCTAAAACAGAGACAGATAACTCACGTGTTGTCGTGAGGACTAAATGTGATGATGCTATGCCCAGCAGAGGGCTTGGCATGCAGCAAGCGCTCAGTAAAAGTGAGTTGGTGGCATTCAGTATTTGAGGCAAATCCTTTTTCCTCTTGGTCAGTCTTCTCGTCTGTAAAATGGGTTGTTGTGAACATCAAATGAAATCATGAATGTGGACGCCTCTAAAGGCAAGACTACCAGCAGCAGCTCTTTCTCCCAAGTCAGGGGAAAGAGAAAGGTACTTGGGCTGGGCCAGCCGATCCTCAGAATCCTAGAATTTGAGAGTTTAAAGGGAGCTCCCGCATCTGAGAAACAAAAACACACTCCTTTTTGTTTTAATCACTATTTTTTGAGCTTTTATTTTTTACTGGTTCTGGAGCTAATTCCTTCCTATATTTCATTTAAACCTCATGACAGTACTATGAGGTATATACATCATTACCTTCATTTTATAGATCCCCATTTTGTAGATGGGGCAAACTGAAGCTCAGAGAGATTAAGCATGCCCAGCAAGTGGCAGAGCTGGGACTCCCGCCCTGGTCAGACTGGCTTTAGAGCCCGTGTTTCAACCACTCTGCTCTCCTGTCCTGGTGTTGGTGGCAGAGGTGGGACTGGAAGCTGGGCGTCCTGCTTCCTCTGTGTCTGAGGTGCCGCACGAGGTGCCCTGTCTGGGGTCAGGGAAGTGCTGGCTGCAACTCTTGGCTCACCCCAGACTCCTCTGCGCCTGGTCTTGCTTTTTTTCCTCTCTCAGAATTTCTAGGCCTTCCTTGGGTTCAGGATCTCTTAATATCTGTCAGGCTCACCTCCCAGCCAGAGGAGCCAAGGCAGGGCCAGTGTGAAGAGGAGAATAGAGAAAAGGGACCCTGACCCTCTGTCCCAGCCTGTCCCAGAGGTGGATTATGACCATTATTCCAACCCTGACCACACGTTTAATGCCTGACCCATGTGCCAACCCTGACCTTGGTTAAAAAGCAACAAAACCATTACACAGTCTTCAACGCCTTCACTCCGGCACAGTTAAGTCAAGTCCCCACTCTCATCCAAGTCTGAGCTGGGAAGAGCTTGCTGACGCCTCACGGGCCTCTGAGATGTGTCAGGGTGAATCACTCGTTCTTGTGTCACGCCTGTAGCTGCCGTATACCCTCTTGCCAAGCGTGTAATCTTACAACAATTCCCCAGATCCGTAAATCTGTGGAGGACCAGGAGAAAATATGTGTTCTTTTCCTTCCCTCCCCACTGCCTCCCTGCCTTTGTCACCGGGGGTGGTGGTGAGGGTTCTTACCTTTCCAGACCCTGCTGGGTGACAGCTCCCCTGGAAGCCTGCCCAACCCCTCAGCCTGGGTTAGGGAGGCAGTCCCCTGTCCAGCCCACCCAATACACACAGTAGCAGAAATCACCCCAGGATGCCTTTCCCCGCCACACTGGTGTCCCTTGATGGCTAGGACAACATCTCTTTCATCTCTGTCCCCAGGACATGACATAGTAAATGCTTGGGCTTAAATATTGGAGACTATTACGCGTCTATTGCTGTGTAACAGAATACCCCAAAACTCAGTGGCTTAAGGCAGCACTCATGTATAACCTCAGAGTTTCTGTGGGTCTGGGATCCAGGCACAGCTTAACGGGGTCCTCTGGCTCAGGGTCCCTTGCAGGCTTCAATCAGAAGGTTGTTAGTCACCTCCAGGTTTGACTGGGGGTGGATCTGCTTCCAAGGTTGTTGGCAGGACCTGCTTCCTCGCAGGTTGTTGCCGTGAGGGTCTCAGTTTCTTGTTGATTGTTGGCTGTTCCCAAGGGCAACTCACGTCATGGGGGCTGGCTTCAGTTGGAGCCGGCAAGAGAGTGTGAGATATGGCAGGCGGGCAGAAGCCAGAGTCTTTGGGGAACTTAACCTCAGAAGTGACCTCCCATCACTTTTGCCATCACTGTTCCTCCAAGGCGAATCACCAGGTCCAGTCGGCACCCAAGGGAGGGGACGCACAAGGGCGTGAACACCAGGAGGCAGGATCTTTGCGGGTCAACGCGGAGGCAGCTTACCCGTGAGACCTGGGTCCCAAGCCCATCAGACTGCCCGAGCCGAAAGCCTTGCACATTTATGGGACACCTACGTGCTTTGAGTGAGCAGCTTAACCTCACGTGCCTACAGTTACTCAGCTATAAAATGGGGATAATATTTTATTTCATCAAATCTAAGATGACGTCGATAGAAAGATAACATTATTTTATACACCAGTAAGAAAGAATATCCACTGCCCATTCATTGGAAGATGCAGCCCCATTTCAGAACTTGAAGTGTGGCGGGGGGAATGTACGTCTTAAAATTAATGAAACACACAGTGTTTATTTCCTAAGGTGATCTGAGACTTAAATGACTGGTACTATTTAAGGAGGCTTAGATGTACGGAAGGCTGCAAACTGGGGCAGGCTGCCCAGATGTTCCATTTATTGATTTATTTATTCATTCATTCATTCATTTATTTATATATGGCTGCATTGGGTCTCCGTTGCTGCGTGCAGGCTTTCTCTAGTTGTGGCGAGCGGGGGCTACTCTTCGTTGCAGTGCACGGGCTTCTCACTGCGGTGGCTGCTTAGTAGCTGTGGCGCACGGGCTTAGCTGCTCCGCGGCATGTGGGATCTTCCCGGACCAGGGCTTGAACCTTTGTGCCCTACATTGGCAGGCGGATTCTTAACCACTGCTCCTCCACCAGGGAAGCCCGAGATGTTACTTTTTATTAGTGAGCCAATGAAATTAATCCACACCTACACACTGTGGGCAAGATCTTGTTTTGATGATGTCTAGGCTAGAAGTGAGGCCAAGGGGAGCAGGATAGAATCTCCACCCCCAGAAAAGGAGGGATTCTCATGTACATCAAGCAAGGCACCTTAAAACAGACACCAAGTGCTGAGGCTGCACGGAAGAGAACGGGAGACCCCCATCTGTCTTGGAGGTGGTTAGCATCTGGGCAGGCTCCCTGGAGGAGGTGGTGTTGGAGCCCAGCATTGAGGGCAGGGAGGACGGTTGCAGTAGAGATAGAGGTAGGATCCTGTGGGTGACCAAAGCCTGGGAACACAAAGGGTTGCCCTTGGGTGGGAGAAAAATCTGGAAAGGTAGACTGAAGCCTGCTCTTCCTTCCAGAGCCTGGAAGAGGAATCTGAGCTTGGGAGACAAGGGGGATGGGGTGTGCCCTCCACTCCAGGAGCCTTACCTCTGTGATTGCATTTCACCCTCACACTCTCTGGAGCTTAGCCCCATTTTTCAGATGAAATAACAGAAGCTCAGAGGGGTGAAGCAACTTGCCCAAGGAGACACAGTCAGTAGTGGGCCTTGAATGCAGCCCCACAGAGTCAGGCCAGCAAACAGAGTCCTCAGCAAATGAGTGTTCCACCCCCAGACCCCACTCCTCACCCCGGTCTTCATGCACCCTACACGATGGTCAGACAGAACCATTAGCTTAAGGTTAATGCCACTAGAGTTTTCCTTGAAAATATGATATGCCCACCATCAATGAGGCAAGGGGCTCATGTGTGAGTGTTTCAACTAATAATTTATCTCTTTGCCTGAGCAGCTCTTATAATACAGTACATTTTGGGGGAACTAGTTCTTTTTTTGCTGTATGCGGGCCTCTCACTGTTGTGGCCTCTCCCGTTGCGGAGCACAGGCTCTGGACGCGCAGGCTCAGCGGCCATGGCTCACGGGCCCAGCCGCTCCGTGACATGTGGGATCTTCCCAGACCTTGGCACGAACCCGTGTCCCCTGCATCAGCAGGCGGACTCTCAACCACTGCGCCACCAGGGAAGCCCAGAACTAGCTCTGTTACTTCAGAACAATGATCCATTGTTTTGGTTTTCATTTCCCAAAGGAAGCTAGAATGCCAGGCTGTCAGGTTCAGCAAGAGATTCTGGTCAACTTATCACTTGTAGAAATCAAACAAAGGGAACAATAAATAGTAATAATGCTATTGATTGTAAGAGCTCCCACGTTCTGAGCACTCAGGCTGTGCCAGGCGTTGTGCTTAGGGCTTCCTGTATTCAGTCCTGATAGCACTCTGAGGAATCGGGGGAGGATTGTTCTCAGTCTAGACAAAGCGTGTATCAGTAATTGCAGGGTCCTAGAACTGGCAACGCAGATGCTCTTGCCTTTTTTTCAAATATGCAGGACCTGATGACTATCAGCGGTGGGTCTGCCCCTTCTCCTGTCTGAGCCTATTACCTCATCGGTAAAATGGGCCTGAGCGGGTCTAGCCAGGGTGCCCCAAGGTTTCCTTTGTTAAAAAAACACCAGTCACTGGGCCCCATCAAAACCCCTTGCATATACAGGTCTGGGCAGGGCCCTGAAAAGCTGTCTGCACAATCACATCCCAGGAGATCTGTCTCTTGTGGGAAATCTTGGAAAAAATTTGCTCAAGGCCCTTCCACCTCTGAGGACTGTGATCTTAGGACTCAAATTTCAAACCAAAGCTCTTCCTTTGAAATCTGAATTCTAAACATTCTTGTCTTCTCTTTCCCAACAAGGTGGCCAGTGGAGCAGAAAGAGCACAGCCTGGGGGGGGGTCAGTGGACTGGAGGTCCAGTTCCAGCTCTGCCCCTGACTAGCTATGTGATCCAGAGAGGAAGTCATTTCCTTTCTCTGAGCCTCAGTGTCCACACCTGCAAAATGGGTACAGCATACCTGCCCAGGGATGTTGGGAGGTCTAGAGGAGCTATAGCTCAGAGCTGGGAGGAGGATCTTACCCTCCTCTGCCTCAACCTGTGGGCAGAGGCCTTGATATGGACCTGGGGAAGTGCTGAGACTGTGATCTGCTAGACCAATGCCCACCTTGGCAGGTGGAAGGTCTGACCGACTTGTAGAGATGCCATGATGGGATGGGCTTGTGTATGGAGGAGTCACCCCAAAAGACTGGGTGGAGTGGCCTGGACCCCTCGAGGATGTGGGGGGAGGGAAACATATCAAAAAGAGCAGAAGAGCTACTCCTGAACCATCCCCACCCCATCACACACCGTGAGGGTCCCCTGCTGCTTAGAATGGAGACACAACCCCAGCCTGCAGAGAAGGGCTGTCGTGGCCATTCTTCAGTCAGTGAGTGGGTGCGTTCATCACAGCCTAGTGCCCTGTCCTGTGTTTCCATCGATAAGGGTTTATCCTGAGGTCTCACCAGCAGTTAGGCTATCTGCGGCTCAGCTCGAACTGCCAGAATTTTGTTAATTAAAAAAAAAAGTGATTTTTCTTGTGTCATCTCAGGACAGGGGTTCTGGGAAATCTAGGTTGTCCTTGTGAGATCCTCAGGGCAAACCTGGCCTTCCAAATTGTAAACACAAGAGTGGTGGGCTGTTTCTGGGTTTATAGTGACTGCTACAGTATGAGGGTTCATGGCTTTGTCTGTGAGTCCCCATCCACTCAGATGCTTCTGCTTACCCAAGCCTTCTCAGCGCCAACTGCTCTTGGCCCGCCCCACAGCTCCCTCTCAGGCTGCACTTCCTGAACTTACTAGCAATCTATCCTCACTGACCCTCTCCATGCCTTGACCCCCTGATGCCCTCCCCCAGCTTTGCTTGGGCCATGTATGGGATCCATTTTTACCAATATATTTACCTGATTAACTCTTGATTTATGCATGTATGTATGTATATATGTATGTATCTATCTATCTGTCGACTTTCCCTCCTCCAGGAAGCCCTCCAAGTCCCCTCTCATGGGGAAAGGGACCCCTCCTTGGACTCCCATAGCACTCTGGCCATTATCTCTAGCACAGCACCACACTGTTTTGAAGTGGAGTGCTTTGAGGTCTGTGTGCCCTCACTGGTCTGGGAGCAGCTTGGGGATGGGGAAAATACCTCATTTTCACCGTATCTCTATTGGGTGCTGCTGAGGGGGCTGCAGAGTGAAGGGATCACATCTGTCCCCACCACCCCATTTTCCTTCCTGGCCCAGTTGACACCTCCCTCCTCCGAATTTACTCCTTCCTATCCGATCGATCGTGCCTGCTTCTCCTTAACTTTCCCCTTCCCCTTAAATGTGGTACCCTGCAGACCCCTCTCCCTATCGGACTCGGCTCAGCTTCCGAGGTAGTCCCATCCACTCCACAGCTTCGACCACTAAGTGTGGGCTGATGACTCCCATTCCTTCATTTGCCAACTATATATTAAGCATCTACCATGTGCCAAACTCAACTTTTGTAGAGGTGATGTTCAAGTGTGGGGAAGGGACAGGAGTACAGAAGATAAACAGACAAAAACCAAGAACTCTCCAAAAAGTGACAGCTACTAAGAAGCAATAAGGCAGACATAGTCCCAGCCTAACAGGAGCCCTGAGCTGCTCTGCAGCTGCCCCTGGCCCACTCCCTCCCGACAGAGCCTTGCTGCCCAGCCTATGCCTCTCCTGGCTGGCCCTCCACAGGCTGGTCTCAGCCTGTCTGTCCTGCCTCCCCTTCCCTTGCACCTCCCAGAAACTCAGCCACGTTCCCCAACCTTCCCGGGCCTCAAGAGTCAATTTCACAAGTTGGGGCCTGTTTAAAAAATAAATAAATTAAATAGAAAGATTCCTGGGCCCCACCCCATGAATCAGGATCCACAGGGGCCTGAGGTCCGGGAATCCATTTTGTTTTTAAAGAGTCCCAGGGGATTCCTCTTATCAGGGAAGTCTGGGTAATAACTTCTCTAGGAATCTCAGTGGGTCTCAACGCTGACCCACATTAGAACAATTTGGAGAGCTTCTAAAACTAGCAATGCAATGCAATGCAATGCAGGGGATTCCATTCGCCAGAGACAGACTTAAGTGGTATTCTACTGATGATTCTAAGACCTCTGAGTTGGTGGTTCATATGTATAAGAACCATGGGGGAGGAGTGGGGCTCAAGAATCTGTGTTTCCAATCAGTACCTTGTCCCAAGGAGATCCTGTCACTAGTATTACAGAAGCCCACGCTGAGAAATGCCTTTTCTAGCCACACTAGACTCCTCATCTCAGCTTTTTCTTGGGCAGTTTTCTCTGTCTGGGGTGGAATACCCCTCCCAGCTTTGTCCTCCTGGAGGACTCGGCCTGGAGGTAGGACAGAGCCTGGATGGAGAGATGTCTTGTTTCCTAGCCAAACTTCAACTAATTTATATGGCTGAGCTAATTGTCCAAAATCCATACTACTTTTGTTCACAGCAGTCCATCTTTTAGTTCTCAATTAGTTTCTTTGTTCAGACCTCCACCTGGTGGTGTTGATATGGGATTCACCTGAACCTGCGTGGAGCCACCTGCCCTCTGCTCCAGACTCAGGATTTCACAGGGACCAGCCAGGACTCAGCTGATGTTCCCCGAAAACTGGGTTCACCTCTTGGTGGGTGTTGAGCCAAAAGATACAACCAAGCCAGAGATCAGGAGAAGGAAGGATTTATTACTTGCAGCAAGTAAGGAGAACACCGGGGATTTTTTCCAAAGCAGTGTCTCCCCAAACAGCAAAATTGGGGAAGTTTTAAGCTAAAGGTATATGCATGTTCATGAAGGGGCTTGAGCGGAGGAGAACACAGCATAGAATTGGGGCAAAGGTTGACAGTTAGGTTCCAGTGGACCTGGTGGTTGAGAACCTTGGTGGGGGAAGGTGTTAAGTTCTGCAAAATAGCTCAAGAAAGTGCTTCAGGCCAATCTTTATCATTGAAACAGAACTGAAAGTTTACAACTGATTTATTATCTTTGCTATTGTTACTTCTCTTGCCTGATAACAGTGTTTGTTCCCTTACGATCATTATTACTGAGACCTGTTCAGGGCAAGAACTGTGGTCAGGTGAGCTCTATGATGTGATGGTAGAGGCTGTTTTTTTTCACGTGCGTCTCCGGCATAGCACCAGGCCCATAGTAGCACCTACCATAGTAGGTGCTCAAGGGATGCTTGTTAATTGAATGAATACCTGAATCTGGAAAACTGGAATTTTAATCCTTGTTCTGGTACTAAAATAGCTGTGTTGGACTGACCCAGGTTGGAGTTCAGCCAGATATGTGGAAGGAAGGACAAAGAAATTTGTCCAAAGGACAAACAAAATGGACACAACACAGAGAAGAGAATGCAGTTGTAATATCTCTCCATACTCAATCATCACATTTTAGTTTGAAAGATGTTCTCATAGTTCTTGATTCTCCCAACTGTCTAGAAGCAGGTTATTTTTCTCCATGCCTTGATTATCATCTGATGTACCTTATATTTTATTTTATCGTCTTTCTTCTCTCACTGGGAGGCAGAAATTTTGGGTTATTTTGGTCACTCCTGCATCTCCTGGTTGGCACAGAGCCCAATTTCTGAAGCTTTCCGTTCAACCAAGCCTTCTAAACCCTCTAGGTCCTGAGTGGCCTCTATTTACAGATTAGGAAACTGAGGCTCAGAGAGGTGAGGTTGCTTGTCCAGGGTCACACGGAAACTCCTGCCCGTCACCGTCACCGTCACCCCCACAGCTGCTAAAAGACAATCACGTAAACCCGTCTGGCACAAGCGCCATTTCCTTCTTCCTGCCCTTTGCAAACCCTTTTTCCTCCGACCTCTTCTCCACCCACTAGCGTGCACCTGAGTCTACCCGGATTCCTGAGCCCACCCGGATCCCTGAGCCCGAGGGCTATCTGTTGTGCTTGGGGTTTTGAGAGACACGTGCTACCCGGGTGAATGAATCGCACGTCCCCACCCCCGCCAACAGCCAATCACAGCCTGTCAGAGCCTGGCCACTTCCGCCTATTGCGGGCCGCGTCTGGGGCCTTGCGGCCCACGTGGGGCTCTGGAGACCAGGGAGTAGGTGGTGGTGAGCCAGGGGCGGGCTCCCCCAGCCTCGTCACCAATCCAGGGGCCTGCCGGGGACGGGAGGGGCGGGGCTGATGTGGGGCGCCAAGGCTTAAACGTGACGGGCAGGGGGGCGTAGGGAGGAGTCCCGGGCAGGGGAACGGTGAGTGACAGAGGAGGCTGTCCAGTAACAGGAGGGGTTGGGCTGTCTGAGCCAATAGGAAGTCCGTAAGGCGGGACTGGGACCGCAGCAAGTTCGGTTGCGCGGAGACCGCAGCTGTTCCCTGTCAGTGGAGGCAGCGGCGGTAGAGGCAACTTGCGGCAGCAGCGAGGAGGTGAGTGCCGGCGACGCTGTGCATTTTCCTCTTCCCGCAGCGGGTCGGAGCGGGTGGGCGTGCGCCGGCGCTGCCGCGGGGGACGCTTATGTAAGGGTCGCGCGCGCCAAGGCGGCGCCAGCTCCACGAGTGACGGCTGGAGGAGACGGCAGCGGGCGGTGCGCGCCGCGCTGCGCCGCGCGCCGCCCCTCCCCTCCCCTCCCCTCCCCTCCCCTCCCCCTCCCCTCCCTCCCCTCCCCTCCCTCCCCTCCCCTCCCCCTCCCCTCCCCTCCCCTCCCCTCCCCCTCCCCTCCCCTCCCCCTCCCCTCCCCTCCCCTCCCCCCCCTCCCCTCCCCTCCCCCCCCTCCCTCCCCTCCCCTCCCCCTCCCGCGAGGAACTGTTTGCGCGAGCCCGCCCCCCACCCCCGCCCTGGGGACCCGTCGACCCAGTTCTCCGGGCCCGCCGCCCCGCGAGCATCCTTCCCGCGTTGGCGCAGCCCGGCCTCGTCCACTCGGCTCCCCGGGGGCCGCCGGCGGCCTTATTCCTGCTCTCGGGCCCATTTTGCAGATGGAGAACCTGAGGGCACGGAGCCCTCAAATGCCTCGCGCGAGGTCCCTGAGGGCTCGAACCCAAGTCTGTCAGAATCCGGAGCCCAAGTGTCCCCCACCATACTGGAAGTTGCTCAGCTCTGAAGAAAGCCATGGCGTGTAAGGCGAGGGTTTTCCGTGTTACGAGTGCCTGCACTCTGCTTCCCATAGGATCCTCCTGGTAACCCTGGGGGGCATTCTTGTAATTCCACTTAGTTTCAGAAGAGGAAGCTTGGGGCGCCCAGAAGCAGTGATTAGGAGGAGGTGGGGCTGGGCTCAGCCCGTTATTTCTACAGCTTTTAGCAGTTTACAAAGTGCAGTGAGTAGCAGCTGGCCCTCCGGGAAATGCCCTCCTGGGCACGCAGTCTGAAGCCCTGGCTTTGAGGACCTGCCATACACGTTCCTCCCAGCACATCTTGCTTTGTGTACTTGGAGCGAGTTGTTTCACCTCTGGCTATCCTTTTCCTCATTTCACAAGTGCCGGGGCTAGGTCAGGTCCCTAGGTCCCTGGGAGCTTTGAAATTCTTAAAAATCTGATTAAAATTCATTTTGTGATAAAGAGGAGGCCAGGAGGGATCCCCGTTCTGTAGCTGAGGCTCAGAGAGGTGCCGCTATTTGCCAGATCATAACCAGAGCCTCCCCAGTCTTTACCAAGAAGTCTTTGCCTTCCCGTTGCTCCCTTACCCACTGCTACCAGCAGCCTTGGCCTCCCCAACCCCCCACCCTTCCCCTGCCTGTGATGCAAATACTGGAGTGGATGTGCTCAGCATTTCGATGCCCTCGCAGCTACAGCTTTTCTGCTTGCCTGCTCTTCATCTAAACCCTTGAACTCTTCATCACATTCTTTGCACACCTGTCATGTTCAGAGCCCTAGACTGGGTGCTGCGCGAAGACGTGGGAGACAAGGTGCCCCAGAACTGCCAACAAACTGGTTGGGGGAGAGAAAAAGAAACAGAGCGTAAGCAGAAAGTCGGCATGCCGCAGATGTTTGTAGAGAGCTGGTGTGGGCGAGGTATGGCCAGAGGAGGATGTGGAAGAGGAAGTTCCGTAGAGGCCGGCAAATCAGGGCAAAACTCACACCAAGGCCAGGGACAGGACTGGCTGGGGCTGGATGGGCATGGATTAGGGAAGGCTTGGTGGAGGAGGCGAGTTGGGAGCCTCCTTTTTTTTTATTTTTCTATAAATTTATTTATTTTAGTTTTGGCTGCGTTGGGTCTTCGTTGCTGCGTGTGGGCTTCCTCTAGTTGCGGCGAGCGTGGGACTCTTCGTTGCGGTGCGTGGGCTTCTCATGGCGGTGGCCTCTCTTGTTGTGGTGCACAGGCTCTAGGTGCACAGGCCTCAGTAGTTGTGGCTCACGGGCTCTGTAGCGCAGGCTCAATAGTTGTGCCATACAGACTTAGCTGCTCCGTGGCATGTGGGATCTTCCCGGACCAGGGCTCGAACCTGTGTGCCCTACATTAGCAGGCGGATTCTTAACCATTGCGCCACCAGGGAAGCCTGAGTTGTGAGCCTCTTGATTCCACGGCGGCCAGCAGTGAAGAAGCAGTGATTGGATTTGAGCAGCCAAGGTTTTATGATGAAGTACAGGTGAGTTTTAAGTAACTGGACCCTGGCAGAGGAAGGCTGAGGAAGGTGGAAGGAGAACGTGGAGGAGATAGCACCTCCCAGTTGAGTGTGAGAAGTTTGGTTGGTCATCTCGCAGAGGCCTCTGCAGGAGGCGTTTATAAGGTGAGGGCACTTGCTAAGGTGCGGGTGAGTCAGAAGTGAGATTGGGTCCAGAGGCGCCGGGGTGCTTGGTTGGGCTCTGAGGGCCCAGCAGCAGCGGGCCTGAGCTACAGTCTGTTCTGTTTGTGTTCTAGTAAGCAACCTATGAGCACGTGTCCTTGTGAGAAGTTTCTTAGTGGCTGCTCTGCCCTGCAGAAAAGGGCTTTGTTCACTATAGCTGCGCAGTACCTATTGGTTGAATTGAATTAGGCTGCCATTCAGAATTTCTACAGTTTACCCCAAAGTCCCCTCTGCTCCTTATCTCTTTATCTTTCTCTACTGAAGCCTGTCCCAGCTTGACTGACTCTCTCCGCGCCAGTTCTCACCTCCAAGATCATCCCTCGGAGGGGTTTGCCTTGATGTTGTAACCCCGGTGGATCCTTCCTGCCTTTGAGGTGCTAGTACAGGTGACTTATCTTTTTTTTTTAAATCTTCTGCCTTGTTTTCCCTTTGTCTCATTTCCAGCGCCCTGGGTGCTGTGCTAGGTCCCTGTCCTGACACTGTTTGCAGAGGCGTGGGGCACTGGGGCACAGCAGGACTGCAGATCCAGGTCTCGTTCCAAGTCACAGCACATTCAGGGGCTGCAGGGATGATTGTCATATGTCAGAGGATCTGGGCGGAAGGCCTGGGCAGGCCCCAGACTGTCCAGATCTCTCCCTGGCACTTTCCCGCGTGAGCTGGAGACCTCAGGCCGGTAAACATTCCCCGTGAGGACTAGTGTGGGCCTTCTCTCTGGCTCCCTCCCAGTAGCATCTTACTGTCTTCTGAACAGGGCCCTCCTCTGCCCATCCAGAAGGTGTGCCTGTTTGGGGGCAAGTTTCTCTTCCAGACACATCGTTCACAGAAGTGGGGCATTTGCCTGCTCTCTCCGAAGCCTCACCTGGGCCCGCCTGACCATCTCTTCCCTTCCCTCTGTGTCTTAGCTGCCTCTTGTCTCAGCTGTGGATACTTTGCCAAACTGTCAAAGGAGTAGGGCCTGACAGTGGAAGCTGGGACAGTGACGAAAAGAGGAAGCCGTTTCCTCTTCCTTACTGAATGAAAAGATAGGCTCCCACCTGTTGGGCTTTTTCTTCTCTTTGACCCCACATGTACTCTCTTCTGCCTCAGCCTCATCTGAGACTACTGGCTGTTGCCCCAAAACTCACTTCTTTGTGTCCTTCTTCTGATCTTGTTCCTGACAATCTTGACTCTGCAGGACTTTTCCTCTTCTCTTGGCCTGTCGAAATTACTCTTCAGGCTTTCCTGCAATAAGCCTTGCTGGATCTATTGAGCTGGACGTGGGTTCTCTCTTTTAATAATAATGATGATAAATAATGATTGATTGTTATTAATAATAAAAGTCATCCTTTGTTGAGCTCTTACTGTGTGGTGGCAGGGACCTTGCTAAGCCCCTTTTATGTATTATTTGATTATCACAACAACCCTACAACAAAAGTACAGTTAGCTCCTTGTTTACAGATGAGGAACTGTGAGTGAAATAACTCCCTCAGAGTCACACAGCTAGGAAAGGGCACGGCTAGGGTCCTCCCCAAGCTGTCAGGCTCAGAGTACACGCTCGGGTCCCTCTCACGTACTATCCTGTTCTTACCTCTACTAGCTAGCCCCCAACAATGGTGCCCTATGCAGGGTATGTGCTCAAGATGTATTTTATTGAATGAATGCCCCAAACGTTCATTTTCAGCCTCGACATAATCTACCAAGGCAACTCGTTTTCTTGGAACATGGACTTAGTTCATTGGATGGTTTGCTGGCCTGTGTCTCCATTTTGCTCTTTACTAACCAGTGGCTAAAGCTAACGGACAGGTGTGGCCTTTCAAAATCAAGCAGTCTGTAAACTCTAGAAAGTGGTCACGCACCACCAACTGGGCTCCCATGGGTCCAAACACAGGTGTGCTCTTTGTGTGTGGGGTGCTGGTCTCTGCAGGAAGGGATCTGAGGACAGCCAGCAAAATAGGAAACACATCAGCTTCTTCATTTGTGTCCAATTGCAGAGTGAGACAGGAACCAGGCTCAGAGAATCCGGAGGTGAGTTAGCTCCTGAAGGATTGGAGGTGGCTCGAAAATTGGCCTGAGGTTGGATGGGAATGGGCAGGAAGACCAGGCACTTCAGATCGAACAAGAAAAGTTTCTAGAACTTGTTCTTGCGCAGTGGGTGCCAGGAAAAGGTTTTACTTAAATGCGTCTTATTAGGCACGTCGGCCAACGTCTGAGCGCGTCCTCTATACCAGGCACGGTGCCAGTGCTTTGAGTGTGTACCTCCTCGGGAGCCCTCCTCCCTGGGTGGTGGTGTTACTCCCATTTCACAGATGAGGAAACAAGCTTTGAGTGGTTCTGGGAGCGGGTGGCAAAGCAGCAAGAATAGAGCCCGGGTAGTTGGACGACAGAGCTGGGTTGCTCTCAGCCCTGTGCTGTCCTAGTGGCCCCCCAGATACCCTTGAGTTCAGGGGAAGGCAAAGCAGCAGTTCTTCTCTGGGTTTTAAGTCTGTGTTCCTGCTATGCCTGGCTTCTCTGGGGAGTGCTGGGAGAGAAACGAGGGTAACACTTTCTTTTTCTTTTATTTAGATAACCCCTGCCTCCTGAGAGCTGACAATACACTTGAGGGTAAGTCCTGTGCCTGGATCCAGGTCAGTGGGATGCCTGTGGGAGCAGCAGGACAAGCTCTGAGTTTTGGAAAATATATGCAGTCTTTGTCTGTTCCAGACTCTCTTGGTTTTCTTGGTTTTCACAGGAAAGTGATGTCTGGCTCCCTGCTGGCCCCAGTTGGCTGCTGGCCAGCCTCAGCAGGAGGCCCTACTTCTGGAAGGGTGTGGCTTGGGATGCCTGGTGGTGGGGGAGAGTGGCGAGGCTCCTCAGGACCACAGGAAGGAAGCATCTGTAGGGCTGGGCAGCCTCTGAGAAGAGCCCTTGAGTCCATGTGGAGAGCAGGCAGCTGGGCACAGGAGGTGGCTCTGTCAGCTGGCTGTAAAAGCACGTGACACATGTGTCCAGACAACGATGAGGGGGTGAAGGTGGACTTGCCCCTCCTTCCCCCCACATAGTGCTCTGTGTGGCAGCACGGCCCTGTATAACCTCCTGCTCTTAAGGTTTCCCCTCACACAGGAAACTCCACTGATTGCATTGATCCCGGTGTATCTCCGCAGCCTAAATTCCAAGGCCCTCGGGTCTGGGGTCCACCTGGTGGTCTGTGAGAGGGCCCTAGCCGGGCACGGTCCTGCCTCTGTGTAGCATCCCGCCTGCATTTCAGACACTGATATGCTCTTCCCTTCGTCCAGAGGCAGGCCAGCCGCTACCCCCTGTTTCACAGTCAGGTGCCCTGGGAACTTAGTGGCTCAGGGGCAGCTTTGCCCAGAGCTCAGGTTCAGTGCTCAGTGTGGAGATTCCTTTGTCCGGGGGCTTTTTTCATATGATCCTTCAGAACCCATGAGCTGTTCTCCGACCTGAGATTTTTCCACAGTCCTCACGTGTCCTAGGTCTTGGGCCAGGAGTGGCCGTTTTCCACTCTGAGATGGAGTTTGCTTGGAAAAGTGGGCGGAGTGTAAAGGCAGGTGGTATGAGTGGAAATGCCTCCGGACCTGTGATGGACTCCACCCTCCACAAACTTCCCACTGTTCTCTCTGCTTGCTGTCGGTCTCCCATCTTAGCTGATAGAGTTGAATGTTGTTGCTCTTACTGGCACCCCTGTGAGGAGAAGAGAGGCAGTTTGGTGACAGTCCCAATTTCTCAGCTTACGGAGCTGAGAAATTGGGGCCCAGAGAAGGCTAATTAGCAGAATCCAAGATTCTGACACCCCTCCTTTTTTTTTTTTTCCGGAGTGTCATCTTTTCTTGCATGTCTTCCCCAAATCCATCAGTAGGAAGGGAAAATTAGTCGCCAGGAAGGGCCTTCTTCTGCCAGGTCATCTAATTTGTTAAAGCTTGTTTGGCTTTTCAGTCCCTACTTCCCTCCTGAGTCCATGGAGCTTTGCTTAGTTACTGTAACTAAGACTCTGCCATTGAAGGTTCTCGCCTTCCCCTGTCCTCCTCCTTTTGGTCGCCTTGGTGATCCTGGAGGGAGGTAGATGTGGGCCTTTTTTTCTTTTTTAAGTATTATTCCAGAAGGCATAACCCTGGGTCATCTCAACACCCCCTCATTGCTGCTCTTCCTCTCCTCCTTACCCTGATTTGCCTGTGGGGCGGGGGGCGTTTGGCGGTGGTGCTGGGATATCGGATATCCAAGGCAGCTCTAGGTACATTTCCACCAGCTGTGGGCCAGACTCCACATGTGGCAGCTCCTCTCTGGCTGAGGCCTCGGGAAAATTCCATGATCTGGCTGTGCTGAGTCATGCTTAGTCTCTGAGGATACGTGTGTCACCTTTCGCATGTCTGTCACTGGTCAGCCCAGGATCCGGGAAGGGCTGCAGTTACTATAGAGTGATATCATGCGGCTGATCTTTTCTATTTGCCCATCGCTGTATGCTTTTCCCAGTGCTTTTATCAATATGAAATTGATTAATATTAAATCATTTATAATAAGTGGATTATTCTGGAAAACATTCCTCTCGTGAATGAGGAAACTGAAGTTTGGTGAGACCGAGTGACTTGGTGAGTTTTGGGTGACTGGTGAGTAGCGTGCTTGAGTGAGATTTTTTTAATCATCCCCCCTGCCCCCGGGTTTTTGTGTAATGCAAAGATTATTCAGAAGTTACTTTGATTGTACAAATTGATTTTCAGTTTGTTCAAGTTACAAACTCAAAAATCTCATTCTTCCTTTAAGGGCCAGTCTTTTACATTTAGCTTTTAAGTGTAGCCTACAAATCTTTCTGTTCTACTTACGATTCTAGAAAATTTTAATAATCACTTTAAGGGGTCTTTGGGTTAATACTTGATCCATTTGCAATCTTAACTCATTTGAAAATTTTAAATTGAGTTTATGAATTACATTCAACTTCCTTTAATAATACTTGAAATTGTCTGATTACGAAATCTTTAATACTTAAATATTCCTGTTTAACTAATAAATTAAACTGACTCTTAAATTTTCTTAAACATTCCTATACTGTTTTATCTTATTTTTTCACACAGCTTTACCGAGGTGTTTTTCACACAATAAACTGTACATATTTAAAGTGTACAATTTATATTTTGAAATATGCATGCACTTGTGAAACCATGACCACAATTAAGATAGTGATTATCCAAAAGTGTCCTTGTGCCCCTTGGTAATCCCTGCCTCCCACCCCTCTCTGCCTTTACCATCTCCAAGTAACCACTGAACTGCTTTCTGTTACTATAGACTAATTTGCATTTTCTAGAATTTTACCTAAGTGGAATCATATAGTATGTACTCCTTTTTTGTCTGGCTTCATTCACTCAGCATAATTATTTTGAGGTTTGTCTGTGTTGCCTGTATGAATAGTTCTTTTTATTGCTGAGTAATATTCCATTAGTGGATATTCCACAATTTGTTTATCTCTTCACTTGTTGGTCATTTTAGTTGTTTCCAGTTTTTGGTGATTCTAAATAAAGCTGCTGTGAACCTCTGTACAAGTCGTTGTATGGACATATATCTCCTTTTATCTTGGCAAATGTGTAGGAGCAGAGTGGCTGGATCATATGGTAGGTATATGTTTAGCTTAAACTGCCCAACCATTTTCCAAAGTGGATATATCATTTTACATTCCCACCAGCGGCAGATGAGGGTTCTGGTCCCTCCACACCCTTACCAACAATGGAGACGGTCAGTCTTTTTCATTTTAGCCATTCTGAAAGGTATGTAGTGGCATCTCTTGGTGGTTTCAATTTGAATTTCCCTGGTAGCTAATGATGTTGAGCATCTTTTCATGTGCTTATTTGTCATCTGCCAATACTGATTTTATTTTATTTTTTATTAGTTTTTTAAAACTTCATCTTTTTTTAAAATGTTTTATTTATTTTATTTATTTATTTTTGGCTGCATTGAGTCTTTGTTGCTGTGCGCAGGCTTTCTCTAGTTGTGGTGAGCAGTGGCTGCTCTTTGTTGCAGTGTGTGGGCTCCTTATTGCAGTGGCTTCTCTTGTTGCAGAGCACAGGCTCTAGTCACAGGGGCCTCAGTAGTTGTGGCATGCGGGCTCAGTAGTTATGGCGCATGGGCTTGGTTGCTCCGCGGCACGTGGGATCCTCCCAGACCAGGGCTCGAATCCGTGTCCCCTGCACTGGCAGGCAGATTCTTAACCACTGCGGCACTAGGGAAGCCCCAGTACTGATTTTAAACTTAGTAAAATTCCGAGTTAAAATCCTAAGTGTAAACCAATTACTCAGTTACATATTTTAATTGAAATCTTGAGACTGACTCGTTACTCTGAACAGACCAAATTCCCTTGAACATTGAAGTACATAAAGTAACAGATACACAAAGATTTCTTAACACAAAATTATAAATATTATGGTTTTTATTTTCTTAGGCATATTTATATGCTTAAATTTTGTCTTCCTGGAGTTAAAGAAGCTTGCCTAATAAGGAAATAATCATATGATCTCAAACTGTAGTAAATTACTTTCCTAAGTGACATTTGGAGTTTCTTTTTTTTTTTTTTTTTTTTTTTTTTTTTTTTTTTTTTTTTTGCGGTACGCGGGCCTCTCACTGTTGTGGCCTCTCCCGTTGCGGAGCACAGGCTCCGGATGTGCAGGCTCTGGACGCGCAGGCTCAGCGGCCATGACTCACGGGCCCAGCCGCTCCGCGGCATGTGGGATCTTCCCGGACCGGGCACGAACCCGTGTCCCCTGCATCGGCAGGCGGACTCTCAACACTGCGCCACCAGGGAAGCCCTGGAGTTTCTTTCTCAACTGGATAACACTTTTTTTTTTAATAATTCAAGAGATTGCTGCCCAGGGTGAAACTGGGTCTTAGTCTTTGAATCCAACTGCTAGGCAGAGCCCAGAGTCATTGCCATTTTGCCCCCAATTGGGGACGGTTTCATAGCCCATGTGCCCTAGATTGAGGCATGCCTAATCCTTCTCTTCTCATGGAACTCTGCACTTCTATACTCAGGCTGCCTATGCTGTGTGACTGGATTCAATTAATCTACTTAAACCTTCATTTCTGTGCGCTATGGCCACAAAATAGGTGGAATTAAAATACAAAATAGGTGGAATTTAGATTCTGCATATCTTCCAAACCTTTGATCAAGGACTAGTTTTAAAATCTTGCCAGTGGGACTTTCCAGGTGGCACAGTGGTTAAGAATCCGCCTGCCAGTGCAGGGGACATGGCTTCAAACCCTGATCTGGGAAGATTCCACATGCTGCAGAGCAGCTAAGCCTGTGCGCCACAACTACTGAGTCTGCGTGACACAACTACTGAAGCCTGCGTGCCTGGAGCCCATACTCCACAACTAAGAGAGTCACTGCAATGAGAAGCCTGTGCACTGCAACAAAGAGTAGCCCCTGCTCTCCACAACTAGAGAAAGCCTGTGCGCAACAATGAAGACCCAATGCAGCCAAAAATTAATTAATTAATTAATTAAAAAAAATCATGCCAGTGACACAGCAGTGTGGGAATTTGAGTCCCAGTCTTCTGTGTCTGGCGTTTCCTCCCTATACCTTACATCTTATCAAATGCAGAGAAAGGGAGTCTGGTACTTAAGGGTTCTTGGTTTCTGGTCAGGCTTGGTTACTAAGAAATTCTGGCACCTGAAACCCATGCCTGCCTTTTCGTATTCTTTAGTTCATCCCCCTGGAAATGGTGAGAAGCCTGGCCTCTCCCTAACCTCCCAGTGGAGAGCTACAAATCTCTTTGGAGGGACATTGTCATCAAACTCTTGTTAGAGATTTGGATATTATTTTATTTATTTTATTTTTTTAAAGTGATTTTTTTTAACTTTATTTTTAAAAATTTATTTATTTATTTTTGGCTGCGTTGGGTCTTCGTTACTGTGCGAGGGCTTTCTCTAGTTGCGGCGAGCGGGGGCCACTCTTCATCGTGGCGCGCAGGCCTCTTACTGTTGCAGCCTCTCTTGTTGCAGAGCACAGGCGCCAGACGCGCAGGCTCTGTAGTTGTGGCTCACGGGCCTAGTTGCTCCGTGGCCCGTGGGATCTTCCCAGACCAGGGCCCGAACCCATGTCCCCTGCATTGGCAGGCAGATTATCAACCACTGCGCCACCAAGGAAGCCCTAAATTTATTATTTATTTATTTATTTTTGGCTGCATTGGGTCTTCATTGCTGTGCGTGGGCTTTTTCTAGTTGCAGCGAGCGGGGGCTACTCTTTGTTGCAGTGTGTGGGCTTCTCATTGCGGTGGCTTCTCTTATTGCGGAGCACGGGCTGTAGGCGCACAGGCTTCAGTAGTTGTGGCACATGGCTCAGTAGTTGTTGCTCGTGGGCTGTAGAGCACAGGCTCGGTAGTTGTGGCGCACAAGCTTAGTTGCTCTGCGGCATGTGCGATCTTCCCGGACCAGGGCTCGAACCCGTGTCCCCTGCATTGGCAGGCGGATTCTTAACCACTGCGCCACCAGGGAAGTCCCAGAGATTTGGATTTTAGATGATAAACAGATCTGGACTTGCGTTCCTGTCTTGTCACTGGGTGTGGCCTTAGGAAGCTTGTGACTGGTGAGTGGGACCTAGATGAAAGTTATTAATGCAGGCTGACCTCTCCCCTGTTGTCTAATGCTTATGTGGCTCCATATGGGTAAAAGCGAAGGTCTGTGGAGTTACATGAAAAGGAAATTTGAATAGGGGACTGTCTTAGATTCCTGCTTTTCAGAAGTTTTAAATACAGTCTTTCCTTACGTTTGACTCTGAGTTCCCCCTTCAGGTGGTGAAGGAGCATTGCGTGATACACAGCGTGAGAATCTATTAAATCATGGCAGTGACATCACTGAGTATTAGAATCTGCATCCAAAGAGATAGGAAAATGTGCTGCATATCAGGGCAGGGCATTAAATGGCAGAGGATGCAGAGAAAATTAAAACTAAAACTTAAAAGAAAAAAGGCATTTGACAAGGCAATTTCAGTTCTAGAAATGTAACCTAAGGTATAATGGGACAAGCACACAAGCATACTAGGCTGTTTGGATCAGCATTTTTTTTTTTTTTTTTTGGATCAGCATTTTTATAGCAAAAAAAAAAAAAGGGAAACCACCAAATGTACATCAGAAGAGGATTGCTACATATGCAGTCCGTTCAGTGTCATACAATGCAGCTTTAAACATAGCCCGTGTACCCTGATCAAACTGTTGCTGTAAACCTATTACCACAGAGCAAGAGCCAAGATACTTTTACTCGAGAAAAGGTAAAACAAAATGTATAATACCTCATTTTGGTTATTTTGGAATGTTATTCCAATTTTTTTTCTAGATGCTAGAATTATAAAATTATGTGTTTAATAAATGTTGCTGTGTCTTTGTAAATAATCAGATTTTTAAAAAAATTTAGAGAAGTGTGGCATTTAAAACACTATTTGGGGCTTAAGATCAAGTACAGAGTGTTTAAGTATCAGAGTTCTTTTACCCATATTCTTCAAAAAATTGTTCAGAGGGATGAAAACCTCTTTCTAACTGCCATATGAGATACAGATTCCTCGGGAATGGTGAAATAAGGAGTTCTTGAAAGATATTCCTCTGTAAAAGAAATGAGAAAACTGGCAAAAATTGTCAGAATCAACTTTTTCAGAACTCTGGAAATTAACCAAAGGCTTACAGCAATCCAGGGAACATTTATTCAAGAAAAATGGCTGAATCTTGTTTTCAACAAAAGATTATGAGGCATGTAAAGAATGGTGTATACACAGGAAAAGACACAATCAGTAGAAACTGTCCCTGAGGAAACTCAGGCCTTAAACTTTATAGACAAAGACTTTAAATCATCTATTTAAAAATATGTTTAGGACTTCCCTGTCAGTCCAGTGGTTAAGACTCGGAGCTTCCACTGCAGGGGGCATGGGTTTGATCCCTGGTTAGGGAATTAAGATGATCTCCCATGCCTCGCTGCATGGCCCCCCCAAAAAAATTGTTTAAAGAACTAAGGGAAAGTATGAGAACAATGCCTCACCATAAAGAGATGAACAATAAGAGAAGAAGTTACCAAAAAAAAAAAAAATTCTGGAGTTGCAAATTACAATAACTAAAGTGAAAAAATCACTAGGAGCTCAACAGCAGAGTTGGGCAGGCAGAAGAATCAGCAAACTTTTTTTGTTTTGGCCGCGCCACGCAGACTGTGGGATCTTAGTTCCCCGACCAGGGATTGAACCCGCACCCTCGGCAGTGAAAGTGCAGAGTCCTAACCACTAGACCACTAGGGAATTCCCAGAATCAGCAAACTTGAAGATAGGTCATTTGAGGTTAAACACTGAGAAACAGAAGGAAAAAAGAATGAAGGAAAATGAGCAGGGCCTCAGACACCGACAGCATACGCATGATGGGAGTCCTAGAAAGAGGATAGAAAGGAGCAGAACGAATGTTTGATGAAATAGCCCTAAAATTCCCAAATTTGATGAAAAACAGTAACTTATGTACCCAGGAAGTTCAGTGAACTCCAAGTAGGATAAAATCAAAGAGATCCACACCTAGACACATCATAATCAAAGAATCTTGAAAGCAAGAGATAAGCGACTCATCACAAGGACCTTTGATAAGGTTAAGAGCTGACTTCTCCTTGGAAACCATGGATGCCAGAAGGCAGTGGGATGAACATAGATGCCATATGAGGCAAAACCTTTAACTGTATTTGATCTTTGAGTCTTAGATGGCTCTGATCTCTTCCATCTTCAGGGATAACATGTCAGTGTAGTCCCTAAATAACAATTACTCAAGCTCCTTTCACACTTGACCTGTAGGAATTCTTTTACCAAGTTCCCCTCTGCAGGTATTTTTAGAAATACCTAAGGAATACTTATTTTGTGTTCCACCAAGCCTGGGACATAGTTGGGGCTCAAAAAATCTTTGTTAAATGAATAAAATCCACCTGGGTTACTGATTTCCTTGGCCAGCTGTCTATTTTCTCTTCTGCATGTCATTAGTTCTCCCTGTCTCAGGGCTGTTGCCTCCTTCCTCATACTATTTTGCCTTCAACATGCAAACAGACTTAACTCATAACTTCTCAAAGTACATCTTTTATTATATTTTATTTTATTTTTTTGGCGATACGCGGGCCTCTCACTGTTGTGGCCTCTCCCGTTGCGGAGCACAGGCTCCAGACGCGCAGGCTCAGCGGCCATGGCTCACCGGCCCAGCCGCTCCGCGGCATGTGGGATCTTCCTGGACCGGGGCACGAACCCATGTCCCCTGCAACGGCAGGCGGACTCTCAACCACTGCGCCACCAGGGAAGCCCTCAAAGTATATCTTTTAAAAATATTACCAGGCTTCCGGGTGGTGCAGTGGTTAAGAATCTGCCTGCCAGTGCAGGGGACACAGGTTCGAGCCCTGGTCCGGGAAGATCCCACGTCCCGCAGAGCAACTAAGCCCGTGCGTCACAACTACTGAGCCTGCGCTCTAGAGCCCGCAAGCCACAACTACTGAAGCCCGCACACCTAGAGCCCGTGCTCCGCAACAAGAGAAGCCACCGCAGTGAGAAGCCCGCGCACCACAACGAAGAGTAGCCCCCGCTCGCCACAACTAGAGAAAGCCCGCGCACAGCAACAAAGACCCAACACAACCAAAAATAAAAATAAATAAAATTTAAAAAATAAATAAAAATATTACCAGATATTTCACAAAATTTTACTGAATGCTTGGGGATAGCAGGTTGGAATTACAACACAGAAAAAAAAGTTTTGTCCCCAAAGGTGAATTCAACCTTTACCTCAAGAAAAATAGAACAACTACTATAATCTACTAATGGCAGCCTCTCCCCTACCCATCAGCCATCAAGGTTTCAACTATCTCACCCCAGGACACTATGGAACCAACTGCTCATGTTCTATTGCTTTTGTTGTTGATAATATTCCTTATATGTGTATCACACTTTAGAGTTTTATTCTTTATTGGACAGTTGTCATTGGGACAGGTTTAGGTTGTGGTTCCGTCGTCATGGATGATGGATCAGAGGTTCGGGGGGCGTTCAGTGACTTACCCAGCTCCACCAGTAAGAGGCAGAGCCAAGCTTTGGAAGCAGCAGTTCCAGTTCCTGGCCTTGGGTTCTTCCTGCTGTCCAGAATATTAGAACATGATGCCTCAGTGTCACTGTGCGCAGGTCTGAGAAGACCAACCCGAAACTCTCCGACTTTCCTACTTAAATTAATCTCTTCATCCGTGTTTGCTGCTTTTGTCCCAAAAGCCATTTGTTGTCACCTGGGCTTGTGGCCAGTTGGGAGTCTCTCCTCCCTGCCATGTTGCCTAAGACCTTTTGCCTTTCCTCAACCTTTCTGGATTTTGACTATTCAGTTCCAGCCGGTTGCAAAACAGCTGTTTGTGTTTTTGCTGACCCGAATCATCTTTCCATCCCTTTTTACTTCTGATATTCTTAAATGGCAGTTTCAATATTTGGCAAAATAAATTCCCCGTGATCTAATCCTGAGTTTTCACACTTCACTGAATGGTTTAAAAAGGGCAAAAGTTATTACTGTGCATTGTTCTAAGAAAGTGTTTGTTCTTTCCTCAAGCATTTGCTGTGCATCTGTGGCAGGCACAGATGGATCTGACGACGTGGCCCCTGCCTTCAGTCGCTTATCCCGTGGTTGAGGAGAGAAGGGATGCATGTCCTGGGGCAAAATACATGCTCGCTCAAGTAGTAACTAGCTAATAAGGAACAGTCATAACTGCTGTTTACTGAGTGCTGTTTCTGTGGCAGGTAAGATGCTAAATGCAAAAACGAATGTAGAAAATTATCAGGCAAGTTCCTTAGGCTCTTTGAGCTTTGGTTTCCTCGTCTATAACATAGGGGCAATAAGACCTTCCTCATGGGGATATTGGGGGGATTAAATGAAATAACGTAAAGCGGCACTTAGTGGGCACATCCTAGTGGTGGCTGTGTTGATGGGGCCAGTGGAGAATAGTTCCAGGAGAACTCATTATGGAGAGTAGAATACATGAGGCCAAGGGCCTGCAAGCTGAGGGGACTGGGTGGGAGGGGAGCTGCTCAGAAAGGACTTCTTGGGAGAGCTGGCCCTTGAATGAGGGAGTCACATTGGGGTTGGTGGAGAGGAGGGGACGGTACCCAGGCAGTGACACACGGAGGAAAGTCATAGCGATGAGAAGAGCCAGGCATGGGAAAGGGGTGATGCCCCTAGCCTCACTGTCAGGAGGAAGGCGATGGATGGTCCATGAAGGTGGAGATTTGTGTTTGCTTTGTCTTCTGCTGAACACACAGGACCCTGGAACTTAGGAAACCCTGTTAAAAAAAAAAAAGGATGCTCTTGGGGATTAGTGAGCATCAGGGCTGGGAGATTCATTCTGTGAATGCCCAGCTGCCTGTTGGGATTTGAGACAAGAAGCCTCTGAGATGCTTGAGCTAGCGACCCCCCGAAAGGTGAATGGGGTTTTGAGAAACTCTTCTTTAAGCAGTGAGCCAGCTGACCTGGCATGGGGAGAGGCAGGAGGTCAGGGTGGGGGACCAGCTCTGAGAGGCAATTCAGAGCTGCTGTTACCACGTGTGTGGACTAGGGAAGGGGTGGTGATGGGAAGGAAGACGTGAACACAGAAGAAAGGTTGTCATGGAGCGAAGTGGGGAGAGGACTTGGAGAACTCTAGTTTGTAACTCTACCTCTGTCCCGAAATGCAGAGCAAGAAAAGCAACGCATTCATGTAGCTGAAGGACTGAGGTCGGGGAAAGTGGAGAGGCGTAGAAATAAGGAGTTGAAGTGGGGTGCCATTTTTGGAGATGGGCTATTAAACCCAACTCAAAATTTCCTGAGAAAATTGAGTTTGCTTGAGACCGGAGCAGTTAGTCCTGAGAACTTACCTGGAGAAAAGTTAGAATAGACGGGGGGCACCTGCTGACGAGAGGGGAAGTGCGTGGAGACTGAAGTCACAAGTTAGGGGATGGTCAGCTTTACCTTCTATTGTAGGAAAGGTCTGAGTCTAGTCTTGTAGCTGGCCTCTCCCTTTGTTGTTTTTACGACTCTGAGTCAGTTTTCTTCCCCCTCATGACTCACTTCTGCAGCTGGGGAGAACACACAGCTTAAAGAGGCTTTCTCTCTAGGGGGCAGATGAAGGACATATCTGGGGCAGAGGGCCCCAGAATGTAGCCATTCCTAGCAGACGTATGGTCCCAGAAGGACATTTCAGTCACTGCCTCTTTGAGATTTTTGTCCCAGATCAGCCAGCCCAGCAGAGTAAGCCCAAGTGGTCAGTTATCAATGGGATCCCAACCAGGGGTCTCTGATGGTGTTTTTTACGTTGAACATCTCTGACACCAAATGTGTGCTGTTTTTCCCAGCACCAACAAATTCTCTGACTCTCTGGCACCAACTGGGTGATCTATAATTTAATTCAGTTCTGACACTAACCACTTGGAGTTAGCGCAGATACCAAAAGTTAAGCACTCAGTCCCACAAGACTGTCCCTATTTCAGTCACCAGTCCCCAGTTACCACCTGTACTTCTGACCAACTGACTAGAAATAGGGCATTCCCACCTAGGTTTGATAATTTGCTGTAATGGCTCACAGAACTCAGGAAAACACTTTACTTACATTTACTGATTTATTTTAAAGGATACAAATAAACAGCCAGATAAAGGGGTACTTTAGGTGAGGTCTGGAAGGATCCAGGCACAGGATCTTCTGCCCCCATGGAGTTAGGGTGCCTCACCCTACTGGCATTCACCAACCAAGAAGTTCCCTGAACCATGTGGTTTAGGGTATTTATGGAGGTTCCATTGTGTAGGCATGATTGGCCATTGGTGATTAACTCAGTCTCCAGCTCCTCCCCACTTCCTCGAAGTCGGAAGTCCGGGGTCAGGGCTGAAAGTGCCAATCCTCTAATCACGTGGTTGCTTCCTGCGGTTAGCCAGCCCCCTCTCCTGACGCTATATCTAGGAGCTCACCAAGAGTCATTGTATCAGCACAAACTCAGGTGTGGTTGAAAGGGACTTTTATAAATAACAAAAGGTGCCGCTCTCACCCCTATCACTCAGGAAATTCCGAGCGTTTTAGAAACTCTTGTGCCAGGAACCTAGGGCAAAGACCAAATATATATTTCTTATTATATCACAACATTGCAGGGTCTCTGTGGGATGCTGGGCTTGGATGGGCTGGAGTTGTACCCTGACTGTGAAATCTCTTGAGATGATGGAGGACCTTCCACCCTGAAATCTGAGGTCTGGTGAAGCAGTTACTGATAAGGCAAAGGAAGCCCAGGTGTGATCCATGTGATGGCCTCAGCAGCACTACACTTGAACCTAATAGAGTTTAACGGGTTACCAAGTGGTAACCCAAAAGATTAGGGCTTGACTTAAAAAAAAAAAAAAAGAGTTTTCTATTTTAGCTCAGTAATACTTGCACCTGGTACAGATGTTTAAATGTATAAAAATCTTTTGTTTTCTCTCCCTTATAACCCAGTGTTATAGACCACCTGTAGGCCACCTCTGGTTAAAGTGTCTTGTCTATCCTTTTAGAGACGATGTGGCCATTTAAAATAGAAGTATATTTCTGTTCTTTTTTTCTCCTACACCCTCTCTCTGCTCTGTGCCCTTTTCATTTATGAATGTATCTTAGAGATACATTCCTTATCAATACGGATGTCTGCCTCACTCTTTTTCTTTTGTTTTAAACAAAATGCACATCTTTATTTGTATATTAGAGAGTCTGAAAGAATATATACCAAACTGTTAATTCTATTTGAGGAAAAAAAGGGAGGGTATCAGTTACTGTGTTTTCACTTGCAAATAATAGAAAATATAGACACAAATATGCTTAAATAATAAATGGAATATAGTGACCAAGTAACCAAAAAGAGCAGACATGAAGTGGGCTTTGGTGAAGGGTTGATGCAGGAGTTCAACAATGTCATTCAGCTGCCAGCCTTTCTCTGTCTTGCCCTTTGTCTTCAAAGGTAAAAGCTTCTTGAGGACGTTATGCTAAGTGAAATAAGCCAGACAAAAAAGGACAAATACTGTATGATTCCACTTATATAAGGTACATAGAACTGTCAGACTTTTTTTTTTAACATCTTTATTGGAGTATAATTGCTTTACAGTGTTGTGTTAGTTTCTGCTGTATAGCAAAGTGAATCAGCTATATGCATACGTATATCCCCCATATCCCTTCCCTCTTGCGTCTCCCTCCCACCCTCCTTATCCCACCCCTCTAGGTGGTCGCAAAGCACCGAGCTGATCTCCCTGTGCTATGCAGCTGCTTCCCACTAGCTATCTGTTTTACATTTGGTAGTGTATGTATGTCTATGCTACTCTCTCACTTCATCCCAGCTTACCCTTCCCCCTCCCCGTGTCCTCAAGTCCATTCCCTACATCTGTGTCTTTATTCCTGTCCTGCCCCTAGGTTCTTCAGAACCATTTTTTTTTTAGATGCCACATATATGTGTTAGCATTCGGTATTTGTTATTCTCTTTCTGACTTACTTCACTCTGTATGACAGACTTCAGGTCCATCCACCTCGCTACAAATAACTCAATTTCATTTCTTTTTATGGCTGAGTAACATTCCATTGTATATACGTGCCACATCTTCTTTATCCATTCATCTGTCGATGGACACTTAGGTTGCTTCCATGTCCTGGCTATTGTAAATAGAGCTGCAATGAACATTGTGGTACATGTATCTTTTTGAATTATGGTTTTCTCAGGGTAGATGCCCAGTAGTGGGATTGCTGGGTCATATGGTAGTTCTATTTGTAGTTTTTTAAGGAACTTCCATACTGTTCTCCATAGTGGCTGTATCAATTTATATTCCCACCAACAGTGCAAGAGGGTTCCCTTTTTTTTGTTTTTTGAGGGTTCCCTTTTCTCCACACCCTCTACAGCATTTACTGTTTCTAGATTTTTTGATGATGGCCATTCTGACTCGTGTGAGGTGATACCTCACTGTAGTTTTGTTTTGCATTTCTCTAATGCTTAATGATGTTGACCATTCTTTCATGTGTTTGTTGGCAGTCTGTATCTCTTCTTTGGAGAAATGTCTATTTAGGTCTTCTGCCCATTTTTGGATTGGGTTGTTTGTTTTTTTGTTATTGAGCTGCATGAGCTGCTTGTAAATTTTGGAAATTAATCCTTTCTCAGCTGCTTCATTTGCAAATATTTTCTCCCATTCTGAGGGTTGTCCTTTGGTCTTGTTTATGGTTTCCTTTGCTGTGCAAAAGCTTTGAAGTTTCATTAGGTCCCATTTGTTTATTTTTGTTTTTATTTCCATTTCTCTAGGAGGTGGGTCAAAAAGGATCTTGCTGTGATTTATGTCATAGAGTGTTCTGCCTATGTTTTTCTCTAACAGTTTTATAGTTTCTGGCCTTACATTTAGGTCTTTAATCCATTTTGAGCTTATTTTTGTGTATGGTGTTAGGGAGTGATCTAATCTCATAGTTTTACATGTACCTGTCCAGTTTTCCCAGCACCACTTATTGAAGAGGCTGTCCTTTCTCCACTGTACATTCCTGCCTCCTTTATCAAAGATAAGGTGACCATATGTGCGTGGGTTTATCTCTGGGCTTTCTATCCTGTTCCATTGATCTGTCTTTCTGTTTTTGTGCCAGTACCATACTGTCTTGATTACTGTAGCTTTGTAGTATATTCTGAAGTCAGGGAGCCTGATTCCTCCAGCTCCGTTTTTCATTCTCAAGATTGCTTTGACTGTTTGGGGTCTTTTGTGTTTCCATACAAATTGTGAAATTTTTTGTTCTAGTTCTGTGAAAAATGCCAGTGGTAGTTTGATAGGGATTGCATTGAATCTGTAGATTGCTTTGGGTAGAAGAGTCATTTTCACAATGTTGATTCTTCCAATTCAAGAACATGGTGTATCTCTCCATCTATTTGTATCATCTTTAATTTCTTTCATCAGTGTCTTATAATTTTTGCATACAGGTCTTTTGTCTCCTTAGGTAGGTTTTTTCCTAGATATTTTATTCTTTTTGTTGCAGTGGTAAATGGGAGTGTTTTCTTGATTTCACTTTCAGATTTTTCATCATTAGTGTATAGGAATGCAAGAGATTTCTGTGCATTGATTTTGTATCCTGCAACTTTACCAAATTCATTCATTAGCTCTAGTAGTTTTCTGGTAGCATCTTTAGGATTCTCTTTGTATAGTATCATGTCATCTGCAAACAGTGACAGCTTTACTTCTTCTTTTCTGATTTGGATTCCTTTTATTTCCTTTTCTTCTCTGATTGCTGTGGCTAAAACTTCCAAAACTATATTGAATAAGAGTGGTGAGAGTGGGCAACCTTGTCTTGTTCCTGATCTTAGTGTAAATGCTTTCAGTTTTTCACCATTGAGGATGATGTTGGCTGTGGGTTTGTCATATATGGCCTTTATTATGTTGAGGAATGTTCCCTCTATGCCTACTTTCTGCAGGGTTTTTATCATAAATGGGCGTTGAATTTTGTCAGAAGCTTTCTCTGTGTCTATTGAGATGATCATATGGTTTTTCTCCTTCAATTTGTTAATATGGTTTATCACATTGATAGATTTGCGTATATTGAAGAATCCTTGCATTCCTGGAATAAACTCCACTTGATCATGGTGTATGATCCTTTTAATGTGCTGTTGGATTCTGTTTGCTAGTATTTTGTTGAGGATTTTTACATCTATGTTCATCAGTGATATTGGTCTGTAGTTTTCTTTCTTTGTGACATCCTTGTCTGGTTTTGGTATCAAGGTGATGGTGGCCTCATAGCATGAGTTTGGGAGTGTTCCTCCCTCTGCTGTATTTTGGAAGAGTTTGAGAAGGATAGGTGTTAGCTCTTCTCTAAATATTTGATAGAATTCGCCTGTGAAGCCATCTGGTCCTGGACTTCTGTTTGTTGGAAGATTTTTAATCACAGTCTCAATTTCAGTGCTTGTGATAAGTCTGTTCATATTTTCTATTTCTTCCTGGTTCGGTCTTGGAAGGTTGTGCTTTTCTAAGAATTTGTCCATTTCTTCCAGGTTGTCCACTTTATTGGCATAGAGTTGCTTGTAGTAATCTCTCATGATCCTTTGTATTTCTGCAGGGTCAGTTGTTACTTCTCCTTTTTCATTTCTAATTCTGCTGATTTGAGTCTTCTCCCTTTTTTTCTTGATGAGTCTGGCTAATGGTTTATCAATTTTGTTTATCTTCTCAAAGACCCAGCTTTTAGTTTTATTGATCTTTGGTATTGTTTCCTTCTTTTTCATTTATTTCTGATCTTATCTTTATGTTTCTTTTCTTCTGCTAACTTTGGGGTTTTTTGGTTTTTTTTTTTTTTTAATTTATTTTATTATTTATTTATTTATGGCTGTGTTGGGTCTTTGTTGCTGTGCGAGGGCTTTCTCTAGTTCCGGTGAGCGGGGGCTACTCTTCATTGTGGTGTGCGGGCTTCTCATTACAGTGGTTTCACTTGTTGCACAGCATGGGCTCTAGGCGCACGGGCTTCGGTAGTTGTGGCATGTGGGTTCATTAGTTGTGGCTCGCGGGCTCTAGAGCGCAGGATCTGTAGTTGTGGCACACAGGCTTAGTTGCTCCATTATATGTGGGATCTTCCCAGACCAGGGCTCGAACCCGTGTCCCTTGCGTTGGCAGGTGGATTCTTAACCACTGTGCCACCAGGGAAGTCCCTATTCTGACTTTTGTAGTAATAATTCTCTTGATTTTCCCAATAGTTTACCATTTATGAACAATCTCTAAATAACTTATTGTTTAGTTCTGCCTTTTTTGGACCATCATAGCCATGGAGTTGTACTGTGACTTCTGTGACTGGCTTCGCATTACATTGGGATTTATCCACGGGCATGCATGTGACTCCTTTCATTTTCTGTGCTGTGTAGCTTTACACTGTATGAATGTGTTACAGTGTATTTATCCTTTCTGCTGCCAGGAAGCCTGTAGGCTGCTTCCATGTGTTTGCTCTTAGGAATAACCCTGCTGGGCACATTCTTATACACGGCCCCTGGTGTACAGGAGCAAGTTTTTCTAGGATATGAAATAGGAGTGGAATTCCTGCCACATCTAACTCTTCCTGGTTATGCAAAACTCTATTCCAGTGTGGTTGTACTAATTTACCCTTTTTCCCACCAGCAATATAGAGCATTGAGTATTTTCTGACCACCCATGTGGTGGGAATTTGGACCACAAACCTGTGAGTGTTGTCTTGTGATTACAACTTCTTGCGGTGAGTTTGTTTGTTTCTCCAACTGCTCAGTGCCGAAGATGGAGACACTTGATGTTTTGTGCAGGTAGCTCTTGGGGGTGAGGAGAGGTAGATCAGGTTTGTTTCTGCTTTTCTCATATTCTGAGGGAGTATCGTTGGAAGTCACAACTTCACTGGAGGTAAGGTCTCCTTAGACCTCCCACCTTGGGTGGGCTCTGGACTCTGCCTGTGTGCCCTTTGAAACTTGGAAAACTGAAGCTCAGGTTTGCCTTGGTTCTGCAAATGCCCTCAGTGCAAAAACTTCAATGTTTACTTGCCTCTCTGGGTTTCTGCCTCTGCTTAGATTTGGACCCAAATGTTCCTTATTTTCTTGCTAACTTGTCTATTCTTTCAAGAAAAAAATTTAAATATATATACATATATAGACACACACATATTTTATCTAGCATTTTTAGTTGTTTTCAGCAGGAGGGTTGGACGGTTATCTCCCCCAGCTAGAAAATTTCTTGTTTAAAGTAGTGCTTTTGGAATGGAGTCCTTGTATCCCTAGGGATGTGGCTTCCATTCTCATGGGTCTTTGGGTTTCACACTTGAGAATAAGACCATCAGTATCACAGTGATGTTATGGAGGCGGTTTGGGCCGTTCCCCCAGAGTTGTAGTACTTTGCTGCTTGGGTTGGGCCAGGAAATGTGACTCACTCATTTCAAACTCATGTGACACTGATTTGTCCCAGAAGGCCACTTTGTGAATTTGTAATGGAAGATGGAATCCCTGGGGTCTGCCCCTCCTGGTTTTAAAGACCTGTGGTTGGCCCATCTGTACCAAGTACCAGGGGCTGTGTACCAGCCAGGGGCTGTGTCCACTCTAGCATTCACTATATAGATAGGGTTGCTTTGGAGAGCAGGAATAGCACAACTATTAATACATGTCTTAAGGGATTTTAAAAATGATATTATCCTATTTTAGACCCTGGTCCCCCTTGACTCTGGTTGCAGATTCCTACTTTCACATAGATCTTTTTCCAAATATTTTGCCCTTCTGATTTATGAAATTCCCCATAATTCACATATTTTTGGCATTCCTGGGAAGACTGAATACCCTTGCTGTCATTCTGCTACTGCCAAACTGATCTTGTTATGTGTTAATTTCAGGCTGGCCTGATTCTTGTTTGGTTTTGTGTTTTCTTAAAAACCTTTTTATATTGTCCTTCTGTTGTCTGGAAACCAAAAAGGCTACTTATTTATTTTATTTTTCCTTTTTTTCTTATTGTGGTAAAATACACATAAACTTTACCCTGTGAACCATTTTTAAGTATACAGTTCAGTGGTATTAAGTCCATTTCACATTGTTGTGCAACCATCCTCACCATCCATTCCCATAACTCTTTTCATCTTGTAAAACAGAAACTCACTCCATTAAACAATAACTTCTATTCTCCCCTCCCTGCCAGGCCCTGGCAACCGTCATTATACTTTTCGTGTTTTCATGTGCTTATTGGCCATTTATATATCTTCTTTGAAGAAATGTTTATCCAAGTCCTTTTTTCCATTTTTGAATTGGGTTGTTTGTTTTTTTGCTGTTGAGTTTTAGGAGTTCTCTCTATATTCTAGTTATTAACCCTTTATCAGATATATGATTTGCAAATATTTTCTCCCTTTCTGTGGGTTGCCTTTTTACTCTGTGAATAATGTCTTCTTTTTTTTGTTGTTGAAGTACAGTTGATTTACAATGTTGTGTTACTTTCTGCTGTACAGCAAAGTGAATCAGTTATACATATACATTTATCCATTCTTTTTTAGATTCTTTTCCCATATAGGTCATTACAGAGTACTGAGTAGAAGTTCCCTGTGCTATACAGTAGGTCCTTATTAGTTATCTATTTTATATATAGTAGTGTATATACATCAATCCCAATCTCCCAATTTATCCCTCCCCTTCTTCCCCTCCCGGTAACCATAAGATTGTTTTCTACATCTGTAACTCTATTTCTGTTTTGTAAATAAGTTCATCTAAAACATTTTTTTAGATTCCACATATAAGCGATATCATACGATATTTGTCCTTCTCTGACTTACTTCACTCAGTATGATGATCTCTGGCTCCATCCATGCTGCTGCAAATGGCATTATTTTGTTCTTTTTTATGGCTGAGTCATATTCCATTGTATATATGTGTCACATCTTCTTTATCCATTCCTCTGTCAGTGGGCATTTAGGTTGCTTCCACGTCCTGGCTGTTGTAAATAGTGCTGCAGTGAACATTGTCGTGCATGTATCTTTTTTTTTTTTTTTTTTTTTTGCGTTACATGGGCCTCCCACTGTTGTGGCCTCTCCCGTCGCGGAGCACAGGCTCAGCAGCCATGGCTCACGGGCCCAGCCGCTCCGCGGCACGCGGGATCCTCCCAGACCGGGGCACGAACCCGCGTCCCCTGCATCGGCAGGCAGACTCTCAACCCCTGTGCCACCAGGGAAGCCCCATGTATCTTTTTGAATGACGGTTTTCTCTGGGTCTATGCCCAGGAGTGGGATTGCTGAATCACATAGTAGCTCTATTTTTTAGTTTTTTAAGGAAGCTCTGTACTGTTCTCCATTGTGGCTGTACCAGTTTACGTTCCCACCAACAGTGTAGGAAGGTTCCCTTTTCTCCACACCCTCTCCAGCATTTACTCTTTATAGATTTTTTGATGATGGCCATTCTGACCAGTATGAAGTGGTACCTCGTTGTAGTTTTGATTTGCATTTCTCTAATAATTAGTGATGTTGAGCATCTTTTCATGTGCTTTTTGGCCATCTGAATAATGTCTTCATATACACAAATTTTTAAAATTTTCATGAAGTTCAATTTGTCTATTTTTTCTTTTGTTATTTGTGCCTTTGATGTCATATCAGAGAAGTCCAGTGTCCAAAGTCATGAAGCTTTTGTCCTGTTTTCTTCTAAGAGTATTGTTATTTTTGGTTTTACATACAGGTCCTTGATCCATTTTGAATTTATTTTTGTATATGGTGTTAGGTAAGAGTCCAACTTCATTCTTTTGGATGTGGGTATCCAATAGTCCCAGCACTATTAGTTGAAAAGACTGTCCTTTCCCCATTGAATAGTCTTAGCATCCTCATGAAAAATAATTTGACCATATATGTGAGAGTTTATTTCTAGGCTCTCTGTTCTATTCCATTGGTTTATGTGTCTACCTTTATGCTAGTACCACACTGTAATTGATTACTGTAGCTTTGTAGTAGGTTTTGAAATCCGGAAGTATGAGTCTTCCAGTTTTGTTCTTCTTTTTCAAGATTGTTTTGGCTATTTGGGGTCCCTTGAGATTCCATTAGAATGGGTTTTTCTATTTCTACAAAAAAATGTCATTAGGATTTTGATAGGGATTGCTTTGAATCTGTAGAATGCTTAGGGTAGTATTGACATTTTAACAATATTAAGTCTTCCAATCCATGAACATGGGATGTGTTTCCATTTATTTATGTCTTCTTTAATTTCTTTCAGCAGTGCTTTATAGTTTACATTGTACCAGTCTGTCAACTCCTTGGTTAATTCCTAAGTATTTTATTCTTCTTGATGCTATTGTAAATTGAATTGTTTTTGTAATTTTCTTTTCAGATAATTAATTGTTCATGTATAGAAATGCAACTGTTTTTTGTGTGCTAACATTGTATCCTGATACTTTGCTGAATTCATCTGTTAGCTCTCACAGCTTTTTTATGGACTCTGTTGAGTTTTTATGTGTAAAATCATATCTGCAAACAGAGGTAATTTTACTTCTTCCTTTCCAATTTGGATGCCTTTAATTTCTCTTTCTTTTATAATTGCTCTGGCTAGAACTTCTAGTACTATGTTGAATAGAGTGGAGAAAGTGGCATCCTTACTTTGTTCCTGATTGTAGAAAAAGCTTTGTCTTTCACCATTGGGTATTATGTTTGCTATTTTTCATGAATAGCTTTTATTATGTGGAGTTAGTTTACTTCTGTTACTGTTTTGTTGAATGTTTTTACTCTGAAAGGGTGTTGAATTTTGTTAAATGCTTTTTTTGCATCAAATGAGATGATCATGTGGGGGTTTTTTCCCTTCATTTTGTTGATGTGGCATATAACATTGATGTGTTTTTGTTGAACCATCCTTGCATTCCAGGAGTAAATCCCACTATGTCATGGTGTATAATCCTTTTAATATGCCTCTGAATTCTGTTTGTAGATTTTTACATCAGTGTTCATAAGGGATATTGATCTGTAGTTGTTTTTTTTTTTTTCTTGTAGTGTCTTTGTCAGGCTTTGTTATTAGGATTCTGCTAGCCTCATAGAATGAGTTAGGAAATGTCCCCTCCTCTTCAGTTTTTTAGAAAAGTTTCAGGAGGATTGGTATTAGTTCTTTAAATGTCTGATAGAATTCACCAGTGAAGCCATCAGGTCCAGGATTTTTCTTTGTTGGGTGACTTTTAATTACTGATTCAATCTCCTTACTAGTTATAGGTCTATTCAGATTTTTAAAATTTCTATGTGATTTAGTCTTGGTGACTTTCTGTTTCTAGGAATTTATCCATGTCATCTAGGTGATTCAGTTTGTTGGTGTACCGTTGATCATAGTTGTCTCTCACAGTCCTTTTGATTTCTGTATAATCAGTAGTAATGTCCCCACTTTCATTTCTGATTTCAGTAATTTGAGTCTTCGCTCTTTTTCTCTTCGTCCATCTAGCTAAAGGTTTGTTAATTTTGATCTTTTCTAAGACCCAACTTTTGGTTTCACTGATTTTCTCTATTGTTTTTCTATTCTCTATTTCATTTATCTCTGCTCTTAATCTTTATTATTTCCTTCCTTCTGCTGGCTTTGGACTTAGCTGTTCTTCATTTACTTGTTCCTTAAGTTATAAAGTTAGGTTGGTGATTGAGGTCTTTCTTGTTTTTTAATGTAAGTATTTACAGCTATAAATTTCCCCCCTAGCACTGCTTTCACTGCATCCCATAAGTTTTGGTATGTCATGCTTTTGGTTTCATTTGTCTCTAAGCATTTTATTTCCCTTGTGATTTCTTCTTTGAACAATAGGTTGTTTAAAAATGTGTTTAATTTCCACAAATTTGTGAGTTTTCCAGTTTTCCTTTTGTTATTAATTTTTAACTTCATCCTGTTATGGTAGAAGATACTTTTATGATATGTATCTTTTAAAATCTTTTGAGACTTAATTAGTGGCCTAATATATGGTCTATCCTGGAAAACGTCCCATGTGCACTTGAGAAGAGTGTGTATTCTGTTGTTGTTGGGTAGAGTGTTCTTCATATGTCTGTTAGATATAGCTGATTTATTGTGTTGTGTGAGTCCTCTATTTCCTCAATTCTGTTTTACCTATTATTTTGATAAGGTATTGAAGTCTCCAACTATTATTATAGAACTGTCTATGTCTCCCTTCCATTTTGTCAGGGTTTTTTTTATTTTTTATTTTTTGCGGTATGCGGGCCTCTCACTGTTGTGGCCTCTCCCGTTGCGGAGCACAGGCTCTGGACGCGCAGGCTCAGTGGCCATGGCTCACGGGCCCAGCCGCTCCGCGGCATGTGGGATCTTCCTGGACCAGGGCACGAACCCGCATCCTCTGCATCGGCAGGCAGACTCTCAACCACTGCGCCACCAGGGAAGCCCAATTTTGTCAGTTTTTGTTTCACATATTTTGATGGTCTGTCATTAGGTGTGTAAATGTTTATAATTGTTATGTTTTCTTGCTGTATTGAACTTTTCATTAACATATAATGTCCTTCTTTGTCTTTTTTAACCTTTTTTTATTTAAAGACGGTTTAATCTGATATTAGAATAGCCACTCCTGCTCTGTTTTGATTACTATGCATGAAATATCTTGTTCCATCCAGTCACTTTCAACCAGTTTGTGTCTTTGGATCTCAAGTGACTCTCTTGTAGACAGCATATAATTGGATCTTGCGTTTTTATCCGTTCTGCCAATCTCTGTCATTTGATTGGAGAGTTTAATCCATTTACATTTAAAGAAACTACTGATAAGGAGGGACTTCTTTCATTGTGCTATTTGTTTTCTATATGACTTATAGTTTTTTTTGTCCCTCATTTCCTGTGTTACTGTTTTTTTGTGTGTGTTTAGTTATTTTTTGGTAGTGAAATGTTTAAATTCCTTTCTCATTTGCTTTTGTGTAATATTCTATAGCTATTTTCTTTGTGGTTGCCATGGGGATTACATTTAAAATCCTAAAGTTATAACATTAATTTGAATTTATACCAGTTTAACTTCAGTACCATACGAAAGCTGCTCCTTTACAGCTACATTCCCACCAGTATCAGTTGCTTTGTCGTAAGATTACATTTTTATATGTTGTGTGCCCCCAAACATAAAACAATAATTCCTTTTAGTGCATTTGTTTCCTAAATTATGTAGAAAACAAGATCTGAAGTTACAAACCAAAGTTACAGTAATACTAGCTTTTTCACTAATAATGTTTTTTTCTTTAAATGTATTATAGTTGACCCTTGAACAATGCAGAGGTTAATCCACATATAACTTATAGTCGGCCCTTTGTATCTCTGGTTCCTTTGTATGCATGGATTCATCCAACCATGGACTGTGCAGTATTACAGTTTTACTATTGAAAAATATCTTTGTATAGGTGGACCGGTTCAGATTAAACCTGTGTTGTTCAGGGTCAGTTGTAGTCTCTTAAATCATGTAGAAAACACAAAGTACAGTTATAAACCATTGTTATTATAATACTAGATTTTATAATTGCCAATGTTTTTACCTTTATTGAGATCTTTATTTCTTCATATGCCTTTGAGTTACTGTCTAGTATACTTTTATTTCACCTTGTAGGAGTTCCTTGAACATTTCTTGCAGGGCAGGTCTTGTGGTCACAGAGCCCCTCATCTTTTATGTGGAAATATCTTAATTTCCCCCTCACTTTTTTTTTTTTTTTTATAAATTTATTTATTTTTATTTTTGGCTGCATCGGGTCTTCGTTGCTGCACACAGGATTTCTTTAGTTGTGGTGAGCGGGGGCTACTCTTTGTTGCGGTGCATGGGTTTCTCACTGCTGTGGCTTCTCTCGTTGCGGAGCACGGGCTCAGCTGCTCCGCGGCATGTGGGATCCTCCCGGACCAGGGCTCGAACCCGCGTGCCCTGCATTGGCAGGCGGACTCTGAACCACTGCGCCACCAGGGAAGGCCTCCCCCTCACTTTTGAAGGACAGTTTTGCCAAATACAGGACTTATGTTTGATAGGTTTGTTTTGTTTTGTTTTTTAGCACTTTGAATATATTGAACCACTGCCTTTTGGCCTCCAAAGTTTCTGTATGAGAAATCTGCTGTTAATCTTATTTTTTAAAATTAATTAATTAATTAAATTTTGTCTGTGTTGGGTCTTTGTCGCTGTGTGTGGGTTTTCCCTAGTTGCGGCAAGCAGGGATTACTCTTTGTTGCAGTGCTGGGGCTTCTCATTGCTGTGACTTCTCTTGTTGCGGAGCATGGGCTCTAGGCGCACAGGCTTCAGTAGTTGCAGCACACAGGCTCAGTAGTTGTGGCTTGTGGGCTCTAGAGCACAGGCTCAGTAGCTGTGGTGCATGGGCTTAGTTGCTCCGCGGCATGTGGGATATTCCTGGACCAGGGCTCAAACCCGTTTTCCCTGCATTGGCAGGCAGATTCTTAACCACTGCTCCATCAGGAAAGTCCTGCTGTTAATCTTATTGATGATCCTTTGTATGTGACAGTTTGCTTCTCTCTTGTTGCTTTCAAAATCCTCTTTGTCTTTGTCTTTTGAAAGTTTGATTATAATGTGTCTTGGTGTGGGTCTCTTTGACTTCATCTTTTTTAGAGTTTGTTGAGCTTCTTGAATGTTTATATTTATGTTTTTCATCAAATTTAGGACATTTACAGCTGTTATTTCTTCAGATATTCTCTCTGTCCCTTTCTCTCCCTTTTCCTTCTTTTTTAAAAGTAATTAATTAATTAATTATTTTTCAGCTGTGCTGGGTCTTCTTTGCTGCATGTGGGCTTTCTTGTGGTGAGCAGGGGCTCCCCTTTGTTGCAGTGTGCAGGCTTCTCATTGCGGTGGCTTCTCTTGTTGCAGAGCATGGGCTCTAGGCGTGCGGGCTTCAGTAGTTGTGGCACTTGAGCTCAGTAGTTGTGGCTCGCAGGCTTTAGAGCACAGGCTCAGTAGTTGTGGCACACGGGCTTAGTTGCTCCGTGGCATGTGGGATCTTCCCAGACCAGGGCTCGAACCCGTGACCCCTGCATTGGCAGGTGGACTCCCAACCACTCCACCACTAGGGAAGCCCTCTCCCTTTTCCTTCTGAGACTCCTACAAAGCATATGTTGGTACACTTGATGGGGTACCACAGGTCCCTTAGCCTCTGTTCACCATTCCTTCAGTCTTTTTTCTTTCTGTTCATCAGGCCTGATAATTTCCATTGTTTTATCTTAAATTTCACTGATTCTGTTTTCTGTCTGCTGAAATCTGCTTTGGATCTCTGTAGTGAATTTTTCATCTCAGTTATCATACTTTTCAGCTCCAGACTTTTTTTGTTTCTTTCTTTTAAGGTTTTCTGTGTCTTTATTGATATTTTCATTTTTAATTGATATTTTCATTTATTTTCTTGCCTTTCTCCACATCTTCTGATAGTTCTTTGAGCATCTTTAAGACAGTTGTTTAAAGTCTTTGTCTAGTATATCTGCTAGTATATATATATGTCTTTTTCAGGGACAGTTTCTGTTAGGTTTTTTCCTCTGAATGGGCCATACTTTCTTGTTTCTTTGTGTGCCTTGTGATATTTTTTGTTGAACACTGGACAGTTGATTCTAATAATGGGGTAACTCTGGAAATCAGATTCTTCCCCTTTCCCAGGGTGTGTGTGTTTGTTTTTTTGATTGTTGTAGGCTGTCTCTGGGCCAAGGATCAGCCTGAGGTGTGAGCTTAAGGTCTTTTCAGATGTTTTCTTTCCTAGGCATACATGGTCACTTTCTCATTTTCCCTGTATATGCAGTTGTTTTTGAATTTCCTAGTCTTTGATGCCTGGCTTCCAAAAGGAGAAAAAGCCAAAAATGAAGTGGGAGAAAAGATGGTGTGGGCTTTTTAAATCCCCTGGCAGTCACTTCAGCCAGAGGGGGTGGGGCTTGCAGCAGTGGGGCTGGGTGGGGGGGGATGAGAGGGATGCAGCAACAATGGCTGTCAGTCTCTTTGTCTGCACCTTTGTGATAAGAAGCAGCAATCAGTGATTGTCCTCAGTATTTGGAGGACAGAGTCCTTTCTGCCCACCCTGGCTCCACAAGCTCTGTGTCAGGTGCTGCAAGAACAGTGGCCCAGTTGCCTGCTATGGGGGTGGGTAGGGAATGGGTAGATGCTACTATGCTAGGAGCTGAAATTGACTGAACTTAACCACAGTTGACCAAAACTAACTGTGATTTACCCTGTATGTATACAAAATAAAATAGGAGGATTCTGGGAAGGCGCCCATCTCTTACAGGTGTGTCCATAAATATACAGGTATTATTTCCCACGTTTATATTCATTTTTTTGTAGAACTCTGCATTTTATAATGATATAAAAAATTAAGACAACTTTCCTCTAAAATACCTGTTTCTTTTTCATATTCTCCTTTACTAGTGCCCCTTTTTTTCGCCTCCCACTTTCTTTACATGAATTTTGCATTTTTTATTGCCTCAGTTCTATAAATTGCCTTCTGAGTTTAGCAGTTGTAGCCATCACATTTCTGACATGTTCTGTGCTGTGGAGCATTGCCTTTTTCAGTGTAATCAGTTGCATAGGGTCTCATTTCCCCTATTAGGTCTCTGCTCTCCAGCTTCCCCTCCTTTGCCAGGGAAATGCCCTGGAACCTCGGTGCGCCCTGAGGCATTTCTGCGTCTTTAGTAGTTCTGTCTCTGCTCTCAGGTGGTGCTCTTTAGTCCCTTTGATATCTGCCTGTCATGCTATGCTCATCACAAGGCATCAGTCTGTTCTTTGGGCCATTTTAGACATAAATTCATATGTTTGTTTTTATTTTCTTAGCCTTTTCCCCTTCCTGTTTCTTCATATAAGTTTCTTCTGTTCTTTACATTTTTCTTTTCTTTCTCTCAGTCCTGATTCTACAAACATTTCTTGTTTCCTGTGCTCTGGTTTCCTGCCTTCCTCACCACTCTTTCATCTTAAGTAGGTTTGACACCATCCAGCTCTTTCAAGTGGGGAGAGCAGAACCCAAAGTTAGCACCCCAAATTCTATCCTTTTCTTTATTGCATGAATAGACAAACCTTTACTGAAAGCCTGTTGTGTGCCAGGGGCTTGAGTAAGTGCTTGCCCACCTGTCACCCCCTTGTCTTATTTAGCCTCACAGCAGCATGGATGTACATAACAGCATCCCTGTTTTACTAAAGGATCCAAAAGGTCAGCCTGTGGAGTTTCTCACTGACAATCTGCAAACTCCCTTCTGTTGGGTTGTGACGACAGGAAGGAGTACAATCAGGTGGTTTCCTGTCCATGCAGCTGGTGCTTCATGTATATAGATTGTTGACAATGACTTTTAAATTTCAGCTGCTTCCCTCTGCCATCTAGCACATTTCTGGACTGCTGTTACCTTCCATATCAGAGAATGAAAATGAAGGAATACAGTGGTGTGATTGGGTGCCAAGCTCTGGAGTCAGACTACTGGGGTCAAGTTCTTGACTAATTAAAGCATAACTAGGAAGGCCAGCCTGGATGGTTAAAAATTATGTATTTAAAATGTCACATATGCATTAATGTTCATAGTAGCATTCTTCATAATAGCCAAAAAGTGGAAACAACCCAGATTTTTTTTATCAGCTGATGAGTGGATAAACAAAACGTGGTATATCTAGATAGTGGAGTGTTATTCATGCTACATGCTACAACCATGGATGAACCTTGAAAACATTATGCTAAGTTAAAGAAGTCAGACACAAAAGGCAACATACTGTATGAAATTTATATGAAATGTCCAGAATAGGCAAATTCATAGAGACAGAAACTAGACTAGTGGTTGCCATTGATGGGGGGAGGGGGAAATGGAGAGTGACCGTAAATGGTACCAGATTTCTTTGTGGGGTGTGATGAATATGTTCTGGAATTAGATGGTGGTGATAGATGTACAATATTTTGAATATACTAAAAACCACTGAGGTGTATACTTTAAAATGGTTAAAATAGTGGAAAAAGAATTTCTAAAGTAGCAAACTGAAAGTTTATCCACATCACATTGGACCGATTTCTCCTGTGTGTCAACGCACCTGTACATTTTGTACATACTTGAACCCACTGTATGTACATTATCAGGCCCATCTGCTGTACAATTCTAGTTGGTCATGTACGTAGTCTCTGGTCATATCAATTTACCATGATTTGATACAGTTTAAAAAAAATTCTACTTTCTCTGCTATACCAGGCACTTAAGAAGTACGCTACGAATATTTGTTGAACTACCTATGTTTGCTATTCCCATTTCATTAGTGTGGACAATTGCAGGTTAGCTGTAATTACCTATTGTTCCAGATTGTTTATATGCCTTTCAGTAAGAGCTCTACATTTTACATTTGTAAGCTGTGTACATATTTTTTCCTGATAGAAAATAGCTTGCTTGCCTTTTCTGATCACAAAGGTAATATCTGCTAATTATAAGAGGTTGTTCAGGTAATGGTCTTGCCTGGACTATGGCCTTTAGATTTTAGAGGCCTCCAAACAATTCTGTATCTGCAAAGGAGTTTCTTTTTTGAAAACGATTTGCCCTATCGTTCTTTTCATCATGTTCTCTGCATCTGGAGTTTGCTTGGCTTTCATCATTTTCTGCTAAATAGCTTCTTAGTCACCTTCTCTGAGACAGGAGCCTAGGATGCCATTGTCCTCTGGTCCAAAGACCTCATCTCTCTTGTTTGCAAATAAGAAGGAAGAATAAACAGAGTGCTTGCCATTTGTTCTGCTAAGTCAACACCCCCTTGATTCCTAACTTTTTTCTTTCTCTCTTTCTCTTTTTGTGGCCTTGTCATTTTCTGAATTCCAAAGCTGTGTGCTTTTCCGTGACCCATTTAAAACCTTCATCTGTGATATAGCTCTTTTTTTTTTTTTTTTTTTTTTTTTATGCGTTACGCGGGCCTCTCACTGTTGTGGCCTCTCCCGTTGCGGAGGACAGGCTCCGGACGCGCAGGCTCAGCGGCCATGGCTCACGGGCCCAGCCGCTCCGCGGCATGTGGGATCTTCCCAGACCGGGGCACGAACCCGTGTCCCCTGCATCGGCAGGCGGACTCTCAACCACTGCGCCACCAGGGAAGCCCAATATAGCTCTTTTGCGGAAATGAGGCGGTGGACTTCTAAGACTTCTCCCTTTCCCTTTGTGAGTGGCAGAGATGCTCGCCAGTCTGCCTTCTTGCTTCTCAGTGGTATCTGGTCCCCTTTCCCTGCTGCACTCATGGCTCAGCAACCTTGAGGTGAGACGTGGTAGCAATGACTGGCCATTCTGTCTATGAAGCTAATGTTATTGACCTGTGCCTTGCTTTTCTCTTGGGAGTTATTTTCCAGGAATGAGGATGCTCTCATACTCTCTGAAACCCCCCCTTTTAAAAAAAATTTATTTATTTATTTTTGGCTGCATTGGGTCTTTGTTGCTGCACGTGGGCTTTCTCTAGTTGCAGCGAGTGGGGGCTACTCTTGGTTGCGGTGCGCGGGCTTCTCATTGTGGTGGCTTCTCTTGTTTGGGGCGTGGGCTCTAGGTGCGTGGGCTTCAGTCATTGTCGCATGCGGGCTCAGTAGTTGTGGCTCGTGGGCTCTAGAGCACAGGCTCAATTGTTGTGGTGCACGGGCTTAGTTGCTCCGCAGCATGTGGAATCTTCCCGGAGCAGGGTTCGAACCCGTGTCCCCTGCATTGGCAGGCAGATTCTCAACCACTGCGCCACAAGGGAAGTCCTGAAACCCCCTTTTTAGCTAATGGCAAACTTGGGCAGGACAGTTCTTCAGAGTGAGGGGAGAGCCCAGGACCTGGAGTGCAACTAACAGGCCTTCTCAGTTATGGAGAGGCCAATGGCTCTCGGCTTCCTACGGATAGTAAATGACTCATGCCCATATCACCTGCAGCCATGTGGGGATGTGGGCCAGAGACAGGAAATGAAAGGGTAGAGCAGAGGAAGACCAGGCACTTCTCCCTGGAGTTGTAGATGCAAGTCCAGCAGAGCTGATGGCCATTGCTTTTCCTCACTGAGCTGATGACCAAGAGAATATTTTAATCTTAGGATGGGACTGTGATTTTTTGAATGAAAGTATCACTCTCTGTAGCTGCCTCTTCATCCTTCTTGTCATTATTGTTTGTTTAGATTTCAAGCCCCAAACCCCATTCTCTACCCCCACCCCTCTGATTTAAATTAATACTGTCTGAAACCCTCTTTCTTCAGAAAATCTTTTCTGGGATCGTAAATGCTGGGTGGGCTTTATGCAGACAAAGGGACCCCCAACCTCATTCACAAGCACAGAGGACTTGTACTTAGGAAGGTGGTGGGTCTCTTTTTTCCTATTTAACTGAGCTGGGGATTAGGGATGGGAACCCGTTTGTGAATTACATGGAGGAGGTAGCTTTCTCTTTGTGGGGGTTTGCCAGTCTGGAGCTCTCAGGGAGAGTTCCAAAGTGTGGGCAAAATCAGGTCAGAATTCTTGGGTGATGTTGTATCTGCAGGTTGATTTGTTTCCTCGTTTAGAACTCAATTTATATAAAAGGATACAACAGTAAAATAGTAATGGCAGCTCCGTCCATTCTGCTCTGCTGTGGTCTCTTCTGGAGGGTAGAAGGTGTTACCTTCAGGAAACTGAGGCTCCAGGAGGTGAGCTGATTGCCCAGAGTTGTGCAGGTACGAAGTGGCAGAGCCCAGGTTCAGACTCGTCTCTCTGCCCGACAACCCAGGCCGTGCCCGGTGCCAGGCGCTGCCAGAAGAGCAAAACGCGCCCCGCTGCGGAGTGCTGCGCGTGGTGTGTTTCCCTGTGTCATTGCTGTGCTTGCGTCCTTCGCAAAGCCTGTGGTTTCCTTCTGTTTTTCCTTCGCCGCTAGCCTCTGAGTGATGCCAAGGGCCTGGAAGCAGGGTTCTCTGCTCAGACATCTTGGTTCTCATCTGTTTTACAAGATTATCCTTGGCCTCTGTTCTCTTTTTGCTTTTGTTTCCTTTCTGGAATGCTTCTTTAAGGCTGTAGTAAAGATAAAGATAATCCTGCCCAAGGGCTTGAAGAAATGTAAGGGAGAAGGTTTTTTAGCAAGCAGTTGAGGTTTCCAGCAAGGTTTGTTGCCACACTCCTTGATGCCCTGGGGGTCGTCTTTCTCAGAAGCGGAGGAGACATGTGTATAAATGGACGCAGCTGCGTCGAGCAGCCGTGGACCCAGTGAGGCATCTTGTCCTCGGCCACATTTCTCTGCATTAAGCAAATTAAATGGGAGCCCAGGCCCAGCACCGTTCTCTGAAGAGGTCGGAGTTCTGATCCCAGGTAGAAGGAAGAAAGCCAAACCAGTGAGGCTGCTTGCAGGAGGGTGCGGTGAAGACAGGAGTGGCTCTGAGAGTCTTGGGATCTTGGGGTCGACAGGAAGCCATTGCTTAGAGCTGGCCCTTTGCCCTTTCTGAAGCAGCAAGCAGGTCCCTGGGAGACAGGCCTTCTGGTGACTGCCACTTTATGTACCCGATTTTAGGTCCGTACCATTTCTCCTGTTCCCCTCTACTTGTCCCAGACACATATTCAATCTGGGGCTGACGGCCCTGCTGGTGAGTAGCCTGGCACCTTTCTTCAGGGTGTCTCCTGAGCCAGCTGCGACTCATCTTGTTGGCACGTAGAGTCTGAGAACACATCTCCCTTGCTTTCCCCCTCCTCCCTTCCCCTTCCCTCTATGCCCCAGCTGGGGCCATGCGGTATCCTGGGTCCATGGTAAAATAAGCTTAGTTGCACACGCACCTTCTTTCCGTCTCTGCTACTTTGACTCTTCCAGGTCAAACCAGCCTCAATCCGAATTCACTTACCCGCATATTCATTCAACAAGCCTTTTGTGCCAGGCACTGTGGTAACCTCCATTTTCAAGGCTGTATCTGATATTGTCAAACCAGTATCATATGCAGAAGTTTGGGTCACTGATCTGCCTTTGGCCTGATGCCCGTTTTATAAACCCATTTTCTTCTTGATTAATACAGTACCTCTTCCCCAAAGAGTTGAGGCCTAGATTTTGATTCTGACCTCAATTCAAGGTGGGGAGCCTGGACCAGGCCCCTCACTGACAGGTCTCATTGTTTTCTCAGCGATGGGAGTTAGAACCTCCCTCCCCCTTTGTTATCTGTTTGCTATTCCTAGCACAGATCCTCAGGATTGGCCTGTGCACTGCCTCTGGCCTGGATCCCGTTTGGTTGTTGTAGCTACCCTGTCCCCCACTCCCACCCTGCTGCGCTCCTCCCCCCAGGCAATGGCTTCTCGTTCCTTCCCAGCTTGTCCAGCTCCTGGAGGTCTCTGGAGAGTCCCTGACTGCACACAGGAAGCCCCATCCAGGGTTCCGCAAAGATGCTCTTTAAGGGTGTGAGTGAAGGGAGAATTTGAAAATAGAAAAAGGGACTCCATTCACTTATTTTACCTTTGAGACTAACCTGGTGGCTTGAATCAGTCCACTTGGGCCCATGACGCCAGGATTATTGGAGTCTTTCCCAGGGCCTCTTCTGGAACCCTCTGGTTTCTGGGAGTGCTGGAGGCTTGTGGGGCTTGGTCTAGCTCCTCTCTGAACTGCTGTGTTAGGGGTGCTTCTGGATCGGAGATCTTCAGAGAGAAGACCCGAGTGTTGCTGCCCTCTGGTCCTGGGCCTTCTCCACTGGGCGGGGGCTCTGCTTTGGGGCCAGGGTGAGCAGAACATCTGGGGACTTAGGGGGTGGGGAAGCCTTTTGTTCATTCCCTTATTTATTTGTTCTTTTGCCTCTCACCTTCCCACCCATCTCATCTCCCCACCCCAAAAAGAGAATGTCAGAAGTAGAAATATTAGCAGCAGAGTAGACTCTTACAGACTCAGGCCTGGTGGTTTATTTATCTCCCTTCCGCAGGAGCTGCAGGTGGAGACAAGAGTTCTCATTGCCTTCACATGAATTTTCCTTTAGTTCAGAATTACTTAGGAGGAGGAAAGAAGATTTTACTTGCTGTTTTCCTTACCACCTAGAGAGCTCACAAGCTGTAGCAAGGGTAGGGACTTGGGCATTTTGACTCAGGATTTTGCAGAGGATGCTGGGTGCTCCATGCTGGATAGGAACACGTGCTAACTTAGGGGAGAGCTAACAGGATCCCAATTTCTCCCCTCCCTGTAGCAGGAGGTCCTCATGGACCATCCCAGGCCCTAGGCAGCCCTTCCAAGGACCTCCCCACAGTCCACCCGGAGCTGTGAGTGTCGCTGTCCGGAAGGCTGAGGCCAGGCCTGAGGTGCCTTTTGCCGGCACCTCAGGCCAAAAAATCATCTCTCCCTTGTTATACACGATGCCAACAGTTTTCCAGACCCTTTCCCCTTGTCAGCAACTTTCTTATTTCAGAGCAGTTGACATGCATTTATGTAGGTGTTAGATTACCGGGAAGCTTAGATCCAGCTTAGGCAAAACACAGACATACCAGACAGAACCTGAGAGCAATGTACAAAGCAACAAACACATCAACCACTATAAAATGCGATCAGGGCTTCCCTGGTGGCGCAGTGGTTGAGAGTCCGCCTGCCGATGCAGGGGACACGGGTTCGTGCCCCGGTCTGGGAGGATCCCACATGCCGCGGAGCGGCTGGGCCCGTGAGCCATGGCCGCTGAGCCTGCGCGTCCGGAGCCTGTCCTCCGCAACGGGAGAGGCCACAACAGTGAGAGGCCCGCGTAACGCATAAAAAAAAAAAAAATGCGATCATCCCGGGCCTGGCTCCTGTTTTCCTTGGAGCTTAGTTCTGGAATTTCAGACCTGACTTTTTTTTCTTGGCTTATCAATTTTCCATATCCTTGAACTCCTTATCCCAGGTAGGAAAAGGTGAGGGGCCATCTCTGGAAACCTACACCAGTTTGCATAGGCCCTTACAGTAAGCAAAGTACTTTCACATACATTCCTAAGGGGTATCAGAGGTCTCATTTTGCAGATGATTTGCCCGAGGTCACGAACAGCCAGGCCTGGGATCCAGGTATTCTGCCACCAAGTCTTCTGTACATTCTGCAGAGCCATGTTTCTCTCCCTTTAGGGTTTATTTGTTCTCTAAACGTTTACCCAGTGCCTGCTTGGTTCCCTGCTCTGCTAGGTTTGGGATGCCAAGATGAATAAGCCGTGGTCTCAGGCCTGGCAGTGCAGTGAGCTACTTGCTGCCTGTAGCCAGGCACGTCACTTGGGAAGTAAGGCTCCTCTTATCCTTCTTCAGAACACAGACTGCACAAATAAATGTGCTTGGCAACAAGCAGAACAGGTGTTCTGTCCAGAGCCATGAACCGGGCCTGCCCGTTGCTGGGGGAAGGCACTGGGCTGGGCCGAATGGTGGGGGCACTCAGGAAGGATGTGGTGAATGAGAACTGGGTGCCTTCCCTGGAAAGTGGAGCCCACGCACGGAAAGCCTGAGGATTGATGGGAGAGTGAGGCAGGAGGTCTGGGCCCCGCGAAAAGCTCCTTCGTTTTTGCCAGTCCCGCCAGCAGTAGAGGGAGTTCTGGCAGACTCTGTTGGTGGCTAAAAGCATCGCTGGTTGGTGTGTTTGTTCAGGGGGTGAGGAGGAGGAGGGACTGAAGCAGAGGCGGGCGGTGGTGGTATAAAAGCATTTAGGGAGAGACTGAGCCAGCATGGGGAGAAAGGGTAGTTAGCACTTAGCTTGAAATGCTAAAAGATTCAAGCAGTAGCTGGTGCTAGGCGAGGACTGAGAAAGGAGAAGGGAGAGTGAACCGAATCTGGGGCCTCCGAGGATTGGAACCAGCCTTTCCCTCTCCCCCCACGCTTGCTCCTCAGGGTCAGGAATTCCACCTGATCGCCCTCTCTGTTCCTTTAGTGTGAGACTTAAGGATATTTGTCATGGAAGTCTCAGAACCTGGCCCAGTGCCTCTCAATGAACTGTTCCCCATGAAGCTCGCTGAGGCCTATTGCCCCTCTCCCAGTAACCCCCACCGAGGGGAGGGCCCCTGGCACAGACCCGCCCTGCCTGGGATGGAGCCCTTGGTCTCCATGGTCACTGGGCTCTGAGTGGTCAGCAGCTAGCCCTCAGCTTCAGGGGCCACTGTGTAGCTGAGAGAGACTTGCATTTGCTTCCCAACCATTTATTGAGTGCTCACCCTGTTCCAGGCCCCATGCTACACACTGGAGACACAGCAGGGAACCAGAAAAACAGCCCTGAACTCCTGTCCTCAGGGGAGGCAGACAGAGAAGGCCAGTTGCCATGTAATTGCAGCCTTGGTGTAAGGAGAGTGCCTTAACCCGAGTGGGCCAGGAGAAGCCTCCCCCGCTGTGCTGTTATCTGCTTCACAGCAGGCGCCGCTGGGTGAGGATCTTGGCAGAACACCGGGGAACTTGGGGCAGGTTTCATGTCTCAAACTCTCAGTGAACTGGAGTAGAGGGTGGAGTAGAGGGTGGGAGGAGCTATGGCAGCCACGCCCCCTCCCTGGCTGGAGCCACGCCTCCCCCTCACCAGCTGGAGTCTCTTCCGGAGCTGTGTCGTCCTGGTGAGTCCCTTCCCACTGACGCACCCTAGGACCCCGTGTGGCAGTGCTCTTAACTAGCCCCTGTGGTGTCACTGGGGTGATGGCAGAAGGGCTTGTTTCAAGTTGAATTAAATGCTTTCTTGCCCGGCAGCGGATTATCAGATTGTGGATTATTTGGTTTTCTCCTCACATCTGTTAGGTGTTTACTTCAGGCCAGGCTCAGCCCTTCCCTCGAAGAACTCCCAGCAAAGTCTTCTTGATGTCTTTTTTTCCTGGCCTCTTACCTGCTGACCTTACTGAGAGGTACTGGGCAGGGGTGAGGTGTGAATTCAGAACGAACCGCCTTGGTACCCACAGGAGCACAGGTGGAAGAAACTGAGTTCGGGGCTGCCCAGGTAGCAGTGACCGGAAAACAAGAAGTACCCGGGCTGTGAGGCCCTGATTTCTTTTTTGAAGGCAGCCCTCGTGGCCCTTCAGGCCATGACTGTGGTTGTGTCTGCAGGGCCAGGGCCACCCTTAGGCCGGGCACGTGTGGCCTCTGCCTGGAACTCTGCACCTGAGGGGCCCACACGTTGGAGTGCCTCCCTCCAGTGCTGTTCCAGCTGGACATTCCGAACCCAGACTGGGACCCACATCAGCCCCTTTGGGGAGCTCTCAACCCTCTACCCTGTGCAGGGACAACCAGATGTCCTGCAGGGTTGTCCCAGGGCCCTGAGTCCAGGCCCTGTTCCAGGAGGGCAGATTCCACTGGTGGCTGCAACAGTCCTTTGTAGGGTTGTGTGAGGTTGGGCGGCCAAAATGGTGCTGACACGCTAATTTTGAGCGACTCAAGTTTTTTATATAGATAAGGGGATTTCCCCGCCCCCCCCCCCACAAGTGTTTGCCTGGGACCCCATGTATCCTAGGGCAGCCCTGTCCAGGGGCTACCCATCGGGCCTTCCAGCTCTGCTTAGCAGCTCTTGGCCTAGACCAGAGTGTAGGATAAGGGCCTATTGTTTCTCCCTCGGACCTGAATGGCACTCTGTTTTCTGCACTTGGCTCCTGGGCCAGCAGCTTTCTTGCTGCTGCAGTTGTAACAGTCTTGTCTCAAATGAGAAATTCGTTCCCACCCTGACTTCACATTGTTTTACTGGAATCATGGGAGGATAAGGCTTTGAGCCAACATGGGGTCTTGTGTTGGTTGCTGCTGGGTGGGAGCTGATAGCTGAGTGCAGAGAAGGGGGCCTTTCCTACCAAGAGACCTTAGTCTGGGGGAAGCAAAAGGGGGAAAACCCCTTTGTTCACATTGAACTAAAGGGGCGAGTTGGCAGGAATCTAGGCCAGCTCTGACCTGGCAGGAGAGGAATGCGGTAGGAATGCAGAGAATTGGTAGGAAGCCCCCTCTGTGCCCCCTGGGTGAACTGAGACTGGGGGCAACTGGGCAGAGCCAAGGTGAGATATTTTCTGCCCTCTTCCCTTTCTTCCTTGCTTCCTGCCATCCTTCCCCAGCCACATGTGTTCCTCTTTGCCCTGTCTACTGTAGAGCAGAACAATCCCGAGATTGAAGGGGCCTCTTTTGTGTCGAGGTCAAAGGAGTGGAAAGGTGGTGTGGGACAGAGAGCTTGTTTGTAAGACTTTGAAACCGCAGGAAGCCGTCTGCTCAGCTGAACTCCTGGGCCCTTTAAGGTGGTCAAATATAGGGCACTGAGGTCAGTCCGCCTGCCTTGACTCAGTGCAGGAATCACAGCCCATTCTGCACTCACCTCCACTACCTCCTCTTATGTCACAAAGTGAAGAAGCCTGTTTGCTTTATTTTAAAGTTGTTTTTCCTTCTCTCAGTCCACAGGGAATGGCTTCCTAGACCAGTGGTTCTTCAAGTGGGGTCCCCAGGTCCCTGCAGGTCCTCAAGACCATTTCGAGGGGGTCCCTGAGTCAGATTTTCATACAATACTAGGAAGTTACCTGCCTTTCCCACTGTGTTGACATTTGCACTGATGGTGCAAAAGCAATGGTGGGCAAAACGGCTGGCAGCTTTGCAGGAGTCAGGGCAGATCCCTTCACCTCCACACACTTGCAGTTCAAAAGAGCCAGCTTCACTTAAGACTGGCCTTGATGAAACAGTAAAGATGGCTCATTTTATTAACTCTCTATGCTTGTGTGCAGGTCTTTGATATTCTATGATGATGAGATGGGAAGTAAACAAACTGCATTGGTTGGCCCGAGGGAAAGCACTTTGGGGGGTTTTGAGTTACGAGCTGAACTAGCCGTATTTTCAGGAGATGCTGTTTTTACTTGAAAATAACTGGCAGCTGTGGTTATTCAGACTGGGGTATCCGACAGACTTTTTCTCGAAAATGAATGTAGTGAGCCTGTCGCTTCAAAGAAAACAACTAATAGTATTTGTTGCCAGTTTGTTTACCAATAGTATTTGGTAAAATTAGAGCTTTCAGGCCAAAATTAGCATTTTGGAAAGCTTGTATCCATCCTCTTGTGCTCGACAACTTCTCAATACTTAGAGTTTTCTGATGAGATTGATGGTGATATTATATCTGTGACATCTTGGCATTTTATTATATCAGTAAAATGTGTCAGCATCTTGAGGATTAGAATAACTCAGTAAACTGGTATTTTCCAAATGACCAGTGTATGACGTTACAAAATCATGTTGGGAAAAGGCCCACTTGCAATTTAAGAAAGGCCAATGGGGGCTACCCTGGTGGTGCAGTGGTTAAGAATCCGCCTGCCAATGCAGGGGACACGGGTTCGAGCCCTGGTCCGGGAAGATCCCACATGCCATGGAGCAATTAAGCCCGTGTGCCACAACTACTGAAGCCCATGCGCCTAGAGCCCGTGCTCCGCAACAAGAGAAGCCACCACAATGAGAAGCCCACGCACCGCAACGAAAGAGTAGACCCTGCTTGCTGCAAGTAGAGAAAGCCCGCGCACAGCAACAAAGACCTAATGCAGCCAAAAATAAATAAATAAATAAATAAAATTTATTAGGGAAAAAAGAAAGGCCAATGGATTTTTAACGTAACAGTACATTAAAGTCCATAGGGTTTCATATTTCACATTATAATTAACTACCATTTGTCAAGTTTTGGTATAGTATCCAACAGTGATATCCACAATTGTCTGAAAAGGCAATTAAAATATTCCTCCCTTTTGCAACTACATGTCTGGGCGAGTCTAGATTTTCTTCATAGACTCTACTTATTACAATAAATTGAACACAAAAGTGCAGATATGAGAATCCAGTGTCTTCTATTGAGCTGAACATTAAAGAGATTTGCAAAATGTAAAACAAGACCCATTCTTCTCACTATTTTTTTAAAATATAGTTATATTTTATTAAAATATTTATGTTAGCTTATAATGTGTTTGTTATTTTTAAACAAATTAATAAATATCAACAAAGGTACCACATCCTGGAATAACCCAGCACTGAATTTCCTTTGTCTACAGAAACCCTTCCTCCCCTTATTAGAAAACTCTCTGAGATCAAGGAGCATCTAGACTTCTGATTGATGGTTTAAAAGGCAAACAGAAAAACTTTTTTGCATAAGAATGTTAACTTTTCAAGAAGCTTTAACATTGCATTACTTTTAAAATTTTATTTTTATAACAGCTTTATTGAGATACATTTCACATTCTTTAAAATTCACCTTTTTAAAGTGTGTAATTCAGTGGTTTTAGTATATCCACAGTGTTATACAACCATCATCACTATCTAATTCTAGAACATTCTTATCACCCCAAAAAGAAACCCTGTTTCCCAGAAGGAAACCTTCCTCTACAGCCTCTGGCAACCATTTTCTGTCTCTATGGGTTTACCTCCTGTACACATTACATAGAAATGGAATCGTATAATAGTGGCCTTTTGTGTCTGGCTTGTTTTAGTTAGAATATTTTCAAGGTTCATCTACTGTGTAGCAAGTAACAATACTTAATTTTTAATGGTTGAATAATATTCCATTGTATGGCTATACAACATTTTGTTTATCCATTCATCAGTTGGACATTTAGGTTGTTTCCAATTTTTGATTATTATGAACAGTGCCACTATGATCATTTAAGTGCATGTTTTTGTGTGGACAAATGTCTTCATTTCTCTTGTGTATATATCTAAGAGCTGGATCATTTGAGAACTCTGTATTTAAGTGTTTGAGGAACTTCAAAGAGTTTTCCAAAGCAGTCATTTTATATTCCCACCAGCAGTGTATGAGCGTTCCAGTTTCTCCATATCCTCACCAATACTTATTATTGTCTGTCTTTTTGATTATAGCCACCCTAGTGGGTGTGAAGTAGTATCCTGTTGTGGTTTTTTTTTTTTTTTTTTTTTTTTTTGCGATACGCGGGCCTCTCACTGTTGTGGCCTCTCCCGTTGTGGAGCACAGGCTCCAGACGCGCAGGCTCAGCAGCCATGGCTCATGGGCCCAGCCGCTCCATGGCATGTGGGATCTTCCCGGACCAGGGCAGGAACCTGTGTCCCCTGCATCGGCAGGTGGACTCTCAACCACTGCGCCACCAGGGAAGCCCCCTGTTGTGGTTTTGATTTGCATTTTCTGTAAGACTAATGATGTTGAGCATCTTTTCTTATGTTTATTGGCCATTCATATGTCTTCTTCAGAGAAATGTGTATTCAAATCTGTTGCCCATTTTTAGTTGTGTTGTTTATGTTTTTGTCATTGAGTTGTAAGAGTTCTTTATATATTCTGGATATTAGACCCTTATCAGGTTATATGATTTATAAAACTTTTCTCCCATTCTGTGGTTTGTCTTTTCATTTTCTTGCTGGGGTCCTTGAAAGCACGAAAGTTTTTTTATTTTGATGAAGCCAATTTACCTATGTTCTTTTTGATTGCTTGTGCTTTTGCTGTCATAGCTAAGAAACTATTGCCTAATCCAAGGCCACAAGGATTTATATTTTATTCTAAGATTTTTATAGTTTCAGGCCTTAAATTTAAGTCTTTGATCCATTTTGTGTGAGATTCTGTAGATGATGTGAGGTTAGGGTCCAACATCATTCTTTTGCATGTATATATCTGGTTGTTCCAGCACCGTTTGTTGAATTGTCTTGGTACCCTGTTGAAGATCGATCGATTGGCTGTAAATGTGAGAGTTTTCTGGGCCCTCAATCTCTTCCACTGATCTATATGTCTATCCATATCCCAGTACCACACCATTTTGATTACTGTAGCCTTGTAGTAAGTTTTGAAATTGGCAAGTGTGAGTCCTCCAACTGTGATCTTCTTTTTCAGTATTTTTTTGGCTGTTCTGGTTCCTTTGCATTCCCATGCAAAGAATTATCTTGTCAATTTCTAATAAAGTAAGCTGTGATTTCTTGATAGAGATTGCATGCATTGAATCTGTAGATCAGTTTGGGGAGTATTGCCATTTTAACAATATTAAGTCTCTGATCTGTGAAAATGAGGTGTTTTTGTTTAGGTCTTTACATTCTTTCAATGATATTTTGTAGTTTTCAGCAAACCAGTCCGCACTTTTGTTAAATCTGTTCCTTGGTGTTTTATTCTTTTTGGTGCTTGTCTTACTGTATCTTGATTTAACTTTATCTTGTTTACCCCTCCTCCCCACTCTCTCCTCTCAACCACACTGAGTCTCCATAGGGCCTGGCACTTCAGTAGCACAGTGCACTACAGTAAAGGTTTTATGGTTTTATTGATTTTTTACCCACACCACCTTTGTGAAGAAGGCATGGCCATTACTGCCCCTGGCGTAACGGTTGAAGAAACCGAAGCCCAGAATGCAAGGTGAGTCCCAGCACAGCACTGGCCAATGGTCGCAGAGGCAGGGCCCGGGGCTTAGTGACTCACAGCTCCTTCTGGTCATCATCCTCCCTGAGACTGACACGCTATTCTTGGCCCCCAAGCTTGTTTCTGTGTTGCTACCTCTCTTATCTTGAGCCCCTGGGCATGATGGGAAGAGAGGTGGATGAAGGCTGATATCACAAGGACTGACCATTAGGCTCACTCTTCTGGGCATCACCAATGTGCCAGACTCTCTAGGTATTTCAAAAACACATGACCTCTTGAAGCCCTCAGAGCAACTCTACAAGATGACTCAGATCTTTCTGCATTTTATAGATCAGGAAACTAAGGTTCGAAGGGTCATGAATATTCCCAAGTCAAAGAGCGAATTACGTGCTGGAGCTGCAGTTCAGCACAGTTCCCAGAGCTCAAGCTGTGGCGCTGGACCAGGGGAATCGTGGTGCTGGGAGGTGTGAACTGTGTGGAGGAGGAAGGGAATGGGGGTTTCTTGGAAATTGTGAGGCTCCCTAACACTAGGGTTGGGTTGGGTCAATCTAGAAGCATTTGTTCATTAGTCTGGAGCTGATGTCTCCAAGTAGTGGGCTTGTTGCGTCTTTCTGAGGGTGATGAAGTGCCAGCAGAGGCCTGGAAAAGCTCTGTGACCCTATACCCTGTGGCGTCATCCTTTGGTGATTAATTCTGGTGGTGGAAGCTCATTTGCCACGTGTAGGTCTTGCCTCCACCATCCACATGGTGAATTCTTTTTATTTATTTATTTATTTATTTATTTATTGACTGTGTTGGGTCTTGGTTTCTGTGCGAGGGCTTTCTCTAGTTGCGGCGAGCAGGGGCCACTCACCGTCACGGCCTCTCTTGTGGCGGAGCACAGGCTCCAGATGCGCAGGCTCAGTATTTGTGGCTCACAGGCCCAGTTGCTCCGCGGCATGTGGGATCTTCCCAGACCAGAGCTCGAACCCGTGTCCCCTGCATTGGCAGGCAGATTCTCAACCACTGTGCCACCAGGGAATCCCCTACGCATGGTGAATTCTTAAAGTGCAGGGGTCACATCACCTTCTATCTTTGTTTCTCCATAGCACCTAGCATTGTTTCTGTTACCCAGTGGGCATTCCTTATAAGCTTTTTGAATAAATGGAAGACATTCTGCTTGCTTTGCTCCTAGAAGTTACAGACTCTCAATGCCTCTGTGGCTGGATTTGAGGTGATAGAGAAGAATGGGGGACCAAGGCCATTAGAGGGGTCCAGCTGCTCTGGTAGTGCGAGACAAGAGGCTTGAGACGGATGCAAGATCTGCCTCTTGTTGACCATGTCCCCATCCCCAGAGCTGAGTGCAGACCGCTGTCGTTCCTACTTGGAGTCCCTGATGGGATGTCTGGTCTGTCTGTCACACGTAGGGTCAACAGTGTTGTTTCCACATCTGAGCAACCCATGAAACCAGAATAACTTGGCCCTCACTTTACCTGCGACAGACCCTTACTCCTTCCCCCAACTTTTGTTTCCTAAGATGAAGAAAACAACCACGAAGAAGTAGTGATTGGTGGCCTTGGTGGTATTTCACAGCTGCGTAGAAAGCTAGTTGCTGCAATTTCCAATGCCGGATGTTCTGCTTAGACTGAAAACAGCTGTACAGATGGTTACGTCCCTCTGTGATGCAGTGAGGGGTAGGGAGCTTGCCTTTCTCCCCAGCCTTGTTGTGGCAACTGGTGTCCCAGTCACACCAAGCCACACATGGCTTGTGAACACGCAAAGCCAGGTGGCCTTCCCGTCACAATGCTCCCTCTTGCTGGAACACTTCCTCTTCCTCTTTCCCTGCCAGGCCACCTGTCAGTCTCCTCCTCAACCTCCAGTCTCCTCTCTAGATGTCATTCCCGCTGCTGTTGAATAGAAAGTGGCTATTCATAGTAACCAGATCCATTGAGCCCTCACAAACCACCGTGCAAGGTATATGTTGTTAATCCCCAAAAACATTTTGCTATTCCTGGATGGAGCCTCTCGTTGGAGTGTCATTCTGGCCTCATCTCCCGGGATCTCCAGCTGCCGGTCTTTGCAGGGTTTATTAGTGGTTCGCACCCTTCCTTGGTGGGCTTGGGGGGAAGCACGAGGCTGCTTGTTGTCAGCTCTGGAGAACGATGAAGAGGTGGAAACACAGGTAGCTGTGCGGGTCGGGATCTGGATCCAAGAGCAAGTTTCCTCCCCCACTGGGTTTTCACTTAGCTCGTGGGCTCCAGGAGGCTCCTGTGATTTGGACCTTCACCTGACTTAGGGACCAGGTGCACCCACATTTCATTAGCAGGCTCTCTGGGCGCCAGCTGCCATGTCAGGTCGTCGCACGGAGCCAGGGAAGGCCCTCTCTGACTAATTAACCTCGGGTTCTGGACACTAAACAAAGTTAGAACAGCGAGTTATTGACTCTGCTGCCTCCAAGAGCTTGTCAGAGCTGAGGCTGGTTGTTTTTGTTTTGGTGGTATTGGGTGGTACCCAGTGGGTGGGAACGCTACTCCTGTTCTCTTTTTTTTTTTAAGATTTATTTTTATTTATTTATTTTATTTATTTTGGCTGCGCCGGGTCTTAGTTGCGGCACGCGGGATCTTTGTTGCAGGATGCAGGATTTTTTAGTTGCGGCATGCAAACTCTTAGTTGCGGCATGCATGCGGGATCTAGTTCCCTGATCAGGAATTGAACCTAGGGCCCCTGCGTTGGGAGCACAGAGTCTTCCCCACTGGACCACCAGGGAAGTCCCTCTACTCCTGTTCTTGACTGGAGTGGTCTTTGGGAGAACACTGCACTAAATGAATTGGTCTGGGTGGGCTTAATAATGTGGGCACGCATTTAGAAACCTTGCTAGGGCTTCCCTGGTGGCACAGTGGTTAAGAATCCGCCTGCCAATGCAGGGGACACGGATTTGAACCCTGGTCCTGGAAGATCCCACATGCCGCGGAGCAACTAAGCCTGTGCGCCACAACTGCTGAGCTTGCGCTCTAGAGCCCATGAGCCACAACTACTGAAGCCCATGCGCCACAACTGCTGAAGCCTGCGCGCCTAGAGCCCGTGCTCCGCAACAAGAGAAGCCACCGCAGTGAGAGGCCCACGCACTGCAACGAAGAGTAGCCCCCGCTCGCCACAACTAGAGAAAGCCCATGCGCAGCAACGAAGATCCAACGCAGCCAAAAATAAATAAAATTAATTGATTTTTAAAAAATAGAAAAAACCTTGCTAACGAGGTCATACCAGGCCAACAACCCACAAGAGCCACTGGGTAACATGTGCCCTTGTGAGGAATCCAGTCTCCTGGCCCCATGATGTTACCAGTTCCCAGGGGCACAACCTAAGGCATCCCGAGGTCTCAGGAGGGGGAGAAAGACATTAGACACCTCATTTTTTTCTTCTCCTGTTGGATCCTCTGCTCCTTTTCTTAGGCCAGAAGCTCTCTCTCCTCCCTGGCTCTCCCATCCCTGGCCCCGGTCCTCCTCCCCTTGTAAAACCCAAATACCACTGCCCTTTAATCCTTCAGCCAGAACACATGGGCAGCAGCTTTTCACTGCCTCCTCCCAGCTCACCCCTGACCTGATTTTGTTTTTTTGCCTTTTCTCAAACAGTCTGTTCAAGGTCTACTCCTGAGTTGGAGGTTGGCTCACAAGCAGCCTCTCTCTCGCCGAAGCTGTAGGGGAGGGGGCAATTCTGGAAAGTCATTGACAGAGGCTTAACCCAGAACGTCATTTATAAACAGGCAGCAGGCAGAGGGCCCAGATTTCGGTGTTCCGGCACCAAGGACAGCATGGCCTCCCTGGGGCTCTGCAGACCAGCTGCCGCGGTAAGAGGACCGCCTTTCAGAGTCCCCTAGGCGTACTGTCCTGGGTGGGGTGTGCACGCACTGTGGCCTCGTTTCTCTCCTCTCTGGAACTTGGCAGCCTTCTTGTACCTGGGAAAGGAGAGGGCACAGGGATTCTGGGAACGGTCCTTAGAGACAGGAAACCAGGAGTGGCCTGGATCATTGCTCATGGGCCTTTGGGGACACTGGTCAGGGATGGGCAGGACCGAGGAGCCCGAGGTAGGCAAACCCTACCTGACAGTGAAAATGGGTTCTGCCCAAGACCTGGGGACACAGGAAGATGGGCCGTGAGTCCCAGAGCTGTGGGCCAGAGTGCCTTTGTGTGGTGGTGACATTTAGGGGAAAGGTCACGTGGCTCCTTTGGGGTCCCTTGTTGAGATGGTGAAGCGCCAGCGGTCGGGAAGGGTCTGCTCTGAGCACAGCACCAGGCCCAGGGTGCACACGTGCTATACTGCACATCCTTGGCCAACTCGGGCCTTGATGAAATGCTCTGTAGCCGCAGAACAGGAAGGCCTGGCTTTCCTTTAGGAATCTGGGAAAGATCAGCTCTCCTCAAGGTGTGAGTTTGTGATTATATCCTAGACAGCAATGAATGGAAAGTGGATAGGCACCCCCTTCTGGGAGGCCAGATTTCTGGCATTTGAGCAGACTCGCAGCTCAGGCCTCAGCTGGGAGGACTTATCCCATTTGCTTAGAAGAAAACCTTTCCCTCAGTTTACAGGGAGGAGAAACAGATAAGGGCCCCAAATGGCTTCTGGTTCTTATCTTCAACTGCAAACAGGCCGGAGTGTCCTCCAGGTCATGGGATAAAGACTCAAGGAAAAGGGAGAAACTGGCTGTGTGTGTCTGTGTGTCTGTGTGTTTGTGTATGTCTGTGTGTTTCAAGGAACAGGTGAGAGGGAGGGACATACAATTCCCTCTGCTTTGTCCCAAACTTGCCAAGAGCAGAAGTTGATAAGGAATATGCCTTTTCTCCCTGGTGTCCTGTGGAGGGATGTGGTTCCTTTGACTTTATTCACAGGTAACTCTAAGGGACACCTGCCATGAGGAGGAAGTCTGAGACAAGGAGGCAATCAGTACTTACTAATCAGGATGGATCTGGAATGATCTTGTTTGTGTATTTGGTCTCCTTCTGACTGGAATGAAATGTCAGTTTCCCCGTGGGCAGGGACATCTTCTCTCTCTTTCAAGTGCCTAAGGGCACCTGGCTTGTGTTACAAAGGCTCAGTCAATATCAAATGATTGAATGAATGGAGTGCCTTTTCTTTGCTTCTCATTTCACTAAACCTCTCCAACTTCATTTTCTGTTGATTTCATACCAGACTTTTCACTTGATCAGCACCTACTTGGTGACGCCTGACCCTGGCCCTAAACTAGTCAGGCCAGACCGTGCTGGCAGGGAGAGGAGGCCCATGCCAGACCCTCTCTCCACCTGCCCGCCGAGCAGGTGCCGTCACCCCGTGTGCCAGGCGCTGTGACCTGCCGGGGCCTCTTGAGTGGATCCTTCCTCTGAGCCCAGATCAAGTCCCCACCCCCATGACACCTTACCCAGCTCTCCTCAGCTGCTTCACCTTTCCCCCGCCTCCTTTGCGTATGCTAGGTGTTTAATATTCCTTATATTTCAAGTGAACTAGTCTTGTCTCCTCGCCAGATAGACAGTTTCTTGAAGGCACGGGCCGTGTTTTATATTATCCTCTGTCCTTCAAGTCTGTGTTACAGGCAGTAGGTGCTCAATAAACACCTGACGGCTCTGATTGTGTGAAATCTAATCACAGTCCTTTGAGGATGCTTTGCAGTTTACAGTTTATGAAACCGAAGGAGCAGTCTGCAGTTTCACGTACAACAGGTCACTCGTCAGCCCTCCATGTTGGACGGATAAGCCTGCTTTATAGGTGAACTAACAGGTCTGAACTGTTTTTCACTCATAACACTTCTGACATCGAATATGTGGGTTTTTTCCTCACACCAACCGATTCTCTTGTTCTCTGCAGACATCAACTAGGTATCCTCCAATTCAATTCAGTTCTGACACTACTGAAAGTTAGCGCAGACCCCACAAGTGAAGGGCTGAGTCCCACAAGACGGCCCTGGCTTCAGACACCAATGACAACACCTGGCCTCCTGTGAATCAGATTCCCCTGACCCCTCCTCAGGTTCGAGAATTTTCTAGAACTGCTCACAGAACTCAGAAAAGTACTTACTATTACCAGTTTCTTTTAAAGGATACCATGAGCAGCCAGATGAAGAGGTGAATAGGGCAAGGTCTGGAAGCGTCCAGAGTGCAGGAGCTTCTGTCCCCAGGGGTTGGGGTGCACCACCTCTTGGCACAAGGGTGGATTTACCAACCTGGAAGTTCTCTGAACCCCATCGTTTAGAGTTTTCACTGAGGTTCCATTACACAGGTATGATAGGCCTTTGGTGATTAACTCAATCTCCAGTTCCTCCCCTCCAAGTAACGGGGTAGGGCTGAAAGTTCCAACCTTCTAATCACAGGGTTGATGCCTCTGGCAACCAGCCCCCATCCTGATGCTATCTAGGGACACACCAGGAGTCACCTCATTAGCATAAACCCAGGTGTGATTGAAAGGGGCTAATTATGAATGAGAAAGGTGGCTCCTGTCTCCCCTTCCACTCAGGAAATTCCAAGCATTTTAAGAGCTCTGTGCCAGGAACCAGGGACAAAACCCAGATTATATATTTCTTATAGATCACAGTATCACACAGGTGCAGAGAGGTCGATTGATCCCCAGACTCAAATGACCAGATGGTGGCAAAGCTGCAAGTTGAACCTGAGTTTTTTTTTTTTTTTTTTTTTTTTTTTTTTTGTGGTACGCGGGCCTCTCACTGTTGTGGCCTCTCCCGTTGCGGAGCACAGGCTCCGGACGCGCAGGCTCAGCGGCCATGGTTCACGGGCCCAGCCGCTCCGCGGCATGTGGGATCTTCCCGGACCGGGGCACGAACCCGTGTCCCCTGCATCGGCAGGCGGACTCTCAACCACTGCGCCACCAGGGAAGCCCCGAACCTGAGTTTTTTGACTGTCAGACCTTGCCCTTCCTATGGGACCACGTGGTGTAGGGGGCATATGGGGGTGTGTGGTCCCCACCTTCGCTTCTTCAAAGCTGCCCCTGCCCTCCATGAAGGGAGGTTCCTGCCTGACTTCACTTGTCACCCCTGCACTCCCCACCCCCTCCCACACCCTGGCTGTTTTTCCCTTTATCCTTCCAAAGCTCCAGCTCCTGGGATGCTGGTGCAGTGAGTGGAAATGGAAAATGGGCTGCATGAAGGAACACTGAGGTGGCAGGGAGCTCAGGAGGTGGTGCTGGGGCCTGGGGGGCAGCAGATGGGGCGGGAAAGCCCATTTTCCTTATCTAGAAAGTAAAGATGAGGGACTTCCCTGGTGGCGCAGTGGTTAAGAATCCGCCTGGTGGGCTTCCCTGGTGGCGCAGTGGTTGAGAGTCCACCTGCCGATGCAGGGGACACGGGTTCGTGCCCCGGTCCGGGAAGATCCCACATGCCGTGGAGCGGCTGGGCTCGTGAGCCATGGCCGCTGAACCTGCGCGTCCGGAGCCTGTGCTCCACAACGGGAGAGGCCACAACAGTGAGAGGCCCGTGTACCGCAAAAAAATTAAAAAAAAAAAAAGAATCCGCCTGGCAATGTAGGGGACATGGGTTCAAGCCCTGGTCCGGGAAGATCCCACATGCCGCGGAGCAACTAAGCCCGTGCGCCACAACTACTGAAGCCTGTACTCTAGAGCCCGCGAGACACAGCTACTGAAGCCTGTGCGCCTAGAGCCCATGCTCCGCAACAAGAGAAGCCACCGCAATGAGAAGCCCGCGCACCACAACGAAGGGTAGCCCCCACTCACGGCAACTAGAGAAAGCCTGTGCGCAGCAATGAAGACCCAGCACAGCCGAAAAAAAAAAAAAGTTAAAAAATGAAAAAAAGTAGATGATGCTGTCTGTGCCAGTAGTCAAGGTTCCTGTTAGTAGCAAATGAGAGCATCTATTAAAGTACTTTATAAACTGCAATGCCATAAGAATATTTCTGTTCAATATAATTATAGTATGCAAGTTGCAGCTCAATAAAGTTTCAAATGGGATAATACCCACCTCATAAGTATGAGGGTGACCTGGCTGGTGCCTCGCCCAGGGCCTGGCACTTAACAGACGCTTGTAGCTATTATTCATTATTATTGTTTTTGTACTTATTGTAAGACATGACGTCTTCCCTCAGAGAGGGGTGGGTGGCACTGAGAGGGCCTCCTGAGGTAGGGACCTGTAGGTTGGGACTGAGAAGATAGAAAAAGCAGTCTGTCACCTGGGGCTTTCGTAATTCATTTACTACCTCAGGTCCCGAAACCCTGTTTTTCCATAAAGTCTGAACTTCTTAGCTGGGATGCTCCTTCCTCCCTGTAGAATTTTCAGCAGTCTAACTTCTCAACATTGAGGAGAAACTACTACCTTCAAGCGAACACGCCCACTACTGCTGGCAAGCAGAAAGTGAGTCTTGGCACTTCAGAACCTGCTCAGTAGCAAAAGAGCCTGCGGTTGTAGTTGCCAGAGCTCCTGGCAGCCACCCATCTCTTCTCCCCGCCCAGGGCATGCGCTGCAGGGTAAAGGCCAGTGTGGGTCTGTGCACCCTGGCTATCACTGCAAAACTTCAAAACAACCCAGGGGAGGTGCCTGCTCCACTCAGCTGTGTGCTCTGTCGGACTTCCACCAGCGATGGGCACAGGACCAGTGAGGTCCAGTTAGCCTGTGCGGGAGAGGCTGTGCTGGGGGGACGAGGCGTGGGTGTGATGCTGACCCGGCTGGTGGGGGAGGTGGCAGGCCCTCACACAGTGATTGCAGGCCCGGGAACAGCCAGGGCAAGCGTGATGGTTGGGGAGGAACGGTTGGGGGTTGGCAGGCAGGGCAGAGCGAGGGTGGTAATGAGTAAGCTAGATAGGATGGTAGATCTTCAATCTATCCACAGCAGGCTCCTGGGGAGCTGGGCCGTGACTGAGGCACAGCTTGGGACAGTGGGCAGAACGGAATGTGATTGCCGTGGCCAAGCTACGTATCCTGAGTTTCTGTTTCCTTACTTACAAAGCTGGGGCCTTACAAAAAACCTTACAAGGTTTTTTGATGGTTAAATGAGATAATGTGAAGCACTTAATGCGATGGCTGGCACTCGGTGGCAAGCCCATGCAAGCGATATCCGTGGTTCTGATGCTTTGCCAGGTGGCCCTGGTCATTAGGATAAAACCAGCAGTAGTGGATGCCTAGGACTCTGTCTCTGGGAAGCCTCTGGCCAGCTTTTGTGCTCAAATTCCAAAGCAGGGTGAAAGGTCAGATCAAGGGGCAACAAAGGAACGGTTTCCTGGGGAATCAGGAATAGGGAGAGAAAGCAGCAGCAGCCCTAGTCAAGGTCGTGTCCTGTCTGGGTTGCTGTTTACTTTCCTTCTTCCAGGAATGGAAGCTCTTTGCCACTGATTTCCGTCACCATCTCCTCGGCTTGTGGACTCTGTGAGGTGGTGATCAGTTTACCAGAGAACCAAGTTTTCACGCTGAGTGAAGTTCCACAGTGCCTTCCTCTGTAGGGTTGTTCGGGGTGTGGGTGTTGAGCAGAATAGCAGTAAAGGCTGGCCAGGAATGGTCGACGGTCATGCATTGATTCTGAGAAATTGAATTAATTGGCCAAGGCAAGTCACATACCCAACAAGGGAGGTTGAGGCATCCAGGGACGAGCAACGGTGGGAAGTCATTACTTACCTCTAGGCCTGAACGGGTCAGGAGAGGAAATAGTGTTTCCTCCAGACTTCAGGGCGGGTTGACAGTGTGGAGGCAAGGATGCCCAGCAGGGACTCTCATAGAGGCCGGACATATCCTGAGTCAGGACTGTGACATCAAGGCCAGCAGAGAGTAGGGAAGAGCATACTCCACGTTCTCTCTTCTCCCAGCCTCCTCTCTCCTGCCCGGTGCCTCCCATTGGCTGAACCTGCAGGACGCCAGCCAGCGAGGGAGTCTAGGTACCTCCATCCACAGGCCTCAGCTTCGCTGGGTGCAGGGCAGAGAAGGGAGATGCAGAGAAGTGAGCGGAGAGCAACCAACCAGGAAACCTCTCCCAAAGGCTAGTTCCTGGTGGAAACATCGACTCAACAGGTGTGACGGACTCCTGGTGGCACAGTGGTTGAGAATCTGCCTGCCAATGCAGGGGACACGGGTTTGAGCCCTGGTCCAGGAAGATCCCACATGCCGCGGAGCAACTAAGCCCGTGTGCCACAACTACCGAGCCTGCATTCTGGAGCCCACAAGCCCTACTGAGCCCGCATGCTGCAACTAGTGAAGCCTGTGTGGCCTAGAGCCTGTGCTCTGCAACAAGAAAAGCCACTGCACCGAGTAGCTCGCACACCGCAGCAAAGAGTAGCCCCTGCTCACCGCAACTAGAGAAAGCCGCGCACAGCAACGAAGACCCAGCACAGCCAAAAATAAAATACAAACAAATAGGGCTTCCCTGGTGGCGCAGTGGTTGAGAGTCCGCCTGCCAATGCAGGGGACACGGGTTCGTGCCCCGGTCTGGGAAGATCCCATATGCTGCAGAGCGGCTGGGCCCGTGAGCAATGGCCGCTGAGCCTACACGTCCGGAGCCTATGCTCCACAACGGGAGAGGCCGCAACGGTGAGAGGCCCGTGTGCCGCAAAAAAAAAAAAAAAAAAAGTTGAAAAAAATGAAAGAAAACCTAAATAAATAAATGGACTCCCTATGTTCATGGATGAGAAGGCTTAATGTTGTTAAGATATAGGCTTAATATCCTTAAATTGATCTACAGATTCAATGCAGTGTCTTTTACAATTCCAGCTGCCTTTATTTGCAGATGACAATACAAGCCTAAAATTCACATGGAAATGCAAGGGAGCTAGACTGCCAAAAGGATCTTGAAAAAGAACGCAGAGGACTCACACTTCCCAATCTCGAAACTTATCCCAAAGCTACAGTAATCAAGACAGAGTGGTACTGACATAAGGACAGACATACAGATCAATGGAATAGAATTGAGAGCCCAGAAATAAACCCTCACATTTATAGTCAGTTGAGTTCTAACAAGGGTACCAAGATAACTTAATGGGAAAAGAATAGTCTTTTCAACAAATGGTGCTGAAACAACTGGACATCCACTTGCAAAAGAATGAAGTTGGACCCCAGCCTCATACCACATATAAAACTCAAAGTGGATCAAAGACCTAAACGTAAGAGCTAATAACTATAAGACTTTCAGAAGAAAACATAGTCATAAATCTTTGTGATATTGGGTTAGGCAGTGGTGTCTTAGATACGACAGCAAAAGCACAAGCAATAAAATTTTAAAAATAGATAAATTGGGCTTCATCAATATTAAAAACTTCTGTGCAGCAAAGGACACTATCAAGAAAGTAAAAAGGTGGTTCAAAGAATGGGAGAAATTTTTTTGCAAATCATATATCTGATAGGCCCTTGTATCTAGAATAGATTTTTTAAAACTCAACAATAAAAATACAAATAATCCAAAGGCAAAGGATATGTATAGACATTCCTCCAAAGAATATATCCACATGGCCAGTAAGCACATGAAAATATGTTCAACATCATGAGCCATCAGAGAAACGTAAAACAAAACTGCAATGAGATATCACTTCATACCCACTAGGATGGCTAATCAAAAAGGCAGATAATAACAAGTGCTGGTGAGGATGTGGAGGAATTGGAGACTTATAAGCTGCTGGTGGAATATAAAATGGAGCAACAGCTGTGGAAAACAGTCTGGCTGTTCCTCAAGTGGTTAAACATAGAGTTACTATATGATCCAGCAGTGTATACCCAAGAGAAATGAAAACACATGTGCACCCAAAACTTGTACACAAGTGTTCACAGCAGCATTATTCATAAGAGCCAAAAGGTAGGAACAACCCAAATGTCCATCAGATGGGTTAATAAAATGTGGAATATCTGTACAATGAGATATTCTTTGGCAATTAAATGGAGTCCTGTTACCTGTTACAACATGGATGAACCTTGAAAACATTATGCTACGTGAAAGAAGCCAGACACAGAGGAGCATATAATTTAGTATTCCTGTGTCAGTTAGAAGCAAGGCCCAGGGCCTCAGTTGTCACTCATGTTGTCTTCCTGTGTCATAGGTTCAGCCAGAGACCATTTCCACCATGGGTCCCATCAGTAGGAATGCTGGCTCCGCTTTCCTTCAGGTCCCCTTGTGGGGAAGGGTGCCTGTGGAGTGGTCATGTGTAGTCCACGCCTCACCTGGTGCCCCTCTGAGTGCCACACTCCGGGGACGCCCTCTGCCTTCCTGTTCTTGCAGCTCCTGCTGCCTTTCTGGCCTGTTCTCTCCCTTTTTTTGGGTGGGGCTCATCCACAGTAGCTTCCTGAGAAGCAGTGCCAGGAGGTCAGTTGTGGCAGCCCTGTTCTTTGTATTTTTTTTTCCTTCTTGTCTTTATTTGAAGAGAGCTCAAAATACTAACAGAGTATCACTTTATTACAGTCATGATTTCACAGTCACAAGACTGAAAGTTTCAGATTTTACCAAGAGTGAAATGGCTTTATACATGAACTTCGGTTTAACCCCAAAATAGCAGCTACCCAGGTTTCCCACAGAACTTGACCATAATAATGTATAAGTCCCATTCTCATACGCATCCTCATTCACATAGACTGCTCTTAAATTGAGTTCAATTCCAAAATGATTAAAATTGAGAGATTCCAAATTGATTAAAATTGATTAATTGAAATCAATTAAAATTGATTTGTTCTTTATCTTTATTTCATCTTCACACATAATGGATAGTTCAGCTGGATAGAGAGTTTCAGGCTAGAAAACATTTTCCTTTTGAAGTTTTTTTTTTTTTTTTTTTTTTTTGCGGTATGCGGGCCTCTCACTGTTGTGGCCTCTCCCGTTGCGGAGCACAGGCTCCGGATCGCAGGCTCAGCGGCCATGGCTCACGAGCCCAGCCGCTCCGCGGCACATGGGATCTTCCCGGATCGGGGCACGAACCCGTGTCCCCTGCGTCGGCAGGCGGACTCTCAACCACTGCGCCACCAGGGAAGCCCATCCTTTTGAAGTTTTAAAGAAATGCTTTGTTCTTTTCTAGCTTCCCAAGTTGCTGTTGAGAAATCCAAAACCGTGCTGATTTCAGATTATTTGTGCCCCCTTTCCCCCACTTTCTGCAAGCTTACAGGGTCTGAAATTTCACGACATGCCTGGTGTGAGTCTGCATTTGTCCATCTTGTCAGCTCAGTGCATCCTTCCATGTGGAAACGTGGCCTCTGTCCTAGGGGTTTCTTGAATTATTTTGTTTCTTCCCCTGTGTTTTAGCTGTTCTCTCTTTCTGAGACTCCTGTTTAATTTTTGGATCTCTTGAACTGGCCTCAAATTCTCTTCCCTTTCTTTGTTTTAAAATAACTTTATTTATTTTTGGCTGCGTTGAGTCTTTGTTGCTGCGTGCCAGCTTTCTCTGGTTGTGGCGAGCAGGGACTACTCTTCGTTGCGGTGTGCAGGCTTCTCATTGCGGTGGCTTCTCTTGTTGCGGAGCACGGGCTCTAGGCATGAGGGCTCAGTAGCTGTGACTCACAGGCTCTAGAGCACAGGCTCAGTAGTTGTGGCGCATGGGCTTAGTTGCTCTGCAGCATGTGGGATCTTCCCAGATCAGGGCCTGAACCCGTGTCCCCTGCATTGGCAGGCAATTCTTAACCACTGCGCCACCAGGGAAGCCCTCTCTTGCCTTTCTTGCCCACTTTCCGTTTCTTTGTCTTTTTGTTTCAGTTTCTAGGAGATTTCCTTTACCTAATCTTCCAACCCTTCTATTGATTTTTTTGTTTGTTTTTCCCATTATATTTTAATTTCCAAGAGCTTTTCTTGCTCTCTGAATGGGTCTTTAAAAATATGTGCAGAACATCCTGCAGTTCCACCTATGTAATCTTTTCTTGTTTCTCTGAGGATATTAATGCCATGTTTGTTTAAGTTTTCTTCTCCTTGCATTGGCTGTTTCCTCCAAGTTGCTTTTTTCTGCTACTTTCCTTTGGTCTCTCTTTGAAGGAATCTGTCCTCGGCTGCCCAGTGATCTTTGGTTGCCGGTTCACAATGACTAGTAGGGGCTAAAAGCTGCCTGGGAGTCCAGTTTCTGAGGTGCACAGTGGTGATGAGGCATGCTATTTGTTGGGGAACCTCAGTGTCAATATCCTGAGGCCTCCCCTCTTGGGCTGGGTCAGGTCTCAGAGGAGGGGAAAGGTGTTCTAGGAGCTGAGTGGGCAAGGGGACAGGATGCATAGGCTCACTTAACTTTCCTCTCCTGTTTTTGGCAAGGTACCCAGGCCCTCAGCTGTGCCTTGCACCCCCCAGTGCAGACCCTGAGCTTCGTCCTCTCCAGAGAGCAAACCTCTGTTCTTCAGGAGAGGGTGGGAGAGAGGTGGTCTCCAGCAGCATGAGGTGGGGGGACGGATCTAGGGATCTAACTGCTTCTCAAAAGCTTTCACGCAGCTTCCATTGTATGTATCAGCCCATTCATCCCATCCCAGGGGACCCGGAGCCACAGTTCCCTAGCTTTTCTTGGTGGTGGAAACTGGTGGATGATCAGCCTTCCCCACTGCCAGGTAGGGCCACGAGGACAGTTAACCCAAGCTGCTTCCAGTTATGTTGCTGTGGTCTCCCTTCCTGGTCTCTCTGTCCTTGGGGATTTATAGCTTAAAAAACAAAAACCTCTTACTAAAGTTTTGGTGGGATTTCAGGAGGGAGAAAAATTAGACACATAACCCAGACATGAGTGGGCTTTGCACAGGGAAAAGGGCATCCAGGTGGGGAGCATCTTGGTGGAAGGAGTGCTCTGAGGAAGACGGGAACGTGCTTGGATTATTTGGGAACAAGGAGGAGGCAGTTTGGCAGGAGTTACAGGACCCAGGAGGCTGAGGAGTGATGGGAAATGAGGCTCGACAGGCAGGTTGGACTAATGATGTGAGGCGAGATTCTTACCTGTAGGCAGTAAGGGTCGTGGAGGGTTTTAAAAAGAGAGTGAAAGAATGCCTGCACCGGGGATGCTGTCCTCAGTATATAGCCTGGATTAGTAGCTAAAGCCAACCAATGGTAATGGTTGGTCATGGTTAGGAGGCTTTTACAGCAGTTCAGGTAGGAAGAAGGGGGTGATCTAGGCTGGGTTAGTGGAAATGAAAGCAAGGAGGACGTGAGCGATTTCAGAGGAAGAACTGATGGGCCTTCTTGACTAGATGGTGGGAGAGGGAGAGGGAAGGGCAAAGATGACCCCCAAACTGAAGCCCTAGTTCCCTGGGGATGGAAGACAAGAGGTGTTTGGTTGGGTTTTGGGGAGTGTGTGTCATCTGGGATGGGGGAGGGAGGGGGTAAGTTCTGTTACAGAATAGACATTTGACATGTATATGCAACAGCTATTATTTTAAATCCTCACATTTCAACCTGCAAATGCCTCTGTTGGTTACGAAAGAGTGAAGGGGGTGGGGTGGGGAGAGAGAAAAGGTGTCAAGGGTATATGAGTAAGGAAATCAGTCCCTTAAAAAGCAAAGACTAATTTTCACGTTGTTAAATGAGATTATCAAAGGAATCTTTATTTTGGTATCCTCACAGGTTTATTAGAATGGCTTCTGAACTGCCTTGAGCATAGAGAGTTTCTGATTCATTTCTTCCTTAGCTCATCCTCATGTTTTGACTGAATTAAATGCTCTGTAAAAGAGGCTTCTACAAAAGACACAGAGTCCTCTTTTTTTTAAATTAAATTTTATTTTATATTGGAGTATAATTGTTTTACAATGTTGTGTTAGTTTCAGGTATACAGCAAAGTGATTCATTTATACATATACATATATTTATTCTTTTCCCATGTAGGTTATTACAGAATGTTGAGTAGAGTTCCCTGTATTATACAGTAGGTCCTTGTTGATTATCTAATATGTATATAGTAATGTGTATATGTTAATTCCAAACTCCTAATTTATCCCTCCACATCCCCCACCTTTCCCCTTTGGTAACTATAAGTTTGTTTTCTAAGTCTGTGAGTCTGTTCCTCTTTTGTAAATAAGATCATTTGTGTCATATTTTCAGATTCCACATATAAGTTATATCATATGATATTTGTCTTTGTCTGACTTACTTCACTTAGTATGATAATCTCTATCAGAGATTATAATAGTAATGCCATGTGGCTGCAAATGGCACTATTTCATTCTTTTTTATGGCTGAGTAATATTCCATTGTATATATGTACCACAGCTTCTTTATCTATTCCTCTGTCAATGGACATTTAGGTTGCTTCCATGTCTTGGCTATTGTGAATAGTGCTGCTATGAACATTGGATGCATATATCTTTTCAAATTATGTTTTTCTCCAGATATATGCCCAAGAATGGGATTGCTGGATCATATGGTAGTTCTATTTTTAGTTTTTAAAGGAACCTCCATACTGTTCTCCAGAGTGGTTGTACCAGTGTACATTCCCACCAGCAATGCAAGAGGGTTCCCTTTTCTCCACACCCTCTCCAGCATTTATTGTTTGTAGACTTTGATGATGGCCATTTTGACTGGTGTGAGGTGATACCTCATTATGGTTTTGATTTGCATTTCTCTAATAATTAGCAATGTTGAGCATATTTTCATGTGCTTTTTGGCCATCTGTATGTCTTCTTTGGAGGAATGTCTATTTAGATCTTCTGCCCATTTTTTGATTGGGTTGTTTATTTTTTGATATTGAGCTGCATGAACTGTTTGTATATTTTGGAGATTAATCCCTTGTTGGTTGCTTCATTTGCAAATATTTTCTCCCATTCTGTGGGTTGTCTTTTCGTTTTTTTTTTTTTTTTTTTTTTTTTTTTTTTTTTGCAGTACACGGGCCTCTCACTGTTGTGGCCTCTCCCACTGTGGAGCACAGTCTCTGGACGCTCAGGCTCAGCGGCCATGGCTCACGGGCCCAGCCGTTCAGCGGCATGTGGGATCCTCCCAGACCGGGGCACGAACCCGTGTCCCCTGCATCGGCAGGCGGACTCTCAACCACTGCGCCACCAGGGGAGCCCTGTCTTTTCGTTTTGTTTATGGTTTCCTTTGCTGTGCAAAATCTTTTAAGTTTAATTAGGCTCCATTTGTTTATTTTTGTTTTTATTTCTGTTACTCTAGGAGGTGGATCCGAAAAGATACTGCTGTGATTTATGTCAGAGTGTTCTGCCTTTGTTTTCCTCTAAGAGTTTTATAGTGTCCAGTCTTACATTTATGTCTCTAATCCATTTTGATTTATTTTTGTGTATGGTGTTAGAGAATGTTCTAATTCATTCTTTTACATGTAGCTGTCCAGTTTTCCCAGCACCACTTATTGAAGAGGCTGTCTTTTCTCCATTGTATATTCTTGCCTCCTTTGTCACAGATTAATTGACCGTAGGTGCATGGATTTATTTCTGGGCTTTCTATTCTGTTCCATTGATCTGTATTTCTGTTTTTGTGCCAGCACCATACTGTTTTGATTGCTGTAGCTTTGTAGTATAGTCAAGTCAGGGAGCCTGATTCCTCCAGCTCTGTTTTTCTTTCTCAGGATTGCTTTGGCTATTTGGGGTCTTTTGTGTTTCCATACAAATTTTAAAATTGTTTGTTCTAATTCTGTGAGGAAATGCCATTCATGATTTGATAGGGATTGCACTGAATCTGTAGATTGCCTTGGGTAGTATAATCATTTTGACAATATTGATTCTACCAATCTAAGAACATGGTATATCTTTCCATCTGTTTGTGTCATCTTCGATTTCTTTCATCAGCATCTTATACTTTTCCGAGTACAGGTCTTTTGCTTCCCTAAGTAGGTTTATTTTATTTTTATTTTATTATTATTATTTTTTTTTTTTGCGGTACGTGGGCCTCTCACTGTTGTGGCCTCTCCCATTGTGGAGCACAGGCTCCGGACGCACAGGCTCAGCAGCCATGGCTCACGGGCCTAGCCGCTCCACAGCATGTGGGATCTTCCCGGACCAGGGCACAAACCCGTGTCCCCTGCATCGGCAGGCAGACTCTCAACCACTGTGCCACCAGGGAAGCCCTATTTTATTCTTTTTGATGTGATGATAAATGGGATTGTTTCCTTAATTTCTCTTTCTGATCTTTCATTGTTAGTGTGTAGAAATGCAAGAGATTTCTGTGTATTAATTTTGTATCCTCTAGCTTTACCAAATTCATTGATGAGCTCCAGTAGTCTTCTGGTAGCATCTTTAGGATTCTCTATGTATAGTATCATGTCATCTGCAAACAGTGACAGTTTTACTTCTTCTTTTCCAATTTGGATTCCTTTTATTCCTTTTTCTCCTCTGATTGCTGTGGCTAGGACTTCCACACTATGTGGAAAAGAAGTGGCAAGAGTGGACATCCTTGTCTTGTTCCTGATCTTAGAGCAGATGCTTTCAGCTTTTCACCATTGAGTATGATGTTAGCTGTGGGTTTGTCATATATGGTCTTTATTATGTTGAGATAAGTTCCCTCTGTGCCCACTTTCTGGAGAGTGTTTATCATAAATAGATGTTGAATTTTGTCAAAAGCTTTTTCTGCATCTATTGAGGTGATCATATGGGTTTTTTAAAAATATTTTTAAAATTTATCTATTCATTTATTTTTTTGGCTGCATTGGGTCTTCATTGCTGCGTGCGGGCTTTCTTTAGTTGTGGAGAGCAGGGGCTACTCTTTGTTGCGGTGCACGGGCTTCTCATTGCAGTGGCTTCTCTTGTTGTGGAGCACGGGCTCTTGGCACATGGGCTCAGTAACTGTGGCTCATGGGCTCTAGAGCACAGGCTCAGTAGTTGTGGCGCACAAGCTTATTTGCTCTGTAGCATGTGGGATCTTCCCGGACAAGGGCTCGAACCCTTGTCCCCTGCATTGGCAGGCGGATTCTTAAGCACTGTGCCACCAGGGAGGCCCCAGCATGTGGTCTTTATTCTTCAGTTTGTTAATGTGGTGTATCATACTGATTGATTTGCAGATATTGAGAAATCCTTGCATCCCTGGGGTAAATCCCACTTGATCATGGTGTATGATCTTTTTAGTATATTCGGTTTGCTAGTATTTTGTTGAGGATTTTTGGGTCTGTGTTCATCAGTGATGAACATGGCATGTACTTTTCTTTTTTGTGTGGTATCTTTGTCTGGTTTTGGTATCAGGGTGATGGTGGCCTCATAGAATGAGTTTGGGAGTGTTCCTTCCTCTGCAGTTTTTTGGAAGTTTCAGAAGGATAGGTTTTAACTCTTCTCTAAATGTTGGATAGAATTCACCTGTGAAGCCATCTGGTCCTGAACTTTTGTTTGTTGGAAGTTTTTAAATCACAGTTTCAATTTCAGTACTTGTGATTGGTCTGTTCATATTTTCTCTTCCTGGTTCAGTCTTGGAAGATTGTACCTTTCTAAGAATTTGACCATTTCTTCTAGGTTGTCCATTTTATTGGCATATAGTTGCTTGTAGTATTCTATTATGATCCTTTGTATTTCTGTGGTGTCAGTTGTAACTTCTTCATTTCTAATTTTATTGATTTAGGCCCTCTCCCTTTTTTTCTTCCTGAGTCTGGCTAAAGGTTTATCCATTTTGCTTATCTTTTCAAAGAACCAGCTTTTAGTTTCATTGATCTTTTCTACTGATTTCTTCATCTCTATTTCATTTATTTCTGCTCTGATCTTTATGATTTCTTTCCTTCTACTAACTTTCGGTTTTGTTTGTTCCTCTTTCTCTAGTTGCTTTAGGTGTAAGTTTAGGTTGTTTGAGATTTTTCTTGTTTCCTGAGGTAAGATTGTATTGCTATAAACCTCCCACAGAGGCCTTTTTATTTGGGGTCTATAGCCAAACGGGCAAGTGGAGAGGGGGTACCACTCACCCAGCCCACCCTTACTGCCTGTCTCCAGGTCACAGTGGGATGCTTAGCCCGTCTAGGTGTTCTTTTCATCTGTGGCTCCCGGGGAGGTGAGGAAAGGGCCCTGGTTGTAGCATTTGCGGATTTCTGTGGTGTACAGATGCCCACTGTGATCAGTTTCAGGCTGTTACTCAATGTCACTGAGCACTGAGTTGGAAAGGGGCAGAGTCAGGGAGCCGGTGGGAGCGATCAAGCTGTGCCTGGTGCGGGTGGCTCATGACAGATCCTCCCCCAAAGGATGTGTGTGGGCGGGAGGACCCCATTTCTTAGGCCATCTGACTTGCTCTGACTAAGGAGGCTGTGAGGGTCAAGTTGTGCTTCAAAGCATCATCTCCGCAAGCAAGCCCCAGCCCGACTGGGCTGGCCTCTGGTTCTCTCCTCATGGCCCTGGCCCTGCCCACCTCTGCCCATCAGAAAGCTGACGTTTATAATAAAGGCCCGTTATGTGCCAGACACTCTTCTGAGCACGTTACATGCGTTGACTCGTTTGATCTTTGTAACAAGCCTGTGCACATTACTGTTATTATCCCTGATTGTACAGATGAAGAAATTCAGGCCTGGAGATTAAACAGCTTGCCCAGAGCTAGTGGGCTTGGTGGAGCCCTGACTGGAACCCAGGCCGTTCGACCCCTGGGGTCTTACCACTGTGTTTTCCCTGCCCTGTGACGTCAACATCTGGGAATTCTCTTTACGTGTTTTCTTTTTTCTCCTTAAGATCCAGTCAGGGCCTCGGCACTGTTGGTGCATTGGGGCTGCCAGATAAAATACTAGTTTATTAAAATGGCTAGTTGAATTCAAATTTCAGATAAACCAATAATTTAGTAGCGTAAGTATGCTCCAGATATTGCACAGGATATACTTGTACATTTTTAAAAATGCAGTCTAGCTGCAATTCAGATTCTAACTGGACACTTTGCATTTTAATTGGTTGAATCTGGTGGCCCTTGGCTCAGCGACTTTATCTTGGTTGAGAAAAGAGTCGGGCGCCCAGGAGGAGATTGAAGTAATCAGTCTTGCTACTCACATTTCTCTGGCCAGATTGTGCTGAGGGCTACCAATCTCTGGTTCATGGTACTTTTTTTGTCTGCTTAATTTATTTTTTGGCCGTACCGCGCGGCATGCGGGATCCTAGTTCCCTTACCAGGGATCAAACCCACGCCCCCAGCAGTGGAAGCACCGAGTCTTAACCACTGCGCCACCAGGGAAGTCCGTCATGGTACATTTTAAAGTAAAACATACTTAATATCTAAATTACAAACATGTCTAACTTTTGCTTTTCTCCTCTAAAGAAAGAATATTAACACAACCTGTTGTAGGAACATGCCAAGATACAGGTAGATCACAGCAGAAACTTAAGAAATCTCATACAATCAGTCTAATATTTTGCTATTGCAGAAGACTCATTTGACCTAAACCAACTCATTCAGAAAACTGTCTAAAATTTTTTTAAACCCCCTCACAGGGAAACGCCATTGCCTTTTCTAATCTGTATCTTTTGCTGATCTGACCGGCCAGATATTTTTCATAAAGCTTAGTCTCATCCTGCTTCTTGGAGCGGCTGTGGCTAACCAGGAGTTTGGGTGTGAACAGGAAGCACGGCCGTCTACAGGTCTGCCTTCCCTGGGCTGCTGCTTCTCCGGCTGTGCCTCTCTGAACGTGATGTCTTGCCCTGTCAGCCCAGGGAGCCGGAGCACAAAAGCCACTGGTCATCTTAGCCCTTGGCAGGGTCAGTGTATTGGGTGATGCCTGGGTCCCAGCCGGTGCTGGGGTATTTTACACTGGCACTAGAGCTTTGCTCTCAGAGGAGGGAGGCGCTCTTCATCCAGTACAAAGCCAGTCTTTCACCTGAGCTGAGCCGCTTTCCAGGGATGCTTCATCTCTGTAACTCCTAGCAGCCTACCCTCCTGTTTCCAAACAGCATTCGGCTCTATTTTCTGACCTCCTCCTGTGGAAGGTTTAGCTCGCTTTTACCCCCCAGCCCAGACATACCCACTTTCACTGCTCTCCTCCTTCCCGCATGGTTACGTAACCATTTAAAAGTACATTTTCAGTTTTTACATTATTAAAATCAAGTAAATATTCACAGTTGAGAACACCAAGTGTATACGTGATAACGTTTTCCTGTATAACTTCTCAGTTTCCTGGAGTTACTCTTTACCTCATTCCTTCATCCCCAGACGAACTATGAAATTTGCCATCTCCTCCCCATTTTTTCAGAGACATCAGGTCATCCAGCCTTTTTGTTTGTTTATTTAGACCCCCGATTGCCCCCTTGGAGCCCCGTCTCTGGAAGCTTCCCGGCCCGTGCTGTTGTCTGGAGAAGCAGTTCTCACCATCCCCTGAGAACTCCCTGGGCTTCCTTCTGTGCTGGCTCCCAGGCTTCTCGGTCTTGGTTTAGTTACTCCCTTGTTTTGTTGGTGCTCATCTCCCAAGAGTTTCCTGGGAAAATGCACGTGAGGGTGGTAAACTTTCCTAGGCCAAGCAGGTCTGAAAATACCTTTATTTTGCCCTCACACTTGATTGATAGTCTAACCGGGTAGAAAATTATGGGTTGGAGAGCGTTTCCCTCAGAAGTGGCTCAGCGTTACTGTGGCCTCCTTCTTCTCTTCAGGAGTGTAGTTGGCTGAGTGACGGCCCCCAAAGATGTCTAGGTCCTCATCCCTGGCACCTGTAAGTGTCACATTATCAGGGAAAAGGGTCTTTGCAGATATGACAAAGTGAAGGATCTTGACATGGGGAGGTGACCCTGGATTGTCCGGGGGCCCTAAATGCCATCGCGGGTGTCCTCAGAAGGGAGATGCAGGAGGTTAGACACACACTGCGGTTCTAGAAGGCCAAGTGATGACAGAGGCAGAGACTGGAGTGATGTGGCCATAAGCAGAGGCATTCTGGCAGCACCGGAAGCTGGAGGAGGCAAGGAAAGACACTCCCCTGCAGCCTCCGGAGTGGATATGACCCTGCCTGCACCTCAATTTGGGCCCAGTGAAGCCAATGCTGAACTCTGGCCTCCAGAACTAAAAGAGAATACATTTTGGTCGTTTTAAGCCACCCACTCTGTGATACAGGAAGTTAACAGGATCCCCCTGATCTTACTTCCAGGCAGGACTTTGGGCATCGTGCTGGGGCTCGAAGGGTCCTCACAGCCACAAGTGCACGAGGTGCAGGAGGTGATGCTGGATGACTCTGCCCTGCTCCCCCCCGGGGGGCTGGGGGTGGGCTCCCCGGACTCAGCCTCTTATTTTCTTACCATTTCTCCTATTTGCCATATGTCAGTCTTTTTGTTATGCTTTCTGGGTGATGTCCTCCACTGTCTTCTAATTCTTCTATTTATTATGTTTAAAAATGTCTGCAATGCTATTTTTAATTCCCTAGAGCTCTTTCTCATTGCCTTTTTAAAATAGCTGCCACCTCGCAGTGCTATAGCTTCTCTTACTTCTCTGAGATTAATTATAGTGGTTTTTTTCTAAGTATCTGTTCTCTCTATTACTTTCTCCTCAGAGTCCCATGTTTTTATTCCCAGTTTGTTTTGGTGAATTTTTTTGGCTCTGCCCTCAAACATCTGGTGATTTTGGCTGTCCCTTCATACTGAAGCCAATTGGAAAGCCTGGGCACGGTGGGGCTTATGGACCAGTTGTCCTCACCTTGAGAGGAGGCTGCAGGCCACCCCTTTCTTTGGGTGCCGACTACATGTCTGTAGCCACGGGACGTCCGTCCTGGGCGGGTGGTTTCCTAGAGAGGAGCCCTCAGGGTGCTCCCTAGCCATCAGCCTGGGAACCACTTCGTGGTAGCCGAGGGCTTTGCCATCTCCCCTGCTGTCTGCAGCGCCGTCTGGTGCCCTGTCTGCCGCCTCTCCCCTGGCTGGGCCTCGTGGCCACAGTGGAGCCTTTCCAGGAACCCAACCTCTCGTCTTCTGAAAGGCGCCAGTGCCTGGCGGTCAGGAGCGGGGCCCTGGATGCCCATAACCGGTCCACCTGGCTCTGACACTTCCTAGCAGCGTGCTCTTGGGCACATGACTCCATCTGTCCTGCCTGCGCCTCAGTTTCCATGGTTCTAGACCTGGGAACGCAGGTGAACCGTCGCAGGGGTCGCTGCGAGGATTCAGCCAGTGACTGCGCTGGACTCAGCAGGGCTGAGGCGGTTTGCTGTTCCTGTGGTTCTGCTGGGGTGTGGTGCAGAGATGGGTCTGGGGCTCTTACTCCCTTAGACTGTAACCAGCCTTCAGTTTGCAGCCCCACTGTCCAGCCGACCCGCTAAGTTCTGAACTTCCCGGGAGCTGAAACTCGAATTTGCTCACTCTGTGGATTCCTCTGCGTGCTCTCCACCCCCCACCCCCAGTCATTGCCACTTGTCCACATGCTGTGCATCGTTCAGTTTTAGGGGCCTCTCTCATCTGCTGCCCTTGGCTTTCCCATTTGTCCTTGGGGGTTTGTGCTCTTTTTAAAAAGATCCTTTTACCGATGTTTTAGTGGGATTTCAGAAGGGTAGAAATGAACCCGTGTTCGATCCATACGTTTCACCAGACCTAGTTCTTACCGTAAAATGTGAAGCAAATATGTCAACATAGTGACATCAGTTTATTCTAAGTTTCTGGGTCTTATATATATTGTTAGCTGTATTGTCTGTATTTTTCAAATGTTTCAATAAAGAAAAGAAAAAGAAAGAAAGAAAGGGAGGAAGGAATGAAGGGAGGGAGGGAACCTCGATCCTAGTACCCTCTAGGATCGTCTAGGATCCTCAAGTGCTCATCCTGCATTTCTCCTCTTCTTACTTGAACATTAAGTTAAGACGTCCTTGTCCAGACATTGGGGAGTTTACAGCAGAAACCTCCTCACCTCCCACTAACTCACTTTTACCTCTACCCCCTCTGAGCCACCGCTGAGGCCACCAGTGAGCCCTCTGCTGTCAAATCCCATGTCTGTTTCTTTCACTCCTTATCAGAGCTCTGCTGCCTTAGACATGGCATTCCTCAGAGCCCTGGCCCTCACCATGCGCCCACGGCCCTGGCTGGTCCCTGGGTGTCCCTCGGCTCATCCTGGCCCATGGGTGTTTCTGGCCGCCCCATCCATCCCTCCTGCCCTCATGTCCCCCGCAGGACGTGGCTCCCAGACCTCCCTTTCCTGCTCAGAGTTCTCCTTCAACGTCAGACTCACATCCAGCAGCCTGTTTGGACTCCCCAGCTGGATAGCTTGCAGTTAATTCAAGTTCATCAGGGTCAAAATTGAACTTGCCGGCCGCTACCTACATCCGCTTCTGTGTTCCTTAACTTGGCATTGCCACTGTTCACCCCTTCCCTTAAAACAGGAGCCAAGAGCCACCCTTACCTGTGGCCTCTTTACCCCTCGTCGAACAGGTGCTGGAGGAGTACTTCCGGCATGTTTCTTGCCTACATTAGAACATCTTCCTTGTTTTTCTTCCACCTCTAGTCTTTCCTCCTCAAATTCGTCTTCCTCAGAACAGTCAGAGTGGCCCCTCTCAACTGCAAAGCCCTCTTCCCCTGCCTGGTTTCCTGGGTCACATCCCCTGACATTGAGGGTAAGTCTGCGCCCCTTGCTGCGCATGCAGGCTCGTGACCTGGGGTCTAGGTGTCTGCGCTTGGTCTCCTGGGCATCCTCACTCCCTGCCTCTGGCCTCAGTGGACATTTGCCAGGCTGTTTGGTCCTTCGTCTTTGCTCCCCCTGTCCCCACGCCTGAACCACCTCCCTCCTTCCTCCTTGTCCTTTGATTCGTCCCTGGTGTGTTTCTTCAGGAGGTCTTCCTGCTGGCTCTGCCCTCTCTCCGTGCAGCCGTGTGTTGGCATTGGCACAGTTCACGGGCCCGTTTTTGCTGCCACCCACTCGGCCTTTCCTGGCCCAGAGAGGGTGCTGATCACAGTCCTAAATAGCTCCGTGCTCTGAAGGCCCCCGCTTGGCCTGCTTCAGGATGAGCGGGTGAGAGAAGGGGGGGGGTTATTTTTTATTTTTAAAAACAATTTTTGGCTGCACCGTGTGGCTTGCGGGATCTTAGTTCCCTGACCAGGGATTGAAGCCGTGCCCCCTGCAGTGGAAGTGTGGAGTCCTAACCACTGGACCACCAGAGAATTCTCAAGGGAGCATTTTTAACACCCTGTACTCCCCAGCCCCTGGTTTTAGGGTCTCTATAGGTTCTGGTCATTTATGGGGAACGTGGGTCTGTTAGTTTCCTAGGGCTGCCATAGCAAAGAACCCAAAACAGGATGGCTTACGGCAGAGATTTATTGTCTCACAGCCTGGAGATCAGAAGTCCAAAGTCAAGGTGTCGGCAGGGCCACGGTCCCTCTGACAGTTCTGGGGGGGATCCTTCCTTATCTCTTCCAGCTTCCGGTGTTTCCAGCAATCCTTGGCGTTCTCTCCAGGCACATGGCTGTCTTCTCCCTTTGTGTCTCCACATGGTCTTCCATCTGCGTGTGTCTGTCTCTATGTTCAAATTTCATCTTTTTATAAGGACACCAAACATATTGGATTTGGGCCCACCCTAGTGACCTCATTTTCACTGATTACCTCTGTAAAGACCTAATTTTGGGGAATTCCCTGGTGGTCTAGTGGTTAGGACCTGCACTTCCACTGCAGGGGACACGGGTTCGATCCCTGATCAGGGAACTAAGATTCTGAATACTATGCAGAGCGGCCCAAAAAGAAAAAAGAAAAAAAAGGACCTTATTTCCAACTAAAGTCACATTCTGAGGTCTTAGGGGTTGGCACTCCCACGTATCTCTTTGGGGAACAAAATTCAGCCCATACACTGGTGTCCACTTTCCTACCACCTTGAAACTGGGGTGACCTGAGTGAGCGAGTGGGGACGAGGTCCTATGTGACTCGCCAGCTGGGGTGGGTGTGCCATGAAGGTGTCAGGGAGCTTTCTGGACCACCTGCATGTCTGCTGTGTTTTGGTGTCCATCTCCCTGCAAAGCATCGTCCCGCCATGGTTAGAATTGAGTCTTTAGTGCCTGTCACCCTCTCAGCCCTGAAATGCTGTCCTGGTTCCCACCCTCGGGCTGGGAGGTATACTTTGCTGACCTTGCCCCTTTGACCTTCCTTGTCAACACTTTGGGCTCTTATCTGTGTGTAAGGGACACTCATGTGTCCCTTTAGCTTGTGTGTGCTGCTCCCAGGAGGGGCCATGCCTTATGCATTGTCTAGCCGCTCCACAGTATTTCTGGGCTCACAGTACTCTGCAAGCTCATGTGGCCTGGAGCAGTCATTCATTCATTCACTCATTCATTCCCCAGACATTTAACGTCGGTGTCAGGCACTGGGCAGAGTGCTAGGGAGACACTGGGGGACAAAACAGACTGAGAATCCTGTCGCCAAGTCCTCACAGCGTCTGGTGAGACGGGTCAGCAAATTGTTATAACATTAAGTGCTCCTTTTTTTTTTTTAATTTCATTTTTTTAGAATAAACTTCTTTATTTTTTATTTATTTATTTTCGGCTGCGTTTGGTCGTCGTTGCAGCATGCAGGCTCAGTAGTTGCAGCACACGGGCTGGGTAGTTGTGGTGCACGGGCTTAGTTGCTCCACGGCACGTGGGATCTTCCCGGACCAGGGCTCGAACCCGTGTCCCCTCCATTGGCGGGCGGATTCTTAAGCACTGCGCCACCAGGGGAGCGCTAAGGGCTCCTTGAGGACACAGACGCAGACACGGCCTCACCGAGAACCCCCACAAGCAGGAGGACAGGGGTTGTGGCAGGGACAGTGACAGAGCTGCAGTGAAGACAGATGGCCGCCCGAGGAAGGGTGTCTGAGCAGCCTGGGGTGGTGGAGGAGTCCAGGAAGACCTTCCTGAGTGGGATCTAAAGGATGTGGAGAAATTCGCGCGAGTGGCTTTCCGGCTGTGAGCCTGGCCCGGCGTTCAGGTCCCCAGGCAGGCGTGCACAGGTTGGCAGTAGCACTCCTTTTGCACCAGGGGGCAGTGTTTGCCTTGAAAGTCTCCCTGCCCTCAAATGAGGCTGGGACAGGGCAGCCGCTGCTGTGCCCACCGGGCCCCCTCCTCACCCTGTGCTTCCTGCCACTCCCTTGCGGGCCTTGATCAGTCCTCATGCGCCTCTCTCTCTGAGCCTCCCCCGTTTCCCAGTCCACAAATCCCCTCGGCCAACGCGGGGCCCGTTGTCCCAGGTGCCGCTGTTACCCCCTCTCCCCTCTGCCTGCCGCCTAAATCGAGGGTTGCCAGGGGCGACGCAGAGCCCCGCCGCTCAGGGTGGGAGGTGGGCTGTGCTGCCCCAGGCCCCGCGCTGTTTCCGCTCCGAGTCTCTTCCTGCCTTTGATGTTCTTGCGCCCCTTTCTTCTTCATCTGTCACCTTCGTTGTTTCTCCTGTCCTCCCTTCAGCTCCCCCTGCTCAGAAATCTCGGCCTTGGTCTGTCCTCTCTTGGGCGCTTTGATATCAGCCGCTGCAGCCCTGAAAGTCTGGCGGAGTCTTTCCCTTTCATCTGTCCCCGTTGGCCTCCAGCCGCGGGCCACCATCCGACACGTTTAGGACAGCGCGGAGCTGCCTGGAAGGAAGGCTCCCCGAGAGCAGCCCCATCCATCAGAGGCTCGCTTCTGCCACAGTGTGGAGTCCTCCACCAAGAACTCTTTCTTTCTGGTTCTGACCTGCTTTTGCTTGCAGCCAGCCGCTGAGGCCGGCTGGGGGCAGGGGGTAAAGCCTGGTAGGGGTGCTAGTGCTGGGGGTGGGTAGTAGGAAGTAATTGTGTAGGAGCCTCACTAGTTAACTTGGAGATTCCTGGGGCCTGTTTCTGACCCGCTCTCCCTTCTTCTCACCCCACCTGGCTGCTCCAACACACGTCTGAGATGGATGTGCTCAGGTACTTGGGGACTGGGGGCGGGCAGTTCAGTCTGTGGGCTTCCAAAACTAACACATCAGCCAGCCACCCGCAAAGCAGGGCCACAGCTTTACTTTCCTCTGTGCCTCCTGCCCACAGTTGCCCTCTGAGTCTGCAGGAGCTGCTGTGTGAAGAACAGGGATATTTAGGGTGGAAGCAATACAGATCCCCAAAGGAACATTCCAGGGCCCGATGCTTGGCTACAACAGCTATTCAGGTGGCCGCCTACCCTGATCCCAGCAAGCCTGCTCTGGCTGAGAGCACGTACGCCCTTGAGCCCAGTGGCTTTATTGTCTGGACCAAAATTTGGATGGTGATGGCTTGACAGCGGAATTCTGTGCTGCTCTTGGTTGCAAGAGGCAGCCTGGGAAGTGTAGTTTAGGTCTGAAGTAATGGGACCTCTAGTGACATTTTGATGATTATTGGATGAATTGAAACTGCCCTAGCTCATCAGGGACACGTGATTGCTGGCTCTGTTAGCCTGCTCCCTGGTGAGAAGTGCAGAGCCCCACTGGTGGCCCTGCCGAAGTTCAGGCAGTAACGCATTTTTATCAGGAGTGGGGTTTTAGCTTTTGGTTTCCAAGTGCCTGTCACGCTGTGCTTCTGATGAAAACCATAATTTATTCCTTTAGTTAGGTGAGGACACCCTAATGGGTCAGCACTCTTGCTCTAGAAGGAGACATACAAAGGGCTCAGAACTGCCCCTGCTGGCTGACCTTGAGTGTGACTTAATCCCACTATGCCTGGTTCCTTCTGTCAAAGGCAGTGATAAGCAGCTGTGAGGCTGACCTGAGTTAGTACGTGTGGAGCCCAATGCCTGGGAAAGAGTAGGGACTCTGCTAGGTGTGCTGTTCCCCGCTGTGTCCCCACCTGCTGGCACCGGCCTGGCACAGAGGTGGAGCTTGGCGAGTGTTGGATGTTGTAGAAGCCGCAGGGGCAGGTCAGGTCACCGGGCCTGGCAGATGATGTCACTACCTCCCCTGCCTTGTGCCCCAGGTTGTTGTCAGCACCCTCTTGACTGAATCGTCACCACTCCCTTCTGGAAGGAAAGAACACTGAGCTTATCCATTCAGTGTTGGGGGGAGGTTTGAAGCTGGAAGAGAAGTCGAGACTGCCTGTGGAGTCACGCTGAGAGGCAGCGGGGGAGAAACAGGTGTTCCCAACACTCCCCGCCTCCCTGTGCCTCATTCTTGCTGGCGTTGTTTACACGTCCCAAGTGAGAGTCAAAGCCGTCTTCCTCCCCGTCTCTAATGCACACCCCAGGGCCAAGGAAAGGGATCTGTCAGCTGGCATTTGCAAAAATAGCAAACGGGCCTCTCTGGGCCTGTCGGCTCACTGGAGAGGAAACCGGATAAGGGATCTTTGGGCGGTGGCGGCTGCTTTTCTCTTGCTCATCACTCCCCCATCTCTGAGGTCAGAAAAGGAGATTTTTGCTCACATGTGCCACTGGCACTGAGCAAGGCAAAGTGGCGTCCCCGAGGCAGGTGACCGGAGGCTGGCTGTGCCCTGGCTCCTCCAAGGGGCCTCTCCCCCCGGGGGAAGCCAGCCAGTGGGGGAGTCCCATCCGTCCGCAGACCCTCTCTGAAGGCTTGTGGCTCCCCTGGGCAAGGTCAGCTGATGCAACAGAACACGAGGGCTTCCCAGGACGTCAGGTTTGGTTAACGAAGGCCTCGGCGTTTTTAAGGAAGATTTTCAGCCAAACTGCCAATGACCTTGAGAACTTCTGGGTTCCCATCCCGCAACCGAAAGCTCAAAAGCAAGGCACAGTGTGGCAGCAATGGTGGGAGCCTGGGCCTTGCCCACACCGCCCTCCTGTGACCGGTGCCGTCACCTGTGCGCTGCTCTGCAGTGAGGGGACGAGAATGCGGCCTGCAACGGTGCTTGAGGGAAGGCCAGTGCTCTGCGAAAGTGGCGCTGTGAAGAGGGGCTGGCACTCAGGTCACTGCAAGATGCCAGAGTTTGGTCTCAGGGCGGGGGTCCCATTGAATGCCAGAGGCAGCCCCTCTGGGAGGGCTGCAGAAGAGAGTTTGGTCTCCTGAGGCCTGGCCACGCTCAGACCTCAGGCGCTGAGCTTCTGCTGCTGGGCCTCACCGGGTGCCTGGCTGCCTGCCTCCGCCACCCCGAGCGGGAATCCGCCCACTCAGCGCCTCCTTCGGCCCACCCCGGACCCTCAGACTCAACACAGCCAGAGTGAGTGCATCACACACTCGACCCACGAAGGGCCTGCTTCCTGGAAGGGAGGCCTCTGTGAGGTGGCTCACCTCTGTCCTGCAGGTTTTCTCCCAGCTGAAGTTGATTCTGGAAAGGCCTTAGGAGGCACCAGGCAGCCGAACCCCCTGGGTTTCAGGTCTGGGAGGGGAGTGGGACTTGACAAGGGAAAAGGCTGGGTGCTGGGTTAACCAAGTTCTGAGGTGTCCTGGGAACGCAGCAGGATTTTTATTCACCTTAGTGTCCTCAAGACCCAAGCGTGGCTTTGCGGGGTCAGGGGGTGGGGGTCTCTTGTGACTAAGCTGGGAACTGAGCTACAGGGCTGTGTCTAGGCTCTGAGGGGCAGTGTGACCTGTGCCCTCGGGCATCCACGAGGGCCCCGTCTGACCAGCCTCCCCAGACCCCACTCTGCCTGTTGGCTTACGTTTCTGTGCCTTTCACCTGCAGGGGCAGCAGGAAGTCCGCTGTCCCGCTCCCGGCTGGTGTCCTGCCTCAGGACACCTCCTTCGGGCTTCCCTGGTGGCGCAGTGGTTAAGAATCCGCCTGCCAATGCAGGGGACACGGGTTCAAGCCCTGGTCCGGGAAGATCCCACATGCCGCGGAGCAACTAAGTGCATGTGCCACAACTACTGAGCCTGTGTGCCACAACTACTGAGCCTGCACTCCAGAGCCCGTGAGCCACAACTACTGAGCCTGTGTGCCACAACTACTGAGCCTGCACTCCAGAGCCCGTGAGCCACAACTACTGAGCCTGTGTGCCACAACTACTGAAGCCTGCACGCCTAGATCCCGTGCTCCACAACAGGAGAAACCACCGCAGTGAGAAGCCCACGCACCGCAACGAAGAGTAGCCCTTGCTCGCCGCAACTAGAGAAGGCCCGCGCGCAGCAAGGAAGACCCAACACAGCCTAATTAATTAATTAATTTTTTAAAAAAGAACACCTCCTTCATGCTCTTTCCCTATCCCTGGGGATCGGGGAGCAGGCTTTGGGCTGTGAAGCTCCTGCTGCCTGCGTGACCCAGCCTCCATGCCTCCCCTGCTCCGGGGCGCCCGTTCCCCCAGTTTCAGCCTTGGCAGCCATCCCTGCCTCCAGCAGACTGGGGCGGGAGAACTTTGTACCCTGGGCCACTGACTCAGGCCGAGCAGATGGCGTGGACTCCCTGGGAAGAAGCAGCCCTGGGTGCCTGGCTGGTGTGGGGTGAGTGCCCCAGGGCTCCCTTGTGGTGTGCAGGTCTTCCCACCCGAGAATGCGGTCCGCTCTCTGTGGGCGCACGTTCCGGCCCTTGTCCAGCGAGAGCCACTGGACGGGTGGCCGCATCGCTGGTTTGGGCGGGAATGAGAGCCCTGCGGGTGTGGGCACCAGAGCCGAGGGTTCCTTCTCGTGCCCCGCACTCATCAGGGAGGAAAGGCCAGTGGGAAGATGGCGATGGCGGCCACGTTCATCGCCCAGGCATGGCGCTCAGGGCCCCTGCTCAGTGATCCACAGGACGACCTGCCGAGGTTGGGGTGGTGTTAGCCACTTCCACAGAGGCGGGAATGAGGCCTCAGGTGCCCAGACCCAGGCCTGCTGACTCCAGGTTCACGCTGGGCTGCCAGCCGGTGTGTGTGGCTGCCCTCTGCCCACGTTTTCCACTGCTCTGACTTCAGCGAAGGACCGTGACCTTTCCCCTTCTATAAACATCTGCCTGCTCACTCCCGCACCCCAGGGTCTGCTCAGGACAGGGGGCTCCGGAGCGTTCAGAGACCCCCCACCTCCACCACCCACTGCCCAGACCCTGGTTTCTTGGTTTGTAAAGTGGGACGCCAGGGAAACCCTTGCTGTCTAGAGCACGTGTGAGGGTCAAATGCAGAAATGTGTGTGGGTCTCTAAGGCCGGATAATTCAGACTCCCTTGTTTGCTGACTGAGCTAGGGAGGCACTTGGCACCCAGCCCGGGGGCATAACCTCCAGGGATCTCTTTCTTTATCTGGAAAAGGGATTGGGGCATGTGTGGTTGGGGACGGGACAGAAATGTTTGTTTATCCGCAGGACAATGCGTAGTGCCTAAGGCGTCCTCAGGAGTAAACCCACCCAAGTGGGAGAAAAGAGCGTGCCTCCCTGGAAATAGTTGAAACGTCCCTGGAGGATGGAGAATCTCCGTGCCAGTGGTGCCAGCTATAAGGCTGCTCACCTGTAGATAAGTGAGGAAGATCCCGCCCGCAGCCCTGAGCAGAGCAGGCGTCTGGTGCCCAGGACGAGGGCGAGGTTTGCATCCCACACCTGCTCCCCAGGGTGTGCGCCATGGACCGCCAGGGCCTGCTTGCTTCTGGCTCCTCCGCTGGGCAAGCGCTTCCCTCCTAGCGGGTGGGTGTCTGAATCCGGAAGCCAGTGCAGAGGATTAGGTGCTGCCAGTAGACCTGCGAGGGGGAGATAACAGGATAGCATCTGAAGTTCATGGGCTTTCAGAAAGGTGTGGGAGTCAAATGTTTCCACTCTGAGGCCCAGCTGGTACTTGGCACCCACTGTGAGCGGGTCCCGGGGGCTCCCTTGGGTCGCTCCTCCATCGGCGCCAGCTGGAGCATGGCTTCTTTCAGACCCACAGACAGGCTGCAGAAGCAGTGCGGGGAGTTCTCTCACACCCCTTACCCCAGTTTCCCAAACACCGTTGACCACATTTGCTTCATATCTCATGTTTTTCCCTGAGCCATTTGAGTGTAAGTTGCAGATATGATGCCCTTAAACTCCTAAACACTTTAAGTGTTTTTTCCCTAAGAATGAGGATATTGTCTAAAGTTACCACAATACAACAATTAACATTGACACAATACTCGTTTGTAACGTACAGACCTCATTTAAATTTTGTCAGTTGTCCCCCTAATGTCCTTTACTGCAGCTGAAATCCAAGATCCAATCCAGGAGCACGTGTGCATTTCATTGTTCTGGCTCTTTAGTCTCCTTTAACCTGGAAGTTCTTTAGTCTTTGTCCCTCATGACCTTTGACACGTGTGAAGAGTACAGGCCAGTGGTTTGGTGGAACGTCCCTCAGTCTGGGTTTGCCTTGTGTTGGCTCCCGATTAGACTCAGGCTGGGCATCTGTGGCAGGAACACCCGCAGGTCCTTCTTGGCCGCCCGTCAGGAGGCATGTGATGGCTGTTTCCTGCTGGTGATGTTAACCTGCATGATGCGTACGGGGGTGTCTGCCAGGTTCGTCCACTTTGTATTAATAAGTAAGGACTGTGTGCTCCATTTTAGAAGATGAGCCAGAGCCCAGCGAGGCTGCTGCCCCACCCTTGACATTCGCACTGCTGGTGGGACCCCGGGCGCCCACTGCCCGCCCTCGCCTCTGCCCCTGTTGGCTCTCAACTCCCGAGAGCTTCTGCCCTAGCCCCACGGCGCTTCCTGGCTTTCCTCCTCATCCAGACTCAACGTTGATGCACCCGCCACTCCTCTCTCTTTTTCTTTTTTGTGGTACGCGGGCCTCTCACTGTTGTGGCCTCTCCCGTTGCGGAGCACAGGCTCCGGATGCGCAGGCTCAGCGGCCATGGCTCATGGGCCCAGCCGCTCCGTGGCATGTGGGATCTTCCCGGACCGGGGCACGAACCTGTGTCCCCAGCATCGGCAGGCGGACTCCCAACCACTGCGCCACCAGGGAAGCCCTCCTCTCTTGACTGTTCTGTCCCCAGCAGATCTACCCCAGGCCCAGGGCTTCCAACCCCACCCTTTTGCTGAAGCGCCCAGGCTTCCTGCCTGGCTCTGACCTCTTTGGCAGCCTGTCCCCACCCCCAGTCTGGTCTCTCCTGAGGTGGGGGAGGCACTTCCACTCGCCCATCCTGGGCTTCTTCCTTCCCTTCATCTTCCACAGTGGGTCTCAGCAAATCTAGCCTGTTGTATCCCAGATACCTCCCCACCCCCTCTGTCCCCCCCAGTCAGAGGTGCTGTCTCTGTCTCAGCCCCTGCACAGCCCCACACGTGCACCCTTTTTCCGTCCTCGCTGCTCCCAACCCAGGCATCTTTTCCAAACACGCAGCAGGTCGTGCCCTCCACCACCGTGTTGGGTGAGAGGCGGACGTACCCAGAGGCCTCGGCAGCCTGGCCCGTCTCACCTTCAGCCGTGGGGTCCCTGCCCCCAGCTGTCAGACCGGATCTTTCTTGGACACACCCAGCTTCTTCTTCCCTCGGGTCCTTGGCCATGGCTGTTACTGTGCTTGGGGTGCGTTCCCTGCAGATCAGGTCTGTGTGTGGCTGCGGCTTCCTGCATTTAGGTCCCCACGTCTGTGCCCTCCTCGGAGAGGCCCACTTAATATCCAGCCCCCTGCCCGGTAATTCACAAAATGTTACCTGTTTTCTTGCCCTTGGGGCACTAGTCATGATCTGAAAGGACCTTATTTCTGTCTGTTTTTTTCCTTTTCTCTTCTCCTTCCCTGGGTCTACCTCCTGTGAGAGCCGAGGCCTTCCTGCCTTGTTCTCGACGCCCTCGCCTGGTGCTGTGCCTGGCGGGGTTGATGCTCTGTGGGCCGCCCTCTCTCCCCTGGTCTGAGGGCTTCCCTCTTCTCTTTCTTTCCTTATTTCTTTTCTTCTCTTGTCTTTCTATTTGGTCTTTATTTCCCCTTATCCGTCTTGTTGGCCATAATATGACGCTGAGGTTTTTATATATAAAAATAAATATATATTTATGCTTCTTACTTAAAACAAAAAGGTTGAGTCAAGCATTTAAACTTTACTGAGAAATAGTTCACGTGGTTAGCTGGATAAAGGCACCGGAGCAAGGGTAAAGGACCGAATGCCAGTTCGGGCTCTGCTGTAACAGCTGTGTGACTTTGAACACACTTTTTAAAGCTCGCCTGGGCCTTGGTTTTCTTCATTTGTAAAATGAGGCGGGTGGTTGACCTCTGAAGATGTTCTACATTCTGGGATGTAAACTGACCTCAATTTATTTTTGTTGTGATAAAATATTACTGATATAACAGAATTTGCCGTCTTAACTACTTTTAAGCGTGTAGTTAGTTCACGGGCATTACGTACCTTCACACCGTTGTGCAACCATCACTGCTGGCCATTTCCAGCACTTTTTCGTCTTGCAAAACTGAGACTCTGTCCCCTTTAAACAATCCCCACCCCCACCCCCATCCCCTGGCCCCCCCACTCCCACTGTCTGTCTCTGTGAATTTGACTCCTCTAGGGACCGCATCTGAGTAGAGTCATGCTGTATTTGTCTTTTTGTGACTGGCCCATTTCACTGGCCCTCAGCTGGGTTCCATGACTAATTTACTTAGTAGCCCTTGCAGCAAGGAAGGTTTCTGCAGTTTGAAGAAATCCGCATTTTAACCAAGTAGAGGCTGTGCTTCCCTGGAGTACACTGATGCGGGTCTGCTCCCGGGGAGGTCCACTGCCACCCTCCCTGCCCAGCCAGACGGAACCCTGAGGGAGGGACGCAGGGGTCAGTGTGGGGCACGAAGGTTCTAAAGTCTGGGGCTGCCTGGACAGCTGTGCCCGGCAGAGGGGACACTGACATTACACACTGTGGTCCTGCAGGGCTGCTGGCTCGTCTCTGAAATTGCTTTAAAAGCTTGAAGTGCGGTGCTTTAGAAATTATAGTGAGTATTAGAGTATGCGGGTAAACTTGGGGTGCCATCTGGGTGTGAATTTGCTCCCTTCCCTATAGTTACTCAGCCCCGCAGGGAGGAATCGAGGCAGCAGTGGTGCTGGCTTTCATGCAGGGCTGCTGGGAGGCTGGCACGGGACCCCCGCTCTTCCTGGGGACCCTCTGAGCTGAGGTTTCTCTAACCTGGCCATGACTTCCCTCCCTAGATGCTGAAGTTTCAAACTATCCGTGGGGGCCTGAGGCTCCTAGGTATCCGCCGAACCTCCACTGCCCCCGCTGCCTCGCCCAGTGTCCGGCGCCTGGAGTACAAGCCCATCAAGAAGGTCATGGTGGCCAACAGAGGTGAGCACAGCGGGAGCCAGTGTCCAGCCCCTGCCCCAGCTCCCTGCCCCTTTTGCTGCGTCTCTTTGGACCCGGGGATCTAAGTTCCCATCCTGTTGCCCACCCCCGGCCCCAGGCGAGATCGCCATCCGCGTGTTCCGGGCCTGCACGGAGCTGGGCATCCGCACCGTGGCTGTCTACTCGGAGCAGGACACTGGCCAGATGCACCGACAGAAAGCTGACGAAGCCTACCTCATCGGCCGCGGCCTCGCCCCGGTGCAGGCCTATCTGCACATCCCAGACATCATCAAGGTGGCCAAGGTGAGCAGGGCTGGGCTGGGATGGGGGCCTCCTGAGGGCCAGGCCTGGGTCCTGTGTCTGCCCCCCGCGAAACTTGACGCTGCTGGCAGTGAGTCCCTGTGAAGGGATGAATGAGTGAGTGAGTGAGGGAATGAGTGGAGCAAGTGAGGGGGAGCAGGCGCGAGGGCTGCAGGGTTTGGGCGGGCCCGTGTGAAGGGCTTTGAGGTGAGCTTCACTCTTCTGACGCCACCAACCCCCGCCAGGAGAACAACGTGGATGCCGTGCACCCTGGCTACGGGTTTCTGTCAGAGCGAGCAGACTTTGCCCAGGCCTGCCAGGATGCCGGGGTTCGGTTCATTGGGCCGAGCCCTGAGGTGGTCCGTAAGATGGGAGATAAGGTGGAGGCCCGAGCCATTGCCATCGCTGCAGGTGAGGACGGGGGCCACGCAGCTCCTGAGGGGGGCTGTCTGGGGCGGGGGGCGCTGCTGGCGGGCTTCGGCCTGACCTGCCTGTCTCCCAACAGGTGTCCCTGTGGTCCCCGGCACAGATGCCCCCATCACTTCCCTGCACGAGGCTCACCATTTCTCCAACACCTACGGCTTCCCCATTATCTTCAAGGCCGCCTATGGGGGCGGGGGGCGCGGCATGAGGGTCGTGCAGAGCTACGAGGTGAGCAGACACCGAGGGCTGGGAGACCGCCTGCAGAGGGACTGGGTGCTGGGGGCGGGCGGGGCCGTGCACGGCAGAGCTCGGGACTCACTGTCTCCTTGGCCCTCGCCTGCCCTCCCAGGAGCTGGAGGAGAACTACACCCGGGCCTACTCGGAGGCTCTGGCCGCCTTCGGGAACGGGGCGCTCTTCGTGGAGAAGTTCATTGAGAAGCCGCGCCACATCGAGGTGCAGATCCTGGGTGAGTGGGGCGCGTTCCCGGGGCCACAGCGCAAGGCAGCTGCCAAGGACCCGCTCCTTCTGGCTTGGGAAAGCTGCAGGGGCTCTCCCTCAGGAAGACCCTCCCCAGGAAGGTGGGCTGTGGGGCCATGCTGGTCGGGCCCAAGGCCTCCGTTGTGCCCGTTTCTGTCCTGGCTGAGCCACCGCTGGGAGCCGTGCCGAGCGGCCACAGTGGTTGCGCGGGGATCGCCAGCAGCTCAGGGGTGTCTGGGTCCCAGGAGGAGCTGAGCGCAGTCTACCTCCACCCCAGGGGACCAGTACGGGAACATCCTGCACCTGTACGAGCGAGACTGCTCCATCCAGCGGCGGCACCAGAAGGTGGTCGAGATCGCCCCTGCTGCCCACCTGGACCCCCAGCTTCGGAGCCGGCTCACCAGTGACTCTGTCAAACTTGCAAAGCAGGTGAAGGGCAGGGGCTCTCGGGGACAGAGTTTGAAAGCCAAGGGCACGGGCTCCTCCCCATGTGGAGACAAGGAGCCCATTCCTGCAGGCTTGCTTTGAGCTCCTGCTGGCATAAGCCTCACGGCCGGCGGTCACTGGGGTCCAGATGTGGCCAGCTGCTGCAGAGCAGGGAGGCCCAGGGTGACCAGCTCCGGGACGGGGGCAGGAGGACTGAGGGCTGATGCGGGGCCCTCGGGATCCTTGCTTTGCGGCCGCAGAGGCGCTGGGCCCAGAGGCCAAGCCTGGAGACCAGAAAGGCTGAGAGGAGGAGGGAAAGAGCCACCGGCCCCTCCTTAGTGCCCTCTGCACAGATTGAGTTTCTGCGCAGCACCAGCGAACCCCTGGAACAAAGGGAGTGAGAGTCAGTGGGATCTGTTCAGATTAAGGGACAGTATTCAAGCATCTCTTCCTTCCTCACTTACTGTTTTTTTTTGGCTGCGCTGGGTCTTCGTTGCTGCGTGTGGGCTTTCTCTAGTTGCGGCGAGCGGGGGCTACTCTTTGTTGCGGTGCCTGGGGTTCTCATTGTGGTGGCTTCTCTTGTTGCAGAGCACGGGCTCTAGGCGTGCAGGCTTCAGTAGTTGTGGCTCACGGGCTCTAGAGCACAGGCTCAGTAGTTGTGGCACACGGGCTTAGTTGCTCCGCGGCATGTGGGATCTTCCCGGACCAGGGCTCGAACCCGTGTCCCCTGCATTGGTAGGCGAATTCTTAACCATTGGGCCACCAGGGAAGCCCCTCGCTTACTCTTAACTGTCCCCTACATCACATCTATTGCAACCCATTTGCTCCCCAGGTCCTCCTCCGCCTGTCTCTGCTCTGCAGGGATATGGAGTGACTACCCCCAGGCCGGCCCAGGAAAGTGCCTGCCACACGTGACCAGGCTGCAGCAGGGACCCTGCTCTCTGTTCCGCTGGGGCCCTCCTGACCCCACCCCCACTCAGAGGCCAGGCATCCTACCCCTGCCTCTGCCTCCCCATCCCAGAGGCCCAAGTGGACATTTCTTCAGATCTGCTCTCCCCGGCTGCTCTCCCCCGCTGGGCCCGCTCTCCTTCCAGACCCTAGCTCCCTCAGGCTCTCAGGCAGCCCGCACCCACAGACCATGGACGCTTCTGTAACCTTCCCCAAATGGAAAGCCAGCCACGGCTAACATGCAGCATTGATTAGGGTCTGATTATAGTTGAGATTTTGGTTCCTTTATAAGAGGACTGTTGTTGCCTTGAGTTTGGTCTTATTTATTGGCTTATGCTGTGTCTCCTTCCAGAACAGATTTGAGGGAGCTGAGTGAAGTCTAGTTTGTGGTTTTGGTAGGACCAGAAGTGAAGCTAGAATTAGGCTTGTATTTTGAGTTAGAGCCTTATCTGTTGGTTCCTCTCAAATGGCATCTCTTTGGGTAGTGGCCAGAAGTGATGATGGAGTAAAGTAGAGGGGAACTTTCTGAAGACCCTCTAAGAATAAGAAGGGTCCAGGAGAGGCCGGGGTATGCGCAGGTGGGCCTGTGTCCAAAAGCTGAGGAGCTGCTGGGTAGAGGGCACCGTCTGGGCCAGACAGGAGCTTCTGCTCGTGTCTCACCCGGACAAGCTGTGTGCGGCCCTCAGAGGTTCCTGCGGAGGCCTGGGGTAAGATGTCCAGGCCGGGGCCCATTGTGGGTTTTGGGCTCTCGCCTCGCGGGGGCAGGGCTGGTGGGCTGCCTGCCATCGGTTGGGGCAGGGTTTGCCGCAGTCTGTTTTATTATGGAACCAGCCCAGTGGGTGAGCCTGCATCCCCATCGGGCTCCCACCACTGCGCCCCTGCTGATGAGGGCACCCCACAGGTGGGCTACGAGAACGCGGGCACGGTGGAATTCCTGGTGGACAAGTACGGCAAGCACTACTTCATCGAGGTCAACTCGCGCCTGCAGGTGGAGCACACCGTCACCGAGGAGATCACCGAGTGAGCACAGGGGTCGACCCAGTGACGCAGGGGCAGCCTCCGTGACCAGCCCGCGGCTGCAAACGGCGGGGAGCAGTACTGGGAAGGGGCGTCTCCCCCATCTTGTGTGAAATCCACATCAGGTGGTTCCTAGGGAATGGGCAGCGGGAGCTCAGCTCATGTCCACTGGTAGAGAATATTTAGGGATCCAGGTACTTACTTTTTATGAAAATTATTATTATAAAAGCATTACATGGTTATTGTAAGAATTAGTACAAAGGAGCAAATAAAAATGACTCAGAACCCCACCCCTCAGAAACGGGATGCTGAGGAGGTTCCCGGCAGGCTGTGATGTGTGCTGCACATCATGACCTCACTGGAAGAAGGTGCCAATCAACCCCATTTTTCAGATGACGAAACTGAGGCTCAGAGAGGTTAAGAGAGTTGCTCAAGGTCACACAGCTGGTCGTCTCCAGCCCTGTGCTGTGTCTCCTATGCCCACACTAAATCTTTTGGTTTCTTTCCATCTTTATTTACTACATAAGTAGTTTGACACAACTGAGATGTTTTGTATAGAACTTTTATTCTACATTTAAAATTTAATATTTGTCTAAGGCATTCCCATTCTTTCCAAATACTTTAAGTGGTTGCACACTATTCCGTTTTCTGGGTATTTTAGGACTTATCTACATATTGCTCTATTTTTAGACAATCCGGTTGTTTGGCTTTTCTAGTTATTAAGGGTGTGTCAGTTCACATCTCTGGGCCTACATCTTTGCCCACCTCTCTGAAGAGTTCTGAGGATAGACACCTTTAGTAGGATTGATTACCTGAGCAATGGATAAGCAACATCTCACCTAAAGAGCCTTCGAGACCCCTTGTTCCAGTTTGTTCTCCCACAAGCATTGCGTAGAGACATTCCAAAAAAACCTGCCCATTTTATAAACAATTAATATGGCCTTTCATGGTTTCAAAATACATACACTGAGCCTTTCAAGTGTTACACCCTAGCTTTGGGTCAGTCCATCTCACCATGGAACCTTTCAGACAGTTCCTTCCCCGACCCCTGACCCCACCTGAGACAGGACGCTGCCGGGGCGCCTGCCTTTGCCTGGCAGGTGCACGGAAGGCCTCAGAGTCCTTGCTCTCTCGAGGTAAAGGCTGAGTGAGGCACATGCCCCGGCCTCACCCTCTGGCCCCGTGAGACTTTCCCCATTGCGTTGCTGTAAAATTGTTGTCAATCTTGAGCCTGTTCGGAGCCTGTTCTGCTAAGGATGGGAGTCTTTGCTTGCTCGAGAGCAGAGGTTTTATGTCAGACAGACACAGACTGGGGTGCAGCTTCCTCCCAAGTCACTAGCTGCGTAGAGCTTGGGTGGGCTGCAGCCTCTCTGGCCCTCGGGCTCCTCCTCTGATGGGAATGACAGTGACTCCCAGAGCATTACTGTGGAGGTGAAGCTTGGAAAGAGCACAGCCATAGTCTGCGGTGTATAGACGCGGCGATGCGCGGTAATCATCCTCACTACTGTGGAGTGGTTTAGCAGGAAATACGAAACACTGAGGAAGATCCGCCAGGGTAGTAGTTCCCAGGCTGTCCTTATCATAAGCCTCGGTGACAATAAATTTAAAACCTTGAGTTTTTTTTTAACAGCTGTTCCACTTAGATTTGTTGCTGTCCTTAGGAGCATGGCCGTCAGCGAGGGTGTGCTTAGAAAACCAGGCACATTTGGAGAGCTTTGTACTGTGAGATCTTCTCTGAAGGGTCTTTCTCTGGGGACAGGCCCAGCTGCAACATAGGTCCTGGGAGGGTGGCATCCCGACCACGATGGCGCCCACCAGTGTGGACCCTCCAGTAGCTGCGGCCCCATCTCAGCAAGCCTGGCCTTCACTATAATCCTGTCGTCTTGCAAACTGGCCCCCAGCCCCACCCAGCACACACCCTGTAGCACATACCACTCTTAAGAATGAGGGTCTGAGCCTTCAGATCCAGGCTTGGCCAAGGGAGGGTTTGGGGGAGGCAGGAGGACAGAGAGACCCCAGGGAAGGAGTAGGGCAGAGCGTGGGGAGGAGTAGTTTGGGAGGGGGTGCAAGATCAGGTAGATGCTAATATTTCAGCCACCCCTCTGGCTGCCGCGTTCTCCTCATTCAGACCCTGCGGGTTCCCAGCCCGGTCTGGTTGGGAGGAGGCTGCCGAAGGGTCAGCCGGCAGGGGCGGCGGGGCCGGGGCTGCCCTGCCCATCCCCTGCCTCACGCTCTCCCCCTCCTCTGCCTCTCCCCCATCCTGCAGTGTGGACCTGGTCCACGCCCAGATCCACGTGGCCGAGGGCCGGAGCCTGCCTGACCTGGGCCTGCGGCAAGAGAACATCCGCATCAACGGCTGTGCCATCCAGTGCCGGGTCACCACTGAGGACCCCTCGCGCAGCTTCCAGCCGGACACCGGCCGCATTGAGGTAGGGCCGCCTTCCCACTGAGCCCGCCACCAGTCTTGGCCTGCTTGCAGACGCTTCTCCAGGGGGCACGAGGGAGCCTGTGGTCCTGGCAGTGAAGGAGGCCCCTGGCTTGAGCTGACAGGAAGCTGGCTGAGAGTACGTGGGAGCCAGGCACTGTCCAGGACTAAAGGGGAGAGCACTCCCGGGGAGAGACGGCCATGTGTACAGTCCGGAAAGGCCAGCGGGGGGGATCATGTGGAACAGGGAGCAGACCAGCTGGGTGCCAAGTGCAGGGTCCCTGGGAACAAAGTGTCACAAGAACCCAAAGCTTCACTGCCCACCGAGCAGCGCTGCTGGCTTCTGTCCTGCCTTCAGTCTGAGGGAGACCCTGGGTGCAGCAAGGGATTGGGGCCCGTTATGTCTCAGTGGAGGGGACGGGCTGGGCCAAGGGACCCAGCAGGGATGAATGAGGGAGTCGGGGAGATGGAGGGGGCCAGGGAGGAGACCCAGAGGCAGGCTCTGCCTGTCAGGGGCTGAGAGAGGGCCTGGGCAGGCTCCCCTGCCCCTCCCCTGGGCACTCCTCTCTCCCCTCCCCTCCCCGCCCCTCCCACCCCAGCCTCTGGGCCCGCTGCAGGCAGGCGCCCTCTGGGCTGCTGGGACTCCTGTTCCCTGGTCCTGTCTCATGCCACCAGCTAAGTATACCTCCAGTCCTGCACGTCAGCAGTGCTGTCACAGGCTCTGCTGGTTTACTGCTCCCCATCTGGCCCGAGCCTCTGAGGAAGCAGGATGCGTGCGGGAGTCCAGGGAGGAGGGCGAGGGTGATTTTGAGGCAGACCCTGAGTTCCTGAGACAAGTGATGTGGGGTGGCCGGGGAGGGAAGGGGAGCTATCTGGATTCTGAAAGCCGCATAGAGCTGCTCGGCTTGAGGCAGAGCTGCCGCCGGAATTCCGTTTCTGGAAGGGTCCAAGTCCATAGGTGGGGGCCAGCCCCAAGGCCAGAGTGCTGTGCACTGAGCGGCCCCGACTTCCCTGCCCTCGGCCGGGAAGGGGCAGCTCGGAGACACAGTGCTGCCTTGCTGCACCTCCACCTCTGGGGCCTGGCTCCTCCGAGCCTAGTTTACCGCAGAATATTTTTAGTTGACAGTTCCTGCTCACAGCTGTGTGTTCACCCTTAAATATTTTATTGAGTTCCTTTTTATTGAACACGGGCCTGTGTCCCTTAGACGTGGAAATACGGTGCAGCGTGTGTCCCAAGCCCCGCCCCGCCGGCTGTCCCTCCCGCCCCGTCTCCCTGACCTGTGCCGTACATGGGTCCCCTGCCCCGGGTGCAGGCTCTCCCTCCCCCTCCACAGATGTTCACGCCCCAAGCCCCTGGCCCCGTGCCGTGGCCCCCCTCCCCGCATCCGACCGTTTGGAGCCCCCGTGCATCCCCATGAGCCGCCTCTCTGACCCTCACTCTCTGCTTCCCTTCCTGGGCCCGTGGGCTCCTGTGTGTCTCCCTGCATCTGGCCTGGCTCCCTGTTCCTAGTATTAATCATCCACTCACTGGCTCCTCCCATTTGGAAGGAAGGGAAGGTGGGGGGACACGGAGGCCTTCCCTGTCACTGCATATGTTATACGCCCCCTGGCCCCCTGGCCTGCCTCCGCTTGCCTTGCTCTCATCCTGCAGCATCCTTGTCACCTGCCTGTGTGTTTCCTCATTTGTTTGTCTGCCCCCTTGGCCCAGCAGGCTGGGAGCCCCCTGCGAGCAGGAGACTCTGTTTTAGCTGCTCTGTCCCCACTACCTGGCACGAGGCGGGCACACATGCTGTGGAATGAATGAGTGAACTAATGAATGAACCTGAAAAGCAAGAGGGCTGGTCAGGCGGGCGGGGTGGCAGGTTGGTGGGATCTGGCCGGCTTGCCCTGGTCCCTCCGTGCCCTGCAGGCTCCGCATTAGCCCTGAGTGCTAGGCGCCAAGCCCTGGGGCTGGCAGGGCACGCCCTCCCCATCCCTTGTCCTGCCCCCTTTCTCCTCTTGGGGAGGAGGGAGCAGTGACTGTGGCCCTTCCTCCACACGGTGGGGTGCCCCTGGGTTTGCTGGCAGAAAGCAAGAACTTCACAAGCCAGAGTTGGGGTTCACCTGTGCATGGCCCTCAGCACCCTGCCGGCCCATGCTGGCCTCTCCCCGCAGGTGTTCCGGAGCGGGGAGGGAATGGGCATCCGCCTGGACAACGCCTCTGCCTTCCAAGGCGCTGTCATCTCCCCCCACTACGACTCCCTGCTGGTCAAAGTCATCGCCCACGGCAAGGACCACCCCACGGCCGCCACAAAGATGAGCAGAGCCCTTGCCGAGTTCAGAGTCCGAGGTGTGAAGGTGAGAGTCTGCAGGCCCGAGATGCCCATTGGCCTCTCGGTCAGGCCCTGTCAGTTGTGTATAGCTGGAGATGGAATCACAGCCACATACTGTCTTGTCCCTGAGGCCAGCGCTGCTTGAGTAGCTGCGGGCACTCCCTGGGCAGACGCTGCCGTCAGACACTCTGCAAGGCAGGAGGGGCAGAAGGACGGGGCTCTGCCCCTCGGAGATCACACTGCCCAGCCCCCTGTGGAGGGTGGCGGCCTGGCAGACCCACTCCTCCTCACCTGAGAGTCCCGGGGGATGCTCTCCCCGTGCTGAGGACACCATCCCCTGCCCACTGCGCACGGGGAGCTGGGTGGCTGACGGCCCCTCCGCACCGCCCTCTCCTCGGCTGCTCCAGCCCTGCTGCGTCCAGGCTTGGCGCTGGGTCTGGGGCGCATGGGCAGCGCTGTCCCCTCTCAGCCCCACGTCATTCCCCTCACCTGTTGACATGCTCCACGGTGTCTGGCAGGTGCTCCGAGGGTGCAGAAGCGTTTTGAAAAAGCACGTGGGAGGGAGTAGCCTGTGGGGCTCGGCCCACCTCCCAGGGTCCGTGTTATGGGGCCTCTGCACTTCCGTGAGGAGCCTCAGGGCTCCCGGTCGGGGGGCCATTTCCTGCACAAGTGGCAGAGACGTGTCGTGACGTGTGCTCCACCCGCTTCTTGCTGCGGGGGCTTGGTCTCCTACCACGGTGTCCCAGGGCTGCTTCCGGTGGGGGGTGGCCAGTGTGCAGGGGGCCCGGCCACCCCACCCCTCGCCTGCCTGCTTCTGTTGCTGTGTTGTCCTGTTGGTGACCCCGGCTGGCCCCCCCGTGGTTGTGCCCGTGGGCCATAGGACCCTCCACCTGTCCTGTGGGCTGGAGGGCTCCTGAGCGCCCACTGCCTTAGAGCTGGCAGGTGGAGAAGGGAGACCAGGGCCATGGGGGCCTTGAAGGGGCCGAGGAAGGTGGGAGGCTGACAGCAGGCTGGGGCACCAGCGTCCTGCCCAAATGTGCACCTGGACCAGGCCACTGGCCCTGCCAACCCTGCGCCGCAGCCCTGCAGGCCACCTGCCCTCCCCCGCCTTCCCCTGTGCCTTCTCCACCCTCTCTCCGCGGCCCCTTGCAGGGCTCACGCTCTCCTGCTCTTCTCTGTTGAAGACCTTGTTTCATTTTATTTAAGCCAGAATCTCTTGGGCCACATCCAGGTATGTGTTCCGGGGCTGGGCGGGTAGGCACATGTGTGTGTCGATGCCATGCACACATACAAGTGTGTGAGCTCGGCCTGCCACGTGTACACACGCACCTTATCGCGCCAACTCTCACTGGGCTGCCATCAGAGCCACAGTGGGCCCCCTTAGGCAGAAAGGGCCACACACCCCTCAGCACAGGTGCAGCACAGCAGGCCTGGGGTGCCACGCCCACCCTCCGCAGCGGGACCCGGGCACCTGCATGTCCTCGAAGCACTGGGTGCACGGGCTGCGCCACACGTGCCTGGAAGAGTGTTTGGAGCACTGACTCCTCCCAGCTGATGCCCAGGAGCAGTGGTTGTTTGAAGGCTGGAGGAGGCCTGTCTGGGCCAGAGGCTGGTGGGGACCTGGGCCTGGAGGAGGCAGGGCAGGGCACGCCGCCCCGTGACTGTGGCTCCTTGAGGTGGGGACTAGAGCAGGGGCCGTGTGGGCGTGGTCCCCCTTGGTGTTTGCCCCTGGGTGTCCAGCAAGAGCAAAGCCACGAGGGGCGTCAGTGGAGCAGTTGAGAGCCAAGATCTTGCTCAGGGCTTGCATCCCTGACAGGAACCTTCTGGGGGGCCCCAGACTGAGAGCAGGGCAATGGGATTCCAAGTCCCTTTCCAATCCCTTTGGAGTGACATTTTATACATCCAGAAGGTGCCCTGGCTGATGGTGAATAAGGTTGTCACCCACGGGAGCCAATGGGGACTTCCTTGCTGAGTTGCTAAGAACGTTACCAGCCAGGTCCCTTTGCCCGGAAGGGCTGCACCGCCTCCCACCTGCCCCCTTGCTGCCCAGTGCGCTGTAACGCCCATGCCAGGCGAGGGCGAGACATCCTGCCCATGTGCTGTCAGGAAGGGGCGTTCCCTGCGCGCAGACGTGGGCGAAGAGCACAGAGGCGCTGGGCCCCACAGCACTCCAGGACCCGAGGGCACCCCAGGCTGGCTGGGCCTCCACGGGGCTGGTAGCCCCAGCACTGACCCCGTCTTGTTTGTGCCTCCACTGGCCCGGAGTCCCCCCTCTCTTTTCAGGAAACCTAGCAGGGCAAGACCAGAGACTAGCGGTGAGGTGACCCCAGTAATTTTATTATAAAGAAAAACAAGACTTGCACTTGGTGGCTGTAGCCCCCGCCTCGGAGGCCGTGAGCACCTGTCACAGGGACCTGTCCCATTTTGCCCGACTGGAGGCCAGAACCAGGGAGAGCGCCCCCTGTCCTTCCCAAGGGACCCAGGGTAAAACCAGGAGGGACTCCCAGGCAGCACTGACCCACTGGGCCAGGAGGCTGCCCACCCCACACCTCTGCCGCCCACCCCGGGCTGGCTCCCTTGCCATCACACCACACTCTCTTCCAGCCGCTCAGCGCTGCCCCCCATGCCCCGGCACCCGGCCCCGAGCAGCCCCCCGTGCACAGAGTGGCTCCGTCGGGCCCAGGCTCCTCCGAGGCGCCTGGCGTACCCGTAGCACCCGCCCGTGTCTCCCAGGTCCAGGGAGCAGCTGCGCTGGGGGCGAGGCGGGGGGCTCCGTGGTGGGTGCATCTTGGGTGTGGGGCTGGGGCCCCCGTTGGTCTGGGATTGGACGTGGCTGAGCTTGAGGGGGAGGCGGCCATTCCCGGCCCCCCGGCCCCGAACCAGCAAGGCCACAGTGAAGACCAGTAAGGCAGCCACCAGCACCCCCCCGACAGCCACAGTCAGGGTCCCACCCAGCACGTGGGCCTGCAGGGCATGGCACAGGGGCATGGCTGGCAGCGTGGAAAAGTGGGCACAGCCCAGCAGCCTAGTGGCTGTGAGGTCGGAAGGCCCAGCGGCGGGTGACAGGGCCAGCAGACAGAGGTCATAGTCGGCACCCGGGACCAGGTGTTTCAGCAGGAAGTGGTGGCTGGAGGCTGGGACGATCCTGTGGGCAAGGGCAGGCAGTCAGAGTGCAGGCAAGGGGGCCCAGGCCCCAGCCCACCCCCACCCACCTCACCACGCGCCCCCAGGCCCCAGCTCTGAACTCCCCCTTCCCCAGGACCACACGGGCCTGTGTGTTCACTGAAGGCAGCAGAGAAAACAAGACAGGCGTGTGTGGCCCTGGAGCCGGTTGTCAGGGGCCGGAGAGGTGTGCACGTTGACACCCGGGCCCAGGGCTGGCCTCGAGGCGGTGGAGAATCACACGCCAGACGCACAAACACCACGCGTGTGCAGGCCAAGCCCACGAGCATAAATGCAGACGGCCGCCAATACCCGAGGCCTCCCCCTCCCCTCCCCCTGCAGCCCGCACTCGGCCCAGGCAGCTCAGAAGCTGAGGAGGGGTGTGTGGAAGCCCCGAGGAGGCAGAAGGAGCAGGAGAGGTAGCCAAGCCCGAGGGATGGGGCAGAGTTCAGAGGAGGGCGGCTGGGGTGGCGCTGGGGGCACGGACTGCGAAGCCTCTCCTCACCGGTACACGAGGGTGTCATCCTCGCTGCTGTTGTATTGGATTTGGAACATCCACACGGGGTCCGCCGGCCGCCCTGGCCCCCAGCTCACTAGCCCCGAGGTGGCGGTCACCTCCGTCACCTGCACGGCTGGCTCAGACTCCAGCGTCCCCTCGCCCTCGGCAGCAGTGCGGGCTGAGGCGGCGATGTCCGAGGGCCCCGGGCGGGCCCCCTCGGTACTGCCGTTCCCTCCGTGGGGTAAGGCCAGCACTCGTAGTTCTACCCGCGCTGTGGCCTCGCCAGCAGGGTTGGTGGCAATGCAGGTGTAGCCCCCCGCGTCCGCGGAACCCGTCACCCCGATCTCCAGGGTCCCGTTGGGAAAAGCCCGAGCTCGGGAGGAGTTGCCGACCAGCCGGTCGTCAGGGCCGACCCAGTGCATGGTGGGCGCAGGGTCGCCGAGGGCCCGGCACCGCAGTGTGGCCCGCTGGCCCTCCAGCACCCAGAGGCGCTGCGTGTGGCGGGCAATGAGGGGCGGCTCACAGGAGAACTCGCCCTCAGGCACTGCCCAGAAGTAGCGACCGGCCAGGCTGGGCGGGGAGGCGCAGGTCTCCAGGTCGTCCGGCCGGGCGAGCCGCCGCAGCCACAGCAGTTCGCAGTTGCAGTGCAGGGGGTTCCCACTGAAGCTCAGCACCAGCGGGGCAGGCGAGGCCTCGGCGTTGCGCCCCCGGGAGAAGAGCGGGTCGGGCGCCAGCGTGGCCAAGCGGTTGGAGGTGAGGTCGAGGCGGGAGAGCTGGCCGAGTTGGGCAAAGGCGCCCGGGGGCAATGCGTCGATGAGGTTGTGGTCCAGGTTGAGGGTGTGCAGGGCAGGCATGGCGCCGATGCCAGCCCAGGGCACCTGCCGCAGGTTGTTGTAGGACAGGTCCAGGTCCTCCAAGCTGTCCAGGAAGTCGTCGAAGGCCCCCGGCGCAATGCGGCCCAGCTGGTTGCCGCTGAGAATGAGGTGCTGCAGGTTGACGGGGCCCCGCAGGCTGCCAGTGCCCAGCTCCACCAGCCTGTTGCCATCCAGGTGCAGGGAGCGCAGGCTCTCCAGGTCCCCGAAGGCGCGGGCCCCGATGCGGGTGATGGCGTTGCGGGACAGCGTCAGGTCCACCAGCCCCGTCATGTTGCGGAAGTCTGGCGGCCCTAAGGCCTGGATGAAATTGTCAGCCAGCCGCAGCTCCACTGTGCGCCGGTCCACGTTGGGTGGCACGAACAGCAGGCCTCGGTGGGCACAGAGGGTGCTGAGCGACTCAGACAGGTTCTGGCAGACGCAGGGCAGTGGGCAGGCGGCCGCTCCACTGGCCAGCAGCAGCAGCAGGAGCGGCGGGGCCATGGTGAGCACCCTGTAGGGAAGGGTCACAGCCCAGGCACAGGTGGGTCTGGCACAGGTGCCCACTTGCCCCAAGACCCAGTCTCAGGGGCCAGCTTCGAGAGCCTGGCCTGGCGGTGGGGTCAGGGTCAGAGGCCCAAGGGGTCCCCCAAGGCTGAGAGAGGGCTGGAGCCTGCAGGGCCAGGGCCCCCAGAGTAAAGGTCACATTCCCCAAGCAGTTAGGGGGAGTCCGGGCTCTGGGTACAAGGTGAGGTTTGAGGCAGGAAGCGGAGGTTGCCATGAGAGCAGGGAGGGTCCCGGAACTTCCTTTCCCCGGTGTCCCCTGGAATCTCCGGCATCCCTTCGGCGCCATCCCCTCCCCCGCCTGCTAAGGTGCCCCTCCCCAACCCCTCCCGTGGCCCCTTGCCCCTCCCTGGCCAACCCCCAGTCTGTCCCCCGCGGCCCCCTCACCTGGTGTCCGCAGCTCAGGGGGCGCGGGCCGGCCTCCCCGTGGGCCCGGCCGGCCCCTGCCGACTCCAGGCGGCTCTCCCGCGGGGGTGAGGCCCGGGGCTGACCAGCCTCCCTCTGCACGCCTTCCGGCCCATGGCGCTCGGGCCCGCGGCCCCGGCTCACTCGGTTCCCGGCACCTTTTCCACGGCGCGGCGGCGGCGGCAGCAGCGGCAGTAGCGGCAGTAGCAGCAGTGACAGGCACGGGGGTGCGAGCCAACGAGCACGCGCACCGTGGACACGCACGTGGAGAACGGACGTGGAGGGGCTCGCGGGGATCCACCGGGGCCCAGGCCGGCTCCCGAGGTCACCCGGATACGCGGCCACTGCAGGGCCCACGGGTGGCTCCTGGTTACGCCCGAGGCCCGGGCCGGCTTGGACCCGCCGCGCAGCCCCCCGGCGCCGCCGCAGTGCACTCACCCTGGCACAGGCGCGCGCGCCCCCGGCCACCCTGGCGCCCCTGCATCCTGCACCGCACTGGCGCCTGCTGCCGCTGCGCGAACCGTCACTCTGCAGACAGCCAGACAAAGCGCCAGCCCGCGGGCCCCTTCACCATCTCCCAGAGACGAGTCTTCGTCACATGTCGCTGGGCACCCTCCCGAACACACCCACGCATGTCCACACACCCACACGTCCCCGCACCCACAGGCAGGGCCGGGTGCAAACCCGCACTGTTGCTGGGACCCTTGCATTCACAGACACACGCTGAAGGTCATAACCGTTCTGCGTTGCCAAGTCACGTGGAGGGTCCCCAACAGACACGGGCGTTGCGGGGGGAGGGGAGGGTTTGGGGCGTCGCCTCCCCCTCCCCCCAGGAAGGGCTCCCGCGGGGTGGGGCCGAGAGGGCTCGGCCTTGGGTCTGGCGCCGTGCTCCGCCCCCGCTGCCGGCCCCTCCCTCTTTCCCGGCCTCCCCGCCCTGCCTGGTGCGCTCTGCTCCAGAGCCAACCGGTCTCCGCCTCCGACCCAATTGGTGTGCGCGGCGCGGTTCCCAGCAGGCCGGCGGTGGCACGCAGTTTCAAGCTGTGCGTCAGTGGTCCTGGCTGTGCCGACAGCCCCTCCGTCCAGCTTCTGCCCCTACCGGGCCATTTCCCTGGAAGAGTGGCCCGGGACAAGCTCGGCTTAGACGGATCACCTGAGAAGGGGCTCCCGGGGTGTGTGTGTTAGTGGCGGGCGGGGTTGGGGGGCGTGAGTTCCCTGCTTTCTACCTCCGAGATCCGGGGCTTGGGTGGGAACGCTGAGGGCTGAGAACCAGGTCGGGCACTCTGGTCTTTCGTCGTGGCTGCCCAGATGGGAAACAAGGCAAGTCACCACCTCCCCCAAGTATTTCCTGGTCCTCAGGCTACTCAGATCCTTTCCCTTACCTCAGGGAAACAGACGGAACTCGAATCCTGCCTGGTACACCAGGTAACCTTGGACAAGTTTTTTAACCACTGAGACAATTTTCTTATCTATGCCAAAGAGTATTAATTTTATGTGCTTCATAGGGCTGAGAGGAGAAGAAATGAAGCAGCCTGTGAGGGGCTGAGCCACCTGGCCGCTGGAAGCCATTCTTACCGTTGCCACTCCCCCGGCCTCGGCTGTTGCATTTGTAAAATGAAGGCACTGGATCCTAGCCCAGGTCAACTCTTGCTCAGTGGCATTAGATAGCCCCTTGTTCCTCTTCTCCCCATCAAAAATGTTTTCATTCACTCTAAACGTACGTGCTTACTGGCATCCATTGTGTTCCACTCTGTGCAGGGAGTTGGGGTACATGAGGAACCAGATGGGCCTGGTTGCTATCCCCATGGAGTACAGATGGGATGACAGAGGCTCTGAAAATTACAAAGGGGGAGGGGTCTACAAAAGGGGCATGCAGGGTGGGACAGGGGAGGCCTCTTAGGATCCTTCCCACCCCTAGGTGGCTCTAGGTTCTTTAGATGGTTTAACTGGTTTCTTCATCTCAAATGCCATGCCTTGGCGCAGGTGAAATGTCCCCATCTCTTTAAGAGGAGCATTGACTAGTCTCGGGGGCAGACAGGCAGACTGGTCACACTAGACAGGCACGAGGCAATGTCGGCTGGGCCCCACTCTGCAGTGGCCGCCAGTGGGATGCTGGCTGGGGAGGCACCCTTCCCATTCCGGGCCTCCAGGTGATAGGAGCCCTGGGGGAACAGGTAGGATCTCACAGTAGCAGCAGGGCCCAGCAGCTCATGCTGGGCCTGGAGTCCCTACTGAAGGTGCCAACAGAGATCACGAATGGGTGACACACGGAGCTGCCTTCTCCGAAGTAACAGCCAGGCTGTAGCCGTATGGTCATAGGCACACATACACTAGAATCCCTTCCACTTGCAGTCATGGGGCATCTCTCACAGCGCTGGCTCCCAGGCCCCCATGTGGCCTCTAGGTTGGACTTTACTCTGCCCTAGCGTCATTCTGTCACCCAGCTGTTTAACGAGCAGACTTGGGGGCCCTTGTGCACAAAGCACGTGGGCACCGGTCCCTCAGACAGCACCCGTGCTCCCAGGCATGTGAGGGATACAGACAAGCAAAAGATGATGAGGCTGAGGGAGGAACTTTCCAACAGCTGATCCCATGGAGTCCTAGAAAGGGAGCATCTGGCTCCACTGTGAGGGTGGGGGATGAGGACAAAGGTGGTCTTCGAGTTCAGACTTCCAGGAAGAGCTTACCAGGCAGGTGTGGAGGTGTGAGAGCACAAGGCAAGATTGGTGTGGCTAGAGGTAGCCATGATGAGGAAGCCCGGCAGAGGGCATGGCCTGAGGACAGGGGTCACAGAGTCCTGTGGTAGTCGTCTGGCTTGACCAGTGGCACAGGAGTGGGGGGTGAGGGTGATTTTAGTGGAGGTTCTGGTAACTGGGTAGATGGTGAGACACCCAGCAGAAGGCAGAGGACTGGGTGAGAGAAGCTGATTTTGGACCTGATGAGCTTGTGTGAGGGACACACAAGGACAGATGCCCAGGAGGCATTTCCACTTTGGGTCTGGAGCTGGAGGCCCAGGACAAGGCCACCCAGAGAGAGAGTGCTGTGTGGGAAGAGGCCCAGTGACAGCCCTGAGAACTCCATCCTGCAGGGGTGGGAGGAGCCCCCAGTGGGGACCAGGGAGAAGGAGGGGAGCAAGATGTCTTGGAAGCCCAGGGAGAGAACATCCCGGTGGGAGCTGTTAGCAGGAGAAGGCTGGGAAGGTGCCCCCTTAACTGGAAGGAGGGGCCATAGGGAGACCATCAGGGCATGGCCATGTGCTGTGTGTGGTGGGGAGGGTGCTGGAGGCGGAAGCCTCTTTGAAGAGGTGCAGCTAGCAGGGCCAGAAGGGGGCTGCTTTATGCCGCACCGCTGTGGGGAAGGCCGAATCCATCTTTTAGGCTGCGGGGTGGGAGGAGGTGCTTATTTCCAGATCCCTGAGGAAGGAGGAGGTGGGGCTCAGCACATGCTCCATGGCAAGCAAGGAGGGCAGGACGGGCTCAGGCCCCTCACGGCTTAGGGGACTCTGCCAGAACGGGGGTGGGTCTGGTGAGGAGATGGGGGAACGCCACTCCGCAGGGAGGCTTCAGCCTCAGCTTGGTGCCCTGGGGAACTTGGGCAGCTGTGCTAGCCTAGGGTGGCGCTTTTGGCCTCTCCTGTCCCTGTCTGTGCTGCACAGTGATACCCTCCCACCCGCCTCTGTCCTGCAGACCAACATCCCCTTCCTGCAGAATGTGCTCAACAACCAGCAGTTCCTGGCAGGCACCGTGGACACCCAGTTCATCGATGAGAACCCGGAGCTATTCCAGCTGCGGCCTGCACAGAACCGGGCCCAGAAGCTGCTGCACTACCTTGGTCCGGCCCCGAGACTGCCCTTCTCTCCCCTCCCAGATGCCTTGCTTCTGGCTCCCTGCCCAGAGAGCTTCCTAGCAGCCCCTGCCTCTGTCCTCAGTCTGGTCCTGCACCTTCTTCCTTTGCTTCACCCTCCCACCCCGCCCACCTTCCTTGCTCCTGATCTTAGAGGCCCCCCTTCCCATCCATGTGGCCGTCACTAGGTCCCCACTGCCTGGACCCAGGAGGCCCTGGCTTTGGAGAGGACAGGGGCCAGCTGGAAGACCAGGGATCCTGGAGGAATCCCCCCATCCCCGAGCCCAGCAACTCTCTGCCCTCAACTCAGGCTCTGCCCAGCCTGCCCTGACCCACTGCCCACTCTCTCCCCAGGACACGTCATGGTGAACGGCCCAACCACCCCGATCCCCGTCAAGGCCAGCCCCAGCCCCACGGACCCTATTGTCCCTGTGGTGCCCATAGGTAGGTGAGATTCATTCTGCTACCTCATAGGGGTGAAAGAGGAGGCTGCCCCCTGCAGGATGGGTGCTAACGCCCCAGTCTGCCCTAGGCCTGCCCCCAGCTGGTTTCAGAGACATCCTGCTGCGGGAGGGTCCCGAGGGCTTTGCTCGAGCGGTGAGGAACCACCAGGGGCTGCTGCTGATGGACACAACCTTCAGGGACGCCCACCAGTCACTGCTGGCCACGCGTGTGCGAACCCACGATCTCAAAAAGATCTCCCCCTATGTTGCCCACAACTTCAGCAAACTCTTCAGCATAGAGAACTGGGGAGGTAGGCTGGAGGAGGGATGGGATGGGATGTGGGACAGTGCATGGCAGGAATGTGGTATCCACAGTACAGGCAGGCCACTCGGGCTCTCCAGGAATAGCTAGAGATGTTAACACTGAGGGAACGAGTGAGAACGGAACAAGGCACGACATTCATGTGTTTAGCAAATAGTGACTGGTGCCCGTTCTAGCCAGTCCTGGTGCTGGGCATGAGATCGCAGAGCTGAGACCCAGGCAGCGCAGGGTCAGGGAGGAGATGCCTGCCTGTTAATTATAGCACAGTGAGTATGGGGTGAGGGCTGTGAAAGCGGATGCAGAGGACACAGTAAACCTGAGCTGTCCCAAGAGATCAGCAAAGGAAAAAGTCTGCAGGAATTGTGGCTGGGACGCGAGGGATGCTGAAGATGAGCAGGGCCTGGTGGTAGGGCCAGAGGCTCAGGCTGCAGAGCTGCAGGGCGTGGTGGGGTCCCCAGGACGTTTCGGGGTTGACCTGGGCTTCTTGGTCCCTGTGCAGGAGCCACATTTGATGTTGCGATGCGCTTCCTGTACGAGTGCCCTTGGCGGCGGCTGCAGGAGCTCCGGGAGCTCGTCCCTAATATCCCGTTCCAGATGCTGCTGCGGGGGGCCAATGCCGTGGGCTACACCAACTACCCCGACAATGTGGTTTTCAAGTGAGCCTGGGGTGGGGTGGGCAGACACTGCACGATGTGGCCCAGCAGGTGCCAGGCCACAATGCAATGGCCTGCACTCCCCACAGCGGGCTTGAAACCAAGTCTCTCGGTAGCTGTACCCAGCAAGGGCTGCAAGTTACAGTCAGAGAACTGGGAGGGCTTCCAGTGGAGGCCCCAGGAGGGCAGGTGACTTGTCCCAGGCCACGTGGTATAGAGCTGGGGCTGAAACCCAGGCCTCACTGTCTCCCTCAGCCTGCCATTCCTTTGCAAAGCAGAATCCCCAGCAGACTCTTCGGACTTGGGCAGACTGAGCTGCACTGCATGTGACTAGCACAGGACAGCTCCGGTCCTTGCCAGATGCTGCTGGGGCGACCCTGCCCAGCCCAGGCTGCCCTGGAGAGGCCTTGTCCACACTATGGACATACTGTGGTGCCCCCTGGCTCTGTGGGTGCCACGCCCCCTGCCAGACCCGACCCTCAGATATTATTCCCCAGGGGCTGCAAGTGGGCCAGGAGGCAGAAAAGGATGTGCTGCAGGGAGTGGGATGGCGCTAACCCCTGAGCTCTCCTACCCACTCAGGTTCTGTGAGGTAGCCAAGGAGAATGGCATGGACGTCTTCCGGGTCTTTGACTCCCTCAACTACCTGCCCAACCTGCTGCTGGGCATGGAGGCGGCGGGCAGTGCCGGTGGTGTGGTGGAGGCCGCGATCTCCTACACGGGTGACGTGGCCGACCCCAGCCGAACCAAATACTCCCTGCAGTACTACATGGGCTTGGCTGAAGAGCTGGTGCGAGCTGGCACCCACATCCTGTGCATCAAGGTGCCGGGGCCCAGCCCACCCCCCGGAGTCTCCCCACCATGTCCCTCATCCCCCCATGCCACGCCCCCTCCTCACCGTCTTTCTTTCTCCTCCCCTCTTCTCTTAGGACATGGCAGGGCTGCTGAAGCCAACGGCCTGCACCATGCTGGTCACCTCCCTCCGAGACCGCTTCCCTGACCTCCCATTGCACATCCACACCCACGACACGTCAGGGGCGGGCGTGGCAGCCATGCTGGCCTGTGCCCACGCTGGCGCTGATGTGGTAGACGTGGCAGCTGACTCCATGTCTGGAATGACTTCACAGCCCAGCATGGGGGCCCTGGTGGCCTGTACCCGAGGGACTCCCCTGGACACAGGTAGGAACAGCCGCAGCCCAAGGCCATTCCCCTCTCAGAGCTGCAGCCCTCACCAGTCCCAGCAGAGTTGGGCATATCCTAGAATCCAGATGCTCCGGCCTGGCTTGGTCTTGCCTTCCATCAGCCACGTCTACGATGTGGCCTGACCTGGCCCTGGGGTCCTGGGAGGAGCATCTGGAAGCTCAGCACATTTTCAAGCCCTCTCCGCCTCTGGCCTCCCTGCAGGGGTGCCCCTGGACCGTGTGTTTGACTACAGTGAGTACTGGGAGGGGGCCCGGGGACTGTATGCGGCCTTTGACTGCACGGCCACCATGAAGTCTGGCAACTCTGATGTGTATGAGAATGAGATCCCAGGGGGCCAGTACACCAACCTGCACTTCCAAGCATATAGCATGGGGCTCGGCTCCAAGTTCAAGGAGGTCAAGAAGGCCTATGTGGAGGCCAACCAGATGCTGGGCGACCTCATCAAGGTGAGCCAGGCCCAGTGCTCTTACCCCTGCCTCTGGGCCTCTATACAGTGCCTGGCACCCTAACCCAGGGGTCCCCTCTCCTCAGGTAACCCCCTCCTCCAAGATCGTGGGGGACCTGGCCCAGTTTATGGTGCAGAATGGGCTGAGCCGGGCAGAGGCCGAAGCTCAGGCAGAAGAGCTGTCCTTCCCCCGCTCAGTGGTGGAGTTCCTGCAAGGGTACATTGGCATCCCCCACGGGGGGTTCCCTGAACCCCTTCGCTCCAAGGTAAGGAAGGCCCAGCACAACATGGTGGGGCGGAGGGGAGTCCAGGAATCAGGCCTGACCCTCTGCTTTGCACCCCAGGTGCTAAAGGACCTGCCAAGGGTGGAGGGACGGCCTGGAGCCTCCCTCCCTCCCCTGGATCTGCAGGCACTGGAGAAGGAGCTGATGGAACGGCATGGGGAGGAGGTGACCCCGGAGGATGTACTCTCAGCGGCCATGTACCCCGACGTCTTTGCCCACTTCAAGGACTTCACTGCCACCTTTGGCCCCCTGGACAGCCTCAACACCCGCCTCTTCCTGCAGGGACCCAAAATTGCAGAGGAGTTTGAGGTCAGTGGCTCTGGCACCCATCTGCACTCCACCCCAGCACTCCTGCTATCCCTAAGGACCCCAGCACATCTAGAGTGCCAGGCTTTGGCTTGGCCATCACTGGGCCTCGTGAGCTATGGGTTCACAAAGTGCCCTTAAGAGACCAGGGAGCTAGGCCTTTACAAGGGAGGGGCTGAGACCCAGGGAGGGGGTACTTGCCTGGGATTGGGTCAGGGGGCTGCCCTCCCCGCACCTGCCCCCATCCCAGCTCTGAGCCTCCACACCCTCCCTGCAGGTGGAGCTGGAGCGAGGCAAGACGCTGCACATCAAAGCCCTGGCCATAAGTGACCTGAACCGGGCCGGCCAGAGGCAGGTCTTCTTCGAGCTCAATGGACAGCTGCGATCCATTCTGGTCAAGGATGCTCAGGCCATGAAGGTACAGCGCCCCCCCCCCCCCCCCCGCAACAGGGCCAGCCAGGTGGTGGGGATGGGCAGGGCCTGGTGTCTCACGTCCTCTCCCCTGTCTGCAGGAGATGCACTTCCACCCCAAGGCCCTGAAGGATGTGAAGGGCCAGATTGGGGCACCCATGCCTGGGAAGGTGATAGACATCAAGGTGGCAGCAGGGGACAAGGTGACCAAGGGCCAGCCTCTGTGTGTGCTCAGTGCCATGAAGATGGAGACTGTAGTGACTTCGCCCGTGGAGGGCACTGTCCGCAAGGTCCACGTGACTACAGACATGACACTGGAGGGTGATGACCTCATCCTGGAGATTGAGTGATCTTGCCCCGGACTGGCAGCCTGGCCATCCCCACCCCAAGCCTTCAAGGTGCTGCGCTGCCAGGGCAGGCCCAGGCCAGCCAGTGCCTGAGGGCAGGAAGGCCGGGCCCTGGAGCTCCTGTCCTCAGTTGTTTGTGGCAGGAGAGACACTGCCTGTGGTGGCCCATGCCTTTCCTCCTGCCCTCTGTCCTTTCCCTGCCAGTGGACAGTCGCTCACATATTCATCCCTTGCCAAATAAGGATCCCCCCCTTGCTGGAGACTACAGGTGGGGGTGCAGGCAGGCCTGGGACCTAGGGAAGCAGACTTAGGGGCCCTGCCTCCTGCAGGGGAAACCTAAGTCCCAGGTCTGAGAACTTCGCTCAATAAAACTGGCTTTCCCCTTCCCTCCATTCTGGGTCCTGTGCAGCCCACCCCACCCTAGTGCCACACGGCAGAGGGGCAGGGCTGCCTCTTGGACTCCCCCATGGGTAGGGGGGCAATCAGTTGTATCTTCCTCCTAGGAGGGTAGGTGAGGATGACAACAGTGGCCCTGGTTTTACGTCGCTACTAAGTGCCTATTGTATACGCACCCCAAATAGGATTAGCTAGTTGTCACTGAGAGCTTGGGTTGGGGAAGGGGTTGTTCCAAGCACTTAACACCTATTAACTCAACACCTATTAACACTTTCACCCACTTTATAGACACAGAAATGGAGTCATAGGCAGGTTAAATAACTTGTCCAGGACCCGACAGCTAGTTAAGAGGCGGAGAGAGTTCAAACCCAGGCTGCTGGTGGACTTGCTTCTCAACTACACTGCTTTATTTTCTAAGCTGGGACCAACCCACCATCCTATCCAGAACTAGATGCAAACAGACACCACTTTCCAGAGGCAGACGAGACCCTTGGGTGTGGGCACCTCTGGGTGTGGATTTTGGTGGGAGGTTAGAAGCACTGGACTGAGTCCCAGGATCAGATCCTGCCTGACCCCCTGACCCCCAAATCAGCCCTCGGGAGAATCCCAATTCTTCCCTGCAGTTCTCTCACCTGTGGGGTGGGACAGCAACCCCGCCCGTGTCACTGCACTGCTGCCCACCGCACAGGGGAGGTAAGGATGGTGAGTAAAGAGAAAGGCAGGGGGGGGCCTGGGCAGTTCCTGAGCAGGAGCGTAAGGAAGAGGAGGGACAGAGCCCAGATCCCCTGACCCTCAGGGGACCAGGCAGGAAGTACATCCCAGCACCCTGCCAGCCTAGTACTCTCAGGGTACTACACCTAACCTTTGGTGTGGTCCTGGGCCGCCTCCTCTCTCGACTCCCAGATCCCAAATGTACCCTCTAAAACCAGCCTGTACTCAATTCCTTGGCTTCCCTGACAGCTGCTACACAGGCTGGGGGAGAGGAAAGCTCTCCAGGGAGGTAGGTATGTGACTGTCACGATGCCCTTTTAGATCCAGTTATAGTTTAGCCACAGCCAACCTGCGGGAGCTGTGGGGAGTGACTGCATAGCGGTTTCCTTTCCTTCGACCACCAGCCTCAGGGAAGGGGACTTGGGACAACCTCCTTGAGTCTGGAATGGGACCTAAAGGGATAACATTAAGAATGTTTAAAAAAAAGCCGGGGGGTGGTGGTGTCCTAGGGGCAGCGGAATGAGACTATAAGAACCATTCCAAAAACACGAGGAAGAGCAGGTAAAATACTACCAAGTTCTAGAAAGAACCCTGAGTTACAGTGTTGCTTGGCAGGGTTGCTTATGCTTGCTGGACCTTTGTTCTGGGTTCCTCCACAGACCAAACGACTGGCACGGTGGCAGAGGTCTGAGGTGGAGAGAGCCAAAAAAGCCTCCCCGGTGACTGAACTTCCAGTTTACACTTATTTCCTCTTGTGTAATGTGAGGCTGGTAGACTTCGGGGAGGTCCTGGTGGAAGGCCCATAGTGGACTCCCCCACCCTCTCAGAGGCTGGAGGCTCCGTCACTGGGGTCAAGGCCCTGGGTTCTACTCTGATCCTGGTAGATAGGCACAGGTCCCAGGATGAGCTGGGCCCACACCTGGTACCTAGTCCCAGGCCCACCTGTGCTAGGACTTGGGGCCTTGCTCAGGAAGGAGAAAGCTGCAGACCCAGGGCAACCACAGGCTCCCATCCTGTCTGGTACTTCAGGGAACTATGCCTACCAGGCTTACCTGCCTAGAGGTTAGTGTTCAAGGTAGCCAGGACCAGGTGGGGGGCATATACCCAAGACTCCAAAGAGACTAATTCCCAAAGGTCCAAGGCCATGTTACCCAAGTTAAATCTCTTTAATATCCCAATACAAAGTCCTGATGCAAAAAGACAATGAGAAAACCCTGGGAAGGTGGGGGGAGGGTTTTTGTAAATTCCACCCCCGAGCAGCTTTTCAGAGGCAGGGGGGACAGAGCAGCTCAGAGAAGCAACAGTCCAAAGTGAGGAAGGGAGTGCACGGCTCCTGGGACCCGCCCCTTGTCCCCTCACTCCTGGCTGCTCCTCAACCCCCTTTCAGGAGGGGCCACATCCTTTGGATATCTACTCCTTTCTCTTGGTCCCTGGGATTCAACTAGCCCTGGCTTCAATCCCCTACAAAAATTCCTGAGTTCTCGGGGACCCCAGCCAGCTCCCCCCCTGCAGTACCCCTTGATGGGGTGGGGCTGGGAAGCCCATGAGAGTTCATAGGAGTGTATACAGGAGCGTGGGTCAGGAACACAGGGGAGCCTCTGAGTCCCCTGCCCGCTCCAAAAGCACACAAAGGGGAAGGCTGCCGTAGAGCTTAGGGTCCGTGAGGGGCTGGAGCAGAAGCAGGAAGAATCCCACGCCCAGGGCATAGCCTGCCAGCAGGAGCCGCCTCTGCGGATGCTCCAGGGCCGCACATACGGCAGGAAAGCCCATGTAATTGCAGAAGGAGTGGCAGAGAACCGGCCCAATCAGGTGTCCTGGGGAGGGGAGACAGAGTAGCTCATGGAGCAGCCCCACCACCTCCCCGGGCCCTTCCAGGGCTAAGACCCTTCATCCCCTGAAACAGGAGATCACTGCCCCACCCATCCACCCACACACCACAGCCTGTGCTTCCTGCCAGCTCTCAAACCACAGCAGGCCAAGGGCCCAGGCTCAGCCTGTCTCAAGGACTGCGGTAGAAGAAACTTGTCGCTCCTAGAACAGACACAGATTCCCATTCTCCCACCCACTCCTGTGGGCCCTTGAGCCCCAGGGGACCCGAGAGACTGAGGACCAACCTGTGCGAATGAAGAGGAAAGCAGTGTAGGCACCGAAGACAGCTGTGTAGGAGAACTGGAACGCTGGAGACGGGGAGGCCTCGAGTGACCACACCTGCATGCCCTTCCTGCCCCAGCACTGCACACCCATCAGCCAGAGACAACCCCTTCCCCTGGGGGCAGTGGCTGCCTGCCCCAGTACCTAGGCTGTTCTCTACACCCCAACTCCCATGGTCAGCGGCCCCTCCAATACTGTAGCCCTCTGTTCCCCATTCTTCCTCCAGAGTGACTTATCAGGGACACCCTCACACACCCAACCCAGGACTGCCCCAGGCAAGCTCTCTAGGACTCACCTGCAGACAAGAAGATGCTCCCCACACTGCTCTGGCGGAAACGAAGCTGCTCAAAAATGTGGTGAAAATGGGCTGAGGAAGATGAGAACCACATCACATTCCTCCCAGCCTGCCCCATAGGCCCTGCCCTTGCCCCAAACCCCATTCTTGGTTCCCATGCCAGGAACATTTCAGCAGGACTAGGCTGGACAAACTCACCAACTCCAAAGAAGAGTGGGCAGGTGAACACAGCAGGGCCCAGGCCTGTGCACGGTGCTAACATGGGCAGCATGCAGGCCCGGAACACCAGCTCCTCTGTCAGGGGGGCGATCACTTGGTTCCGCAGCCAGCGCATGTCCGTGAGGCAGCGGGCCCAGGAGCGAGGGGCTAGGGAGGGGATTCAGGGCAAGCAATGAGCGACTAGCTATTGCACAAAATGACCCTAGAGGCCCCAAGGGCCCCTCTGCCACAACCTCCCCCTGGCCAAACTCAGCTTAGGCATAAATACTTGTGAGAACAGGAAAGGGTCAAATTTTCTTATCGGACCTAGTATAAAACAGCGTCTCAAGGGGACCGAAAGGGAAGGCATTAGTAGCTGAGGCAAGGTGTCCTGACTGTAAACTCTGGAAACATCAAAACTTGCCCAAAACCAGCTCTAGTTTGGGAAACCAAAGGTTAAGGGAAGTAACGGACAATGCTTTCCTGTCCACAACAAGTACTACCTGGGGTCCCTACAGGCCTCACTGGACATCAGGAACTAACTCTTTGAGACCACCGGATATGTGCTCCCACTTTACTGATGAGGAAACAGAACATCTCATGTTTCATGTCCAGGACCCACCATAAGCGCACTGATCCCCTTACCTCATTGTCCTGGACTGCCTGTACCTACTTTTTTCCTTGGCCCTGAGGACTCACCTAGGACAACCTTCAACCTATCTGCCAGGTCACAGGGGCAATCCATAGAGAGCTGCATCAGTGGGCCCAGGAAAAGGATCTGGGGGCAGAAAAACAGGAGCGATCAAAGAAAAGTTTCAAACCATAATCCACTGCCCTTGCCCAGACATGGCTTCATGAGACTTCAAGCTTCCATAGATGCATACCCGAGGGCCCTGAGCCATCTCACAATTCTTGTCTCCCATCAGTCAAAAGCTGGATACAATCAAGATTAGAAAAAAAGGCCACGGAAAGAAGCGTCACGCTAATAACAAAGAGCAGAGAAGGAAAAATAAAGCAAGAGCACTCACCATGGTCAGCAGCAGGGGCAGCAGCGCTGCTGGAAAAATGCCCTCCAGCCTGAATCCCATCAGGGTGAGCAGGGATGTGCCTGGCTGAGCCACAGGAAAGGGGGCATCAGTCTTGCTTCCTCCCCCAGTGAGCCCTGAGACCTCTCGCCCGCTACCCTCTGCCCCGCCTCCTTCGCACCTGGATGCCTGTAAGTTCCCTCCAGAGTAGCACGCAGAGGGGCGAGAGACTTGACACTACCAGGACACTGGTGAAGCGCCGCTTGATTACGGCAGGATGGTCCCTATGAAGGAGGCAGTAAATTCAAGGGGCCCACAACCACCTCCTGACAGCGCGGCCCCGCCCTCTGTTCGCCTAAGCTCCGCCCATAGCCCCGCCTCGTGGAGGCGCGGGTTCTGGCTGCGCGCGCGCGCGCCCGCGCGCGCGCAGCCCCCGCACCTGGGCAGCTCGCTCTTCCAGACGTAGAGGCTGCCCACATAGGAGCAGGCGAGGCTGAGACAAGAGAACACGGACACCCAGCAGCACAAACCGGGGCCTGGACCGCCCAGAGCCGCCGACTCGGGCTGCCGCTCCGGCCGCGACACCGACAGCAGGCGAAGCCCGTCCCCGGCCAGCGCCGCCATCGCGCCCGGACCCGCGGCGCGCCCCAGTGACGCGGTCCCGCCGCTGCCAGGCCCGCTCCGGCCGGAAGCGTGGCGACGTCACCCGGCGGCGCGGGCTCCAGCCCCGCCCCCGACTCCTCCTCGACACTGAAGCAGAAACTGCGCGCGCAGAGTAGGTTTATTGAACTACAGACAACATGCGGGCCCGGCAGCGGCGGGGGCAGACGTGGAGGCGGCGGGAGGGGGCCCGGTTCAGGACGCAGAGCCGGGACTCAGCCACTCGGACAGATTGGAGATTTCCTGCAGCCACAGCGCGTCCTGCGGGAGGAAAGGGGGCCCGGGGTGAGGACCCCTCGGCAGCGGCCGGGTCCCCGCCCTCCCGCCGCTCCCTCCCCTGCGCGGCCTTAGCCCGGTTACCTCCAGGCCGCTCCTGGGGCCCGTCCTGTTTCTGCTAGGGGTCAGGGGAGCCGCGGTGGGTTCCGCGCGGCCCAAGGCGGCCTCTGACTGGTTCAGGGCCCGAGGGGAGCGGAAAGCCCGCGTCTCCTCCACTCCTTGGCAGAGGCTGCCTCTTTTGAGACTCTTGTTTTCTACTTGCCCGCTGGTCCCTAGGAGAAAACAAGCCCGCTCATCTTACTCCCATGTCCTGTGCTAGGACGACCCTTGGGGGAAACCTGGGAGAAAGGGAGGAGCTGGAGTCCGGCTCTCTTAGCCCTCCCACCTCAGGACCCTTTCACCTTAGTCCTGCCCGGATCAAAACCCGCAGCTCCGGGTCTTCAGGGTCAGGCTGAGGCTGCACAATAGCTTCGGGGTCTCTGTAGCCACTGAGCTGGGCCTGGGAAGAGGCATCTGGGCTTGCGCCCACTTGGTCACTTCACACAGATTCCTCGTGGAGTCTGCACCATCCAGCTCCTCCCTCCCTGCCAAACTGTGATTCCCCTGCCAGAAAGCCGGCCTCACCTCTCTCCCCCTTTGTTCGGCACGCTGCTTAGGCAGTGCAAACTTAAAGTAAGTTTGGATCTACAGGTTCTTCCTGAGCACGTCCTAGGAATGTAGATCAATGAGCTGTTCCCTGGGTGAAGCTCACAGATGGTAGGAACGATGCAGAAGTGTGTACAAAGCCCAGGGGTAAAACAAAGAAGCTGTTAACCATCTCTGTAAGTGAAAAATGGTTTCCTTGAGGAAATGTCTGAGATGGGTTTTGAAGGATGAAGAGTAATACACCAGACTGACAAGGCAGAGGAAAGGATTAACAGGCTGAAAGGGTTAAGCAAACACCCAAAGGCATTAAACAGTATCCCACACAAAATGCAAAGTGGCGGGGGGGGGGGGGGGGGGGGGGGGGGGGGGCGGTCCAAAGAGATGAATCTGAATGGGTTAGTGGGAATCAGAGAAGGCTAAGAAATGAATTTTTATCTGTAGGAAATAGGAAGGCCGTGAAGAGTTTTTAAACACTGGAGATATATTGTTAATTTTGTATTTCAGAAAAATCATCATTCGTCAAAGGTGTGGCTTAGAGTCAGCTTAGAGAAGGGAAGACCTCAAGAGCCCAGAAGAAGTGAAGGCAGCGGGGATGGAGGAGTCAGAAGTATTCATAAGGCCAAATTGACAAGCCTTGGTAGTAGACTGGATATGAAACATTAGAATGGGGGGCATCTCAAACGAATCTCAGGTTTCAGATGTGAAAAACTGGATAGGTTGTGCTAGTAGTCATGACAGAGACTGAAGAAAGAAGAGCTGATTTTGGGTGTGTGTGCAGAGGGCAAGATATCAAGAGAAAGGAAATTGAGGTACCAGTGGGACCGCCATATGTAGCAGCCTACTGAGCAGATATATCTCCCACCTAACACTCAGGAGAGACCTGGAATGGTCATACCAGCTGAGGAGTCTTCTGCCCAGAGGCAGGGGTCAATGCCTGGGATGGAAGAGAGCAGCCAGGGAGGGACTGCAGTATGAGCACTATTTGGGGGTGGCCAGAGGAAGCTAGTCGAAGAGAGAAGAGATGGGGAGAACCTGGTGAGTCATAGTCTCCCAGTGCCAAGCTCTGCAAATAATCCAGGTGTGATAAAGATAAATGCACAGTCATCAATTTGGTAATTAAGAGGCCTTCCCAAACAAGAGACTGCAGTTCAGAGGCCACAGGGAAAGCAAGTGCCCTGGGTTAGGGAGAGAATGAAAGAAAGAGAGGGAAACAGTGTAGCTTGCTTTTTTGAGAACCTTGATTGAGATGTGATGGAGAGAGATGATAGGTGGGAGAAGTTCAAGATCATGGGAGATATCCTTTTGAAGGTGAACCTCCTGAGGGAAAGGAACTCAGAAAAGAAGTTGAAGGTGCAGAGATGATAACATGCTACCATGAAAGCAGTAAGGATAATGCCACCCCTTAGCCTGGAGGGGGTGAGTCCCTATGCTGATAAGGTTCTGGCAGTGGAGGGAGTACAAACTGGGTGAGTTTACTGAAAAAAGAGATTAGTAAGTGAAGTAGGAGGCTAAATCAGGAGGACGAGGCTTGGTAGTTTTTTAAAAGAATGGAGTGGCGGGCTTCCCTGGTGGTGCAGTGGTTGAGAGTCCGCCTGCCGATGCAGGGGACACGGGTTCGTGCCCCGGTCCGGGAGGATCCCACATGCCATTGAGCGGCTGGGCCCATGAGCCATGGCCGCTGAGCCTGCGCGTCCGGAGCCTGTGCTCCGCAGCGGGAGAGGCCACAATGGTGAGAGGCCCTCGTACCGCAAAAAAAAAAAAAAAAAAAGGATGGAGTGGCCACTGAGGAGAAGGCCAGGAAGACAATGGAAAGAACTGACAAACTGAAGGCTCCTCAGAGAATGGACCACAGGTGTACAGTGGCATCACACACTTAGTGATTTTCTTCAGTGTAGCTGCCCATGTGGAACATAGGACTGACGGCAACTAGATTTGCAGCTCTGTAAGGCAGAGCAGCTCAAACACTCTTCTAGGGGGCGGTCCACCAGATCATAAACACCTAGATTTTAAGGCTTATGTTGCATTTTAGAGAAAGCATGAGCTTTAGAGGCAGCAGGAGTTCAGATCCTCCTCCTGCTAAGTGCTCTATCCTATCTCTGAACCTGGGTTGTCTCTTGTGAGAGGGGGCCAATGCTACCCACCCCAAAGGGTCACTGTGAGAGTGGTCACTGGAAGAGCCTAGCATCTCCCTGGGTCCACAGAAGGTGCTGAATTAAATGTTAATTTTTTTCTTCTAAGGAAAGTACTTATTCTTTTGTCTTTTCACTACATAAATACTGAATCGTAGGTGGTGAATACTGAATTGTGCTATATGATACACTTCCATTCTTCTAAATCTCCAAATCTAAATTATAGATTCTTGGCTTTGTACCAGCCTTTGCTGCAGGGTTCTTTCCGGGAGGAACAGCCCCCACAACATTTAAAATACAGTTTAATTGACAGAATGATTCAGAAACACATCTTAGGCCTAAGCACAGACACCATGCAGTATGTTGTAGCTGTTACCCTGGAGAGAGGAATTTTACCAACAAAGCACGGTGCTGACGGTGCTGAAAGCAGTCCCCAGATTCCCTCAAGCCCAGGCATTGTTTGGTCCGACAGTGCATCCCCACCAGCCTGGCTCTGTTAGAGATAGACCAGAGCCAGACTGCCTGGGTTTGAATTCTGGCTCTGTCATTTACTAGCTGTGTGACCTCAGGTAAGTTTATTGACATCTCTGGGCCTCTGTTTCCTCATCTGTAGAATGAGGATAATAATAGTACCATAGTACTGTTTTGAGAATTAAGAGCGTTAATATACTTTCAAATCTCGGACTAGTGCCTGGCACCTGCACCATACCAGTTCAAGCACCAGTGGCTATGATTATTTTCAGACATACACATCTGCTACTGCAGGCCCTGAAGGCTGTTTAAGTGTTGGAGGGAGGGGAAAAGACAATATAATCACCGTCACATTACACACACTGACACCTCCCCATACGTTTATCAAGGTTGAGGTGGTGTCTGCATCCAGGAGCAGACTCCGGAGCCCCAAACACAGTAGTAACCAGAACTAAGGACGGCCACAGTAGCAACACTATAATGATGAAAACATGAAGGAACCAACTGAATTCAGGGCCCTGCCCCATCATGTGCAGCTATCTAACTGCACAAACTGTGAGAAATTTCTAGTCCTATCGTAGCAGCTTTCGGAAGGGAATGCCTCCTGCTGCCCCAGAATACCCAGAGTGGTGGTGGGAGCCACGACCAAACCCCAGAACATTGCTGTGGTGTAAGGTGCTATCTGAAGGTTTGAAGTCACATCTTTGACTTCCCAGCTTTGATCCAGGGCTCACCTGAAAAGCTGAAACCTTACCTGCAAGGAGCTCCAGGCTGCTGTTCTCATGTGCATCCTCTGTGCTCTGCTCTGCATTATTTTTCTCTGGGAGCAGCTGCTTAAAAAATTAGAAGTCCTAAGTGAGTTTTGCAGAAGCATGAACAAGCCCCAGTGAGATCACGTGCCTGGTGGCTTTGTTGACCTCACAGGGCTTTCTTTCCTCCTTCACCTGGAACCCCCTATTACTTCCTCCTGGCTCATGTGAACCCCCTGCCCAGCCCCCAACTTTTAAGACTTCCTTCTTCTTTTGGAGGCTTTGCAGTTCACTCCAGCCATTCCGGGCATTTCCTAGCTTTTCTGAACTCTGGTCACTCATGTACTGTCTGCTCCATTCCTTGGGCTCTTTTAAGTATGCATTGCATGCCCCTTTTCATCAATTTATGTATTTATGTCCATTTTCTACATCTTAAATTCCTTGTAAGGTTCATCATGCCTGTATCTCTTTTACAGCTAGCACAGTGCCTTGCACACGGTAAGTGCTCAACAAATGACTGACTGAGGTCAAACATGAGAAGCCACAGGTCACATTTTGTAGTCTTGTGTAGCTTTCAAAGCCCTGCTATTTGGTTCAATTTGGACAGAGAAACAAAGGTCAGAACCCAATCCTCCCAGCTCCTTGTTTTTCAATACAAGTATATAAAAATAGATATCCTCTTCATCAAAATTAAAAACTTTTGTGCTTCAAGGGACACTTGAAAGTGAAAAGTCAACCCACAAGAATGGGAGAAAATATTTGGAAATCATATCTGATAAGGGACTTGTATCCAGAATAAAGAACTCATAGTTCAACTTTAAAATAACAACCCAATAAAAAAATGGGTTTGACAAAGAATTTGAATAGACATTTCTCCAAAGAAGAGATATAAATGGCCAATAAGCACATGAAAAGATGCTCAACATCATTATTCATTAGGGATATGCAAATCAAAGCCACTATGAGATACCACTTTATACCCACTGGGATGGTAGTAATAATAATAGATAATAACAACTGTGGATGAGGATATGGAAAAATTGGAACCATTACACAGTGCTGGTGGGAAAGTAGAATAATGCAGCCAGTTTGGGAAACAGTTTGAGTTACCATATGACCCAGCAATTCTGCCCCTAGCTATACACCAAAGAGAATGACAAACATATGTCCACACACACAAAAATGTTTACATCAGCATTATTCATAATAGCCAAAAAGTGGAAATAACATGTCTATCAACTGATGGATGGATTAAAAAATGTGGTGTATATCCATACAATGGACTATTACTCAACCATAAAAAGGAATGTACTGTTACCTGTTACAACATGGATGAACCTTGAAAGCATTATGCTAAGTGAAAGAAGCCAGACACAAAAATCCACTTATTGTATGATTCCATTTATATGAAATATCCAGTATAGGCAAATCCACTGAGGAAAAGTAAATTAGTGGTTGCCAGGGGACAGGAGATAGGAGAATTGGGACTGACTGCAAATTAGGTACAAGGTTTTTTTCTTTGGCGTGATGGAGATGTTCTGGAATTTACTGGTGATGGCTGCAAACCACAGTGAATATACTTAAAACCACTGAATTGTAAATTTACAGTGGTAAATTTTATGGTATGTGAATTATAACAATAAAAAAATGTATTCTATCATATGTTGTTTAACAAGACAAGTTTCAGTTTCTAAGTAATTATATTCTAAGACACATAGAAGAGGTAAAGATGGCCCTAAAGGTGTGAAAAAAGAAACAGTATTAGGAAAATTTCCAAACATCTTTTTTTTTCTTTAAGGAAAAAGCTTATTCTTTTACTTCACTCCAACCTAGAAGTCTCGTGTAATAGACAAACCTTTACCCAAGGAAATACCTACATTCAGATATAAATCTCTGAGTCCTAGGAGAGCCTTCCATTCTCATCCGGTCCCCCAGATGAGAGAGCCCTATCCTCAGGATAGACCTCCTTGAGTTTAACACTCTATGAGACATTTCATTCTGGTCTACCACCTGCGAAACAACACCTTTCCTTAGGAAGCTGCCTCCATGCTACTGCTCCTGCTTACTCTGGGTTTAAGTTTTTAGTCCCTACACTCAAATGTGACAGTAAGTCCAGGATTACTATCTTGTCTTCATGGCCCACTGTCCTCTGTTCCAACATCAAGGCTTAATATCTCCACTCTTGGCACGACCTTTCCATGAATATATTCTATAAAACCCTAAATATTCTCTCATTTCTTTCATTTCTCCATATACTATATAATAGCCATAGATGGTTTTATTCAATGTTACTCAAGAGGTCAGCTATTCTACTTTACCTGTTTAGAAATGGAAACTGAGGGATTGGTGCAGAGGTAAAAGAATTGGACCTATCATTAATCTTGTAGTTTTTAGCTATAGCCACTGGGTGCCAGTCGTGTGCCACTAACAAGTTACTAATCACTAAATGGCCATTATCCGAGGGAAACGGTAATGATCTTGAGTAGGGAAGTATGGGTTTGGTCACTCATCTTCCCTGGGCTTGTGATCGAGTCCTATATGGCAAAAATGTTACTAGGCTTCGGATCCAGGAGACCTCATTATAAATCCTAGCCTTGCCATTTACTGACTGCGTGATTCTGGGTAAATTAGAAAAGTAGTTCTCTAACCAGTTTCTTCATCTATAAAATGGAACTCTACAACCAACCTCAGGATTTTTGTAGAGATTAAAGTGGAAATCTTGGCACAGATTAGGGATTCAATAAATGTTCCTTCCTTCCAAGCCCTATGACTACTGCATAAGACTAGCCAGCCACCTGCCAAATTTACTGGGCTGTGAATGGCCCTGAGGCTATGGGCCATCACCATAGCAATACAGTGGGGCAAAGGAGGTCAGATCATTTCCTTTTCAGATCTCACTGGGATATCAGAGAGGCCCAAGCAAAAGGACTTCACAGGCTGAAACACTTGTAGATCCTGCCCATGTATCTCAGGTCCTATGATAATGCCACATACCTTACCCTTGACCTATCCCTAGAAATTTGAAGATATAGATGGCTGTAGTGAATTGAATAGTAGCCCCCCAAAAGATATGTCCAAGTCTTAACCCCTAGTACCTGTGAATGTGCAAAGGGTCCTTGCAGATGTAATTAAGGATCTCAAGATAAGATCATTGTGGATTTAGAGAGGGCCCTAAATCCAATGACAGGTGTCCTTGTAAGAGAAAGGCAGAGGGAGACTTGAGAGACAAAGGGGAATGGCCATGTGAAGATGGAGGCAGAGACTGGAGTCATGTGGCCACAAGTCAAGGAACATCTGGGGCCACCAGAGCTGGAAGGGGTAAGGAAGGATTCTCCTCTAGAGCCTTTGGAGGGAGTGTGGCCCTGCCAACACCTTGATTTCAGACTTCTGGACTCCAGAACTCTGAGATAATAAACTTCTTTTGTTTTTAAGCTACCAAATTTGTGGTAATTTGTTACAACATCCACGGGTAACTGATACAATGGGTATTAGCTTTTACCTATTCGCTCAAGTTGTGGGCAGCAGCTTACCGAGCTGAAGGGAAACCAGCAAGAGTGTTTGCAGTGAGCCAGCTGAAAGGAACAGCAGATGCATTCCTAGGAAGGTGCTTCCTAGAAGGTACATGCAGCCATGAAAAAACAGTGTGGTGAAGGGAGTATTTATAGGGGCTTCACTGCTACAAAGCAGAGGAGAGTGGGCAAATCCATGAGATGCTGTGATCCTTGGGTGACTAGGTACCCAAACCTCCCCGTCTAATCAGGCAAACAGAAGTAGGAGAGGGAGAGAGGCAGAAGAGGTGTCTCTCAGAAACCGTGTCTATAATTTTTATAGCAACTTTATTGAGATATAACTTGTACACATATAATGAACTGCATCTTTATAAAATGTACAATTTGATAAGTTTTGGCAAAGGTACACACTTGTGAAACCATCAAGATAACCAGCATATCCATCACCCTCAAAAGTTTCTTCTGCCCTTCATAACTCCTCCACTCCCTCCAACTCCTATGCCTCCCGTCTTCAAGCAACCACTGATCTGTAACTACAGAGTAATTGGCATTTTATAGAATTGTTATAAATTCAGTCGAGCAGTATGTACTCTTGTATTTCCAGGTTTTTTCATTCAGCATGATTATTTAGAGATTCATCCATCCTACTGTTCACTCCTTTTATTGCTGAGTAGTATTCCACTGAATGGACATGCTGCAGTGTGTTTATTCTTTTGCCTGTTGACACTGGGTTGTTTCCAGTTTTTGGCTATTACAAATATGGTAGATGTGCCATGAACATTGGTGTATACATTTTTGTGTCGTATATGCTTTCATTTCTCTTGGGTAAATACCTACAAGTAGAACGGCTAGGTCGTGAGACAGGTGTATATTTAACTTTTTAAGAAACTGCAAAACTGTTCTCCAAAGTGGTTGTATCATTTTTTATTCCTACAAATAGGGTATAAGAGTTCCAGTTCCTGCACAGCCTTGCCAACACCTGGTATGGTCAGTCTTTTTATTACAAGTTGGTGTGAAATATTATTTCATTGTGGTTTTGATTTGCACTTCCCTAATGACTAATAATGTTGAGCATATTTTTGTATGTTTTTTTAAATTAATGAATTAATTAATTATATTTTGGGGCTGCGTTGGGTCTTCATTGCTGCGCATGGGCTTTCTCTAGTTGCAGTGAGTGCGGGCTACTCTTCGTTGCGGTGCGCGGGCTTCTCATTGCGGTGGCTTCTCTTGTTGCAGAGCACAGGCTCCAGGCGTGCGGGCTTCAATAGTTGTGGCACGCAGGCTTAGTTTCTCCACAGCATGTGGGATCATCCGGGACCAGGGTTCAAACCCATGTCCCCTGCATTGGCAGGTGATTCTTAACCACTGCGCCACCATATTTTTGTATGTTTATTTGCTGTTTGTATATCTTCTTTTGTAAAATGTGTGTTCAAATCTTTTGCCAATTAAAAAAATTGGGTTGTTTGTTTTCTTATTATTGAGGTTTGTGGGTTTTAAAATAATCTGAACATGACAGTAAGATTTTTAAATAAAAGTTCAACTTCTTTAATATTATAAAACTACCAGGTATATGGAGCTATTTCTTCTTGAGTGAACTTTGGTAATTTATGTCTCTCAAGGAATTTTCCATTTAATCTAAATTGTCAAATTTAGTGCAATGTTCATAATATTCCCCGATAATCCTTTTAATATCTGATGCCACCTCTCTAATTTCTGATATTAGTGGCAATTTGTGTCTTCTCTTATTAATCTTCTTTCTCAATGAACCACCTTTACGTTTCACTGATTTTTTTTCTCTATTGTTTTTCCATTTTACTGACTTCCACTCTGATCTTTATTATTTCATAGTTCTGTTTATGTTTAATTTGCTCTTCTTATTCTAGTTGAAGTTGGAAGCTGAGGTCATTGATTTAAGACCTTTTTCTTTATCTTTTTCTTTTTGGCTGCACCACATGGCATGTGAGACCTTAGTTCCCCAATCAGGGATCAAACCCCTGCCCCCTGCAGTGGAAACATGGAGTCTTAACCACTGAACCGCCAGGGAAGTCCCGAGACCTTTTTCTTTTCTAACACAGGTATTTTCCTCTCTAAGTACTGCATTAGCTATGTCTCACAAATTTTGATAATATATACTTCCATTTTAATTAAATTAAAATATTTTCGGGCTTCCCTGATGGCGCAGTGGTTGGGAGTCCGCCTGCTGATGCAGGGGACACGGGTTCGTGCCCCGGTCCGAGAAGATCCCACATGCCGCGGAGCGGCTGGGCCCGTGAGCCATGGCCGCTGAGCCTGCGCGTCCGGAGCCTGTGCTCCGCAACGGGAGAGGTCACACAGTGAGAGGCCCGCGTACAGCAAAAAAAAAAAAAATTTTCTACTTTCTCTTTTGATTTTGTGTTTGATCCATGGGTTATTTATAAGTGTGTCATCTAGTTTCCAAATATTTGGCGTTTTCCAGATATCTTTTTCTTATTGATTTTATTATAATAAAATAATAAAATATAATAATTCTATTGTGGTCAAAAACATACTTTATATGACTCAGATCCTTTAAAATTTATTGAGATGTATTTAATGGCTCAGAATACGGTCTATCTTGCTATATGTCCCTTGCATACTTAGAAATAATGTATAGTCTAGTCTACTGTGGTTGGGCAGAGTATTTTATAAATATCAGTTAGGTATAGTTAATTCATAGTGTTATCTGAGACTTCTACAAACTTACTAATTTTTTTTTTTTTGGCTGTGTTGGGTCTTCGTTGCTGCACACGGGCTTTTTTCTCTAGTTGTGGCGAGGTGAGGCTACTCTTCATTGCGGTGCACAGGCTTCTCATTGCGGTGGCTTCTCTTGTAGTGGAGCAAGGGCTCTGGGTGCGCGGGTTTCAGTAGCTGCAGCACGTGGGCTCAGTAGTTGTGGCTTGCAGGCTCTAGCGTGCAGGCTCAGTAGTTGTGGTGCACGGGCTTAGTTGCCCCACGGCATGGGGGACTCTTCCGGGACCAGGGATCGAACCCGTGTCCCCTACATCGGCAGGAGGATTCTTAACCACTGCGCCACCAGGGAAGTCCCCAAACTTACTGATTTTTCTGTCTACTTGTTCTACAAATTACTGAGAGAGGTATGTCGTGATCTCCCAATATAATTGTGGACTTCATTTCTCCTTAGAGTTCTATTAATTTTGCTTCATGCATTTAAAAACTCTCTAAAAAGTTTTATGAATGTTTAGAGCTATTGTGTTCATTGTATTCACTGTATTATATTCATCATTATGAAGTAACCCTCTTTATCCCTAGTAATATTCTTTGCTCTGAATTCTACTTTGTCTGATGTTACTATACCCTCTCCAGCTCTCTTTTTATGAATGTAAGCATGGTATATCTTTTTTCTATTCTTTTACTTTTAATCCGTTTCTGTCTTTATATTTAACGTGGGATTCTTGTAGGCAGCATATAGTTGGCTTTTTATTCAATCTAACAATCTCTGCCTTTTAATTGGGTTGTTTAGACTATATTTAATATGATAATTGATATGGCTGGGTTTAAATATATCATCTTATTGTTTTCTATTTGTCTCATCTGTTCTTTGTTCCCTTTTCTTTTTCATCCTTTTCTTCTTTTAGATTGAGTATTTTTTGATAGATTATTTTCTAGAGCAGTTTTAAGTTCATAGCAAAATTGAGCAGAAGATAGAGAGATTTCCCATATTCCCTCTGTCCCCACTGATGCCTCTACCATTATCAGCATCCCCCACTGGAATGGTACATTTGTTACAACTGATGAACCTACACTGACATATCATTATCATCCAAATTTCATAGTTTATGTTAGGGTTCACTCCTGGTGTATAGTTTGTGGGCTCAAACAGATGTATAATGATACATATCTACTATTATACTATCAAATAGAATAATTTCACTGCCCTAAAAGTCCTCTGTTCTCCCCCTATTCATTCCTCCTTTCCTCCTAACCCCTGACAACCACTGATTTTTTTTTACTGTCTCCAGAGTTTTGCCTTCTTCAGACTATCATGCACTGTATTTGGAATCATATAGTATGTTGCCTTTTCAGGTTGGCTTCCTTTTACTTACTTATATGAATTTAAGTTTCCTCATGTCTTTTCATGGCATGATAGCTCATTTCTTTTTCAGCACTGAGTAACATTCCATTGTCTGCATGTACCACAGTTTATTTATCCATTCACAGACTGATGGATATCTTGGTTGCTTCCAAGTTTTGACAATTATGAAGAAGGCTGCTGTAAACATCTGTGTACAAGTTTTTGTGTGGACCTAAGTTGTAACTCCTTTGGGTAAATACCAAGGAGCATGATTACTGGATCACATGGTAAGAGTATGTTTAGTTTTATACAAAACTGCCCAACTGTCTTCCAAAGTAGCTGTACTATTTTGCATTCCCACCAGCAATAAATGAGAGTTCCTGTTGTTCCACATCTTTGCCATCATTTGGATTTTGGCCCTTCTGGTAAGTGCGTAGTGATATCTCACTGTTGTTTTAATTTACATTTCCCTGATGACATATGATGTGGACCACCTTTTCATGTGCTTATTTGCTACCTGATGCCATTTTTCGTGAGGTATCTGTTAAGGTCTTTGACCCATTTAAAAATTTTTGTTGAGTGAATCCACGGCGGAGCGGGCAATTTGAACGCCACCCAGCCGGGGCATGTGGCCAGGGTGCTGCTGGCCCTCACCTGGATGCCAGCCTCTGCCTCTGGACCCGGAAGGCTGAGAAGGAGCTGCGGGTCCGCAACCCTGAGCGCCAGCCATGGGCCCACGCCGATGGATCCGCAAGCCCAAAGCCCCAAGGAGGTGCACCGTGAGCCCGGCTCCTGCCGCCACCCGGCCGGGCCCATACTTAGGCACTTCCTCCCGTCGACTTGCTCGCCGGAGACACTGGGTTCTGAAGGAGATTCGAACTCTTGAGAAGAGCACACACCTGTTGTTAAGGAAGAACCCGCTTCTGCCGCCTGGCAAGAGAAATATGTGTTAAATTCACTCGTGGTGTGGACTTCAGTTGGCAAGCTCAGGCCATGTTGGCCCTACAAGAGGCAGCAGAAGCGTTTCTAGTTCATCTCTTTGAGGATGCCTATCTCCTCTCCTTACATGCCAGCCGCGTCACTCTCTTCCCAAAGGATGTGCCGCTGGCCAGGAGGATCCGAGGCATTCAGGAAGGGCTCGGCTGAGCTCCTGCCGCCCGTGACTCTGGATGATACCAGGGAATCTGCCCGTAACCAGGACCAGATCCTGTACAAGGTGCTGCCTGGACTTGCTGTCTCTGAGCAGAGTGTGCGTGTTGCTTTTGTAATTAGTTTTTTTTAAGAAGACTGCATGGCTTTCCTCTGTAACAGAAGTAATATATGACAGAATCAACACATTCCGAAAGTCCTGAGAATAACTTTCAGATGAGGAGACTCCAAGTTTGACTTCACTTTGCAAATTATTCATACGACTGATGATTTGGAAGACATCAGATTTTCTAGGTTATGGGAGAAAAGGATATTTACTGATTATTTTAGATCTTTCTGTACCATTTAAATTTTTTACCATATGTATATTTACTTCTATTTAAAACATAAGGGAAAAAATAAGAGACGACCACTTCAATCAGTTGCATGGAACAGCCTGGCGCATCCAGCATACAAATCTCTGTCCTTCAGATTGACTTCATCATTAGTGGCAGCAGCAAGTTCCTGTGTGGATTGTGCGTGTCGACAGATTATATAGCTTTTCAAAAACTCAATTGGGATGAAAATAGGAAATCGTTAAGGTTTGATGTTCTGGCTCCTTCTGGTAAATTCCTATCAAAATCACTCAGAGGGCTTCCCTGGTGGCACAGTGGTTGAGAGTCCGCCTGCCGATGCAGGGGATACGGGTTCGTGCCCCGGTCCGAGAAGATCCCACATGCCGCGGAGCGGCTGGGCCCGTGAGCCATGGTCGCTGCGGCTGCGCGTCCAGAGCCTGTGCTCCGCAACGGGAGAGGCCACAACAGTGGGAGGCCCGCGTACCACAAAAAAAAAAAAAAAAAAAAAAATCACTCGGAAATTCTAGCTTGTAGAATTTATTTTATTCTTATTTGCAAATCATAGACGATGTATCATAATTTATACTTCAGAATTTTTCATTCCAGGACTTTTAAGAGCCTTTTCAATGTTTTTACAGGTATTTTTTATAACTTCCTTGTGGAGAGATAATAAAAATAATTCTTTAATGAGAAAAAGTTAAAGCAAAGTTATTATTATACAGAGATTATACTGTGTTCTTTGTGTGTTAACGTTAAGTTCTTCATTTGGACACTTTGTCAACAGCCACAATTTAAACGAGAGAATTCAGGGATGTGTTTTTGTCTCCAGTGGAGTAGAGTATGAGCAGATAAAAACCTTGCCCATCTCTTGTAACTGAAAGCAGTTTAAGAGATTTCCAGAGAAATGGGAAGTGCCACCCGAAGACTTTTAGATATTGTGTGTGGTGAAAATGATTAGTAAGGGTGGATACTAATAATGATGTGTCATCCAACCGAATTGAGACAAACTAAAGGGAAAAGGACCAAGTTCTGTTGTTTGATAAATTTTAACCCTTTGGAAAAACTTTTCCTGTTGGAAATCAAGTCAATTTTATGTAGACATTGGAATAAAGCTTATCTATCTATGACTATAAAAAAAATTTTTTTTCTTGTTGTTGATTTTTAAGAGTTCTTTGTGTATTTTGGATAATAGTCCTTTAATCAGAGGTGTCTTGTAAGTATCTTCTTCCAGCCTGTGGCTTGTCTTCTCATTCTCTTGAGGGTTGAATATTTTTTATGATTCCATTTTATCTCCTTTCTTGGATTATTAGGTATAACTCCTGGATGTGTTATTTTGATGGTTCCTTTCATCAAAGGAATTCAAGTAATTTATTCAAGTAATATTATTCAAGTAATATTATACCACCCCACAGATAGCATAAATCCTTACAACTATACATCTCCATTTCTCTCCTCCTGGTCTGTGTGCTACTGTTGTCACACACTTTACTTCTAACATAGGTTATAGACCTCAAAATACATTATTACTGTTTCTGCTTTAAAAAGTTAATTATGTTTTAAAGAGATTTAAATAATAAGAAAAGTCTTTATATTTATCCACATAGTTACCATTTTAAGTACTCTTCATTCCTTTGTGTAGACCCAGGTTTCCATCTGGTATCATCTTCTGCTTGAAGGACTTCTTTTACATTTATATTTCTTATCTGCAGATAATGAATTCTTTCATCTCTTGTATGTCATAAAAAGTCCTCATTTCATATTTGTTTTTAAGGATACTTTTGTTGGGTAAAGAATTCTAGGTTGACACGTTTTTGGTTTTTTTCAGTACTATAAAGATGTTATTCCATTTTCTTCTAGCGTATACGGTTTCTGATGAGAAACTTGCTGTAATCCTTATCTTTGTTTCCTTGTATTACATAACAAGGTGGTTTTTTTTTTGTCTCTGTTTGTTTTTAAGATTTCTTTTTACCACTGGTTCTAACCAATTTAATTATGATATGCCTTGGTGTAGTTTTCTTTGCTTCTTAGGCTTGGAGTTTGTTGAGATTCTTGGATCTGTACGATTAATAGATTTTATCAAATTTGGAAAAATTTCAGCCATTATTTCTTCAAATATATTTTCTGCCTCTGCTGCTTCTTCAGATTCTCTAATTATACATGTATTAGCCTATGTGAAGTTGTCCTATAACTCAAAGATGCTCAATGGTCTATTATTATTTTAACCTCTGTGTTTAATTTTTTAAATTTATTTGTTTATTTATTTTTGGCTGTGTTGGGTCTTCGTTGCTGTGCGCAGGCTTTCCCAAGTTGCGGTGAGCAGGGTCTACTCTTTGTTGTGGTGTGCAGGCTTCCCATTGCAGTGGCTTCGCTTGCTGCAGAACATGGGCTCTAGGCACGTGGGCTTCAGTAGTTGTGGCATGCAGGCTCAGTAGTTGTGGCTCACGGGCCACACAGGGATCGAACCCATGTTCCCTGCATTGGCAGGTGGATTCTTAACCACTGAGTCACCAGGGAAGCCCACTCTGTGTTTAATTTCAGATAGTTTCTATTGCTATGTGTTTTTCCTTAAGTGTCTAATGTGCTATTGATACTATTCAGTGTAACCAGTATAATTTTCACCTCAGAGACATTAGTTTTCCCCTTAAAGTTTGTTTCTTTTTTATACCTTCCACATCTCTAATGAATATGTTCAATCTTTCCTCTAGTCTCCTGAACATATGGAATACAGTTATAAGAATAACTGTTTTTTGTCTACTAATTTTATCTTCCATGTCAGTTCTGGATCAGTTTGGATTGATTGATTGATCAATTGATTGAGTTTTCTCTTCATTGTGGGTTGTATTTTCCTGCTTCTTAGCATGTCTGCTATTTTTTAAATTAGATTCAAGGCAGTATGAATTTACCTTGGTGGGTGCTGGATATTTTTGTATTCTTATAAATATTCTTGAACTTTGTTCTGAGATGCCACTGAATTACTTGGAAACCACCTGATCCTTTTAGGTCTTGCTTCTGCTTTTGAGCTTTGTTAGGCAGAACCAAGGAGTGTTTATTGTAGATGTAATTTTTTTTCATTTCTGAGGCAAGTCTATTCCTAGTATTTTACCTGATGCTCCATAAATTATGAGACTTTGCTCTCTGGTTGATGGAAATAGGCACTATTCCCAGCCCTGTGTAAGCCCTGCCTATTGTCCCCTGTAATCCTTCTGAGTGGTTCTTTACCTGGACAGTTTCTTCACATGAATGAGCTGATCAGTACTCAACTGAATACTAGAGAGAGGAGCCTCTGCAGATCTCCAGAATTCTCTCTCTGTGCAGCTCTCTCTTCTCTGGTACTCTGCCCTGAAAGCTTAAGCTGCCTTAGCATCCCTGGATTCCTAGCTTCATCGATTCAACTCAGGGACACCATGAGGCTCTGCCTGGATTCCTTCTCCCTGTTCCACAGTCTCTGTACTTTCTCTAAGCAGTGTGCAATGGCATTCATAGAGCTCACTTCGTTGTTTTCCATCTCTCAGGAATGACTATCCCATCCATTGTCTGAGGCCCAATGTCTCGAGAATCATTGTTTCATATGTTGGTTTTTTTTGTTGTTATTGTCCAGATTTTTGGTTATTCAGGCAGGAGGGTAAATCTGGTCCTGTTACTCTATCTTGGCCAGAAGCCGCTGTATAATCATTTCCCTCTTAATCTCTTTTATTTACTCATCTTATACTTTAATTCCAGAAAAGTCAATCCTGCTGATGGTTGCCAAGAGAGCCAGAAAAGTGGGCTTCAGCTGAAACACTACTACTACCTACACCCAGAATCTGGAAATACATAAAATTTCCCAGCTGTGATTTCTCTTCACTCATTAGAGGGAGCCTATAACTATCTGACCTCCATGAGGGCAGAGACCCAACTAATGCAACTCTGTATCTCCAGCATCCAAAAAGGTAAATAGATAAAAGTATGTTTTTCATTAGGCAAAACTAAACATAGGAATTCCATCATATCATCATCCTCATAAAAGTAGCTATGTGCTTAGCAGTTTACTTACATATCTTATTCAAACCTCACAACGATCATTTTAGGTGTGCATCATTCTTATTTTACTGATAAAGAAAGCGAGACTTGGAATAAATAGCTTCTATAATAATTACCATGCAACTAGTTTGTGGCAGAAATGGAATTCAAGTGACATCTCTAACCATGCTCTTAACCTCTATGTAATACCATGTTCTATAAAGTTTTTCTAAACCACAGGCTTCCTTGCTAAAAGGCTAACCTCAGACTGTGCAGTCTAAAGTACTACACCTACCCATTGCGTACTCAGGGTTCTCATACATCCAATATGGAAGATTTCCACCAAAGTACCTATTATTACTTTACACTTACCTGCTTCACCTCACGTGAGCAGTGGTGAAGAAATCGGTTCTGGGTGATCTCATGAAATGATTTATGCAGCTTGGTCCCAAATTCCTGTGTGTCAGCTGCCTAAAATGGGCCAGAGACAGAATATGTTGAGTTCCAGTACTGGCAACCAAAGGGTAAGTACCCACAGGAAGTTTACGTGGGGAGAGATCGAGACTAATAGAAAGGCAAACCACTGACATCCTTCATGTTGTGTTAGAAGTTTCCTTAGTTCTTGTGGACACAGGATAAGTAGAAAGAAGGTCTGGGATACCTGACATGAGACAGGTAGTTGTGGTTCCCATATATCTTCCAATTTCTGTTACCTAAGCAAGATCTTTCAAACAAGGTCTTTGTTCTCCTATCTCCATAGGAGATAAATATCCCAGAGATTCATCTGTTCGTGAGGAGGTTTATATAAACTGCTCTCCTTTAAAACAAGTTCCAAGAGAGCAGAGGTTCTACTGAACAACTAAGGGTTGATATAGGAACTTTTCCCCAGATAAATCTTTCAGGGAGGAAAGGAACAGTAATTAGTTTGCATCCATTAAGAAATGGGTAACAGCCTCTACTTTTTAGTATAGAATTGTATTGGTAGGATATTAGAGTTAAAAGGGGCCAGAGTAATCACCTAATACAACACACTCATTTCATTTCATTTTATTTTTATTTATGTATGTATGTATGTATGTCATGAAGGAAAGTGCAGTGTTTATTGTAAGGCACCATACAAGGAGTCCAGGGTAGCTAATGCTCCAAAAAACCTGAACTCCCTGATGGGTTTCAGGGGGGTATTTTTAAAGGCCAGGTGAAGGAGGGAGTCGCAGGTTATGTGATCAGCTCATGCACAATTCTCTGATTGGTGGATGGTAAGGTAACAGGGTGGTGTCACAGGAGTTAACTTTATCAGTCTTTGGGCTCCAGTAGGTCTGGGGGCTACTGCTCATGGTCATCAAGTAGTTAGAATCCCCCATTCGGTGAGGGTTTTTAAACATATAAAACAACTCAGGAAATGTGCATCATATACTGTTATCTAGGTACCTCAGAGAGGAGCTAAAGCAGAGGGCATGGGTGGAGGGGTCTTCCCCTATAGGAAAGGCACCATAGGCTCCTGCTCAGTTACAGTTTCATGCAGCTTTCCATAATTCTATTTAGAACAAAATACATATGGCATGCTCGAGCAATGAAATATAAATTTGCATAATTTCAGTAATGCCACATACCACTTAAATGCTCTTATATTTGCATTTAAAACTGGCACCACACAGAATGAAAATGAATGATAAAATTTATATAAATAATGTAAAATTTTAATTTTTCTTTACTTAGAACATTAACTAGCAAATAAAAAACACCAGACAAGTCAAATGAAACTGCAGAAGAAATTTAAAAGCTTTATACTTTACTATCTTTACTGCTTCCCCCCTTTTTTGCATTTTTTCAAGGGCCCCCAAAATTGTGGCGCTACCCTGACTATAAAGGAGCAGCCCTGGGGAACTTGGGGATGAACACACTAATTTTTATAGATGAGACAACTGAAATTCAAAAAGGAGAAGTGACCCACCCAAGATGTCATAGCCAGTTAGTATGAAAGTTAGGGCTGACTTTCACTGTACTACCCACGTGACCCAGAAAGTTGAAGCTGTGAGAAGATGCACTAGATTATAAAGGTGTTATACATTTTGACCCATTACCATTTATAGAAATTTATTCTAGGAAATAATTCAAAAGAAGCAAGTGATCATATATAGGTATTAACTGAAGCACTACTGGTTGGCAGAAAAAAATGTAAACAACTTAAATGTCTGTCATTAGGGGAATGGTTTATTAAATTAGATTAAACTAATACAGTTGAATATTGGTTAACCAATACAAATGTTAAGACTGTTGAAATAGGGGAAAAGGTCAAATTATATATGAATATAAAATACTTTGGTTATGACTATATAGTATAATGTATATGAGATAATATGCAAAAATTAAGTGATAAAGTTTATTAGTTATTATTTTAAATTTTATGTATATTACACTATCTTTTCAAGAAAAAAAGTACAAAAAAATGAAGTGACATGGAAAGAATGTGTTATCCCTCTGATAATTTGGTCAGCACACACTGGAAGGAAGGAAGGAAAAAACCCAACATTTACTAAGAATCTACCATGTGTAAAAATGGGCAGAAGACCTAAATAGACATTTCTCCAAAGAAGACATACAGATGGCCAAGAGGCACATGGAAAGCTGCTCAACATCACTAATCATTAGAGAAATGCAGATCAAAACTACAATGGGGTATCACCTCACACCAGTTAGAATGGGCATCATCAGAAAATCTACAAATGCTGGAGAGGGTGTGGAGAAAAGGGAACCCTCTTGTACTGTTGGTGGGAATGTAAATTGATACAGCCACTATGGAGAACAGTATGGAGCTTCCTTAAAAAACTAAAAATAGAATTACCATATGACCCAGCAATCCCACTACTGGGCACATACCCAGAGAAAACCATAATCAAAAAGACACATGCACCCCATGTTCACTGCAGCACTATTTACAATAGCCAGAGTCATGAAAACAACCTAACTGCCACCAACAGACGAATGGATAAAGAAGATGTGGTACATATACACAATGGAATATTACTCAGCCATAAAAAGGAATGAACTTGAGTCATTTGTAGAGACTGTCACACAGAGTGAGGTAAGTCAGAAAGAGAAAACAAATATCGTATATTAACACATATATGTGGAATCTAGAAAAATGGTAGAGATGAACCAGTTTGCAAGGCAGAAATAGAGACACAGATGTAGAGAACAAATGTATGGACACCAAGTGGGGGAAGCAGGGGTGGGGGGTGGGGTGGGATGAACTGGGAGATTGGGATTGACATATATACACTAATACATATAAAATAGATAACTAATAAGAACCTGCTGTATTAAAAAAATAAATAAAATAAAATTCAAAAAAATAAAATACTAGCCATTGAATACTACTTAAGACCATTTAAGATGAAATGTATTAAAACTTAAAACTTTAGCATTAAAAAAGAATCTACAATGTGTTATACAGGTTCACACTTAGCTCTCAACTTCATAATAACCCTGTGAGGTACTATTATTTTTTTCTAATTTGTAGATGAAACTCAGAGAAGTTCAGTACAGGCCTAAGTCCACCTAGCTAGTAAACAAATGAGCCAAAATTTGAACTCAGGCCTTTGATTCCAAACCTTGTTACACTATTCCATACTGCCAAACACATGTAATGCTTATGGTTGCTCAGTTATTTTCAGTATATTCTGTTGCCATGAGGTAACAGAACATTCTTCAGTAAGAAATTGGGAATCACTGATCTAATCCTAGCTCTGCTTATAACTACCTGTATGATCGAAAGGAAACAGAAATTTTAAATAACTTGTTTTCTCATTTATAAAATAGTATATACATCACTATCCATTCAACAAACATTTCTTAAAACACTTATGTAGAATCATAGGAGGATCAAAGTAAATAATGTTTCTAAGAGCACTGCACATATTACTAAGATAGGTAGTAGAATGTCATTAAAACCCTGGCATTTTTAGGATCCCCAATCTCTTACTAACTTGAAGCGTCTGGAGGCATGTCTTTCGGAAGCTGCTGCTGGTGCTTCCAGTCATGATACTCATGATGGAATTCACAGCCACTGAGAGTGAGGCCTGTAGTTTCTGATGAGCCTAGAGAATAAAACAAGGAAGTGGGAGGCCGCAGTTTATAATAATACCAAACTGCTGGTTCAGAGAATCCCAAAGGGACCAAAGATTTTAGTCAGAGCAGGATTTCAAAAATTCTTCCCCCTCCACCAAAAATACTTGCTGAGATCATGACATACAAAGGACACTTAGACTTATTGACATAGATACATTCAGAAAAGACACGCAGCAAGACACTGAGCAACAAAACAGATATACTTATTATTAAAAAACAAAAAGCTTTAAGCTTTCCTCTTTTAGTATAGTTGTCTTTTCCCTGAAAAGGAGGCCATATTAAGTAAGAAATGTGTTACCAAAAGTACACAGGATGGAGGGATTCAAAAAGTCAGGTAAGGGGCTTCCCTGGTGGTGCAGTCGTTGAGAATCTGCCTGCTAATGCAGGGGACACGGGTTCGAGCCCTGGTCTGGGAAGATCCCACATGCCACGGAGCAACTAGGCCCGTGAGCCACAACTACTGAGCCTGTGCGTCTGGAGCCTGTGCTCCGCAACAAGAGAGGCCACAACAGTGAGAGGCCCGTGCACCGCGATGAAGAGTGGCCGCCACTTGCCACAACTAGAGAAAGCCCTCGCACAGAAACGAAGACCCAACACAGCCAAAAATAAAAATAAATAAATTAAAAGAAGGCTCAACATTAAAAAAAAGAAAAAAAAACTCTGGCCTGAATCATGAAGAAAAAAAAAAAGGTCAGGTAAGAAGACAAAGTGATGTTATAAAGGATTAGGAAATGGGGGAAGAATGTAAGATTTAGTTAAACAGCAGCTCTAGACACATGTGTGGGAAGGGGAAATATATAGATAAGAAAGATATACATTGATGTAAGCTTTTATATATAGGATGGATAAACAACAAAGTCCTGTATAGCACAGAGAACTATATTCAATATCATATGATAAACCATAATGAAAGAGAATATAAAAAAAAGAATGTATATATATGTATAACTGAATCACTTTGCTGTATAGCAGTAATTAACACAACATTGTAAATTGACTATACTTCAATAAAAAAAAAATTCAGGCCAAGTGCATGCATGTGCTTTCAATTTATCCAGAACTTATAGTCAATAATATAGCACTTCAATGTGTGAAAGAGGGAAGAAGACATTAATGACACTACAAATTAATATACAAAAATACTTCAAGGTGTAAAACTACCTAGAATGAATATAGTGTCCTGGGTTCAGTGTTTACTGTTCCTCTTTTATAAATGTTTTCCTGTCCCCTGGTATAATGGAAGTGGTGAAAAAAAACTAACAGGCAGGCAAAACCAAGCTCATTTTGCTTGTGAAAAAACACACTCACATCGTAAGTCACGTGTTCCAAAAAAAAATAAAATTTGTTCACACTCAAAAAAAAAAGAAAAGAAAAGAGTATGTTATCAGTCATTTTCCCTGGTCTACTGTTCTGCCCATATTTATTCAAACTCACCTACTAGGAGATAAGACTAAGCAAGCTGGTTACAGTGACCCATCTAAGTTAAAGCCCGAGTTCCTAGGCTAGATGCAGTTTATAAGACCAGCCCAGGTGGGGACTTCCCTGGTGGCGCAGTGGTGAAGACTCCACACTCCCAATGCAGGGGGCCCAGGTTCGATCCCTGGCCAGGGAACTAACTGCCACATGCATGCCGCAACCAAAAAAATAAGTAAATTTTTTTTTTTTTTTTTTTTTTTTTTATTGTCGGTACGAGGGCCTCTCACTGTTGTGGCCTCTCCCGTTGCGGAGCACAGGCTCCGGACGCGCAGGCTCAGCGGCCATGGCTCACGGGCCCAGCCGCTCCGCGGCATGTGGGATCTTCCCGGACCGGGGCACGAACCTGCGTCCCCTGCATCGGCAGGCGGACTCCTAATCACTGCGCCACCAGGGAAGCCCAGTAAATATTTTTAAAAAGATCAGCCCAGATGACCAAAGAGAGGAAGAAGCATTCAGGGAGGAAGGGCTCTCAGGCCCTGTCTGCCATATACTCTATCTTTTTCTTAGAGAAAGGAGAAAGGGAGTTGTGAATTTCTTATTACCTTGACAGCCTGGTGATGCTGCTCCAAGGCCTGGTCCACAGCGACCTGGATGGAATCTTGCACCACACTGTGGCTCTCCGTGAGAATGGCACTGAGATGAGTTGTGAGCAAAGTGTGGACTCCTAAGGGGAGGGAAAATGCTAGTAACCTTGAGTGACAATGACCACTTCAAGACTGCTGTTCATATGCTGTGAGTCGGGGCTGAGAATGGGAAAGAGGCCACTTGAAAAAAGAAGCCACTTCTGCCTATCCAGAGATAATTACTTTTTTAGACAAAAATCCCCAGCAATTTACAAACCTACCCAATTCCCACTTACAAATGAACGAAAGCTCACTAAAATTAAAGTGAAGAATGACATTATTTTTGAAGAATCAAATGAGGGATCCTGTTTAATTCACATCAGAAACAGAAATATATGCTATATACTATAAATAATGACACTGGTGGCTCCCAAAAGAAAGGAAAAACCTCCTGGAGAGTATGTCTAACTCTACTCTGTTCCTATTTGAGCGTCACTGTTATGGTGAGCCACTGCTACTGTCAGGGTATCAATCCTTTTAGATACGCTGTGGTATAGAAAAAGTTAAGGGCTTCCCTGGTGGCGCAGTAGTTAAGAATCCGCCTGCCAATGCAGGAGACACATGTCCGAGCCCTGGTCCGGGAAGAATCTCATATGCTGTGGAGCAACTAAGCCCACAGCACAACTGCTGAGGCTGCGCTCTAGGGCCTGTGAGCCACAACTACTGAGCCCATGTGCCACAACTACTGAGCCCACGTGCCTAGAGCCTGTGCTCTGAAACAAGAGAAGCCACCGCAATGAGAAGCCCACGAATCGCAACAATGAGTTGCCCCTACTTGCCACAACTAGAGAAAGCCCGCACACAGCAACAAAGACCCAATGCAGCCAAAAGTAAATAAATGAAATAAATTTATTTAAAGAAAAAGTTAAAACTCACAATCTGAGAATTGCTGGTATAAGGTCTTTTTAAATGAGGGACTATCTCTGATAAAGTAACCATAGGCACCACTGCTCAGCATCCTTCAGAAAAGCTAACATGTGAGACCGATGGGCAAAATACGTCATTAAACAATATGCCAGCATTGATGATCCTGATACAACCAATACAGGAAGACAAATTTACTTTTTGGGGCACCTGGAGAAAATGCTTCTTAATTAATCTTTCTTCTTTCAGTGTTTTTCTACTCCCTGTATGGTCTGTTCAAAGGTAAAGCTGGCTGGCTTTTCTCAGGGCTGCAATTAAAATGCAAGTCAGAAAAAAAATGCAAGTCAGAAGGAACATTTTCTACCACAAGGTACCATGATGCTTTCCTGGAAGGGAGGGGAAGAACTGCTCTGCTCAAAAGGGGTCTGGAACTGGAATCAAGAGAATATAGATTCTAGCATCAATTTTACTATCAACTAATAGTGACCAAGTCACTTCACTTTTCTCATTTTAGTATAGAAAGTGCCTTTATACCACCTGCTGTCATGGGTATTTTGTGCAGATAAACTGGGATAATATATATAAAGTGTTTTGAAATGTACATTGCAATATTCAAAGAGAAAATATCGCTATTCCTATGATATCATGTGGATTACTATTTTCTATAGTTTGGTCCTAAGAATAGCCTTAAGAAATCAGTTGAAGCCCCTTTGAAAGCAGACATTTAATTAAAAAGCTATAGTTTCATCCCTAAAACTGCTGATACCACCAGATGCCTTTAACACTGTGGCAAAATGAGTTAATCATAGAAAAGTTACCATGACAAGGTAGGCAGAAGGCCAATTAAGTGATTTTCTTTTTTAAGACACATGGAAACAGACTGTAGTTCTGCACAAGCTGTTTCCTAAAAGGAGCTCTGGAGAAAGCTTTCAAGGATCTGAGAAAGAAGAGGGGGAAGAGAAAATAAAATTACTACATATATCTATATCCATGTATCTATACCTACCTACCCTTATAGTGCATCTTCTTCAAAGGCTAGTCCTAAACTCTCAGATGTATAAGGAAATTTTAAAAGATAACTACTATGTTTACTAATGCAGTGATGGATTTCTGTTTAATCCAGTACTGAGTACCACTACCTGAGATGCTGCAGGCCTTCAGAGTCAAGCTAAACAGAGGTGTACAAACTATCACAGTATTATAATAATGATAGTAACCCTGGTTTCTGAGGAAGTACGTTTAATAGGATTCAGAATGTGGTACCAGATTTTATGTCATCCTAGGGAAGACTGAACATGGTGCTCCCTCTAGCAGACCAACCTTAAAAAAAAAAAAAAAAAAAAAAACTGCCAAAGATATCAGATCTTACATCTTAAGAGGGTCTTTAGACTTGGAAGGGCCTTTGATAGCACCTAGTCTAACAATCTCATGTTAAATATATGAAAAGGAAGGATCAGATGATTTATGCAACTTGCTTCCCAAAAAATCATTAAGGAATTTGGTAGCAGTACTAAAATTAAACCCAGGTCTCTTGATTGTACCCTGAAGTCCTTTCCACCATACTAAGCTGCTTCTGAGTCTTTGTCCATGCCAGCACAGGTGGGATAATAGCCCTAGGCATTCTCACCTTTGACCTCCTTGCTGGAAGCCTCATTAGTTTGAGTCTCTTCTATGTTCCCATTCCAGGGCCTTAATGAATGGAACAGTGGGGCACCAGAGAACACCAGCTCCTCAAATAAAAGAGTTACAAGCCAGAGCCCTGGAAAGCAGTGCTTCTCTCCTAAAGAATATATACATGATGGAAAAAGGTAGGAGAGGCATGCAAGGCTGGCAGTAGAAAGAATCCCACAGGTTCAACAAATAGTTGGCAGCAATGTGACGTCTTCTGATCTGGTGTTGTAAGCTGTCTCATTTCTCTTATGACTCAGTGGAAGCAGAGAGTAAAGTCCCAAGAAAAAACAGTCGCCCACAAAGAAAGAATAACCCAGAAACGTATCAGGAACACCAAAAGGAAGGCTTATGAACATTTCCCCAGACATTTATAAGCTCCACTTCTTACTTCTTCCTTCAAAGTTTAGGAGGGCACTGAGAAACACTTAAATTTATGTCTCAGGCTTTATTGGATTAAAATGCATAAGCCGGGCTTCCCTGGTGGCGCAGTGGTTGAGAGTCCACCTGCCGATGCAGGGGACACAGGTTCGTGCCCCGGTCCGGGAAGATCCCACATGCCACGGAGTGGCTGGGCCCGTGAGCCATGGCCGCTGAGCCTGCGCGTCTGGAGCCTGTGCTCCGCAATGGGAGAGGCCACAACAGTGAGAGGCTCGCGTACCGGGGGGAAAAAAAAAAAAAAAAATGCATAAGCCAACTCTCATACTCATACTCAGTGGTTTTCAAACTTCACTATGTTTAGGAATCACCTGAGAATCTTGTTTAAAATGCATATTCTTGAGCCATACCAGATTTTTACATTAGCAAAACAATGAGTTAATCCTTGCCCAGGAAGCTGCACATTTTCAAATACTCCAGGTGATTCTGATGCGTGTGTTTCACAGACCACAGAACAGTGAAATCACTGCTTTACCACTAACAGAGAGAACCTTCTGATAACAGGTTATCACCTATCTGCTAGATAAAGGCCAAAGGCATTTGTATGCCTGAACAAGGACAATTTCTCCCTTTCCAGAGGTTGATGTGGCAATCACACAAAGCCATTCATACCAATGTACTGCCACAGCACCTCGTGTTCAATCTGAGATGTTGCATTAAGGCCAAGTAAAACTGATAACTTTCTTGATTCCACTTGGAAAAGCAGTAGGGTGGTGAACAGTTCTCAAGCCTGAAAAGCTTTAAAAACATACTGATACCTGAGGCCCACCTCAATCCAAGGAAATCCAAATCTCTGGGGGGTGAGGTTTGGGCATTTTTTAGAAGCTCCCCAGGTAATATATTGTGCAGCTGAGGTTGAGAACTACCCATCTAAGGTAATATACTCTGGAGGGACCAACAGGAAGTGTCTGCTGATTTCTGGTCAACCAAATCTGGGAATGTCATCATCTAAGTAACGCTTCAAGATATTGATCTTTCACATAGAGCATATAATTTTCTTAACTTATTTAAGCAAGGTTCTTCATTGAAATGAGTTATTTTACAGAAACACATCTATTCAGATTTATGCATCATGTAAAGTCTCCTTTCTTTATTCTCTTAACATTTAAGCACACCCAAGCTGGCAGCCCCACTCTCCTATACCTACCCCAGAGTTCCATTTTCTGGACTGGAAATCCGCTGTGGAAGTCCACAAAGAGAAAAAGCAGCAGAGTTTGTCCCTGGGGGTCCATATTCTGAGTCTGATCCCCCTCACTGGATTCCACCTGATAACTCACATCTGGAAGCACCAAATCTAGAGGACAAGATATTACAGAGTATCCTAAGATAAGTAAAGCCCTCAAAATGCTAAGTGAATAAAGAACCTATACCTCAAACAAAGAGGGATCTGAGATAAATCTAAATTTGAACACTCCCTTCTCCTCCTGAATCTGTTTCTCTAACCACATGATAAAAGTAAATAATAGTGACTCACAGGAAGAACATCAAAATAACAACTGGGTGTATAAAATGCAAACCAAACAGCATTCCTTAGAATTTACTGGGAAGTATTATACAGTAAGTTCATTCACTCCTCATGTAACTTTCTAAGGTAGGCATCACTAATAAGAGGCTAGTAAAAAGTAGGTATAGCTAGTAAGAGTAATGATAACAGCTAACTTGTATTGAATGCTTACCACGTGCCACGTACCACATTAAATTCTTGGCATGTATTATCTCAACATTCAGACTTCACCGCACTATGGTATGGGACATAGTCTTATGCTCTTTTACAGGCAAGAAAAGAGGCACAGGTAGGTTAAATACATTGCCCAACATGAGACAGGAAGTGGTGGAACTGTTTTAGACTAACTCCAAAATCTGTGCTCTTAACCACAGTGCTATATAATATTTGTATCCCCAAGTAATCTGATCCCTATGGTCTTTTTCTAGAATATAATCACTTTAGTCCTAAATTCCATCCAGATCCATATAGAGAAGTACCTCCATGTGGATCCTGGTTCTGTAATGAGGGAAGGTGACATGTGCGGACATTTTCTATGCTATTCATTTCCAAAATTAACTGAGCACGTTTAGGCATCACAAATTGGCAAAAAATGAAGGAAATCAACAAAGCATGAAAATAAAAATGAAAGAGAAAAGGAGATATGGAGAGCCCTCGAGATTTAAAAAATCCTGATAGCATGACATCCCATCTGTTAAGACCAAAAATTATTATTTTTTTTTCAGTGACATCAATGGTTTAATGGATAGGGGGATCTTACATGTCTGAAGCAAGGTCCTGGAGTGATACCCCACTGTGTGTGGCAGACAGCAGGCAGAACATGGTTATCAAAATCTGGAGAAACTATTCTAGATAGACATTCCCAAAACATAATTATTCCTATAGAGTTTACCTAAAGGCTCTTATCTTATTTACGTTTACTTAAAATTTCATCATAGCAAGATATTTTCCTTGCTGACAAATTTGCAACAGGTATAATATGGTCTTATTTGATCTCAAAATAAGCCTAGGTATAAGTATTATACTTAACACTGATGACTCTAAAGACATGTCTACATTAATCAAACCAACAAGTTTAAGCTAGCTTCAATACCAGATATCCATTCAGTACTGAATATTTCCCATATCACGTGAAACTGAAATTCATTCTGGAGTTTCTTTTATATTTCTGAGAGTTTATATGAGCGCTTAATTTCTCTTAAGCCAATTAAACAGCGCTAATCCACAAACCAATCTTGGCAGTGCCATTTGGAGGCAGAGACACCTTATATTTATAAGGTACACATAGACACACATTTATTTATGTGGACACAGAGATCTCACTGTTTTCTTGCTAGAGTTTAAAAAGGTCTTTTTTTTTTTTCTTCACTCTCAAGAATCACAGGTAATTAAAGTTCCTGAGAGCCCAGGTAGATTATTAACATCTCAAAGACACAGGAAGAGAAATACCAATTCCTTCTAGAAAGCTAACTTCCTCTAAGGCCTATGCAAAAACCAGTTTTCAGAAGTCAGAAGAGTCCCATCTTGGATGTTTTCAGGGATTTTTTTCAGTTTCTAAATAGCCAATTCAGTTTAAACAAATAACAGTAATAGACAATAATACATATAATTCACTCACATTCGCTTGCCTCACTTTCAGTGGAACATGAATCACCATTCAAGTTACTAAGACCCCCCTAGCGAGGGTTAAAACCAGGAAGAGAGAACAGGATTTGGACTCAGGTACCCAGACACTCACACACATACCCCCAAGATAAAAGCCAAACCAATTCCAAAAGGCTCTCTTTGGTACAATAGCAGAGCCATTAGGGGACACTGTTCTCTTAATACATCTTCCACAGTTTGCCAGGGGAGAGGAGTAGTAGGTATTCCCCCTCATTGGGCCAGGTGGTACGGTAAGCAGCCATTACCCAAGGGAGCAAGGAAAGCACTTCACCCTCATTGCTGGCCCCATATAAGTGCTAACGGGCAGCCCACAGCTGTGGCCACAGCCTTATTAAGACCAAACATTCTTTCCTCACAAAACCACTTACCTCCAGAAGCCCAAGGACACCCTCCTTTCATTCCGCCCTCTGGAATAACTACCTACTCAAGAAAAAGTGTCTTACCACGAGGCCTACTTCCAAGATGAAGATTCTATCTTTGCCCCGGAAATACTTCCCTATACTGGCAGGCTTCAATCTTCTCATACCAGTCACAACTCTAGAATACCTCCTCGCTACTGGTGAACTTCCTCAGGATCCAGTTGAACAGACTGCCTTCTAAATTTCAAAGGATTCTAGCTAACAACAGTCAAACTCAAGACTATAAAGCTCCTAGACATCAGCTCATGGTTGCATATTCCTATTTCTCAGTTTTATTTGTTGGTCTAATTATTAAGCATCCAATTTCAGTATGATTCATCCAAAGCCAATGTGATTAGGCTCTATATGAATAGTACAGTCAGCTTCCTAGGTTTATCACTATATGGTTTATACTCCTGCCTTGCTTTTACGTAGTATTACAATTTTTCTAAGTAATTTTATATGGACTTTTTCATTCCATTGGGAAATATTTCTCTTCCACGATAGTTCAAAGATGTCCTTGCAACTTTACTAACCTTTCTAAAACCCCAGAGTTGATGGATTAAGGTACAATAGAAACCCTCTGAACAAGTCCCTGGAAGGTGAAGGCCCACTGACTACATCAAGAGGGCCAGGAATAGAGAAGGCAGTAGAAATGAGGAGAACCAGCATCAACACATAATGCCAGAACGGTTAGGCTCTGATGGGGCTTTGCCTGTTGACACCTGTTTGACTCACTTCATGTGGAATCTCAAACTTAGCCAGACTCCCACCTGTAACCCCCAACCTAAGCCATCAGATCACTAGGTCCTATTCTTTTTTTTTTTTTTTTTTTTTGCGGTACGCGGGCCTTTCACTGTTGTGGCCTCTCCTGCTGCGGAGCACAGGCTCAGCAGCCATGGCTCACGGGCCCAGCTCCACGGCATGTGAGATCTTCCCGGACCGGGGCACGAACCCGTGTCCCTTGCATCGGCAGGCGGACTCTCAACCACTACGCCACCAGGGAAGCCCGGTCCTATTCTTATATACACTTGCTATTTATATTTCCTTGCGTTTCTCTAATATTCTCCAGAGTTCTTTATTCCTATGCAAACAAAGAGAGGGAGATTTACCTCTATCGAAATTGAAATCCAAATTGGGCACCATACACAAGTGGTATTTCTTCCAGTTAATGAAATAAGAGGTATCTTTGAAGATAGTAGAAGTTGGCTGCTCCGGATTTAGCAATATCAGAGGCAGACCTGAAGGTCCATATAGAAATATGTATAGTTGCTAAAGAAAATTGCAAATTTTTAGTTTCTTATAACTGTGTTTAAATGCATAAAACAAACACTGACCTGGTTCACACTCTCAGAAATAAACTAGTGTGCTAGGCGATTACATATTAAGCCTTTTCCACATTAGGATAGGTGTGAGGCGCCAGAGATAGATCCACTAGAATCCCCAGGAATTATTTTGGGTTTAATGAGTGTGAGCTACAAATATAGTTTTGGGACAATTCGTTTATTTACTCTCCTACTCATTAAATCATAGGTTTGAATGGTACCACAGGCTAAACACTACACTGTACTAAGTTCTGGGGATATAAAGATGAATATACAGATTTAATACTTACCTTCAAGTTATATTTATAGTATGGGAGATACATGTAAAAATCAGTAAACTGTAATATGATATGATACATGCTAGAATGAAAGTATATACAAAGCAATATTTCCCAGTAAGTATTTAAGTATATTCAGATTGAGAGGGAAACACTTCACCTTCTCCAACCTACTCTCTAACCAAGACTAAGGAAGGTAGGCCCTTAAATGGTTTCTTTCTCTTGACTTCTCATTCCTACCCTCACCCTCCCTGTAACCCAGTGTTTCTCAACCTCGGCACGTTGACGCTTTGGGCCAGATGATTCTTTATTGTGGGGCTGTCCTGTGCATTGTAGGATGTTTTGCAGCTTCCCTGGCCTCTACCCACTAGATGCCAATATCACCTCTCCCTCCAGTCATAAGGATCAAAATGTCTCCAGCCATTGCCTAATGTCCTCTGAGGGCAAAATCACCCAGTTAAGAACCACTGCCTAAACTTTGTTGTCCCCTGAACCAAGGCTAATAAGACCAGAATATATATTGTCCTGTATCTTTCTGTTTTCATCCTCTTTTTCATAGGGTAAACATGAGGCATTAAGTGTGAAGATTAAAATCCTTACCCAGTAGGGACTGGGGCATTACTGAAAGTCACAACAGAGCAAAGGGAGGCAGTGCCTATGAATGAAGTCTCCATCACAAATCCAAGAAGGCATTAACACTTGAGCTAAGGCCAACACATTCACTATTTAGAGCCAGGGGAGATTTTAGGTGCTGCAAACTCAGAATAAGAGTGAAATATCCGAAGAGTCAAAATGTGTGAATGTCTTTTAATTGGGTTGTTTAAACTATTTACATTTAATATGAATACTGTTATGGCTGAGTTTAAATCTAGCATCCTGTTACCTGTTTTCTATTTGTTCCTATATTTTATTTCCTTTTTCTTCTTTTCTATTTTTGGATTGGGTATTTTTTATAACTCCATTTTATCCCTTTTTCTGACTTATTAGTTATAACTCTTTGTGGTATTAACTTAGGGATTGCTTTAGGCTTTACAGTATACAACTCTAACTTATCACAGTCTGCCTTCAAGTGATACCGTAACAGTTCACACATGTATAGTATGAGAATCCTTCAACAATGTACTTCCATTTCTCCCCTCTTGGCCTTAGTGCTGTTGTCACACATTTTACTTCTACACATGTTGTAAGTCTTATACACTGTTGATATTTTTGAACAGTCAATTATCTTTTGAAGAGGTTTTTTAAATAGGGCAAAAATCTTTTATATCTACCCAAAATAGTTATGATTTCCAGTGCTCGTCTTTATTTGAGTAGATCCAGAATTCCATCTGGTACCATCTTCCTTCTGCCTAAAGCATTTCCTTTAACATTTCTTAATAATACAGGTCTCCTGGTGATGAAGACTTTGGTACATCTGAAATTATTCTTTATTTTGCCTTATTTTTTTTTCTGAATTTTATTTTATTTATTTTTTATACAGCAGGTTCTTATTAGTTATCTAATTTATGCCTTCATTTTTGAAAAGTTATTTCCTCTTAGTATAGAATCCCACATTAACAGTTTTCTTTTATTAAAGATGTTGCTCCATTTTCTTCTAGCTTATACTGTTTCCAGTGAGAAATCTGTGGTATTTCTTATCTTTGTTCCTCAATATGTAATGTGTCTTTTTATCTCTAGCTGTTTTTAAGATTTTTTTTCTTTACTACTGGCTTTAAGCAATTTGATTATGGTGTGGCTTGGTATAATTTTCTTCACGTTTCTTACGTTTAGGGTTCATTGATCTTCTTGGATCTGCAGGTTTATAGTTTTCATCAAATTGGAAATTTGGGGAACATTATTTCCTCAAATGTTTTATCTGCCTTGCCTCCCTGCAGGACTCCAGTTACACATCCCTGAATTAGGCCACTTGAAGTTATCTCACAGTTCACTGATGCTTTGTTTATTTTTTAGAGTCTTTTTTTATTTCACTTTAGTTAGTTTCTAGTTTTGTGTCTTCAAGTTCACTAATCTTTCCTTCTGCAATGTGTAAATCTGCCATCAATTTCATTCAGTATTAGTTTCATCCTGAAAATTATATTTTTTTCCTCTAGAAGTTCAGTTTGGGTCTTTAAAAAATCTCTTTCACCTCTTTATTTAGTATGTTCAATCTTTACTCTCACTTTTGAACATGGAATACAGTTATAACTGTTTTAATGTCCTTGTTTACTAATTCTATCACCTGTGTCATTTCTGGGTAGGCTTCCATTGATTGAAAATTTTCTTTCATTATGGGCCCTATTTCCCTGCTTGTTTGCATGCCAAGTAATTTCTTATTGGATGCCCAGCATTGTGAAGATTACCTTTTTGGGTGCAGAATATTTTTGTATTCCTATAAATATTCTTGAACTTTTTTTCTGGGACACTGTAAAGTTATTTGGAAACAGTTTCAGTCTTATTGGTCTTACATTTAAGCTTTGATACGTGGGACTAGAGAATCCTGTAGGCTATGGCTAACTTTTCCCCACTACTCAGGCAAAGCCTTCTTAAGACTTCACCTCATGCCCTTAAGAAGTATGAGCTTCTCGCACTCTGCCTGATAGGAACAGGAACTATTCCCAGCTCTGTGTGCATTCCAGGGATTCTCTTCTGTCTGGAGCTCTATTTCTATGTATTTATTTCCTCTTCAGTACTCTTTTCTATAAATCCTAGCTGTCTAGACCTCCCTGAATTTTGAACTTTGTCTCCTCAACTCAGAGAGATCCACCAGACTCCAGTTGGGTATCCCCTCCTGGTGGTGTAGCCTGGGAAATTCTCTCTAGACAGTACAGTGGGGGCAAACACAGGGTTCACTTGTTTGTTTCTCCTCCTTCTAGAACCACTGTCTTGCATTATCTGTTGTGTAATACCTGAAAACTGTTGTTTAATATAATTTGTCCATTTTTTCTAGCTGTTTCAGGGTAGGAAAATAAATCCAGTCCCTGTTATTTGATCATGGCTGGAAGTGGAAGTTCCTAAATTCCTTTGACACAATCTCATTGGCCCTTTGATAACTTCCTTGCTTTCTGCCCAACAAGATACCCAGCTCATCTTGTACATTTCTACTTTAGGGCCCAGAATCAGCCACTTCTCCTTTTTAGTGAGCAGTGGTATTTAGAGGACACATTCTGAGTACCACGAGTGTTCATTGCTCTAAGGTTTTTTTTAGTGGACAGAGCTAAGAAATATATAATTTTTAAAGTCAGAAAAATTGGGGATTCACATTGGTATTTTCAATTCTGTCTCAAAGTTTACTTTAAAGATTCTTATTTCTTTGAATTTACACTCATTATATCTTCTATCTTATGCTAAAAAAATTTGGTTCCTAACAATGTTAACACATTAATTAGCTTATTTGTTTTTACATATACGTATGCACACATTTCAATATAATAATACCAATATTATTACTAAGAATCAGACCACTTAATGAATTTTAAGAGTTCTTTGCAGTTCATTTATCCTTAGAATATCCCACCAAGATGTACGTCAAAAACACTGCTCTAGTCAGTTGAATTAATTCTTCTTCTTGTATGGATTAGGACAGTAATATAATATACACGGTAGGTTCATTACCTTTTATCTTGAAAGAATATTTTACTGGGTATGGAATTCTAGGTTGATGATTAGTTTATGTCAGGACATTAACACTATTATTCTACTACTTTCTGTTGGTATGAGGAAGTCAGCTGTCAGTTTCTCTTTTGAAGACAATCTGTCTTCCCTGGGTGATTTTAAGGTTTTCTTTTTGTCTTTGATCTTCTAGAAGGTGTGGATATATAGACAGATATATATTTTTTATAAATTTATTTATTTATTTTGGCTGCGTTGGGTCTTCGTTGCTGCACATGGGCTTTCTTTAGTTGCAGCGAGCGGGAGCTATCTCTTCGCTGCAGTGCGTGGGGCTTCTCGTTGTGGTGGCTTTTCTTGTTGGCAGAGCACAGGCTCTAGGCACATGGGCTTCAGTAGTTGTGGCATGTGGGGTCAGTAGTTGGGGCAACACAGGCTTAGTTGCTCAGCGGCATGTGGGATCTTCCCAGGAACCAGGCTCGAACCCATATCCCCTGCATTGGCAGGCGGATTCTTAACCACTGGTGTCACCAAGGGAAGTCCCAAGGAGTGGATATCTTTTTATTTATCCTGCTTGATTGTTCAGCTTGAAATCTGTTTTAGTTGCTTCAGCCATTAACTCTTCAATATAGTTTTCTGCCCCATTTTTCTCTCTCTTCTCCTCTGGAACATGAATTAAATGTAACATTAGAAGTCTCACTGTTTCCTCTCACTGTTTACCTCTTCTGTATTTCCTCCATCCTTTGTCTCACTTTGTTATTTTGCATTTGCTCAGTTTTTTGCCTATCCTTCTATTTTAGTTCGTAAATATTCAGTTTATGGCCTCTGTCTAATTTGCTGTTAAATTCTGCCTACTACTGAATTTCATATTATTGGTTATTGTATATTTGTGGTTCTACAATTTTGTTTGGTTCTTTTTTAAAATTATGTCCACATTCAAATCGTTCAAGTTTCTCTGGCAAAATTTTAAGCTTGCCTTCATTTTCGTAAACATAGTAAGCATATTTTTTTATTTTTAAAATCGTATCTGGTATTAGCAATTAGCTGGAGTCCCAGTGCGATGTTGCTGTTGCTTTTGTTTTTGGTTAGCTCTTGTTCACGCCTCCTTGTCTTCTCTTGTACCTGATTGTGTGTGTGTGTGTATATGTTAATGTGTGCATGCACATGGAGCTGGATGTTATATTTAAGTATCTGTTAATAATCTGAAGCATAGATGCAGTTATCTCCTCTAGCAAGAATTTCTGTTTGCTTTTCTACAAGGGCATCTGGGAGAATTAGAATTTAGAATCACCTTAAACCAATTTCAAAAGTTTAAGATTTCTGGCCTGCCTAAACCACCCCCCAAAATAAATGCACACCACTGAAGGCTGGTTTATTTCAGGTTCACCTACTCCTTTAAAAGTATAGCCTTTTACTTATCCCTGTCCAAAACAAGAGGTGTCTTTAACAGCACTCCCAGCTCAGCAGGGCCCTGACTCTTTGGCCTTCTTCTCCTGCGTTGATTCAGAAGTTGTCTTAGTCTCTCAGCCTACTTGCTCTAATTGGCAAATGACCCTAGGGCAAAAGAAGCCCTCAGTGGCTGGGCTCAGCTTTTTGTAAATTCCTCTCTTTCCTAAATCACAGCCCAGAAATTCCTTCCTATTCACTAGCTGTTAGATACTTTTATGATGTCTTGGTATTTCATCCAGCCTTTGTCTTCATTAGGAGGGTTGGTCTAAATTACCTAGTTTGGCCATTTTCAGAAACTGAAATCCCACCAGTTTTCATAGTTAGCTCTCTCTCTTTACTAAAACATCACCTCCCTGGAGTCTTCACTTGACCATAATATTTAAAATGACATTCCCATCATTATCTCTTTACCCACATTATTTTATCTTCACTGCACTTATCACTACCTAACATCCATTATTTATTAAATTTTCCCATGAAAATGTAAACTCCAAGAGGATAGAAAATTTGTCTTATTCCCCTCTTGAGAATGGGATGAGGACGAAGAGAAACTTTCATATTTTATTTATACTCTTCCGTAATGATCTAGATATTAAGAAAAAGCATGTTTTAAAATATGAAATGTCCACGCACGTGTTTATCACTATCCTGGCTCCTTCTTCCTCCTTAAAGACGTCCTCGCTGACATTTAACATACCAGCACCTTGGCCCTCTTCTGTTCTTGTTCTTATACTCTATTACAAACTTCCTTTACTCCTACAGCTTCAATCATATAACCATAATAATACTGAACATTTATCAAACACTTATATTATGTGTCAGGCAATATGCTGGGAGCTTCACATGGTTATTATATAGTTAACCCTAAAACAAACAAACCCCAAAAGAACAACAACAAGAGAAACCTTTGCAAGGGAAATATAGAGTCTATGAGGTAGGTATTATTATCCCCATACTAAAGCTGAGGAAATAAAGGCTTAGGCTGGTTGAGTAAGTTGTGCAAAGTCACACAGCTGATTCGTGGTGAATCTAGCATTTTTACTCCTGTGTCATGCTCTAGCCATAGCACTATACTATACTATAGTTACCTATGGAGGAAACTCTGAGGCTCTAAAATCTATTTCTCTAAATATGACCACTTCCAATTCCAGACCAAAATTTCTATATGCCTGCTCGCCATTTTTAAAGGATGCCCTGCAGGCACCATAAATGCAACTTATGTAAAGCCAAACTAATCTTCTTCACTCCTCAGATCTTATTGCCAGTATCATTATTCTGGTTGGCCTCTATGGAATCTTTTTTAACAGCTTTACTGAGATTTAATTTACATATCATACAAAATCACCCATTTAAAGTGTACATTAAATTGGTTTTAGTATATTCAAAAAGTTGTGCAACCATCACCACTATCAGTTCTAGGACATTTTTATCACTCCCCAGGAGAATCATTCCCCATCTATTTTCTGTCTCTATAAATTTGCCTATTCTGGATATAGAGTTCTTGACATCAACTTTAGCCATTCTCTGCCCCTAATCTCTCCCTAGCCAAACAACGAGCTGGTTACCTCATCATGTTGATTCCTTCCAGTGATAAGTCTCTCCTTTCCATGCTCATCACACTTTTAATTCATGCACTTAATAGCTCTTGCCCAGCTCACTCACTTATTTAATTAGTGATTACTGACGCCTCTCTCCCACCCATCCTGTACAAGGCTGCTAGAGATTCCTAAAACATTTAATGGTTTCCCATTATATAGAGAATAAAGTTCACACTCCTTAGTGTGGCACTCAAGATCCACCATATTCAACCCCAAACTACTTTTCCAGCCTCATCTCTCCCTCTTGCACCATTCATTCCATGCTTCAGTCAGACTGGATTATATGAAAACAGTGTGGCACTTGTCATATTTTATAGTTTAAAGTTTTCTTGGAAAAAATTCTCAAGCTTAGCTTTCATATTGGATTTTGTGTTTTTATACAAATCGTACCAGCTTCTAGATACAGAGTTTATATGCTAGAGGCTTTTCTAGAATTGAAATATAAAAATCCATTTTCAAAGACAATGAATTTGACATTTTGGTGGACTCTGTCATCAAAAGGATATGGAAGCTGAAGAAATCCTATTCAGCTGGTTGGAAAAGACCTTTGGGCAAGGACAGAGAGCAGCAGCTGGAGTCAGTATCAGCTCCCCAACAAGCCCATTTTAGCCACATCATCAGGGATGAAGAGCATTACTGGATGTCCTAGCACAGGATGGATTCTGCTGCAGAGTAATTCAGTTGTACCAAATTTTTGGTGTACTGTCAAAAAACAGGTAAGACAAATTTAGCTTTGTCCCTCTTAAGAAGTTATTTTGAAGGGAATTCAAAATTCTTTTTATAACCTCTAGCATATGTATAACCATATCATCCACCACATAAATTTTGTTGGTATAAGTAACTTGTTGTCCCACTCAGTGAATCACAGGGAATGGAAAAAATAGACAATTGGCATTTCAGGAATTATAGCATGGCTCCTGCTTTTGCTGCCACCAATGCAGTTTTATATTCTCAAAAGTATATTCCCGCCACTAAAACTACTCTATGGTTCTGAGCAGAAGTTTCCAAGATCATTCAAAGATCAGCATGGTGGGGGTGGGGGTCAGGGGCCCCTGAATCACAACTGGCCTAAAAACTGGCCTCATGATACTTAGGTTTCTGCTTTTACACATGCTACACCTTCCCCTGAAGAAGTCTGAGGTTACTATTTGGTAGAGTAATGAGAAAAAATTGGGACATCTTTCTCTTCTAGAAAGAATCTAGTGAAATTTGGTATTTGCTTACTTTCCAACAGCTCTTTTCTAAACAGAAAAGAAATGTTAATGAACCTTTCCCCCTTTCTCTAAACTAATCAGGTCACCCAGGGAAATATGTCCACAAACATTGGCTTAGAGGCTTAAACTCTTTCAGTCAATCTATGATAGCAAGGCTGTCTGCCTGTAGGGATTGTATGATACTAGAAGATTACTAAATAAAGATGTGAGGTGGGGGTTTTGTGTCCTGCAGATATTAAAGAATAAAACAGTCTAATGTGAGAGGTAATTTTGGTCAAAAGTAAGAAAACAGACTGAAAAACCATAGGCAGTCTCTTCAAGCCTTAAGATCCTATGACTACCAGTGTTGATCCAGGGCATATAAGTGGAAGCAGAAACTATTGAATAAAGAATAGATTCGCTGGACTTAAACATAAGTTAGGCATTTTCTTGCTATAATTCATGTTCACTTTGGGTTCTGTGGTAACTGGATAGTACAGGAAGGCAAAGCACAGGGTTCTACTCCATTTATTTTCCACCTCCTCCATGGATTTCTTTGCAGTCTGAAAAAGGTAGAGGTGGGAAGAAAGATGATTTCTAAACCTATGCAAAATGCTAATACACAAGCAATAATATACAAAGAATTCCTTTGCAGTCATAGTATCTCTCTAGCCAAGAGTTCAAGTAATCTCTAAAGTCATTCCTCTCTTCTCATGTCTAAATGGGATTGGAGTTAGCAGAGTTTGTTTTGTTTCATTTACAGAAGAAATTAAGGCATGGAGAGGAGAAGGAACATGCATGTCCTCAGGTCAATTAGAATATATTCAAGGAGCCAGGAATAATCATCATTTTCAATACAGATAGCTTAAAATTTTTACTTTCAATTTTCTTACAGAGAATCTGACACTTGGCACTAAGAATTGACAACTGAGACCATTTTCAATTTCTGCCCACATTCATACTCATAGTAAGAGAGTAAAACATGGAGAGGGACAACAATGCTTTCCCCTTCACCTCACATAATGCTGATGGTTTACGACAAGCGCAATTCCATTTGACAGGTTCAAAGTAGGTTCATTCTCTGCCCTGCAAAGCAAAGAAAAGCTAAGCCATATCTCAAAGATTCTAAAACCAATCTCTGCCTCTTACAAATTTTGGCCCATGAGTACCAACCCCAGAAATTACTGAAATTTAGTAACCAATTAACCAAGGGGAAAATGTCTATTTTTAAGTTTTCTCATCCTAGTGAAAGGGAAAGTCATGAAAGGTTTAATCTACTTGTTAAAAACTAATCTAGAGGGCTTCCCTGGTGGCACAGTGGTTGGGAGTCCTCCTGCCAATGCAGGAGACACGGGTTCAAGCCCTGGTCCAGGAAGACCCCACATGCCACGGAGCAACTAGGCCTGTGCGCCACAACTACTGAGCCTGAGCTCCAGAGCCCGCGAGCCACAACTACTGAGCTCGTGTGCCACAACTACTGAAGCCCAGGCGCCTAGAGCCCGTGCTCCTCAACTAGAAAAGCCACCGCAATGAGAAGCCTGCACACCGCCACGAAGAGTAGCCCCCACTCGCCACAGCTAGAGAAAGCCTACATGCAGCAACAAAGACCCAACACAGCCAAAAGTAATATAAATAAATTTATTAAAAAAAGAACTAATCTACAATAAGAAAATGTGGGGGGCGGGGTCTCAGAAAATTAGTTTCAAAGTGACTTCGAGTCAAGAAATCAAACTGTGAACCCACTGGAAATAATAGAACAATAATGACTGAGAAAAATTGTAGAGCCACTGCATAAACTTAAGCCATGGATTAAGGACTTACCCAAAGATCTCCATGGAGAGGATTCCATTCACCTTTACACTAAAATTAAATCTAATCTGCAAAATAAATGGGGTGTGATATTTAACATGAACCAGAATAGGGATTAAAATTTTCCATACTCAATTCCTAAAGGAGAAGATATTCTTTGTATCACCTTTTTTTTTCCATTGCACTTTCCCTAAACATACTTAACACTTGTCTGTGTTCAAATTCTGCATCTTAAATACATTGCGTTCTACATTACAATTCCAAGTAGTCACAAATTATGAGGAAATACTACCCTTTTGTCCTCTGCTGTTCTCCTAATGTATCTCTTCTCCCCTTCTTAAATGAATTATCAATTTTTCTCTCTATTGTTTCCATTGTTTTCATATATGGAATATTCCATGCTTTTTTCTTTGTTTTTTCTTCCCCTATCCCCATCTCTTATGTCCTCCTTCCAATTTACTTCACTGTTCTAAATATTTTATACCTTCAACCTCTATTTTTTTTCTATATAATATAATGGGTAATAAGGAACTCTAGAGCCAGACTGCCTCATTTCAAATCCTGGCCCTGCAAGTGATTTAACCTCTGTACCATATTTCCTTGGCTATAAAATGGGAATGATGATAAAACCTACTTCACAAGGGGTGTTGGCAGGGTTGAATGAGTGAGTACGTGGAGAGCACTTGGAAGAATGACTGGCAAACAATTAAGTACTGAATCCTGCTTAAGACAGAAAAAGTAGGAAACATGCCAGAAAAAAAGGGGAAGTTATATAGCATACTTGTGTGCAACTTTATGAACATATCAAACTACAGGTAATAATAAAAATTTTAGCTTTCCAGAGTTCAAAGTATTTTATCAAAATTTCCTTAGTTGCTCTTATAGTCACTTTAGAAAAAAAGGAGATAATCAGCAAAGTTTATCATCCAGGTTTAAAAAAAAATGAAGCGCAGAAGAGGGAAACGACGTATCCAAAGTGATACAATAAAACAGTAAGGCAGTGAAAATAAGAACCCAAAAGAAAGTTCTCTCTATATCCAAGGGCTCTCAACTATGTCACATGACCAACATCAAGCCTGCCTTAGGGATACAGGAACCAAATCAATTCAATATTAAAACTTTTAATCATTGTAATTAAAAGAAAGAGGACCAATCAGATCCTTCCATGCCCTACAGAGTAGAGGTCTTTTAAAAACATATGACTTAAACAAGAGAATCGTTATTGTGCAAAAGAACAGCTTACCTTGGGGAGCACAGTGATGACTTTGCGTAAAAAATTCTTTATAACCAGGCTATCTGTCATCAAAGTTCTGGGCTTTTCATGAACCTGTAACAACATAACAAAAACATCCACTGCACATACACAAACCCAAGAGCACAAGTGAATTAAATTATGGTATTTCTTCTTATAAAAGTAACTACACCTCAGAAAGCTTTTCAGACATCCAAGGGGAAACATCTTTGGGTCTGAAAACTGAACACCAAAAGTAATCTAATAGCCATCACTTCTTGGGCTAAGGTACCTAATTTCATGGAACTTCAGGAGACGTGAACAAATACCAGAGTGAAACCCACAATCTCAAAACCACCTTTTGGAACAAATTTAAAAGTAATTTAGATTGGAGCTGAGAAGAGTAACTCTATCTTTACTATTCTAATGTGGGTCAATCTGTATTAAGAATCTGAGTGGAGTCAAAGGAACAGGCACTAAAAAGAACCTATTTTTAAACCTTAATCCATTCATCCAAACATTTGTATTTAAGGAAAAGCTGCAAAGCAGAAAGCTCAGAAGTCAGAAGACCTGTGTTCTAATACTGGCTCTATAAAAATTACTGCAGTAATCATGAAAAAAAATCACTTAACTTCTCCGGACCTTATTTCCTAATCTGCAAAACAGGCATAAAACTTAGCCTTTCAACCTCACAAAACTGTTTTAAAGACCAAAGAATAATCTGAAAATATATGTTAGACATGGTAACAATAATAGATACCACTTGATGAATGCCTACTATGTGGCAAGCAATGTGCAGGTGCTATATCTACAACAATCCTCAAGTCAGGTATTACAATCCCCTCTTTATAGATTAAAAAAAATGAGGCTCAGAATTCCCTTGAGGTCCAGGGGTTAGGACTCCGAGGTTTCACTGCCAAGGGCACATGTTCAATCCCTGGCCGGGGAAATAAGATCCCTTCAGGCCCTGCAAGCCCTGCAGCGCGGCAAAAAAAAAACAACCAAAAAATGAGGCTCAGAGAAGTTATGCAACTTGCCTAAGATGTTCAGTAATAGAGCCAGAATTTGACCCTAAGTCTATCTAAAAACAATTGTCCATGCTCTTTCCAATATACCCTGATACCTCCATACAAATATAATAAGATTTATCACTTAATGAGGGCTTTCTCTATTCCAGGAATGGTACTAAATATTTTACTTATATTACCTCATTTACCCCTCACAGAAACCATATTAGGTATATATAACCTACATTTTATGGATTAAAAAAAATGAATTTCAAAGAGGTTAAACAACTTTGCCAAGGTGTGCCTGATCTGGCTCCAAAGCTTTAGTATTAACCACTTTCCTATACTATATTTAATATAGTGTCCCTAAAACCGAAGTTAAAATGCGTTTCCGAAAAAATGGAGAAGTCAATGAAGAAGAAATAGAGTCAGAAATCAGTAAGTAAGTTCTTTTTCTTTTCTTTTTTTAATAAATTTATTTATTTATATAATTTTTTATTTTTGGCTGCGTTGGGTCTTCACTGCTGCGCGCGGGCTTTCTCTAGTTGCAGCGAGCGGGGTCTCCTCTTCATTGTGGTGCGCGGGCTTCTTATTGTGGTGGCTTCTCTTGTTGAGGAGCACAGGCTCTAGGTGTGCAGGCTCAGTAGTTGTGCCGCACGGGCTTAGTTGCTCTGCAGCATGTGGGATCTTCCCAGATGAGGGCTCAAACCTGTGTTCCCTGCACTGGCAGGCGGATTCTTAACCACTGCACCAGCAGGGAAGTCCAACCAGTAAGTTCTTATTAATGGCTCAGAAAATACAGAGCCATGTACTAGGTGTATATTAAAGGAGAAAAAAGGTCCCAGACCCCAAAATTCTCATAACACAATAAAGAAGAAACATGTAAATATCTAATGAAGAATAATACTCTTTATGGGCTTCCCTGGTGGCGCAGTGGTTGAGAGTCCGCCTGCCGATGCAGGAGACACGGGTTCGTGCCCCGGTCCGGGAGGATCCCACATGCCGCGGAGCGGCTGGGCCCGTGAGCCATGGCCGCTGAGCCTGCGCGTCCAGAGCCTGTGCTCCGCAATGGGAGAGGCCACAACAGTGAGAGGCCCGCATACCACAATATAAATAAATAAAAATTTAAAAAATAAAAAGAAATATAATACTCTTTATAAGTACACTGAAAAAGAGATCAAGAACTGTGCAATGGCAGCCCCAGCTGACATCTGCCTGCAACTTTATGGGAGACCCTGAACCAAAATTTAGCACCCCAATTCCTGACCCACAGAAATTGTGAGACATAATAAATGATTACTGTCGTTTAAAAAAAAAAAAAAGAACTGTGCAATGGGTGGGGATAATTAGAAAAACTATTATAAAAATATTTGAAAGTATTAGAAAAGTGGATGGGGATTATTAAAAAATTCTGGAAACAAATCTAGGATTATTCACACATGTAAACAGCAGTAATTAAACAGTAATTGCAGCATACATACCATAGTCACATCCTTCTTTTAAAATTTTTTATTATAAAATGTTCAAATAGTAGAAAAGCAATGGTCTCTTGAAAGCATTTCCTATACTTAACACTTCCAAAACAACTTCTTGGAACAGTTTCAAACTTTTGTAGCTTTAGTGATTATAGGGTATATCACAGAAAGGGCTTAATTATATCTAGCAGTAAGGCAACCAAGTAAGTGAAAGTTCCTTGAGCAGCTACCAGAGAGGGTCTACAATTAGTAAGGATGGGAACTACCATTTACTGAACACCTGCTACATGCCAAGCAGTTTATATACAAGTAGGAAATACCCCCACTTTATGGATGAGGATAATGACTAAATAAGCGAATTAATTTGTCCAAGGTCACACATAGCTAATTAAGTGGCAGAACTGGGATTCAAACCTAGATCTGACTCCAGAGCCCACATTTCACTATGAAATGCTGCCTTTCCAAGAATGTTCATTTTCTGTACACATAGCTATCTGAATCAGATACTACGTAATCTATCATTATTTTTTATGGAGCCTGATGGGCAATGCTTAAACATGACTACTGAATATGTATGTGTATTTATTCACTGATAAAACACTTAATGTAGCTTATCATGTACTTAGGCTTACAGAGATAAATAAAACAATCTCTGAATTTGAAGAGTTTACACTTAAGAAGAAGAGAAAGACAAAATAAATAATTTATATGACAATGTGAAGAAGCTTTATGATTTAAATATATAAGAGATGCTAAAGAAATACACAAGAATAATTGGCATCTAATCCAGACTGAGAAGATAAAGTGACATAATGTCAGGTCAGTGGAGGATACTTAACACAAAGCAAATAGCTCCTTTTAAGATCTACTCATAAATTATTGAGAGAGAGAGAGAGAAAGAGAGAGAGAGAGAAAGAAAGAAAGAAGGAAGGAAAGAAAGAAAGAAAGAAAGAAAGAAAGAAAGAAAGAAAGAAAGAAAGAAAGAAAGAAGGAAGGAAGGAAGGAAGGAAGGAAGGAAGGAAGGAAGGAAGGAAGGAAGGAAGGAAGGAAAGGAAGGGAGGAAGGAAGGAAGGAAGGAAGGAAGGAAGGAAGAAAGAAAGAAAGAGACACTACACAGTCTTTTACAGCCTTTTACAGTTGGGTGTTAGAAACCCAGTACCCCAGGCCTGACACACCTTCAGAAGCAGTGAATTTACTTACATGTTGTTAGGAAAAAACATATGCTGCCAGCCCTGGGCAGCGGAAACTACTATTGAATCACATGTTTCAGCCTTTAAATACAAGTCTAATCATATGATACAATATGGGAGCTGTTTTATATTTTCAAATATGAACTTATGTGGTTATGGGCTCTATATGACTTTCTAAAAGAAAGTCAGTGTCTCTGTCTCTCTCTCTCTTTGCTTAAATAGGTAAGTAGATAGATGATAGATAATAGAGAAATGCAAAGATAGATAGATAGGTTTGTATGTATGTATGTATATCTCTACCCATTTTATCATTTTGTATCATGGCAAAAATAAATACAAAAATGGATAAATTCATCAAGAAGATCTTGCAAAATCAAATTGTTTTTGGAAAGACATGTTATCTAGCCTAATGGACTCCAAGATGCAGGACTGACTGAGCATAAACACAAAACCAGCATCTCTCTTAAATGAAGTTTTCCTCAGTCTTCCCTGGAATTAGCTCTCCTCACATGCCCAAAGCAGTGGATCATTTATTACCACTTTTTCATGGAGGTCTCCATTCACTAGCCTTTGCTATAAACCTTGCCACTTGACCCTTCTTCCCAGTTGAGATATACGTGTATGATGAAATCTTTCACAACCTCCCCTTTTTCTCTTCTCATTCTCTTCATTCAAAAATCTTTTAAATAGGGACTTCCCTGGTGGCGCAGTGGTTAAGAATCTGCCTGCCAATGCAGGGGACATGGGTCGAGCCCTGGTCCGGGAAGATTCCACATGCCGCGGAGAAACTAAGCCCGTGCGCCACAACTACTGAGCCCAAAAACCACAACTACTGAAGCCCATGCGCCTAGAGCCCATGCTCTGCAACAAGAGAAGCCAATGCAATGAGAAGCCTGTGCACCGCAACAAAGAGTAGCCCCCGCTCCAGCAACTAGAGAAAGCCCACACGCAGTAACAAAGACTCAACGCAACCAAAAATAAAGAATAAATAAATAAATTTTAAAAATATTTTAAATAGCTGCACAGTATCAGAGACAATGAGATGTAACAGAGCAAATACTTTCAGGAAATCCTTGCTCCTCTTAGGTTATAATGCTCTTACCTCACCCCACCTATCACCAACTGATTACTGGGCACTAAGCTCACAGTTCTCCTCTGCACTGCCATCATCCTCTGTCCTGCCATCATCTTGGCTGACTTCCACATACAAACAGATGACCAGTCTAAGCAACAATTTGGTCTCATAATTCTCTGACCTCCTCAACTCCAACGACCTTGACCTCCACTCATTTCCAGCCACCTACTTCCACGGCCATAGATTGGAACTGTATTGCTCTGGAAGGCTTAAACTAAAATGTCCCACTCTTATGTGAAAAAATATGCGCCAAGATGTTAATAGTGGCTACCTTGATTAAGTCAATTATCTGTACTCTAAATGCACACTTTGATTTTCCTGAGGGAAACACTGCTCTTGCAATAAGGAAAAACAAAACAAAAAAAGAAAGAAACTTTATCACTCTGATGATAAATTTTTGTTCTTTCAAGTCTCTGAACTTCTTATACCCAGAAAATCTGTTTTTCAGTCTCATCAAAGACCTCTAGACCTTGACAACTTCCCATTGGGTTAGGTATCGTTCCTCTAAGCTACCTCAGCATCAGTGCATACCTGTATCCTGATATATATTACACTGCATTGTAATTAGTTGTTTACTTATCTATCTTTTCCTTTAGATTCCAAGTTCCTTGGGATCAAGTGACATGTCTTGGGACTCTGTCTAGCACAGTGAAGCTGTCGTGAACAAATACAGGTTTCTGAGTAAAGGAATGAATATTGAAACAGCACTGATCAATATGAGTAAGACTTTGATTCAGATTCTAATTCTGTCCTTAACTTTGGTATGACCTTGGGAAAGTCAGTCAAATTCTCTGAATTTCAGTTTTCTTGTATCTGTAAAATGGGGTGATGATAATCCTTGTCCTATCCATTTCATAGAGTTGTCAGGAGGCTTAAATAATATATACGTTAGGTATAAGAATTACCATTGTTTGTTCAGACTGGCTAAAACACATGATTTCCTTTTCTAGAACTGCTTTCCTTGGCTCACTGAAATCAGCTTTTTTATTGCTACTTGACATTAATAGTTTTAGAGCTGACTAACCATTAATTGCTCCAGATTGTTTACCCTTCGTTCCCCTAAACAAGATATGGCACAGCCACGGACATCTTTTGTCCCGATACCATAGTCATTTCCTTTTAGAAGAAGGATATAATTGTTCCAACATGGAGAAAGGCCTCCCAAGTGCTTTTTGGGAGAACATTTAAAGTACTCTAATTCTTTGTCTCTACCAGTTCAAAGGAAGCAAGATAGGGGATCCGAGAATTGTTAAAGGGAATGGAGAACTCAATTGTCACTCTCATAAATCTGGGCTACAAAAAAATCAATACAAATCTTTAAACCAACCTAATAAAAATGTATCTAAATAGGATCTGCACTGGGAATCCATTTTTATTTTCTTTTTCAGGAGATCCAAATTCAAATGATGGTTTACTTCAGTGGTTCTCAAATTTACCTGCACATTAGGAATCATCTGGGATTTTAAAAATATCCCAAAGCCCAGGCCACACACCTTACGGACTGGATTGTGTCCCCCTAAATTCATCTGTTGCAGCCCTAGCCTCCATGTGACTATATTTGGAGACAGGGCCTTAAGAATGTCATTAAGGTTAAATGAGGTCATAAGGGGGGCGCCCTAATCTGATAGGACTGGTGTCCTTGTAAGAAGAGGAAAAGACACCAGAAGGCTCTCTCTCCACATACATACAGAGGAAAGGTCATGTGAACAGTGACAAGGTATCTTGATCTTGGACTTCTAGCTTCCAGAAGTATGAGAAAACAAGTTTCTGTTGTTTACGCCACCCAACCTGTGGCATTTTTTTTTAATGGCAGCCTAAGCAGACTAATCCAGCACCCTAGACCAATTAAATCACAACCTCTTGAAGTGGGACACAAACATCACTATTTTGAAAGCTCCCTCCCAGGTGATTTAAAATCGGCACACGGAAGTTTGGCGACCAATGCCTTATTTCATTTCAACTTTGAACTATAACAGACCTAGGCTTTTCTTTCCTGTTATTACATTTGTAGAAAAATAAGAATCAAAACATCATTAATTTATAGAACCACAGCAAAACTTGCCTCAAAAATCATCTGGAAGGGTGCTACCCCTGACACGTCATGAGAATAACTGGTTTCCTCTGAAGTCCAGCTCAGCTCTGCAGAGAGTCCAGGCAGTATAGACTGTATTTCTGTGTGAGAAGAGATGGTGGCAGAATAGAACAAGCAGTTTGCATAAGCACCAGAGTTTCTGGAGTTATTAAACTGATAAGCCAAGAAGTCTCTTCCCTGATGAAAAGATTATCTGCAAAATTTTAAATATGACTGGAGATGGCTATGCATCAGCAAATTGCTTAAACATTTAGAATTACTTTATGGGGATAAGACATTTAATCACGTTTTCAATTTTACACAAATTGAAAATTTGCTAAATCAATTTGTATTTTCACTTAATTTCCACAAGGACATATCCAATGCCACAAATCTTCAGAGTTGATAGCTCTAACTGATATTCTTATATTTTTAAATAAATCAATTCATTATTTAATAACACAAATCCAGTAAGTGAGCTAATTCAGAACTTAAAACAGAAAAATTCAAGAATGACCCTCTCAGGCATTTACCTAATGCCTAATGCCTTTTTTTACCCAAGAGAAGCAAACTCTTGCTAATTTAATTGTCAAGTAACCACTTCGTATATTTACATATGTTGATTCAGAACTCTTTACACAAAGCATCAGTGAGTCCTGGATCATCATCAACAAATAGAACCTCAAAGTATGCACCATCCTTCTTTCTTTCTGTACCCTGGCACTAATATTATAAAGGGAAAAAATCCCAAATCTCCCATTTTATAAAATGCCATCCCTTATTTCCCCTCTATAGTAGTATTAGAATGGAGAACTAAATATGAATAAAAATATATATCTCAGTCTCTGAACGTTCTACCTTATAAATGAAGTTGACAATGTTGATATTATAAAAGAATTCAACTTAAAAATTTTAATAACAATAACATATATCCTAAAATAATAGCACAGCTTTCTTCTAAAACATTCATACCATATATCTATCTAATAAAGCTTTAACCATCTCAAAGAAGGTCAAGTTCTAGATATCAATCTTAATGGGTAATATTCTTCTTGCCATTAGTTTGTTTTTCAAATATAATTCAGTCACAAAGCTTGAGATAATATGGCAGCAAGGTTATGCTACACTGAAGTTTAATGAAGTTGGCACTAAACCAGGATGACTTACATCAATCTTCAGATTTACCACTGACAGACTTTCTGACCTAGGGTGACCCCCTTTTTCTATAATTCAATTACCTTTCTGTGAAATAAGAAAAAATTGTTCCTCAATCCTATAAAGTAGTAATACAGTGAAAAATAGGGAGAACATGTAGATACATGAGAAAAAGGTTTGTCAATAACTTGGAATTCTCTAGAAATCTTAATAATGATTTTTTTAAATGAGTAGTTATTTGGGGGAAATTAATTTCAATTAACTCACTCCATACACACACACACACACAAAAACAAATCCAGATGGATTGACTAGAGTTAAATGTGAAAAGGTAAAACAGTAGAACTAAATAAAAAGCCTTCTGTTTCAAGATAAGTCAAGCATATGTTGAAATTTCATCTTCCCATTCAAACACATAAAATGATAAAACAAGTATTTTTAAATTTTAATAAAACATAGTCATAGGGACTTCCCTTGTGGTCCAGTGGTTAAGACTCCACGTTTCCAATGGAGGAGGTGCGGGTTTGATCCCTGGTCGGGGAACTAGTATCCCACATGCCGCATGACACAGCCAAATAAATAAATAAATGAATGAATAAAAATTAAAACAAAACAAAACATAGTCATAGTGAGAAAAAAAGAAGAGAGAAATCTTTATAGACCAGAAATAAAGAGGTATTCTTCCCTAATCTTCAGAAAGGAAAAAGAGAGAGAGAATCCACAATGGTAAGTAAGGACCAAAGATGCCCCATGTTTGAGGCATGGAATGGAAAAAAAAATGGAGCTAATACTGCAACACCAACAGGTTTAAGAGCAAGAGCCACAGAGGCCACACATAGGAGGTATAAGCAAGGGACCAAAACATGAACAAAAGCCAAAGGGATGCCACCTGCCTACCTGAGGGTTGGTTAAAAGCCAAGTGATGCTAGTAGCAGCATCAGTGATGCAGGATGAGGGCCTTAGAGCCATGTAATATAAGTACGGATAAGACTCAGAACTATAATTCTATTAAGATACAAGAGCCTTTTATCTTTCCACTCAAGCAAAGTTTAATCCAAGATACGTGTCCTGCAGATTATGGCTCAGCAACCCAGAGAACCTCCTACTGGAAGGCTGTCAATGCAGGATGTGTTCAGGACAAAAGGGTCATGGACAATTAGCTCTTAACTAAAAATTACCAACCAGTGAAGACCAATACCATGAAAGATAGGACACATATCAACCAACAAAATGTATACCTGAGGAAATAGAGTTAATAAAACAATCTGAAAAGAACTTTAAAAATAAGTGCTCTGTATTTTATACCCTCAAATATAAAAAGAAGCCATGAAACAAGAATACACTGCCATCAATTAAACAGAAAGTAACAGCCAAAAACCCTATTAGAAATCTTAGAGATTGAAGATACAGTGTTTGAAATGAAAACCCTATGGATGGTAGATTAGACACTGTAAAAGAGCATATTTAAAAGAAAAAGTAGTACTTGAATGTCCATAGAAGCATGATTCATAGTAGGAAAAAGTGGAAACAACCCAAATGTCCAACAAATGATGAACAGATTAACAAAATATGGAATATTATTCAGCCAGAGAAAGGAATGAAGTACTGTTACATGCTACATACTAACATAAATGAATCTTGGAAACATTATGCTTAGTGAAAGAAGCCAGACACAAAAGGCCACATAGTGTATTATTTTGTTTATATGAAATGTCTAGAACAGGCAAATCCATAAAGACAGAAAGTAGATTAGTGTTTGCCAAAGGACAGGGGGTAGGGGTAAGGGGAGTGACTGCTAATGGGTACAGGGTTTCTTTTGTGGGTGATGAAAATGTAATGTTATAAATAGCGATGATAGTTGTACAACTTTGTGAATATACTTAAAACCACTGAATTATATGCTTTAAAATGGTATATTTTATGACATGTGAATTATATATCAATTAAAAGAAGGAAAAGATAAAAGACATTAAGAACAGATTTCTAAAAGACAAAAACACTAAAAAAATTAAAATTAAAAAAACTCATAATAAAAAATGACTGAGCCACACAGCTAAACACACCACAATGAAACCCAGAATAACAAGGATAAAGAGAAAACCCTAAAAGCTACAAAAGAGAATCAAATTAGCCAAAAGAAACATGAGTTAGACTTCTCATCAACAATGCTAGATGCCAGAGGATAACTCAGTACTATCTTCAAAGATCTGAAGAAAATTCACTTTGTCTCTGGACTTTTAAGAGAACCAAACTACCATTAAAGAATGAGAAACTTAATATGTTTATATTCCTTAAGGCCTTGCTGAAAGAACTACTAAATAAACCAGCATGATCTTTGAAAATGAGTTTACATTTGCACCTTTTTGCTGAGATGGGGTGGAGATAAGGGGGAAAGAACGATATAATATCAATATCAAACTACTTATTGACATAGCTCTTCAACTGTTAAAGAAAAAGTAGATAGAAAAACTTCAATCTTGTGGCAATGTGAACATACATCAAAACCATATATTGGGACTTCTCCTTTTTGCAGTGATGAAATAACTGGTACCAAATAAGCCCTCCCACCAAAAACTACTATAAAACTGGATAAAATATACTAGGCAATTACTTTCAGGCATTGAGCAATAAATAGCACAAGCTGTGATCCCTGAGAGAAGGGAAACTCATGACATGACCCTATGATTGCCCTGGATGTCTGCCTGGGGAAATTTTCCTGCCCATGGAGGACAGAGCTGGAGCCCAAGCAGAGCACAGTGGTTCCATTAAGCTGAGGAGACAGCGAATAGAGCTCAGGGTTGTGAAAGTACCTGGAATCTGCAAGGCAGGGCACTGGAGAGGAGGGAACTGTGCAGAAGTGGGTACCAAAAGTCTGTATGGAAGTTCCCCATGAGCCTTTGGCCAAGGGCTGGGCTATGCATACAGCGGTGAGACTATATAAGATTTCCCAGAGAGCAGTTGCAATGGAGTTGAAAATGGAACAAGAAATTAGTGGTGAAGCAATGGTGGGAAATGTTGGCCTTCAGGCCCAGCCAGAATGGAGAGAACTTGATAAAACTGATGGTGTCCAGCTGAGATGGCAAAAAGGTAATATTTTAGTAGTAAAAAACACATTCAAGAAGAAGGTCTGATCCACCCTAAAAAAGCCTAAAACCAAGTCTCAACAAGATTCACAGAGAAGATACAGTTGGAGGTTATGTGGTATCAAGTTAGAGGGGTTTGAAAATGACTTGGCTTTCTATAGATCTACCCTTTAAAATGTATTTTAAAAGCCTACACAAGGTTAGGGTGATTAGCTTGCTAGAACTGTCTGCTAGAACAAAAATCAACACTCTTCAGAGGTAGAACAGAATATAGATCACATTATCCAGTAGAAAATAAATATTTAATATACATGCAAAGAAAAAGGAAAATATAACTCATATAAAAAAGCAATCAATAAAAACCAAGCCTGGGGGCTTCCCTGGTGGCGCAGTGGTTGAGAGTCCGCCTGCCGATGCAGGGGACGCAGGTTCGTGCCCCGGTCCGGGAAGATCCCACATGCCGCGGAGCGGCTGGGCCCGTGAGCCATGGCCGCTGGGCCTGCGCGTCCGGAGCCTGTGCTCCGCAATGGGAGAGGCCACAACAGTGAGAGGCCCGCGTACCACAAAAAAAAAAAAAAAAAAAAAAAAAAAAACCAAGCCTGTTACAGATGTTACAGATGTTAAAATATTTACTGCAGAGGAATCTGGGTGGACAGTATATAAGAACTCTGTGTACTGTTTTTACAACTCTTCTATAAATCAACAATTATTTTCAAATTAAAAATGTAAATACTCTGCAAAAGGATGAAACTAGAACACTATCCTACACCATACACAAAAATTAACTCAAAATAGATTAAAAACTTGACTATAAGACCTGAAACCATAAAACTCCTAGAAGAAAACATAAGTGGTAACCTCCTTGACATGGGGTTTGGTGATGATATTTTTAACTTGACACTGAAAGCAAAGGTAACAAAAGTAAAAATAAATAAGTGGAACCTACATCAAACTAAAAAGCTTCTTCACAGCAAATGAAACCATCAACAAAATGAAAAGGAAGAAAAAATCTGCAAATCATATATCTGGTAAGGAGCTAATAACCAAAAAATATAAAGAAATCATACAACTCAATAGCAAACAAACAACCCAATTAAAAATTAGGCAGAGGATCTGAATAGGCATTTTCCATAAAAAGGCATACAGATGATGGACAGGTACATGAAAAAATGCTCAACATCACTAATCATCAGGGAGATGCAAATCAAAACCACAATGAGATACCACCTCACACCTGTTAAAATGGTAATTAAAAACTAAGAAGCAACAAACACTCCTGGTACTCAGAATGTGTTCTCTAAATACCAGTGCTCACTAAAAAGGAGAAATGGCTGATTCTGGGCCTAAAGTAGAACTGTACAAGATGAGATGGGTATCTTGTTGGGCCAGAAAGCAAGGAAGTAATCAAAGGCCAATGAGATTATGTCAAAGGATTTAGTTATAAAATAAATAAGTCACGGGAGTATAATGTACAGCACGGCAACTACCTTTTTTGTATCACGTATTTGCAAGTTGCTAAAAGAGTAGATCTCAAGAGTTCTCAACAAGAAAAAAAATTGTAAGTATATATGATGACAGATGTTAATTAGACTAATTGTGGTGATCATTTTGCAATATACACAAATATTGAATCATTATGTTGTATACCTGAAACTAATATAATGTTACATGTCAATTATACCTCAACTTTAAAAACTTTCAGACTTAACCTATGTAGAATCTGCGTTTATGAAGATTGCCAATTATCAAGTATGCTAAGGGGGGATTCTTTGTAACAAGTCTGATCATAAGTAGTTTAATCTATTTCCAACGATATACATAAGCTAAAAGAAGAAAAAAATTTTATATTGGTTCAAGATGGTGGAGTAGAAGGACATGCGCTCACTCCCTCTTGCGAGAGCACAGGAATCACAACTAACTGCTGAACAATCATCGACAGGAAGACACTGAAACTCACCAAAAAAGATACCCCACATCCAAAGACAAAGGAGAAGTTGCAGTGAGACGGTAGGAGGGGCACAATCACAATACAATCAAATCCCATAACTGCTGGGTGGGTGACGCACAAACTGGAGTGAAGGTTCTGAGCCCATGTCAGGCTTCCCAACCTGGGGGTCCAGCAACGGGAGGAGGAATTCCTAGAGAATCAGACTTTGAAGGCTAGCGGGATTTGATTGCAGGACTTCAACAGGACTGGGGGAAACAGAGACTCCACTCTTGGAGGGCACACACAAAGTAGTGTGCACATCAGGACGCAGGGGAAGGAGCAGTGACCCCAGGGGAGACTGAACCAGACCTACCTGCTGGTGTTGGAGGGTCTCCTGCAGAGGCGGGGGATGGTTGTGGCTCACTGTGAGGACAAGGACACTGGAAGCGGTTCTGGGAGGTACTCCTTGGTGTGAGCCCTCCCAGAGTCTGCCATTAGCCCCAGTAAAGAGCCCGGGTGGGCTCCAGTGTTGGGTCACCTCAGGCCAAACAACCAACAGGGAGGGAACCCAGCCCCACCCATCAGCAGACAAGCAGATTAACGTTTTACTGAGCTCTGCCCACCAGACCAACACCCAGCTCTACCCACCACCAGTCCCTCCCATCAGGAAACTTGCACAAGCCTCTTAGATAGCCTCATCCACCAGAGGGCAGACAGCAGAAGCAAGAAAAACTACAATCCTGAAGCCTGTGGAACAAAAACCACATTCACGGAAAGATAGACAAGATGAAAAGGCAGAGGGCTATGTACCAGATGAAGGAACGAGATAAAACCCCAGAAAAACAACTAAATGAAGTGGAGATAGGAAACCTCCCAGAAAAAGAATTCAGAATAATAATAGTAAAGATGATCTAGGACCTTGGAAAAAGAATGGAGAAAAACAACAAGAAGATGCAATAAATGTTTAACAAAGACCTAGAAGAATTAAAGAACAAACACCTAGAAGAATTAAAGAACAAACAGAGATGAACAATACAATAACTGTAATGAAAAATACACTAGAAGGAATCAATAGCAGAATAACTGAGGCAGAAGAACAGATAAGTGACCTGGAAGACAGAATGGTGGAATTCACTGCTGTGGAACAGAGTAAAGAAAAAAGAATGAAAAGAAATGAAGACAGCCTAAGAGACCTCTGGGACAACATTAAATGCAAAAACATTCGCATTATAGGGGTCCCAGAAGGAGAAGAGAGAAAGAACCCGAGAAAATATTTGAAGACATTATAGTCGAAAACTTCCCTAACATGGGAAAGGAAATAGCCACCCAAGTCCAGGAAGCACAGAGGGTCCCAGGCAGGATAAACCTAAGGAGAAACACACTGAGACACATAGTAATCAAACTGACAAAAATTAAAGACAAAGAAAAATTACTGAAAGCAACAAGGGAAAAATGACAAGTAACATACAAGGGAACTCCCATAAGGTTAACAGCTGATTTCTCAGCAGAAACTCTACAAGCCAGAAGGGAGAGGCATGATATACTTAGAGTGATGAAAGGGAAGAACCTACAACCAAGATTACTCTACCCAGCAAGGATCTCATTCAAATTCAATGGAGAAATCAAAAGCTCTACAGACAAGCAAAAGCTAAGAGAACTCAGCACCACCAAACCAGCTCTACAACAAATGCTAAAGGAACTTCTCTAAGTGGGAAACACAAGACAAGGAAAGGACCTACAAAAACAAACACATAACAATTAAGAAACATACATATCGATAATTACCTTAAACGTGAATGGATTAAATGCTCCAACCAAAAGACACAGGCTTGCTGAATGGATACAAAAACAAGACCCATATATATGCTGTCTACAAGAGACCCACTTCAGACCTAAGGACACATACAGACTGAAAGTGAGGGGATGGAAAAAGATATTCCATGCAAATGGAAATCAAAAGAAAGCTGGAGTAGCAATACTCATATCAGATAAAATAGACTTTAAAATAAAGAATGTTACAAGAGACAAGGAAGCACACTACATAATGATCAAGGGATCAATCCAAGAAGAAGATATAACAATTATAAATATATATGCACCCAACACAGGAGCACCTCAATACATAAGGCAACTGCTAACAGCTATAAAAGAGGAAATCAACAGTAACACAATAATAGAGGGGGACATTAAAACCTCACTTATACCAATGGACAGATCATCCAAACAGAAAATCCATAAGGAAACACAAACTGTAAATGACACAACAGACCAGATAGATTTAATTGCTATTTATAGGACATTCCATCCAAAAACAGCAGATTACACTTGCTTCTCAAGTGCATACGGAACATTCTCCAGGATAGATGACATCTTGGGTCACAAATCAAGCCTCAGTAAATTTAAGAAAATTGAAATCATATCAAGCATCTTTTCTGACCACAATACTATGAGATTAGAAATCAATTACACGGAAAACAACGTAAAAAACACAAACACATGGAGGCTAAACAATACGTTACTAAATAACCAAGAGATCACTGAAGAAATCAAAGAGGAAATCAGAAACTACCTAGCGACAAATTACAACAAAAACACAATGATCCAAAACCTGTGGGATGTAGCAAAAGCAGTTCTAAGAGGGAAGTTCATAGCAATACAAGCCTACCTCAAGAAACAAGAAAAATCTCAAATAAACAATCTAACGTTACACCTAAAGGAACTAGAGAAAGAAGAACAAACAAAACCCAAAGTTAGTAGAAGGAAAGAAATCATAAAGATCAGAGCAGAAATAAATGAAATAGAAACAAAGAAAACAATAGCAAAGATCAATAAAACTAAAAGCTGATTCTTTGAGAAGATAAACAAAATTGATAAACCTTTAGCCAGACTCATCAAGAAGAAGAGGGAGAGGACTCAAATCAATAAAATTAGAAATGGAAAAGGAGAAGTTACAATGGACACCGCAGAAATACAAAGCATCCTAAGAGACTACTACAAGCAACTATATGCCAATAAAATGGACAAGCTGGAAGAAATGGACAAATTCTTGGAAAGGTACAACTTTCCAGTACTGAACCGGGAAGAATTAGAAAATATAAACGGAGGAATCACAAGGAATGAAATTGAAACTGTGATTAAAAATCTTCTAACAAACAAAAGTCCAGGACCAGATGGCTTCACAGGTGAATTCTATCAAACATTTAGAGAAGAGCTAACACCTATCCTTCTCAAACTCTTCCAAAAAATTGCAGAGGGAGGAACACTCCCAAACTCATTCTGTGAGGCCACCATCACCCTGATACAAAAACCAGACAAAGATGTCACACACACAAAAAACTACAGACCACTGTCACTGATGAACATAGATGCAGAAATCCTCAACGAAATACTGGCAAACAGGATCCAACAACATTAAAAGGATCATACACCATGATCAAGTGGGATTTATCCCATGGATGCAAGGATTCTTCAATATATGCAGATCAATGTGATACACCATATTAACAAATTGAAGAATAAAAACCATATGATCATTTCAATAGATGAAGAAAAATCTTTTGACAAAATTCAACACCCATTTATGATAAGAACTCTCCAGAAAGTTGGCATAGAGGGAACCTACCTCAACATAATAAAGGCCATATATGACAAACCCACAGCAAACATCCTTCTCAGTGGTGAAAAACTGAAAGCATTTCTTCTAAGATCAGGAATAATACAAGGGTGCCCACTCTTGCCCCTATTATTCAACAGTTTTGGAAGTCTTAGCCACAGCAATCAGATGAGAAAAAGAAATAAAAGGAATACAAATTGGAAAAGAAGAAGTGAAACTGTCACAGTTTGCAGATGACATGGTACTATACATAGAAAATCCTAAAGATGCCACCAGAAAACTACTAGAACTAATCAATGAATTTGGTAAAGTTGCAGGATACAAAATTAATGCAAAGAAATCTCTTGCATTCCTATACACTAACAATGAAAGGTCAGAAAGAGAAGTTAAGGAAACAGTCCCACTTACAATTGCAAGAAAAAGAATAAAATACCTAGTTATAAACTACCGAGGGAGGCAAAAGACCTGTACTCAGAAAACTATAAAACACTGAGGAAAGAAATCAAAGATGGCACAAACAGATGGACAGATATACCATGTTCTTGGATTGGAAGAATCAATATTGTGAAAATGACTATACCACCCAAGGCAATCTACAGATTCAATGCAATCCCTATCAAATTACCAATGGCATTTTTTATGGAACTGGAACAAATCATCTTAAAATTTGTATGGAGACACAAAAGACCGCGAATAGCCAAAGCATTTTTTCCCTTGAGGGAAAAAAATGGAACTGGAGGAATCAGACTCCCTGACTTCAGACTATACTACAAAGCTACACTAATCAAGACAATATGGTACTGGCACAAAAACAGAAACATAGATCAATGGAACAGGATAGAAAGCCCAGAGAAAACCCACGCACATATGGTCACCTTACCTTTGATAAAGGAGGCAAGAATATACAGTGGAGAAAAGACAGCCTCTTCAATAAGTGGTGCTGGGAAAACTGGATAGCTACATGTAAAAGAATGAAATTAGAACACTCCCTGACACCATACACAAAAATAAACTCAAAATGTATTAAAGACCTAAATGTAAGGCCAGACACCATCAAACTCTCAGAGGAGAACATAGGCAGAACACTCTGTGACATAAATCACAGCAAGATATTTTTTGATCCACCTCCTAGAGTAATGGAAATAAAAACAAAAATAAACAAATGGGACCTAATGAAACTTAAAGGTTTTTGCACAGCAAAGGAAACCATAAACAAGACAAAAAGACAACCCTCAGAATGGGAGAAAATATTTGCAAATGAAGCAACTGACAAAGGATTAATCTCCAAAACATATAAGCAACTCATGCAGCTCAATACCAAAAAAGCAAACAACCCAATCAAAAAATGGGCAGAAGACCTACATAGACATTTCTCCAAAGAAGACATACAGATGGCCAAGAAGGACATGAAAAGCTGCTCAACATCACTAATGATTAGAGAAATGCAAATCAAAACTACAATGAGGTATCACCGCACACCAGTCAGAATGGGCATCATCAGAAAATCTACAAACAACAAATGCTGGAGAGGGTGTGGAGAAAAGGGAACCCTCTTGCACTGCTGATGGGAATGTAAATTGATACAGACACTATGGAGAACAGTATGGAGCTTCCTTAAAAAACTAAAATTAGATTTACCATATGACCCAGCAATCCCACGACTGGGTATATACCCAGAGAAAACCATAATTCAAAAAGACACATGCACCCCAATGTTCACTGCAGCACTATTTACAATAGCCAGGTCATGGAAGCAACCTAAATGCCCATCAACAAACAAATGGATAAAGAAGATGTGGTACATATATACAATGGAGTATTACTCAGCCATAAAAAGGAACGAAATTGGGTCATTTGTTGAGACGTGGATGGACCTAGAGACTGTCATACAGAGTGAAGTAAGTCAGAAAGAGAAAAACAAATATCATATATTAACACATATATGTGGAACCTAGAAAAACGGTACAGATGAACCGGTTTGCAGGACAGAAATAGAGACACAGATGTAGAGAACAAACATATGGACACCAAGGGGAGAAAGTGGTGGTGGTGGGGGGAGTGGTGGTGTGATGAATTGGGAGATTGGCACTGACATATATACACTAATATGTATAAAATGGATAACTAATAAGAACCTGCTGTATAAAAAAATAAATAAAATTCTAAAAAAAAATTTTTTTTAACTCACTCAAAATTAAAATACTGCACAAACAAAAAACTAAGAGAATAATTGCCAACAATGACAAAGAGGTTTACTATACTTACTATACAAAGTATAGAACTTTGTATAAAATAGAAAAGCACTAAGATCCTAAAGGGGAAAGTGAGCAAAGAATGTGAACAAACATTCAACAAACAAATAAATCAATAAACATAAGACAGTCATTTCACTGTATTATATGCAAGTTAAAATGAGATACAATAACTCTAGTTTTTTCCTAAGTAGAAATAGAAACACACACACACACACACACACACACACACACACACTATGGTAATTTTTTTTTTTTTTTTTTTGGGCCTCTCACTGCCGTGGCCTCTCCTGCCGCGGAGCACAGGCTCCTGACGCGCAGGCTCAGCGGCCATGGCTCATGGGCTCAGCCGCTCCGAGGCACGTGGGATCTTCCCGGACCGGGGCACGAACCCGCATCCCCTGCATCAGCAGGCGGACTTTCAACCCCTGCGCCACCAGGGAAGCTTCACTATGGTAATTTGAAAGAAGGTATGCCAAGGTTTTCAAAGTATGATTGTCTCTGAGATTATATTATAAATATGTATAATATTATAATTATTTTTCACCTTTAGTTTTTTTATATATAATAATGGGACTTGCTTTTGAAATTTTTTTTTTTTTGGCTGCACCACGCGACTTGTGGGATCTTAGTTCCCTGACCAGGGATCGAACTCAGGCCACAGAAGTGAAAGCTCTGAGTCCTAACCACTGGACTGCCAGGGAACTCTCACTTTTGAGATATATTTTTTAAGTGTTTTAAATATATAAAAAATGAAAGGCAATATTCTGCCTATCAAATTAACCAAGCCTTCTTTGAGTAGTAGTGCACAATACTGGTAAGAAGGGGATCAGACAGGTGTTTGTATACATTGATAGTAAAAGTGTAAATTGCAATAATTTTATGGAGAACAATTTAATAATTTCATCAAAGTATTATTTATAATACCATAAAATTAAAATCACCAAACATCCTGAAAGAGGGGAAAGCTTAATAAATTATTATAACCTTTCAATGGACTAGTATAAATTTTTGTAACTTGTTACTACATAATTTCAAACTTACAGAAAAGTTGCAAGAATAGTACCAGGAACTCTCATATACCCTTTACCCAGATTTAGAAATTGTATATTTTGACACATTTGCTTTATCCTCTTTCTCTTTCTCTGTGTGTGTATGTATGCATATTTTTTCTTGAACCAAAGGAGAATAAACTGGAGACACTGTGCCCCTTTATCCCTAATTCAGTGCTTATGTTCTAAGAAGAAAGTCTCTTATATAATCTCAGTATAATTATCAAAATAGGAAATTTAGTATGAATGTTTATAGTATTATTATCTAATCCATAGTCCATATTCAAATACCAGCAATTATCCTAATAATGTCCTCTATAGCTATCTTTTCCTGGCCCAGAATTCAATCCAGTATTGCACATTAGATTTAGTTTTCAGTCTTACTCTCCTTTATTTCTCTGCCTTTCCTGATCTTGACATTTTTGAAGAGTTCAAACCAATTTTTTTTATAGAATATCCCTCAAATTGGATCAGCTGTTTGTTATGCAGGTTATGCAATTTTTGCAGAAATACCACAAAAGTGATGTTGTGTCCTTCTCAGCACATATCAGGAAGCACATGATAACAGTTTGCTCCAACATTGGTGATGTTAACTTTGATCTTTTGGTTAACGTGTCCCATAGATTCCTTTACTGCAAAAGTTAGTATTTTCCCCTGGTGATTGATAAATATTTTTAAAGTAATCTCCACAATTTATGTATCTGTTCCTCATTAAAATTGCACTCATTAGTGTTAGCATCCATTGATGATTCCTAAGTCCTTTATCTTTTCGACACTTATTAGTTGGCATTCTACCTGTAAAGAACAGCTTTCCTTTCTCCTTATTTATTTACATCAGTATGGAGTCATGTTGTTCTTATTTTATTCACTGAGTTATAATCTCTTACTATCATTATTTACCCTATATTATTGTCCCATATTTGGTCAATGGAAGTCCCTTCAAGCTGGCCACAGCTTATCTGTCCACATCACCTTCAAGGAATTCCTTAATTTCAAGGATACGGGGGCTTCCCTGGTGGCACAGTGGTTAAGAATCCGCCTGCCAATGCAGGGGACACGGGTTCGAGCCCTGGTCCGGGAAGATCCCACATGCCGCAGAGCAACTAGGCCCGTGTGCCACAACTGCTGAGCCTGCACTCTAGAGCCCACAAGCCACCACTACTGAAGCCCATGCGCCTAGAGCCCATGCTCTGCAACAAGAGAAGCCACAGCAATGAGAAGCTCACGCACCACAACGAAGAGTAGCCCCAACTCACCACAACTAGAGAAAGCCCGCACTCAGCAACAAAGCCCCAATGCAGCCAAAAATAAATGAATAAAATAATTTTTTTAATTAAAATCACGGATATTCTAGGCTCATCTTGTATTCTCCCTACCCCAATCCTGGAATCAGTGTTTTCCCCAAGGAGTTCTATTTCTTTTTAGTGGAGAAGTGTGGTTGGAAACCAAGATTTGAGAGCTAAGCAATTGCTATTGGGATATTATTATTTATAGGCTCTCTCAATAGACAAAGCTAGGATACATACACATATCTCTATGTTTCTATATTTATCTATCATATGTAATATATACTATACAGTTGGAACCATGAGTTCTAATTCCACAGGGTGCATTTTAGTCTGCCCCCTTACCATACTTGTAACTTCTTTATCCAACAGTGAAAAATCACGTTCCTATTAATCTTAATATATTTACTCAATTTATCAAGCTAGAATACACAGGAAGTAGTTTCAGAATTGTTAAACCTTATCTCTGGAAAGCAAACCTACTAACTAGATTTCAACATTTGTTTATAGTTCTTTTATTTAGGTAAACTTTACATACAATATAATGCACAAATCTTAAGTGTACAACTTGCAGAGTTTTGACAAATGCATATAACCAGGTAACTCATGCTGCATCAAGATACAGAACATTTCCATCATCCCAGAAAATTCCTAATTGCTTTTTTCTCAGTGAACACTTCTCAGAGGCAATCATTTAAAAGTTTTTTCATTAGCTTAGTTTCACTGTTCTTGAACTTTATATAAATGAAATCCATATACAGTGATTCTTTTGTGTCCATTTTCTTTCTCAGCATAATGTCTGTGAGATTAATGCACAGGCATACCTCATTTTATTGTTTCACTTTATTGCACTCCACAGATACTGTATTTTTTTTTTTTTACAAATTGAAGGTTTGTGGCAACCCTGCATGGAGCTAGTCTATTGGTGCCATTTTTCCAACAGCATTTGCTTACTTAGTGTCTGTGTCACATTTTGATAATTTCTGCAATATTTCAAACTTTTTCATTATTATTATGTTACGGTGCTCTGTGATCAGTGACCTTTGATGTTATAGTACTACTGCAAAAAGATTATGACTAGCTGAAGGTTCAGATGATGGTTAGCATTTTTTAGTAATAAAGTATTTTTAAATTAAGGTATGTATATTTTTAGACATAATGCTGTTGCATACTTAATAGAGTATGTATAGTGTAAACATAACTTTTATATGCACTGGGAAAGCAAAAAATTCGTGACTCTCTTTATTGAGGTTTTTTTTTAATCAGAGTGGTCTGAAATTGAACTTGTAAAATATCCAAGGTATGCCTGTAGTTCATTCCTTTTTATTCCTGACTAGCATTCCATTACATGTATACACCCAACTTATTTATCCATTCTCTTGTTGGACATTTGGATTTTTCCAGTTTTTGGCTATTTTTAATAAAGCTGCTATGAACAGCTGGTGCAAATCTTGTTTTGGACAAACAGCTTCATTTCTCTTGGGTAAATACCTAGAAATGAAATTGATGGGTCATGGCACAGGTATATGTCTCACTTCATAAGAAACTGTCAAACAGCTTTCCAAAGTGGTTGTACTATTTTACACTCCCACCAGCATTATATCAGAGATCTGATTGTTCTACATCCTTGCTAACATCTGGCGCTTTTTTAATTTTAGCTATTCTGGTGGACTGTGAATTTAACTTACAATCTCTGGTGACTGATGATGGTAAGCACTTCTTCATGTGCTTAGTGGCCATTCAGATACTTTCTTTTGTGAAGTATCTATTCAAATCTCTGGCCCACTAAGAAAAAAATAGATTTGGAACTTCTCTAGTGGTCCAGCAGTTGGGACTCCACACTCCCATTGCAGGGGTCCCGGGTTCAATCCCTGGCCGGGAACTAGAGCCCGCATGCCACAACTAAAAGATCCCGCACGTGGCAACGAAGATCCCACATGCCGCAACTAAGACCCGGCGAGCCAAATACATAAATAAATAAATATTTTTTAAAAAGAAAGAAAAAAATAGCTTTATTGAGATACAATTCACATATCATTCAACTCATCCATTTAAAGTGTACAATTCAGTGGTTTGGGAGTATATTACATTATTAGTTTTTAAGTTGTGGTAAAATATACATATAACAAAATTTGCCATTTCAACTATCTTAAAGTATACAATTCAGTGTCACTAATTACACTCATAATGCTATACAACCATCACCACTATCTATTTCTAAAACTTTTTCATTATCCCAAACAGAAACTCTGCAACGATCAAGCTGTAAGTTCCCATTCTCCCCGCTTCCCATCTCTGGTAACCTCTAATCCACTTTCTGTTTCTATGAATTTGCCTATTCTAGATATTTCATATTAGTAGAATCATACATTATTTGTCCTTTGTGTCTGGCGTATTTCACTTAGCATAATGTTTTCAAGGTTAATCCATGTTGTAACACATATCAGAACTTCATTCCTTTTCATAGCTGAATAATATTCATATATATATATCACAATTTGTTTATTCATTCATAAATTGATGGACACTGGGTTGCTTCCACCGTTGGGTTATTGTGAATGATGCTGCAATGAACACTGGCGTACAAGTATCTATTTTAAATCCCCGCTTTCAACTCCTTTAGGCATATCCATAGGAGTGGAATTGTATGGCAATTCTATATTTAGCTTTTTGAGGGACTCCCAAACTTTCTTCCATGGTGGCTGAATTATTTTACATTCCCATCAACAATGTTCAAAGGTTCCAGTTTCACCACATACTTGTCAACATTTGTTATTTTCATTATTTTTCTTTTTTTATTGAAGTATAGTTGACATACAATATTAGTTTCAGGCATACAACATAGTGATTTGAATTTATATACATTACAAATTGATCACCACAATAAGTCTAGTAACATTCTATCACCATACAAGGTTATTACAACATTACTGACTATATTTCCTATGGTGTGCATTACATTCCCGTGACTTATTTATCTTATAACTGGAAGTTTGTATCTCTTAATCCCCTTCACCTATTTCACCCAACTTCCCATTCTCCTCCCATAATCATCATGATCACTGTCTTCGTCATCACTGCTATCCTAGTAGGTGTGCAGTGTTTGGCCTGTTTTTGTTTTTTTTTTAATCAGGATGTCTTTTTTTTTTTTTGCGGTACGCAGGCCTCTCACTGTTGTGGCCTCTCCCGTTGCGAAGCACAGGCTCCGGACGCGCAGGCTCAGCGGCCGTGGCTCACGGGCCCAGCCACTCTGCAGCATGTGGGATCTTCCCGGACCGGGGCACGAACCCGTGTCCCCTGCATCGGCAGGCAGACTCTCAACCACTGCACCACCAGGGAAGCCCAGGGTGTCTTTTTTTTATTATTAAGTTTTAGAAGCTTTTTTTAATATTATGGATAAAAGCCTGTTGCCAGACATGTTTTGCAAATATTTTCTTACAACTATGGTTAACATAATCACTTTCTTAATATCTTTTGATGAGCAAAAGTTTTTTATTTTGATGAAGTTTATCAATTTTTTTCTTTTATGGTTACTTATTTCTATGCCCTAAGATTTTACCTATTTTTAGGTTAAAGGATATTCTCCTTTGTTTTCTTCAAGAATCTTCTTAGCTTTTATTTTCAGGTCTATCTTCCATTTCTAATTTTTGTGTGTGATCTGCAGTAGATGTCAAGGTTCATTTTTTTTCCTTATAGACATATGGTCATTCCAGCAACATTTGTTGAAAAGACTTTCTTTTCCTTGATGGATTGCTTTGGTGCCTTTATTTTTTTTTTTTAAAATCAAATAACCATATAAGTATGAGCCTGTTTCTGGCTCTTTTCATTTCCATATATTTTCCTATTTTTAAAAAATAACGCTTGTTTTTTAGAGCAGTCTTGAGTGAAAAACTGAGGAAAAGTACGGAGAGTTCTCATATATCCATACTCCCATTTGTGGACTTAAGTTTTCAATTCATTTGGGTAAAATACCAAGGAGCACGATTACTGGATCATATGTTAAGAATATGTTTACTTTCATAAGAAACTGCCAAACTGCCTTCCAAAGTGGCTGCAGCGATGAAAGAGAGTTCCTATTGCTCCACATCTTTGTCAGCATTTGTTGCCAGTGTTGTCAATGGGTTTTGGCCATTCTAATAGGTGTGTAGTGGTACCTCATTTTCATTTACATGTCTCTAATGACATAATAATGTGGAGCACTTTTTCATATGCTTACTTGCCATCTGTATATCTTCTTTGGTGAGGTGCCTGTTCAAGCCTTCTGCTCATTTTTTTAAAACTGGATTGTTTTCTTATTGTTGAATTTTAAGAGATCTTTGTATATTTTGGATAACAGTCCTTTATCAGATATGTCTTTTGCAAATATTATCTCCCAGTCTGTGACTTGCCTTTTCATTCCCTTGAGATTGTCTTCCACAGAGCAGAACTTTTTAATTTTAATGAGGCCCAGTTTATCAATTATTTCTTTCATGGATCATGCCTTTGATGTTGTATCTAAAAAGTCATCTTTATACCCAAGGTCATCTATGTTTCCTCCTATATTAATTTCTAGGAGTTTTATAGTTTTGTGTTTTACATTTAGGTTTATGATCCATTTTCATTAATTTTTATGAAGGTGTAACATCTGTGTCTAGATTCTTTCATTTATTTATTTGCATGTGGATGTCCAGTTGTTCCAGTACCATTTGTTGAAAAAACTATCTTTGCTCCATCATAATGCCTGTCCTCCTTTGTCAAAGATCACTCGACTATATTTATGTGGGCTCTCTATTCTTTCTGTTCTGGGCCCTGTTTCTGGGATCTCTATTCTGTTCCATCTATCTATTTGTCTATGTTTTTACCAACACCACACTGTCCTGATTACTGTAGCTTTTTTTTTTTTTTTTTTTTCGGTACGCGGGCCTCTCACTGTTGTGGCCTCTCCCGTTGTGGAGCACAGGCTCCGACGCGCAGGCTCAGCGGCCATGGCTCACAGGCCCAGCCACTCTGCGGCATGTGGGCTCTTCCCGGACCGGGGCACGAACCCGTGTCCCCTGCATCGGCAGGCGGACTCTCAACCACTGCGCCACCAGGGAAGCCATTACTGTAGCTTTATAAGTCTTGAAGTCACATAGTATCAGTCCTCTGACTTTGTTCTCCTTTAATATTGAATTGGCTACTCCGAGTCTTTTGCCTCTCCATGTAAACTTCAGAATCATTTTGTTGATAGTCACAAAATAACTTGTTGGAATTTTTATTTGGATTGCACTGGATCTATAGATCAAGTTGGGAAGAACTGACACCTTGACAATATTTAATCTTCCTATCCATGACATGGAACATCTCTCCATTTATTTAGTTCTCTGATATATTTCATCAGAGCTTTATAGTTTTCCTCATATAGCTCTTATACATAGGTTTTGGGGTTTTCTGGGTTTTCTGGGGTTTTTTTCTTTGCTTTATATCTAAGTATTTTGTTTTTAATGGTACTAATGTAAATGGTAATGTGTTTTTAATTTAAAATTCCACTTGTTCATTGCTTGCATATAGGAAACCAATTGACTTTTGTATATTATCCTTGTATCCTGCAAGCTTGTTATAACTGCTTATCAGTTCATGTAAAATTTTTAACCAGTTTGTGAATTTCTGTAGAAAGTCTGCTGATATTATGATTGTGTTGACTCCACAGATCAATTTGGGGAGAATGGACATCTTAGCAATATTGCACTTTCCAGTCTATAAACATGATATATCTCTCCATTTATTGTTTAATTTCTCTTGGCAATGTTTTATAGTTTTCAGCAAAGATCTTTTACTTATAACATTAAATCTATCCCTACGTGTTTCATATTTTTTGATGCTATTATAAATGGAACTATTTTTAAATTTTATTTTACAATTGTTAGCTGCTAGTATAAAAAAAATCTTGTGGGGGAATTCCCTGGTGGTCCAGTGGTTAGGACTTGGCATTTTCACTTCCAGGGCCTGGTTCAATCCCTGGTCAGGGAACTAAGATCCCACAAGCCACATGGCGCAGCCAAAGACAAAAATCTTTTTGTATATTTACCATGTATCCTGTAACCTTGCTAAATTCACATATTTCTTCTAATATTTATTTTGTAGATTCCCTAGGATTTTGTACATTAAAAAAATTATATCATTTAAAAATAAAGACTGTTTTACTTCTGCCTTTCCAACTTCTATGCCTTGTACTTATTTTTCTTCCCTTGTTTACATTGGCTAGAACCTCTACTATGATTTTTAAATGATATTCTTAAAGACCTTGTGAGATAAGAAAATTCTCACTCAAAGTGAAAAATAAAAAAATATACCACACTGGGGACTTCCCTGGTGGCACAATGGTTAAGAATCCACCTGCCAATGCAGGGGACATGGGTTCGAGCCTGGTCCAGGAAGATCCCACATGCTGTGGAGCAACTAAGCCCGTGTCCCACAATTACTGAGCCTGCGGTCTAGAGCCCATGTGCCACAACTACTGAGCCCGCGTGCCTAGAGCCTGTGCTCTGCAACAAGAGAAGCCACCACAATGAGAAGCCCGTGCACCGCAACGAAGAGTAGCCCCTGCTCGCCGCAACTACAGAAAGCCTGCGCACAGCTATGAACACCCAACGCAGCCAAAAATAAAAAAATAAATTTATATTAAAAAAAAAGAACATCCATAGTGATATTCTTGTATCAGTAGAGTATTAGAAGAAAATGAGATTTAGAAAATCATTACATTAGACCTATCATTCCACAGCCAACTGTGCATCTTGAAACAAAATGGCATTATAACAGAAAAACTGAATCTCAATGATTTGTACATCATAGTGTCAAGCCTAAAAATACAATTTACACAGTATCTTAGTCCCTTTGGGCTGCTATAACAAAATAAAACAGATTGAATTGCTTATAAAGAACAGAAATTTATTTCTCACAGTTCTGGAGTCTGGAAGTCCAAGATCATACTGCCAGCACGGTCTGGTTCTGGGCTCTGTTTTGGATTACAAATTTCTAATTGTATTTTCATATGGCAGAAGAACCTGGAGAACTCTGTCAGTTCTTTTTTTATAAAGGCATTAATCCCATTTGTGAGGGCTCCACCCTCATGACTTAAGCACCTCCCAAAGGTCCCATCTCCTAAAACCATCACATTGGCCATTAGGATTTCAACTTATGAATTTTGGGGGGACACAAACATTCAGACCATAGCACAGAGCTAATGGCTGAATTTATTTTAAACTTCAACTTAGAAGTTTTTCCCTAAAAACATGGAAAAAGTTCAGAAAAAAGAAAGTACAGGTAGTAAACACTTATAAAAAGTTTCAAAAATATATGAATTAAAACTATATACCTGTTAATTAACTAGTAAATTGGCTAAAATAGTTTAAGTAATTGAAATTCCTAATGCTAGCAAAGTACAGGAAGTTAATAATCTCATATACAAATGCTACTATTACATGATACAACTTTCTAAAAAGCAATTTCAAGAGCCATAAAAGTATAGACTTTAATCAACTTAAATCTACTTCAGGAAATTAGTCCTAAATTTTTCAATTAAGTAAAAAGCTATATGCATTAAGATACTCATCCCAGAGACATTAACATTAATTAGCACTTATTGAGAACTATGCACTCAGAATAACCGCTATGCCACATGTATTATGTGTATTACCTCGTTTAATCCTCAAAACAGCTTTATGAGGTAGGTATTTTTCAAAAGATCAAATAACTTGCTCAAGGATACACAGTATGAGTTCTTAACCTCTACAATATGTTGCTATTCATAGTAATGGTAAAAAAGAAAGAACAAGCCTAAAAGCCTCAAAATGTAAAATGGTTACTTAATTTATGATACATCTTCTTATGGACAACTTATCCATTAAAAATAATGACTAGAAGACTGTCATAACATGAAAAATGCTGACACGTTAAGTGAAAAAAAAGTAGTAGGACAAAATTGTGTATATATTGTGATTACAACTATATTAAAAATACATGGGGGAAAAGTTTGTGAGAAGTTTTTTTCCTTTTCCCTATTTTCCCCTAATTTTCTAAACTGGGCTATATTGCTTCTATAACAAAAAGTACCATTTAAAAATAATTTCTCTGATGATGGCAAAAGTTGAGATCCGGCTGTTTGTTGCTGTTTCACAACAGACTCAGCAAACCAGTAATTATTTTGTTTTCTTGCCTTTAACCAGTGAATAAAGTAACAATAGTAATACCAAACATTTTAAAGAATGAGGCTAATTAAGCCAAAAGATGAAAAGTTCTTTGGTTGGCTCTGTGGCTTGATGTCATTAGTTAAATTGGCTAATTATTTCCACATTATAAAACAATCCCAGACATGCTCTAGAGAAGGAAATAGAAAGTAGGACATTATAATGGAGAATCAGCAACCTGTCAGAAACACTGTGTCAAATCTTCATTCACTGCCTCAAAAAGCAGAGAGACTAGTGGCCATTGCTGCATATCCAGTTGGCTCCCTCAGCCAAACAAGCCAGTCAACAAAGGTGTGGTCACTCAAGTACCTAACAAAGGAATATGCACCTGAGCCTCATAGTACCCCAAACAAAAAGATGTAGATTGGGGCTTCCCTGGTGGCGCAGTGGTTGAGAGTCCGCCTGCCGATGCGGGAGACGTGGTTCATGCCCTGGTCTGGGGAGATGCCACGTGCCGCGCAGCGGCTGGGCCCGTGAGCCATGACCACTGGGCCTGCGCGTCCGGAGCCTGTGCTCCGCAACAGGAGAGGCCACAACGGTGAGAGGCCCACGTACCGCAAAAAAAAAAAATAGATGTAGATTGAAAATGGAGTAAGAAAAACATGATAATTCTTCCAAGCCTACACTTACCTCTTCACACAACCTCAACAACTCAATCACCAAAAATGATACAGCCTACAGATTTCTTCAACTTGTGGTATGAGAGTGAAGTGAGAAGTTGTCAAAGAAAGAGAGAAATTAATATCTATTCATTCATTAAGCATAAATAAATAGTTGATTATCTGAAAAGTTAATACATAGTCAAACCTCTAGCAAAACAGAATACTGTATAGTAGACAAAAATACTATGGAATAGTGGTTAAGACATAGCCTCTGGAGCCAGTCTGTCTGGGTTCATATAACCCACTCAATCACTTAATAGATTTGTGACTTTGAACAAGTTACTTCACCTTTTTGTGTTTAAAATGAAATGTTTGCTATTCGTGTTATCATTACCACCATCAAGAGAAAGAGAAGGCGCAAAAACAACATAAGAAACCCCACAGAGATAAGAGTACAAATATTTTTAAATCATAAAGGAATACTATAGGACTTCCCTGGTGGTGCAGTGGTTATGAATCTGCCTGCCAATGCAAGGGACAGAGGTTCGATCCCTGGTCCAGGAAGATCCCACATGCCACAGAGCAACTAAGCCCACATGCCACAACTACTGAGCCTGCACTCTAGAGCCTGCAAGCCACGACTACTGAGCCCACATGCCGCTACTACTGAAGCCCATGTGCTTTAGGGCCCACGTGCCACAACAACTGAGCCGGCATGCTGCAACTACTGAAGCTTGCACGCCTAGAGCCCGTGCTCTGCAACAAGAGAAGCCATCGCAATGAGAAGTCCCCATGCCACATCAAAGAGTAGCCCCTGCTCACCGCAACTAGAGAAAGCCCACATGCAGCAACAAAGACCCAACCAGCAGCCAAAAATAAAAAATAAAAATTTTTTAAACAATACTATAAATAACTTCACATCAATTAATCTGAAAACTAAGAAGAAATGCCGAACACATAGCAGGTGCTCAATAAATACGTACTGGATGAATGAATTAAAAGGAATAAGGGGTAATGTGTGTGTGTGTGTGTGTGTGTGCGCGCGCACATGCATTTTTCTTTTTTAATATACATATACAGTTGACCCTTGAACAACACGCATTTGAACTGCGCGGGTCCACTTACATGCTGATTTTTTTTTCAATAACTATAGTACCTGCGTTTTCATTTTACAGATCTTTAATTAAGTGTGGGGAAAAGTTTCTGTCTGATTAGAGATCACAATATGTGGAATCAAAAGAACTAGGGTTTGAGTCTTGATTCTATCCAAACGGTTTCAACTTCCTGCCCTTGGGTGAGTCATTTATCAATTCATTTGTTTTTGAGGCAGAGATAACAGTACGCAGATTTTCGACTGTGTGTGGGGTCGGTGGCCCAACCCCCCATGTTGTTCAAGGATCAACTGTATTTCCAAAATTGGCTCTAGGGGAAATAGAAACTTAAGCCAAACATTATTAAGAAAGCAAGTTGGTTATCAAAATAATTCCTTCTTCACTCCCACACCCCCAAAATACCAGGTTCAAATGATTTTTTACAGGGTAGTTTTACCAAATTTTCAGAGAACAGATACAAAAAGTTCGAGAACAGAAATGGATAAACCTACTCAACTCATTTTACAAAGCTAGTATAATCTTGGTACCAAAATAAGACAAGGACAATATAAACCAATCTCACTAGGAATATAGATGCAAAATTAAATCCAGGATATGTAACAATTATATAACGAAAACAACCAGCAAGGGTGTTTTTTATCAGAAAGTCTATCACCATAACTCATCATATTAATAGATTAAAAGACTTAAAAAAAACACATCATAATCCCAAAAGATGTAGAAAAAGCACTTTTGAAAATACAATCTCATTTATAACAAACACTACTGGCAATTAAGAAGAGAAATTCCTTAACCTGACAAGGAGCAAATATCAAAAAACTATAGTAAAATCATACTGTATGGTAGAAAGTTTTATTTATTTATTTATTCATTTATTCATTTATTTAATTTTTGGCTGCATTGGGTCTTCGCTGCTGCACGCGGGCTTTCTCTAGTTGCAGTGAGCGGGGGCTACCCTTTGTTGCGGGGCACAGGCTTCTCATTGTGGTGGCTTCTCTTGTTGTAGAGCACAGGCTCTAGGCGCGCGGGCTTCAGTAGTTGTGGCAACACGGGCTTCAGTAGTTGTGGCTCGAGGGCTCTAGAGCGCAGGCTCAGTAGTTGTGGCGCACGGGCTTAGTTGCTCCACAGCGTGTGGGATCTTCCGCACCAGGGCTCGAACCCGTGTCCCCTGCATTGGCAGGCGGATTCTTAACCACTGCGCCACCAGGGAAGCCCTGTGTGGCAGAATTTTAAGTAATATCATTGAAGGAAGGCAAGACACAGATGCCTAATATCACCTGTGCTCTTCTATCCAATACTAATATTGTTCTATCTAATGCAATATGACAAGGAAAAAGAAATAAGCCATGAAAAAAAATGAAAATGAAAGAAAAAAATGGTAAGAATTTAGAAATGCTTTGATTGTCCTTATAGAATCCAACAGAAACCTACAGATAAATTATCAAAATTTTAACAGTTCAAGTCAGTAATATTGAAAAAATGAATACCACTCACAATAGCAATAAAACTATAAGACATTAGGAACAAATACAACAAAAGATGTCTAGGACTTATGAAAAGAAGTGTTAACATAAAGAAGTGTTAACATAAAAGAAGATCTAAATAGGAATGACGTCAGCAAGATGGCAGAAGAGCAAGTCTCAGGCCCTCACTCTCCCTTGGAGATACCAAACTTAACAACAATATCAAATTGCCTTTTTGAGAACTCTAGAAACCAATTAAGAGGCTGCAGCATGCCAGGCAAGCACAGAAAGGAGTCATTCCAAAGCAGAATCCAGGCTAAAGGAGCACCTTCCATCATAGGCATCCTAGCCTGGCATCCTAGCCTCACAGCAGAAGAAAAGGAGCTATGACCGAAAAACACACTGGCTCTTAAAGCTTCTCCTGGAGGTGGTGCATATTACTTCCATCCGCATTTCATTGGCCCAAGCAAGTTACATGGCCCAGCCCATAGGGAGAGAAGAAAATATTTCAAACAAATAATAAAATCTAGCAAAATGGCCTCTGGAGTCAGGCAGGCTTCAGCTTTACTAGCCAGGTGCCCTTGGGAAAGTCCCTTATTCTCTAGAATCATATACTGGAGATTATAGGGCCTACCTCCCAGTTGTGACAATTAAAATTAAGTAACATATTTTTTTAAGAAAAAGAAGATCTAAATAAATGATAAAGTATATCAACTCACAGAAACACTTAATACTATAAAAATGCTAATTGCTACCAATTAACCTACAACAAATTCAGAATAACAATCAAGATCACAATAAGATTTTTCATGGAACTTAACTAAACTATAAAATTCATAGGCGGGACTTCCCTGGTGGCACAATGGTTGGGAATCCGCCTGCCAATGCAGGGGGACACGGGTTCGAGCCCTGGTCCGGGAAGATCCCACATGCCGCAGAGCAACTAAGCCCGTGCGCCACAACTACTGAGCCTGCACTCTAGAGTCCAGGAGACACAACTACTGAGCCTACGTGCCACAAATACTGAAGCCCACGCACCTAGAGCCTGTGCTCTGCAACAAGAGAAGCCACCACAATAAGAAGCCCGTGCACCACAAAGAAGAGTAGCTCCCACCCACCTCAACTAGAGAAAGCCCACGCACAGCAACGATGACCCAAAGCAGCCAAAAATAAATAAATTTTAAAAAAAATTCATAAGCAAGATAATGGTTTTAAAAACCAAAGGCAATTCTGGAAAAAAATAAGGAGGGGGGATTTGCCCTATCATACAACAAGATTAATTCTAAAACTTTAGGAAATAAGACTCTATGATACCAGCCTAGGGACAGACATAAAGACTAGAGCACCCAGAAACAGATCCAAGCATATATAGAGCCCTAGTTTATGAAAGAATAATAACACAAATTATTGGGGAAAGGAAAAGATTTAAATTAGATCCCTAACTTGTATCATAAATAAACATAAACTCTAGATTAATTATAATTATAATAATAATTAAATATAATTTTAAAACTTTAGAACTATTAAAAGAACTATTTAAAAGAATATCATGACTTCAGTGTAAAAAAGAATGGTCTCAAATCAATGATTACAGCTTCCACTTTGAGAAACTAGAAACAGAAAAGCAAAAGAGATCCAAAACAAGCAGAAGAAAGGAAAGAATAAAAGATCAGAGTGAAAGTCAATGAAATAGAATACAACAGAAAGAATATGGTTCTAGCGAGACTGATTAAAGAAAGAGAAAGTGAGAAAGTAAGAGAGAGAGACGAATATAAACCACCAACATCAGGAGTGAGAGAGGTGATATTGCTAGAGATTCTACAAGTGTTGGAAGGATAATAAGGGTATATTATGAACAATTTTATGTCAATAAATTTAACAACTTAGATGAAATGGACAAATTCCTTGAAAGGTACAAACTACCCACACTTACTCAAAAAAACAAAATAACCAGAATAGCCCTATAATCATCAAAGAAATTGAATTTGTAGTTAAAATATTTCCCACAGGGCTCCCCTGGTGGCGCAGTGGTTGAGAGTCCGCCTGCCGATGTGGGGGACACGTGTTCGTGCCCCGGTCCGGGAAGATCCCACATGCCGCGGAGGGGCTAGGCCCGTGAGCCATGGCCGCTGAGCCTGCACGTCCGGAGCCTGTGCTCCGCAACGGGAGAGGCGACAACGGTGAGAGGCCCACGTACTGCAAAAAAATATATATATATTTCCCACAAAGGAAAAATCAGGCCCGGATGGCTTCCTTTGATGAATTGTACCAAATATTTAAGGAAGAAATAATACCTTCCACAGAAATTCTTCTAGACAATTGAAGAACAGAGAACACATCCTAATTCATCTTATAAAGTCAGCATTACTCTGATACCAAAATAAAACAAAGTCATTACAAGAAAAGAAAACCACAAATATCTCTTATGAACACAGATGGAAAAATTATTTTTTAAATGTCAGTAAATCAGGCTTCCCTGGTGGCGCAGCGGTTAAGAATCTGCCTGCCAATGCAAGGGACTCAGGTTCGAGCGCTGGTCCGGGAAGATTTCACATGCTGTGGAGCAACTAAGCCCGTACGCCACAACTACTGAGCCTGCACTCTAGAGCCTGCGAGCCACAACTACTGAGCTTGCGAGCCACAACTGCTGAAGCCCACGTGCCTAGAGCCCATGCTCCACAACAAGAGAAGCCACCACAATGAGAAGCCCACGCACCGCAATGAAGAGTTGCCCCCCCTCGCCGCAACTAGAGAAAGCCTGTGCGCAGAAACAAAGACCCAACACAGCCAAAACTAAAAAAAAAAAATAAATAAATTTATTTTAAAATAATTTTTTTAAATAAATAAATAAAATGTCAGCAAATCAAATCCAACAATACATAAAAAGGATACATAATGCATCATGGCCAACTGGGATTTATCCCAGAAATGCAAAGTTGGTTTAACATTTGAAAATCAATGTAATTCACCACATTAACAGCCTAAAAAAGAAAAATCATATGATCTTCTCAATAAATGCATAAAATCATTCGATAAAATCCAACATCCATTCATTCCTAATAAAAACTCTCAGCAAGCCAGGGCTAAAAGAGAACTTCCTCAAACCAATAAAGGGCATATTTAAATATTAAAGAAACAAAAGAAGACAAATTCATTTATTTTAACTTCTCTTGATCTTCAGTTAATCTTCTCTTTATAAAATCTTTCCATGTGTTATGCAAATTTAGCAGCAAGAGACTATTTAGAATGTATCAAAAGCGTGAGGGTTAAGTGTGGACTCACAGGATAACCAATGACCTAAGTCCCCAAGCTCTTCCCTTACTTCTAAACTTAATATCGGAGACTGAGTTAGGTCTCAGTTTCCTCATCTCTGAAACAGAAATGGTGATAACTTATGTCTGACCTATCTCTCGAGAATGAGGTCATGTCTACAAAACGAGCTCCCAGGAGAAAAAGTGTTAGATAAGTAGTGAGATTTAGAGTTGTTGATCTTGTAAGATAGCAAATTATAATAGATTTTAAATTTTTGACTATGAGCATCTCAGATTTTAAAAACATATATTAAGTCAGACATCCAAGAGTTCACCATTGTGAGTTTTTCACTCAATGTTGAGCAAGCCTGGACACATCAATCTCTCTAATGTAAGAAAAGCACAACTCCTGACTTCCATTCCCAACAAATTAACAAAAGGGACAAAACTAAATATTTTTCTTTTTAAATCTCCCTGATGCCATTTTAGAGGCAAAAGCTGAACCATCATAACTATGTAACCATACATCAACAGCAAAACTGTCTTCCCCACTTTCAAGGGTTGGTACTCCTATCTAGTCCTTTGAAGAAAACAAAGTTGTAAATTTTCTTACTTGGGAAAAATACATGAACATTTTTTTAAATGATTGGCCAAACTGTATTTTAGTAAAGCGTTAAATTATGTCAATAAAGATGGGAATGAGGAGATATTTAAAATAAGATTAAAAAACAAGTAAAAATAATATGACTAGGAGAGACAAAAAAAAACAGTGAAATAAATAAAGACCTATATATATATGGCTTTTTTCATATTCCTCCATCTCATCACTCTCTTCTACCCTTTCTTTTCCTTCTTTTCTTCACTAAAGTAAGGACATGTTAGGAAGTAGCTTCTAGATCTGGGCAAGAAGGACAAGCTAAAACTATCCCGTTTCACCAAATAGATATTTATGATAGAATTAGTTCTACATAAATGGATAACAAATGAATATGTAAATGGATTGCTACATAAATGGATAACTATATGATGCAGAATAGTAGTACATATGTTAATATAAAGGAATGAGAATTTTTAAACACATAAGAATTTATCTATCTTAATGAGCATCATCCTTCAAAGTGCAGGAGATTATTCTAATTGACAGAGTACCTCAAATCGGGTCTGAGGTGTTTTATTCTAATAAGCAATTGGGAGTCATTAAGGGAGAAATATAAAGCTGTGTTTAAATTAATAAATAATTTAATAAATAATAATTCTACACTATAAAAGCAAAATTAACCAAAAATTCAATTACATTAGATAATGGAGAAAAGAAAAGGAGAAGCCTCCCCTTCCCCTCAAAAAAAGCCAAAACTTTTAAGCCTGGAGAATTATGAAAATGTTAGTATCACTGAAAGGAATAGAGATTACACCGCAAGTTAGTTTAAGAAAATGAACCCTATTTTAGACATGTTACACATGATATTCCAGAGGAACCCTCAAATGGAATAGTCCAATTGACAATCAAAGCTAGAAACACATTAGAGATAGAGACAAAAAGATGTCTCATCAACATAGAAATAATAGTTAAAGCCTTAAAAGCAGAAGATATCTGAAGTAAACGTAGAATAAAGATGCAGAATGATAAAGGGAAGAAAGGCATATTGGTGACTGAACTTTAGGGAATATCCTCTGTGTTACCAAAGAAGCACTATGGTACTTATCACACTGTATTTTATTTTCAGAGGTACCTCTCACTATAACTTTCTCGTGGCAAGGTAGAGGTTCAATAAAGGTTTACTGGACAAAAGTTCAAACAGTTAGGTACCACAGACAAAAGAAAACTTAAAAAGAACATAAACCATTAGAGAGGTAGAAAAACAGGGAGACTATCTTGGTCATCATTTATTAATCCAGCATAAATAAAACACCCAGAAATATGAGCCTGTTTGTATAGGAACTGATCTGAAGTGGTCCAGATCCAGAGAAAAAGTACCTTGATACAACTCTGATAGAATAGATTGAAGAGTAAAGAAAACTGAAGCTGGATGGCTCTACAACAGTACAGTTCCCCTAAAGAGAGGGCAGACCTCTTTTTAGGCACTGAGAGAAATCAACTGAGCAATGAAGAGGATGACATAGCTAACAAACTGAATTCAGAGGAATATGAATTTTGTACAGATACATAATTCTTTAGCACTGGGAAATCTGATGGTTAATGAATCAGCCACCAGACTTCCTGATGAAGTTAATTACATAGTGTAAAGATTTGTGAATAGACCAATTCAAAGCAGTTTGCTAATAATGTTATAGGAATGCTAAATAAGTAACAAGAATAATAAAGGCATAATTAATGGTACATAAGTCAGGGAACTAAGGAATTCAAATCTTAGTCTTGGACAGCTTCCTTTGTGAGCTTCACTGAGTCATTTTTGTTACTAATTAGTAAGAATAAATAGCATTATTAAGTGGAAGTTAATATCATTAGCCCTAACAGCTAGAGAGAAGACAGGCTAAAGTTGGTTACTAAATGGGATTGACTATGAGCAAATGACTCAATTTTTATTGTGTATTTGATGTACACTACTTCCTCTTTGTACAAAAAGTTAGCCACCTCCACTTCATCACAAGGATATGAAAATCGACTAAATAAATATGCACAAAATTGCTTTGAGCTTTTAAAATAACAAATTAAAACTAAGTCAACATGACACAAACTGTCTAAAGTTTGTATTAGCATAATAAATAGGTGGTTATTCCATAAACTATACTCAATACCTTCTCCCTATTATTAACAATGATAATAAAACCATTTCTTTGTACTTACATGGCTTTTCACTTTTTTCAAAGCACTTTCACAAATATTAGACAAAGAAGCAGCACTATGTATGATCTAACCACTCATTGTGCAGTTTAGGTTTAAGTTGCAGGAAATATTCCTATCTCCTCCCTAGAGTTAATAACATATTCCCTTTTATTTTTATGAATTTTCATTTCTTTCAAAGCACCTTCACACATTTAACTGGAGCAATGGCATTAAGAATGCCTTTCAAAAAAAAAAAAAAAGAATGCCTTTCCACTCTTTGCATCATCTCAGTGGCATAATCCAAAAAGGAAGAGAACTAAAGATTGATAAATAGACTAGATGATTTTGAGGCGGTCAACTCATGATTCTTAAAGTTGAATTCAGATTTTCTAAAAGTCTTAGAATTGCAGCAAACTCTCCAGGACAGTAAGCTGATTCTCTCTTTCTTCCAGGCATAGGCTTTGGGAGGCAGTATAATTAGATGATTAAGATATCTTAAATATGGCACTAAGGGGAGAAACCAAATCTATCATGTTCACCACTGTAACCCCTCTGTGTCAAGCACAAAGCTCAGCACACAGTAAATGCTCAATAAATCATCACTTTGATTATTACTACAGGGAGAACATTCTACCCAAGCTCCCACAGTACATCTGTTATGGAGCTAAGAACAAAAATCTCTATTTTTTGTTTTATTACTTTTCCTCCACAATTACTGCTTTTAAATGTGTGCACACCAAGCAGAATCTAAACAAATTAGGACCACAGAGCAAAAAGCTGAGGTTTATTAGGAATCCAGTGTACAGACAGCTGGAAGGTAGATTCAGAGGGCCAAGACAATTTCAAAGGCTAAAGAGAATACACCTGATGACCCTTAAATTAACAAGCAAGCACTTTTAAATCCCCATGCTTAAACTAAAAATTACTTCAAATAAGAAGTTTCAAAAGGTAGAACTGTTTCCTATATGTTTATGTCTTTAGTCTTTCATACTGTGAGTTGCAAAAAAATAGTTTCTTCTTTTCTTTGATAAGACCAAGATAAAGGAAGGTACTTTGGTTTATGCAGTAATTGAGTTGCTGGAAATCTGGGTATAAATTAAAATTTTAAATTGATTGTATTTTAAAAAGCATTAAGAAACCCTGCTATTTGAAAAAGTCCAACGGTAATACATTTCACAAACATTTACTTTATAACATTATACCCTTCTAATGTAGCTTTTTGATTGTTTCTATATTTAATATATAGCATATTTTCTTAAAGCAGTGACAAACATAAGTCAAAAAAACCCCACCACAGTTAATTAACTGTACTCCAATATAAAATAAAAAGTTAAAAAAAACCCCACCACAATCTATTTATATTCCAGGATTAGTTGGGGAAAGTTTCTTTTAAAAAAATTGTTTTGTAAAATTTGTAAATTAACCACTCATTAGGAATAGACAGACCCATTAGATAATATTTACAAGCCACACAACCATAAAAGATAAAAATGAAGGCACAATGGTTCTCAAATCATTTTGGTCTCCTTAAAATAATGTATGTATGTCCTTTGGTTTTAGATTATTCTCAAATCAAAGGAAAGAAGAACTTCTAAAACTAAGGTCACTGAAAACTCCTAAACCGTAAACCTTGGCATGTGGAAAACAGTATTAATACCAGCCCAAATCTTTTATAGTAAAAGCATTCTCCATATATTATTTCTTTGAGGTAGATGTGAACAAATACTTTACTAAAAATTGAATTTTACATCTGGGAAAATTCTGCCTGAGGCTGTATACAGAGTATTCAGAGAAGCTACAGTGACCTAGGTATCTTGTCTTAGGTCTATACAATTTTCCTGTATCTGTACAATTTTATAGATCATCTTTCAGCAGGATTTTCAGATAAATTACAGGATAAACTGCTGCATGGAACATGCAAATATACTAAAAAAGTATTCATTGTTTATCTGAAATTCGAAGTTAAGTGAGTGTCCAGTATTTTTATTTGCTAAATCTGACAACTCTATCTTTCAGTATATGTTAAATTTGTTTCAGAAAATACCAAATTTATTGACAGGAAGAGATATAATCTTGTGGAAGCTGGGTAATTCTTTACCTTTTAGGAACTTCTTGAGGACCAAACCGCCAAAAATGCTTCCTGCAGAAGCAACTGTAAGAAACAGAATACAAAGAAGTATCATAAATAAAGCAATTCAATGGATTTCATCTAAAGAATCATATGGGAGCCTGAAATCACTGTTTATAGATACAGAACATTAAAAGATGGTCACTACTAATGAATTCAGTAAAAATGGAGGCACCAAAGAAGTATTATGAGGCTACAACTGTTCAGGGGCAGAATAACTTCTTAGAGATGAGAACCAAATAGCAACTCTTTTTACCTATATTAAACACCAGGACTGCCTCTTTGGATATTACTATTCCTGATAGAAAAGGATCATAGGAAGACCACAGACTCTTGCTAGTAACCAGAGTATATCATGCCAATAACTCATATTCCAATATGAGATTCAATTAAAATGTTTGGCCTTTCTTTTAACCAATTTACTCTTTAGTAAATTTACTCTTTACTAGACTATCAGGTAAGAATTATCTGTACCTAGAGTTCTAAATCTGAACATTCCGGCACTTAGAGCAATAATTCTTCAGGGAAAGACGGTAAGGGAGGAAGCCGGCACCTAAGAGGGGGGAAAAGATCAGAATCACCTGGAGGCTTTTTTCCCAAATAGAACATGCCTTCCCCCAGAATGATGCGACCCCACAGTTAAGAATCTAAGAATCACTGCCACAAGAACCAATGGAAATGTGTCTATCCCTCAAGAAATATGTATTCTTCAGGCAGGGAAAAAAGGTTGAGAACCACTGATCTAGGGTGAGAGGCAATACCATTCTCTAAATGTGTGCTATCCAATACAGTAGCTACTAGCTACATGAGGCTATTTAAATCTAACTAAATTAAATCAAATGAGGAACTCTGTTCCTCAGTCACACTAGCCACATTTCAAGTGTTCAATAGCCAAGCACGGCTAATGGCTACGGTACTGAACAGCATAAAGAACATTTCCATCATCACAAAAAGTTCTATCAGATAGCATTGTTCTAGATCTCCAGATTTTGAATGATTCTGGATAAATGATACATATTTCAAAAGGCTTGAGCCCAGGTAGCATAGAATATTTAACAAAAACAATCTTTTTTTTTTTTTTAAACTTAGTGTTCCTCACAGGTATACACTGATTCTGACCTAAAGGAGTGGGTGATTGTGATTGGGACAGGGATGGAAGGTGGTAGCAGGCCGACACCAGTGATTAGCAAGGAGCTAGAATATCAACAAGAAACAAACCACAAACTGTATGTCTCACAGCGTGTCCATGATGTTTCTCAACTGCATATATCACACTGTTCCCTCTAACAACCTTTCTTAGTTTTAACAAGTATCATATCAACAATTGTTGAAAATGGGTCACTTTGGGTGAACATGTGCAGGGAGAGCAATCATTCTGCCTGCTCCACACCCAACCCCAAATTTTCAGCTATGCTTCTAATCCTTCCGTATTAAATAAAGTGCTACCCTTCAAATGCAAAGATGACAGAACACATATTTTTAAAGACAGCATTCCCCCAAATTCTCTTTACAGAAGATGATTTTTTAAAAAGCTACGAGGTCAAATATGTTTGGGAAATTCTATATACTACAGCCCATTTTTAAAGATTCACAGTCCGTGCTTGCATATTAAAGGTTCTGAGAAGATCTAAAGTGACAAAACTCATTTGATTTTAACCAGCATTCCTCAAGTTTACATGACTGCATAACTCCTTTCTCATAATTTATATAAACATCCTGTAGCACACATTTTGGGAAACACTGCAGTAATAATACTTGTTAAAGCCTTCAACAATTACTGATAGAAAAAACTATTGGGTTGGCAAAAAATTTCCTTCAGTTTTTAAGTAAAAATAAAAGACATTTTTCATTTTTACCAAGAACTTTATTGAACAACGTATTCACAGTTTTGTTCCACTACCTTCTGCCACTTTTCAGGCAACTTCATAATTCCATCTTCCCAAAACTTTTTATCTTTTTGAGCAAAGAACTGGGCCAGGTGCCTTTCACAGTCTTCAAGGGAATTGAAATTTCCATTAAAAGAATTCCGTAAAGACCGAAATAAATGGAAATCTGAACGTGCAATGTCTGGTGAATACAATGGATGAATCAGAACTTCCCAGCCAAGCTGTACAGTTTTCACCTGGTCATCAAAGAAACATGTGGTCTTGCGTTACCCTGATGGAAGATTATGCATTTTCTGTTGACTAATTCCGGACGCTTTTCAGAGTGCTGCTTTCAGTTGGTCTAACTGGGAGCAGTACTTGTTGGAATTAATCGTTTGGTTTTCTGGAAGGAGCTCGTAATAGAGGACTCCCTTCCAATCCCACCATATACACAACATCACCTTCTTTGTATGAAGACCAGCCTTTGGTGTGGTTGATGGTGGTTCATTTCGCTTGCTCCACGATCTCTTCCATTCCACCTTATTGTACAGTACCCACTTTTCATCTCGTGTCACAATTTGTTTTAAAAATGGAACGTAACATTCGTTACGTTTAAGTAGAGAATCACATGCGGAAATACGGTCAAGGTTTTCTTCGCTTAACTTATGTGGAACCCAAACATCAATGCAATTAACATAACCAAGCTGGTGCAAATGATTTGTTTTAATTTTATTTATTTTTGGCTGCGTTGGGTCTTCGTTGCTGCGTGCGGGCTTGTTGCAGTGGTTTCTCTTGTTGCAGAGCATAGGCTCTTTGCACGCGGGCTTCAGTAGTTGTGGCACATGGGCCGTAGAGTGCGTGGGCTCAGTAGTTGCCGCTCGTGGGCTCTAGAATGCAGATTCAGTAGTTGTGTGTGGCACACAAGCTTAGTTGCTCGGTGGCATGTGGGACCTTCCCGGACCAGGGATCAAATCCCTGTCCCCTGCATTGGCAGGCGGATTCTTAACCACTGCACCACCAGGGAAGTCCTGCAAATGACTTTCAACACTTGATTTGGATATTTTGAGTATGTCGGCTATCTCCCGTGTAGTATAATGTTGATTGTTCTCAATTAATGTCTCGATTTGATCCCTATCAACTTCAACAGGTCTACCCAACCATGGAGCATCGTCCAGTGAGAAATCTCCAGCACGAAACTTTGCAAACCACTTTTGACACATTCAATCAGTCACAGCACCTTCTCTATACACTGCACAATTTTTTTTTTTTTGCGTTTCAGTTGTGTTTTTACCTTTCTTGAAATAATAAAGCATAATATGCTGAAAAGGTTGCTTTTTTCTTTCATCTTCAATATTAAAATGGCTACACAAAAATTCACCAATTTTGATGTTGTTTCTAAATGCACGCTGATATAACAGCTGTCACAATACAATCTAACAAAATTGTTTTGAATGAAGTTAAAGACAACTAAACACTACTAGAGCCATCTTACAGAAAAAACCTTTTGGCCAACCTAATATATAGTCATCCCTCAGCTTCTCACAGATGGACCATTCCAACAACAAAATTTTCTGGTTTGTTGTGAGTTGCATTTTGTGCCTCTAAAAGAGATTTTGAAGAACTAAGGCCCAGTACTTGTGAATATGACCTTACGTGGAAATAGGGTCTTCATAAATGTCATCAAGATGAAGTCATACTGGGTGAGAGTGGCCCTAAATCCAATTGGTGCCCTCATAAGAAGGCCATGTGAAGACACAAACACAAGGGAAGACATTACATGTAGACAGAGACAGAAATTGGAGCAATACATCTACAAGTCAAGAAACACCAAGGGCTTGCTGGCAACTACCAGAAGCTAGGAGAGAGATAAGGAATAGATTTCTCCCTCAGAGCCTCCAGAAGGAACCAACCCTGCTGAGATCTTGATTGTGGGTTTCTGGCCTTCATAACTGTGATAGAATAAATTTACTTTGTTTTAAGCCACCCAGTTTGTGATACTTTGTTACAGCAGCCCCAGGTTTAGTTCCCAGCCCTAGCCCAATGACACCAATCCACACTTACAGGTAAAGATGACAGATTGAACATACACATCTACTTTTACTCCCTCCTGAAATCTCAATAAAATGGAAAAGGAGTATTTTTTAAAGGAATAAACCCACAAAGATAGAGAATAAAAGAGAAAGATGATTATAATAAAATTATAGAAATAGAAAAGCAGAAGGACTAGTGGGAAAGGATTTCGGACTCAAGACCTGAAAAATTAAATTATAAGCCAAAAAAGGGAAAGGTGAAGAAACAACACCAATTATACAACAAAATCCCCAAAGACTCAAAAATGGCAGTATTAGGAACCTCTGGAAGTAGGAATGGGAGCCAAAATAAGGAGAGTCAGCTGAAAAAATGAATTTAAGAAGTAGTCAGATCTTTAGATTCCCTTCTCCACTCAGCCTTCTAAGGACTGGCCCTCCCTAACCTTGGTGAGGGGGTGGGGAGAGGTTATTCTTTGAAAAGATAGAAGCATGGGTCTCTGGGCTGGGAACTAAAGTTGTACTAAAAACAAATGGATTGAGTGAACATAAACGTTGAAAGCTAAGATACAACCACCCCCCACTCCCCCCACCCCAATCCCTCAATCCTAGAATGCTGGCGATCTGGCTTTTTATCTACCTGGTGAAAGACTCTGAACATATGCATAGAAAAATCTAGAAGAATATATACTGAATGTTAATAATTATCTCAAGGGGTGAGATTACTGAAGAGTCTCATTTTCCATAATATATGTTTCTGTAATGTTATAATGTTTCATGACAAGCACGTATCGCTTTCCTCCTGTCAAAAAAAATAATAAAAATAATAAAGAGACAATAAGCAGAAGAGAAAGGCCCCTTATACCAGACGGGCTGAAGAGGTCCATTAGGCTCAAAATGTCTATGGAATTCAGTTTCTTGCCAAAAGCTACTGTGGCTCAAGTCCCTTTCTTTGAGTGAAATCAACCCTGCCACCTTGAGCACAGTTTACTGGATCAGAATCAATGCACAAGCTAAGAGAACCATATGCAGACCAACATCACCCTAGCCAGGTAACTAACCACCTCTCTCACGAATGGTGGGAACTCTGTCCAATCAGAGTGGAGTTCATGTGGAGTAACAGCAAACTAAACTATCATATCCCTCTTGAGGATGTTCACTGCTAGGTAAACAAAGAGAAGACAGGTCATTCCAGTTCAGGTGAGAAAATGTCTTGTAGAGCCTAAAGTACTATCCAGTCTCAACTGGGACTCAGGGTGACTCCTCTAAGGCTGATGGGACAACTTCATTCCAAAGTATTCTTCAATAAACCTACACACACACACACACACACACACACACACACACACACACACAGCCAAAAGACAGTCAGACAAAAAAGTTATCACTTCACAAGTTCAAGAAAATTAATTGTGTCAGGGCCACTCAATGCATCAGCTTTCCAAGAGTACAGGCAAAAATGATGAAAGAGTAAGAGCCAAATGGAAGAGATATATATTTTCAAATTAACTGCAAGTTAGGATTATCAAAGTACGCACCATTCATCATTTAATTTTTTTTTTTTGGCTCTTTTCCAACTACCAAAGGCTGGACACGAACGAAAGAGGATACAAAATTCAATGTAATATAATTTAGCTATGAAAAAGGAGGTTAAAACCAAGAGCAAGAGTTAGATTGTTTCTGAGCAATCTAAACTTAAACCAGTAAAATAAATAATCCTTTGATAAGTCATCCTACTCACCTTTCCTGTATGACAGATTTGTAAATCTATCACCAGATACTTATTTCATAATCACTTAAGTTTAATTCTGGAACAACTCTGGAGTAATAACATAATAAAAAATTATGACTAATTGAAATTTTTAAATAAACTATAACATAAATCATGACAAAACAAAGACAGAAATCAATATTTTTTCTTCCTCCACTTACTAGTTGTTACACAATGAAGAGTATTTGCCTGGTGCTTAGAATTTAATGCTTCTATGGAAATCATTAGCTCTCCTTCTAGCAATGCTCCCTTTGATATTCTTGCTGTTTCACACCTCCAGTGAATAATTAAATATTTCAGTATCTGAAAAGGGCACAATTCAAAGAAAACACAACCTTCTTTAAAAAATCATGGTAATAATAAACTTGTATGACACAGTTAAATTAATAATTCTCATTTCCAAAAACTAATATTCTTGCTTGCAAAATGTCAGATTTACAATTGTTAAGAACAAAGCATTGTGTCTAAACAGAAGAAACAGCTAGGTGAGTGACATAAAAAAGGGGACAGCGAAATTCAACACAATGTCCAAGACAGGAAATGGAGACAAAAAATTGTTTTATTCAAAGGATAAGTTCATCTGGAAATAATAATTTGAAAAAATTAAGTGGGAGTTTGTTTTTCCTGTTTTATTTTTTTCTTCTCCCTAAATAAAAGCCAACATGAAGATTATGAATAAGAATGGCATCTGCTTGTGAATCACCTTTACCTTTCATTAAATCAACACTTCTGAGGGTCAGAATACTAGTTGCGAACATTGGCTCCAGAAGCAGATGCCTGGGTTTGAATCCCTGATGAGCCAAACACTAGCATGTGACCTTGCACAAATTACTTAACTTCTCTGTACCTCAGCTTCCTCATTTATAAAAATGAGGACAAATCTACCACATACAGCAGCTGCTGAACGTAAACAATATGTGCAAAATGTTTAACACAGTGCCTGGTATATAGTAAATGCTTAATAAATATTAGCTATTATTTCTAACAAATTCATCTGCACACAATATTTTAAGTTTAACAGGTCTCCACGATATCTTGGTAAAACATTCAATCTTGAGGAGACCATTTTAAAATAAAATATATTGTATTTAATTTCCATTACTATTTATGAAAGTAGACTCTCACTTCCACACTGAGGTACCATAGCGAAAATTATTACACGCCCCCCCCTTTCTTTTTAAAGGCAGGGAGATCCCAGCATGAGAACTTGGGAACTAAGATCCCAATGTGTACCAGTTTGTGTACCAGGCATTTCTACAGTCTAACACTTTCCTTCACACATCCTCTGACTTACTGTGCTCCCTCTGTTCAGATTTTCCCAGAGTTTCTTTATCCATAATGAGAGAGCAGTTGGGAAAAGAACATCAGCCTGTGAGTCAGAAGCTCTGGGTTCTATGCTAGGTTCTGTCATCTATAAAATCTAAACCTCCAACTCTCTCTGATAACAAAGAAGGCAGGAAGCCTGGGAGAACTCGAGGTGCCTTCAGGTCAACCCCTTGTGGCCTCTGGTCCTATTTCACCTGTCTAGTAGTTACGTACTAGTAGTTAATCTGTCTAATACGAGGCCAGTAGTTAAGAATTCAATCATGTAAGGCTGTAAAAACGCTGTCATGAATGAACAAAGGTGGCAAGTCGGGGCCAGGTGTTCAGTCCCACCCCCCAGAGCATCTCTGGCGCGTGGTGTGGTCCGAGCTGGGTGAGTGAAGCCTCCGAACCTCAGCCTCTCATCAGGCAGCTGCTCGGGGACCTGACCCAGGAACCCCCTCCACACCTCGGTTGACCCGCGTGCCAGATACGGCTTTCCCTCGCTCCCACTTTGCACCGGATGGCCCCGACTTCCCCCCAGGTCGCCCACCCCTGCTTTCTGCTCGCCCTCCCCGGCACGGGCGGGTCCTCCTGGGCTGGCATCCGGGCTTGAACCTGGGCGTCCGCTGAGGTTTGACAAACACTTGAGCTGCCTGAGCCTCGGTTTTCTCAGCTGTCAGGTGGGGGCGACACCAGCGCTCAGAGGCCGGCCATGCCACCCACTGACCAAATTCTCCTCACTGAGCACCCCGCGGGCTTTACTGCCCAGATGCTCCCACGCCCCACTTCTCCTCTGCTCACAACCCCGGGAGGGACACGCTGACTTTCACCGAATCCTATCATTCCCGAACCTTCCTTCTCCCCCTCAGGCAAAGCCAGACCCCTCTGCCCAAACTTCGCGGCCTCCTCACAAGGCCCGTCTCCTCAGAGTGTCCTCCTCCGCTTTCACTCCCTTCCCGGCATCACCTCGCAGACAGCCACGGCCGTCCCCTCCATTCCGCTCGGCGAGCAGTAGCGACGCCCAATTGCTGGGCGCCCGCCAGGGATTCGACCTCCGCCCGCGCCCACGCCCACGCCTGGCCGCGCGACGGCGACCCTTCCCGCCCGCGCGCGCGCGCGCGCGCGCGAGCCCCGCCCACCGGTTCGCGGCGCCTGCGCACTCAGCGCCGCTCCGCCCCGCCCCTCTCCCCTGCGGCGAGTCGCCAGGACCTGCTAGGAGTGGTGCGGAGGGTTCCCGCGGTAGCGGGGGTCCGTGGGCCGGCCGCTGGGCAGGCTGCGGGGTTGGGGAGAGCCCGCGGGTGTCAACCGAGGCTGCAGGCGAGCAAGAATGAGGACAGGCCACCACTCCTCCCTTCCTCCCGAAAGAACTTTTCCACGGTCCCAGCGCGAGGTGCAGCCCTCAGCTCTTTGCCTCCGCCGGGAGAAGGGCTGCCGGTGCCGGAAGCGAGATCCCCAAACCGGTGCTTGACCTCCAAACAGTCTCACCTCCAGGGGGGACTGCCCCAAGTGCCCCAGGCCAACCTCTGGTTTCCCACCCTTGGCAAGTTAAAAAAGAGTTAAATTTGAATTTCAGATTTTAAAAAATAATAATTAAAAGAAAACAATTTTTTAGTCATATGTGTATCCCATGCAATATTTGGGACATATGTATACTAAAAAAAATTCGTTCTTCTGAAATTCAAGACTGGGCGTCTTGCATTTTATCTGGCAACCTGTCCCAAGCAGACCCCCAGCTTAATCCCAGGGTGCCCAGCCAGCCCCTAGGCAGGATCTGGAAGAGCACAAGCCCCCCAAGTTTGTGCGCTAAATATGCCAACGACAGGACCTGGATTCCTTAGGCTCCAGCTGACAGAAGCTCCGGGGATTTCCAAGAGCATTCCCAACTGATCGGGAAGGTAGTCCTCCAGAATGCAGCTGCTGAACTAAGGGCTTTTCATGGAGGAGCATGGTAAGAGGGGCTTGAGCCCAAACTGATGATTTGGCAGTTGGTTCCTCAGGCATCCAAAAGAAAACTGGTGAGAGAGAGTCCTGCCTGGCAAAGCCTTGCCCAAGGAGAAGGGTGGTGCAGGGTTTTGGCTGCTTTCCTTCAAGGAAAATTCTTCCACCCCAGCTCCAGAAAGCCAGGACTGGGCAGAACAGGCAGGGGAGCTGGCAGAGTGCCTGTCCAGTACATAACCTTGGTGCTACTCCAGAGGACATGACTATTGAGACCTGAATCACAGAGCCTTGTCCATCTTTGCTCAGCACTGTTGACCACCCTCCCCATCTCTGTTGCTCAATAGGTAGATCTATTGCAGAAAGGTGGCTTTTATTTATGGAAAATTCATCATAAAACCATCTCGGACTTGATATGAGAACTGACTTTTGGGGAATCGTTGGAGCCTTCCTCTCCCTTTCACTCTCTTCTCTCTCGGGTGTACCCTTTAGGAAGGGGAGTTGCCAAGGGGAAGGGAGCTACGATTGAATGACTACCTGTTGTAGGGTACCACTGGCTCTTTACATCAATTTTTTTTACCCTCACAAGTATCTTGTGAGATAATTGTTATCTTCACTATTTGATGGGTGAGAAACCAAGATGCTGAAGATGGCTCTTTAAAATATTTCCCATGGAGAGTGTTGGCTCAGCAGAAAATGCCCCACCTTGAGAATGACACTGGGAAGGAAGGGTGGAGGAACAGCTGCCACTGTAGAAGTACTTCAAGTGAGTTGGTCGTCCTGCTTCCAGCCCTTGGCCTTGGAGTGAGCATCAGGGATGAACATGCAGTGGAATACCCAATACCATCCTAGAGGCAGGGGAGGCCTAACAGAGGTGGCCAGGGATACAGCCAGATGTCGGCAGAAGTGAGGAAGGGAGCCTGTGATCCGAGGGCCTGCCATCAGGATTGCCACCACATAAGCCATTGTAGTCAGCAAAGTTTGATGCAGGCTTGCCATGTGGTGAGCACCTCCTCTGTGCTAAGTGGTCCTCACCTTTCCTGTATCTTAAGTAATCCTCCCAATCTCGTTAAGGGAAGTGTTATTATCATTGTTTTATTAATGATGAGAATGAGCTTCCAAGAAGAGGTTGTATGACACTGAGTTTGTAAATGGCAGAGCCAGAATCTGAAATAAAAATCTCTTAACCACTCTTGCCTTCTCCCACGTGGATGTGACTGCCTAACTGCTTGTCTCAGAGTTCTGTAGTACAGGGACATTAGCATTACCATGAGAAGCCAACCCCTCCGTGCAAAAGCTAAGACAGTGAACTCAGGTGCCCTCATCTCCCTACAAACTAAGGCTTGAATAAGCCACAGTTCCCACCCTTCTTTCACCCATCGGTGTGTGCCCCCATCCTGTTTGAGGTCTAGTAATTAACATACTATTGGACTGACTCCACATTATTAAAACTGTTTTTACTTAGACCCCAGCCTCAGAGCAGTAGAATGTTAGATCCAGAAGGGATTGTAGTAGAGGTTATCAGTGATCCCCAATAGATGAAAAAATTTGAGGCCCAGAGACATGAAATGACCTGTGTGAGGTTAAGGTCACCTTAGTCAACCAGGTCAACCAAGGAGCCTTTGGATGCTGCTTTGGACATCTTCAGCCCTGGAGTTCAGGGTCATATTACCAATGTCTTCAGAGGGCCAGTTCTCCCCTGTCCTTAGACTTAGTGGCATATTGACTCTGTTTGCATTCCTCCACCTACCTCAGGATTTGGATTACTGTTGCATGCCCACTTTGGGACATGCTGTTTATTCTGAGAAGAAATGCCCTGTGTGGGCAAAAGAGCCCCAGATTGATTCTGACCCAAACCCAAGGGTTTGAGCGGAGCCAGAACATCCTAGGGAATGCTACCAGGTGAACAGTGACATTTTAGGAACTGTTGAGCTGTCTTTTCCTTTTGAATGTGCCCTCTCTGTGTATATCATTCCTGGATACTTCTTAGGAGCTACCTTGTTCTCAGGCTCCCCTACAGCATTCAAAGGCCCTGAAGAGATGACCCTAGGCACTTTCGTGGAAAATATCCCTGAGGTCCCCCTTATCAGGCTGTTGCAAAATTAAGTCCACTTGAGTAGTTTCTTTCCCCCTGGGAATCTGTTGAGAGCCTGCTTCTCATATAGGCAGTAGGAAAGGGTTAACTGCCTCTCTCGGGTCCTGAGCCAAGGCTGTGCCCCACCAGTTCCCATAACCGGGTTTCCTGAAATGGAGCAGGTCCCAGGTGCCTCTCCACTAATCACATCCCTGGAAATGGGGCCAGGAAGCTCAGATTAGCTCATCCCTTCACCTTCTTGAGGCCTTCTCCACCTGGAGCACAGAATCTGGGGCAGCTTCATGACTCACCTCCCTCTGCTTCCCTATCAGGGGTCAGAAAGGGATATTCTCGCAGAAGAATATTAGATTATGAGGGGCACTAGAGGCTACAGTGGTGCTGACTTTTGTGCCAATTCTTGCACTACAGCAAAGGAAAGATTCTCCCCCCAAGACGATATCACTGTTTGTATAACTAGAGTATTTCTTCTTCACCCCCATTCCCTATGTTTTCTTCCTCTCCTTCTTAGAATGACTGACTATGATACTGGGTAGTTTCCTGTTTTTCCTGGCTGATGATCAGCCTTTGTACAGAATCTCTGATTTCTCATCTACTAGTAGCAGGTTCTGAGGCCAGCCCAGGATAGCATTCCTTTCCTGTTAGTGTCTGGTTTCTCCTCTTTCTAGATAACCCATAAAATGTATATCACAAAGTGGTTCTGCTCTCCATAATTGGCTTTTTACTTTCTCTCTAGGCAGAGCTGGCTTTGTCCTGCCAGCTGGTGTCCACCGGAAGGGAAGTATTCTTTGTAGCATAGAAGACTCAGGAATGGAAACAGCAGTGTGATCTGGTCACATATGGCCAAGGAAACCAGTTGATTCAAAGGCCAGATGATCAACTTTACTTGAAAGACAAGTAGGCTAACTGGGACAAAGAATCTTCTTCTAGGTGCTCCATTAAGGAGGACACTGGATCCACATGTTCAGTCTTGGTTCACTTGTTGTGTGATTACAGTACTCTGCAGTATTTTTCCAAGAATGCTGGTGTACGAAGTCTTTAAAGCTAGTAGTATGGAAACTCGGTTGAGCTTATCTTTCACTGGCCTCCAAAGTTGACTTGATTTTCACCCATTCTGGCTTTAAGGCCGCTTCTATCTTCTGTGTCCCCAACTTTCATTCTCACCAGCTGAGAAAAGGCTGTGGGATCAAAAGTCTAAAAGGGTCAGGATGTCAGGATTCTTTTCCCATTTTACTAGTCACTTTAGGTGTTATGTTCTAGTTTTCCACAACTAAAATAGGAAAATTCTCCCAGGGATATGGTTAAAATAACATCTGTGAAACAATTGGAGAGTTTTAGAATCTTTAAATTAGAAGAAATCTTAGAATTCTTTTAATCGAGTACTTCCCAACCAGAGGAGCAATATTTTTTCCAATTCATTTCCTTTATCTCCACCCCTCCTCCTGAATAGCCTCTCTCCACCTCCTTCGTCAACCTATTCCTGGTAACCAAGGCAGAGAATTGATCTAGTTTGCATATTTTGTGTATTTAGGATTGGGAAATACCTCCCTGATTTCATGCAAGAGTCATTCCAACTGTCCTGACAAGTTGATACCTAGCTTTTACTTGAATTGTTGAATTTACTTGAATTGATGAATTTACTTGAATTGTTGGGAAAGATGCCACCTCAGAGGCAATCCATTCCAGTTTTGGACAGCAGTGGTTTGGTAGAGTTTTCCATTATATTGAACTGAAATCTCCCCTGCTGTATCTTCCACCCATTGGTCCCAGCTCTGCCCTTTGAAACCACAGAGAATTCATCTAATCCTTTTATAAAGGGTAGAGGGGAATACCCAGAATTCTTATTGTTAACTTGTCACAGTGGTTCAGACCTGGCCTGAATGATTGTATTACAGATGTCCTTTGCTTTATACACTAGCTATGTTCCTGAAACGTGTAAACCCAGTTTTGTGTGAATCAAATCATTTTAAACATACTGGGAAACTGTCTGAAAGGAACCCTGTTATCAGTTCTTTCATTAACTAAAAATTCCTTTTGTAATGCAAATAACCACCCCGTCCCCGCATTTAACCTTTTTTGCAAGTCTAGATCTTCATACTTGATGTTTTACTTGAGGGGAGATTTGCCTACATACAAAATAAGTAAAATAATGATAATAGCAATAGCTAACATTTGAGCCCTTATCTGGCACCAGGTGTCACGCACCTGACATGCATTATTTAATTTCTCACCACAACTTCCCTTAGAATGATCCTCTATTTCCAGGGGAATCTGAGGCTTAGAGAAGTTAAATAACTTGTCCAAGATCACACAGTTAGAAAGTGATGGCCCAGGGCTTCCCTGGTGGTGCAGTGGTTGAGAGTCTGCCTACCAATGCAGGGGACACGGGTTTGTGCCCCAGTCCGGGAAGATCCCACATGCCGCGGAGCGGCTGGGCCCGTGAGCTATGGCCGCTGAGCCTGCGCGTCCAGAGCCTGTGCTCCGCAACAGGAGAGGCCACAACAGTGAGAGGCCCACGTACTGCCAAAAAAAAAAACCCAAAAAAAAGAAAGTGATGGCCCAGAATTTCAACAAGGTCACAAGACTCTAGAACCTTGTGTCTTTGCCACCGGGAAGTTTCAAATGCCAATAATAGTTGAAATGACTAACTCCTAGCTATGTGCCACAGCACAAGTAAATCAGGCTACGATACAGAAAACTGACCTGAGATTTCTATAGCTTCAAAGATGGACACAGAATCTACTCTTTTTGGGTTCTGGCACTGTAAGTTTCCCAGCACAACTCACATTTTCCAGTGCAATTTGATCAAGGAACCCCAAAGACATCCCTTCAGTTATTAGCACTAAGCAGATACTGCCCAATTCTATTTCAGATATATGGGTATCATCAGACACTTTTTCATGGGAGTCTGTGTACTCCCAGGGCTTTGTGGCATAAGCTTCTTAGAAGAAAAAAGTAGTTCATTATTGACAGGTAAAATCAAAAGTATTGAGAATCATGGTTGAGCCCAGCCTGTTCCTAGGTGAGTTGGAATCATTCAAATGTGTGGGGGTTTTTTTTGTTTTTTTGTTTTGCGGTACGCGGGCCTCTCACTGTTGTGGCCTCTCCCGTTGCGGAGCACAGGCTCTGGACGCGCAGGCTCAGTGGCCATGGCTCACGGGCCCAGCCGCTCCGCGGCATGTGGGATCTTCCCAGACTGGGGCACGAACCCATGTCCCCTGCATCGGCAGGAGGACTCTCAACCACTGCGCCACCAGGGAAGACCTCAGATGTGTTTTTAGGTCCAGTTTTTAATGGTGCTTAGGTTTTCAAGTTAAAAATAGTTTGGGAGGGATGGTCCATAAATAAGTACTGTTTTAAATCCACACTGGACAAAGATAAATGGTTGTAATACTTCTATGTTCTCAAATCAGTTCCAGTTTCTCCAATTTAGTCAACAACAGCATGCACTCACAACATTGCTCAGCTCAGAACGCATCCTGTGAGGCTCCTAGAACCCCAGGCTTTTCCACACTATAGAAGGGCGCTCCGGGTAGGGCTCTTCCGTCCTCCACACCCCTCCTCCGCAGACCACCGTCAGAACTCCCTATTTGACTTGAGACTTTATCTTGGCTTATCCTCAGACTTTTGCTTTCAAATACATGATCATTCTTTGCAAATCATGTCTGAATTGGTGTTACACAGGCCTCCTGGTCCACAGTCATCTTGGGAAATCAGGTCAGTCCTTGTAAGCCCTGGAGCTCCCCTCGCAAGCCCACCTTTCTCACCTTTACTTGTACAGCACGCTTGTTTACAACCTCAGGTCATAGACTTAGGTGAGGAAATAAGTAATTTTCTTTCTTTCTCGACCTAGCTCTTCAGCCTCCATTTCTACTAATGGCAGAAAAATAGTAAACCATGCCGATTCCAGACAACTCAATCATCTCAAGTTTTAAAGTCAGTCTCTTAGGATTCTCCTCCCAATCCCCTTCTCACAATGTTCTACTTTGTGGTTTACGTATTATTCCGATGCCAGGGAACAGGCTTTACAGTCAAGTGCTCTCTTGCCTAACTGATAAACTCTAGCCTTCACTTGGTCTTGGCCCATGGGCACCGCACCTGATGCAGAGATGATGTTCTCTGGTGAGTGGAAGCTGTGGTCTTGGTATAGACAAAGAGCAGTGATTGCTTCGTGGGGAGCTCAGTGGTGGCTCCCACTTCAGCTCTTCCTGGTATATCTGAGCCTCTATCGGGTCCCTGGCTTGGGCCACGTACCCCCTCAGCCTCTACTGTGGGGTGCTCACCTCCTACCCCGCAGCAGTCCCTGCAGGCACCCAGTTCTCAGCTCACTCTCACTCTCCTCTCAGGGGCTGGGCACCAAGGAATTTTTCCGATTTCCTCCAAAGGTCGACAAGCCAAGACTTGGGCTTAGGGGGTGAGAAGCCTGGGGGTGGTGAGGAGATGGAATACATCTCAGACCTACTTTGCCTACACAGGTGACGGTGCTACTTCTATTCTGTGGCAGTTGCCCTTGTGGACACAGGGTACTTTGAAAGGCTGTGTCTCCTCAGAGTTCCAGGAATGAAGTGGAGCATGAACCCCCTCTGTCTACTCTTGTTTGGTGGGGGGGAACAGAAAACAAAACCCCACTGTTGCGCCTAGTTGTTCTTGTACAACAAGAACAACTCTCTTGTTCTCCTTTCCCAATCTTTTTCAGTTTTGCTCCAAGCTCAAAAAGGATTATATTTTCTGTGTGAAGGGAAAACTCACATGTTCTTTCCAATTCGACAGTTGATGGCATAAACTGAACTTTAGGTTCATCAGGTTCTGGCTCTTGAGATGTCTCTTGGATTTAAAAAAAAAAAAAATCCCTCTCAAGAACCTGGCTCTTACAATTAAAAAGACTGAAGCTTTCAAGAACATCTTCTCTGCAATAGATTTTAAAAGGTCTAGTTAAGAGTTCAAAAACCAAGACTTTGATCTTCTGTATCATTTCTATGCAGAGGGCAGTACATCTAGAAAGCGCTTGCCGCTGCTTAAGTGATGGGGGGATAGATTAGGGGTAAAAGAAATGGAAAACACATTGTTTGGTATGAAAACATCCAGTTGCTTCTGTTTACAACAGGGAATCACCTTCTCCCCCAAGGTCTTTTCCGTTATTCACTGATTTGTTGCACAGGTATCTACATGTCTGCTCTGCAGAGGATACAACTGTGAAAGGGATATTCTCTCTTCCCTCATGGAGCTCATCCTCTAAGAGGAAACATGACCAATGGGCAGTAACGGTCCAGTATGGAGTGGTACCAGAAGGCCCCTGCCCCAGACTTGGAGCCCAGGGAAGGCTTTGTGTGAAGGAAGCGACAGCAAGAACTTTAGACTTTATCCCAAAGGTGTTGGGGAGCTACTGAAGGGTTTTCAGCAAAGAAGTGATCTGTCAGATTGTTGTGTTAAAAAGAGCACTCAAAAAAAAAAAAAAAAAGAGCACTCAAGCTGCAGAGTGGTAGATAAAATGACCCAGGAACAATGCATAGAAGGAGAAAAGGGCCTAGAACAAAACACCATCACCAACAATAACAACAAAATTACTTGACAAGCAGAAAAGGAATTCACAAAAGAAACAAAGGAGGGACCACAGGGGCTGAAGGAAAACCAGGAGAGTGTGGCAACCCTAAACCAAAGGAAGAACATTTCAAGAAGCAGGCACAATTAGAGTCCATTGCTGCCAAGAGAAATGGTAAGATAGTAACTGGAAGTTGACACTGGTATTTAGCAATAGGATTATTGACGACCTGGATGAAAGCAACTTTAGAGGACTAGAAGTTATATTGCATTGGATTAAATCAATTGCATCAAAGCCTATCTATCGCCTTCGCTTACCATCTGTCTCTACACTGATATCTTCCAAATGCATATCTTAGTCCAGACCTCCTCTTTTTTTTTTTCTTTGGCCACGCCAGCAACATGCGGGATCTTAGTTCCCCAACCAGGGATCAAACCCGTGCCTGCTGCAGTGGAAGCTCAGAGCCTTAACCACTGGACCGCAAGGAAATTCCCTAGACCTCCTCTTTGAGCTCCACACCCAGATACAACGGATGACTCAATATCTCCAAGACCAACACTCTCTCCACCCAAACCTCATCTTGGCAAATGGTACCTCCCTTCCTCCAGTGGCACAGTCCATCCATGAAAAACCCTTTTTCCTCACGACCACCCCTATATCTAACCCATCACCACATCTTGTCAATCCTTTCTACCTATGTGTTCCTCCATCTCCACTGCCAGCATCCAAGTTCAAGCTACCATCTTCTCTCTCACCTGAACCACGGTGGTAGGCTTCTAACTGTTTGTTTCTCACGTCATTACATACCCCTCTATCCTGTTCCCCACACAGCAGCTGGAGTAATCTTTTAAAACTACAAAGTTGATCACTTCACTTCCTTGTTTCAAATCATTCAATAGCTGCCAGGACTCTAAAGGTAGAAGCTAAATTCTTTAAATGGCCTAGTAAGCCCTGCAGGATCTAGCTCTTGCCTGTCTTCCTAGCCAGAATGCACCACACAATTCCTCTGTCTTCCCGCTCACTGTCCCTCTCTCTGTTTCTCACACCATGCCTCCTGCAGTATCACACACTCAGTGTCCCTGTAGCCAAGAACATGGTTCAAATGTCAGACTGTCTGAGGTAAAATCCTAGTTCTACCCCTTCCAGGTTCAGTGACCTTGGGCATGTCACTTAATGTCTCAATGCCTCCGTTTCCTCTTCTGTAGACTGGAGTTAAAACCTCTTAAGAGTTGTTACAAGAAGGAAATGAAATGTTCTGTGTAAAGTATAGAAACAGGGAATTCCCCAGCAGTCCAGTGGTTAGGACTCGGTGCTTTCCCTGCTGAGGCCTGGGTCCCATCCCTGGTCAAGGAACAAAAATCCCGCAAGCAAGCCGTGAGGCACAGCCAAATAAATAAATACATACATAAATAAAGTATAAAAATATAGTCTCCAATTAATGTTAGCAACTGCTAATATTATTCCCCGTTCCCTGCCTGGTTAATGCTTCTCATATTTCAGATCTCAGCTCAAATTATCTGCGGGATGCCTCCCTCGTGCTCCCACCTGCCCACCACACCGCAAACTCCCTAACCAGGTTATGACTCTGTTGAATTCTCACATAGCATCCTGAACTTTTCATTCATTCTACAGTACTTTGTGATTATATACCCGAGGGATTATTTTATTAATATCCATCAGCGCTACCAGCCTGTAAGCTCCAAGAGGACAGAGACAGTGTCCATTTTACTCATTATTAGATCCCCAGATCCCAGCACAGTGTCTGGCATATAAAGCAGGTAGGTTTTGGATGAATGTTTGATGGAAAAGGAGGCAAAGAAGCGGAGCCAATGAGTTCAAATGACTCTAGAAGACTATCATCATAAAGATTAAGGGCAAGACATGGAGAAGGATCCGGTTTTCTCACTACATTCTTAAGCTGGCAGACACTTGAGCATGTTTAAATGCTGATGGGAAGGAGCCAGAGGAGAGGGAACTCACCAGAAGGGATGAGAGCCATGGGGCTGTGCGAGGGGATGGGACTTAGGGCAGGAGCAGGAAGAATCAGTCTCAGACAGAAGGAGGGACACCTCTTCCATGGTATAGGAACGAAAGCTGAGAATTCAGCTGTGCCTGTAGGTTTGGTGGCAGGAAGTCCTACCAAGACCTTTCCATGAATCTTGGCAATGTAAGCAGCAAACCTGGATTTATCCAAGAAGCTCAGCATATTTGGTGGACATCACTCCATTCACTTTTGCCACTCATGTAAAAAGAAAGCAGATATTTTCTTCATCATTGACTGTACTGACGCACTACAGAGCAAAATAACAAGTTTCCAAAGCAACTCAGTTACAGAGCTGAGACAAGCGATCTCAGTGTTCTCTTTATTGAACATGCTTCCTCCCCAAATTGGGAAACAGTATGGTAAAATGATAATATGGTAAAATAATAGCTGGCACTAGTTGAGTGCTTACCACGTATGGGGCACTGTTCTGGTAATTTATCTGCAATAACTCATTTGATCCCCACATTACGATGTGGAAGCTGAATTCCAGGGAGGTTAAGTAACTTGCCCAAGGTTAACAGGTGGAGGTGGCAAAACTAGGTTTTAAACCCAGGACACCAGGACTTCCCTGGTGGTCCAGTGGTAAAGAATCCGCCTTCCAAAGCAGGGAACATGGGTTTGATCCCTGGTCGGGGAAGTAAGATCCCACATGCTACGGGGCCACTAATGCCGGGCGCCACGACTACTGAACCTAGTCGCCTCAACGAGAAAGCCCATGTGCAGCAAACCACAAAGCTCGCGTGCCAGAACTAGAGAGAGAACCCGCACGCTACAACTAGAGAGAAGCCTGCGCGCCACAACAAAAGATCCCTCATGCCTCAGTGAGGATCCCGAGTGACACAACTAAGACCCAATGCAGCCATAAAAAAAATTTTTTTAATAAATAAATAAATAAACCCAGGAGTCTGACTCCAAAATTGATACTTTAAAATTTCCTTTTATTTTATTGAAGTATAGTTGATTTTCAACGTTGTGTTAATTTCTGCTGTACAGCAAAGTGATTGTTGTACATATATATATTCCTTCTCATATTCCTTTTCATTATGGTTTATTACAGGATACTGAATACAGTTCCTTATGCTCTACAGTAGTAACTTGTTGTTTATCCATTCTATATATAATGTTTTGCATCTGCTAATCCTAAACTCCCAATCCATGCCTCCCCAAAATTGATGCTTTTAACCACTCTTCTATACTCCCTCTCTAGCAGAGGGGAAAGAACATATGAGGACTCAGAAGACCTGGTGTCTCTATTACGAACTAACTCTATGTGCTTGGGCATTTGCTTAGGTGTCTGAGCCTCAGCTCATCAATAAAATGAGAATGAGAACGTTTACTTTATGAGGCTTTTAAAAGGGTTACGTGATGTTGAAAAGGGGAAATCACTATATACAAGATATTATTGTCATGTTTATCATAAGATCTAACATCCTTGTCTTCTAGCTGGGTCACAATCTAATAGGCTATCATGGAGACCCTCGGTTCCCATAACCAGTACAGCAGCAGCAGGTTGGCTGATTCTCATCCCATCAGCTTTAACATCCCTGACCAAGTCTCCCTGATGACCAAAAGCACACCTCGGTGCTCCCTTCCTCCTGAATGCACTCACTACTACCTTTGGGAACAGCTGCAGCTTATGCCCTCACTTCTTTGATTTTGTTGCCTGAGGAGTGACTGTTAAAAAATAAGTAGACTGAATTAACAGCTAACAGTGAAGTGCACTCCGGAAGGCCAAGTTCCAGTTCGTTGGTAGAATCCTGGTTCCAGTTTAATGGTGGAATCTGACTATCAGAGCTGGGAGAGAACTTCAAGTTCTTCTTTTAGTGCAACTAACACAACAACCCCTCTCCCAACCCATTTTATAGACTAGGAGAACTGAGGCCAGGTAGGTGAGATGACACAACTAGTTTGGATTAGTAGCAGGCTTTTTTTTTGTTTTTTTTTACCTTGAAAATGTTTTCAAGCGGGTTTAACACAAACGATTTCACCTTACCAAAATCATATCTGGAAAGTACTTCAAATACTTACATATTTGTTTCATTATGTATACCTTTTCAGAAAGGAGCCAAATCCTAAAATGCCATTACTCATAAATAAACAAAACCTTAAACCAATAATTCAGGCAAAGCCCATTCTTCACATTGCCCTTACTTGGCCATTTCAAGCATTTCTCAGGTAGAAACAGGCCCACATCTTCAGGGGCAGTAAAATCTAATGGTTCAATTCAGACTGCTCTGTACAAAGCTCAGTCTATTATTACTAGTTCATCTCTTAGCTTAGTCTCCTAGTCTGAAAGAACTGTACCTATCTCTTAGAGCTGGAGTTGGGGAGGGGGGGGTCACATGAAATAACACACTTTTAGCACCTACCTGGCCACTCTATAACTTTATGATTGGGCATAATTCTTTCCTCTCTCAAGGAGACAGCAATTCACTATTCGATGACCTTAGACCACTAGACATTAGACCCACTCCGATGCTACTAAACCAAGGAGAAACCCAGCTGTGACAGGCTGAGATATGTCCGTCCCCACCCCCATTCCCTTTTAAGACAGTGAGTAGGCCGGAATTCTGGTTGATAAATGAGAGGAGCTGAGAAGGAGCTGAGAGAAGCTGCAGTGATGACTGTTCTGAGAATCTGATCTGCGAGGAGACGAATCTCCACTTGTACCATGGAGATGCTTTGGGAAAGACAGCCGGCCTACCTGACCGAAGGAGGACCAGAGAGAGAAGGGCTGGATGAAAGAAATGCTTAAAGGGAGATGGATTGACTGGAGGTGCCCAAAGAGGAAAAACTGAAACGGGAAACAGAGGCTGAATATTGGGAAATCTTCTGGACGGTGAGTGCCATTAAAGGAGGCATTGCGTGTCCCGGGGATACAGATTTGGGGCGAAAAGCGTAGTAGGGACAAAGGTGGGCTACTCAAACTGCGGAGACAGAGCCCCCAAGCTGTGGGGGGGGGTACCCGAACGGCCCGAGGGTGACCAGGGCCGGCGAGGACCGGAAGGCGGGGCTCTGGGGGCACTCACAGGGTAGGCGGGGGTGGGTTGCGGGGGAGGTCGGGAGCCGGCAGAGGAGCCGACGCTGCGTTAGCCTCGGGGAAGGTCAGCGACCCCGGGCCGGGGAGCTGAGCGGAGACCCAAGAGGGGCCGCGGTTGCCATGGCGCCGGGCGGGGAGGGGGTGACTCGGGCCCCGCCCCGAGTCCCGCGGGGCTGCCGGCTCCAGATGGTCCCGAGCCTCCCGCGGGAGCCGGCGGCCTGCAGCAGGGGGAGGCTATTGTCCTCCTTCCGCGCGCCGCAGTCCCGCCGCTCGCGCCCGCGCCCCGCCACCGCCGGCCCCGCGCGCTCCCCGCGCCGCTCGCGCCCCGTGACAGCGCCCGCCTGCAGCCTGCCGTGCGCCCCGCCGCCGCCCGCAACCGCCCCTCGCGGCTGGGCTGCGGGCGCGGCAACGACCGGTGCGCCCCCGCCCGCCGCGCTCCCGGCTGTCCGGCCGGCGCTCCGCACCGAGGTAGGTGCCGGTGCCCGGGCCCGCTTTGTCCCGGCCGGCGGGGCTGTGCGCTTTGTGCGGCCGCGTGCGGTCGGCGGGGTCGGGGTCGGGGTCGGGGTCGGGGTCGGGGTCGGGGTCGGGGCCGGCCAGGGGAGCAAGGGTGGGAAGATGCGGCTCCTGGCGCTCGCTCCCGCTGGGTCCCGGGGACAGGATGGAGAGTCAAGTGCCAGCCACCCAGGTACCCGTGTGCGAGCAGCGGGGATCGAGGCTTGCGGGACGCGGGCCTTTCCGGAGACCAGAGAAGAGTCTGGAAGAGTTGGGGCTGACAAACGCGTTAAGAGATCGGGTCGCTGGGCTCTGAGCGTGTCTGACAGCGCCAGCTGTTCGCATCGCGGAGGCGGGCCGGCCGGCGCGGGTCCAAGTGCTGCGGACACGCTCGGCTGTCTCTGCCCCGCTGCTGTGAGCGCCCGACTCCCTCTCGGGAGCTGGCTGGGGGCTCCCTCTGGAGCCGGTGGGCTTCTCCTCGCCTCTTTGGTAGCTAGCTAGCTGCATGCTCTCCTTTTATGCTCCCTCACAGTGTGTGTGAGAAAGGGACACGGTTGGCTGTGGTGACCGGAACACCGGCAGAGGAAAAAGGGAGAATGAAGCCCCTGCGGGTGGCGGGGAAGAGGCAGCGTAAGGTGTCCCTGTGGCCGAGATATGCAGAGGGCTTGGAGTCCGTGGGCACAGAACTAGCGGGCAAGGCCTCCTCCTGAGCGGTTCCAACTCCAGCACCACAATCGGCATTTACCACCCACTGTGGCTCAGAACGACTTTACCCCTTTAACCTCGTGGCATTGCATGCTTGTCTGATCTGCAGGCTTGCCCCTGTCCTAACCTGCTACATGCTGTCTCCGTGGGTTGTTTCTCAGCTGCCCTCCTCCCCTCCGAGAGCAGCCACAATTCCGGCGCTGGAGAGCTGGTCGGTTCAGGCACCGGCACGGTGTCTACAAACCTGTTTCCCTTGAAGGTGAAGGGGGCAGAGTGAATTCCAAATGTGTGACTTAGCTTGAGGTGCTGGGCAACCTCTTGGCATATTCAGAAGAGCAAGGGATTAAGGAGAAAAAAGCTAATAGGGATAGCTTTTAGATTTGTCCCTTAGGGAAACTGATGTAACCCATCGGTTACAGACTTGGGGGAGGGGCGTAGCAAGGGAGTGGAAATTAATCTGAATAATTCTGCCCTGAGTGGAGGATTCTAAAGGAGACGATCAAACAAAAATACAGTCCAACTCTTCAGCCCAGTTCCTAAATTCCTTGGAGGAGAGTTCCTGGTGCTTTATCAGGAACACAGCCTTGAGGGAAATGGTTGGGGTTTTGTCTCTCGGTTCTCTGGTTGCCCTGCGTGCATTTCCTTCTGCTGTCCTAGGAGCCCCGAGTTTGTTTGTGATTTCTTTTTCCTTTTACCTCTCTGCTGGTCCACTCATACTTTGAGTCAAATAAGATTTTTACTTTGCCAAAGTCCCCATTCCTTCTCATCTGTTATTCATCCCGCTGTCATTTGTTCAACTCCACCTCCCAGCAGCATCTCCAGCCATATCGTCGTCCTTCCGCACATCTGCAATCTGCCTGTGTCCAGCCGTCAGCTCTATTTGTCTCATTAGATCTAGAGCCCACTCCATCTTCATTTTCCTCTCTCCTTGCCCGAGGCTTCTGGTTCTTTGTGGGTCTTGGGGTTTCTGAGGGGAAGTTGTATTTGAGTTTAGCATGGGAGAGAGCCTAAACAGACCCAGGGGCTAACCTCAGGTCACACTCACCCCTGAAACTTTGTGTCTTCTCTGTCCTCATAGCTTCTCTAACTAATTTAACTGCTTCTCATCTTTGGACAACAGTGGCCCTCAAGATGTGGTCTCCAGACCAGTAGCTTTAGTATCATCTGGGAACAGTTTAGAAATGCAAATTCCCAGGCCCAACGCCAGATCTCCTGAATCAGAAGCTCTGGGGAGCAGGGCCCAGTGGTCTGTGTTTTAATAGCCCTCCAGGTAATTATGATTCAGGCAAGGTTGAGAATCCCTGATCCTGAACTATAGAGCTCAACACTGACGGTACTCCAGATGAGAAGCAGAGGGTCTTCTCTGATGCCATTTTCATTCTTTCCTTGTGTTTTTTTCTCTAAATCTAAAAAAGACATGAATTTGATGGGAAAAAAAGTATGGCCCATTCATTCAATGTCTCTTTTTTAAATGTTCTTTTTAAAAAAATTTTATTGGTTTACAATGTGTTAGTTTCTGCTGTACAGCAAAGTGAATCAGTTATACATATACATATCTCCACTCTTTTTTAGGTTCCTTTCCCGTATAGGTCATTACAGAGTACTGAGCACAGTTCCCTGTGCTATCCAATAGGTCTTTATTAGTTCATTCAATATCTCTTTATTCAATATCTATTGGGAAAACACCAACATGAGTAAGATGCAGCCCTTGTCCTCAATGGGTTAAAAGTGGAGCAGGCAGAGAGACACATAAACAACTAACTGTAATACAATGTGATAAGTGTAATAATAGCTGCACTCTGAAGTGCTGTGGGAGCACAGAGGAGGGAATGATCAACTGTCTCTGAGGGAGGGAAAGAATTAATCAGGAGGAGGATGTGTCGAGAGAAGGAATTAGGGTACAAGACAGACTCTAGCCCGGGGGGATAGGATTTCTAGCTTTACAGGCCAGTGAAAGGGAGGAAAGGGGAAGGGGGGCAGCTGCCCTTGAGGACCAGCTCTAGGCTGAGCAGAGTCCGCATCCAGCAGCGCTTGGGCATATAATCTAGCAGGACCCCAAGCGTGCAGCTGGCGGGAGTTGGCTTTACCATAGCATGAACAATGTAAGCTACTTGGGCCTGGCCTCCAGGTCAGTGGCTAAGAATAAGACATTGGTGAAACTGTAATCTGGATTAGCTGCTGTACCGTTCTATTGCCAGAGTCCAGGAATCCATGGAGAAGAATCAGGTTGATGATTCCCCAGCATAGAGTTGATTTAGGCGGTCATGGGGCTGGGACACAGGCTGACTAAGGAAATGAGCATGGAGACCCAACTCATAAGCGAGGAATGGTAAATCAGAGAAGAGAAACCAGGATGGGATCTATGTAGAGAAACTCAACCAGAAAACTACAGGACTCTGGACATGGCAGCAGGGAACACAGAACACAGCATATTGTCCAAAAGGCCAGGGGTCTGCAGAGCCCAAATGCTTGAAAACCAAAACTCAGAGGCCCTCAGAACTACTGTGCTGAAGGACACCAGAAAGCATCACTCACTATGGGAATAAGCTCCTTGGAGTCCCAACATGGTGGCCCCATGGGGTCCTGTGACCTAAGGCAAGGGTCCCCAACCCCTGGGCCGTGGACAGGTATGGGTCTGCGGCCTGTTAGGAACCCGGCCACACAGCAGGAGTGAGCAGTGGGTGAGTGAGTGAAGCTTCATCTGCCACTCCCCATCGCTCGCATTACTGCCTGAACCATCCTCCCCGCGCCACCACCGTCCATGGAAAAATTGTCTTCCACGAAACCAGTCCCTGGGGCCAAAAAATTGGGGGACCACTGATCTAAGGACACCAGTGCCATCTTGGTTCCTTATCTATATGATGGGAGGCATCTTGGAAACTCAGGATGAAAAGCATGTATGTCTCAAATTGGATTTAGCCAGGGGACCATTTTATTTGGGAGAAGGGGAGGTTCCAGCTTCATATTTTCTCTCCCAGGTTATAGGAGAGGCTGTAACACGCAGACCTCCCTGAGAGGTCTGGATCCCATGCCTTGGTCCCAATAGGATCCGTCAGGAGGACAAAGTTGGATCACCAAAAAGAAGCCAAAGAGGTATATGTTTAGGTTTTGTACAGCTTCCAGAGGTCCTGGGGACACACAGCAATTTGGCGATGGGGTCTGACAGTCTGCTTCTTTAAGTTTCTGCTCTTTGTGGAGTACAAAGATATAAAACAAGGTTTGAAAACCTCAGAGGCCTTCAGGGGCCAAGCAGGTAACAAAAATGTGTGACAAGGCTGGGAAGGAGCCAACAGGGAATGGTGGGGCCTGTAGAGAAGTGGAAAGCACAAGCCTACCTAAAAGAATCCCAAATTAGTTCTTTTATAACAGCTCATTGGCCATACCCCTGGGGGCTGGCTTTAGTAGGTTTGTGACTCCTGATAAAAGGAAAAAGGGTCACAGAATAGAAGGCGGGACATTGTATGTAGGGTTTTTTTGTGGAGAGCTCTGTGCAGGGAGAGTGGGAGTGCTAGAGATGTGCATCCCAGAGCTAAGTGTGAGCATGGCTGCTGTGGAAGAAGCCCTAATCTGAGGGGCCCAGAGAAATGGAATTCGAATTGGTCCCAGGGCTTAGGCTGCTCCCCTGTCCAGTGGCTGAGAGTATTCGGGGACTCTGGTTCAGGTCACACCTTGCCTACAGCACTCTTTGCTCAGAATGACTTGAGTCTGCCCTCGAATTTATTTTTTTTTTTTGTTTGTTTGGTTTTTTTTTGTTTTTCGGTACGCGGGCCTCTCACCGTTGTGGCCTCTCCCATTGTGGAGCACAGGCTCCGGACGCGCAGGCTCAGCGGCCATGGCTCACGGGCCCAGCCGCTCCGCGGCATGTGGGATCTTCCCGGACCGGGGCATGAACCCGTGTGCCCTGCATCGGCAGGCGGACTCTCAACCACTGCGCCACCAGGGAAGCCCGAATTTATTTTTATATAAATATTTACAGAGCAAATTCAAAGAATCTGCTGGGGATTAGGGGAAATGATGGATTTTAAAGGAGTCCTCAGCCTAGTAAAAACGAAGCTCTCTTTCCTATTACAAGGAATGAAAAGCCCAAATCTAGGAACCTGAGACCTTAACTCCCAGGGAAATGTTTGTGTGTGTTTTCTTTTGGGGAGAAAAGGGAGGGGTAGACAGTCCTGGCCTTCAAGTGGGGCGGGTTCTGCTTGATGAAACCACTTAATGACAGAAGCCAAGTTCTGCCCTGGACACCCATGGGAACACATCTCACATCTCGCTAACCACCCACAACTCACCACCCATTCTTTCTTCCTTCCCCCACACCACACAAGAGGTACCATACCTTCTTTCTAGAGCCAGAGACTGCCAAGGTCATAGCCCCAACCCTAGGAAGTGGTGCTAAGGATGAAAATGTCTTTGTATTTAAGAGGCACTAGGAAAATGAGAAATGAAGAATTTGGGGCTCAGTTACAGAGTCAGCCCCCTCCATTCTCTTGAATGGCTGCTGAATTACTCGAGAACTTTGGATAGTAGAGGTTTAAAAAAAAAAATCCCTAGAAGCTAATCTGAAACTCATTTGTTAGTTTGGAGAAGGACAGGGTTTGTTGGTGTAAAATAGAGTCGTGAGTTGTGCTGGCGAGCACACATGGTCCCAGTTTCCCCAGCCTGGGCCCTAGAAGGGAGCTCTGAAGGGCTCCAGGAAGTTCAAGAACATGTAAATGTTATGATTAAGAGCTTGTCCTCCAGAGTCAAAAAGAATCTCACTTCAAAACCCAGCTCTGCGCCTTCCAGCTGCCTCCCAGTGACCCTGAACCGTGATTTAACTTTCATGGAGCAACTTCGTCATCTATGAAATGGGGATGATAATGGACCCTTGCCCCACAGAGGGTTGCGATGAGGTGATGCATGTAAATGGCGAGGACACATATCACAGCTGACGTTCATTGAGCACCTATTAAGTATTCTCTGTCACAAGTAAAAGGAAAACAAGGGGAGATAACCATACTGTGTCCTCCTTTGAACTCCTGGGCTCTTGATCCATGCTTACTAGCAGTGCATCAGTCTTCCTGGTGTATCGTAGATGCATCTTGGCCTGAGAGCAGGATGTGGGTCTTTTCACATCAAATCGCTTATAGCAGCAGTCCCCAACCTTTTGGTTTCATGGGGGTGGGGGGGATGGTGGTAATGCCAGCGATGAGGAGCGATGGGGAGCTGCAGATGACGCTTCTCTCACTCACCCGCCACTCGCCTCCTGCTCTGCAGCCTGGTTCCTATCGGGCCATGGACCCATACTGGTCCGCGGCCCGGGGGTGTGGGGATGATCCCTGGTTTACAGGGTATAGGAGGCCATCTTGGGGGTGGGGGTGGGGGCGGGGGCACTCAGAACAGTTTGTGGAACCAGGAATGAAAGAACTCCGGTTTATACTCACTATTGCCCAAGGGGTCCCAGGCCTGCTTCCTGCATTGCCCTGGTGTCCACATTGCTGTCCTGAGCCATGCTGAGGGCCATCGCCACCTTCGGCCCCCTGCCCACTGTCCCTCTCTGGCCTGAGGTTCTGGAGACCTTCATCTCCACTATGTCGCTCTGAGACACTGCTGCCTTCCAGCCTCACTCCACGCGTGTCTGTTGTGTTCCTGTCTCTCTGCTTCTCCACCATGGCTTCCTCTCTCCCACTGGGGGATGATTTCCATTGGTGAAAACAACGACCACAACCTTTGGCCGTCAGGAGAGCAGAGCAGATCTAGGGCAGGAAGAGAGGAGGACATGGTGAGTGTTGGACTCAGTGGCTTTGAGAGGCGCCTCACCAGCCACATTCCCCCTTGCAGGAGCAGGAGGCCATCCACCACCATGAGCAGCACCCTGTCACCCACAGACTTTGACAGCTTGGAGATCCAGGGCCAGTACAGTGACATCAACAACCGCTGGGACCTGCCCGACTCGGACTGGGACAATGACAGCAGCTCGGCCCGCCTCTTTGAGAGGTCTCGAATTAAGGCCCTGGCAGGTGAGGTCAGGGGAGGGCCGGGGGAGATGCTGAGAATGGATGTGGGATGGGAAGCTTGTCATGAAGAGTCCTTCAACTTCATGGGAAGACCGACTCTTTCTAAGCTGCTGCACTAGAGCGGGAAATCCAGATCACCCTACCAAGCCCCTGGTCCCCAACTCCAGCCTCAAGAACAAACTGCGCACAATCCATAACATGCCCAGCTTCCTTCCCCACAAGCAGGGAGAAGCCGTGCTGACCCTGGGACTCAGCTGTGTTCCCTTCCGCGCTCAGCTGACTTCCTGGCCTCTATCCCTGAGTCATGTTCCTTAATTCTTTTGCGCTTAGTCTTGCTATTCTGTTTCCACCCACCTCTCCCTTACCTTTCATCCTCTTGTCTCTTCCTTGATTTCCACTGTCATCTCTCACACCTGTTCCCCCTCCTAGCCCAGTAGCCTCTCCGCTCCCTCCCCACCTGTTCCTTCCACCTGCCGCCTGTTCCTCCCTCTGTTTCATCTCCTGGTTCCCTGAAGCAGGTTCCCTCTGCCTGCCTCTGGTTTCCGCAGCCGCCCATTCTCCCCGCCTGCCTCAGCCCCTGCCCTCCCCTATGGCTTCGGTTCTCTCCTTCAGCCCCTGCGAACACAAGCAAACCCGTTCGACGGGCCTCCCTGCGTTCTGGGGAGGAGTTGTCATGGCAACAAGAGTGCGGCTGCCACCCGACACCACCGGCTGCGGCTGTCGTGGGGCTGAGTCACCCACACACCCCAAGGCCACCCACCCTTTTGGTTTCCCTCCTCCATGCCACCCTTGTCTTTTCCACTGACCTGCTGGCCTCCCAGCCCAGTGCAGTGGGAGAGGTCACAGCTACTCCTTCCTGAGAGGTGGTGCTCCCAGCATGGGTGGGGTGGCCTCCTATAAGAAGGGAGACACTGAGGGGGGTAGTTCCCAAACTTTTTACAGGATCACCCACGGATGTTTTCACAAATATAGGTTCTCAAACCCCTTTCTGGACACACCAAATTAGAATCTTTGGACCTAAGGTCCAGGAATCGGAATTTTTAAGCTCTCCAGGTAATTCTTTTCAGCCAGCCCAACACCATTCTGAGGATCCCCATGTGGTAGCCATTGCTTCTGGGGGTCCCTTATCAACTTCTGCTGGGCCTCCCTGTCCTTCCCGTTAGGTCTACACGCTGGCTTGTGAAATACTCATATCGCTGTTTCTATAGATGAGAGAAGGCAGAAGACATGGGTTATGGAGAATCTCACCTCTCTGGGGGAAAGTTTCCCTGGTACCCTGATTTTGGATAAGAGTAGCTTCTAGAATGGTCATGATGTCTGTGTGCACACGACACGTGATACCCAGGACTGTTGCAATGTTTGTGCATGCGACATATGCCACCTATGCTGTCAATAGGTGTTTATCTCCACTACTAAACGGGCTCTCCTGAGGAGGTGTCGCTGTATGGGCTTTGCCTAGCACTGCGCCTCGCACCGGTAGGTGCCAAATAAATACTGAATGAAGGAAGATGGGAGAAGGGCAAGAGTAGCTTGTAAGTGACAAGGGCTGAAGCCCATAGAAAGGTAGGAAGGAAATCGGGTAGATGTGCCCGGCAGTGGGGGTACTGGGGGCCTGGGATGGCCTGGCCAAGGAGGGCCTGATGGGCCCCATGGCAGGGAAGGAGCTGATACTGGAGGTGAGGATGACAAACAAGTGAGGAAGATAACAACACCTATCTCACAAATGAAGGAATGTAAGCAAACACCTAGCACAGTGCCTGGCTAGTACTACTGAGCTGGCTTTGCCCCTTCAAGGATTTCTCTTTCTCTGCTCCCTGAGCTGGGGATCAAAGCCCACATCCTGAAGGGGGACCTCCCAGAGTCACAGAGAGGGGGCATCCTCATCACACCTGCAGACCTTGGGAAAGCAGGACTTTGCTTCGGGGGCCTCTCCCTCGGGTCTTGTGTACTCGGAGGCAACTCGGGGCCAGACGCGCAGGTCTCTAAGGCGCCGGCAGTTCCCCTCCTGCGGCCCGCGGGGCCTGGCCCTGCCCCAGCCGGAAAGCTCCGCCTCCCACCCCTCCCCCGTCACTGTCCGACCTGTTTGTCTGGAGCTGCCTCCGTCTCCTCTCGCCGCAGCCAGGTGTGTTCTGACGACGGGTCCCGCAGCTCGGGGCTCAGACATCCCGTGACTCCTTTTTCCCACTCCTCGAAACTTCCACCGTCCTTGAGGTACACCCCCTGCCACCCGGGGACCCCAGGCTCGCGGGATCCCAGGCTCGAGGGGGAGCCGACCCTCGGCGCCCCGCCACGGCGCGGGCAGAGCATGGACGCTGGGCCCCGGGAGAGTGAGAGGCAGCAGCATCATGAACGGGCACGGAGTGAGCAGGGCGCACGGGCACGGCCTGAACGGGGCCGGCGAGTTTTACTACGAGGCTGTGGAAGAGGTTCAGAACCCCGGGGGCCTCCCGCTCTCGCCGGCTGCCTTCATCAGCCCGGCTCAATACGCCAGCATGCTGGAGGGACGCTTCAAGCAGCTTCAAGGTGGGCTCCGGGGGGCGAGCGGAGGGGAGCCGCGCGGAGAGGGGGCCCCGCGGAGCGAGGGGCCCGGGGGGCGTGGGAGAGGAGCCCGAACCAGGAACCCGGGGTCGGGGGGAGCGTCTTCTGTGACTCAGACGTTTGTGTTGGGAGACAAAGTGCCGGGGGAATAATTACAAGTGGCCGGGAAACACGGGGATGCTGACAGAATCGGGAAAGGCTTGGACCCGCTGGAGGGGCGGTGAGAGCGAGAGCGGGTGTGACGGCGGCGTCGGGGCCCAGCTGGGCGTGTGTCCTCGAAGGCGGGGAGCGAACGTGGTTCGCTGAGACTTTCCAGCCTTTGGGAGGAAACGCCCGCTGGGGTGGTCAGGGAAGGAGACTGGGAGAGTGAGCCAGTAGGCGAGGGACCTAGGGCGTGTTTGTGCTGCCCCGGGTTTCTGAGTGGGTGTCTTAAGTGTGTGTGGAAACCAGGGAGTGTGTCAAAGGGAGCTGGTGCAGACAGGCTCAGGTATATGTCTGAGCAGGCTGTGTTCACCCTGGCGGCCATACTCCAGTGTATCTCTGGGAGCCACTGTGTCTTGTGTGTCCGTGGACGCCTTGTAAAGTTACACTTTGTCCCTGGCGCTTGGCTTTGCACATTTTTCTCCTAGCTGCCCCCGTTTCCACATCTTCCCCTCTCATGCTACCTGTGCGCCAAAACGGCCTCACCCCCGTGTGCCTGGCATCAGGGCAGACTCCGTGGGTCCAGTAATGGCTGATGTTCCGGGCAGTCCCCGGCTCGGGCAGGGCCTGTGGACCCTGAGAGAAGGCCCACAGAGCATCAGGATATCTGAGCATTTGCTAGGACCCCAAGGTTGTCCCAGGTACGGGGTTGGAGGTAAGAAAGACAGAAATAGACATGGGTGTGTCGCTATGCTTTATGGGTGAGGTGCATAGGAATGTGAGATTAAGGGATGAGTCTTTTCGGTTTCCGAGATGCTGGTGCTGAGACGGAAGGACAAGTGACTCTTCAGGCCCTGGCCATTTGGACTGGGTCCTTGCACTGGGCTCCTCTGGGGAGAACTGGTGGAAATCCTAGTGGCCGGAGCAGCTTCCGATGGGCTGAGCCTCTTCCCTCACGTTGTCATTTATAATACTTTTAATTCTTATTTTTCTGTGAAATGTAACAGCATCCCCTCATCAGCAGGTCCCCCTGTGGACCAGGCAGCAGGCACTCCTCACTTTTTTTGAGATTGACACTAAACTCTGCCTGGTTTCTCCCTGCCCCCACCCTGTGTTTCTTGGACTCACTGTTTCCCCTGTTTCCTACTTTCACGATGACGTTTTCCCTCTTGGCATTGGAATATTAGTGTCCTGGGACAGGATCCCCTTGCAACCAATTGAGTCAACCCAGAAGTAGAGGAGCCTGTCTTTTCTTTAAATTATCCCAGGAGAGCAAGCTGACTCAGGAGGCCTGCAGCCTCTATAATGTCACATCCTTCTAATGACCACTTGGAACAGCGGCTGCTGTAATTTAAGTTCACACCCTCTCCTTTGTCCACCACCAAAAGGGAACAGCCATACCTCCTGCTGGACCGACCTGAGCAACTCTTACTCTTTCTTTCGGGTTAGATCATGCCTATAAACAGTAACTCATGGAGGAGCCACTTCGTGCCTCATCTTACACACGTTGTCTCAGTCAACACAATGACTTGCTGAAAGAGAAAGTAATGTGCCCATCTTACAGATGAGGAAAGTGAGGCCCTGATGGGTGAAGCAACAGCATTTCACCACTGTTACATGACAGAGTCCTGATCCCAGACCTCCCCTGCATGTCCCCTGCTTCTAATTTCTTTCATCCTTTCTTCTCAAAGCCTGTTTTCCATCTCTTATTTTTGTTCTTCACCTTGCTTATGAACTCATTCCAATTTCTGTATTTCCCGGCTTTTTAAGCTGTGGGTTTTCCTTCCGGCCGTCTTCCTGCCGTTCCTCCTCCCCAGACCTCACTTCCCCAACCCCACCAACTGGTGTTTAGAAGCAGGTGCACGGTACTTGAAGGGCAGAAATGACCCCATGTTGCTGCCACAGATGAGCGAGAAGCTGTGCAGAAGAAAACCTTCACCAAGTGGGTCAACTCTCACCTGGCCCGGGTGACATGCCGGGTGGGAGACCTGTACAGCGACCTCCGGGATGGACGTAACCTCCTGAGGCTCCTCGAGGTGCTCTCGGGAGAGACACTGGTGAGCTGTGGTCGCCAGGGAGGAGGAGGCCTGAGAGACAGTGGTCAAGGGGACCAAGCTATGGGAGTGGCCCCGAACGAGAAGAGTGACAGCACAGAGCAGAAAGCAGTGGCCGCCCTCTGCTCAGAGGATGGTTTCATTTTGAGAGGCTTTGCTGTGTGAATTAAACCAGGAGCATTGCTTCGTGGAGACAGGAACAGTGGCCCCATTGAAAACATTTTTTTCCCACCCACTCTGGGTGTCCTTAATTCCCTTGGGAATCTTAATCTGCCTCAAGCCTCATCTGCAACTCAGCTTTAGCTCCCTGGGGCGGGCCCTGTATTCCTGAGGGAGGTCATGGGGAAGGTGTAGGAAGCAGGGCCCCGGGAAAGCTAGGAGGGAAGGAAGAGGAGGCCCACGGTCCCATGGCTTTGTGTCCCCGGTCCCTCGACAGCCAAAGCCCACAAAGGGCCGCATGCGGATCCACTGCCTGGAGAATGTGGACAAGGCGCTGCAGTTCCTGAAGGAGCAAAAAGTGCACCTGGAAAATGTGGGCTCGCATGACATTGTGGACGGGAACCACCGCCTGACCCTCGGGCTGGTGTGGACCATCATCCTTCGATTCCAGGTACCCCGCACGGTGTTGCTCGGTGGGTGCCCTGCACACCGGTGCTGCAGCCCCCGAGGTCACTGCACACACGGAGGGCCTAGGACCTCCTACGCCAAATCAGGGGACGCTCCTCATTAAACAGGGTGGAGGCCAGCGTGGATGTTGTCAAACTTCTGTGGCAAATTCCCTGTGGCCTGGTCTGTGTACTGGTCACGGGCTATAGGACCACATGTCGCTGCACAAGGGGCTGGAAATTTTACAGACTGGTCCTTCCCCACGGAGAGTTTTAGAGCTACATTTGGAGTCTGGTCACCAGCCCACTCCGCTGCCTCAAACTCTGCTCACCTCCCTCAAAAGAGAACAGCCACCCTACTCCTTCTTATGCTCTGAGCAAAGACAGTCCAGTGTCCTAACGCCATCACAGCTCTCCTGATTCCCCTGCCTCCTCCCTGGGTGTGACCTCCCCTGCTCCTTCCAGCCCTAAGCAGAGCTCTGTCAGCTTCACCTTTGAAACCCAGCTGTCAGGAAATGTTCACTCCACTACCTGCAGTTCCCCCACCTGCAGGAACCGCATTCTTCGCTTCGAGGCACTTCCACTCTTCTGAGTTCCCACCCCATTCTGCTGCCTCAGATCCCTTTGACCTGAAGTTTTGTGGTCACTGACCCAGGAGGAAAGGTCCCCAGGCTCTGTCCTTGGACCCCTAATCCAGGAATCTAAGGAGCAGTTTCCTGCCGTGTATCTCTGAGCATCTCTGATAATTCCAGGAGCCCCTGTTCAGGGAGTGAGGGCCTGCCTTCCTCCCTTCCTTCCTTCTGTCCTTCCTTCCTTCCTTCCTTCTTAGATCCAAGACATAAGTGTGGAAACAGAAGACAATAAGGAGAAGAAGTCAGCCAAGGATGCCCTGCTGCTGTGGTGCCAGATGAAGACCGCGGGGTGAGGCTGCCCAGGCAGCGTGGCCTTGGAGGGTTGGATGCCCCGAGGCTGTGCAGTAAAGGAAGGATGGGGGCCAGGAACCACACGCTGGAGGTCCATCCTCGAGGCACAGACCGGGGTGGCCCTCCTCACTGTCTATCCTGGCCTCTGTTTACAGGTACCCCAACGTCAATGTGAACAACTTCACCACCAGCTGGAGAGATGGGCTGGCCTTCAACGCCATTGTACATAAACACCGGTGAGAGGACGGGGGTTCAGAGCTCGTCTGAGTTACTGGATGGGTTGGTGACCCGTGGGCCCAGGCACACATAGACAAAGCAGTGAGATGAGATGAGCTACACGGCAGTTACGAGAAAGGAACATTCGGAGAAGAGCCAGGATGTCGGGGTGCCTACCGCATGGAGGGCTTGCGATGGGAGCCCTGGGGCGGGGAGGGTTGGGGACTTAGGGAGAAAGATAGGGGTGGTTTACTTTTCCTCTTCAGAATCTCACGTGCCCTTGATACCTTCTATATTCCTTCCCCACCCAGGCCAGACCTGCTGGATTTTGAGTCCCTGAAGAAGTGTAATGCACATTACAATCTGCAGAACGCTTTCAATCTGGCTGAGAAGGAGCTGGGACTTACGAAGCTGCTGGATCCTGAAGGTGGGGCAGAGAGGCTGTGGGTTAGAGACAGAAGGTAGATGAGTGGGTGCCAGGGGCTGAGGGCGGCGAGAACGGGAAGGAACTGCAGATCGCTCAGATGGCTACGGGGTTTCTTTGGGAAGTGACGGAAATGTTCCGGATTTAGATCGTGGTGACGGTGGCACAGTCTTGTGAATGTACTAAAAACCGTGGAATAGAATACTTTAAAGGGGTGAATTTTATGGCGTGGAAAGTAGATCTCAATATAGGAAGAAAGGCAGCCCCGTGGCAGAAAGAGCCCTGGGGTATGGTTCTATCCCAGCCCCTCTACGGAGCAGCTCTGTGACATAGAGCCAGTCGCTTGGCCTCTCTGTGGCTCAGTTTCCTCATCTCTAAAATGAGAAGATTTGGTCTCCGTGGTCTCTAAGGGCCCTTCTAATCCCAAAACTCTAGGGTTCTAAATTAAGCTCCGTGACCTTGAGGTCTCACGAAGCACTGGCCTTATGGTCAGCTGACCCTACTCATTGGCCCCTGTGGTTCTGATCTAATGCTGATGAGACTGGGAATGGCCACTGAGCTCTTGTTTTGTACCTGGCACTACACTTGACGTGCTCTAATTAATTTAATCCTCACGACACCCCCTTTGAAATCAATATCCTGCTCCATTTATGGAAGAGAAGACAGGGGCCTGTAAAGCTTGAGTGACTTCCCCAAGGTCATACGGCTGGTGGAGCTGAGATTCAAATTCAGGCAGCCTGGCTCCAGAGCCTGTTTCCTCAGTCACCTCTCTGGGAGAGCAGAGAGCAGTCTTGGTGCAGCCAGCAAAGGGAAGGACGGAAGGGCCGAGTGACTTCCTTGCTGGAAATGCTCCTTGGGCAGATTTCAGACTTGGTTACTTTCTCCCTGTCTTCCATCCCACCTGTAGTCCCTGTTCCCGTGCTTCTTAGTCCAGAGTGACAAACATCAGCTAAGTAGTGATCGAAGCAGGCCAAGTACAAGGTTCCTGGGAGAGCATTTGAGAAGCACAGCTATGATAAAGAATATTTAAGTAAAGCTTCATATCCCATAACTTTCTGAGATGATTTCCGTGGCTCCCGCCTGCCTGTGGGAGGTCAGAGGTGGTCAGGAGGGCTTCTGGTCTAATAGTCTTCCCTGTAGGTAGGATACAAGCTGGCCCAATTAAGAGAACCAATTAAGAGATTTCAAGTCATAGTCAGCCTTGGTGTCCTCGTGGTAGGAGTTAATTTGGCTTGAAGGACACTCACCTCCTGGGCCCACAGCTGAACTTTGGGACTGAGGTAAGAAATAGCCATGACTGTGCCCCAAGATGGCCCTGAGAACTGGCCTCTGTCCCTGCTTCCAGGGCTCCCTGGGCCCATCCCTCTGAACATTCTGGGTTCAGGAGGCCTCGTTCATACCTTCTGTCTTGCTGCCCCTGAATTGGATGACTTCTTGGGCATCTTTCCAGCCCATAAGTCCACGATCCATCCCCCAATGGGAATGCTATTTCTTTTCTTGTCTCTCTTCCTCCAAACAACTAATTTTACACTGGGTAAAAGCCTCTTTGGGCTTCTGGATTTTAAACTCCGCTTGTTTCTAGGAAGAGGGGGAATAGAAAGGTTAGCTTTTCATGCCCTTGTAGTCCAAATAGTTTATTTGTCATTTTACTCTGAAGGGAGCTGGAAAGATATCATCAGCCTGGGAGGGCTAGGAGGCCCCTAGGATTGGAGTAAGTGATTCGAGTTGTGGGCATACTTCTGGGAGGCAGGTTTCTAATCTCGGCCTGATCTGAGTGGTCCTTTTTCTCAGATGTGAATGTTGACCAACCAGATGAGAAATCAATTATTACCTACGTGGCTACTTACTACCACTATTTCTCCAAGATGAAGGCCCTGGCCGTGGAAGGCAAAAGAATTGGCAAGGTACTCTCCAGCATGGGGGTGGTAGGCATAAAGACCAGAGGAGGCCTGGCCTAGGGGTCCTACTCCCCTAAAGCAGGAGCAGGGGAGGACTGGGCCAGGGAACCCACAGCACGGTTTCACAGGTGCTGGACCACGCCATGGAGGCCGAGCGCCTGGTGGAGAAGTATGAGTCCCTGGCCTCAGAGCTGCTACAGTGGATTGAGCAAACGATCGTGACCCTCAATGACCGGCAGCTGGCCAACTCCCTGAGTGGTGTCCAGAACCAGCTCCAGTCCTTCAATTCCTACCGCACTGTGGAGAAGCCACCCAAGTAGGTGTCCCTGAGCCACACCCTGCCACGGCCTGCCTGCCCCAAGCTGGGCTCACACGGCGGGAAGCCTAAATGAGGGGAGCCTTTTGGGAGGGAGATGCGGCAGCACATAAATGCAGTGGAGGCTCATTTCCCCCCGCTCAGAGCCCCAGTAGCAGTTTCCAAAGTAAAAAACTTTTAATGGTCACCCATTACAAGAAATCATGCTGTGGAAATGATTGCCATGGTATGTAGAGCCGGTGCGGTCTACTCGGAAGAGATTGGTCGGGGTGTCTCGGCAACCCAATCCCAGCTTAAGGACAGGGGATTGGATCCGACAGGCAGGTTGTCGCTGGCAATACGTGCATGTGGCTGGTCACTTGCACATTGCACAGGTTCTTATCATTTATGTACTTTAGCAACTGACTGTTGAAGTATGGAATTACTACTAGATGATTCTATACGGTACATGCTAAAACTTCTGTGTTTTTTGTTTTGGGGCTCTTTTGGAGTTAATGTGTGTCAGCTCCAAAACTAACATTAAGCCAGAAAACATCTGTTCCGGTGCATTCCAGGGAATGATTTGAGGTGTGCCCTTTGACCCAGAAAGTCCTCTTCTGGGCATTGAACAAAGATGTAGCTTCAAGGATATTCACGAACGTGACCTTTGTAAAAGAAAAATAAGTCATGGTACAGCCACTGAAAATAATATCGGAGAAATGCATTTATTCACCTGAAAAGACGTTCATGAAACATAAGAGTTACAAGACAGTTGTCTGTGGATGGCAGAGAGCAAAGGGCTAAGCGTCCAGATTCAAAGTACCTGAGTTCACATCCTGGCTCTGCCACCTACCCTTGTGAGCATTGGGCATTATTTAGCCTGTCTGTGCCTCAGTTTTCACATCTGGAAAATGGGGGTTATGAGAGAATGTAGGTAACAGTGAGAAGGAGTTAGTGCATGCAAAGCCCTGAGAACAGGGCCTGGCTCTCCGTGAGTGAGTCCTCCACAAATGTTAGCTATGGTTATGGTACGATCCCATCTGTGTAAAGCAAAAATGCAGTACATACATGCCCAAGGGTGACAGTGGTCGTGTCTGTGTGGTTTTCAGTTGTTTTAAAATTAGGTTCTGGGCTTCCCTGGTGGCGCAGTGGTTGACAGTCTGCCTGCCAATGCAGGGGACACGGGTTCAAGCCCTGGTCTGGGAAGATCCCACGTGCCACGGAGCAGCTGGGCCCGTGAGCTACAAATACTGAGCTCTGCGCGTCTGGAGCCTGTGCTCCGCAGCAAAGAGAGGCCGCGACAGTGAGAGGCCCGCGCACCGCGATGAAGAGTGGCCCCCGCTTGCCACAACTAGAGAAAAGCCCTCGCACAGAAACGAAGACCCAACACAGCCAAAAATAAATAAATGAATAAATAAATTTATAAAAAAAAAAAAAAAAAAAAAAAAAAAAAGAGGTTTTAAAAAAAAAAAAAAAAAAAAAAAATTAGGTTCTTATTTATTTATTTATTTATTTATTGGCGGTACGCGGGTCTGTCACTGTTGTGGCCTCTCCCGCTGCTGAGCACAGGCTCCGGACGCGCAGGCTCAGCGGCCATGGCTCACGGGCCCAGCTGCTCCGCGGCATGTGGGATCTTCCCAGACCGGGGCACAAACCCATGTCCCCTGCATCGGCAGGCGGACTCTCAACCACTGCACCACCAGGGAAGCCCTAAAATTAGGTTCTTTTTAAACGTGGTTGACCAGTATTTTCACAAGCTTTTATAAGAAGAAAAGCAACACAGAACAACTTCATTCTGAAATGTAAAGAGCCCCCGGGCCCCTCGTGGCCTTTGACTCTGACCCCACCTGGCCTCCTGCCTCAGGTTCACTGAGAAAGGGAACTTGGAAGTGCTGCTCTTCACCATCCAGAGCAAGCTGCGGGCCAACAACCAGAAGGTCTACACGCCCCGCGAGGGCCGGCTCATCTCTGACATCAACAAGGTCCACAGCCTCCCTTCCATCCCTGGGACGACCCATCCTCAGCACCAGCCCCTACTGTCCCTGCTTGAACCCTCGGCCTGGCTTGAACCCCACCCATCCCGGGTGCAGGCGTGACTCCCACATCCTCTCCCGAGTCCTGCACGTCCCCTTCCTCCTCCCTCGGTCTCTCCATGCAAGTTATACCCCAATCCCTTATTGTTCAGCATATCCTCGACTCACTGGCCCTACTTTTGTTTCATTTTTTTCACAGACAGCATAAGATTAACAAAAGTAATAGGGTTCGCCCACAGCCCCACCACCAGAAACAAATCCAGTGATTTCCACTGTTCCCTGTCCCCCTCCCGTCTTTGTCCACCAGCAGATGTGGTTTTCATGGGGCTCCATGGCATTCACGCCACCCTGTTCCTCATATTTCCCTGCACAGGCGTCTGACCGCATTCCACAGACCCACTAGACCGAGCTTCCCTGGGACCCACCCTGCACCCCCAGCCCCGGTGACCCCTCCCCGCCCTCACTTCCTGAGCCCTGGCCCTTTAGCACTAATCCTGTCTCCACCTCGCAGGCCTGGGAGCGGCTGGAGAAAGCTGAGCATGAGCGTGAGCTGGCCCTGCGCACGGAGCTGATCCGCCAGGAGAAGCTGGAGCAGCTGGCCGCCCGCTTCGACCGCAAGGCCGCCATGCGGGAGACCTGGCTCAGCGAGAACCAGCGCCTTGTGTCCCAGGTAGGACACGGTGGGGGGCTCTTGGCCTGTCCAGGCAGGTCTGGAGACATGGGAGAGTGAGAGAGAGTGGTGGATAAGGAGGGGGAGCTAAAGAAACAAGAACTCCATCACACAGACTTGGAGACCAAGAGCCCGGGAACCAGGGGCCGGAGCGTTGAACAGGAGAAGGGCTGGTGAGACAGGATGGGGTGGGATAGAGAGGACGCTGAGAGCCACCCCGTGGAGTTGGCACCTCGCAGCAGAAGTGCTCCGGGGGTGGGGGGGCAGGGGGTGAGCAGAGCGGCTCCCGGAGCTCCCAGCCCTCCCTCCCTGTCCCCGCCCCAGGACAACTTTGGGCTGGAGCTGGCCGCCGTGGAGGCAGCAGTGCGGAAGCACGAAGCCATCGAGACGGACATCGTGGCCTACAGCGGCCGGGTGCAGGCGGTGGGCGCCGTGGCCGCCGAGCTGGCCGCTGAGCACTACCACGACATCAAGCGCATCGCCGCGCGGCAGAACAACGTGGCACGGCTCTGGGACTTCTTGCGGCAGATGGTGGCCGCCCGGCGGGAGCGGCTCCTCCTCAACCTGGAGCTGCAGAAGGTGTTCCAGGACCTGCTCTACCTCATGGACTGGATGGAAGAGATGAAGATGAAGGTACCAGCGGATGCGGAGGCGGGGTCAAGGTGGTCGGGACCGTGGGAGTACGAAGGGCACGTTCGCCCATCTGCTCAGCCGAACCTTTGCAGAGGATGTACCAGTCCAGGGCCCTGTCCCCGGTTCAGATGAACAGAGCAAACAGCTCCCTGTCCTCAGGGGGCTCACGTTCCAGTGGGAGGAGGCTGATGATCAAACCCGTGGGCCTGTCAATAAACAGCATAGCAGGTGGGCGTGAAACCTATGAGGAAAGGGAGACAGGCCGTGCGATGGAGTCGTCCAGGAAGGCCTCTCTGAAAGATGCCATTTAGGCTGAGAGCAGAGTGTCCCAAGGAGCCAGCACAAGGAGATCTAAGGAGAGAATGTTTCCAGGCAGAAGGAACAGAAAGGCCCTTGGCCTGCTCACGTGTGGCATGTTCCGGATGAGAAGGGAGGCCGGGGGGTGGGGGTGGGCTGCTGTAAGAACAGGGAGGGGACAGGGGATGAGGTAAGGGAGGAAGCAGCCTGCTCGCTTAGGGCTTACAGGCCTGGTCAGGGAGTTTGGATTTTACTCAGAGTAACATGGAGCATTGAAAGTGATTAGAAGGTTTTGAAAAGGGGGAGAGACATGATTCTGCGTTTTTACATTTTTTTTAAATGTCACTTTGACTGCTATTTGAAGAATGGCTGTGGGCAGCCAGAGTGGGAGCAGAGAGAGACCAGTCACAGGCTGTTGCGGTGATCTAGGCGAGAGACAGCGATGTGGATAGGTCTGCAGAGATGCGACGATTGCTGGGGTGCTGGGGACTGAGCCACGACCACAGGAGGGTGGCAGTAATTCTGGTGCTGAGATGATGACTCAGAGCGGAGACTCCAGGAGCAGGGTTTAGCAGGAAAGTTATTCAGCAGGAGGGGGGTTGAGTACAAAGAGGCCAGGGTGCCAGGAGAGAACTCAGGGGTCACTATGTGTGCGAGTGAGGGCTGACAGCTGGGAGCATGTGTGCTCACCTGGGTGCAACACCTGGAGCCGCCCCAAGAGGTCGGGATGTGTGGTTGATCCAGGAAGATGGGACGAGGTTAGTGCCTGTGTGTGGCGGGGCAAGAGGCCTGACTGGGAGGGAACCGGGCGGCTCTCAGACGGCCATCGACATGCTGCGTGCGCCCCGCAGGGCCGGCTGCAGTCCCAGGACCTGGGCAAGCATCTGGCTGGAGTGGAGGACCTGCTGCAGCTGCACGAGCTGGTGGAAGCCGACATTGCGGTACAGGCTGAGAGGGTGCGGGCCGTCAGCGCCTCTGCACTGCGCTTCTGCGACCCAGGAAAAGGTGAAAACCGGGAGGGGGAGGAACTGGAGAAAAGGTGGGGGGGGGGCTGGGAAGGAGAACATTAAGAGCTGAAGCAGCAAGACCGGAAAAACCTGGGGACAGGAAAGATGATGGGTGGACGGTGGGCGACAGAGCTAAGAGAGTGGGGTGGGGGGATTCGTAACTAGGAGTGCACAGGGGGCAGGAGAGGGCTGGGCCACAGCTCTTGGCCCTCTGTTGTGACTGTTTCAGAGTACAAACCGTGCGACCCCCAGCTGGTGTTGGAGCGGGTGGCCGCCCTGGAGCAGAACTATGAGTCGCTGTGCAAGTTGGCAGCGGCTCGGCGGGCCCGGCTGGAGGAGTCCCGGCGACTCTGGCGCTTCCTCTGGGAGGTGGGCGAGGCAGAGGCCTGGGTGCGGGAGCAGCAGCACCTGCTGGCCTCAGCAGAAACCGGCCGGGACCTGACCGGCGTCCTCCGCCTGCTCAACAAGCACACAGCCCTGCGAGGCGAGATGAGCGGCCGGCTGGGGCCCCTGAAGCTCACCCTGGAGCAAGGCCAGCAGTTAGTGGCCGAGGGCCACCCCGGGGCAGGCCAGGCCGCCGCCCGTACCGCCGAGCTCCAGGCGCAGTGGGAGAAGCTGGAGGCCCTGGCGGAGGAGCGCGCCCAGCGGCTCGCCCAGGCCGCCAGCCTCTACCAGTTCCAGGCGGACGCAAACGACATGGAGGCCTGGCTGGTGGACGCGCTGCGCCTGGTGTCCAGCCCCGAGCTGGGACATGACGAGTTCTCCACGCAGGCCCTGGCCCGGCAGCATCGGGCCCTGGAGGAAGAGATCCGAGGCCACCGGCCCACCCTGGACACCCTGAGGGAGCAGGCCGCGGCCCTGCCTCCCGTGCTGAGCCGCACGCCTGAGGTGCAGGGCCGGCTGCCCACCCTGGAGAGGCACTACGAGGAGCTGCTGACCCGCGCGGGCGAGCGCGCACGTGCCCTGGAGGCGGCCCTGGCGCTCTACACCATGCTCAGCGAGGCGGGGGCCTGCGGGCTCTGGGTGGAGGAGAAGGAGCAGTGGCTAAACGGGCTCGCCCTGCCTGAGCGCCTGGAGGACCTGGAGGTCGTGCAGCAAAGGTGGGCCCCGCTCACGCCCCACCCTCCCCAGTGGCCTTGCGAGTTTGGGGCCAGTGTATAGGGTGGTCCCCATGTGTGTGGTGTATGGCGGGTGCCACCTGCTCTGGCTACATCCTTTGGAGTCTTGCCAGTCGTCTGGTTTCTGCTTTAATGAGAAACGTTAAATAGCCTCAGAAATAGAAACATTATACCGCAAACTCCTATACAGCCATCACCCAAATTCAGTCGTCGTCAGTATCTTGCTCTGTTTGATTAATTGTCCTTTTCAAAAGCAAATCCCCAGTATTAACGTTTCACCTCTGTATTCTCCAGGAGCACAGAAATTTGCAATATGAGTACACTATTTTGTAATTGTGTGTGCAGGCTTAGACTAGCTAAGGCTTTGAAGTTATAAACCTTTTAGACAGAGACACTGATTAACCCCTCGTGAAGTAGCTTTATTTACAGAATAAGAAATCCTAAAATAATTTAGAAATGATGTTTTTCTTATAGAACCACACACAATACCATTATCACATAAAACAAAATTAGCAATTCCTTGATATCACCTACTACTCAATCTTCTTTTTCCTTCTATTGGTTTACTTATTTATTTATTTGTTTTTCTTTTTTGGCTGCACCGGGTCTTAGTTGCGGTACTCGGGATCTTTGTTGCGGCATGTGGGATCTTTCGTTGTGGCGCACGGGCTTCTCTCTAGTTCTGGCGTGTGGGTTTTCTCTTTCCAGTTGTGGCGCACGGGCTCAATAGTTGAGGCGCACGGGCTTAGCTGCCCTGTGGCGTGTGGGATCTTAGTTCCCTGACCAGGGATGGAACCCGCGTCCCCTGCATTGGAAGGCGGATGCTTTACCACTGGACCACCAGGGAAGTCCCTACTACTCAATCTCTAGTCAAATTTCCTGGTGGTTTTAAAAATGTAATTAAAGATGTTTTGTTGCTTTTTTCAATATATCCCATGACAGGAGTCAGAAACCCCTATGCCAAATACAGCCTCTGCCTGTTTTTGTAAATAAAGCTTTATTGGAACATAGCCATGCCCATTCATTTGCATGTCATCCCTGTGTCTGCTTTTGCACTAAAACAGCAGAGCTGAATATTCGTGATAAAGACCGAATGGCTCACAAAACCTAAAATATTTATTACGTGGCCCATTTGCAGACTCTGCTCTATGAGAATATGAAATGTTCCAGGAGAAGTTATGCTTCACATCTTTATCACTTAAATTTTTTTCATTATCAACTCATTTTTTAACACATATTAGTAAGGTGGGACCCAGGTAGGCAGCTAAGGGGTAAGTCCCAGGAGGAATAAGGGAGGTTCTGCTGAAGGGTGAAGGCCTGTGCCAGGGATTAGTTTGACTTGTTGTCCAGCTGGTCCTCACCTTTAATTTTTACCATGTTTTTGAGCCACTCTAGAGATGACAGTTTTTCTACTTGTCTGGGGGGAGTTGGGGGCTCCCCCTTGATCCACAGGTGCTATGAACCACGTAGGGAAGAGGTGCAGAGACTCCAGTCAATAAGCCTCATGTTGACGGAGAGGAGTTCTCGTGGGCATGCATCTAAGGGAGGTGGACCAGCGCACCACTGCTTCCCACCACTCATGCCCAGCTCTTCCACCCCATCAGGTTCGAGACCCTGGAGCCTGAAATGAACGCCCTTGCAGCGCGAATTACTGCTGTGAATGACATCGCAGAGCAGTTGCTGAAGGCCAACCCCCCGGGGAAGGACAGCATTGTCAACACCCAGAAGCAGCTCAACCACAGGTGGGGTGAGAAAGGATGCAGCAGACAGGACGGCAGCTGGAAGAGAGTTCTGTAGGGCATGGGAGAGAGGCTAAAATGAGGAGGGAAAGCCATCTGAAATATGTCGGAGGGGGGTGGTGATGAAAGAGATGGAAGTGGGGTAAAGGTCGTCTGAAGGGGCTGGTGCCTGGACAGGGAGCAGACAAGGAGGAGTCACGGGAAGATGAGTGGGGAGCAGGCTCTCTAAACGGCAGAAGCAGGCGGTAGGTTATACCAAGGGCGAGAGAGCAGGAAGAAGCTTCCCATCTACCTGCACAGGGCGGGAAAGCTGAGCAGCTCCGGACACTCCCTCTGCCCTCAGGTGGCAGCAGTTTCGGTCCCTGGCGGACGGCAAGAAGGCAGCTCTGACGTCAGCCCTGAGCATCCAGAACTACCACTTAGAGTGCACAGAGACCCAGGCCTGGATGAGAGAAAAGACCAAGGTCATCGAGTCCACCCAGGGCCTGGGCAATGACCTGGCCGGGGTGCTGGCGCTGCAGCGTAAGCTGGCCGGCACCGAGAGGGACCTGGAGGCCATCGCTGCCCGGGTGGGCGAACTGACCCGAGAGGCAAATGCCCTGGCTGCTGGCCACCCCGCCCAAGCCCCTGCCATCAGCGCCCGGCTTGGAGAGGTGCAAGCCGGCTGGGAGGACCTCAGGGCCACCATGCGGCGACGAGAGGAGTCGCTGGGCGAGGCGCGGCGGCTGCAGGACTTCCTGCGCAGCTTGGATGACTTCCAGGCCTGGCTCGGCCGCACGCAGACCTCCGTGGCCTCTGAAGAAGGGCCGGCCACCCTGCCTGAGGCAGAGGCCCTCCTGGCCCAACATGCAGCCCTGCGGGGAGAGGTAGAGCGGGCCCGGAGCGAGTACAGCCAGCTTCGGGCCGTGGGTGAGGAGGTGACCCGGGACCAGGCCGATCCCCAGTGCCTCTTCCTACGGCAGCGACTCGAAGCGCTGGGAACCGGCTGGGAGGAGCTGGGCCGCATGTGGGAGAGCCGACAAGGCCGTCTTGCCCAGGCCCATGGCTTCCAGGGGTTCCTGCGGGATGCTCGCCAGGCCGAGGGCGTGCTCAGCAGCCAGGTAAGAGTCCGGGGGGCAAAGTCCCAACCAGGAAAAAGTGGGAAATAGGGACCAAAGGAATGTGAAGGAGTGGTGGATGAGGAGGTAAACGCAGCACATGGAGTAGGTGAGGGAACAGGATGGGCAGGGAGAACACGTTAAAAAAAAAATACGGGGGCTTCCCTGGTGGCACAGTGGTTGAGAGTCCGCCTGCCGATGCAGGGGACACGGGTTCATGCCCCGGGCCGGGAAGATCCCACATGCTGCAGAGCGGAGGGGCCCGTGAGCCATGGCCGCTGAGCCTGCGCATCCGGAGCCTGTGCTCTGAGACGGGAAAGGCCACAACAGTGAGAGGCCAGCGTACCGCAAAAAAAAAAAAAAAAGGAGTAAAAAAAAAAAGATGTAAACATAACTTACCAAAACTGACTAGAGAAGAAATAGAAAATCTGGCTTGTCATATAACAGAAATGTAATCAGCAGCTATAAATAAGATGGAACAGGACTTGGAGTATTAAAGGCCCTCCAGCCCAGCTCCGTTCTAACTTTCTGAGACTCCCACATAAGCAGGCACCATCCCTCCGTCTTCAGAGCCAGAGTCTGCCTGTCCCTACCTGGTTGGCTTCCATGTCTCAGATGGGCCCTTTGGTAGGTTCCTTCTGAGAGGTTGAGAAATGAGCTCGGTATCTCCCCTCCCGCACAGGAATATGTTTTGTCTCACACGGAGATGCCGGGGACACTCCAGGCTGCTGATGCCGCCATTAAAAAACTGGAAGACTTCATGAGCACCATGGATGCCAACGGTGAGCGGATCCGCGGGCTCCTGGAAGCCGGGCGCCAGCTGGTGTCTGAGGGCAACATCCATGCCGAGAAGATCCAAGAGAAGGCAGACTCCATAGAGAGGAGGTATGATGAGGACAGTGGGCAAATGAGGATCCCTAAAGGGGACCAGGTGAAAACAGGATGAACATGGCACTCAGACCGACAGATGGGGGTGGGGAGCTGACAAAAAGCAGAGGAGGAAAAACCAAGTGGTCCGAGAGGGACTGAGTCACAGGCGGGGAAGTTCCGCCTCCCCGAAGTCTCCTAGGGTAGCTGGACACTGGGCCTCAGGGTCGCTGGGTTGACTTGTAGCGCTCCCGGAAGGTATTGTCCCCAGAGGAGAAGGACTGAGGGCTTCTAGGTTAGTTAGAGGGTCATAACTCTTTCATAGCAAGTTCAAGGGCTTCACAGGGGCCTGTCATTACAGACACAGGAAGAATCAAGAAGCAGTGCAGCAGCTTTTGGGCCGTCTTCGGGACAACCGAGAGCGGCAGCGTTTCTTACAAGACTGTCACGAGGTGAGGCTCTCAGTCCCCCCTGTCGCCTGGCCACCCTTTCCCACAACGCCCTTGCTCTCTGAGCCTGGAGTCAGTCCACTGCAGTGTCACCTGAGCATGTGAATCCCTGCCTGGCTTCTCCCCACATCCCCCACCTCCCCCGACCCACCTTCGCCCCCTTCCTGCTTCACGCTTCCCTCTCTCTGAAGTGTATTCTGCCCTTCTCCATCCCTGCTCCATGATCGGTCCAGCTGAAACTCTGGATTGACGAGAAGATGCTGACAGCCCAGGACGTGTCCTACGATGAGGCCCGCAACCTGCACACCAAGTGGCAGAAGCACCAGGCGTTCATGGCCGAGCTGGCCGCCAACAAGGACTGGTTGGACAAGGTGGACAAGGTGAGCAATGGGACGGGGGCAGCAAGAAGGAAGCCTTTGGAGCCTCCTCCCTTCAGCGTCCCAGCCGCAGTGCAGGGGAGGGTCCTGGCTTCAGGATCTGGCTTAGAGATCATGGAGCCCTTAGTGCCAAACTTCCAAGGTGGAAAGAAATGGTCTGGGGAGCAAATGGCTTAGGTCAATGGGACAGTGACTCCAGAACTTTGAGAAAAGGCAAATTAGTACGGAGCCAGACTGCAGCTTTGGGTCAGCACGATATCTATTCCTGGTCCAGAGCAGGAGGGCACTCTTCAGTGGGGTCATCAAACTTCTCTGAAGGGCCAGGCGGAAAATATCTTAGGCTTTGCAGGCCACGCAGTTTCTGCTGTTATTACTCAACTCTGCCAGTGTGGTGCCAAATCAGCCACAGGGAATACATAAGCGAATGAGTGTAGCTGGGTTCCAATAAAACTTTATTTATAAAAACAGGTGGTGGGCCAGATTTGGCCCTCGGGCCACAGTTTGCCAACCTCGTTTTTGAGTCTTGCTTTCCTGGTATTTGGTCTCCCACCCAGCTCTGCCTCGAGCTGAGCGCAGGCAGAACTTAATTTCTACTCAGCAAGTATTCCTGGACAACATCCTGTGTGCTCAGCACTCTAGGTGCCGCAAGGTATATAAAAAGATGCTTTCCTTCCCTCAAGGGCATGACGGTTGGGAAGAGGAAGAGACCAGTGTGGATCCAGTTTCTCCATTTGTTCAGCAAATATTTACTTTGTGCTACTCTGTACAAGGCCTTGTATTAGGCACTGAGTGGGGAACAAAGGTGATTCCATTGCAGGCTCCACCCTCGAGGAATGACACAGGAGCCAGGATATGAGACATGTACACAAACAGCTAAAGTCAATCCAAAGCAGAATATAACAAATATAATGAGAGAGCCTGATAAAGCCTGGGCACTAAGGAGAGAGGAGATGTGGGAATCCTAGAAGCAGGGGCCAGCGGGGCAGTCCATGAAGGACGAGTAGAATTTGGACAGGCAGAGGTGTTGAGGGAAAGATGTTTCTTGGTAGAGAAACCAGAAACCAGGGGTGTGGAAGTGGGGCACCTGTCCAGGAGCAAGGGCGTAAGTCCTTCTGGCAGGAGCACAGAATGCGTGAAGCGGCCATGGAAGGAAAGGTGGGAAAAGCCTGCCAGGCCGGGTCATGAAAAGCCCCGATCACCACGTAAGGACTGTGCATCAGAGTGGATTGTGCCGACGGTTGGTAAAGTTACCCAGCGGTGCTCTTCATCCTGGCCTGAAGGCAGTGTCTTGGTTTATGTTCCCCTAGAAACAAGGCTTCCAGTGCAGGCCACTTCCACGGGAGGTGATCACGGGAATGCCAGTAGCGGGTGGGGAGGTGAGGCGGAGAAGGGAAGGTAGTCAGTGAAGGGTCCACTGCCATGCCAGTTACCCCAGTGGGCACCTGGCACTCAGTCCTCATGGGACACCTGGGCGACGGTGTGGAACATGCATCAGAGTTATCCCAACCAAAGCAAGGGCTCCCAGCGTTGGTCCACCAATGCCCTGGCTGTCGCTGGTTGAGGACTGCTTCTGGGGGCATAACTCCCTGGCACTTCCAGGCCACCTTGCGTACAGATCAAGTCACGCTGCCCTCACCTCCCCAGAAACCAAAGTTCTCAAGAAGAAGAGCTGGGAGTGGGGAAACCAGGTGAGAGTCACTTGCCATAGTTCAGGTGAGAGGTAATGAGCTGAGAAACACAAAATGATGGCCGATAACACAATAGCATGTGCAATATGACACTGAAAACCACAAGCACCAGGGAACTCAAAATAAGGAGAGAGCGCAGTGGCCTCTTAACTGAGACAAGGTTGTGTTTTGGGGTTTTTTTTTTGCGGTACGCGGGCCTCTCACTGTTGTGGCCTCTCCTGTTGCGGAGCACAGGCTCCGGACACGCAGGCTCAGTGGCCATGGCTCACGGGCCCAGCCGCTCCGCGGCACGTGGGATCTTCCCGGACCGGGATACGAACCCGTGTCCCCTGCATCAGCAGGCGGACTCTCAACCACTGCGCCACCAGGGAAGCCCTGAGACGAGGTTTGATGGGACCTTGAGGAAGGAGTAGGGTTTACTCAGCAGTGAGGGTAGGAGAGCTTAAAAAGCTTGGAGAACACCCAAGAACTCGGTAGGATAGCCCTTACTTCAGGTCTCTGCTGCCCTTTAGGTCCCTGTTCTGCTATCGGCTCGTGTTCAGTGGTATCTAATTCTGACACTGACCCCTTCCTTGTCCCACACCCAGGAAGGGCGGGAGCTGACTCTGGAGAAGCCGGAGCTGAAAGCTCTGGTGTGGGAGAAGCTAGACGACCTGCACAGGCGCTGGGACGAGCTGGAGACCACCACCCAGGCCAAAGCCCGCAGCCTCTTTGATGCCAACCGAGCTGAGCTGTTTGCCCAGAGCTGCTCTGCCCTGGAGAGCTGGCTGGAGAGCCTGCAGGCCCAGCTGCACTCCGACGACTATGGCAAGGACCTCACCAGCGTCAACATCCTGCTCAAGAAGCAGCAGGTACACGGCGGGCCTTTGGTGGGACTGGTGAACAGCAGAAGAAACGAGGGGGGAGTCAGTAGCTCTTGAGATTCACGAGACCATCCTCAGCCCTCGCAGACAGCATCTTCACTGGTATTTCTCAAGGCGACTTCCACGGGCCACCAATGTCAGAATCTCTGGGAGTGTGTGTCAGTCAGAGTAAAGTCGGGAGACAGAAACCACACACAAACTTGAACAAGGAAACTTTAGTGAAAAGAACTACTAACTAATAAAAGAGGGTTACCTGCCAGTGGGGTAAAGAGAACTCCAAAACAGGGATCAGAAAACATTTTTCTGTAAAGGGCCAAATAGTATTTTGAGCTTTGAGGGTCATACAGTCTCTGTCACAACTGTTCAGCTCTGTCCTCCTAGGGTAAAAGCAGCCACAGTTGATGCGTAAAAAGACTGGTGTGGCTGTGTGCCAATAAAACTTGATTTACAAAACCCAGCCAGGGGCGGGGTTTGCTGACCCCTGGTCTAAAGAATGCAGGAATAGCACATGTAGGGAGCAGCTACTGCCTCTAGGACTGAGGAGGGGGCGCCCAGGAAGGAATGGGATGCCCTCCTCCTACCCCAAGGCTGAGTTTCAGACCTCACTGGTGAAGGCAGAGGCCCGCTGGATGGTGTAGAAATTTGCTGGGGTGTCACAGACCAGAGCAGGTCTGAATCTGGCAGGCCAAGGCTGGCCATCAGGAAGTTGCCACTGAGATGCCAGCAAAACCTGCTGGAGGGTGAGGGCCACCGGGTCTCCTGCACACCGCGGGCAGTTGTACCGCAGGAGCAAGAAGGAAAGCACACTGGAACCGTAGCTAGAAGCCTCTGCCTCGCCTGTGCATCCAGGTGTCCCTCCAGCGCCCTCTACGGACAAGGCCTAGTGTTGCACCAGCTGGCAAAGGAGAAATATTTTTACAGGGTCCAGTTCCAGTGACTCAAAATGGGCAAAGATGGACTTGGAACTGAGATGGATTGGGGACTGAGAGACAGTAAATTGATAGCTAGCACAGTTCTCACACCCGCTGGATTCTCATATGTATTAAAGTTTGAGATCCACTGATGTAGGCCATGAAGAGATACTCTCCCTGGGCTGAGCCCCAGGGATAAGAATTCATGATTGGCTCGATATAGACCAGTGTCTCCGCTGAGTTTGAAGGTGGAGGCACGGTGATAACACCTCCTTCCTCTTCCGGTTGGCAGATGCTGGAAAGGGAGATGGCTGTGCGAGAGAAGGAGGTGGAAGCAATCCAGGCACAGGCAAAAGCTCTGGCCCAGGAAGACCAGGGTGCAGGGGAGGTGGAGAGGACCTCGCGGGCTGTGAAGGAGAAGTTCAGGGCCCTGTGCCAGCCCATGAAGGAGCGTTGCCGGCGCCTGCAAGCCTCTCGCGAGCAGCACCAGTTCCACCGGGATGTGGAGGATGAGATCGTGAGTCTCCGGCGCCTGGGACGGGGCTGTCTTTGGCTCTCTAATCTCCTTCTTGGATGCTGGGGGGAATGCCAGCAGTGCTCTGTTTTCTCTTCCCTTTGGCACTGAAAGTCAACCCTCTAGGGACACCCTCTAGGTCCCTTGGCCCCAGAACCGGGAGCCCTAGAAAACCTTCCCCCAGGAGTCCCCACTATCCAACCCCTAGCTCGGACTTTGCCCTCCGGACCTCCACTAACCCCCACTTTCGTATCCAGTTGTGGGTGACGGAGCGGCTCCCCGTGGCTAGCTCCATGGAGCATGGCAGGGACCTGCCCAGTGTCCAGCTCCTCATGAAGAAGAACCAGGTGAGGCAGAGGCTAAAGGCAGAAGAAAGGGTCCCAAGAGCCTCCCCAGACTTGAAAGTGTGTTTTCTTAAGAACTGGGGTTCCTCTGGCTCCCCCTGGTTGCTGGGTGTAATCCTAGACTTCAGTGGTTCGCCTTTCCTCACCTCGGGAGGGTGGGTTCCCCTGGTGGGAGATCGTGTGGACTGAAGGGGCGTCATGGGCCAGAAAAGAGGGGAGGTGAGAGGACGCAGGGAGGATGAGAAACAATGGTGTGAAGGGGGGCTTGCTGTTGAGTAAGCGTAAGGGGGGATGTAGGGTGAGGGGGTCCCTCGGCAAGCCTTTCAGCGTCTCCTCCTCTGTCGCCACGGACAGACCCTGCAGAAGGAGATCCAGGGCCACGAGCCGCGGATCGCGGACCTAACGGAGCGACAGCGCACTCTGGGTGCGGCGGCAGCAGGCCCGGAGCTGGCTGAGCTACAGGAAATGTGGAAGCGCCTGGGCCACGAGTTGGAGCTTCGAGGGAAGCGACTGGAGGAGGCCCTGCGGGCCCAGCAGTTCTACCGCGACGCCGCAGAGGCAGAGGCCTGGATGGGCGAGCAGGAGTTACACATGATGGGCCAGGAGAAGGCCAAGGTGAGAGCCAGACCAGAGCGCAGGCTACGGCTTTCCTCCCCCCTCCCCCTACTCTCTGCTGCCCCTCTCCCCTCCCCCAGGACGAGCTGAGTGCCCAGGCAGAGGTGAAGAAGCATCAGGTATTGGAACAAGCCCTGGCCGACTACGCCCAGACCATCCACCAGCTGGCAGCCAGCAGCCAAGACATGATTGATCACGAGCACCCAGAGAGGTGAGCATAGCACCTGGACCCCCAGGCCAGTCCCTGGGGGAGAGGGGAGCCAGTTCCAGAAAGGCCCAGAGATTGCAGAGCCTTCCGTACTGCATGTGTACACGACCATCTAGAAAGCTGGAGAAGCAGGGACTTGGCGAGCAGCTGGGGGGCAGGACTCTCTGGGATAGACTAGGGGTCAGAGCAGTGTGTCCTCCCCTCCCCCGCAGCACGCGCATATCGATCCGCCAAGCCCAGGTGGACAAGCTGTACGCCAGCCTGAAGGAGCTGGCGGGAGAGCGGCGGGAGCGCCTGCACGAGCACCTGCGTCTGTGCCAGCTCCGCCGGGAGCTGGACGACCTGGAGCAGTGGATCCAGGAGCGCGAGGTGGTGGCAGCCTCGCACGAGCTGGGCCAGGACTACGAGCACGTGACTGTGAGTGCGGGGAGGACAGCGGCCACAGGTGGGCTCCGGGAAGGGTAGACTAGCACTTCATCCTGTCCCAGGTAGCATCGGGTGCTGTCTGGCTGTCCACCAGGGCCCCTGGGAGACTAGCACTTCATCCTGGGCGGAGCACCAAGGGGCAGGGGTGCAAGACCAGGTCGTGCAGACGCTGTCCTCTGGGTTCTGAGATATTTAATTGGGAGAATCGTGCAGAAAGGAGGACGTGGGGCTGCGCATAGACGCGGGCCAAAAGGAAATGACCGATCACTGTTTTCCAGCAGAACTCACCAGTACACTGGGGACTTGAGATTCCTCCCCACGGTTTGGGGGTTGGACACTCACTGGTGCCGAAATATGGACCATAGTTAGGGTATCCTTGTCTGAAGACTCAAGGTTCCAAGTTCCCCTTTGCTGGGGGCTGGAGGCTGGGCGTGTCAGTCAAATCCAGGGTCAATGCTTCTTCCAGTTGCTTCTGCTGCCTAAGTCGGCCCTGCTGAAGAAATCTACTTTGGCTCATGTGGCCCAGGGAAAGAAGTGGGTTCTCAGTCTGGGGTGAAAGGACTTGCCCTGCAAGTCAGGGACCACATCACAGTGCTGTCCGTGCAACCGCTTCCTCTGCCAGATGCTCCGGGACAAATTCCGAGAGTTCTCCCGGGACACGAGCACGATCGGCCAGGAGCGCGTGGACAGCGCCAACGCCTTGGCCAACGGGCTCATCGCCGGGGGCCATGCCGCCCGGGCCACGGTGGCTGAGTGGAAGGACGGTCTCAATGAGGCCTGGGCTGACCTGCTCGAGCTGCTGGACACGCGGGGTCAGGTGCTGGCAGCCGCACACGAGCTGCAGCGCTTCCTGCACGGTGCGCGCCAGGCCCTGGCGCGGGTGCAGCACAAGCAGCAGCAGCTTCCAGACGGGACCGGCCGGGACCTCAACGCTGCCGAGGCCCTGCAGCGCCGGCACTGTGCCTTTGAGCACGACATCCAGGCCCTCAGCGCCCAGGTCTGACTCAAGCATGGGTGGAGGCAGGGGGGAGGGACGAGGGGGCTTAGAGGAGACTCCGTGGGGAACATGGGGAGGCTGGAGGGGTCGCATCCTCTGCAGGGCCACGTAGGGATGACGTTAGGATGGTTCCAGGAGACCGTCTCTGGCCAGGGGACATCTAGCCACCCCGTCCACACCTGTAATGACCAGGCTCTTTGAGGGCCCGTGACATTATCACATGGTCCTGGTGGGTAGAAGGTTCTTCATGGTGTACTAAAATCCATCTGTTGGTCCCACTCAGGTGTTAGACCTACACAAAATAAGCATAGATCCTTCCTGCAGCCGTTTAAACCCGGTCGGCCCCACACTGAAGTCCCTTCTTCAGGCCGAAATTCTCACTCTAGCAATCTTTGAGGTCCCCCACGAGCTGGACAGGCCTCTGAAAGCTCATCGGCTAGTGACCCTTTTAAAGGGTTGATCCCCAGGTTAAGCCCAGGCCCCCTGGTAAGACCCTATAGGGCAGAGTATGACAGGGCTTACTCTGGACTCCAGCCCTCATCTTTCCCAGCACCTCCCCCCCCACCAGCTCCTCCCCCTGCTTCTCCGGCTGGTAAAATGGGCAGGAGGTCTTGAGCAGAGGTCAGGACTGAGGAAGGTTGCAGCCCCTCAGAGTCTCCCAACTCTGCCTGACTTTGACCTGGGCCCCGGCAGGCCCAGCAGGTGCAGGATGACGGCCACCGGCTCCAGAAGGCCTACGCCGGAGACAAGGCCGAGGAGATCGGCCGCCACATGCAGGCCGTGGCCGAGGCCTGGGCGCAACTTCAGGGAAGCTCTGCTGCCCGCCGCCAGCTGCTGCTGGACACCACGGACAAGTTCCGCTTCTTCAAGGCTGTCCGGGAGCTGATGCTGTGGATGGACGGAGTGAACCTGCAGATGGATGCCCAGGAGCGGCCCCGGTGAGGCCCACAGAGCCTGGCGGCCTCCGGGGGTTATGGGCTGGTGGCCGGGATAGGGTTGTGGGCAGCGGGTGATGTGGTCTCCGTGCCCCCAGGGATGTTTCCTCCGCAGACCTGGTCATCAAGAACCACCAAGGCATCAAGGCGGAGATAGAGGCCAGGGCTGACCGCTTCTCCTCTTGCATCGACATGGGACAGGGGCTGCTCGCCAGGAGCCACTACGCGGCTGAGGAGGTGGGTGAGGCCTGGGCGTAGCCGGGCGCCCTCACGGGGGAGGGCTGAATGCTGATTTCTCCTCTGAGTCTTCCTGCTTCCTTTCATTCTTTCTTTGCAGAAACCTTTCACCTTCCCCTTAGTGCTGTTCAGGGATCTCCCCGTTTTGTCTTTCTCCCAGAACTGTCTGCCTCTTGAAATCAGAAATCACTGGTTCCCCCATGTGAGACCCCCAGGGACCCTGGCAAGGCCCCTCTGGGTGCTAACTCGCATCTCCCCCCCCCACACCCCGCCCCGACCCAGATCTCAGAGAAGCTGTCTCAGCTTCAGGCACGGCGCCAGGAGACAGCTGACAAGTGGCAGGAGAAGATGGACTGGCTGCAGCTTGGTGAGCCGCTGTAGGAAACTGAGGGCTCCAGGCCCTGGGCGGTGAGGGAGCGGCTGGGGGTCTTGCGCCGGCTCCAGGCCCTGGGCGGTGAGGGAGCGGCTGGGGGTCTTGCACCCTGTAGTTTCCAGAGTAGGTGAGACCAGGAATCTGGGGCGTGGAATTCAAGGCCCCCACCCTTGGCACTGCCTGGCTCTGCCCTAAGCTCCTGCTCTGGGGCAGTGGCTTTCTCTGTGTCCCTGTGCTTGAAGCTGCTGTGGCTATAATACCCTGTCGTTGCCCACCCTGATTTGCCTGCAGTTTTGGAGGTGCTCGTGTTTGGGAGAGACGCAGGTATGGCGGAGGCCTGGCTGTGCAGCCAGGAGCCGTTGGTGCGAAGTGCTGAGCTGGGTTGCACAGTCGATGAAGTCGAGAGCCTCATCAAGCGGCACGAAGCCTTCCAGAAGTCCGCAGTGGCCTGGGAGGAGCGTTTCAGCGCACTGGAGAAGCTCACGGCGGTGAGGGCTACAGGACCCCAGGAGTACCGGGCCCATCCCACTGCCCCAGACTTTGCGCACTCTCCTGCTTGAAGAAGGCATTGCTTCTCTTCCCATTGCCCCAGCATCTCCCAGATGTAAGCCAAGAGTGCCCTGTTGTCACCTGAGCTTTAGGAGCCATCTGTTTCCCTGGGTGGCACTAAGAGACACCATCCCCCCCATAACTCCTAATCCCCACCTTCATCTGGAATTATAGTCTCCATTCTTCCTGCTTCATCAGACTAGAGCTGAGACATTTCAGCTTTCCCCAATGCCTGGGACCTTCCATGCTCTGACCTCAGAATTTTTTGACAGCTGGAGGAGCAGGAGAAGGAGCGGAAAAGAAAGAGGGAGGAAGAGGAACGGAGGAAACAGCCCCCTGCCCCAGAGCCCACAGCCAGTGTGCCTGAAGGGGCCCTGCTGGACAGCCAGACAGCTCCCGATGCTACCTGGGACAGGTGAGAGGTGGGACACTTCGGGGAGGAAGAGGGGGCTGAGCCACAGCAACACACAGACTTCACGTTCTCTGTCACCTCTGCCGTTCCAGAGCCCAGCCCCGCCTGCCAGCATCCTCACAGCCAGCCAGCGTGAACGGCGTCTGCACAGATGCGGAAGCCCCACAGGTGACTCCTGCTGCCCCAAGTGCCCCCATCAGAATCTTAGCCCCTCCCCTTGCACATCTGCTTACAGCGTCTTGTCCTTGTAGCCCCTGGTGGAACAACAGAGACTTGAGCAGGGCAGCTTCCCAGAAGGGCCTGTGAGTTTCTCCTGGAGGTGTGGGTATCGATAACTGGGAGATATGGGATGAAATGGGGGTATGAGCTGGGCGGTGGGGACAGCGGGGTCAGGAGAGGGCAGAGACTCAGAGGAAACGTGGAGGTGGCAAGACCAGCTCATGGACTTCCAGCTTCGCGACCTGCAGGCTAGGTGTCTCCCATCTTATCTTTTTTGTTTGTTTGTTTTTTGCCTTACGCGGGCCTCTCACGCTGTGGCCTCTCCCGTTGCGGAGCACGGGCTCCGGACGTGCAGGCTCAGCGGCCATGGCTCACGGGCCCAGCCACTCCGCGGCATGTGGGATCCTCCCGGACTGGGGCACGAACCCGTGTCCCCTGCATCAGCAGGCGGACTCTCAACCACTGCACCACCGGGGAAGCCCCCATCTTATCTTTTGACACAGACACCATTTTCTTCACAGGGGTCTGGTGCTGGGGACGAGGCCAATGGGCCACGGGGAGAGAAGCCGACCCGGACACGGGGCCCGACCCCTCCTATAATGCCCCAGAGCAGGTCATCCGAGTCAGCCCGGGTTGCCACCTTGCCCACCCGCGGCCCGGAGCTCTCTGCCCAAGAACAGATGGAGGGGCTGCTGTGCCGCAAACAGGAGATGGAGGCCTTTGGCAAGAAGGCCGCCAACAGGTACTGGGTCTGGTCATGTGGTGCCTGCGGCCTCTGCAGCTCCTGCCTTCTGGAGAGGCTTGCCCAGAACCTCTTCCTAGACTGGGGGGGTGGGGGGTAGGACTCAGGAGCAGGTGGGGCCTCAGGTGAGGGCCGGGAGGGTGTAGAGACGAGGGGCCTAATGACAGGAGTGGCACTGGGAGTCCCTGGACAGCCAAGCTGTTCCCAGGATGCCTGGCCCCTCAAAGGCCAGTCGGTCACCTGCGTCTCCTCCTCGTCACCTGCACCATGTCTCTCCCAGGTCATGGCAGAACGTGTACTGTGTCCTGCGGCGTGGGAGCCTTGGCTTTTACAAGGATGCTAAGGCAGCCAGTGCAGGAGTGCCGTACCACGGAGAAGTGCCTGTCAGCCTGGCCAGAGCCCAGGGCAGCGTTGCCTTTGATTATCGAAAGCGCAAGCATGTCTTCAAGCTGGGGTAGGAATGGAACGTGCCCTCAGGATGGGAGGGAAGGTCACAGTGATACAAGGCACAGGGGAGCCACTAGGGGACAGAGAGGTCAAGGAGGGAGAGGCGGAGGATCTGGCTGTATTCCACACTAAGGGGAGCCGAAGCACCAAGACGCAGGCCTGTCAAGCTGAAAAGTTATCCTGCCTGGGAGGTCTTGAGGCAGGATGCTGGCGCTCCCCTGTCTCCAGGTACCTCCGGGGGCCTGCCCCTGCCTGCTCCTGGTCCTCGGCAGCCAATCAGGAAGGATGTGCTTTGGCACAGTCCTGGGACTCTGAAGAACGTGCAGAACGTGTCTGATCTGGCTCTGAGGTTCCCGGGCATGTTCTCCAGCCTGGTCTCTGGGTGATAGTGAGCTCTCACCAGCCCTGATCTGGCCAATCAGAGTCTCAGCTCTGCCCTGAAGTTTCTCTCTCTCCCAACAGCTTACAGGATGGGAAAGAATACTTATTCCAGGCCAAGGATGAGGTGAGCTGTCCCTTCTCCTCCCGTGTCCCCCTTCTCTCTGGGAAGTCTTAGAACCTCCAGATGCACATTTCTTTCTTCCCTCGCCTCTCTCTTTTTCCTTGTCTGAAGTGTCTCATTCTTCGATATCAGAAAGCCCACAATGTGCCAACTGGATGTTTGTGAAGGCCACACCAAAACATGTTCCCTACCTTAAAGGGGCCTTTTTCTCCAGTGAGATGAGGCAGTCATCTCCACCTCCTCCTCTTCCACTTCCCCACTGTGGGCGAGCCAGCCACCCAAGCATAGCATCCTCCAAGCTGACCAGTTGTCTTTCCACGCCCCACTGCAGGCAGAGATGAGCTCGTGGTTGAGGGTGGTGAATGCAGCCATTGCCACTGTGTCCTCGGCCTCTGGAGAGCCTGAAGAGCCAGCGGTGCCCACTGCCACCCGGGGCATGACCCGGGCCATGACCATGCCCCCGGTATCACCGGTCGGGGCGGAGGGACCTGTCGTACTTCGCAGCAAGGATGGCAGAGAACGAGAGCGAGAAAAGCGCTTCAGCTTCTTCAAGAAGAACAAGTAGTTGGGGGCGAGACTCCCAGGCCAGCTGCCTCCCTCTGTCCAGGAAACTGCCAGGGACCGTCGACAGGGACCCCCTTGTCGGGACAACTGCCTGCTGCTAGGGTCTGTTGCCAAGGTCAACCCATCACCAGGAACTGTCTCTGGAGACAAGTCAGTGTCCCCAAGGGCAACCCTTCTCTTCTGCTATTTAATTCCAGACTGGTGGTGGGGCCCAGGCAACCCCCAATTCCACTCCCCCCCTTCTTCCCTCTTCCCCTAGCCTTACGCCTCTATCCCCACCACAGCACAGCACCCTCTCCATAGGCCACGTGGGGAATGGCTGCCCCTGCCTTGGGGTCATTCTCCTGCCACAGCTAGGGCACGCCATCGAGTCCTTGCCCCTGGGGACCAGCCAGGAACCTCTCAGAGCTGAAGCAGGACCTGGGGGCAAGATTGCCAGATGACAGGTCAGAGACGCCGAAGCTCCCCCTTCCCATCCTCCCTCATCCTCTGACTCAAGCAGCCCCTCCATCTCCAGCAACTCTCAACAGCTTCCGGGTGTGAGTTGTTCAGGGGCAACCACGGCCTTGAGTCTGGCCAAGGAGGTGATTAAACAGCTCAGCTTCTCTTACTGCCTCTGGGTGTCTTTGCTTTCCTGACCACAAGCCTCTCTGCCCATGCCCCTGTTCCTCCTTCTGGCCCTGGTCTCCTGTGCGTCAGGTTTCCCGCTCTGCCCCCAGCATCCCGCCAAGAACCACATTATCCTGTGAGTCTCCTCATTTCCCCATGACAATGACCTCCTCTTTGCTGGGATGACCAGTGTCAAACCTCTTTTCAGACCAAAGAAGTTCACCATGATATTAACAAGCAGTATTGAGGCAGTGAATGACTGCTTCCCTGGTGCACAAGTTTCGTCACTTGTGATTCTCTCAGCTGTTTTCAAGAATGGAAGACAGCCTAGTCTCAGCCACTGCTCAGCCTGACAGTGGAGAGTGGAGCATGTAGGTGGTGATTACTGACTGCCACCTTCTGTCTCAATAGAGAGGACCCCAATAGGGGATCGAGGGAGTTCAGACAGGGATCAGATAAGTAACAGGTTCCCAGTCCACTGACCAATAGAATGAGATCACCCTGGGAAGCCACGAGATACATCCTAAGTGTGCAAACGAAAACACAGGAGAACGTATTTTAGATCCAGTGAAGTATAAAAAAAAGGAGCAGGGGGCTTTCCCTCTTGTCTCTGGCTCGGCAACTGGAGGTTTCAGGGCAATAGTATTTGCCTTGGTGGCCTCCTATAGGAAAAGCCTTGTTCTTTCATTGCTTCCCATATACAAACAACCATTTCTTTTGGGGGCTCAGAGGTCTTTCCAGGAAAGCATACCCATCTTTAGCATAATCGGCCAAGGGCCCTGGCTGAGCAGACCCTGACTATCATCAGCCGTGACAAAGGGTCAGGTGTGTGCAGGCCCAGAACGTTTCCAAACATGAGATGTGGTAGACCAGATAGTACACAGAATAATTATCCCTTTCTCTTAAGAAGAGCAGATTCGGTATGCCGAAGTAAACATGTGGATAATGTAACTGGAATAATCTGTCGTGGGAGTAAATGGAGTAATACATCAGCACTACACAGACACCTTCTTTTGTTCTTCAGGTATAACTGTAAAATCTCCACCGTATGAAGGAAGAGAAAATCACACATTGCGGCGTGCTCAGGGAATCTGGGTATTTGTACTCCATGGTGACAAGCCTGTGGGTTGGGAGAGAAAGCAATAACTGGAGATTTTAGAAGGAAATGTATATGGGCGTGAGGAACCAATGGAGAAGTTATCATTTTAACTTGTAAATAGGGCAGCCAAGTGAAGCAGTCCTGCAGAATGCGGTCAGACATTGTGAATGGAGACGTAATAAAAATATGGTTTGAGCATTTATGGACACATGGTAGCTGAAGCTACCTGAGTCCAGGAATCCTTAAGGACAGGACATAGAAGAGGATAAGCATAAGCATAAAGTCAGGAAGTAAGTCTTGGGAGACACCTTCAGGAATGAGCGGAAGACAGGGACAGTTCCAGGAAAGATGACAGAATGGAACGGAGTGACGGATATGAGGCAGATCAGAGCACAAAAATACAATAACGCGGGTTCCACAAATCAATGGGGAAATAGGGACAGATAAAAATGGATTAATTATTTAGAGAAAAATGTTTGCGTTCTTACCTAACCCCACCTCCAAGGGTGAACTCTAGATCTGTGCTATCTGGTATGGTAGCCACAGGCCATACGCGGCTACTAGCCACTTGATATGTGGCTAGTCCAAATTGAGATGTGCTGTAAGTGTAAAATGTTTTCCAGAGTTTGAAAACTGAAGAGGAGAAAAAAGAATTTAAAACACCTCAATAATTTTTATACTGATTATATGTTGAAATAGTTTAGCTATATTGGATTTTGAAAATATTAAAGTTAATTTCAACTGTTTCCTTTTATTTCTTAAATGTGTTTACCAGAAAATTTTGTATATGTTGTTCACATTATATTTCTGTTTGGACAGCACTGCTCTAAACGGACTACAGACCTAAATGTGAAAGGTAAAAACATTAATGTTAATAGAAGAAAATGTAGGAGAATATATTTGTGACTCAGGGGGATGGAAAAGGACATTTTATACAAAACTTCAAAAGCACAAACTTTAAGACAAAAATTGATTAAGTTGATCACATAAAAAAATTAAGGATTTCGGGCTTCCCTGGTGGCGCAGCTGTTGAGAGTCCGCCTGCCGATGTAGGGGACACGGGTTCGTGCCCCGGTCCGGGAAGATCCCACGTGCCGCGGAGCGGCTGGGCCTGTGAGCCATGGCCGCTGAGCCTGCACGTCCGGAGGCTGTGCCCCACGATGGGAGAGGCCACAACAGTGACAGGCCCACGTACCGCAAAAAAAAAAAAAGTAAGGATTTCTGTTCAGTGAAGGAAGGACTCCATGGACAAAGTTAATAATTTGGTGGAATGAGAGAAGATATTTGAAACCAATAAGAGATTAATATCTAGAACATACAAGAAAGTCCTGCAAACAAAAAGGAGACTGTAACCTGACAAGAAACATGGGGAAAAGATACGAATAGGGAAGTTACAGAAGAGTCAACCTCCCACACTTCAGAGAAATAAGAGATGCTTAGAATCATTAGTAATCAGAGAAATGCAAATTAAAGCAACGATATACCACTTTATACCTATTATACTGCCCAAAATTAGACAACTGGATAATGGCAAACATTGGCAGAGACACTGAGATGTGCAGGGCCCCTCAGGTGGGAGGGTAGACTGGTTTCCAGAGGACAACCTGGCACTACTTGGACAAGTTAGTTCCAAGTATATCCTATGACCCAGCAACCCAGCAATCCCACCCCTGGGCTTATCTCCCCTCAAATTCTCACACCAAACCATTAGGGCGCTCAGAATTAACATAAGGATGTCCACTGCAACCTTGTTTATAGCAACACTAAGGAGTTGGGAGGCAACCTGAGTGTGCTATGCTGGGATATGGATTAGGCAAAACATGGTGGCTGCACACTGTGGAGTATTACTCAATAGTTAGACACCACACAGTAACTTAGTGCTTAGTGAAAAGAGAAACAGTGAGCTATACAACACAATTTACATAAACATTTGCAAAATTAATTAACCCAAATGAACAATGGGCAGGCTTTGTCTATATCCATATTAGGAAAAACCAAATGTAAAAAGGGATACTTGGGACAACCTAGGAAAATTTTAAATATAAATATTAGATGAAATTAGCATAGCATAGAACTGATGCTTTAGAGGCAGTTAGTGAAAACCTTACAGGCGAATGACATTATGTCTGGGATTTGCCTTAAAAAACTCCAGCCCACCTACCCACCCACACAAAAAGTAGAGGGGCTACACAAAATAAGATCAGCAAAATGCTGATAACTGTCAATGCTGAGTAAGGGGTCCACAGGAGTGCATAATATTCTCTATTTGTGCCTTTTTGTAATTTTCCACAATAAAACTTTTTCTAAAGGGAAAAAGTAAATGTGCACTAAAAAGACACGTCTTTAGAGTCTGTCATACAGAGTGAAGTAAGTCAGAAAGAAAAAGACAAATACCGTATGCTAACACATATATATGGAATTTAAGGGAAAAAAAATGTCATGAAGAACCTAGGGGTAAGATAGGAATAAAGACGCAGACCTACTGGAGAACGGACTTGAGGGTATGGGGAGGGGGAGGGGTGAGTTTTGACAGGGCGAGAGAGAGTCATGGACATATACACACTAACAAACGTAGTAAGGTAGATAGCTGGGGGGAAGCAGCCGCAAGGCACAGGGATATTAGCTCGGTGCTTTGTGACAGCCTGGAAGGGGGGGATGGGGAGAGTGGGAGGGAGGGAGACGCAAGAGGGAAGACATATGGGAACATATGTATATGTATAGCTGATTCACTTTGTTATAAAGCAGAAACTAACACACTATTGTAAAGCAATTATACCCCAATAAAGATGTTTAAAAAAAAAAAAAAAAAAAGACACGTCTTGTAGAAAACAAACTTACGGTTACCAAAGGGGAAGGTGGGGGAGGGATAAATTAGGAGTTTGGGATTAGCAGATGCAAACTACTGTATATAAAATAGATAAACAGCAAGGTTCTACTGTATAGCACAGGGAACTATATTCAATATCCTGTAATAACCTATAATGGAAAAGAATATGAAAAATAATATACGTATATATAAAACTGAATCACTTTGCCGTATACCAGAAACTAACACAACATTGTAAATCAATTTAAAAAAAAGACATGTCTTACAAGACATTTAAAAAAATATACTTCAATTAAAAAAAAGACATGTCTTGCAAGAAAACAAACAAAATAATACACACTAAACTCATTTACTGGTTGCCTATGAGGGAAGGGGAAGGGAGGTAACAGGGAATAGATAAGAACAGGGAAATAGATGGGGGGAAGGAGATGTAATGGTATAGTCAGAGCTATGAGGAGGAACAGCATAAAAACACAGGAGAAAAGGATGGTGAATGAATGAAAATTTTAGAAGGGTGAAAACTGTTAAAATGACATTAGGGGTGAGGGTGTGCGGGTGGGGTAAAAAAAAAAAAAAAAAAAGGACATTAGTTTTGGTGACCTCAGAAAACTTGGGGCATTGGAGAGGAGGACAGAACCCGAAACACAGTGCACGAAGGTGGGCGACAGCAGGTTCAGACTCTATTTGTGGAAGTCTGTCCTGGAACACAGGGAAGAAACCCAACTTAAAAAACCATAACAGTGAAGATGAGTGAAAGCTATTTCAGATATGGGCAAGGAGGTCCCTATACATGTTTTAAAAGTCTGAGTGTAGAGAGAAAGTGGAAACGACCAAGAGGAGAAGGAAAGGGGAGAGGTAAATAGAATTATGTGGGAGACAAGCATGATTGTTATCAGAATTGGAAGGACAGTGCCTCTTCTGAAATTGCTGGGAAACAAAGAATTCAGTGAAAGAAACATAACAAAGTAGTTGGAGAGGAAGAGGTCAGCCTGCAGAATTTGTGCCTAACAGCATCAGAAAGCATACCAAGGAGTAATGATGATTGACAACCACCCTGGCATGCTCTACTTGGAGATAAGCTCAGTCCATCAATCTCCATAAACTTCTACTCTTTGTTCAAAGGTGACAGAGTAATCCACCTCAATATCTTCCTTTTTACCACCAGGAGGTGCCCTTGGACCACAGCTGAATTTTGAAAGCCGGAAAGGGCTCAGGGACTCAGTTGCCCAGTCCTCCAGCAGCTTGGTGTGGACACGGAGACCTGGCCTACCCCCAAAACAAGAAACCTCTCTGGGCCTCCTTTGGTGTGCTCACCACGGATCAGAACTGTGAAGGACACAGAATTAGAGCTTAATTCTCTAGCTAGGGAGAGAAAACCAGCCTTCATGTATATGTGACAAAACTTGACTGATTAAGTGCAGCTAGGATAGAATGCCTCTTAGAGCCATCTCAGCTCTGCCATCTTTGGTTCTCCTTTTCCTCACCAATGCATAACGTGTTTGCAATTTAAAATTTTTAAATTATGTATAAAAGCTCTACCAAAAAAAGACTAGGTTGGCTTAAAATGTGGCGCGCCTCTATTTCTAAAATGTTGTCCCAAACTGCCATAGAGGCTGGCAGGCGCTAAGAAAACCCGCTTTTAGGGGGCCCAGTGAGATAACCCTTTTTCTTCCGCAGCCGCCTTCCTCCCCCACCCCCCGCTCCCCCACATGGCCCAACAGCACGATCCATTGTGATGCTTAGTGATTCTCCCGGGCTTCTGATTTCACCAAGTCAGTCAGTGGTTGCGTCCAGAAACCTTCTGACGCTTGAGCGACGACCGCCCACCTTCCAAGGTGGTGATTGGCTAGTCAGGCCAGGGGGCGGGCTGACCTCCTCCCGCAGTACCGTCACCAGTTGGCCCCGCCCCCGTATTGGGGCGACTGGGAGCAGAGCCCAGGGCAGCCATTTGTATGCGGCCGCGGGATTGGTCGTCCGGCTCCCGCGAGGGTGAGGCGGGGCAGCGCGCACTCGCGCGTGCGTGAGCTGGCGCGCGAGAAAGGGCCCGGTCACGCTGAGGCTTGAGCGGCCGTCGCCATTTTGTAGGGTTCTCTCTGACGCGGGAGCCGCCGCCGCCGCCGCCACCCGGAGGTGCGAGGGGTTCTTGTGGGTGTGTGGGGAGCCTGAGAGAGGGCCGCGCCGGCCCCTGGCTGACGGGGTTGGCCCTGGGTTAGGGTTTCTCCTCTTGCTGCGGGAGGTCCGGGGAAGACACCGGGAGGAGGCGGGGCCGGGTTTCCGGAGGGGGCGGGGCAGAGGTCGGGTCGAGTCTTTGTTGGGGCGAAGGAACTGGAGTTGGGCCGCTGGGGCGTGGGTGTCCCAGGTTGGGGCAAAGGGGGCCTTTTAATTCTTAGAATATCTTGAAAGGTGATGCGGCACGGAAGAGAGGTACACAGATTTCCCTCCAAAACCTTGTTACCAGGGACAGTAAGATATATGCTTCTTGCCCCCTGCTTGGACTCTTCTCTTACCTGCCCCCCAAAAAGAGTATTTTCAGCTAACCCTGTTACCTAAAATGCGCCTCATTTAACGGAGATGATGGGCTGTGCACTGCCTGCTGACACTCGACCTGTTCGAGTGTCACACACAACTCACGCTACTCCTTAAGAGTAAACCTTTCCTGCCGCTGTTGAAAACATAATGAACGTCTCTGTGAGGATCTTGATGGTGCCAAGAACTTTGGAGGATTAATCTAAAATGCAATGCACTGAAATTTTTTCCTCCACCCCTAACTTTTGGAAATCTCCTTTCTTCTTTTCCAGGCTCTTGTCAGGATGGTGAAGCTGTTCATTGGAAACCTGCCCCGGGAGGCCACAGAGCAGGAGATCCGCTCACTCTTCGAGCAGTATGGGAAGGTGCTGGAGTGTGACATCATTAAGAACTACGGCTTTGTGCACATAGAGGACAAGACGGCGGCCGAGGATGCCATACGCAACCTGCACCACTACAAGCTGCACGGGGTGAACATCAACGTGGAAGCCAGCAAGAATAAGAGCAAAGCTTCAACCAAGTTGCATGTAGGCAACATCAGTCCTACTTGTACCAACCAAGAGCTTCGGGCCAAGTTTGAGGAGTATGGTCCGGTCATCGAATGTGACATCGTGAAAGATTATGCTTTCGTACACATGGAGCGGGCAGAGGATGCAGTGGAGGCCATCAGGGGCCTTGACAACACGGAGTTTCAAGGTGAACTGCTCTGGGGCCTGGGTGGCAAAACTGAGTGGGGTCTAGCTCTAGACAGAGGCAAGAACACAGGACTGTGGGGCTGGCAGGGTGGTTTCTTCCATTCCGTTTTAGCCGGAAATGATAGAAAGATTGTGTGTTTACCACGCTTAAGCACAGCTTACTCTTGGAGAAGCAAACACTTCTCCTTTCCAGATTTGCCGAGATGTTCCTCAGCAACTTTGTAGAATTGCAAACGGTGGGTTACTTTATCCTGCAGGCCATCATTCATTTGGGTGCTGTTGGAAGTTTAATCTGCCTGGGCAAATGAGTATCTCATGGGAGAAGGGAGGATAAAGGTCTGTGGGTTACCTGCTTTTTTTGTTATGACAAGGAAGCCTTTTGAGAGTTTCAGTGCTTAGGGTTTATACTCTTCACTGCCTTGGGTGATGGGCTGTGGTGGGAAAGAACAATGAAGACATCTCAAAGAATCCCTATATTATAAATCTGGGTGGTGAATCTGGATTTGGGGGAGTGTCTTTTGAATACTCATGTTTGTTCGGTCTGAATTATACAAGCAGAGCCAAAAGCCATGCCATGGACTATTCTGCTCCAGCTACTACTATTTAACCCTAAGGGGAAAAAAGGAAATTTCTAAAAATATTAGGTAGGTTGAATGGGAATGATAGTCCTGCTTCTGAGGAGATTCCAGTAAGGGTGTTGTATCGAATTACTTATGTCATTAATAAACATACATATGTTGTCATTAATACCACAAGAGGTTGACTGAAGACTCTCTAGGACTGTGCTAATATGGTGGCCACTAGCCACGTGTGGCTATTAGATTGAAATTAAATTTTAAAATTCAGTTTCTCGGTTGTGCTGCACACATTTCAAGCACTCAGAAGTCATATGAGGCTAGTGGTTAGTGTGTTGGTGCAGGTATGGAACGTTTCCATCGTCACAGAAAGTTCTGTTGTACAGCGCTGTTCTTCAAGTTTTTTGTTGACCTATCATCTTGGACCGCACGTTTATAGCCGCTTTTCAGGTTCATAAATTAAGACCATTTTTTCTCTGAGTGCCACTAAAAGGGTTGTTAAGAAGTACTTAAGGGTCCTCTACTAAACCTAGAAAACAGAAAAGAAATGGAGAAGAGGAAAAATTGACCAGAAAAGGGTAAGAAAGTTTGCAAATAGTAGATTACAAATGGTGCATCAGATATCTCTGGCCTCAGCCAGTGTTGTCTTGGCCTTTAGCTACTCTAAAACACAGGGCAAAAGTTGTAGATACTTTCTACCGTTAACTTGTCGTATGACTTTGGACAAGTGTTTTAACCTCTCAACGCTTCATTCTCCCCACTTATAAAATAGAATTAACGATCCCTGCCGTACCTCCTTCACAGGATGGTAGTGAGGCTAGAATGAGGTAATAAGATGTGAAAGTGTTTTAACAGTAAAAGCACTGTATGATGAAAGGTGAGTGGTGTTTGCAACAATGAGTGTTTCTGTTAAGGTTAGAAACTTACTTAAAATGTAATAGTTGGCTTTCATTATTAGCTGTTGCACTTCAGACAGCTTTAAAAATATTCTTAATTATTTTCATTTGATGAGGGAGGGGATCGTGAATGGACAGCGTTGGGGAAATGGGGGTTCTCTCTTGACAAGTAACAAGCAAAATGTAAAAAGTGCAATTAAACTCAGGTACAAAGTGCAGAGGTATTCTAGTATAATACTGCATGTTCTTGCCTATTTAATATGCAATTGAATAAAAGGGTAGGGGCCAAAATAAGTATATGGAAATCGGTTAACTGGGGGGAGTAGGCTTGAAAGGAATGTTTGTTTTAATATAGTGAGTTTAATTCAGGAAGCAGATATCTGAGTAACGCAATGATCCATGAGATTTTTTTTTAAATGTCTTTATTGGAAGAAAAGGATCCTTTATTTGGTTTTTCATGTTCTTAGCCTGGGCCCCTGGAAAAAGCACTCAACGGCGTACGGTACATACGTACAGACATTTTTATAACCAGCTCTGTTTTTTTTCCAGATGACAAGAGAAAGTTTAGCATTGGATAATAAGTTGCAGTTTTACAGAAAATACAATCTAAATACCAATTTGTCACATTTTTCCATAAAGCCTTTTCAGTCATCTCCTAATGAAAGGGGCCTCTTAAGAGTGCCACTTTGGGCATCTTTTGAACCTTTATGTGTTAATGGCTGCCATAGGCTTCCTCATTGTATGACTTCTGAAAGAAAGCAGCAGAATCTGAGTTTACCTGGGTCTTTCAGGATGTTTCCTCTCCACCGGCAGCAGTGAACTGAACCACTATTGAGTTAGCAAACAAGTTTGCATTGGAAGACCCTAAAGCTATCCCAAGTAAAAACTCAGGCAGCTGAATTGGGAATGATATGTAAGAGTTCAGATGTTTCGTTTTTCCCCCAATATATAAACAAGCATTAAAATGGAGTACAGTTGTATATCAGCTCTATCCCTTGATAGGAGCTCAGCAGTGAGGACCCCAAGTTGCCCTCCTCTTTGTTTCAAAACAAAACACTTTTGCGGGGGCTGGTTTTCTGGGAAATGTTGGCAACACATCTCAGTAATGTTTTGGAGATCTCAGAAAATCTTTAAGCTTTTGGCCTCTCCAAAGCCAAAGTGTAGTAGAGTGGTAGAATTTAATCTTCTTTCAATTTTCTTTGCCCTGGATCCTTAAGGTAATAGAGAAGCACAGTATATTTCAATTATAAGAACTTTAGGGCAGGGCCCCCCCCACCCTGGACTCTAATGCCTGATGATCGGAGGTGGAGCTGATGTAATAATAACAGAAATAAAGGGCACAATAAATGCAATGCGCTTGAATCATCCAAACCCCTCCCCCCCCATCACCCTGGTCTTTGGAAAAACTGTCTTCCACAAAAAAGGTCCCTGGTGCCAAAAAGGTTGGGAACCGCTGCCTTAGGGGATTTAAATCAAAAGCCTAGTTACAACCTCTGGAAAGATTATGTGAAAAAAAAAAACCTGTCACTTCTGTTGCAGATCTTTTAGTTCTAGGTAAAAAATTTTTTTACCTGAATCCTTTTCACAGCTACTACAGAGGTAGATTTTGCCACAGATGTTTATAAACTTCTGAGTTCCGCTCTAAATCAGTGGTGAAGACTGGATGTATTAATAGAAACATCAAAGTGGGGGCAAAAAACCCTGGGTTTTATTTCTCAAAAAAAATGGACCCATAATCTATAAAGGAGCAAGTTAAATATTTTCCTTAAAAGTGTACGTCTAGTCCTCTGGATTGGCTGTTCTTTAGATCGGAATTGTTACACTAACTTCAGAATTGGAGCACAGTTTGTGTCTTTCACACAGATTAATGTCACCGTGCATGTTTGAAAGCCAAGTTAACTTGTAATCCTCCAGTCTAAATTATAGGGAATTCTACATTTGGGATATAAATTGGGGCAAAAATCCGTGTGTTTCTGTTCTAAGCACAGTTAGCATTTGGCCCATAATAACTTCTAAGAATGGGAGTATCTAAATCTCTGAAAATACTGGGATGGCTAACTGCTGCTTTCAGAGAATTATTGCCATTTGGTATCTGTTGACGGTATCAGTGTTGATGGTGGATGCTGCCTCTCTACTAGCAGCTGGAAGTAAAAACCTGAGCACCTTTGTTTCTACTAAAGAAAGGGTTTTAAGTTTGAGGTGGCAACTGCTAGAAACTGGGGTGGTAGGATTGTTGGACATTGGGCAGAACTGAGTTTGACTAAAGTGATATTACTGCACTAACCCGCTCCCCTCTCAGGGTCAGTGCATGGCGCTGTTCTGGCTGCCGTCCTGAATCGGGCTGTTTCCAACAGGATGGTGGAGCACGAGGCCTCCTATCGCATAGCTGCATCCAGAACAAGGTCTGTTAAAGAGAGAGCAACTTACTGATCGTGGAGGGGGGATTTGTTCTGAGCCGCCCTTTAGAGTGATGTTCTCTACATCTGTACTGGCTGCCTTTTGGCTACAATTTGTAAAGCCTTGACTTGACCTCCAGAGTCTTAGGCAGTTTGGCACTAAATGCTGCCAAGAATATGCCTTTCTCAAACTGCTTTTAAAGACCTTGGATGCTTTCATTAGTTAGGGTCCCTGGGCTTGATGGTACACACGGCCAGGGCAAAGATTGTTTCTTCTCTTAGCTGTTCCTCGTTCTGGTCATTTTCTGGAAGTATGGATGTGGCTTGTTTGTATGGGTGCCCAGAAGCCTTTAGGCAAATGCTGCATTTTTCTAACAAGTAGATAATCCCCTATAAAGAATTGTAAACTACATAGTAGGATGAAATGCCGATCATTCCATTACATGGAAGCACACTGTCCCTAAGAAACCAGTACTGCTTCAAGATCTAATTCTAGCTGTTGACAGGCCTAGGTCAAGTAGTTTTCTTTTCCACAGTAGGCATGGGTTCACCCTTGCTGAAAAAAGTGGGGGTGGGGTTGAAATGTGGAAGGTCTTATAACAAACTCTTAGAGGTACTAGAGTTGAAGCAGATGATGAGCCAGGTATGATTTGTGTACCCAACATAGCCTTCTGGTGACACCTGCAAAAATGGCTGGAGGAAACAAGATGGACAGCATATTGCTGTTTTTTTTTTTTTGTTTGTTTGTATTGTTTTTGCAGTACGCGGGCCTCTCACTGTTGTGGCCTCTCCCGTTGCGGAGCACAGGCTCCGGACGCGCAGGCTCAGCGGCCATGGCTCATGGGCCCAGCTGCTCCGCGGCATGTGGGACCTTCCCGGACCGGGGCACGAACCCCTGTCCCCTGCACCGGCAGGCGGACTCTCAACCACTGTGCCACCAGGGAAGCCCTGCTGTGGTTTTTAAGCTACAGTAAATGCTCAGGCCTTATGTGGCCCTGAGTAAATCATTGAGAGGTAGGATGCTTTCCTCTGGCATAACTGAGGTTTTGTTGGATATTTGATTTGGAAAAACTGTCAGGTTTTGAGTGGTTAGAATTAATAATGGTCTTAGTAGTGAAAAGTGGAAACTTTCTCAATTTCTGTGTTGGAGAAGAAAGTTGTGGAGACGGAAGTAGGAGGGAATCCCGATCTACTGGTGTAAGTAGAGAGTATTGACTGGTTTCTGAGAACTTAAATTTTCTAGCTCTCGTCTGTTAAAACTTCAACTTCTTTTGGAGGGGATTGCTGAAATAGGGTTGCAGGAGTGTGCGTATGTTTGCGTGTCTTTTGCCAACTAGTTCACTTTCATTTTGGGGAGGATAAAGAATGTCAATGAGTTATAATAAATCTTCTTACGTCTGTTTCCTCAAGGCAAACGAATGCACGTGCAGTTGTCTACCAGCCGGCTTCGGACTGCCCCTGGGATGGGAGACCAGAGTGGCTGCTATCGGTGTGGGAAAGAGGGGCATTGGTCCAAAGAGTGTCCAGTAGATCGTACGGGTCGTGTGGCGGACTTTACCGAGCAGTATAACGAACAGTATGGAGCAGTGCGCACACCTTACGCCATGGGCTACGGGGAATCCATGTATTACAACGATGCGTATGGAGCGCTCGACTACTATAAGCGTTACCGAGTCCGTTCTTACGAGGCAGTGGCAGCAGCAGCAGCAGCTTCCGCATACAACTACGCAGAGCAGACCATGTCCCATCTGCCTCAAGTCCAGAGCACAGCTGTGACCAGTCACCTCAACTCCACTTCTGTTGATCCCTACGACAGACACCTGTTGCCAAACTCAGGCGCTGCTGCCACCTCAGCTGCTATGGCTGCTGCCGCTGCCACCACTTCCTCCTATTACGGAAGGGACAGGAGCCCCCTGCGTCGTGCTGCAGCTGTGCTCCCCACAGTTGGAGAGGGCTACGGTTATGGGCCAGAGAGTGAGCTGTCTCAGACTTCAGCAGCTGCACGGAATTCTCTGTATGACATGGCCCGGTATGAGCGGGAGCAGTATGTGGACCGAGCACGGTACTCAGCCTTTTAAAAACTGGAGGTGAGAGTGGGGTGGGTGTGGTTAAGAGATTCCATTTAGTTCCCCAGGAGGGAGACCTGTGACACATAGAGGAGGCTAAAGCCATCCGTTTGCTGTCAGAACAGTATCCAAAAGGTATAAATTGCATGTTAGTCTTAAGTGTTTCTCTAACTTAGGCCAGGGGTTCATTTGGCCTGTTGAGGTTTTAGTTTACAACTCCAACCAACCAGCTTGTTCCTTCTGAGAGAACAACAGCAACTCAGTTTGTTAGTGAGAATATTTTTCTTTAATCAAGTATAAGCAGATCTGGGTTACAGAGACATAGTTAAGAGAACTAACACTTGTTGAGTGCCCTCTTTGTACATTATATCATTTAATTATACAGCTGGCCTTTTAAGATATTTTCTTTTATGGAGAAGGGAACTAAGGCTCAGAGGGTTAAGTCCTTTGCCTAAAGTCACCTGGTAGTTGAGAGGTAGAGCCAGAATTCAAACTCAGGCGTGCCTGAGTCCAAAACCACTTTCTCTTTCCACCACAAAAGTCACTGTAGTGTACGCTGAAGAGTACAGGTTCAGGAGTTAAAAATGAATGTCACCAGTGAGAATTTAAGCTGTAACTTCAGACATCCAATTTGCTAATAAAACTACTACTTCGGTCATGAGCCTTTATCAGAGGAAACTCTTCTAACATATCTATAAGCCAAATAAAATCCTCTAAATTCTAGGTGTTTAGTTCCAGGATACTTGCTTGAAAGCAGAACGTTTTGATGCCATTGTCCCATGGAGTCCCTTCCTTGTTAGTAATCCAGAGCATCGTGTTCTGTGTGGGCACTTAAGCCGTATTTGTGCATGGCTTATGATGCTGTCATTTAGAGCCTGACACTTACCATTTCTTCCAGCAAATTTTGTGGGTTTTTTTGTTTGTTTGAGAGGAACATTTAAGGAGCTAGATAAAACAGGTAATTTTCTGATGTGTGTAAGTCCCATTGGTGGTAACCTTGCAGTTTTTCCTACTTCAGAAAATGTATAGCAAAGATGTTTGAATGTCAAGAATAACTAGGAGTATCTAGAGATTGATAAATCTCTTCATCTGAGTGGAAATTGCATTATAACTTTCTGTTCTCATAGTTTTCCTTCTACCTTGAAATTGACCATCAGTAGAACTGGAGGCCTCGTAGCGAAGTTAAACTGAGTTACCACTGAGTTTTCAGGGTTCCTGAGTACCCTTTTGGTATATGTGTAGAAGAAAGCCAAGTGACAGGAATTTGCCCTTTTACGTAGTGGGAAGCAAATATGATGTGAACCTGTGATAAGTTATGTCCTATATGACCATGACAAGACGGATCCCCCGAGACCGCTGTGTAGTGTGTGTTCATGTGCATGAAGAGGACAGTCTTACAACTAGTGTAGTTTGCCATTAATTTTTACTTTTATTGCTGCTGGATCTGCCATGAAGTAGGATATGCCTCTAAAGTAAGGTGGTATCTTCTATCGGATAACTTATATTTCTCTCAGATATGTTCCAAAGTTAAATATTAAATTAGTGTATATTGTGGTCTTTAAAGGGTATTGCTAAGGTATTTTTTAAGTGGTTTTTGACTGCGAGCAGTGGTTGTTCAACTAACCTCTTTTTAGTGATGACTTTTAAAGAAACTTACCTTCCAGGTGTGAACCTCAAATGGACTGAATAACCTTGAGTTGGTTGCAGTCCCAGGAGTCTGATGTTAATGAGGCTGCCAGGATGAAATACTCCAGAACTGTTGGGGATCCAAATTCGGGTCTCACCCTAGCAGAACTGATTCAAGAACGTCACAACTTTTGAAGTCGATTGGCACAGATCAAGACCAAGATTTGGCCCTTTGTCTGTAATAAGTAGAGGAACTTGGTGTGAGTTAACTTTTTTTTTCCCCCAGCCATTGGTGTCTGGAGTTCCCATCATCAGTGGAAGAATTAGAGAATTTAGGATTTCTTCTTTTGATTTGGTAAGGGAGATTTGGTCAATTAAAGGAACTACTGGAATTATGGCTCTAAATCTGTGACAGTATGATAGGCAGATATGTTGGAGGATGAATGAACCACTCCTTGATACCCTTTGTGATTGTGATACCCATTTCTGAAAATTTGTTCACTATGAAAGATTAAAAATGAGACAAATTTAGAAGACTGCAGTTGGCCATATTTGAGACCTTGGCATCTTCTGATTGTTCTGGATAAATTATGGTTCTTGATAATATCTGTATGCCCTTTGTTGCAGCGACAGTAGCCTTGTATCACAGAAGTAGTCTTGCCTAAAAGATTGGTGAGAAAGATATGTTTATCACCAACACAGCAGTCTTCCAGATAGACTGCTTCTTGTTCTATATATAGCTAAAAGTAAATTCCTATATATAGCCATAGAAGACTCCTAGGTAATTATGAGAGTTGTAAGTTTGATCCGGTCTGACTTGGTTTTGTTTTGTTCTGTTCTTTTCTTTCCCCCTGGAATACAGGACGGGACCGGGGCCCTTGTACTCGGAGCCAAGCTGCTCTCCAGGCATTGTGTAAGCCTCTTGTGTTGTGCTCTCTTTCAGGTAGGATAATTGCGGACTGAACCCTCGGGCTGCGGTCATATATGAGAACTTGCTCCGCGCGGTCCCCTTTGCCGGGATGTTTCCATTGCTTCATGTTTCAGTAAACAAAGGAGTTTGTGACCAACTATGTTTTCTTTCTTAATTTAATTCTTCTAAGTTGACTTTTCTTTCCTCCTGATACTAGTCTCTGTAGCCTTTCACTCTATTCCTTATGTTCTCAGCCTCTGAGCAGCCCTAGGTAAGGATTATGCTGGCATCCCCTTTTTCCTGTACAGTGGAATCCCTCTTATCTTGCTTTCCTTAGGAGTTGAACCCTTCTCCCTGTCTACCTGCAACATCTCCTTTCCCTTTAAAATGACCATGTAGTGGCAAGCAGCCTTTTACTCTTCTCTGTTAGCTCTGGACTCTAACATTGAAGCTAATCTTCTGAAACTGCTAGGACCATTGGGGTTTTGGTTGTTGTTGTTTTGTTTGTTTTGTTTTTTTATGTCTGACCTGTGATCATGGTACAGCATTAGCTGAAATTTAGCCTTGTTTTACTCCACTTCTCCCCCCCCCTTTTTTTTTTAAAATATTTTGACAAATAAACGTTTCTAACACTTAAGTATCTTTTTGTATTTGTGTGACTGTTATTTACCACCGATATCTTCTGGTTCTTTTTCAGTTGTGCTCAAACCACAAACTTCAGTGACAGAATAGATATCTGAAATTTTGATGTACAAGGAAGGATTTAGTGAGATAAGTAGTATGGCTGCAGCAATTAAATGGAGATAAGTGAGCCAGCATCTTGAGACATTGATAAATATGCTGTACCTGGTAGTCAGATGCTTCTCTCTAAATAACCAGAGCTGCTTTTCCCCTTTTATAGGCCAGCAAACCCAGGTTAGTAGTGATAGAAGTAAGCCCCACAGAGAGAACCCTGCATCAGGAAAAGGCTGAGCCAGAACAAAGGACCTGTCAGATTCTCACTTTGACTTCATAGTACATGTTCATTTAAATTCACAATTTAAACTAGGATTAGACTTTGGCTAAAGTGAATACAATAGTTATGATGATACGGAGAAACGTGTATCTTGAGCAGAAAAGCAAGTAGGGTATTCATAACTGGCAGTGATAATATTCTGCAATAAAATGTGTCCTCTAGAAATTTTTTTAAAAGATTTATGGACATGCTATTTTCTTATCATGGCTTAGATCCTCATAAAACAAGTTTAATGATGGACTCAACCCCACTTAAGCTTTATTATATCCTGTATCACATGGTGATATAAATTCTGTGAACCTTTATCTAACAATTATACAGTACTTTCCCCACATATTTTGTACTTCTTAAAATACTTTTGACATAGGTGAAGCAAAACTTTTCCTTGATTTTTGGGGGTAGGATACAACAATCTGGAGAGGTTAATCTCTCTATGCACACACTCCTAGTGATGATGTATATACAATATCCATGTTAGCTCCAGTATTCCCCAAGGAAGTGGGATTGTCCTTGTTTTACAAAAAAGAAGGCAGAGATACTGGGATTTCCTTGTGATTGATCTGCAAGGCATCGGGCAGAGCAAAGGAATACAGTATGTACAGCTTTTGCTAGCCTCTCCAAAATCTCTGGTCCTCCTCTGTGCTAAGTTAACACAGAAATTTAACATATCTTGATTTCCATATCACTGGCAGGACAAGCTAGAAAAAAAACTGGATTCTGCAAAACAGTTTTACGTCACTGTCCAGTAAAACTTTTGGCAGTGTTGGAAGTGTTCTCTGTCTGTGCTGTCCAATTTGTAGCTACTAGCTACATGTGCCTGTTAAGTACTTGAAATGCGCCTGGTGAAGCTGAGAAACTGAAGTTTTTATCTTAATGATAATTAGCCACGTGGCTAGCGGTTACTGTACTGCACAGCACAGTTTAAATGGTAAAGTAGAGACTTCCGCTGGTACAGCTGTTAAGATTCCGCACTTCCACTGCGGGGGGCACGAGTTTGATCCCTGGTCGGGGAACTAAGATCCCGAATGCTGTGTGGTGTGGCCAAAAAAATTAATTAATTTAGAAAATAATAAATGGTAAAATATTGTAAGTTTCTTAGGAGGAGAAAAGCCTTGAAGAATCATATAAAATATTTCTCCCTTAGAAAATCCTTTCACTCTACCCAAAACAGATGACACTGGGAAAGGGGTTAGTTTTCAGCCAACATAAGAGGACTGTTGAATAGGAACAAATAGGTTTATTTCTAAACCTCAGTTTAGAAATTGCATGTTGTGGGTACAAAATTCCTTTTATTCACCAAGACCAAGTTGCTCATTATAGACCATTTTAGAATCCCACTAGGCCTCTCACACTAAAAGCTCTGGAATTCATCAGTGATTTGAATTGCTTCTGGGCCAAGATTTGGGTGATGAATGAGACATGTGATTCCTAGTTGAAAGCAAACTTTGACCACGTCTGTCATAAGCACAACAGAGGGACAAGTACAGGGTGCCTTGAAAACATGTAAATAGTGACTGACTTTGGGGGACAGCTGCGGGGGGACAGCTGCGGGGGGGCAGTTGCTATTCCAGGTTGAAACAACATATGTGAAGGATCCTGATCAAGGAAGAGTGTGGTGCCCATTAGGAACCAGAAAGGGAGCTCTGTGGCAGGAGAAATCTGTGTAGCAGAAATTTGAAAAGGTAAGTTCCAGCACAGTTCACGAGAGACTTGCGGGCTGTGTTAAGGAATTTCATCTTTAAGACTAACTGGGGGACTTCCCTGGTGGCGCAGTGGTTAAGAATCCACCGCCAGTGCAGGGGACACGGGTTCCAGCCCTGGTCCGGGAAGATCCCACATGCCGCGGAGCAACTAAGCCCGTGCGCAACTACTGATTCTGCGCTCTAGAGCCCACGAGCCACAACCGAGCCTGTGTGCCACAACTACTGAAGCCCACGTGCCTAGAGCCCGTGTTCCTTGACAAGAGAGGCCACCACGGTGAGAAGCCCGTGCACGGCAATGAACAGTAGCCCCCGCTTGCTGCAACTAGAGAAAGCCCGCTCGCAGCAATGAAGATCCAACACAGCCATAAATAAATAAATAAAGACTTAATGCAAGCTATTAAAGGGTTTTAAGTTTGAAGGTAACAGGATCAGATTCATTTTTCCTGAAAGATCATTGTGATTGGACAGAACAAAAGTGAATAGCATTACACTCCAATGTTCATAGCAGCATTATTTACAATTGCCAAGGTATGGAAACAACCTAAACGTCCATCAACAGATGAATGGATAAAGGAAGATGTGGTATATAAATATATATAATAGAATTCCACTCAGCCATAAAAAATGAAATTTTGCCATTTGCAGCAACATGGATGGACTTGGAGGGCATTATGCTAAGTGAAATAAGACAAATACTGTATGATACCACTTACATGTAGAATCTAAAAAATACAACTAGTGAATAAAACAAAAGGAAGCAGACTTAGTGACAGAAACCAACTTGTGGTTACCAGTGGGGAGAGGGAAAGGAGAGGGGCAGTACAGGGGTGGGCGTGGGGGGGAAGTGTTATAGGATTATATGAAATCGTGTGAAACTTTTGAAAATTGTAAAGCACTATTGAATTTAAAGAATTCAATTTTTAAAATACTTTTTAAAAGTTTAAAAGAAGTGAATAGTGAGATTTGCCTGATATATAACAGAGGTCTCTCCCCTAATCATGAAGCCGATAGAGTTGATGTTTTGTTTTAAAGGCAGAAAAAATACCTCAAAGACAGGAAAACAACCATTCATAAGGAAATGTGATTCAAGGGGGCAGCGTTTAAATCCTGAGGCTGACTGATCAAGCCTTTACAGGGATGGGTTGTGCCTCTCCCACTCTAACATTTCTGAGCACCTGTTGCGGGCCAGGCCCTACCTAAGGGTTTTACACTAGGCACCACTGAATGCTGAAGGGCGAGGGAGATGAGATAGATCTCAGAGATCTTAAGAGATGAGAAAGTATGACCAAAACAGTAACTGCTATAAGAAATGTAGGGCTTCCCTGGTGGTGCAGTGGTTAAGAATCCACCTGTCAATGCAGGGGACACAGGTTGGAGCCCTAGACCAGGAAGATCCCACATGCCGCGGAGCAACTAAGCCCGTGCGCCACAACTACTGAGCCTGCGCTCCAGAGTCCACAGGCCACAACTACTGAAGCCCACACACCTAGAGCCCGTGCTCTGCAACAAGAGAAGCCACTGCAATGAGAAGCCCGCACACCGCAACGAAGAGTAGCCCCTGCTCTCCACAACTAGAGAAAACCCACGCGCAGCAACGAAGACCCAACACAGCCAAAAATTAAATAAATAAATTTATATATAAAAAAAGAAAAAATGTAAAAGCATTGTGAGAGTTCAGAGGACAATTATTTATGCAATCCTACCAAAACTCTATAGCTTATTCTTGGTGCCTTAAGATTAAAACTCTTTTTTTAATATTTCTCTCCTTTGAAATGAGAATACTTATCAGTAGTCCACAAAGAGGGCGAAATGTTTGTGAGGGATGAAGGCCGAGAGGACATCGCTGGCCCAGTTTGGAGAAAAGAAAAGGCTAGAATAATACCTGAGGCCTTCCATCTCCATGAATTTCTTCTTGAGCCGTCAGCTATTTGGAGGTGGGGTTCTGGGCACCACTCAAGCAAGGCCCAGCCACAGCAGCAGCACTCTGAGGTACTTCAAGTACAAGGCAAAAGAAACCGCAGACTGACTCAAACACTGCAGCTGGGAGAAAAGCATCCAGATTCCCCCAGGTGGTGTCTCTGAACTCCTGGCTGTTACTCAACACCTTCCTTAGGGCGGTGGGGGGAAACAAACAGCTACCGTTTGCAGCAACATGGATGGACTTGGAGCCCGTATCACTGGCAGGACAGTCTGGCAAACGCTCCAGCCTGGCAAACGCTGAGACCACTGCAGCCCAAACCCTGCCTCTTAGGCCTGTGGCGGACTCCAATCTCCCCTTTCCTCCACGATGAAGTTAGACAGTGTGGCACAGAGAGATAAGACGCCCTCAGGGCACTCAATGCACTGCACAGAGCTTGTCCACTGGGCAGGAAAGGGTTTGCTGGCTGCAAGGTAGCCCAGGAAAGGGAAGCAACGTGCCTAAGATTGGCCTCATGGCTTGTCAGAATTTGGCTCACAAATCTGGGCCTGAGATGAAGTGTCTCTGGCATACCTGGGAGGAGAAAGGAGGAAGTAAAAATACATTCCTAGGAAGAGCTGTCAGCTTTGTCAGAGGAATCCACCTCAAGGCTTTCTTAAGATCAGGGCTATGCTCTATTGCCAAGGAGAACCGAAGTGCAAGAAATGACTGTTCAGTCCCAGGAACCCACAAAGGAAGAGGGAAAGGTCTGGCAAGATGATTTCAGTCAGCAGTGTCTTAGGTTTGCAGGCCCTCTGAGGATCCAGGCCAAATTTAAACCGCACGACAGCCCTACAGATTTAATGACACCCATTATCTCTACTAATCCACAAGAACCCAATGAGGTAGCATCCTTTGGCTCCCCTGGTAATTAAAGCAACTGAAGTTTAGAAAGATTAAATAATTTGGCCACCCTCCCCACAAACACACAGTGGTGAGAAAAAAAGACCCCCGATTCCTACTGCCTATTCACCACAGCAGAAAGCCAAAGAAAGAAGCTACTGAAATGGAGACGAACAGTTGGCAAAGGCACCCAGCAGTCCTAAGGCTAGACTCTATCTACCCTACTTGGGGGCGGGGTAAGCCTCTGCATTTGGCAAGGTGAACTAGACTTCCAGTGATAGTGGCCCTGGCCCACCCTTGGCTCTTATCTCAGAGGCAGGACAGTGGCTATGAGAATTAGGAAAATGAGTGGTTAGGGAAAAGGCACTCCCCACCCTAAGTACCGTTATATTCCCTCCACGTTGGGGCATGGCCAATACGCTTCAGTGGCTGTGTTTGTGAATCATACCTCGCCTCTCCATAGGGACACAAAGAGGTATTTGGGCCAAGACCACCTAAGCTGAGTAAGTGGCCAACACTCCAGAGACCATGCCACTGCTGCCACACGCCCACCCCCACCCCCACCCCCCCACACCCGGAACCACACTGCACTGAACCGGACAAGGTAAGCCAAGCTCAAGATGGGCCGGCGCAGGTCTGGCTGGAGGAAGCTCGGAGGTCCGGACCCTGCAGGGAAGTCAGAACCCTGACTGCAACTGGGAGTGGAGCTCGCACTGCCACATGTCTCAGGACACTCACTAGACTAATGGCTGAAATTCAGGCTCCGGAGCTCGACTTAAATTAAGCCAGAACTTAAATCCAAGCCCTTTCTGTAGTCTTAGACATGCAATTTAACCTTTCAGAGCCCGTTTCCTCATTGTAAACTTCCTCTTAGAGTTGTTCGGAGTAAATGCAAAGCACTCAATTGGCCATTATTATCACAGATGAACTGTGATGTGTGCAAGCAAAAGAGAGGGTTCCACCCTATCCATGTAGGGAGCTAGAGGGAGGAGAGCTGTCATCACTCCCTCTTCAGTCTTCAAAGATTCCAGCTCCCCCTCCTTTCTTTCCCAGCTGTGGGACCTAGACACAAACCCACTCAAGCTCTGCCCTTAGGGATCACCAAATCTCAAAGCTGAAGGGCCCTCCTAGGTTATCAGTTCCACCACCTCTGTCTTTCTTGACTGCTGACTTATGGGATGGGGCACAACACCAACCCTAACAAGGGCCATCCAGGAATCCTCCAGTCCTACCCCCGGGTCTGGTCCTATGCTGGCACTCAGTTTCCTGAATGACTGGTAACTGCTAGGGCAATGAATGGATGAGGGCAAGGGCAGAGGGTAGTATGTTCCCAGGAGGAGCACATCATTCTAATGATAGCTTACATATATACAGATCTATTATTAAAAGCCTGTTACATGTCAGGCACTGTTGCCAGGCACTGGGGTAGTTTCCTGTCCCCCTTACAATTCTGTGAGGAAAATATTCACTAAATGAGTAAGCAAAGAAACTGAGATAAGTACCACAAAATACAAAAACTGGGCAAAATGGTAGGGAAGAATAAGGGGGCATCTCTTAGAGGCTGTCAAGGAGGGCGCTCTGATGCTTGATCCTGAAGCTAAGACCTGAAGGTAAGAAATTAATCTTAAAGTGGTCAAGGGGAAAGTCCTTCCAGGTAGAAAGAAGGTCCTGAGGCAAGAAAGTTTTTGGTGAACAGGATCTGAAAGGAGGGCCAGTGTGGTTAGAGAAAGGCGGGTGGGGGGCCTGCGATGACACTGGAGTTCGGGGTAGAGGCCAGATATTTCAAGGCCTAAGGACTGGCATTTTAAACACAATAGGAAGCTGGAGTTATGGAGTGACAATCTAATTTATATCTAACAACATCATCTCGGCTCCTGAATGGAGATTAAATTGAAAGATGACCAGAGGAAAAAAAGGAAGGAGAAAAAGAGACGTCAGAATGCCACTGCAATAGTCCTGGTGGGACTGTATGGTCTCCACTGTGGTGTGGCAAAGACATGGACAGAAGTGGCAACGTTTGATATAAAATATGCTAAGGGACAGACGAGGGGAATAAGAAATGAGGGAAGAATCAAGGATGACTACCAGGAATCTGGCTGGAGCGGCTACATGGATGGTAACACCATTTAAAGAAATAGGGAAGGTTGGAGGAGAAATTATTTTGGAGTGGGGTGACTCAGGAGTTCCATTTCACACACATCAAGTTTGAGATATTCTGTTGACAACCAAGGAGAATGCTCAAGCAGGTCTTTGGATCGCTGAACTTTGAGCACAGAGAAGAGATTTGGGACAAGAGATGTAAATTTGAGTCTTCAGCATCTAGATCAGCATTATGCAACAGAAATATAAAGTGAACTGCAAAAGCCACATGGGTAATCATTGAAAACTACTAATAGCGACATTTTTAAAAGTAAAAAGAAACAGGTGAAATTGTATCATTTTTAATAATGTATTGTATTTCACCTAATATATCCAAAATATTATTTCAACATATGATCATTAAAAAATGAGTATTTTTACATTCTTTTTCATATGAAGCTTTCGAAATCCCATGGGTATTACATACTTACAGCACCATATGTGCCTGTGGCTCTTATACTGGACAGCACAACTTTAGATGGTACACAAAGCCAAGGCAGCTAATGAAATCCCTTAGAACAGGGTGTCAACCTTGGCACTACTGATATTTGGGGCTGGGTAGTTCTGTGTGTGGGAAAGGAGGCTATCCTGTGCATCATAGGCTGTGTAGCAGCATCCCTGGCCTTCACCCATTAGATGCCAGTAGCATCCTCCCAACTTTGACAGTTAAAAAGGACTTCAGACATTGTCAAATGTCCTAGGCAAAGGGTGAAGAGTGAAGAGGGGAAATCACCAGTGGTTGAGAACCACTGACCTAGACAGAGAGAGAGTGTAGAGAGAAGAGGGCCCAGGAGAACGCTGGGAACACCAGCCTTACCATCTGCCTTAGGTAGTGTGCATGGGGAATTAAAAGGTTCAATTCTCTGGTTCAATTTTTCTAGGACTGTAGGCCCTAGGGAATTGAAAGGAAGGGGTGAGGTGATTTCATGTGAAAACTGCAGAGGTCCAGTTTCTAGTACATGAAAACACCCAACCAATGTCGGTAACAGCAACAGCAAGAGGTCCTCCCCAACTGTCACTTCTTATATAATCAAGTTTTCCTCTCCTCATCTGATCCCTTCCTCTTGACAAATGGTAGCATTTACCAAGGACCACTGTCCCCAAAGAGAAACTCCATATAACTATTTGGAGAGATTGGGGCTTATCCAAATTAGAGGAAACCATGGATATAGATTCAGTATCAAGCTTCTATGGCCTCATATGTAGACATACAGCTTGCTTGAGCATAGAGGAGAAAGTCTGGGACTGGAATCTACATGGTGGGTAAAGCCAAGGAAACTGGTGATAATAGAGGGGCCCTAGCCTAATTGTTAACAGTCCTGAAAACTTATCAGCTTCCTTTCCACCTTGAAAACCCCAATCTGTTTTTAAAACAAAAAAACCAGGCCTTTAAGGAATATCTAGAGGACTAGCTGGTGCAAATACTAAGGGAGGAAGGGCCCTGGCATTGAATAAGATGTATAAAAAGTGCGGCGTACAGTATGGCTGAAGCCAAGTGAGCAAAGGAGAGGAGGACAAAGTCAGCTAAGAGGAGGGGGCAGATCACGTAGGGCTTTACAGACCTTGGCATCCGACTCTTACTCTGACTGAAAGGAAAAGCCCCTGGGGGGAGAGGGGGTTTGAGCGTTTTGTGATGTTATCTGATTTCCGTTTTAAAAGGATCACTCCCGTTGTAAACAATGTAGAAGCAGGGACATTAATTAGTAAAGAATTTAGGAAATCCAGGTGAGAAATGCTGGTGGCTCTGACTAGAGTATTAACAGGAAGATTCTAAGAAGTAGAGCCAATAAGATTTCCTAACGGACTGAATGTGGGTATAACCATCATTTTCAGCCAGAGTGCATCACATCATGAGATTCCTCTGCTTAAAAACAATGCAAGACTATTTTATTCACAGTAAAGACCAGAAGTGCCCCAGGTGATCATTTACCTACCTGACCTCTTCTACCTACCCCACCCTCCCTCATCACTCCACTCTTGCCTCTGGCCTCCTTACTTTGAGAACTGGCCAGCTACAATCCCACCTCCAGGCCCTTGCTCAAGCTGTTCTCTCTACTTGGAATACTAGAGGGCTGTATGGCCAACTTCCACCTCATTCAAGTCTATTTAAATCTCAGTTTCTCAGTAATCTACACCCACATACGTTGCTCTAGCTCTCCCAGTCCTCCTTACGCAACTCTACCCTTTTTAATACAAAGCTCTTATTTCCTAACACACAGTTTACTTATTTACTATGTTCACTGTCTGTCTTGGGTTGGAATGGAAGTTTCAGATGGTGGAGCTTCCATTAGTTTGGGTGATAAGACTAACAAAGAGGAGAAACCACCAGCATGTCAACCATAATAGACATGTGGCATGAACAAGAAATAAGCCCTGACCTTTTTTACGTTTAAAAAAAATCATTTCACGATTTAGCATGAAATCACTAGCAACATTCCTGTGGAATGGCAGGGTTTTAAAAGCCTGATTAAAGAGGGTTTAAGAGAAAATGGAAAGCAATCATTAGAGAAAGAAACCATATAAAACACTTCTGAGTTTTGTACAAAAGGAAGAAATAAAGTGATAATTGGCAGGGGAAAGAGTCAAGACGTTTGTAAAATGGGAATGACAGAATGTCTGTAATGCTAACAAGACTGATTTAATAAAAAGGAAAAATGGATGATATGAGAGGAAAAGAACTACAGGAACAAGAAGAAGGGCCCTAATGCATAAGTAGAGCAACTAGCCTTAGATAAATGCAGTTAATTGGGATGCTGGAAGGTGAATAAGTGTGCTGAGAATGTTAATTCTTTTCTGATTGCTTCAGTTTCTTCTGCAAGGTGCGAAACACATCATTCATTAGGTAAATAAGCATGAGAGGAGAGGAAGTGAATGGGAGGGCAAATGGACCAAGGACCTATTCTCTAATTCTGCCTAACAGAATTATGGGTCTACACAAGATATAACGTTTGTAATAATTTAAAGTGAGAGCAGTCACTGAGATTGTTTTTCTCCAGCAACCTTCAGCCTCATCAGTCAGACAAATGAATAGATGAACTGCATTTAATCTGGGTTGTGGTTTTGCCAAGTATGATAAAGCTGGGGACTGGGTAGGCTTTGGGCTTGCAAGAAAAATGATGGGGTAGCAAAGGAATGAAAGTGATTGGCTATGGTTTTCAAGTTGGATAAGGAGGTGATAACATTAGAGGGTGAGGGACAATGAAAAGTAAAATCAATGAGCTGGGAGTTCCAATGGGATCAAAAGGATTAGAATATTAAAGAAAGCAATCTGGAATGACAGAAGATGGCTGAGTTGAAGATAAGAAATAAATTTCAAAAGACTAAGAGGATGGCATTTTTGAAGGATTGTCTCCAAACCAAAAAAACAAAACACACTTCTGTATCAACTGGTGTTTAAGAATGGTGCACCACTGAGATGATTTACCCATTCCCCCTTGATGAAGGGGGAAAACACTGCCAACCAGGTTTCTTATCCATCTGCTATCTTAAAAGACATTCAAGGGCTTCCCTGGTGGTGCAGTGGTTAAGAATCCGCCTGTCAGTCACGGGTTCGAGCCCTGGACCAGGAAGATCCCACGTGCCGCGGAGCAACCAAGCCCGTGCGCCACAACTACTGAGCCTGCGCTCTAGAGCCCACAGGCCACAACTCTGAAGCCCACGCGCCTAGAGCCCGTGCTCCGAAACAAGAGAAGCCACCGCAATGAGAAGCCCGCGCACCGCAACGAAGAGTAGCCCCCGCTCTCCACAACTAGAGAAAGCCCATGCGCAGCAACAAAGGCCCAACACAGCCAAAAATAAAATAAATGAATTTATTAAAAAGAAAGAGACATTCAACACCAAAACCTAAAGGAAATTTGTTTAAAGAAATTGTTTAATGACTAAGTTAATTTATGACTGACTTTGGAGGATGCCCAGGTACTGTTTATTATTTCATTTTCCACTTTGGTAAAGCAAATCAGTATGGTTCTAACATGACTCTTTCTAAATCCAAAGTTATAGTAACTACATAAGAAATTAATCTCTGATGAAAAATTGGACCAAACAGTAAGAATGCTGGTCTATACACTCCAAGTCAGTCAAATACTTTAGTGAAACTGCAGGGAGGTGGGTGTTAAAAAAAATTTTTAAGGCTGTTCTTGTTGCAGCACGAGAATGTAGCCGAACAGGACACCAAGAGGGGAAAATAAAAACAAAAAACCCATGGCTTTGGGCACCAAGAGAGTAAGATATCTGCTAATAAGCTATAGCTTGACCTACACAACCACTGCAGAAAACCAGTTGGGTAAAGTCTTCCACCCAGTAGGACATCTGGGGGATAAGATCTCCACTTAGGCCAACATAATGGCCCATAATTTTATAAGTCTAAGGTATGTCTTCCAGCCAGATAACTTACATATTGTAAAAGGCTACCTATAGCCTTAAAGCCTAATTCAAGAAAAAGGCCATGGGACATAAGTAAACTCCAAAATAGCAAACATAAGAACAGGCCAAATATGGCAATGCACCTATATGAAACTGGAACAGATATATCGCCAATCAAGTAGAAGAGCTCCTTCACCAAATATGAGGTGGTTCTAAAAACCTCAAAAAAAGGACTCCCCTGGTGGTCCAGCGATTAAGACTCCACACTCCCAATGCAGGGGGCCAGGTTCGATAGGGAACTACATCCCACATCCATGCCACAACTAAGAGCCTGCCTGCCACAACTAGAAGATCCTGCATGCTGCAATGAAGATCCCACGTGCCACAACAATTTATTTGGAGCAGCCTAATAAACAAATATTAAAAAAAAAAAAAAGCAACCCTCAAATAAGCTTTGTTTTGGATTGCCAAGGGGGGATAACTTGACAAAGAAAAAAATTTTCAAAAGGGATTAAAATTTATGTATCTACCCCTAATTGTTCCGCATGCTGTCCACCAGAGATGGAAACAGTGTAAGACAGAGAAGGAATAGGTGAGGAGAGAAATGTCATTCTTATCCATCTTGACAAATAGAGGCACATTGGGTCCCTGTAGGTTCAATACTATTAGAGAAGTCCTGGGCATTGTCACAATTGGATTGGGGAGCACTATTGGTTGTTTGGTAGGTTCTGTAGGTTGACTCCTACAGATTGAATCCCTGGAGGACAGGCATGCCAAACCACAACAAATCCGATTTATACTCTATAAAGTAAAGCCTAAATACATTATTCAGAGCACTCTAGGCACAGATTTACAACCAGGGTTGACTTTTCCCCCAAGGCCAACCCCTACAGACTGTGATTTAAAGGGTCTAAGGCAGTGGTTCCCTCTGGATAAGCAGGTTTTGTTAGAGTAGGTAGGACGCATCTGTATCCCGTTCATTCCAGTCTTCCATGAAAAGTGCTAAAATTTCTTGCTTCTTATAATGAGAAGAGGAAATATGATGTTCTAACACTATTTTCATTCCTTTAGTTCTACTGCAATTAAATTGAGATTTCTTTCAATTTGGTCCCCAGCTGAGTGGCCACCTAGAAAGCAAAGTTAGGTATCTACCTCATACTTTATATCAAATAAATTCCAAATAGATTAAACTTTTAGTTAAAAAATGAAACTATTAAAGTATCAGGAAAAAAGTAGGAATTTTCTTATGTTCTTCAAGTGCAGAAATCCCAAATATGATGCAAATCCTGAAGTCCTAAGAATAAAGGCTGGAAATTCAACTACCATACATTTTATTTTCTTACATGGCAAAAACATCATGAATAAAATGACAAATTGGGAAAAACACTAGCAACTCTTACCACAAAGAGCTAATTTCCTAAGCATATACATTGCTTCCACAAGTTAGTTAACATGAAGACCCAATTTTTAAAAAAAGGTAAGGACTAAGGATATGAAAAGACAAAAAATGCAAATGGCTCTTAAAAATACAGATGATCAACCTCATTCATTATAAAAATAGACACTAAGTGTAACTATAATAAGATACCATTTAACCCATCGGGTTGGGAAAGATGAACAAATGCACTGATGAGGGTTTAAAGAAACATTTGAAAAACTGGAATAAATGCTGAGAACAATCTGACATGTAGCAAAATGTAAAATGCCATTCCATCTCTAGGAATATAACTTACAGATACACTTGCACTCATGCAAAGTAACTATATTTCATCTAATCCAAATGCCACTGATTTTAAGGTCATCATTGATTTTAAGATGCATCGTTATTTTATGTACCACTAAAATCAAAACACTGCCAATTAAACTATGGATATTAAGATACATTCAAATTTCTGATATTAAAAAATGTGGGGGAAATATATATATATATATCCTATAACCTCATTAATTTCATTCCATAATTTTTTAAATTGAGGTAAATATTCAAAATCTGGTTCCCTATCTTTGCTGGGCATCCTGAATTTTACAAGATGTGCCATGCTGAAATTCTACAGGAAACCTTTTTGGGCATCTTAGTTCCCTGCTTCTCTGGCTCTCCAGGGAAAACTTTTCATCATTTACTACGAAAGTCTGCTCTTCAAAGCATTTCAAGTCTATAAATAAAATCAGAATGTCCTAGTCCAGCTCAAGCTAGTATGTAAAAACGATCCTCCTTCCCCTTGCAATAGGCTAGATGGAACAGATCAGGTTGGATGGTCTATACCACTGGTCCCCAACCTTTTTGGCACCAGGGAGTGGTTTCATGGAAGACAATTTTTCCGCGAACGGGGGCGGGGTATTCAGGTGGTAATGCGAGTGATGGGGAGCCGCAGATGAAGCTCCGCTCACTCCCTCGCCTGCCACTCACCTCCTGGCTGTGCGGACCAGTTCATAAGCAGACCAGTACCGGTCCACGGCCTGGGGGTTGGGGACCCCAGGTGCTAAGGAAGCTCCAAACTCAATCTGGTTTCAATATTCCCTACATAGTGAAAATGAGAGAGGTCCCATCTCGTAGTTTAACTGAGTACAAACAATTCAGCATGTTCAGTAGAGGTACTCTACTGAACCAGCAGGCTTAGCCCTTCAAAGAACCAGCCCCAGTGGACTAAGAGCATAGTACTCAGTTTCCCTATTGGCCTCGACAAGTTAGAGAAAACATGAGCAGTAGTAACATACTCAATTCAACTTTAAGATTTACTTATCATTAGCTAAGCCCCTTCTTTCTTTGGTGTCTTATCTCCTTGACAAACTGCTAGCACCACCCCTATCCTGTATCTCAGGGGTGTTATTTACCTGCCAGTGAATAATACTAGGCCCTACTCATGTCAGAAAATTTGCATTTGGTGAGAAGTTGGAAGGTTTCCTAAGTTAAGCCATCATCTCAGGCTTAAGTCAGAAAAAAGCCGTTAGCATAAAACTTTATCCACGAACGGGCTTGCCTGGTGGCGCAGTGGTTGAGTCCGCCTGCCGATGCAGGGGACACGGGTTCGTGCCCCGGTCTGGGAAGATCCCACATGCCGCAGAGCGGCTGGGCCCGTGAGCCATGGCCGCTGAGCCTGCGCATGCGGAGCCTGTGCTCCACAACGGGAGAGGCCACAACAGTGAGAGGTCCACGTACCGCAAAAAAAGAAAAATTATCCACGCACATGATTTAGCAAATATAACAAGGCTTTCACGTCTCTTGCCCCATCCTCCCCAGAAGCAACAGATCTTAGCTCTTTTCAGCGTTCCTTACCTTTGTGTCTGAGTAAGATGCTCACTGTTCTCCATCTACCACTTTAAGAAATTATCTATTAATTTTTTTTGGGTAATATTTGGCTGCGCCAGGTCTCAGTTAAGGCACGTAGAATCTTCACTGCTGTGTACGGGATCTTCGTTGTGGCATGCGGGATTTTTGTGTGTGTGTGTGTGTGTCGTGCAGGATCTAGTTCCCTGACCATGGATCGAACCCAGGGCCCCCGCGTTGGACACCAGGAGTCCCTATCTATTGATTTCTATTATGAAATTTTTAATTTTGCTCTTACACACCCCATTACTTACCCATCCACACTTCCCTATTCTCCCAATTTAGTTCATGCTGCCATGATTATGACTCGGTAGAGCTCCTAATTATATTTTATGAGTTTTTGTTTACTCTGGAATTAGCATTTACATTTTTTCATTTATTTTCTATTTTCTTATCAGCAATTGAGCTAACTCTTCAAATGAACCAAAATTTCCTCAAGATACTCAAATATGCTAAGTTTCAAAATCAGTCTTAGAGTCATTCCATTCTAGAACCCAACTTTCCCTTGCTGCAACCTAGAGTACTGTTCTCCAAGCCAAAGCAGAAAAGCAGTCCTGAGACTTCCCATTGCCATCATTTCTGGGAATTCCGTTTGCCTCTGCATGAGACCACATGGAGAATTCCAGTACTAAGCAAATTCAACTTCAGTAATTTGCACCAGCATTTAATACCACAATGCAAATAGTCTACCTCTCACTACTCTATCCCCCTAGAGTCTAGCTTATTGCTGATGTAGCTCTGGGATAAGAAGCCTGGTTTAATTTAGCATTCCAAGTCAACCCCAATTTTGAGGGTGTGTGGATGACTTTTAAGTGAAAGTTAATCTAACACCAAATCAGTATCATCCTGAAAACTGCCCTCCTAAGTCCTCTGATTCATCCAGAATCGGGCTTGGCCAGATGCCATCACAACAGAATGGTGTAACCATTCCTATCTCCACCTAACATATATACCAGTTATTTGCACACCCAAATTGCCTATGCAGAAAGCTGCCTGTGTACGCAAAGTAAGGACAGGCACCTAATCATCTTTATTCTCCACATGGTACTTACACATAGTAGGTAACCAGTGAGTACTTCACAATGTGCAAAGCAAGCTCTCAGGTGGATGCCAACCAGTTTACTCAACGGAACGAAAAGAAAAGTGGAAGGCTACATGGGAATTCCCTGGCTGTCTGGTGGTTAGGACTCAGTGCTATCACTGCTGAGGGCCCGGGTTCAATCCCCTGGTGCGGAACTAAGATCCCACAAGACACGCAGCGCAGCCAAAAAAAAAAAGTGGAAGGCTACAGAAAGCTAGTGTATTAAAGCATCACTCTTAAAAAACTACTGTACAACTCCTGAGGCTAAGCGTTAGCAGTATAACTTTGTCAATGACACAGGGCAGACTATTTGGCCTCAACTCGAGATACATTGGATTGGAAATTCACACAAAAATAATTTCACAAAATGTAATGTTGAAATAGCGAATTCAATCATTTCAAAACACCTTTTTAAAGTTTTAGAACTACTTTTCCACTGTTCTTAACAGTGTTTTTCAACAGTAATTTTTTTTTTTCTTTTTGCGGTACACGGGCCTCTCACCGTTGTGGCCTCTCCCTTTGCCGGAGCACAGGCTCCGGACGCGCAGGCCCAGCGGCCATGGCCCACGGGCCCAGCCGCTCCACGGCACGTGGGATCCTCCCGGACCGGGGCACGAACCCGCGTCCCCTACATCGGCAGGCGGACTCCCAACCACTGCGCCACCAGGGAAGCCCCTTCAACAGTAATTTTTTTAAAAAAGGCAAAAAAAAAAAAAAAAGACAAAAAAAACAACACTATAGTAGGAATACAGCATTAAACCAGTCCAGATTCTGGCAGTCATGAAAAACTCAGGTTGTCTGTTACAGGGAGATGATGCTCTCAGAGGGAGAAAGAATGCTTTATCATGCAAAAATATTACTTCCATATTTAATCCACTGTGACACGTCACCACCTTCATTGACCATTCCCATCTAAATGCTCTACTTGACAGTATGTAGTCTCCCTCTCTTAGAATATAAGCTCCAGATCTAGACCTAAAACAGTACCTTGCAGAAAATCACTGAAAATTTTTATTTGTTCAATCAGTGAACACTGCTAGTGCCCATCTTTTGAAAATTGCCAACCCCACCCATTGGACCAATGGGTATGTTCATCAGTGCTGATCAGTAATGGGTCCATCTCTGGCGGAAAAAAGGAACCAAAGCAGGTTCTAAGTGGCAGTGGCAGAAAACCAAGCCAGCCAGGGAAGATAAAGACAAACACAAGGACCTAGCCTAGATATTAGTCATAATCTTCTTTGTTGATCACTTCTTATCTGTAGGAGCCAATAACTCTTCCCACCCCTAATCCCAACTCCACCAACAGTTTTCCCAGAACTGTTGTCTTTACCACGTGACCTCTCACCAAAGACAACTTCCATATTCAGTAAAATGGTGGCTGGGAGATTAACACATAAAACACTTCTCACAGGGTTTCAGAGAACAAATATCCAATAAATTACAAGTTGTACTGTTATCCCCATCTCAGCCATCTATGAATTAGAAACATTAAGTAGGAAAATCTGAGAGACTACTCAACTAAAAACCAGCTGCTTTTTCTTATCTCCCATTACCACAACCCACCTTTCCTAAAAGCATAAGGCCCGGCATACAGTAGGTGCTGAGTATTTGTTGAATGATGCTGGGAAATGCCCTAACCAGACAGAACCCCACTATATATATTAAAACTAGAGCAAGAAAGTACAGACAAAAAACATCTGCAAGACAGTCTGTTTTGATAAAAGCATGGAACTAAGAAGCAGTGGCTCTTCCTTGTACTCACCCCCCATCCTTGTTAAATAATCTAAAGCTCACTTCTGGGTCCTTCTTCTATGCCTATCATTCTAAAGGAAATGAGGTACTAGTGGGGCCACTGAGGAATTCTTTGGATTTTGGCAGAACTGTACAAATAGATGGTGAAAGGCATCAAAAGGTGTTGCTTACTGGCCTAGGAAAACAGCAGAATGCTGTTGGAGCCACAACTTAATTTTCCATATGGCACGAAGTGAAAGCTGACCTCCTGCTCCCTCAAACCCTTCCTTATTCTAGACCTCTTCCTTGGAAAGCAAGTCAAACTAGATGTACTGATTGGGTGGTTGGAATGTTAGTAGTAAGGGGTGGGTGACAATTGTTTCTCAAGCAGGGAAAAGTCCCACATCTCAAAACTCCTAGTAAGTTGATGGTTTTATAACAAAGGTGTATGAGAGACAGAAAGTCTTTAATGGAATAAGCCTGCCTACCTGGGTTCTTCTATATAAGCCCTCTTTCACCTTTGGCACCTATAAATCCTATCTACAATAAGGAGAACAACTGCAGTGATGTTCACCCAGAACTGAATGTCAAACTTTATACCCTCCCCTTCTCTTCCAGAGACAAATAAAGAACCCAGACACAAGCCCAAGTAAGAACTCTCTCAAAGCACACATTCCCTAAGTTGAAAAACCATTTATTTCACCGGAAAGAAAAAAGTGATCCAACGCTATGTGTCTACCTGCCATAAGCCTTTGGGTCAAAAAGACTCAGGAGCAGTGACACTCTCACAACACCCACTGGAAGCAGGAGGTGGGGATACAGCACAACCCCCACCAGTTTCTGCACACAATGAGACCTGCTGGGAGAACAGAACATGATGGGAAGCTACAGAAGTATTGAAGGACAGAAAGAACACGGAAATGGGCAGGAGAGAGGAAAGAAGAGGTGGTCTGAACTTAACAAGGTAAATTAAGGTCCACGGTTCCTGGGGGACTGAACGCACAGAGCTGAGAACGTCCCGGAGATGGGGTACCACGAAGGGTGTATTCTCATGCACAACCGCAGCTCGGAATTTCAGCCCACACACATCCCACCTGAAAGAGAGCACAATACAGGGGCTTTACAGCAAAGCTCACAAGGGCTTTCCCACTTACACTTCAAAGAACATCTTTACAAAGTACGGTAACTTGACACTCCTTTTAAGTTTACTTGTATCCATCCATAGTATAATAATAATCTCTAAAAGTGAAAAGAGCTTGAAGGCCAGACAGTAACTGGGAATGGTCAAGCAATCCCAGACTAGCCTTTCTCTAAACGAAATAGCAAATTTTCTTTCACGAGAGTAGACAGACATTGCATTTCTCTTGATGTTAGCACATTAGCATTCCTCAGAGAAGGCAATTCCACATTTACAAACTGTCATTGGAGAGCAGGAAAAAGGGAAAGGTTCCAATTAGCTCTTAGCTCTCCACAGTAAAAAGTATGTTTGAATCTTGGAGTTACAAGTTAAAAACCGTTTAAGGTCTAGGAAAAAGTGGCATTAACTGAACGAGCTGTAACACCTGAGGGCGTCCAACTCTGCCTAGGGAAGAAAATAAAAGAACGTACTGGAGGACATGTGTAAGCTACACATCAGGTCACTCAAGTTTCTTCTCCAGCCCTATCAGTGATCTCCTATCCTATAACCCTGGGCAAGTCACATACCTTCTGCCCTAATGGAAAAGATGACAGTATCACCCACCCTGTTACTACAGGATTACAGATCAATGGTAATGTCTGGGACACAATGGGAGCTACTCAAGACAAAGGGTGTTGTGAAACACCCTTTAATACAACAGCAGTCTCAAACACCTAGAGCCCAAAGCTGGCAAGCATCAGAAGAGAATACACTCAAGTAGAGCCAAATGGATCATGAGGCTCAAAACGTATAGGAAAAAGCCAGAGGACTCAAGGTAGAGCTGGTGGTTCAAGAGTGTTAAATGCTCATAGCTGGTGGGAAGATGAAGGGAGTGATGTGCTTAAGGCAAAGCTCCCAACCTTGGATTTCAATATTACTGAAGAAGAGTAGAATTAACAGGGTGCGTACATATTTACGTTATTATATACCTTAAAGAAGTGGAGAGAATGTCAAATCTAATACCGTGGGGACAGTTTAAAAACAAAACTGAACAAAGTAAATGGGCTCTTACAGGACAGATTCAAAGATAAAGCAATGGGGTAGGTATTCTAGTCAGCTCAGGGAATGAATGTGAACTGAGCAGAGAAGTTGAATTTGAGTCTATGCCCCAGACTCCTTGCTGAAATCAACTTTATAAGTTGAAAGATATCTTTTTCTACTCCTCTCTGCCCCAACTTACCATCAGACCTTTCACACAGCATGAAGCAGAACAGGAACCTTGCAGACCTTAGTAATGTCACACACCTAGGAATTTCAACGAAGGCTCTGAGAAACGGCACACCTGGGTCTGAATGTCTGGTTTCCAGGTTTGGTTCAATTACAGCACACAGGTGTGACCCAAGATTCATCACATCACTGTTTGCTTTTCCAGGCACAAATGGAATCAGATTGACTCCCAGGACTAGGAGCCCTGGAAAAACAGCCATGAGGGATAAGGATGTTTATATATTTCACAAAGTAGTTAGGACTTCTCCCTATCCTCTGAACCATTAGCAACCTTACCCTAACCCTGCAAAAGCAAGCAAGCAGGGCAGCCTAACTGGAGCCTTTAGGCTGCAGGAGGGATGGCAAAACCAGAACAAGGGACACCCCACCGCTCTCACCTCAAGCTTTAAAAGGCTGAATACCGCGCCCGATCCGCATACTGCTCCCGCTCATACCGGGCCATGTCGTACAGGGAATTCCGCGCGGCCGCCGAAGCTTGGGACAACTCACTCTCATGCCCGTAACCGTAGCCCTCTCCAACAGTGGGGACTGGGCCGCGACGCAGGGGGCTCCGATCGCGCCCGTAATATGAAGTGGAAGCTGCAGTAACAGCAGCAGCGGCTGCTGCAGCAGCAGCAGCTGTAGCAGCAGCAGCTCCTGAAGTCGGCAACAGGTGTCTATCGTAGGGATCGAGAGAGGTGGAGGTGAGGTGACTGGCCATGGCTGTATTCTGGACTTGTGGCAGCTGGGACAGGGTCTGCTCTGCGTAATTATACGCAGAGGCAGCTGCAGCAGCCACTGCCTCATAGGACCGGGCAGCACGGCAGCGCTTGTAGTAGGCATCGAGCGCTCCGTACGCGTTGTTGTAATACAATGAATCCCCATAGCTCATGGCGTAAGGTGTACGCACTGCTCCATATTGCTCATTATATTGCTCGGTAAAGTCTGCCACTCGGCCCGAACGATCTACCGGACACTCTTTGGACCAGTGCCCCTCTTTCCCGCACCGATAGCAGCCGCTCTGGTCTCCCATCCCGGGCGCAGTCCTAAGCCGGCTGGTGGACAACTGCACGTGCATTCGTTTGCCTTGAAGAAACAGACGCAAGAAGGGTTGCTATCACTCTTAGTCATAGCCCCAGCCCCTACCCCAGACACTGGTCATAGCAATGGCTTTACCTAGACAACTCTAATGCAGGATTCATTGCCATTTTAAAGATTTTTTTTAAAAGGTCCAGTATAAATTCAGTATAATGACCTGATTTCAGGCAAAGATCAATTAAATGCAGAAATGTTTCAGCTCTAACACCAGTTTAACGCTTAAGAAAGGAACTACTCTCACTCAAAAATAGGCATTTCATCCTTTGCCAAGTAACTGTGGACAAAAACTACTCTGAACGGTAGCCCAATGTCAAAAGAAACCACAATAATAGTGCTCCACAACATTCTGACACCTCCAATCTTCACTATTAAGACTCCTGAATTCAGTAAGCAGGAGAATGCAAAGGCCAGTCCCCCATACCGCCCCAAAATCAAAGAGAATAGAGTAGGACTCTAAAGTTACCATTGACAGCAATCCAGACTTGATCCGTGGCTGAGTGCGGTAGGCAAGTTTCAAGACTTTTGGGAAAAACACTCATGAATGGGGGAAGAGGGGTGAAATACGAGTTGAAGGACTGCCTTCCCCCTAAACTGGGTCCTTTAAATTGTTAGTTCTGATATTCGTTCTAACAGGGATCCTTTACAATATTTAGTGACCCCTTATAACAGGGGGTCAAACAAAACAGGTCAGGCAGTTCACAAGATGCCTGAATTTTCAGAAAGAGTATTATGAAAAATGTGGAAGAAAAGAGGGGATGAAAAAAGTGGAGAATGACCAATAATGTTAGTGTATCAAACTGTTCATGTTAGCGCAAGTTTAAAGTACTTTTCCTCCTTTAGAGATCTAAGATCCTAATAACATGCACTTGATACTAGTTTTTGCTGAAAATTACAATTTGTATTCTGGAAATGAAAAAGTTTAAATTTTAAACCTTTTCACAGGAGCAATTTCCACCTAACATGATCTACCATTTTAATGTAAGCAAAACTCCAGCAAAACCTTTCCAAAACAAATGGCTATCATGCACCCAAGCATGCAGATGGCGAAGAAGTGAATGCTTAGAACCAGGGGAGTTAACAGATAGGTCATCTACTCAACTAACATTATAGAAAATGGTAAATATACAATTTCACCTACAAAATTAAAGTTAGGTTCTAGAAAACTAAAAAAGGGAAAAGGGAAGGACCAAAATATCAAAAAAAAAAAAGTCCCGGTTTAAACATTTTATCTGATAAGTGTAGGCTGCCAGTGAAAAGCTAAGATGTACAATTAAGTACTTAAGTGCTTTAAGTGCTAACCCGTGTCCCTCGTTATTTGTCCAAGTGGCCACTTTGGCACCTAACAAAACCAGAGAAAATAAGGGCAACCGAGGAACCAACCATGTCCCTTCAAGACATAAAGGTCATTAATAAATGTCCTGACCTGAAGATTTGCCAGAAAAAATTCCAAAGTCAGAAAAAGCAGCTAAGTCTTTAAAAATATCTAAAATGGATGTTCCTTAAATGGGCAAACAATAAAAAGAATATCCCCAACACTGAGAAACTGAAAGGGAAAAAGACCATCATAATAAATACTGCTACTCTATATACATATAGAACTGTACTAGACAATGCTAAAGAGAATGACTAACAGTAAGGAAAACAGAGCAAAAACAACTAAACCTCAGAGAACCTAGACTTCAGATACCAAGAGTTATGCTCTAAGTATGATATGTCCTGTATCAGTTCACAATACCCTTCCCTTCCATGTGTTAACTGTTACAAGGAGACACCACCACCTCTTCTATGACTTGGTTAAAGTGTAGAAGAGTATCCAAAAATTAGATATCATAAACCCTCCACCAGAGCAGCCTTTGCTCCCAATTAAGTTGTTGACACAAAATAATTCTCAACTTACCAATTAAAAATGGAAAACCAGACCTGAGAGACCTGTGACATTTTTCTTTAATAATGCACAGCAATACCCATAACACAGGGCACCATTAACTTGGGAGAAATGACGATCAGACTTCCAGGTCTAAGAAGGTCCAATTTAAGTAAACATCAAAGATAGCCAAAATGACTCTTAACAAGAGGAGTGCTCAGGAGAAGCAGCAGCTACTACCTTGTTCGGGCTGAAAAAAGTTGGAATATAGATTAAAAATGTTAACAAGGAGTTGTGGGAATACTCCATAATTTAGAAGTAGTTACACTGAAGGGGAAAGGCTCTTTTCTGGCTTTGACACTGGGAACCCAAAGTGGGTGGACGAAGAGTAGCGTTAGCAACTCACCATGGTTACCACCCCCTTCACAACTGCCACCCTTGCCACAGGAGCTTAGATCTTAAACCAAGAAAACAAAATGTCTATCCACAGCATCACTCGTGCTGCCTTCCAGGCACACTATTAATCTAGTCAAGGCTCCAAGGTTAACACCCATCTAAGTGCTCTACTCACCAAGGATGTTACAGCTCACTCCTCAAACCAGTGAAACGGCTTTGCCATTATCGCCCCCCAAATCCCAATACCTTCTCCTCAGAAACTCCTGATATTAGCCTTCAGTTCTAGAGTGTCCTCGTCCTCCAAACCGAACCTCTTGGTGCAAACGTTAACAGAAAAGCAGTAAGAGCTATAACAATTTAAAGACACTAGTTCTCTCAAGACTTGTTTAACGACAAATTATATTTACTGAGAAGCCATGAATTGGGATGAGGTGGGGGAGCTTCACAGATATTTTGCTCCTAAACATGTGGCTTAAGCCAGCTTTTGCCAGGTCCTTCCACGTACAAAAATAACACATGGGGTGCTGAGGCAATAAATTTCAGAGTGAAACACTGTTAAGTGCTCTACTACCCCCCCGACCCCGCAAAAAAGACAAAACAATGGAATAAATCTTCAGAGGAAGGGATTTCTGCACTAATAGGCAAAAAAGCCTAGGGGTTCCAAACTAATGCCAAGTGGTTCTTCTCCCAAACTTGATTTGCCTAAGGTAAAGCCTCTAAATCCCATGCATTCTCCATTTAAGCCCATCACCCACACTTAATCCTCACAATCAGCCAACCAACAGCTATATCTCTATCTCTATCCCAGACCCCTCCTACCCAGCCTATTTTCTACACAAAACCTTGTGTTCAGCCCTCTTCCCAAAGAGGGTGGTTCACCTTGAAACTCTGTGTTGTCAAGGCCCCTGATGGCCTCCACTGCATCCTCTGCCCGCTCCATGTGTACGAAAGCATAATCTTTCACGATGTCACATTCGATGACCGGACCATACTCCTCAAACTTGGCCCGAAGCTCCTTGTTGGTACAAGTAGGACTGATGTTGCCTACATGCAACTTTGTGGATGTTTTGCTCTTATTCTTGCTGGCTTCCACGTTGATGTTCACCCCGTGCAGCTTGTAGTGGTGCAGGTTGCGTATGGCATCCTCGGCCGCCGTCTTGTCCTCTATGTGCACAAAGCCGTAGTTCTTAATGATGTCACACTCCAGCACCTTCCCATACTGCTCGAAGAGTGAGCGGATCTCCTGCTCTGTGGCCTCCCGGGGCAGGTTTCCAATGAACAGCTTCACCATCTCGGACACAGCCTGGGCGAGAAAAAATGAAATTTCTAACAAAAGACCTCAGGCCCATGTCAGTTAAAAAAAAAATCAATACTGCCATCTCCTTTGGGTCTGGCAAATATTTCCAGTTTTCCCCCCTCAGACGCCCCACACGCACACGCACACCCCCAGATAATAATCAAAGGGAAGTGGGAATAAGGAGGCCCGCTACAATTCCAGCTATAGAACCTACAGAAAGGAGAAAGCATCTGTGACACAGATCCTTAGCAGACACAGACAAAGGGTTTGGTAAGAGCTGAATAGTTTCAAACGGAAACGCAAATGAAAGCGGGGCGTAAATGCAGCCCTGGGGGTACTGGGCTTTCTACCTACTAAATAGACAGCAAATTCCCTGGAGGTCCGGTTAGGACTCCACGCTTTCACTGCTGATGGCCCGGGTTCAATCCCTGGTCGGGGAACTAATATCCCGCAAGCCACGCGGCGGCTCCGCCGCCAAAAACAAAAAAAGACAGTCAGAAAACAAAGGTCTAACTACTTGGCTGGCTGTACTGACTGAAATTATGAACTGGCTCTTCCTCTCGTAACCGAATTAGCCATTTCCTGAAAAAAGGACCTTATAATAGCTACGTTTTAGGGTTTCCTTTGGAAGCAGTGAACCCGTGACTTAAGCTGGATAGCGAGGCGTTCGGAGAGTACAGGAAGTGCTGGAGCGGGGAACGCCTCTCTCGGGGTGCCGTCCTACGAGCTCCTGGAGAATTGGAGAAATGCATGGCCAGAGAAGGGGGCTTGAGCCTCAACGGCCAGACAACAGTGTCTCGGGGCTTCAAAAATTCTCGACACGGGGCTGTAATTCCTAAGTCTAACGGAAAAGCGGTTATCTCGGTAAAAGCCTCGAGGCAGTAAGCCGAGCAAAGTCGGATAGAGGGCAAGGTGGGGAAAAAGCAAGGTATTCTCGGCGGAGGTCGTGGGGGAAGGGCTGCTGGAGGCTTACCGCGCAACGCCGAGCACCGAGGTCGGCTCTCAGTGACGGGTGCGGAGGCCAGGACCACCCTAGGATACCCCTAAAGCCCAAGTCGTGAGATTTAACAGGGCAAAAAAAAGACAGTGAAGGGGCTCGGAGTCTCTCACCCGCACGAAAAGCAGCAGGGGCTCTTCCTCGCGGCGCGGACGCTTCTGACAAAACGCTAAAATGGCGGCGGCTGCAGCAGTGACTCTGGGTAGAGAGGGGGAGGTGAACCTACCACCGGATTGGCCGTTCAATAAAATAAAAGGCAGGCGTTCCCGTAGATCCTCTTCCTGATTGGTTACCACGAACGCCAATTACCTGAGGCCTGGAAGAGGTGGAAACGTCAGTAACCCCAAAGAGTTTATACGAAAGCCAATGAGCACCTCTCTCGACAAACCGAGGTCACTGATTGGATGGAAGGTCGGCGTGAGGGAGGAACTACCAACGTGGGCTTCGCTGGCGGGGTTCCGCCCGCCATTAGGCGGAGCGAGCTAGGGAGCCGGTGTGGCGGTCTTCAGCTTCATGGCGCCAACTTTGTTAAGCTTCCACATTTCGCCACTCCACGTGCGCTCCATTTTGCCTTCTACTCCACACTTCTCCCTCTAATCTCCCAAACGCCATCCCCCTCGCAGCCAGGGTGCTGCGGACGGTAGCTTACGCAGACCCAGAAGCCAGGTAAGAAAAATAGCAAAGCTTCCCACCTGAAGAAACCAACCTCCTCCTTTGGCCAAGAATCCGCACTGGCGCCCTGGGAGTCTCGGAGCTACCCCCACATTGAAACTACTTTCATAGGTGGTGAAAGGAACTCTGAAAAGTTAATGGGCTCAGCTTCAATTAGGGTATAAAGGCCCCGACGTCGGCTCGGTTGAGGGCTGCATTTCTCAGGAGGCGCCGAAGAGACAAGTTCCTTGGAGGAACCAGCCTCCCGGGGTCCAAGATGAAGAAAAGGCTTCTCTGTGTGACCGTGGAGATTGCGCATACACCCCCACCCCGCCCTGAGAAAAAACTAGAGCAGCAAAGTTTTTTGTTTTATTTTATTGGGCGCCATCAGCCAGAGCTGTAGGTTTAAACTCCTAGAACCGACCTTAGCGGGAAGAGCCTAAGTCACAACCAGCTATAAGCAAAATACAATCAAAACAGCATTCTCCAGAGGATCCGGCTTCCCTCATCACACTTTTTTTATCATCCTTTGGCTTCTTCACATAATCCCATAATTCACTGAACAAGCAAGGCAGCTTTTGAAGAGGGAGTTTAAAAAGGGGGATAGAAGAACTTAAACCATGATAAAAGCAGTGAGGAAAGGGATCATCAGAAAGTGAAGATGACAAAAGCAGAACACACCACCGTTCAAAGCAGCCCCCCCAAAAGGGGTGGGGATCATAAAGAGAAAGGTGAAGTCAAAGTTACGGAAATAGATTTTAAAACCTGACGTGACTCAGAAATCAAACGGTGGGGAATTGGTCAGTAATTTATTCTAGGGTGGGAAAAGGCAGGAATCTAAAAATGTCACATTTACAAATGTAGTGGTCACTAATCTTGGTCCGTTTTCATTGTGGATCCTGATGCTGACACCGCGGCTCTGAATAAAGGCCAAAGGATCAGTGATGAAGAAAACCAACTGCATGTTAGCTGCAAGTGTGCCCTCTGGAGGGGCCCTGCATCGGGAGGTGGTCACAACTCCATGTGCGCAGGTTCGGAAACACATCTGGTATAGAAATCCTTTCAGCTCCTTCGTTTGATCTTCCAAAATTTTTGTCCTAATAGCCTTGGAGATAAAACTTTCTTCCAAAATACCAAAGCATATGAGATCAGCTTACTCTATGAAACTAGGAATCTCTCCAAGTCCAAAGGGGAAAAACTGGGAATAGAAATCTTCTCGGGATCACAGTTCAGGCCAGTTTGCAGACCACCACCCACACCCACCCCCGATCTAATTATTCTTGGTTTACCTTCTGAAAGCCCTCTAGGTCCAGTTATATTTGTTTCATTTTGCAAGCTCATCCAACTGAGTAATCCACATTAAATCATTCCCCTGCTTTTTAAATTAAAACCCACGGCAACTGGAAAAGTTTCAATTCACACTACCCAATCTGGTTGTTGCCAGAATCTCCCAACCTCTGTAACAATTCTCCCACCCCCATCCCTAACACACCCCACCCCAACTACGCTCCAGCACACTGGCCCCTTTGTCCCAAGCTCATTCAGACTGAAATGTTCTTTCTCCAGGTCCTTCGCTGGCCACCCCATCTAATAAACACAGCCCCCCACTCCAACGCTACACCTTGGAACTCTATCCCATGACTCCATGTTGTTTTTCCAAATACTTACCACCACTTGAAATCCTATTCGTTCATTTTCTTACTCCCTCCCACCCCCTGCCCCCAGCAAATACTTGTTCTACAGGGGCAAGGACCTTTTCTTGTTGTCTACTATTACCCTGTGTTAAAACTGCCCCTGGCACGTGGTAAGCACTCAAATATTTGTTGACTAACTTAACAAATAGATAAAGCATGAGTTAAAATCTTGATAACCAAGAGGAGAGAAATGACTTTGGATTTGCAGTCAGTATCAGCTTAAGAACATGGACACTTATAAAAACAAGCCCTTTTGCTCTTATCACCTAGTATACTTTCCAGACTCCCTCAAACATAAAAAGCCCAAAAGCCAGGGGTAACTTATGCTACAGCTTCTGATCACCAGGATTACGTTTGACAAATGCTGCAAAATGAAGCTTTAGGTAGGGAGATTTGTAACTCCAGTGTCTCCATACTGATGTTCATTTACCCAACTGTATTTTACCAAAATACTTAAAAATTAAAGGTTTTTAAATTAAGGATATCTGGCTCTACCTTACCACACCAACTACAGAGAATCGGATGTTTTAAAAGCACTTTGTCTGGAACACTGAAAACGGCCACTTTGGTGATTCTTCTGATCAGGTTACCAAGCCTCTAAATTAAAAGATAAAGCAACTTGTCCAAAGTCATCTAGCCTTTCTGTCAGAGCCAAGCTTAAGTATGTTCTGGCTCCACATCTTGAAGAGATGAAAGAGGCTGGAGCCTGGACTCTTGAAAGGGAAATGAGGAACAAATCCAAATTCAGGGGGAAACACTGCTGTCAGTGTAGACCACTCAAATGTGAATAAGCAATGTATTTGTTTCAAACCCTTTCACACTCTTAGGAATGTATACAACTTATATACCTAATAACTCTGGCTCCTAATCCAGAAATGAGTTACTGGTATAATAAGGGCTCAAATTAAAAACCAGTAATCTCCAGGGATGTTCAGAGGGAGCCACTAGGCCAGTCAGCAAGCTTCCTAAGCCTCCAATCCCACTGCCAACTACACACTCTAAGCCTCCCCTTAATGCCTGTGCAGGGCCCCTACTCCATACCTTTCTTCTCCATACCTAGGGGAATCTGACCCTCAGGACACAACGGTGTTGTCTGACACTGGAGGTGGCCAAAATTGGTATGGTCCAGTGGCCTACATCACACCTAGGTACCACTCATTACAGAAATCCCCCTTCTTCACTGTTACTCATATGTGCTGTACTCACACCTACACCCAAAGTCCTTTGCTCAGCTGTGTGCTACCCTACGCAGTCCCAATCTCCCCAGAATGTTCTAACTTCTTATTTCTGAGATGGCTAGCATTTAATGAGCAATGACTATATATGAGGCTCTACACTTGCTACATGTTATTTGCTCCAACAGTCCTGGATGGTTCAAAATAGCTGGTTCGATTCCTTGATCCTCTACTTTCTAGCCATGTGATCTTCAGAAGTTACTTAACCTACAGCCTCAATTTCCAAAATAGGTTTAAAAGTACCTAATACAGGCTTCCCTGGTGGCGCAGTGGTTGAGAGTCCGCCTGCCGATGCAGGGGACGTGGGTTCGTGCCCCGGTCTGGGAAGATCCCACATGCCGCGGAGCAGCTAGGCCTGTGAGCCATGGCCGCTGAGCCTGCGCGTCCAGAGCCTGTGCTCCGCAACGGGAGAGGCCACAACAATGAGAGGCCCGCGTACCGCAAAAAAAAAAAAAAAAAAAAATACCTAATACATTTGAGTTGCAATGAAGGTAAAATGAAATATATGAAAAGCACTTTTAACAATGCTTAGCATGTGTTAAATAGATGTTAACTATTTTCCCTATCTTACCGATGAAAAAACTTAGGTAGAATTCCTGACATGTCCAAGATCACCCAGATAAGTGGCAGAACCGGGGTTCAAACTCGGGAAGCCTGATTTTAGAGCCAGCACCCTCAGTAATTCTCTCTGTGCCAAGTCAGTTTTCAAATCAAACAAATCCCATCTCCACAGTTTTCTCTAGTGGGGCTGCCCCATCCTCTCCTTCCTTACCCGTCACTTCCCTAGCATTGCTTAACTGTAACTAGTTCATCGAGGTAGGTCCTGCACCCACCCCCACTATCGATTTCCCAAGGTCAGCCCAAGGGCTCAGCTACCTGAACACTATTTCCAGCACTACAGACACACAATATTTCTAATGATTTACAGCTAGACTTGAAATCATTTATTAATAACTTTTTCTTCCTGGAAAACTAGATTCTACCCTTTATGATCTTTTTAAAGGTTCCTATAGAATTTAGGTGAATAAGAATTTTCCACCTATCATATCCACCTTATCTTCTTTATCACCCAAACTCCTATTACATTACATACTAGACCATAAATCTAGGAAATTAAGTTTCATTATGACCTTAGTCATCCCACATTATAGTCAACTTACTTGGCTTGATAGGACAAAATGACTGCAGAACCAACAGTCTGCGCACAGACTTTGGCAGAGCTTAACTGATGGGCATGACTACCCATGGAGGCTGACCACTCAGTGATAGTCCCATTACCTCCAGCACAAGGGATGGGGCCCCAGGCCTACCCCAGAAAGAATCTGAAACAAGGTCCAAACCGCAGAAGAGAAGAGGCTGTAGAGGGGAGAAGCCTTTACATAGTCTTTACATAGTTCCAGGAATAAACCATCTAAAGCTTCTCCAATGAAGGTCAAGTTATAGAGGTGATAGATCAGAAAAGCAAAGATCTGAAGGACACTGGGAGCGCATATTCCCACCCACCTCTCCCAAAACACACATTAAATGTCTATCCTCCCATTCACTCAACCCAACCGTCTCCGAGTTATAGGACCCTGGAAATCAGAAATCCACAAAAAGCAAAGTATGAAGAATGAGCTATAGGATTAACACAGGTGGCATAATTTACAGAGGGAGGGAATTTTAAAACAATCTGCAAGAAAGAGGAAAATGACAAATGATTTAGCTTTAGCTCCTTCTAGCTTAAATGAGAAGCCTGGCAGCGGAGGCAACAAGGGCATCAGGACCTAAAGATAATAAGCAGAGTGATCATCTAGGCCAGGTCAGTCTGAAGAACTTGGGTTGCAATAAAGAAATATCAGCACTGGCCCCGAGAGCACATTAGGAACCATGTGCTAATGGTTTCATAGGAACCATGGGATTGGGACAGTGGCAGAACCCTCACTGGAGAGAAAGATGACAGAAAGCCACTGACAAAGAAGTAATTACAAATACGCAGGCCACAATCACAGCACTACAATTAACCAACCCTTGATTTTCCAGGGAAATAACCAGAGCTAAGCCTGTTAGCTTGGCCCTGAGATTACCCCACCCTCACTGCAGAAAAGTGACAAAAAACCTATCAAATTCGCCCTCCTCACAGTCCTGCAAACAAATGAAAAGGAGCAGCAAAGCACCTGAAGGCAAAGAAGTGAGAAGAAAGAAAAGCAAGGAAGAGCATTATGGCCTCAGTACCCCTGAGATTACCCCCAGTTTGCATCCACAAATAGGAGCTCACAGTTAAACAAAAACCATATGCTTTTGCCCAGTGGGCAGAGGGAAGAGAACACCTGGGGCAAACTACTCTGTCACAGGGAAGTTCACAAGAAACCAGTGAAGGAAGCAGAAGAGAACCCACCTGAACTCCATGTGACTGATACACACACACCCCAAAACCACCCTGCCCCAACAGACTCCCAAATCAAATTTATAAAGCCCCCTTTCCCAAAGGAATGTCAGTCAGTTTCCTGTCACCACCCTACCCAACCAGTCTTTCATTCACCCATCATAAAGCCCAAGCCTCTGTCTTGTCCATGGCTGGAATTGTCTTATTTTGTGCCCAGGTCCTCTGAACCCCTAGTTCCAGAATGAAAGTATAAACAATCAATTCCTCAGCCTATCCCAGCATCCCTATTTGGTTATGCTTGCACCTCACCCCCTTCCCAGAGTCTATCATAACACCTTCAAATATAAACCCAACAAGAAAACATCTGGAAACCCTAACAAATGAAGATAGGCAATTTGAGTCTCAGGTGACTATGACAGGGGTTGGCAGGACGCAGGAAGGACACTCCGTGCTGATGTTCGACGTGCGAAATACCAGGTCTATAGCCAGAATCCCCCATACCAGCTTCCAACTGTCCCAACCACAGGGCATTACCAGACAGTGACATGACCCCCCCCACCCCAACTACTGGCTCCTTCCCAGTTGTCGTCCCAGCCCCAGTACTTACTGGAGCCCACTGCCTGAAGGACCTACTAGCCTCATAAGCACCAAAGCCACCCATTCCCCACTTCTCACTTGAGAAGCCAAACCCTAGAACCACCCTGCTGGAGCTCAGGATTTTCCTGAACTAGAGACAAGTCAAGGAAAATAACCAAGCACAGGCGAGGAAAATGGGCAGTAAAGTTACTGCATTTTGGTGTGATTAACTCAAGCTGAAGCAACTTGGGCCAGACTCTCCAGTCCTAAGGATGGCAGACTAGCAGAACGACGATGGGTTAAATCCCTCTGGCAGCAGGGAAATCATTCTAATTCCTACATTCAAACCCCTTTCCTCATCCGCCCTGGGTTCTCTGGCCACCCTCCCTTTAGTTGTCATGTCTTCCTGGATGTCAAACTGGCTTCTCTGAAACTGAGTGCAATCAAGACAATGACAACCAGGTTTCCAAACTGCAAATCGCCCCAAGTTTTATTTGTAGTCCATACAAAAGGGAAAAAAAATTAAGGTTTTCTAACACCACCTACTTGGGGAGATGGGGAAGTGGACTGTGCCGCACAGCATCAACTAGAACATCAGGGGTCAGTAGGGATCTGGACATACACCAACCAACTGCCCCAACAGGAACTCAGTCTCAACACAGTCTACAGAGGGACAAAGTCAGGGCCCCCTGGACAACTGGCACAGCTTGGCGCATAGGAAATGGTTAAGCTAACCCTTTCCTGGCCTCCCTCACATCTAAAAAGAAAAAGGCGCCGCCGACCTCAGCTGCAGGTTGCTTCCCCATCCAGACGACCTTAAATATCGCGCACAAAAATAAAAGGGAGCCAGGAAAAAAATAAAAACATAAAAGAAATTCCCATCCTGGGGAGATGGGAGGCAGGGGAGAGGGGAACCGCAGATCTAGAGCCAGTAGCAAGATTTGCTGCTGAGGCGAAGGAATAAAGTAGGTTACTGCCGAACACTCAAAAGGATCGTCTCCTGGGGAAGGCCCACATGGTAGAGGGGATGAAAAACCGCAAACAGGAGAGGTATGGGCCAGTGGTTACAACCTGGGTCTGCACCCTACCCCACCTCTCCTCTCCTTCCCTCCCTGTGGAGCCCTGTCCCAGGATGGCCCTACATGCGGCGCTGGTAGCCAGAGTGCATCTGAGCTGCCCGCAGGTAATCATTATAGGAGCCCGAATAGCGTGCGTAATCGGAATGGGCATCGGGCAGGCGACGGTAATCCAGCGAGGACTTTGTCGGCGAGCGGCGGAACGAAAGCTGCGACTCTGATAAACGGCGGTAATCAGAGAGCTCGGCTAAACGCCGGTCGGAACCATACCTAGTCGAGAGAAGAAGACAGTTGGTGAATGAGACAATTGAGGGGAGGGCTCCAGGTGGGCACGGGGGAGATGCCAATGGGGACAGGGAGGGTGTAATCAGATTGGTCTCCAACAAACAAGATTTTGTCAGAAGGCTCAACACCCTATCCAGGGCAAGAATTCAAGCCTGGTCCAACTCAGTGGGAAACCAAGCCCACCACTGAAGACCTCCCTTCTGAACTGGCCAAGGTGGATTCTGGTCTGCATTCCCAAACCACAGACAAACTATCCCCACCCTCGGGCCCTGCAGAGAAAGACCTTGGTTGTTTACCAACAGAACGGCGGACGAAAGCAAGGTCCCCAACTTCCCAAAGAGTGGACGCACCACATACACCCTGCCTTCAGCCAGTGACTGCCAAAGGGACTACTCTTTCAAACCCACCCCCACCAGAGGCCAGGACAACCACGTAACAGGCTTAAGGATCCTTCAGACAGTGGGAAAGACTATGGGCCACAATCTTGCAGGCAGTAGCTCCAATAGCACTTGGGCTAGCCTTGACAGGTGACACTTTTCCCAGCCTGACTAGCTGGTACCACCCCAGTCTGAGCACTATGCTCCACCTGAACCCTCGTGACCAGGCAAGTTCACAGACATCACCCCCCTCAGCTTCTGGACATCCCACAGGAGTAGAGAAGACCAAGGGAGGGGCCGATGGCTCCAGTTTCCCTCCCATGCCAACCTCAGCCCCTTGCCCTGAGCCCCAGCTGGGGGCAGAGGCGGGGGGGCATACAGTACCTTTTCGACATGGCGACAGCCTTTTTGTACGGATCGTCGTAGCTGGCCCGGGGTGGGGAGAGGCGCGTACGCTCATAGGGCGGCGGGGTGCTGTTGGCGTTGGCAACGGCCCCCTGGGACATGGACAGGTAGGCTGCAGACGGCTGACCTGCCCCATCGTAGGCATTGCCCGGCTGGCCACGGTAGGAGGCAGCAGCCTGAGGATGCTGCTGTGCAGCATAGGAAGCAGCCAATGAGGCTGACGACTGAGTGCGGTAAGGAGCTGCCAGGGTGGCAGAAGGCTGGGCCCCGTAGGCAGCTGCAGCACCATAGGAGCCAGTGGCCGCAGCAGCTGACTGAGCCCCATACGAGCCCGACAGGCCCATTGATGCTTGAGCTCCGTAACTATTCAGCTGGGTCTGAACAACTGGCTGGGCCCCATAGGAGCCAGCCATTGGGGTAGTGGCTTGTGCAGCATATGCAGCTGGCTGGCTAGCGTAAGCAGCAGCTGTAGCTGGCTGTGCCACATAGGCAGCAGGTTGGGAAGAATAGGAAGCAGCCTGTTGTGCAGCGTATGGGGCAGACTGGGCATTATAAGAGGCCGAAGGCTGGGCACTGTAAGAAGCTGCCTGGGCCCCATAAGCTAGTGAAGAGGCTGCAGACTGGGCCCCATAGGAGGCTGCCTGGGCCCCATAGGAGCCTAGGGAGGAAGCTGCTCCCTGGGTGTTGTAGGAGGAGGCAGCCGCACGAACCCCATAGGAAGAGGCAGCCTGTGCCCCATAAGAGGATGGCTGGTTACCATAGGAGGCAAGGGAGGAGCCCTGAGCCCCATAGGAGTTGAGCGAAGAAGCCGCAGCTGGCTGACCCCCATAGGAGGAGAGGGCCGAGGCCGAGGGCTGGGCTCCACCATATGGACCAAGCGAGGAAGCTGCGGCAGACTGGGAGCTAGGGCTAGCCAGCTGGCCCCTGTATGGGGCCCCAAGGGAAACAGAGGGCTGAGCGCGGTAAGAGGCTGCCTGGGCTGTCATGGGCTGAGTCCGATAACCGACACCCAAAGAGGCAGAAGGCTGGGCCCTGTAGGCAGCGCCCAGTGACACTGAGGGCTGGGCCCGGTAGGTGGCTGGCTGGGCCGTCAGAGGAGCCACATACGAGGCTCGGGGAGGTGAACGGCGCAGGGGGCTGCGGTCGCGACCAAAGAAGGGTGGTGTGGGCTGACGGGCTTGCCCATCAAAGCCACCAGTGCTGTTGCCAAAAGCCTGCTGGTAGTCGAAGGTGGCAGAGAAGCCACCAGTTCCGGGGAATGCCGTATCCCCAGCCCCTGGTTTCTTGGTCTTGTCCCCAGACTGGATAGCCAGGCCAGGCCCCTTCTTCTGACCCTTGGTTGAGAGTTCCACGTTGATGCGCTTGCCCTTCACTTCTTTGCCGTTGAGCTGCGCGATGGCGGCTTTGGCATCTGCTTCCTTCTCCATGTGAACAAACGCGTAGTCTGATAAAGCAGCAGACAGAGGGTTAGCAATTAGGGGGGCAGGGCATGCTACCTGATGGGTCCCAAACTGGACACACCAACAGCACCCAGCTGTTGCCAGCTACCTCCAGGCCTCCAAACCCTCCTCTCCAGGAGTAGGTCATAAAACGTGGCTCCCATATAACAAAGCTTCTGACTGTCCCAAGCAGGCAGCTTTGTCTATGGCTTTCTTCCCATTCTTCCCGTTCCCCCTGCCACCTCACCCAACTTCCTGGTGAGAGAAGAAAGAGCAAAGATGAACAGCAACACAGGATAAAAATCTTCACATCTCCTGTAAGTATAAACGAGCAGACAAAAAGCAGAAAGCATTCCTGGATCACTCAATTATTCAGTATTGTCTATCCCAAGATTACCAAACACTACTGTTCACCTTTGAGGCTTAACTCTCAAACACTGAAAATGACCACTTATGTCTTGGAATGACCCATGTCTCGGCCCAGGGTCCAATTAAGGCAGGAGAGCTACACTGCAATGCACAGTCCATGAAATTCCTCCAGTATGATCTCCCCTTTTCCCACAGTACTTCCCGGTTTTCAAAGCACTTCCATGCACAGGACCTCATTTGGGCCTCACAACAATCCCAGGAGGCAGGCAGAGCAAAGGATCATTATCCCCATTTTACAGGTGGGCAAACACACTCAGAGAATTTATATGGCTTGCGACAAAACCATGTGTCAGACCCAGAAACAGAATCCCAGCTCTCCATGCCTCTTCACTACACCAGTCTACCCCTGAGAAGTCAATGTGTAAGGCAGGATTGTGTATTAAGACTAGACATTTAAGCTTAGAAGGGGAGAAGCTGGACCCCACGTAAGCCAATAAGATGTGAGAATGGAAACTGAGCCTCCTGGCTGAGTTCAGGCCCAAGGCGCGCGCACACATATACACACACACACACACACACACACACACACACACACACCCCCCCAGTCTACATTACATCAGAGGTTACTCATCAAGAGACAGAAGTATTCCTTACCCCTTGGGCTTCTGTTCACAGAAAAGATTTGGTTTCTCAGCTTCACAGCAAGAAGCTGCAATTACCGCAACTAGCAGGCTCTGCTAAAAGCAGGTTACCCCTCAGGTCCTCATTCAGTTCTAAATGAGCTGTGGTAGGAAAGCCTCTAAGACAGGATGTTGATCTCAAAGTCCTACTCATCTACCATATAGAAGAAAACTTTAGGAAAGGAAGTAATAGGAAGAAATTCTTGTTCACATCTAAACTCACAAACCACGATGGTGCAAGCAGAATCTGAAGAACAATGAAAAAGGTCATGCTGGTGGTTAGTAAGGCCATGCACTTAACCCCATCTGGACCTGTGGCTACTTTTAAAGTCCAACCACCAGGACCCCATCTCTCTCACATCACTTTAGGAAATGAATTACCTAGATGAAATTACTAAGGTTCCATTCTTGATAAGAAATCCTTTTAAATGGCCTCTAAACAAGTGCCCTAATTTCTAGAAACTTTCATACTGGGATGCCCTCTCTAGCTGTTCCTATAAAGCAAGCCATTTTCCTGGATGTAAGCCACCAACGTGACTCTCACACAAATAAGAATAAAAATAATCAACAGGTAGAAGTCAGAAGTGTGGTATAGCAAAAGGAATCCTGGGGCTAGGCGCTAAAATGCCTCAGCTGAAGATCCAGTTCACTGACTTGCTGTAAGTTCTTATGGAACTTACAATTTATTTCTCCATCTGACAATCTGTCCTACCCACCTCAGTTAGAAGATTCAAATGAGATGACAAAAATGCCTTGTAGGGCTTCCCTGGTGGCGCAGTGGTTGTGAGTCCGCCTGCTGATGCAGGGGACACGGGTTCGTGCCCCGGTCCGGGAAGATCCCACATGCCGCGGAGCGGCTGGGCCTGTGAGCCATGGCCGCTGAGCCTGCGCGTCCGGAGCCTGTGCTCCACAACGGGAGAGGCCCCAACAGTGAGAGGCCCGCATACCGCCAAAAAAAAAAAAAAAAGTCTTGTAAAGTATAAATAGCTATATAATGATAAAAATCATGATAATTATTCAAGCCCAGGAATAACCACAGGCTTAGTTCCATACAGATATGATCTTTCATCTCTAATAAAACACAAGAGATACAATGTCACCTGTAAATGCAAATTTGAAACTAGCCAGAGATGATAAAGGAACAAAATGAACTATCACAACTGTCTTTACACCTCTATGGCCAGAACCTGATTCTTCCAATTGCGAAAGGCGAAAAGCGTTCCTTTCGGCCTAGCCACAGGGCATCAAAACTGTCCTCTCATCTCTCACCTCCAGTTTGGGTACAGCGAGCTAAAAATCAATGCTGGTGGTCCCAGATCTCTTTAAAAGCAAAGGCTGAGCTGACCCTACCACCAGGAGAATGCAATGGCAAGCAGAAAGCAAGAGTGTAGGCAGATTAAAGGGAATTAAAAAACTTTCAGGCACTATGAGGGAATATTAAGGAACCATACTATATTCCTAGTTAACCTATCCACAAATTCCTAGGACTGGAATAAGCTAGGAAAAAACACCCAACAAAAACTTTCAATGGGTTTACAAGAGCAATAGGATGTCACATTATGTACTCCCTACTTAGCTGGGTTTTATTAAGAGACCAACTTGTGAAACTTGAAAATTGAGATTTCATGTGTACAATTCAATTGACCACACAGATAAGCTATATAGCTGATAAAAAGAAAGCCATCAGATACAATTATATCCAATTTATATCAGAGAGTTTCTAAGCCTGATACTGGAGGGAAGTGTGAATAGGTTGTCCAGCTGACTCCATCACATGAGGGCTAACTAACCCTTATCACAGTGAGCAGCTAAACCCTGACCCAGCTCTTGCAAAGATGCCCAGGAACCTAACTACTCCTAGGACAATAAAGAAAAACCAAAGATCTAGAAAACTCCAGGGACCCACCTGCCTGGATAGGTAGTTCAAGGAAACGGTGTTCCCTGAAGGAAATCCATCGCATTTAAAAGGACTAGCAGGCAATGATTTACAGAGCTATCCTAATGGTCTGGTGACTTCACAATTCCTCCAGTACCAAAGTTAAGAGAATCCAGAAAAATGAGTTTTCCTATTCTCAGAAGGGTAAAAAATTCTAATTTGAAACTACAGAGCTGTATGTAGGAGGAAAGAATGGCCACCCACAACAAAGGAGAGGAAACAGTTTCCTATTCTGCCCTTCAGACTTCTCATGGAATCTAAATGGTTCCTAAAGCTGTCAGCAACTCTCAAACTTCATCCTTGAACACCCAACAGAATGTAGCTGTGGAGAGTGGTTACAATCTGCTGTTGCGATGGAAATTTTTACTCTACAAATCATATCTAAGCTCCTGGAACCAAGCAACTACATTATTCCCCCTGTGAAATAAAACGGAACTGGCTGTCCTGTGCAATGCCAAGCTTCTGTGCTTTTCAAAGACCTGACAACCAACACAAGATGACTCAATCAAGTGCCCATTCCCAGAGCAAGAAATAAGTAAGCTATTTATAGAGCCAGAGCCAAGTCTCTTCTACTACATTCCCAACTTAAAAACTTCATTTTCCTTCACTCCAACTAGAAAAGCATCAGTGGAGAATATGATCCTCAAATCTTTACCACAGTCCCTTACCTCAAAATATTATCAAGCACTCTCTTACATATCAGCCTAACTACAAACGACAACCACCACTCCCTAAGGAAATCAGTGCATCTCTGCCAATCAAATGTTCGCAAAGGGACAAAATGCACAAAACTTTCACTCTAACTCTCACAAAGAAACAGTCAAGAGTTCTAAAAACCACATGCAGTTACACACTTCACTCCACCCCCCCCCCACTGTCACTTGGTGTCAGTCCCAAGCAAATCCAGGCAAATTTTTAGCTTTCTCTACCAACCCAAAGGAGGCTTCTTGACCAATGAGTTCCATAGAGACTGTCCCCTCAGATGCAAGTTTCTAGACTCCCAACCTAGTAGCCACCCTGTCTGAGAACCACACAAAAAAATGTAATAGGTCAAACACAGAACTCTCATAACGAGTCATATACATTTCCTGGCCAGGGGCCCAATCTGATGCCCTTCCCACTCTTTCACTCTAAATAAAAGCAAAAATTCATGCACCATACAGCCTGCCTCATCAGAGCACCCAGCAGGAAAGCCTGACTCCAGATAGTCATGAATTTGCACAGCCTGAGTTGAGGAAAACAAAATGCAGTATTAATGCAGAAGAAGGAATTACTCCTAGTGGTGGAGACTGCAACAACCCTCACACTTCCCCCAGTTACGGAAAGGATAAGGAATGACCCAAAAGATGTATCTTGGTGGAAATGAATAAGCACCTGCTCCCAAATGTATTTACTATCCTCAAAACTTCTCACACAGGGTATGAGCAGCTATGAATCCAACACCAGGAGCAAGGGATCAGATACTCACTCCCAGGTTGCATCCCTGAAGATAGCAAGGCAAAGTTAACTCTGATCTGTTCCCAAGTGGAACAGAAACTGGCCACATACACAAGGGCTATACCTCCAAATCTTGCCAACAAAAAAGAAAAAGAGCTTAGGGATAAGAACCCAGACTATGAAAAAAGTCAACTAAGTCCCAAAAAGGAGGTCAGGCCTAAATTATAGTGATATATTCTTCTCGAAGGCAAACTAGGGATCTACCCTGACAATTAGACTACTCAAGCAAAGATGACTATAAGTCCCCACGTCCCCCTCAGAGTGTGCCCCCTTGCAAAATCACCAAGTTTCTAAAAGGATACCGCCCTAGGGCACCGGCTTGACGAGTTAGCTGCTCAGAAGAGGCCGTTTCATAAAACAAGCCTTCGTCCACATGCGAAAAGTCGGGGTTTCCAGTTTATAGATGTAAAATCGATCCCAAAGGGAAAAAAAAAAAGTTTGAGGGAGTTGGAAAGCACAGAATTGCCACGCCTAACCCACCTAACAACACTGAAAGGCCAAAGTGGTTAGGAAGGGGCCCCTCCTGTACCCACGAGTAACTATACCCATCAGTAGACCCACGCCACACAATACTAAAAGATCCCAGCCCAAGAAACTTCCAAGGGCCCCGTTACCTTCCGCTCGGGAGCATTCATCGAGAGGGAACACGACGGTGGCCTTGGGGGAGGTGGGGTTCAGCCCCCACCTTTTCCCTTTTCCCTTGCTCTGACAGACTTCTGAAGAGTAAGTGGGGAAGTGGCGAAATCTTCCCCGCTCCATGATCCGGCTTCTGCCCGTCACTTCCCAATTTCCGTTCGGTGCCAGGCCCAGGAGCCCAGTGGAAGGCGCGCCCCCGGTACCCTCCCAAGTCTCTCAGGCGCGTCCCCGGCCCCGTAGCTCGGCTCGCAGTGGCCGCCGCACCCACCCAGAGCCGCTTCCTCCCATTTGGTTAATGGTGCCTGGACCGCACGGGAGGAGGGTGGCTCTACCCAACGCGCCCCCAACACCTCCGGCCTCACTCCCGCGGACTTCTCCCAGCCCCCACCGCCAACCGCGCAGTGACCGACCCCCGGGAAAGGGGCGTGGCTAACAAGCAGAGTGCCCCGAGCGCGCCCGCGCCCGCGCGCCCGCCTCCACATTACCTTTCACCACGTCACACTCGATGACGCGTCCGCGGCGCTCGAAGAGGCTGCGCAATTCCTGGCTCGTGCACGCAGCCGATACATTGCCCACGAATATCTTCCAAGTGTTAAGAGGCCGTGGGCGCGACATCTCCACCACGAGCGCGCGCCCCGGCCGCAGCTCGTGGCCATGCAGGGCCTCGATGGCGCGCAGCGCGCCCGCGTTCTCGCGCATGTGCACGAAGGCGAACTGTTTCATGACGGCGCAGCTCATGACCGTGCCGTAGGGCGCAAAGAGAGCTGCCAGCTCCTCCGGCGTCGTATCCGCCCCATCGACGTTTCCCACGAATATCTTCATTTTGCCGCCGCAGCCGCCTTCCCGGAGAGCCTGGACCTCTCCTCCAGCGACAGGCGAAACGTCTGACCCGCCGGCAGTCCTCCCCAGGAATGGCTGGCGACCGAGAACCCCGCCGCGCAGGCGCTCTGACCTAGCCAATCGGAGCCCAGATCCCGCGTGCCCTGCAGCCAATCAGAGAGGCTGAGAGAAAATGCACTCAGGCGCAGCCAATCCCAGAGGGCCTGGAGCCCGCTCGTTAGCGGAGGGGGTGGGAGAGGGACGACTGCGCGCGACCAACCGCCACTGCCGGGGGGAGGGGGAAGAAGGGCTGGAGAGGGGGATCCGCGTGCGAGGAGCGCAGTGGCTGCAGCGAGGCCTAGTCAGTGAGGCGGCCTCTGGCCTGGGTGGGGCCGGGATCGGCTGGCCCCAAGAAAAAACTTTGTTCAGTCGGAAGTCAGAGCCTCTCCCATTATGGCAACCTAGGCCAAACACGCGCCTAGAGGTGGCAGCGAGTGTCCACGGGAAGGCCCAGCCTGGCGGGAGAAAACGGGACAGACGCCTTCCTTCAGCAAACGACTCCCAGGACTGCCGCTTGTGGTCTGAGGGGACCCTGAGAGGCATTTGCCCTGGAGAAACCCTCTTGCCATTAATTTATTCTTTGGAAACGCATTCCCTGAGGTTGCTGAGGTCCTGGCAGAGGCTGGAGACGTTGAAAAATCAGTAAGAGCCTCTCCCTTTTATGGACTTTCCAAACGAGGAATGAGATATATATCTCTGTGTATGTTCGAAAATTTCCACAATAGAAAGTTTAATAAAATAGGAAATTAAGTCAAAAGAACGGTCCTTGAGAGGGTAAAAATTGAGCCTTTAAATAAAAGAAGAAAAACTTCAGAACTGACGGTTGTACGTTTGTAAATAAAAAGATTTTGCATGGCAGAAGACGTCAAAAACAAGAACATGTGACAAGTTCAGGGAAATGTTTGCTTACAAGTTCATGCTACAAATTTTATTGAGAACCTACCCTGTGGGGCAGGACCAAGGATAAAGCAGTAAACAAAAAGTGACAAAAATCCCGACCTTGGAGCTTATATTATGGTGCGGAGAGACAGATAATAACAAGTAAAACATTTAGCCTGCTAGGTAGTGATAAAGACTTGCAGTAACTGAGGGAGCAGACAAGCCATCCTCTGGGGGGAATAATTCCAGCGTGAAAGTACATGTCAGGAAGTCCTGGGGCAGCAGCATGTCTGTTCAAGGAATCACAAGCTAGTATGGCCAGAGGGGGGAACAGAGTGAATAATAGAGCGTAAGGATGGGGAGGAGGTGTAGAACCTTGTGGGCCATTGAAGTAATTTTGGCTTTCACTCTTAGACCGGAAGTCTAGAGAGCAGAGGGGTTCATCTGATATGACTTATCTTTCATAGTTTTATAAGTATCATTCTGGCTGCTATTGAAATGGGTAAAAACAAAGAGAAAAAACAAACAAACAAAGAGAAAACAGTCATTTGCTCAGAACAGTTATCACTACGGCAAAAATCCAGGAGAGAGGGACTACCCTGGAGGTCCAGTGGTTAGGACTCCGCACTTCCCCTGCAGCAGGCTTGGGTTCAATCCCTGGTCGGGAAACTAAGATCCCTTATGCAGCACGGCCAAAAAAAAAGTCCAGGAAAGAGATGATGGTGACATGGATCAGGGTGGCTGCAGCAGAATTCAGGGGAAGTGCTCAGATTTGGATATAGTAGTTTGAAGGTAGAGCCAACAGAATGTGCGATCGGATGTGAGTTGTGAGAAAAGTCAAAGGTGACTCCAGGTAAATGGAAACATGGAGTTGCCATTTATTGAGATAGGGAGCATTGTGGATGACCAGGACATAATAAGTTGTTTTTTTGGTTTTTTGTTTGTCTTTGTTTTTGGCCATGCATCGCCGCCTGTGGGATCTTAGCTCCCCGACCAGGAATCAAACCCAGGCCCACAGAAGTGAAAGCATGGAGTCCTAACCACTGGACTGCCAGGGAGTTCCCTGGACATAATAAGTTTGAGATGCCTCTAAGTCATCAAGTGGAGATACCAATGGACAATTCGATATGTGTCTGGAGTTCAGGGCAGAGGTCTGGACTGAAGATACAAATTTGTGAGTCTAAAGAGTTAATATCTATACTGTACAAAGAACTCCTACAAATTGATAGGAAAAAAAGATGAGATAAATATGCCAAGGGTGCTAACTGGTAATTTTATAGGAAAAAAAGTACAAATAGGCAATAAACAAGAAACTTCATTGCTCGTCAGGGAAATGCAATTTCCTGAGAGAATGAGAACGTTTTCGCCCCTCAGATGTGTAAAAAATTCAGAAGATTTATATCTGTTGGTGGTAAGGGTGTGAGGAAATTACACTTACAGATTGTATCTATGAACTACATATGTAGTGTGAACGCTACATCCTTCTTGGTAAGTATTCTGCCAATATCAAAACTTTAAATGTAGTGAGCTGGGATTTCCCTGGTGGTGCAGTGGTTAAGAATCCGCCTGCCAGTGCAGGGGAGATGGGTTCGATCCCTGGTCTGGGAAAATCCCACATGCCATGGAGCAACTAAGCCCGTGAGCCACAACTACTGAAGCCCACATGCCTAGAGCCTGTGCTCCACAGCAAGAGAAGCCAGCACAATGAGAAGCCCATGCACCACAACAAAGAGTAGGCCCCACTCACCATAACTAGAGAAAGCCTGCACAGCAATGAAGACCCAACGCAGCCAAATAAATAATTATTAAATAAATAAATGTAGTGAGCCTTTAATATAGTTATCCTGCTTTGGAAATCTAGCCTACAGAAAACTCATCAATAAGGATGTTGGTATAAATTTATTTATTGTTGCATTGTTTGTAGTAGCAAGCAGTGGAAGCAACCTGAATGTCTATAAATAAGGAAATATTGACTTATGATGGAATATTATGTTGCTATTAGAAATAGGTCAGGGGACTTCCCTGGCGGTCCAGTGGTTAAGACTCTGCACTACCACCACAGGGGGCACAGGTTCCATCGTGGTCAGGGAACTAAGATCCCACATGCCCCGAGGCCAAAAAAAAACATCTAAAAATAAAAATAGGTCAGAATCTATTGACATGGAAGGGTGACCATAATTTAAGAGGGAAAAAATGTAATTATATAACATTACATCTTTCTAAGCTGTAGGTGAAAAAACCCTCAATATAATATGCATACATTTTTTCAGCAAAGAAAAGTAATATCGGATACCTCAATGGGATGAGATGGGGGTTAATTTTTTTATGCTTTTCTGTATCATTAGACTTTCAACAATGAGCATCTAATTCTTTTATAATTTAAAAAAGTACACTATAAGGAGGAAAAGAGGGGCACCATTTTGATACCACTCTGATATATTCACAAATCCAAACTGCTGGCACTATTCTCAGAGCAGGGTATCAGCAGGCCTCTGGACACCCAGGGCACATAGTCTTTTAAAAGGATTCGTGGTGGCAGTTTCATGTTTGTTCCAAAAAATCCTGGGTTTAGAGTCAGAACACTGCAATAGAAATATAATGTGAAACCCATATGTGCTTTTAATTTTTCTGGTATCCACTTTAAAAAATAAAAAGAAACAGGTAAAATTAACTTTAACAATATATCTTATTTAACCCAATGTTTCTAAAAAAATATTCTTTCTTCATGTTATCAATATAAAAATTCTTGTTAAGATATTTTACATTCTTTTCCTTCAACTAAGTCTTTGAAATACATTGTGTATTGTACACTTACAGCACATCTCAATTTGGACAGGCCACATTTCCAGTGTTCAGTATGTAGCCACATGTGGCCAGTGGCTGCCATCTTGGCTAGTGCAGGTTTAGCCCTCTTCTTGAAATGGCCTTTAGATCCTGAAGAGACATCCTTTGGAAAAGCGAAACTTCAACGTTGGGGATACATGTGATTTTTTTAAATAGCCCTATATTTTTCAGAGCCAAGTGTGAGGAATGAGGATTAGCAGGAAGATCAAGCTCAGAAATATCCATCAACAAATAGTGTCAGAGCTGCCGAGGATTCTTCAGGATGAGCCAGGCCAGGCTGACCCAAACACTTTAAAGATCAGAGACTCAGGGACTTCCCCGGTGGCGCAGTGATTAAGAATCCACCTGCCAATGCAGGGAACACGGGTTTGAGCCCTGGTCTGGGAAGATCCCACATGCCGCGAAGCAACTAAGTCCGTGCGCCACAACTACTGAGCCTGTGTTCTAGAGCCCGCGTGCCACAGCTACTGAAACCTGCACGCCTAGAGCTCGTGCTCCACAAGAGAAGCCACTGCAATAAGAAGCCTGCGTACTGCAACAAAGAGTAGCCCCCGCTCACCGCAACTAGAGAAAACTCGCATGCAGCAACGGAGACCCAATGCAGCCAATTAATTAATTAATTAAAAAAAAAAAAAAGATCAGAGACTCAGAGTATCCATTAAGGCTGCATCAAAAATACTTCATTGTTGGGGCTTCCCTGGTGGCGCAGTGGTTGAGAGTCCGCCTGCCGATGCAGGGGACACAGGTTCGTGCCCCGGTCCGGGAAGATCCCGCATGCCGCAGAGCGGCTGAGCCCGTGAGCCATGGCCGCTGAGCCTGCGTGTCCAGAGCCTGTGCTCCGCAACGGGAGAGGCCACAGCAGTGAGAGGCCCGCATACCGCAAAAAAAAAAAAAAAAAAAAAAAATACTTCATTGTTTATAAGTAAAATAATAAATGATAAAATAAATTAGGTTCTAATTATAAACACATTTTTCACCTACAAGGACATCTCAGTTAATTATACTAACAAACCAAAAACTTTTTGGTTTAGTTGGTGACTGTAGTAGGCCAAAGATATCAGTTCCTAATCCCTAGAACCTGTAAGTATTACCATATTTGGAAAAAGGGTCTTTTCAGATGTGATGAATTTAAGGATCTTGAGATGGGGAGATTATCCTTGATTACTTGCTTAGGCCCTAAATGCAAGTACCTGTATCCTCATAAGAGGGAGACAGAGGGAGACTTGGCACAAATACACAGAAGGAGAAGGTGATGGGAAGACAGAGCGGGGAGAGTTTTAAAGATGCTGGCCTTGAAAGTTGGAGCGATTGGCCGTGAGCCAAGGAATGCCAGCAGTCATCAGAAGCTGGAAGAGGCAAGGAATGGCAAGGATTTTTCCCTAGAGCCTCCAGAGAAACTGTGGCCCTGCTGACACCTTGATTTCAGCCCAGTAGTACTAATTTTTGACTTCTGGCTTCCAAAACTGTAAGAGAATAATGATCTCTTTTAAGCCACCCAGTTTTTGGTAATTTGTTACAGCAGCTACAGGAAACGAATAGAGTTGTAAATTGTTTTTTTAACAACACAAATGAAGATATTTTCACAGCATGAACTCATATTATCTTGTTCCAAACTTTTCCCCCTTTCGACCCCCTTCCTTCCTGCTCTCCACCCTGTCCTATGTAAGGGTGTGAAAAGCGGAGACTTGGGGCTGTGGTAGCAGTCACCCTGCAACCAAAATGGGAGGGGGGTGCTAAGAGAAACGTACAGGTCAGGGCGACACAGTGTCCTGACACCACTGAGCCACTGGACCGGCTCTGAATCCTCAAACCTCCAGACTGCTTATCTTATGAGATAATTAAATGTCTTAATTGCTTTGACCCCTATTAGGACTCTTGCTACTTGCAGCAGAATTCATCCTAATATAGAATTCAACAGACAGTATCAAAACTACAAGTAAGAAAAAGCAGTACATTTCCCTGGTGATTAGCGATAAATTGATTTGCTAATCATCAGGGAAATGCAAATCAAATCACCTTGATTTATCACCTCACACCTGTCAGAATGGATAGCATCAGAAAGAACACGGAATTCCCTGGCAGTCCAGATGGGTGGTGGGAATGTAATTTGGTGCAGCCACTGTAAAGAACAGTATGGAGGTTTCTCAAAAAATTAAAAATAGAACTACCTCATGACCTAGCAATTCCACTCCTGGGTACATATTGGAAAAAAACAAAAACACTACTTGGAAAAGATACACGCACCCCAATGTTCACAGCAGCATTATTTACTATTGCCAAGATATGGAAGCAACCTACGTGTCCTTCAACAGATGAATGGATAAAGAAGACACGATATATATGTACAATGGGATACTACTGAGCCATAAAAAAGAACAAAATTTTGCCATTTGCAGCAACATGGATGGACTTGGAGGGCATTATACTAAGAAATAAGTCAGAGAAAGATGAATACTGTATGCTATCACTTATATGTGGAATCTAAAAAATACAACAAACTAGTTAATATAACAGAAGAGAAGCAGACTCACAGAGAAAACAAGCTAGTGGTTACCAGTGGGGAGGGGGGAGGGGCAGTACAGGGCTGGGGAAGTGGGAGGTACAAACTATTGGGCGTAAGACAGGCTACAAGGATGTAGTGTATAACACAGGGAATATAGCCAATATTTTGTAATAACTTTAAATGGAGTTGAGAACTAAATTATTGCCTGTCATATCAGTAAACAAAGGATTTCACAGCCATCAGCCATCACATTACCCCCGTTTCAGTGAGCCCAGACTCTTGCATCTTCCCATACATAGAAAAGTGGTAAATTTCTTAACTTGAGATATCTGGTTTTCTTTTATTATCAAGTAATCTTTTGAGGTTCTGACTACATTGGTTCTGTTGCAAAAACTCCTATATATCCTGGCTCTTCCCCTTTTCTCTTTGGAGCAGTCTCTCAGAGTTATTTGAGATGCTATCTCATGGGCTTGAAGTCCTAAGAATGTCTGCCGAATAAAATATAACTCTCAGGAATTCCTGGCGATCCAGTGGTTAAGACTCCAGCTTTCATTGCTAAGGGTGTGGTTTTGATCCCTGGTCGGGGAACTAAGATCCCACAAGCCTCGTGGTGCGGCCAAAAAAAAAAAAGGAAAAACATAACTCTCAACTTTCAGATTGTGCGTTTTTATTTTATTTTTTCAGTCGACAGAGTATAACCTTTAAAAACTGTATAAAAATAAAATTTAAAAAGTATTTATATTAAAAAAAAGACCAGGGGGACTTCCCTGGTGGTGCAGGGTTAAGAATCAGCCTGCCAAGGCAGGGGACATGGGCTCAAGCCCTGCCAGGAAGATCCCACGTGCCATGGAGCAACTAAGCCTGTGCGCCACAGCTACTGAGCCCACATGCCACAACTACTGAGCCAGCACACCAAGAGCCCATGCTCTGTGACAAGAGAAGCCACCGCAATGAGAAGCCCAAGCATGGCAACCAAGAGTAACCCCCGCTCACCGCAACTAGAGAAAGCCAGCATGTAACAATGAAGACCCAACGCAGCCAAAAAAAAAAAAAGTGGTTGAGTGGGACTCCGTGCTCCCAATGCAGGGGGCCCGGGTTGAATCCCTCGACAGGGAACTAGATCACACATGCATGCCGCAACTAAGTTTGCATGCCGCAACTAAGGAGCCCGCCTGCTGCAAATAAAACCCAGCAGAACCAAATAAATAAATATTTTTAAAAAGACCAGTTTCACACCTTAAAAAAGAAAAAGCAATACAGTTGGGACTTCCCTGGTAGCGCAGGTTAAGAATCCGCCTGCCAATGCAGAGGACACAGGTTCGATCCCTGGTCTGGGAAGATCCCACATGCTGTGGAGCAACTAAGCCCGTGTGCCACAACTACTGAGCCTGCGCTCTAGAGCCCACGAGCCACAACTACTGCGCCTGTGTGCCACAACTACTGAAGTCTGCGCGCCTAGAGCCCGTGCTCTGCAGTAAGAGAAGCCCACACACCGCAACGAAGAGTAGCCCCCACTTACCGCAACTAGAGAAAGCTCGCGTACAACAACGAAGACCCAGTGCAGCCAAAAATAAATAAATAAATTTAAAAATTTTTTTAAAAAAAGCAATACAGTCATGTTGTCTAAAAATATGGAGGTAAATTCCAGAAGAAATGGCTAAAGGAGTTGAAATCTCTTACCTCTAGAAAGTGGATTTGGGAAGAGATGGGACAGAAATTGCTCTTTTTCATTATAAGCATAGTAGTACTATTTGACTTTTTAAGTTGTGTACCTATGTTACTTAGATAAAAATCAAAATTTAAGAAAAAAAAAAATTAGGACTTCCCTGGTGGTGCAGTGGTTAAGAAACCGCCTGCCAATGCAGGGGCCACGGGGTTAAGCCCTAGTCTGGGAAGATCCCACATGCCATGGAGCAACTGAGCCCATGCGCCACAGCTATTTAGCCTGTGCTCTAGAGCCCGTGAGCCACGCAGCCAAAAATAAATAAATTAATTAATTTTAAAAAATAAAATAAATAAAAATTTATTAATTTTCAAAGTACTTTTTTTTTTTGCGTTGGGTCTTCGTTGCCGCGCGCGAGTTTTCTCTAGTTGCGGCGAGCAGGGGCTACTCTGTTGCGGTGCCCTGGCTTCTCATCTCTGTGGCTTCTCTTGTTGCGGAGCACGGGCTCTAGGCGCGTGGGCTTCAGTAGTTGTGGCACACGCGCTCAGTAGTTGTGGCTCGCGGGCTCTAGGGCGCAGGCTAAGCAGTTGTGGCGCACGGGCTTAGTTGTTCAGCAGCATGTGGGATCTTCCCAGACTGGGGCTCAAACCAGTGTCCCCTGCATTGGCAGGCGGATTCTTAACCACTGCACCACCAGGGAAGCCCTCTACTGCTTTTTTAATGTAAATGATTTTTTAATATTGAGATATAGGGAATTCTCTGGCGGTCCAGTGCTTAGGGCTCCACGCTTTCACTGCTGAGGGCCAGGGTTCAATCCCTGTTCAGTGAACTAAGATCCAAGTCATGTAGCACAGCCAAAAAAAAAAAGAGATATAATTCATACAACAAAAAATTCACCGCTTTAGTGTATAACTCAGTGGTTTTAGTATATTCACAGGGTGGTGCAACCATCACCACACTAAGTCCAGAACATTTTAATTAATCACCCCCAAAAAGAAACCCTGTACTTATTAGCTGTCACTCCCCATTCTCCCCTTCACTCATACCCTGGTGACCACTAATTTTTCTGGCTCTGGATTTGCCTATTCAAGACATTTTATATAAATGGAACAATACAAATATATGGCTCACATGTCTGGCTTCTTTCACTTAGCTTAATGTTTTCAAGATTTATCCACATCGCACCTTTTTTTCGTTAATCTAAAATAATTTCAAAATAAAGCACTTTCAAAAATTGACTTTAGGGGCTTCTCTGGTGGCGCAGTGGTTGAGAGTCCGCCTGCCGATGCAGGGGACACGGGTTCGTGCCCCGGTCCGGGAGGATCCCACATGCCGCGGAGCGGCTAGGCCCGTGAGCCGTGCCCGCTGAGCCTGTGCATCCGGAGCCTGTGCATCCGGAGCCTGTGCTCCGCAGTGGGAGAGGCCACAACAGTGAGAGGCCCGCGTACCAAAGAAAAAAAAAAAAAAAGGATAGGGACCCACATAATAGAATATTTTTAAAAGAAAAAAAGACTTAGGAAGTATGTTGAGAAGTTGACATTTAGGCTAGGAATCTGTGGTATTTAAGAAAATTAAACATATTAAATATACAAATACAATTCTTTAAAGTTTGAAGGAATTTAAGTTGCAGATGGGTATGATTATTTAAAGGAGTCCAATGTAGCCAACCAGAGTTTATCAAAGAAAAGGTAAAGATAATAACTCTTATCTTACTAGATTTATAGATAGAACAATAAACATTGTAAAGTTAAAGCCTTAAGGAAAGCTAGGCTTTAAGTAGGTTACTTTAATACAATTGAATAGTAACTGTATTCGTTTCCTGTGGCTGCTGTGACAGATCACCAAAAAACTGGGTGGCTTGAAACAACAGAAAGTTATTCTCTCACAGTTCTGGAGGCTAGAAGCCCAAATTAGTAGCACTGGGCTGAAATCAACGTGTCAGCAGGGCCTTGTGTCCTCCAGAGACTCTAAGAGATAAACTGTCCCTGCCAGCTAGCTTCTGGTGGCCGCCGGCATCCCTAGGCTTGTGGCCACGTCACTCTAGTCTCCAAGGTCAACATCATTAAACTTCTTTCCGGACTTCTCTGGCGGTCCAGTGGTTAAGACTCCATACTTCCGGGGTTTGGCTTGTTTGACTAGAGCCCACTCCCCTGCAAATAAAAATCTGTTGACGTATTTCAAAAAAAAAAAAAAAAAAAAAAGACTCCATGCTTCCACTGCAGGGGACACAGGTTCATCCCTGGTCGGGGAATTAAGATCCCGTATGCCCCGTGGTGCCGGGGGTTTGGGGGGGGACCTCCTGGGCCTTCTTCTTGTAAGAATACCTGTGCTTGCATTTAGGGCCCATCGAGGTAATCCAGGATAATCTCATCTAAAAATCTGTAACTCAATCATATCTGCCAAGACCCTTTTTCCCAGATAAGGTAATATTTACAGCTTCCAGAGATTAGGACCTGATAATTTGTGTGTGGTAGGGGAGGCATTATGAGCCTATCACAGTAACTTTAAAAAAAGAAGTAATCACAGTCTCTTCAGGTGCACCAATACCACTAACATGCATCATAGACACAGTGACAGGATTCTCTCCTGCTGAAATTTTTAGCGGTATTATTAGGCAATTAGACCAAGGGAACCCAGAGCACTTTCCTCTTGGCCTTAAAGCTCAGCCCTCTCTCTGTTATGGTGCTTTCCATCACCAGGGTTTTTAGGTATAATCTCCTCTCTCTCTCTCTCTCTCTCTCTGTCTCTGGCTAAGATACCTCAAGTCCTTTTTGGAAGTAGGTGACATATATGTATTTAAATTAGAGGGGAAGATTTTGGGGGCTGGAGGATAGTTCTGACTCTACTCCTAAAACACATAGCTCCAGTTTTTTTGTTGTTGTTTTTTTCATTTTGTTCTTTGGCCGTGACCCGCAGCTTGGGGGATCTTAGTTCCCCAACCAGGGAATGAACTTGTGCCCCCTGAAGTGGAAGCCTGGAGTCTTAACCACTGGACCACCAGGGAAGTCCCTAGTTTTGTTTTTTTTTTTTGGCCGCGTTGGGTCTTCATTGCTGCCCACCGGCTTTCTCTGGTTGCAGTGAGCGGGGGCTACTCTTGGTTGCGGTGCACAGGCTTCTCGTTACAGTGGCTTCTCTTGTTGCAGAGCATGGGCTGTAGGCGTGCGGGCTTCAGTAGTTGTGGCACACGGGCTCAGTAGTTGTGGCCCATGGACTTAGTCGCTCCTTGGCATGTGGGATCTTCCCAGACCAGGGCTCGAACCTGTGTCCCCTGCATTGGCAGGCGGATTCTTAACCACTGCGCCACCAGGGAAGTCCCCCTAACCAGTTTTAAAACATGAGACTAGTAGTTCTCAAACTTTAGTATGCCTCAAAATCACCTACAAGCCTTTTTTTAAAAAAATTTTTTATTGGAGTACATTTGATTTACAACGTTGCATTAGTTTCTGCTGTACAGCAAAGTGAATCAGTTATACATATACATATATCCACTCTTTTTTAGATTCTTTTCCCATATAGGTCATGACAGAGCACTGAGTAGAGTTCCCTGTGCTATACAGTAGGTCCTTATTAGTTTTCTATTTTATATATAGTAGTGTGTGTATGTCAATCCCAACCTCCCAGTTTATCCCTCCCCACCCCCCCAAAGGCTTTTAAAACAGATTCCTAGGCTTCACTCACCAAGTGTCTGATTCAGTAAGTCTGGAATGAAGCTCCAGAATTTGCATTTCAAACATTTCCAGGTGTTGCTCAAGCCTCTGGTCAGGGATGACAAGGGCCCCCACTTGAGAGCCACTGTAGTGGTAAAGCAGAGAAGACAGAGGAGGAAGAGAGAGAAGGCTTTTCAGAAGCCAGAATTTCACTTACCTTCGCATAATGGCCCCCACCTCTTCCAAGGACCCCACCTGTGGCCAGGAGTCCTTGAGCCGAGGCTCTGCCACGGCTCTGAAGAGTGACTCCAACTGGGCCCCTCTACCAGGATTCATCTGGGGAGATCTCCCGCTTGGGAAAAAGGAGCAGCTCTACAAACCCACAATGTGGAACCCCAGGCAGAACTGAGAATGCAATGCCAGAAGGTGAAAACCCAGGGGGAAGAGGGCAGAAGAGATAGGAGGTTTCCAAGACATGGATTATGAGGCTGGGCACTGGGAACCACTGAGAAAGCAGCTGCGGCAGAGGAAAGATGCTAAAGGGCAGCTGAGAGAACAGGGGGCAAAAGAAAGTATCTGGGTTCCCTGCGACACAGTGCAAAAATCCTTGGAGTTACACATGATTTTGAGCAATTTGTGGAACAGTTTTTTTTCTTTTATTTTTTTTGGCTGAGCCGCACGGCTTGTGGGATCTTAGTTCCCCAACCAGGGATTGAACCCCTGCCCCCCGCAGTGGAAGCACCAAGTCTTAACCACCGGACCACCAGGAAAGTCCCTGCAAACTTCTACTTATGGCAAATGACTCTTGCTTTCCATACTTTACATTGAGAACCAATATAGACTTAGAACCAGACCACCTGGGTCTGAATCTAGACTTGGCCAAGTAACTAGCTGTGTGATCTTGGGCAAGTTACATAATCACCCTGTGTTCCGCTTTTCTCATCTGTGACATAGGATAATAACAGAACCTACTGGGAATTCCCTGGCAGTCCAGTAGTTAGGACTCGAGCTTTCACTGCCAACTAAGATCCCACGAGCCACGTGGCGTGGCCAAGAAAAAAACAAAAACAAAAACAGAACCTACCTTGTAGTATTGTCATGAGGATTCAATGAATTACTGCATGTGAAGTGTTCAGAATAGAGTCTGGCACTTAATCATCATTATACAGGTGTTAGCTAATATGATTAAATTTTCCTTTTTTTTTCTTTTGTGGTACGCGGGCCTCTCACTGTTGTGGCCTCTCCTGTTGCGGAGCACAGGCTCCGGAAGCGCAAGCTCAGCGGCCATGGCTCCCGGGCCCAGCCGCTCTGCGGCATGTGGGATCTTCCTGGGCCAGGGCACAAACCCGTGTCCCCTGAATCGGCAGGCGGACTCTCAACCACTGCGCCACCAGGGAAGCCCTAAATTTTCCTTTTTAAGTTTAAAAGTGAATTAATTTAAAGAATAGTATTTGGTAAATGATAGTACAGATGGTTGGTGGACATGGCAGAAGTTGAGAGAGAACACGAAAATGTCTGAATTTGGCGAAGATTTTCCACCTGTGCTCCTTGAAGCCCCAGGGTTTTTGGGAAGCTTAGTTAGAGCTAAGCATCTTTGGCTGTAGTTCTACTTCTGCTTTACAGATAGGGTTTCAAGGTATTTGAACAGTGTTCTGTGATTTAAGAACGAAGTTTGAAAACCACACGGCTAAGAGTTTAGAAGAGAGAAAAGTTAATGGGGATACTGATCCTTTAGGAGTAGAAAAAGAGTGGCAGGGGATGGTGAGCGGTTTAGCCATATATGGGTTAAATCCAGCTAGAATTCCAGAATGAAGGTGAGAGGAGGTCAGGAGTTGGCTGTGAGCAGAGTCCAAGGGGAGTTCCTGCAATGATTCTGAGGTGGAGAAACACAGCCTGGGCCCCAGGCTTAAAAGGACTTGGTTCCCCAGGAACCAAGGGGAGCTGGAAAGCAACCAGCATAGGTTTGGCGAGAAAAGAGCAGGGCTAGAGACAGAGCCAGCAGTCTTGAGAGGGAAACAGACAGGGCCTGGAGAATGGGAGCAGAGCCAGGTGCCTCTAAGCCAAGGCCAGCTGGCTGTAAATCCACCCACCTTGTTCCAAGCGGGCAGTGTAAGGGGCAAAGTTTGCACTCTGCCAGCCTACCATGTCACAAAAGCAGCTTCGTCATGGATGAGCAAGCATGACACAGTCCAGTGGGGGCAGGGGGCACAACAGATGATTGCGAAGCCCCAGAATTCCCGGCCCCAATTCCCCAAGGAATTCGATGTCCTTGGACGTTGGCCATCCCTGTGAGAGGGAAGCCTGGCTGGGTCTGCCTCCAGGGGGCTGCATTTGGCCTCAGAATCACAGGCACTGTTCCCTTAACTTACCCTGTGCCAGGCCCTGTGCCAAACACTTTATTTACTCGATTAATTAAGAGTCTTTTACTTGCGAGTAAGGAAATCAACTCAAGCCACATTAATTTTTTTTTAGAAAGTGGGTGATGATGCATTGGTGGGGGCATGGACTCTTGACTCCTAGATCAGGAGGTCGCTGGCCTCAGGAAAGGCCCAGAGTGCGGACTCCGGAGCATCTGGCATTCTCCTGCGACTCTTAGGTTCTCCGTGTGCGTCTGCCTCATTCTTCCTCCTCAGCTGATGAGCTTTTTCTGATACTCGGTCCGTAATGCAGGGAGAAGAGGCCCACCCACAGTTCCCATATTCCCATGTTATAGATCCAACCCCAGGGAGAAACTAAAGCTGGATCCACTTTGATTTCTCTGGGAAAGCAAGGCCCTGTGTGGGTCAGGTGTCCATTTTGGTTCCAGCTGGCCACAGTGAAGGGAGGGAGACAGGCCACAAACAGAAATATGTCTGCTATGGTCCTTCACTCTGACCCTGAGGAGAAGGATAGGGCCCTCAGGAACTGTGTGGCTTTGAATCCAGTTTTCTTTGCCTCTAAAGTCAAGAGGTGGCCCTCGACAGGGAGGACAGAGGCAGAGGGACTGTGGTTATTAAGCCCATTAAGGGACAACAGGACATGGACAAAACACCAAGTTCCATATGAAAATAAAACTTTAATTTGCCAAGGGAAGATCACAGCGACCCCTACACACCCCACACACTAGTTCTCCTAGGACTGGGTGAGCAGGGCCTCCCTCTGGAAGTGCTCAGCAGGGAGGACAGTGACAGACCCGAGGCTGAGGCTATGCTCAGAGGTGGGCGGGGGGACTGGCGGGCTGCTTTCGCCCGTCGCCAGCGATGGGCCGGCCTCGCTCCTCCCAGATGGTGAGCCCGTCACAGGAGCAGATCTGCTTGGGGTTCTGGAAAAGGCCAGCAGAGCGTGCGATGATGCCACAGGCCAACCTGCGGAAGAGCAGTGGGGTTGAGATGAGCACCTGCCTGGCCCCTCCCGGTCTCCGCGGGCACTGCGGGCAGAGCACTCACCTCTTTCCTGAGTTCCCTGTGATCCTGGACAAGGGATGGCCACCCCGGCCCAGGTCGTCTTCTCCCTCATCGACGACCAGGCTTCGGCCAATCACATCACACACCTTTGAGGGGAGACAAAGACCTCAGACAGTGGACCTGTTAGGAAAGGTCCCCACCTTCTTTTCCACCTCACCTTCAGCCTCTCATCCTCTATCCTGAAGACGGCTCGGCCATCAGCTTCAGCGTGGATGTTCCCTAGGTCTCCGCGGTGCTGCAATGAGACCCGGCGGGGGAAAGGGCACGTGGGACATGGCTGCTAACTTCTGGCTTCCCAGTATCTGGGTCCCCTTCCTCAAAGTACCAGTGTCCTCCTATGGGTCCAGTCTGGTAGGATGAAGGGACAGCCCAGGACACAAGGAAGGCAACTGGACTCTCTCTCCCTGGAACTAAAATCCTGGGCACGCTGAATGACAGCACACTGAAAACGGCCAGTGACTCCCTCCCTAGGAAGTCATGTCACTAGACCAGGCTGCTTCTCCTACAAGGCTGCTGCCCAGTCTGCATCCAAGCCTCAGAATCTAGGCCGGTTCCTGCTCTTTTCCAAGCCCACTTCTCCAGCCTCCCGATGACTCTGTAAGCCCCTGGTAGTCTGCAGGTCCCCTGGGCTTAAGTTGGCCAAGCTTGGCTTCTTGACCATCAGAGGCAGCCAGCATCCCTTCCCTGACGTCCGGCCTCCAGGAAAAGAAGAAACACAGGGGCAAAGGGTGTCTCCTGCCCTCAACACCTGGTTCTGCCCACCTTCTCCCTTGAAGGTAATGAAAATGTCCTGGGACTTCCCTGCTGGTCCAGTGGCTAAGACTCTGCGCTCCCAATGCAGGAGGCCCGGGTTTGAGCCCTGGTCAGGGAACTAGATCCTGCATGTCGCAACTAAAGATCCCGCATGCCACAACTAAAAAGATTCTGCACACCGCAACTAAAAAGATCCCTCACGCCCCAACTAAGACCCGGTGCAGCCAAATAAATAAATAAATATATATTTTTAAAAATGTCCTAACACGGCTACTGAGCTCCGCCTACATCAGATACCCTCTGCCAGGCAGGGTGGGAGGTGATGGTGTATATGTGGTCAACACCCCTCAAGGGGTTCAGAGCATGGTGAGGAGACAGACATGGAACAGACTAGTGATTACAAAACATAGGGTTAGCACAAGAGTGAGTGTGTTTCCTGGTGACAAGGCCCTACTGATGAGTCCCAGAGACCCACGTCTGTCTGTGCAAATAAATTGCCCCCAACCTGACACTTGGGCAGAAGTAAGAGCCTGAGCCAACATGGGCTGGTACACACGGCCTTGCCGCAAAGCAGGGTCACAAAGCATGTCACTGTGTGACGGGGCTGACGAGCAAGCAGCAAGAAGAGCCACTTCTGATCTATCTTGTTTTCCTTTGGGACGTCTGCTGCTCACACCTGGCACTTCTTGCTGTGCCGGGTGTTGGGGTCTTTTGCGGTAGGAAGGTTAAGGAGGGGGAGGCGTTTCCAGGACTGGGCGGAGGAGCAAGTGGCCTGGTGTGTGGCTCAGAGGCATGATCCCCTCTGAATCCCTGAGGAGGGGAACACATAGCACCACAGGCGGAGGAGACGGAATCAGGTGCGTGTGGACAGGGTGTTAGGAAACATCCCATCACTGAGAGAGGAGGCCGTCCTCCTGGCATGACATCCAGGACAAAATTTCAGCTTGGTGTTAAAACGTCTTTAACGCCTCTCTGACATTCACTAATCACCCTGACAACCATAAAGCAGGCCGTAGTCCCTAGCAGGACCCTAATGACACGTTTTAGGTCTGCACTGATTTATCTTCACAATGATCCTCCTCTTGGGGCTACAAGTACTGGCTTCCTATTTTCTGTGGCCATATCAAGTTTCTTGTTAAAAGTAAATCTACCTTAATTACATGAATGATGTCTTGATTTTCTTCAAAATAATGGTGGAGAAGGGCCAGGGGTGTAGATGAAGCAGGACTGGCCACGAGTTGGTAACTGGGTGACAGGGACATGGGGGTTCGGGACTCTAGTTTCTCCACTTTTAGAACTTGTTTGAAACCTTCAGTGATAGATTAAAATGTTAAAAATAACTAAATTTACCTAAGGGAAAAAAAATCAGTCAATTTAAATAAAAACATTGAGTAACTAACAGAACAAGTAGTACTCAGATAAGGCAAGAATCATTAAGGCAGCATGTGACTCACTGCTGATGGGGAAACAATTCTCTGGTGTAAAATTAAACTCCAGGCCCAGGAGCTGCAGCGTCAGGGACAGCGTTTTGTTGTTTTTGGCCACACCATGACGCATGCGGAACTTCCCCGATGAAGGATCGAACCCATGTCCTCCAGAGTGGAAGTGAGGAGTCTTAACCACTGGACCACGAGAGAAGTTCTGGGATGGCCTTTTTAGTTTAGGTAAAACCTTTAACTTCCACACCATCACCTTCTCCAGGAAGCTTTCTCCCATTGCACGTGCCCCTCGGGCTGGGTCAGGAACTTGCTCTGGGCTCCCAGGGCCTCCGGTAGGCTCCTGCAAGGATTCTCTCACTGCACTGCAACCAAGGAGTTCTCAGTGTCTCCCTCACCAGACTGTGAGTCTTAGGGAGCAGGCCTTCAACACAGAAAGTGTCAATAAATGTTTCTAAATGGAACCAGAAAAGTGAGGGAAAATGACCCCAACAAAAAGGAATCATACTTTCAGGCCCCAAGAGCTGCGTGCCCTGCCTCTGAGACCTTGGGTTCTCTCTCAGTCTAAAAAGAATACTTACCTGGTCAGAGAGTTCCCTGGTGGCCTAGTGGTTAGGATTCTGGGCTTTCACTTACCCGGTCAGAGTCCTGGGGACCCCCATGAGACATTCCATCAGGGTTAAAGTGGTCCCCACAGCTAAGAAGGAAAGACAGCAGGCGGGCAGTGCAACAGTAGCTCACAGGCCAGGTGACCCAGCCTCTTACTCTACATTTGCTTCATTTATTCATTAACTCACTTATTCATTCATCCACTCGTTCAACACACAGGCCCACGCTGTGCCAGGCTCCGAGCTGAGGGCACTAAGAAGCATCAGTCATGGGACCTGCCCTCAATAAGCTTCCAGGCGAGACACAGATGAGTAAATAACTAATGGCATGACAGCATGACGAACACCATGACATGGAGACCTGACTCTCCCGTGCCTAGGAGTCACCCTTCCATCTCGGAGGCAGTAAGGTGGCTATGAGCAGGAGCGTCTAGGTCAGATTTTGGTTCAAATCCCCACTCTACCATTTACATGCTCTAGGGTCTTTGACAAGTCATTTAACCTTTCTGAGTCTCAGTTTTCTCATCTGTAGACTGGGCCTTTGTGTGTATGCCTCCCAGGGTACTTGTGAGGACCAAATGTGAAAGAGTGTGTAAAAAGCTGAACACAGCCCCCTGCACTTATGTGGGTGCACAACTGGGGCAATAAGGATGCTACAGGGAGGTTACAGAGGACTCACCTGTTGCAGTTCCTTGTGAGGTCTCCGAACTCATGGACGTGCAGTCCGTGCAGCCCAGGCTGCAGGCCGTCAATGGTCCCCTCGATGAGGCAGCGCTCAGGGGTCAGCTGTAGGAAGTGCACCACTCCCTGCACAGGGCCAGGCCCCCCGAGAATGGCCACTGCTGCCCCCAGATTCTCTGTAAGGTATTAAACACCAGGGCTGGCTCGTCACCTCACCCAGCCCCACCCATTTATCAACTTGGAAATGATGTGGAGAGAGCCCCCATAACTTCGCGGGGTCCCTAAAGCCATGCCAACCCGAGCCCCCAAAGGCCATGGTTGGATCTGTACCACACCCAGGCCACCTCCCTCCCAGAGAGGCCAAGGCCAAGGTTACTCACGGAACAGGCCACTGCCCATGCCCTTGAGTACCGCCTGCCTCCCAGTGCCTTCTAGAAGGGCCTGCACCTCCTGGCTGGGCAGGGTGGTCTGTACCAGGACCATCTGGTTCTCCAACTGCACCTCCACACTCTGGACACCTGGGAGAAGACAAGGGACAGTGGGCAGCAGAGGGCTGGCACCCCTGTGCTGGGAGCAGGGAAGAGAGAATCGGGGGCCATTCCCCATCCCCATCTTAACCAACCTTCCTATGGTCGGAGGCAAGCTCTAAAGCTGCCTTCTAGCTGTGTAAGGCCCTTAACCTCTCTGAGTTTATTTCTTTATGAATAACATGGGGATAATGCCATCTTGCCCCCAGGAGTGTTGTGAATTCTTATTTCATGCCAGGCATTATTTATAACTTTTTTTGTGTGTGTGTGCGGTACGCAGGCCTCTCACTGTTGTGGCCTCTCCCGTTGCGGAGAACAGGCTCCGGACGCGCAGGCTCAGTGACCACGGCTCACGGGCCCAGCCGCTCCGCGGCATGTGGGATCTTCCCGGACCGGGGCATGAACCCGCGTCCCCTGCATCGGCAGGCGGACTCTCAACCACTGCGCCACCTGGCAAGCCCCTATTTATAACTTTTGAAACACAGATAGTTCTTTTAAAAATGTTTCAGCACAACATTGTATATCAACTATACTTCAATTTTTAAAAATTAAACAATAAAAAAAATGTTTGTATAAAAGGGGGCTATCAATAGCCACATTACTCCTGATGGTCAAAAGGTGAAAACAGCCCCAAAGCCCATCAAATGATGAGTGGATAAACAAAACGTGTACCCATGCAATGGAATACTATTCAGCCATAAAAAGGCATTCAGCACTGATACATGCTACAATGTGGATGACCCTTAAAAACATTATGCTAAGTAAAAGCCAGTCACAAAGAGCACACATTAGATGATGTCATTCTGGATGAAATACCCAGAAGAGGTAAATCTATAGAGACAGAAAGTAGATTAGTGGGCAGGGGAGTAGGAGGGTGATAGCTGAAAGGTACAATTTTCTTCATAAGGTGATGAAATAGAAAACTGATAGTGGTAATGGTTGCACAGCTCTGTGAATATACTAAAAACCACTGAACTGTATACTTTAATGGATGAATTTTGATATATGAATATTTCAATAAAGCTGGCACACATAAAAAAGAGGGGGCTATCACCACTATCCTGAAAGCTAACATTTACTGAACATGCACTGTGGGCTTTTTCGTACTTTACCTGTATTAATGCAGTAACCCTGTGAGTTGGGCACTATTAGCCCCCACTTTACAGATGAGAAAACTGAGGCATAGAGAAGTTAAGCAACTTGCTCCAAGTCACGTTATAGTGAATGGTGGGACTGGAACTCATCCCAGGCAGCCTAGCTCCAGAGCCCGAGCACTTCACCTGAATACTGCTCACCCTGAGAAGCAGCTCCAGCCTCCAGGCTGGCTTGGCGCCCCCTCCTCCATCCTCCTGTGGCAGTTCCCACTTCTCCTATGTAACTCGTGCTGCACCGATTACAATCCTCTGTGTGGGCAGGAGCTCTGTGTGGTCCACAAGGGTCACGTTCAAAAGTCAGAGGGTCTCAACTGCCCTCCAAATCCCCGAAGTCACCCTGGAGTATACACAACCTGTGGGACGATTCTGACACATGCTCAGTTTTGAGGGCCATCGAGCCACCTCAAAGAAGGACGAGAAGGGGCTTCTCCTTCATTCAGATGTTCAGGGCTCATAAGCCTTTTAAGAGAACTCTTGAATCCTGAGCCAGAGCACAGGGGATGGCTGGGAACTCTGAGGGATGATCTCACCTGTGGAGCTTACAACCATTCTGCTCTGATCTTAGTAAGTGTGTCTGTTGCTCTGGTAGGGTAGAGCCCATGGGAGCCGGGAGCCCTGGGCAGCCCAGAAGACAGGTTAAGCGAGGCATGTCCCTCTGCTGAGCCAATGCTGTGTGAACTGAAGGCTGCACTGACTGTCTGCATTCCCTTCATCCTTGGTTTCCCCACCCACCACAACCCCCGCCCTGTATTCGTTCAACAAATGTGTGCTGGGCCTGGAGGAGGCCAGGGTCAGGGAAAGCACCAGTCCTAGTCCGCAGGGAGCTCATGGGCTGTGGGAGAATCAAGACTACACCTGGATTAACCATCAGGCAGAGATGGGAATAACAGTCTCTGAGGCACACACAAGGAACCTCAGCTGTTCAGATTCCTTCCAACTCGAGGCAAAACGGGGAGATGGTACTGGGAGGAGGTAGCACCCAATAGGCAGGACTGTTTGGCCTGTGGTTACAAAGGGTCCCACGGTCTTGCTTCTACAGATCCCCTGCCCCATCGGTGACACTGTTGGGGGAGGGGCCGAATTTGTAAACAGAAATCAGACAGACACACCCATCTCCTCCCTGGCAAGTACCGGGCAATTCTGCCAGAAGAAAACCCCCCAAATAACCCAACTGCCTGTCACTTAACACAATGTCTCATCCTGGGCCACCTAGTGTGAAGCCTTGGAGCTCCAGGTCCACCCAGAGGTGCCTCTGGATGCCAAAGTGGTAGGGAGGACAGCAGGGAACTCTGAGCCTCTAGGGAATGCCAAGAGCTGTGTGCTCAGCTTTACACACATCAGGACAGTGATACTGTCCTCCTCTGGCAAGTGAAGAAATGAGGCTGGAGGGCTTCTCAACTGGCTCGAGATCGCAAAGCTCAGAAGGCAGCCTGTCCAACTCCAGAGCTGATGCTTGGTCCCCTTGTCCCACAGGAAGAAGGACTGGGCCCCAAAGGATTGATTGTCTGAGGCTCCCAGAGCTCAAGTAAGCATGCAGTGTGAGGGATTCACTTGCCTATTCATTCATTTAACAAATGTACACTAAGTGCCTATCATGCGCCCCGTTCCAGGCAGTAGGGATGCAGCAGGGAACAAGTCAGGTGATGTCTCTGCCCCATAAAGCAGCATGTGTTCCAGCACAGGAATATGGATATCAAACACATGCACAGGGAGATTCAGATAGTGCAAAGTGTGCTCAATGAAACAGGTATTGGGGAACAACTGAGGGGTGAGCCACTTAGGCTGGTGAAGGAAAGTTTCTCTGAGCCTTTAAGCAAAGGCCTGAATGTAGTCAGGGAAGAGCATTCCAGCAGAGGGTACAGTTTGGGCAAAGACCCTGAGGCAGGAACAACATCTACGTGTTCTAGGAAGAGAAAGGCCCAGTGGCTGGAGCTGGAGTAAAGAGAATGATATGATACAAAGTTGTAAGTGGAGACCAATGAAACAAAGCCCTGCAGGCAACAGGAAAGAATCTGGAATTTAATTTTAATGCAAGGGGAGGCCATTGGCAGAGGCCACAGAGTACAGTGGTTGAGGGTGTGGGCTCTGGAGTTGAAATTCTGAGTCTGCCACCTACTAGCTGTGTGGCCTTAGCTTACTCAACCTTTCTGTTTTCTTTTCAGTTTCTTCCTCTGCAAATGGAGATAACAGTACGACCTACTTCAGCGGGCTACTGAAGGCCTAAACGAGTTATCTCATATAGAGCACTTAGAACAGTGCCTGGCCTATGGGAAGCTCTTAAATATTAGGACTTTCACAGGATTTTAAGCAGAGCAGTGACAACATCTGATGCATGCTTTAAAAAATCATTCTTAGCAATTTCCTGGCGGTCCAGTGGTTAGGCTTTCACTGCCAAGGATGCAGGTTGGACCAGCGGGTTGGGGAACTAAGATCCCACGAGCCACGCGGTGCAGCCAAAAAATAAAATAAAATAAAATACTTGAAAATAAAAAAGGAAAAAAATCACTCTGGTTTCTATGTGAAGAACCTATTGGAAAGGGCAACAGAGAGCCCAAAGATGAGGTTCTCGTGTGGGTTGTGGTGAGGTGAGGTGGTCTGGTTTGGTGTGAAGCCCGAAGTACAGAAAAAGAGTTTTAGACACAGCAAACAAGACTTTCTGATGGACTGGCTTTGGCACAGGTAGGTTGCTGCTCTGGGGTCTCCTAAGAAGAGCTGCTTCTCTGCACTGAAAGTGGGAGGGCCCCAGTGGGAAGCTCCTTGTGACTGCAATTCCCAAAACCTTGACCTGAGTCTGAACCAAGAAGGCTGGCTCCCCAGCTGAGCAGCAGTTCGGTTTGGCTGGTGTGGAGTGTGGCCTGGCCAGTAGTACCTGTTTAGCTCAGAGCCCAGAGCGGGAGAAAAGATAAGGCCGTAGGGGACTCTAGGGTGGGTGATAAGAGTTCAAGGAAGTGAGCCTTGGGCTGGGAGGTCCTCCCACTTACCCCTAGGAGGAGAGCAGAGCCTTCTTCCCCAAAGCCCAGGCCTCCTGGAGAGGGCAAATCACCCGATCACTCTTTCTGTCTCCCTCTCTGCATCTGGGAAGCCAGCCCATGAGAAAGCCAAGCTGCTTCCAGCTACCCAGACCAGAAAATGTAGTAACCAGAAGTCTTTATCTGGTCTCTAAGAAACCTGCAGAGGGCTAAAAACTGCCCTATGTCCAACAGAAGTCCAGCTGTCTGCTCTCCCACTAAGAATGTTTTACAGGAGGTAGAGTCCAACAGCTTTGGAAAGCTTTGGTCAGAACACTCCACTCTCAGTGGAATGGCTCAGTTTTCTCAGACACGCACCCCTCATTCCCAAACACCTAGTCAAAGCAAACCCAGCTTTAGGATCTGTCCCCCTCTGCAAACATGGCACTGGAAGCCAGCACCAAGTGCTCTGGGGGCTGAGGGCAGGCGCTGCCCGGCCGCTGCGCACCAGCCCCGCTCTGCTCTCCGTGCATAAGATCCATGGGCAAACATGAATGGCTAACAAAGTGAAATGTGTTGGAACAGTGGGAATCAACAATTTTGCACAGGACGCTTTGGGAGATGTTGTTTACTGTAGTCTGCCTGAAGTTGGGACAAAACTGAACCAACAAGAGCAGTTTGGTGCTTTGGAAAGTGTGAGAGCTGCTAATGAACTCTAGTCTCCTCTATCAGGAGAAGTAACTGAAATGAATGAAGCTCTTGCAGAAAATCCAGGACTTGTCCACAAATGTTGTTATGAAGATGGTTGGCTGATCAAGATGACATTCAGGAACACCTCAGAACTAGATGAACTAATGGGTGAGGAAGCATATGAGAAATACATAAAATCTATTGAGGACTGAAAATGGAACCCCTAAATAAGCCAGTTTGAACAACTTAAAAAAGATCAGGGACTTCCCTGGCAGTCCAGTGGTTAAGACTCTGCGCTTCCACTGCAGGGGGCACAGGTTCGATACCTGGTGGGGGAACTAAGATCCCACATGGCGCACGGTGCGGCCAAAAAAAAAAAAAAGTTTTGTCCCCTCATGCCTCTGCCCAACCAGCTTACCACCTATAAGCCCTGCCTCTCATAATTCCTAAGATTTAGTGGGCTCTCACTACATGCCAAAGACCTTTCTAAAGTGCTTTTACATGTATTAACTAATTTACTCTTCACAATGAACCTCTGGGGTAGCTTCCATTACCTTGCCCATTTAAACACTGAAGAAACAGACACAAAAAGTAACATGCACGAGGTCTTAGTGCCATTAAGTGGCAAAGGGGGGATTTGAACCCAAACAGTCTGACTCTAGAGCACATACCCTGGAGACCTAGGACACACTGCTGCTTTATACAGAGCCAAGTGCCACCAATGTCCCAGTTTCAGAAGCCATCACATGGCAGCTCCTCCAAGAACTGCTCTTCCCAGCGCAATGCTTGTGTGCTCATGTTACCTGAGGGCAGAGGCTGTGCCTGAAATACTTGTGAACACTTTTCCCTAAAAAGCCCCCAGTGTCTGGTCTATACCTGAATGACTGGATAAACATTTGACAGAATCAAAGTCAGGCAGTTCCCACGGCCATGCTGGTGGCTCTGCCTTCTCAGATCTTTCCGATTGTGTCTGGTCACCTCCAGACCAGCTAGCTGGCTTTTAAGAATCAGGGTCGGACTTCCCTGATGGCGCAGTAGTTAAGAATCTGCCTGCCAATGCAGGGGACATGGGTTCAATCCTTGGTCCGGGAAGATCCCACATGCCGCGGAGCAACTAAGCCTGTGCACCACAACTACTGAGCCCATGTGCCACAACTACTGAAGCCCGTGCCCTAGAGCCCGTGCTCCGCAACAAGAAAAGCCACGGCAATAAGCCCGCGCACCTCCCCTGCTCGCTGCAACTAGAGAAATTGCAGCAATGACTCCTCACCCTCCAGGCACTGGAGGTTTAAGACACCAGAAGGGCAGGCAGAGCCAGAAGGGCAGGCAGAGCCAGTAGAAGAATCTGGCAGGGCAGGCCAGAGACCTGCACTCTAGACTCCGCCTCTGGGTCCCTGTGTGACTCTGAGAACATTCCTTCCTCTCTCCAGGTCTCAATTTCTGCATCTGTAAATGGGAGTAGGGTTGGTCTAAGAGATTTGCCTGCCCCTCCCAGAGGCCTCCTGACTGCGCACTGAAAAGCTAATCTGGTTCTTACCTGCTATCCCTTGCAGGGACGTGCGCACCGCGTCCACGCAGCTCTGACAGGTCATCTGCACCGCGAACTCCAGCTGCAAGGACGGGCCGATGAGAGCTAGGGAACCTTCTTGCGTGACCCTGTTTCACTACCTTCCCTGCGACCACCCCCAAAGGCCTGGAGTAACGCCCCACGTGACCCCTCCTCAAGCGCCTTCTTCATTATCACTCACGATCATTCCAGGAGCAACACCCCTCAACATTAACGCCAAGGGCCCTGCTACTCTCACATTCCAGCCTGGACCCCAGGCCCCAACCCAGGTGTACGCTCCTTCCCCCATTCTCAAGTTAACGATCACCCCAGGGGCCGAGGCTCTCGCCCCTGCGAGGCTCCCACACGAGGCCTCGACCCTCACCGTGCAGGCAGTCCCGCGGTCCCCCGAGTCCGATGCCATCCCGAACGCAGTCACCACCGGACGACCCGAACTGTCCAGGTCCTGTGGCGCCAACCCTGAGACGCGTCGGGAGAGGCGGAGCCCCGGAAGCCACTCCTTGCCCCGCCTCCCGTTGCGAGCGCACGCAAGGCTCTGCATCCCACCCACCCACGTCCACGCTGTGGCGGGCAAGGGCTGCGCAGGCGCACTTGGGCCATCCCGCCCCTAGTTGCCTTAGTAACCGCCGGCGCCGCCAGCGCCGCCTGGTCTAAGATGGAGCCGTATAAGCCCGAGTTCCAGCGTTTTTACCACCGGTTGCTGCGTCCGCTGTCGCTCTTCCCCCGCACGACGACGCGCACAGCGTCTCAGAAGCGCCTCTCGCAGGAGGTCCTGATGCTGCTGCCCCTACCGGTCTCACGGCTGACGGTGGCGTCGCTCTGCCGCCAGGTAGCGGAGCGCCTGGCCAACAGCGGGCTGGAGGCGCGCGCGCCTCGCAAGGTACGACTCCGTTTCACCGAGGTCATCCTGGATGAGCTAAAGTGCAGCTGGCAGGAGCCCCCCACCGAACCTGGTCTGAGCCACTTGAACAATCAGAGGCTGCGGGAGCGGCTCCTGGTCTACGTGCTGCTCAGCAGCGAGCAGCTCTTCGTACGCTACCTGCACCTTCAGAAGATCATGTCGACCCCCGCAGCTGTCTTCACCGAATCAGCCACGCTCACCCGGTTGGCCGCCAGCCTCGCCAGGGACTGCACAGTCTTCCTCACCGGCCCCGAGGTCTACCGTGGCCTGCTCGCCGACTTCCGCGCCCTGCTGAAGGAAGGGCAGGTCCAAGTCTGCGTGCCCAGACTGCGCCCCCTCGGCCCCACTGCGGCTTTCAGGCTCTGCCCTATCCCGTGGCATCACAGCACTGGCTTTGCCCAAGTGCCATATTTCAACCTCAGCCTGAACTACCTCATCCAACTCAGCCGCCCGCGAGAGCTTGTCAGTGAGCCTGAACCGGACCCAGTGAAGGAATTGAAGTCCATTCCCCAGCTGAAGAAGAAGCAGCCTCTCCGCTGGCTGTCCACCATGCAAAAGGGGAGAGAAAGCAACTTCAGTTCACAGATTGCCTCACTGCCTGGGTCCTCTGTGCCTACCCCCAGCCAGGTTCCCCCCACCTCCCACTTGCCCCTCTCCTCCCAGCTCCAGAGGGGCCAGTCCATGCCCTCTCTGCGTGAGGGCTGGAAACTAGCAGATGAGTTGGGCCTTCCTCCATTCTCTCCTCGCCCCTTAACCCCACTGGTCCTGGTTGCAGAGAGCAAACCAGAGCTGGCAGGGGACACTGTGGCTGAGGACCTGAAGCAGAGGATGAAGAACATGCAATTGGGGTGGTCTCACTACTCAACGCTGGACTCGGGCCTGCCCCCACTCTTAGGGGCCCTGACCCACCGCCCAGCTGCAGCACATCACATGGAAGAGCTGCAGAGAATGTCGAAGGGCCTTGAGGAGAAGGAAGCCTCAGAGCAGTGGAGCCCCCAGTCCCCCAGATCCCATCCACTTGAACCACAGCCAGTGACTGTTACTTTGAAGCTAAGAAATCAGGTGGTCCAGGCAGCTGCTGTACAGGTCTCAGCAAGAAACTTTTTGGATTCCTTCCACATTGAGGGGGCCGGAGTCCTATACAACCACCTGGCTGGTGAACTGGAACCCAAACTTATCGAGGAAATGGATACTGATTGCACTTTTGGCAGTAGCATCAGGGAGGTGTACAAGGAGCTGATGAGCCGTGTCTCTAATGACCACTTCTCTTTTGACCAGGGGCCCCTGGTTGAGCCTGCAGCCAATAAAGACTGGTCGGCCTTCCTATCCTCAGCCTTTCTACGTCAAGAAAAACAGCGTCGTATCATCAACACCAAGCTGGCTGGACTTTATTCCCTGAGAGCTAACACTTTACAGTCCAACCCTGATAAGATGTCCTCCTACACATCACTCCAAGCACGTAAAAGCTGGGAGAAGTGGTCAAACAAGGCCTCATGGCTGAACTGGTGGAAAACGACTTTGTCTGTGGGTGACTACTTCAAGTACCTCACCACCCAGGAGACAGACTTCCTCCATGTCATCTTCCAAATGTATGAAGAGGAGGTTCCTGTGCAGATCGTGGCCCCTGTCAGAGAGTCCCCAAAGATTCAGCACCCACCTCCCTTGCTAGAAGACGACAAGCCAGACTTTGTGCCAGGAGAGTGGGATTGGGACACGGTGCTGGAGCACAGGCTGGGAACTAAGAACAACAGCCTCCTGGAAGACTCTCACAAAATCCTGAGCCTACAGAAGCGTCTGGAGCAGCTGTGGTCCATGCTTGAGGTCCCTGACAAAGACCGGCTGGACATGGCCATCAAGTACAGCTCCAATGCCCGCCTGAAGCAGCTGCCGTCACTGGTGAGTGCCTGGGAGCAGGCCTTGCAGCCCATTCAGCTGCGGGAGATATTGCTGGGGAAACTGGAGTGGTTTGAGCGACAAGCCTCCGACCCTAACCGCTTCTTCCACAAGACCGACATGGGCCTGAGTCGCTTCCTGGAGGAGAATCAGATCCGCAACCATCTCCATAAGAGGCTCGGTCTAGTGGAGGCTCCTTTGGTTCCCCTCCTGGAGGAGATCGAGTTAGTCTTTGGTGAGCCAGTGACCTTCAAGGGGCGACGCTACCTGGACAAGATGAAGCATGACAAAGTGGAGATGCTCTACTGGCTGCAGCAGTGGCGGCGGGTCCACCACCTGGTCTGGGCCAAGAGGGCCTCCCATCAGTCAGCCCTGTCCAGGAAGCTCAGCAGCCAGCCTTTAATAGCCCCTGGGAATACGCCCATTACTCTTTGACCAGGCCAAGTGTCCTCAGGTCCCTCCCTCACCCCCATACACCCAGCAGCTCACCCAGACCTCTGGACTGCTTTGAAAGAAGAAATATCTGGGAGTGTGGGGTTCAGGAAAACTGTGCTTCCAACTACCAGGGGACTGAAATTAGCACTTTATTTTGACCATGAAGTTCTCATAAAAAAATCCACAAGCCCAGTAGTCCCATTTCTGTCAAGCCATGAACAGCACAGCCAAAAACTCATGCATCAATAGAGAAGGGCAAGAGGAAATAAAGTGTGAAGGATGTAGCTTTATTAGGGTAGTCTGTGTAGGCCTCACTGGGAAGGGGGGATTTGAACGGAGGCTTGAAGGAGGGGAGGAAGTGAGCCCCATGGACATCTGGGACAACAGTGTTCCTGCCAGCTACTGGGAAGCGTAAGGCAGGCGGGTGCCTGGGGTGTTCCAGAAAAGCAAGGTGGCCAATGCAGGTGGGGCAGAGCTAAGGGGAAAGAGGGATGAGTCAGAGGGGTCGTGACAAGGTGCCAGGGGGCAGGTTAGATTATGTAAGGCCTGTAGGCCATTGTAAAAATGATTTCAGAGATAGCCTATGCATGTATAAACACACATGAATATGTTGTCTATACACATGTCTTTATACCAGCAGTAGCATGCTGTCCCGTTTTGCCCCTTTCTTTTTTCCCCAATGAGCTTGCCTCAAGTTCGTTCCACGTCGGTACACATAGATCTGCCTTATTCTTTTTAATTGCTATCTAGTATCCCACTGGGTGTTTTTGGTTTTGGTTTTTTTTTTTTTTTTGGCTGTACCACGTGGCTTGCAGGATCTTAGTCACCCAACCAGGGACTGAACCTGGGTCCCGGCAGTGAAAGCGTGGAGGCCTAACCACTGGACTGCCAGGGAATTCTCTGGGTGTATTTTTATTTTGTTTAACCAGTCTCTTATTGTTGGACATTTACAAACAAAAACAATGCTCTAAAAAAATCCTTGTTCATCTCTTTAGTATGTGCAGCTATTTCTATGGTTTACGTTCCTGGAAGTGGAATTATATCTAAGCATAAGCACTTGTAATTTTGATAGATATTACCGATTACCCTCCACAAAGGCTGCAACCATTTGCATTATTGTCAGCACTGCATGATGATAATAATAATTCCCCACTCGCATCAATAGTGTTATCAAAATTTTTAATCTTTACCATCTAATAGGTGAAAAAATTGCATCTCATTTGAGTTGTGTTCTCATCTGTCTTATGAGTGAAGTTGCATCTTTTAGATATTTAAAAGCTGGGTTATTTTCTGTAAAATTCTCATGCCCTTCGCCCACTTTTCAATTGGTTTTGACTATTCTTTTTTTTTTTTTTTTTGGCTACATTGGGTCTTTGTTGCTGTGCGCGGGCTTTCTCTAGTTGTGGCTAGCGGGGGCTACTTTTCGTTGTGGTGCGCGGGCTTCTCATTTAGGTGGCTTCTCTTGTTGCCAAGCATGGGCTATAGGCATGCGGGTTTCAGTAGCTGTGGCTCGCGGGCTCAGTAGTTGTGGTGCACGGGCTTAGTTGTTCCGCAGCATGTGGGATCTTCCCAGACCAGGGCTCAAGCCCGTGTCCCCTACATTGGCAGGCGGATTTTTAACCACTGCACCACCAGGGAAGTTCCTTACTATTTATTTAAATTAACACTAATCCCATTATGTGTTTACAGAGATAATATATGTTATGAAAAACAACTTTTTTTTTTAAGTGGTGAAGAGTGACTATTTTACTCTTTTGCAAATCTCCTGAATGTCTGGCTTAACAGGAGACAACAGGATTCTCATTTATGTTTCTGCTGCATCTGTTGCAATATTGCCCGTCATGCAGCCTCTGGAAAACACTGTACTCAGAAACAGGGAGGGTAGAAAAGGCAAATAACGTGTCAGCAGTATTATGAAAATTTTTTTTTTTTTTTTTTTGCAGTACGCGGGCCTCTCACTGTTGTGGCCTCTCCCGTTGCGGAGCATAGGCTCCGGACCCGCAGGCTCAGCGGCCACGGCTCACGGGCCCTGCCTCTCCGCGGCATGTGGGATCCTCCCGGACCGGGGCACGAACCTGCGTCCCACTGACTCTGTTTTAAAACTTATTTTAGGGCTTGCCTGGTGGCGCAGTGGTTGAGAGTCCGCCTGCCGATTCAGGGGACACGGGTTTGTGCCCTGGCCCAGGAAGATCCCACATGCCGCAGAGTGGCTGGGCCCGTGAGCCATGGCCGCTGAGCCTGTGCTCCGCAAGGGGAGAGGCCACAACAGTGAGAGGCCCGCGTACCACAAAAAACAAAAACAAAACAACTTATTTTAAAAGGCAATTTTAATCACACTAGCTAATACTCTATAGTGATTATTAAGTGCCTGACTCCATTCTAAACACTTTTCATGCAGTAACTCATTGAGTCCTCATGGCAATGCAGTGAGGTAGGCACTACTGTTATTTCAAGGCCCAGATGAGGAAACTGAGGCACAGAGTGGTTATGTAACTTGCCCAAGGTCACACAACTAGGAACATGGCAGAGTCTGGATTCAGACCCAGAGGTCTGACTCCAAGTACATTCTCTTAACCACTGTACTGTTTCTTATCATAAAATATAAAAAAACAAGTCTGCCCAATTGAAGTCCATGGGGAGAAGCTGAATATGATCCGATTTTTGGCTTTCATTGTTACCTGTCCCCGGAGGAAATCAGGCTTTCGGACAGCCCACTTGATTCCCAGCGGTGACTCTGAGGCCCACATCATTCTTCTTTCAGGCCCAGAGCACTGAACTCCCAAGTGACAGACACTGCTTGGTGGGGGGGGGGGGGGGGGCGGTATAGTGGGAAGCAGAGCCAGAGGAAACCAGAAAGAACCAGTCGCTGTCGCCGAGGAGTTTAAAGTTTAGTAGGGAAGATAATTTCAATAATATGGCAAGTGAAGGGTATGGTGGGAGCCCACAAAATGGACATTCAACAGAGCCGGGGCATAGGGGAAGGGTGATCGGGGAGAGCTTCCTGGAGGAGGCCACACTCAATTGGAGTCTAAATTCTAGAAGGTTGAGTAGGAGTCAGCAGGCACATGGTGGCAGAGGAGAAGAGGAGCGCTTTCCAAGCCCAGCGTGAGCAAAAGTACAGGAGAGGAGCATAGTGTATGGGGGAGAACTACAAGTACTTTGGCATTAATCAGCCTTGAAAAGGCCGGGAAGGGAGTGAGACTGGAGGTGGAGGCGGGGTCAGGGCCAGGTCCAGTGTGGGCCTTGTTCTGTAGGTGCTGGGAAGCCATGTATTCACCAGCAGATACCTACCGAGCACCTGCTCGGTGCCTGGGGCTGCTCCGGCTGCTGAGGACGCCACACTGCACAATACAGGCAAGGACGCTTCGTGTTCTGGGGGAGGACACAACAGCCAGGCAGGTAAAACAAATGATACAGGGGAAAAAAGCCAAAATGGCAACAGAAAATTCAGAGAAAAGCAATTTAAAATAGGGGATCGGGACTTCCCTGGTGGCACAGTGGTTAAGAATCCACCTGCCAATGCAGGGGACACGGGTTCGAGCCCTGGTCTGGGAAGATCGCACATGCCGTGGGCCGCGGAGCAACTAAGCCCATGCGCCACAACTACTGAGCCTGTGCTCTACAGCCCGTGAGCCACAACTACTGAAGCCCGCGCGCCTAGAGCTGGTGGTCCACAACAAGAGAAGGCACTGCCACGAGAAGCCCGCACACCGCAACGAAGAGTAACCCCCGCTCGCTGCAACTAGAGAAAGCCTGTGTGCATCAACGAAGACCCAAAGCAGCTAAAAATAAATAAATTTATAAAATAGGGGATCATGGAATTCCCTGGCTGTCCAGTGGTTAGGAATCTGCGCTTCTACTGCAGGGGGCACGGATTCGATTCCTGGTCAAGCCGGGGCACGGCAAAAAAAAAAAAAAAAAAATAGGGGATCAAAAGAGGGAATATTTGAGCAAAGACTGGAAGGAGTGGAAAGAGAGCTGTGTGATACCTGGGAAAGAACATTCTAGGCTGGGGCTGGTGTAAGTTCAAAAGCCCTGAGACGGGTGTGTGCCTGGTGAGTCAGGAGGCCAGTGTGGCTGGAGTGGCATGGACCAGGTGGGGAATGCTTGGGAATTAGGTCAGAGAAATAAAGGGGTTTTATCAGGCTTTAGTCAGAAGAGTGACATTTGGCTGCCCCACGGGTGAGGGTTAGGAGGCTGCGGGTTGGAGGCTAGCAGACAAGGGTGGAGGCTGCCACAGTGGGAAGATGAGCCAGGATGGAGTGTTTAGGAGGCAAATTTGGCAGCGTTTGGTGAAGATTGACTGTGGGGAATGAGGGTAGAGAGTCAAGGACACCTCCTCAGTGTCCTCCTGGGTGTCTGGCTTGGGCCTCTGGTGGAGCCCTTCATGAAACGAGATGATGGAGGGTTTGGTGGGAGTGCAGTGGGGGTAGATGATGAGTTCAGCCCTGAAAAGGTTAAGTTTGCAAATTCCCTGGTGGTCCAGTGGTTAGGACTCCACGCTTCCACTGCAGGCTGGTCGGGTTCAATCCCTGGTCCGGGAACTAAGATCCCACAAACTTCATGGCAAAAAAATAAAAAAAATTAAAAGTTAAGTTTGATGTGCCTGCAGGGCATCCAAGTGGAGATCCAGAGGCAAATGTTTTTTCTTAGATGGACAGAAATTTTGCTAAAGATGGAAATCTTTAAACAGCATACTTATATACAAATGTCTTATGTCACTGCTCAGATATCACAAACTAATTTTCTAGGTCAACCTGGGGCCTAAAATATGTAAAAGAATTATTTGTTTACAATTTTACAAAAGCTAAACTTTTTTTTAAAAGCTATTATTCACTAAATACAAAGTTCACCTAATACCACTAAGTTAGGCATTGCTATGGACTAAATGTTTGTGTCCCCCCCAAAACTCATATGTGATGATGTTCGGTGGTACTTTGGGAGGTATTTAGGGTTAGATGAGATCATGAGAGTGGGGCCCCAGCCCTTATAAGAAGCAGAAGAGACCAGAGCCCCCTCTCTTTCCACTTGCTGTCATTTACAGCAAGAAAGCAGCAAATGACAAACCAGGAAGAAGGCCTTCACTAGGCACTGGTCTGCTGGCACCTTAATTTAGGACTTCCCAGCCTCCAGAACTGAGGAATAAATGTTTGTTTAAGCCTCCAGTCTGTGGTATTTTGTTACAGCAGCCTGAGCAGACAGAGACAGGCATCATCAGGTATATTCCAGCCAGGGTGTCAGAAGTCCCAGGTATCCCCCATCAACAGAGGGGTGGATAAAGAAGATGTGGTACATACATATTGTACAATGGAATATTACTCAGCCATAAAAAAGAACAAAATAATGCCATTTGCAGCAACATGGATGGACCTAGAGATTGTCATACTGAGTGAAGTAAGTCAGACAGAGAAAGACAAATATCATATGATATCATTTATATGTGGTCTAAAATAAATGGTACAAATGAACTAATTTACAAAACAGAAACAGAGTCACAGATGTAGAAAGCAAACTTACGGTTACCGGGGGGAAATGGGGGGAGAGATAAATTGGGAGATTGGAATTGACATATACACACTACTATATATAAAATAGGGAATTCTCTGGCAGTCTAGTGGTTGGGACTTGGTGTTTCCACTGCAGGGGGCACAGGTTCCATCCATGGTCGGGGAAGTAAGATCCTGCCTGCCGTGTGGCCAGAAAATAAAATAAAATGAAATGAAAAATATAAAATAAAATAAAATAAATAACATAAGATAAAATCCTACTGTATAGCACAGGGAACTTCTACTCAATGCTCTGTAATGACCAATATGGGAAAAGAATCTAAAAAAGAGTGGATATATGTATATGTATAACTGATCCACTTTGCTGTACGCCTGAAACTAACACAGCATTGTTAATCAACTATACTGCAATAAAATTTTTTTAAAAAAAAGGAAGAAGAGAAAATACTTGTAGAAAGAACAAAACAAACAAAAAGAAGTCCCAGATTTCCCATTCATTGTCTGTGACCTTGGGCAAGGAATTCCATCTCCTTTTCACCCATTCATTTATCGCATATTCAGTGAGCTATGGCTGTGCTTAGGCACTGAGGAGAAAGCAATGAATGAGCAAAGCTGACAGGGTTTCTGCCCTCAAGATCGAGTAGAAGTAATGGAGAGGCCTGTGGATCACCCGTGACCTTGAGCCTCCCTTCCTGCCTTGAGAGGCTTAGGAGCAGGTAGGTTATGTCCAAGCCCAACCAAGCCCTGGGACCTGGGACCTGGGCTTTATGTGCCTCATTTTATTGTACTCTCATCTCATCCCTGCAAGACATCTATATGCTTACCTTACAGATGAAGAAATGCTCAGAGAAGCAGAGCTATTCGCTGAAGGTCTTATAGTTAATAAGTGATAGATAAAAATTTAGAACTTGTGCTTCCCTGGACACCATTGAGAGAGTGGAAGACACCCCACAGGACGGGAAAAGAGATTTGCAAATCACATATCCGATAAGGGAATTGTATCTAGACTATATAAAAAACTCTTACAGCTCAATAATAAAGGCAAATAACCCAATTTATTCTTTTTTTTTAAAATTTTATTTATTTATTTATTTTTGGCTGCGTTGGGTCTTTGTTGCTGCACGTGGGCTTTCTCTAGTTGTGCCGAGTGGGGGCTACTCTTCGTTGCGGTGCGTGGGCTTCTCATTGCAGTGGCTTCTCTTGTTGCGGAGCACGGGCTCTAGGCGCATGGGCTTCAGTAGCTGTGGCTCGCGGGCTCTAGAGCGCAGTCTCAGTAGTTGTGGCGCACCAGCTTAATTGCTCCGCAGTGGCAATTTCCCAGACCAGGGATCGAACCCGTGTCCCCTGCATTGGCAGGTGGATTCCTAACCACGCGCCACCAGGGAAGCCCCTAGTTTCAGGTTTTAAATCGCGACACCTCATCTGACCAAACTCCCCAAAATAACAACTTGCTGGCTGGTTAAGGCAGAGATTGAAGTGGGTTCCACTGAGGGAGTTATTAAAATGTCATCCTCTCCTACTTCAGGACCTTGAAGGCCTCAGATCACTTGGAGGTGACCTTTCTAAATTAAAAGGTAATTCCTATGAAGGGTGTAAGATGGGGCACAGAGTAAGCACTAGCTATGCGTTATTATTATTGTTGTTGCTGTTATCGGATGATTCCTAGGAGTTATACAACAGTGAGGTGAGGTCATTCTGGGATTAGGGTGTAACAAGAATCTTCAGGGGGGCTTCCCTGGTGGCGCGGTGGTTAAGAATCCGCCTGCCAATGCAGGAGACATGGGTTCGAGCCCTGGTCTGGGAAGATCCCACATGCTGCGTAGCAATTGAGCCCGTGCACCACAACTACTGAGCCCACGTGCCACAGCTACTGAAGACCCCGTGCTCCGCAACAAGAGAAGCCTCCACGATGAGAAGCCCGCGCACCACAACAAAGGGTAACCCCTGCTCGCCGCAACTAGAGAAAGCCCGCGCACAGCAACGAAGACCCAACACAGCCAAAAATAAATAAATAAAATAAATAAATTTATTTAAAAAAAAAAAAAGAATCTTCAGTGGCTCTCTGAAGCTGCTGCAGCCTGAGATCTTAGCCACAAAGCAGTGAGGATATGCATCGATTTATGCATGGAGCTCTAGAGCCCTTGGGGGTGGAGGTGGGGAAGGTCAGTACCCTAACCCTAGGCCTAATGATTCAGCCAGGGAGACCTGGAAGTGGACCAGAGCTGCTCACTCAAGGCTGAGAGATGTTCCCTGAGATATATTCACCTCTAGGAAAGGAGTCTGGGCTCAAGACTTGGGGCCCAGAATCTCCATCCATCCATCCATCAAATCATCGAAGAAATATTACAGTAAATCCACTAAGGGCCAAGGCAGGGTCATTTTTTGACCCTTGTTGGTCTTAGTCTGTCAGACTTTTGGGGTCCCCACACCACATCTTCTCACATCTGATCAAGTGCACCTATGTCCCACATCAAATAATATTTTGCTGTAAATTTCTTTGAAAGAAATTTTATAGTTTTGCTTTTGAAATTATCTGACTTCATGTAACTTGTTTAAACTATGATTTGCTAGAAAAATGTAAAAATAAAGAAAAAACAAACAAACAAACAAAAAAACAGTCCAGTGGGAATAAGCAAAGTAAGGACAGGGTATGATGGATGTTGAAAGATACAGTGTTCTGAGAGAGAGGGAGGGGGCTCCTTTAGACGAGGTGGTCCTTATTCTGAAGAAATAGCATTTAGGCTGAGACAGGACAGCTGGGAAGGAACCTGCCCCCTACAGAGCAGGGGGAGTCTCTCCAGGCAGAGGGAACAGCCAGTGCAAAGGCCCTGAACCTGGAAAGCACTTAGCTTGTGGACAGGAAGAGGGTCATTGTGGCAGGGGCTGAGTGAGGGGCAGTGAGAGAGCACGAGATTAGTTCAGACAGCAGGGCAGGGGGCAGGTGATGCCCAGCCGTACAGGCCATGGTACGGAGTTGAGATTTTGTTCTAAGTGGAGAGTGCCAGTTAGGTTTGGCTCCCTGGGGAGCAGATTCAGAGAGGGTGATTGGCGGGCAGGAGGTCCATTAGGAGTGCTCTCAGGATCAACACGGGTGGAAGAGAGGGGAGGGAGGCAAGACTGAGCCGAGGGAGAATTTGAGCTGCATGCAGTCTCAATGGACACCTCCCCTGACCCAGCAGGGAATCCTGAAGCTGGGATGACCCTTCAGATTTGTCATTAGATGCAGCTGCCTGGGGGAGTGGGCATGACTCTTCAGCCGAGGCCCTGAGGGGTTGACAGCGGAGGGCAGTGAGCCAGTAGCTGGACACTAAGTCCATCCCTGAAGAAGAATCTGGTCTGTGCGTCACAGCCCACAACCTGATCCAGTTTATGTTTAAGGAGGCCCCTCTAGCTGCTGCGTGGAGAGAATTATTGGAGGGAAGAGTGGGTCCAGCCAGGCCAGCAGTGATGGTGGTTTGGCCATGAGTGATGGCTGTGGGAATACAGATAAGTGGATGATTCTTGGAGACATTGGGAGGTGGAACCAGAGCACTTGAAGATGGATTAGATGTGAGGCATGCAGGGAAGGGAAGAATCAAGGACGCTTCAGGTCTGTGGACTGAACAACCGAGGGAACAGTGATGCCATATGCTGAGATGTGGGATTCCTGAGGGAAGTGGCTGGGTGGGAGGTGAGAGAGCAGGGAGAGAGCGCCCCTCAACTTCCTTACAGGCTCAAGACCCTGGGAGTGTCCAGGACCAAGCCTCAACAGCGCCATCGTGTGGTGGTAATAAGTCATAACAGCAGTGGACTCCAGACCTCAGTTGCCTGCAAGGTGGGGAAAGAGGTCAGACTACAGGAAATACCCTCAGAAACCAGCGCCTCTTTCGGACTAAGTAAATCACTGCAGATTTTGGACAACTCAGAGTGGGCGGGAGATGAGGAGCCTCAAAAGAAAGAGGTAGCTAGGCAACGGAGTTTGAGAAATTATGTGAGAAAGATAAAATGGTGTTACTGTACCTGTGCCATAAAGGAATCAATCAACATAATAATAATGTTGACAGCTACCATTCAGTGAGCAGATAGGAGGAGCTGCATGATCCCTTGTAATCTACACGCATCAATACAAGGAGGCTCAGAGAGGTGAAAAGATGTGTCCCAGGTTATATAATAGTAGATGGTGGTGAAGTTAGGATTAAAACCCAGGTCAGCCTACCAATGGATCTCAACTCTGTCAGATCCAACACGCCATTTTAACAGTAAATATTTTACAATGCCCTCTTTACATCCCAACATCTGGATTGTGCCTGATGCATTATTGTGCACCAGGTCAACATTTGTTAAATGAATGAAAGAAAATTCATGGATAGTATCCTGCCTAACGACATAATTTTTTAAATCAAGTAAAAAGAAAACGAGGACTTCCCTGGTGGCGCAGTGGTTGAGAGTCCGCCTGCCGATGCAGGGGATACGGGTTCGTGCCCCGGTCCGGGAAGATCCCACATGCCGCGGAACGGCTGGGACCGTGAGCCATGGCCGCTGAGCCTGCGCGTCCGGAGCCTGTGCTCCGCAACGGAAGAGGCCACAACAGTGAGAGGCCCACGTACCGCAAAAAAAAAAAAAAAAGAAAATGAAAGCAATTTGTGCTAAAGAAATCTGCATTTCCACATGTACATGCTCAGTCAGGATCACATCGGAAGATGTAACAAGGTGATTATTGTGAACTGGGATCACCCCAAATACTGATCTAGGCATGATCTTTTTCTTTTCTTTTTCTAAATTAATTAATTAATTAATTTTTAGCTGTGTTGGGTCTTCGTTGCTGCACGTGGGCTTTCTCTACTTGTGCTGAGCGGGGGCTACTCTTCCTTGCGGTGCGTGGGCTTCTTACTGCTGTGGCTTCTCTTGTTGCGGAGCACAGGCTCCAGGCGGCACAGGCTTCAGTAGTTGTGGCACGTGGGCTTAGTTGCTCCGCGGCACGTGAGATCTTCCCAGACCAGGGCTTAAACCCGTGTCCCCTGCCTTGGCAGGCGGATTCTTAACCACTGCGCCACCAGGGAAGTCTGAGACATGATCTTCTGAAATGGTGAACGTAAGGCCAGCTGGCCCAAGGCAGGGGTACACAATCAGATTCACAGGTTGCATCAGACCGAAACTCTCCGGACCACTCAGTTCCAGAAACTGACCTGGAGACATTCCGGACCACCCAGTTCCAGGAACTGACCTGGGGACTTTGTACCCGGCCCAGCCTTCCCGCCTTTCGAGGGCCGGGACTAACGGTTCCCCAGGATACCCGAAAAGACCACCAAATAAGGAATACCCTGCGCCCTCCCAGATTCACCACACCCCTTTCCCTTCTTCCCCTATAAAATCTTGCCCAATCCTCACCCAGGTGCGACTTCTCTGGCCCGTTCTCTCCGACCAGTGAACCTCGCCCGGGAGCGCTCCCTAATAAAGCTCACTTGAAGCTTTCCCCTGTTTCGTGGTGCCGTTTGTTAAGATCCGACCTTACAGTGAATGCCCTTTGTAAAGATTTGAACTCATACAAGGAAAATTCTTCCCTGGAGTTTCATTTTAGTAGACTTCCTGGAAAATTTAGTGTATGCTATAACCGCACATAATATTACATGTTTACATATATAACAGAGTTAGGGTTCTTGGCGCAGATAATTATAAACAGGTTTTTCCTCTTACATAAATGACCAGTGGGACATTAGAAATCTGTGCAGGACACGGAACAATTCTGTTATGTGGGACTGTCCTGAACATTGAAGGATGTCTAGCATCTCTGGCCCCTGTCTACTAAAGACCAGAAGAGCCCCTATCAATGTGAAAACAAAAATGCCCCTACATATTTCCAAGTTCAAATTTCCGGGGACAGTAGAGCTCCCTTGAAACCTGGTGTATGTGAAAGCCTAGCCACCTAAGCTTTGCTTAACTGGCCTTCTCCTCTTTCCGAGCCCCCCCCGCCACCCAAGGACCTGGGCTTTCACATTCTCACTTCCCATCCCACCCTTTAGGACTCTCTCTGCAAGTGTTTGTTGCTAGAAGACTAGAACTGAGGTAATGAATGAGGTACATTTCTATCTTATTTCTGCAAATAGGCTCAGAGAAGTAAAGTAACTTGCTCATAGCCACACAGTCAATTTGAAGTGGCTAAACCAGAATTAAAAGCTAGTCAGTCTGACTCTAAAGCCTGTGATTTTTCCCTCTTTTCTAATCCCTTCTCACTTTCTCCTACCTCTCAGTCTTGGGGAAACAAGTCTTAGGAAACTGAAGTATTTCACTTACTGGATAAAATTTTTAGAAGTGTCCACCATTTCCAAGGGTCAGGAGGTGAGCTGGAGGGATCTGGAATAGATTCAGACCATACAGCTGTTAACTACCATTTTCATAAATCAGGTGAAATTCCCGGAAGGAAACCCTGCTGTTTGCCCTACCTTGTCCTAGAAAGGGAAGTTCCATTTGGCCAGGTCCAGGGTGTTGGGCCATTCCCTAGACATTTTCATTTCTGGATAGCATTTGCTTCAGTGTAAATGCAGACCTTCTCAAACCCTAGTGGCAGAAGAGGGCGAAATCAACCCCTTATCCTGGAACCTAGGGATGAGCTGCAAGCAACTACCATTTCATTGAAAATTCAGGTCTTTAAAGAAGTGCTGCTGGAATTCCCTGGCAGTCCGATGGTCAGGATTCATTTGGCGCTTTCACTGCCATAGCCTGGGTTCAATCCCTGGTCAGGGAAATGAGATCCCTTAAGCCACTTGGCACGGCCAAAAAAACCCTGTAAATTTTGCACACCATCCCTAATATTTGGGGGACATTCCAATAGAAAATAAATTTAAAATAAACTTCATCTCAGTGTAGAAATTGACATATAAGGGCATACTTTTCAAACATAATGTTTCTAAGATTCACCCACATATTCCAAGTTCCTTACCTAGACTTACTGAAGCAGAAGCCGGGACCATGCATTGTCAACTACTCCCCCATTCCTCACTCCACACCCCCTGGTCACTGATCTTTTTTTTTTTTTTTTTTTTCTTTTTTTTGACCGAGCGGCTTACAGGATCTTAGTTTCCAGACCACTCTATTTCATTTTATTTTGTGGTACGAGGGCCTCTCACTGCTGCGGCCTCTCCCGTTGCGGAGCACAGGCTCCGGATGCGCAGGCTCAGCGGCCATGGCTCACGGGCCCAGCTGCTCCGCGGCATGTGGGGTCTTCCCGGACCGGGGCACGAACCCACGTCCCCTGCATCGGCAGGTGGACTCTCAACCACTGCGCCACCAGGGAAGCCCCCAACTCACCACTCTTAATGAGGTCCCCCATGACCTACATGTTGCCCAATCCCAAGGTCACTTCTGTCTTCTCATCTTACTTGCCCTCTTTGTGGCATTTGACACAGCCAGCCACTTCCTCTTTCTTGAAATCCACTCTCTTCTACTTTCTTGACCTCATCCTCTCAGACTTCCTTCTCTCTCAATGTCCATTTCTTCCCAGTCTCCTCTGCTGCCTCCCTCTTTTCAGCTCAGCGCCTGGATGGTGCCATGCCCCTGGCTTCACTTTCCTCATGTGTAATTGTACGGTTTCTCTCTTGAAGGTTGTTGTGAGAATTGCCTGAGATAACATATGTGTGACTTAAAAAAAATTCCTCCCTTTCGTTTGTGAATTACCAGTATGCGCTCTTCCCTTGCTCTGATGAGAAAATGAGGCACCCTTTCCCCCAGACACTTGTTAGGTGGCTCCAGTGCCCAAGGAACAGACTTTGGGGAAGATGACTGTTTCCCACGAAGGTGAAATAAATACGACAGCAATGTGGATCTCTAGAAACCCAGATCTAAGAAAAGTCTCACTGCCCCTGCTGGGCCTTAGAAATTGCTAGACCTTTCAGGAGGAGGCAGTTCACGGGGCTAAGAGTCTAGGAGTACAGAGACAATGGCAATGAGCTCAGCCAGGGGCAGTGGGGGTGAAACCGTGCACCTCAGATTGGGATTCGAACCCACACAGCCAGGACTCAAACCCGACCAAAAGCCTTGGTTTTCCAACTGAGGCCATACACCTGTTTCCAGGACTTAATGAAGCTCAGGTTCTTGATGTCTCACTGCAGAAAGAATTCAGTGAGAGACAAAGTGATAGGTAAGAAGTGGATTTATTTAGAGAGAAACACACTCCACAGACAGAGCGTGGGCCATCTCAGAAGGCAAGAGTGGCCCCAGGGTATGGGGTTGTCAGTTTTCATAAGGGTGGGTAATTTCTTAGGCTAATGAGTGGGAGGAGTATTCCAGCTATTTCGGGAAGGGGCGGGGATTTCCAGGAATTGGGCCACCGCCCACTTTTTGATCCCTGTGGTTGGGCTTGGAACTGTCATGGCGCCTGTAGGTGTGTCATTTAGCTTGCTGACGTGTTACGGTGAGTTATACTGAGGCTCAAGGTCTAGTGGAAGTCGACTTGTCCGCCATCTTGGACCCATTTGGTTCTAATCAGTTTATGTCATGTCCTCCGGCTGTGTCATTCTTTCAGAGGTTGTGCCCTGCCCCCTTCCCTCCTGTTTCAGGGGTGGGTCAGGGACGCCTTCCTGAGGAATCATCCTCTAAACCGAGAGCTGAAAGGTGTCTGGGAGTTTGGCCAAGGGAAGAGCAATGTGAAGCTTCCAGGGTACGCAAGAGCTCGAACTTCTGCAAATAGAGTGAGACTGGAGTGTCAAGTGTACAGCAGAAGGTGACGGCCAAGGTGCTTCTGGACCTGAAGGGGGCCTTAGGAGCCAGATTAAGGACCTGGGACTGTCTCCTGCAAGAGAGACAAAGGGAGCCCCGAAGAGCTGCAACTGGGGAGGGCACAAGCAGGGGGAGATCAGCCACTGCTGGGCTCCCTCAGGCCCTTCCCTCTCAGACATCAGCTGGGAGCTTGAAGCCGACTCTGGTCTGGCTCCAGCACTAAGTTTTGAGTAGCTGAAAGTCACTTCGCCTCGATAGCCCTCTGCTACCAAAAGAAGTCAGTTGTGGACCGGATGATCTTTAGGACCTGCTCTCCCCATGCCCAAACTAACCCTCTACCCACTTCTGGGGCTTCCCCATCTCCCTTAAAAACTCTCTTCCCTGTTTCCTGTCCCACAGCTGGTAACATCTTGGAGGAAAATTCCTTTTACTCATCTCTCTCCACTAGACTGGGAGCTCCGAATAGGCAGCACTATGCCTAGTGTATCTGTTCATGCTTCTTCTTGCTAGGCCTTGAACACAGTGGTGAATACTTGGTGGAACAAAAGAACGGTCCCAACCCTGTGCGCTGTTCGCATGTTTGTGTTTGATCCCCATGACTGCCTGAGGCAGTACCAGTGCAGGGAATTTTAGCTGCCATTTTGCTGATGAGAAGAGGGGCTTCGAAGAGCTGGTGGAGCTGTGAACTCAAGCTCTGAAGCCAACTCTCTGGGTTCAAGTCCAGCTCTTTCACTTAGCAGCTGTTTGGCAAGCCACTTAATCTCCCTAAACCTGTATTTTCTCAATTATAAGTCGGGGATAATAACAGCTACTTCACAGGATTGCTACAAAGATTAAAGGGAGATGGCATATAACATGTATAATAAGCATGCAATAAATGCTAGTTATTTTTATTCTCAGGCCAGCATCCTTTCTCCTCCCCAAACGTTACCAAGTCCAAGCTCGCCCTGCTCGCCGCACGACAGGCCAATAAATCGGGAGACGAGGTGTTGAGGCAAGGAATACGACTTTATTCACAAAGCCGTCAGACTGAGAAGATGGTGGACTAGGGTCCCCCAAAAAACATCTTATCGGGGTCTGGATGCCAGTTTCTTTTATAGAACAGAGACAGGGAGGAGGTGAGGAAGTAAAGTAAAAATACCATTTATCTTGCAAAATAGGAGGGGATGTGTTAATCTCTTCTTTTGTGCAGCCACTCACAGATGGACAAGGTCAGAATGTCTCTCTGTGAGCTGAACAAAGGCACTTTAGTTTAACAGGCAGAGGGGCAGGGTTCCCTGTGGCAGGATGCTCACAGCTATAGACAGTGATTATAATAACAAAAGCAACGAAGAGCAAAGGTTAAAGTAAAAGAAACAGATCCAACAGGGAGTCAGAACTGGCTCTTCCCTGCAGCAGCTCCAAGACGTAAGAAGATTACTTCAAGGCTGCGGCTGAGGCCACCCCTCCTCAGACCCGGCTGGTGCAAGGATGCGTTATCTGCGCGGGACTAGCGCCAGGATGCCTGCACTGCCAGCGCGACCCATGAGCCTCACGTGAATAAGCGAGCGCGCAGGCGCCCCCAACCGGCGCCCATTGGCCGGCACCACGCCGCCCTGGAGCTGAGGGAGGGACGGAGGGAGGGTACCCCAGGGCTCCCCCAACGCCCCCCACCCCCCGACCCCCCCCGACTCCCCCGACCGCGGGCTGCTCAGCCCGGTCGGTTGGGTCGCGCGTCTGTCATAGCGTGAGGACGGGACGCCGGCTTCGCCCTCGCCATGGCGCCCTGGCTGCAGCTGCTGTTGCTTTTGGGGCTGCTCCCGGGCGCCGCTCCGGCCCCCAACGAGCCCCGAGCGGCCGGCGCGCAGGCCTGGGAGCTGGCGTCCCCGGAGCTGCTGGAGCCCGCCCGCTTCGCCCTAGAGATGTACAACCGCGGCCGGGCTGCCGGAACGCGGGCCGCGCTGAGGGTCGTGCGCGGTCGCGTCCGCCGGGTGAGGACGCGCTGGGGGCGGCGGCGGCGGCGGTGGGTGGGGACCCGGTGTGGGGTGAGCGGGGCTCTCGTCCGACGGCTGGGAGCTTTGGGGTAGACTTGGGGCGGGGGCGTTGTACGCCTGACTTGGGATGGGGGCGTTGGACCTCTACGGATTGGGAAGGGGAACGGCACGGTGGGGCTTTGAGACCCACGAAGGCCGGACTGAGGAGGGAGTGGCTGTGCCCGCTTCAAGGCGCCCCCCTCCACCCCCCATCCAGGCGGGCCGGGGGTCGCTGTACTCCCTGAAGGCGACCCTGGTGGAGCCGCCCTGCAACGACCCCACGGTGTGCCAGCTCCGTGTGTCCAAGAAAACCCTGGTGAGTGATGGGGTTCCTGCGATACCCTGCCCCCAGACTGAGTCTGGCAGTAGTTGGGATGATCGGTCAAGTCCAGAGGGAGGGATCTGAGGCCGCAGCTACCCCACCGTGAGTCACTCCCCAGGCCTGGAAGGCCAGAGACCAAGATGCTGTAAAAGGGAGGGTGTCTGGGTGCTCACTCCCGTACTGTGCCTCGCTCTCCCCTATGGGGTTGGTTGCCTTGGAGGTGGTCCTCATTGGGGGACCCTCCGGCTCCATCTTGCCGAGGCCTTGCTCCTGTCCCAGCCCCCCAACGGGCTTCCTCCTCCTCCTCCAGCTTTGCAGCTTTGAAGTCCTGGATGAGCTGGGGAAACACATGCTGCTGAGGCGGGACTGTGGCCCAGTGGATACCAAGATTACAGGTGCTGGGATAGCCCAGGGATGCTGGGATAGCTCAGGTCAGACTTCCCTCAGGGGTCAGTCCTGATTCTTCTCTGTTCCAACCCTCTCCTCCAGATGACAAAAATGAGACTTTCAGTTCATTCCTTCCACTGTTGAACAAGGATTCCCTGCCCCAGGTGAGGAGCCTGTTTGTCTTGGGGAACTGGCTGCTGCCTTATATTCCCTCTCTTCCCTTCACCCTGGCCTGGGGCTCCTGGGTCATTCTGAGAAGGACGCCTTGTAAAGACCCCTCTGCCTTTCCAGGACTTTTCTGTGAAGATGGCTTCAATCTTCAAGGACTTTGTCACCACCTATAACCGGACATACGAAACGACGGAGGGTGAGGACCTAGCCTTGGCTGTACCTGTCCCGATCAGATCAGGACCTTCCCCCCAAACTTGGCACCTTGGTGTGGGAGAGGGGAAGGGCACAAGGGGCAGTGCATCCTTTCAAGGGCCCCTAAATCCCCAACTTCTTGCTCAGCCTCCCAGGACTTGGCAGCCATCTCAGGTACCTGGCCCCTTCTCCCATCTGATTTTCCTAGTCAGAAACCGTAGGTCTTCATCATCCTGGGTAGAGTGGGATGGGGCAAAGACCAGATTTTCTCTGCTGGAGGACCCCTGGCATGGTGGCCTTTTCCCACAACCTCCTGTCTCAGGATGTCCTCTGGAGCCCATTTCGGTTCTGCCTTCATACTGGGAAGTCATCACCCCGGTTTGGCCCCATTGTCACTTGCAGGTCTGGCCCCCTACCCTCACCCACCCCAGGGTTCTGCCCTTCTTGAAATAAGCTTCAGGCCTGATCCAGAGCTTACCATTCCCCAGGGAAACCTCTGCCTCTTATCCCCAAGCACCTCTCCTTTTATGATCTGCCTGGGGCCCAAGCCTCTCTTCTACTCGTTCCTCAGAAGCCAGGTGGCGCATGTCCATCTTTGCCAATAACATGGTGCGAGCGCAGAAGATCCAGGCCCTGGACCGTGGCACAGCTCGGTATGGGGTCACCAAGTTCAGTGACCTTACAGGTAGGGTCAGAGCCGTCATGGTACCTGGAAGAGACAGGGCCTGCTCCCAAGGCCCCTGGTCAGGACTGGCTTAGAATACTCTTTTCCCATCCCCTGCCCACAGAGGAGGAGTTCCGCACCATCTACCTGAATGCCCTCCTAAAAGAGGAGCCTGGCAAGAAGATGCACCTAGCCCAGTCCATCCCTGACCTTCCTCCACCTGAGTGGGACTGGAGGAGTAAGGGGGCTGTCACCAAAGTCAAGGACCAGGTTGGACCCCCAAGAAGTGAGGGTGGGACATGAGGACTGCACTGGCGTTTGGAAGGGACCCAGCCCTAACTCTCCCTGTCTCTTGCAGGGCATGTGCGGCTCCTGCTGGGCCTTCTCAGTCACAGGCAACGTGGAGGGCCAGTGGTTCCTAAAACGGGGGTCCCTGCTCTCCCTCTCTGAGCAGGGTGAGCATCCCACTCTGCCCACCCTGTCCCCAGCCCAGCCCCTCCGGAGGGCTCCTCGGGACCAGGCTTCTGTCTCCTAGAGCTCTTGGACTGTGACAAGGTGGACAAGGCCTGCCTGGGTGGCTTGCCCTCCAACGCCTACTCAGCCATAAGGACTCTGGGTATGCATTCATGGGTTTCAGGAGGGGCAGCGGGAGCCCCAGCTCCCTCCACAGGAAGTCACTTTGGGAGGGGAGAGACATGAGCGTGGCAGTCACCTGAACTGGGTTCAAGTCTTATTGCGGACCCTTACCGGCTGAAGACCTTGGGCAGGCCAGATCTTTCAGAGCCTCAGTTGTCTCACCTGGGAAATGGGGCTCCTCACGCCCACTTTGTAGGATCATCTTAAGTGTCAAGTGAGGAAATATATGTAAAGTTCCTGGTGCACAGCAGGGGGTCTCGGTATTTTCATTGCTTGGCGGTCTGTATTTCTATAATGCTGCTAAACCAGGGAGCAGCACACCTCACCCCTGAGAGGAGGCATTGTCCTAAATTGGCAATTCAGTTGAGCAGTGGGTCGCAGTGGCAGGAAAATGAGGGCTGAGGGATTGAGGTGGCTGTACCAAGATTGGTGAGGGAGTCTGGCAGGGGTCTGGGCCAGATTGGGAGCAAACTGTCAGGGCCGGACAAGCAAGCCAAGGTCAGGAGTCCCAGGAATGCTGGGATGAGTGAGGAGTCAGAAGCTGGGAGCTGGATTCCATCTCTGCCACATTTCTCACTGGTGGCTCCCCCATCCCTCTGGGCCTCAGTTGTGTCACCTCTAGAATGAGGCCTCTCTGAGAGGATGGCCTGTAGCTGGGGGTGGATAGAGGACATGAGGCCTTGTGTAGGAGGGGCTTAGCACAGCCCCTGGCTGGGAGCAGGTGAGTACTATGAACTGGGGCCCACGTTTTCTCTAACCCCCGATCTGCCCCCCGCCATTCCCCAGGAGGGCTGGAGACAGAGGACGACTACAGCTACCACGGCCACTTGCAGGCCTGCAGCTTCTCTGCAGAGAAGGCCAAGGTCTACATCAACGACTCAGTGGAGCTGAGCCAGAATGAGCAAAGTGAGTGAGGGAGGGGTGAGGGGGTGAGGACAGGCCAGGTGAGGCTGGGGCCTGGGTGCCCCTGACACTGCCCCTCCTCTGTCTTAGAGCTGGCGGCCTGGCTCGCCAAGAAGGGCCCTATCTCCGTTGCCATCAATGCCTTTGGCATGCAGGTAGGACCCCGCCTCACTGCTGCTCTGGTTCTTGCTGACTCTTCCCCCACTTCTCAGAGCTGGCCCCCTACTCGTCTTCTCCCCCTCAGTTCTACCGCCATGGGATCTCCCACCCACTGCGGCCCCTCTGCAGCCCCTGGCTCATCGACCACGCCGTGCTGCTCGTGGGCTACGGCAACCGTGAGTTCCGCTGGCCCTGCTCTGCCCATCCATCCACCCCAGGTCACAGGCAGAGGCTGGACCACAGCATCTCAGGACCTCTGGAGGGGGCATCAGGGGAACACCAAGGAACCTTGTCCTTACCTCTGCCTCGGGCTATGGGCCAGGCAGGATCATCCATCCTCTCTATGAATGGGAAAGCCAAGGCGCTGGGAGGTTGAGGTGTTATGAATGGATACCCTGCTAGAGGCGGGTGGGGGGTGTCCTCCCCAAACCCCAGAGCCGTACCAGGTCTCCAGGAGCGTGGTAGGTGGACCTGTCTTGCTTTCTGCTCTTTTTCCTAGTACTTGTCACACAGTAGGCCCACAGCAGATGTTTGAAGAGTGCAGAGTGCTTGGGGCCCTGACTCCCTGCTCTCTGCACTGCTCCTCAGGCTCTGCCACTCCCTTCTGGGCCATCAAGAACAGCTGGGGCACTGACTGGGGCGAGGAGGTGAGTCTCGCCCACTTGGCCCCAGCCCTCCAGCCCCCATCCTGCCCCGGTGCCCTCACCAACCCCCCCTGTCTCCCAGGGTTACTACTACTTGCACCGTGGCTCTGGGGCCTGTGGTGTGAACATCATGGCCAGCTCAGCAGTGGTGGACTGAGGCGTACCAGCGCGGGGCCTGGTGCTGACCAGAGCAGCCCCTTCCCCTGCCTGACCTGCATGACCAGGCCCTCCCCAGGAGGCACAGCTGGCCGAGGGACGGGCACCAGGTCCCTCAGGGTGAGCAGAGGCCACTGGGCTAGGGGCACAGCCCCTACTCCCACCCTGAAGTTCCCCAACTGCACCTTTGTTGAATTGTGGTAGCTAGGAGGATCTTGGGGTGAAGGATGATGTCTTGGCAGCCAAAGCTGGGGCAAGAACCCTGGGCTCGGGTAAGGAGCAGGGGGAAGAAAATGTTCTCGTCTTAAAGCCAGCTTTGTCCTCTGTAGGCTCAGGCTTTCTGCCCCGGCTTTCCTCTGATGCTATAAATTTTCTGGTCCCCCCTGGATCTGGGGACAGTGTTGCCTTCCATGTCTAGAGAAACTGTTGTAACCAACCTTTTCTAACACAATAAAGAGGTGTCCTAGACCCCAGTGTGGTGTGAATGTCGGACCCTGAGGGCAAGGAGGGGTGGTGAGGACCCCTGGAGGAGGGTCACGGTCAGGCAACTGGTCCTGCCCAGAAGCCTGAGGGCCCAGCTTCTGCTTCAGGAGGCAAAAGGAGATGGAGAGGGGCCCACTATGGCTTTTTATTGAGAAACACTTGGCCGGTCATTCTCTAGGGCCCTTGCTCCGAGGGATGGATGGGATCAGCCAGAGGAAGCACCCTCTCTCCGGACTTGCATAGAGAACCTCAGCGGTCAAGGTCAGAGGTCGCTCTCCCCGTAGAGGGCACTGGAGAAGGCCACATAGTCCAGGGCTCCAGCTGGAGCCCCGGCCCCCTTGTAGGGCACCATGCGGTGGATGCAGTACTCGGCCTGCTCAGCTGGGAGTTCCTGCCGCAGCTCCTCAGGTGTGATGTAGTTCTGGGGAAGAAGAGGGATTGAGGGCCCATAGGTCCCGTTCCCTGCCCCCGCCCGCTAGCCCCCTGCACCACCAGGGACTCACCTTGTCTCCCGCCAGGATCTTGAACGAGGCCACAACCTGCTCAGCCGTGTCGGTCTCGGCTGTCTCTCGGGTCATGAAGTCGATGAAGGCCTGGAAGGTCACGACCCCGGCTGCGTTGGGGTCCACCATGGTCATGATTCGCGCAAACTCCACTTCCCCCTGCAGGGTTAGAGGCCGGGCACCGTGCCCGGGGGTGCTTAAGCCAGGAGGGCTCCCAGTGTCCCCCTGGCCTGACAGCTCCAGTGACAAGGTGCCCCCTTTCTCCATAGGCCGTCCGCTGCAGCCTTAGCTCTAGGTCTGGGAAATCCTTTCTGCTAGGCCGTGCTCTGCTTCCTGCCCGCGGCAGTGCCCCCTGCTGCCCGTCGGTCCTGACCTTTTCCTGGGCCTCTGTAGTGCTGTTTCTGTGATGTAGAAACGTTGCAAGCTCAGGCTTTGGAGTCACACAGAACAAGGTCCAAATCTAGTGTCTTTGGGCAAGTTAATTTACCTCTCTGAGCCTTTGGTAGCCCCTGTGTGAAATGGGGTAATTCTCCCCAGCCCCAGCGGGTGGGTGAGGAGGAAATGAGGTCGTGTGTGAGGTGGGAGGGACACAGGCACAGGTGGGACGGCTGGGACGCGGCTGGGGGACACTCACCAGGTCGTAGCCCATGGAGATGAGGCAGGCCCGGAAGTCGTCGGGCTCCATCATGCCATTCCGCTTCTGTAGTGAGGGAGCAGATGTCAGGCTCAGTCCCCAACACCCGCCCCCCCCCCCCCCCCCCCCCGCCCCGCTGCCCCTAAGTCCACCACCGTACAGGGCTAAGCCCCTGCTGACCCGGTCAAAGTGGTTGAAGGATGCCCGGAACTCGTTGAGCTGCTCCTGGCTCAGGCCCTTGGCATCTCGGGTCAGTATCTGGTTCTCCACCTCGTTGATGGTGCGGGCAATGGAGGTGAGCAGCTGCTCCCAGCCCACACGGATGTGCTGGGAAAGCAGAAAACAGGCTGGGTCAGTGGGTGGCCAGTGCCTGGCCACTAGGTCTGGCTCCACCCCCAATTCACTGTATTGACCCTGGGCAAGTCCTCCCCCTTGCTGGGCCTCTGTCCCCATCTGGAGGTTCCACAGAGTGACGTCCAGTGGCCCTTCCTGCCTTAAAGTTTGATGATTTATTATGTATTACATATTGATCAACCAGCCATGGCCAATCCAGGCCTGGGTTTAGACTGCTCTGTGACTGGCCAGGTCACTTTCACTCGCTGGGTCTCAGTATCCCCACATGTACTTTGGGGGACCTGGCCACGCCGAACTGGGGAACCCCTGGGGCAGATGTGCTGTGTCCAGCTGCGGCCGCCCCAGGCTTCCCCAGCCAGTGCCGCCTCCCCTCTGTCCTGAGCGGGTGTGATCCCACCTCCATGCTGTAGACGGTGTGCTTATTGTCGAACACCAGGTTCTCCTGCAGCAGCTGGTGGTCACCCTCCAGCTGGTCGATGTTGCCCTTGTAGTTGATGATGTTCTGTTCCTGCTGCCGCAGCCCCACCATCTGCTCCTCCAGAGAGCCGGCCATTCCCGCTGCCAGGCGCCGCACTTCCTGCAGGGGGAGCCGGGCAGAATGAGGGCTCCCAGCTCCCGGTGGCCCAGCCCTGGCCCTGCTCTCCCGGGCTGGCTCCACGATCCCAGCCTTACCTCCACCTTCCCCTGGATCCAGGGACCGACGGCATTGGCCTGGGCTGCAAACTGCCGCCGGAGCCTCTCGTTCACCTGTTGCCTTGTCAGCTCCTCCTGCAGCGTCTGGTCACGGCTGGGTACCAGCTTTCGGACCTGGGAGGGAGGCTGGTTGTGCCAGGGGCAGCTCTGGGAGTGGGAGATGGGCTCCAGCCCCTCACACTGCTCCCGCCGCTCTGAGCCAAGGCCTCAGGGCTCTGTGGGGGCCAAGCTCTGAGCGCTCAGCCTCTCTAGGCTCGTTTCCTCGTCTGCAAAATGGGGCCCATGACATCATTCTTAATGAACTTAGATTGTTTTATAAAGGATGTCCACACACCAGATCTAAGTCTGCTTCAATCAGGCCTGCCAGGGGCTTCGCTGGTGGTGCAGTGGTTAAGAATCCGTCTGCCGATGCAAGGGACACGGGTTCGAGCCCTGGTCTGGGAAGATCACACATGCCGCGGAGCAACTAAGCCCATGTGCACCACAGCTACTGAGCCTGCGCTCTAGAGCCCGCAAGCCACAACTACTGAAGCCCGCGTGCCTAGAGCCCATGCTCCGCAACAATGAGAAGCCTGTGCACCACAACGAAGAGTAGCCCCCGCTTGGTGCAACTAGAGAAAGCCCACGTGCAGCAACGAAGACCCAACACAGCTAAAAAAAAAAAAGAAAGAAAAAAATCACACCTCACAGGAAAATGCTGCTGTTACGGCCATTTTACAGATCAGGGTGGTTAGAATGCATCTGAGCAGGGGGGAGGCAGGGAAAGGCCACAGGCGGCACTGACCGTGTCCCACTTGGTGTTGATGTCCTGCGGGCTGAGGGCGATGTAGGGGTTGGTGGAGCTGGGCCGCAGCCCATATGTTTGGCAGATCTTCTGGATCTCACCCTGGATGCCCAGGATGGCTCCCCTCTCTCGGTCGGCCTCGGGCAATGTTGCTTTGAACTGCTCGTGTGCTGTCACCAGGCTCTGGGGAGGGCAGGCAGGAAGCATCAACCAGCGCCCCCACTTCCCGCAGCAACAAAGGGCAGCAGCGTGCTCCGGGCCATCCAGTGGGGCCAGGGCAGCACTGGCAGGAGAACCCAGGCCTTCCGTCTCCCAGCACTCGGGAACTGGTGTTTTTCTCTGGCCCCCCATTTCCTAGGAGCCCAAAGGGGTGGCTGACAGAAACAGGCTGCTTCCCTGTCATCCCCTCCAACCGCCCCACACCTGGAACCCCTGCGCCCACCTGGGTCTCCTCCACCGAGTGCACCAGCCACACGTCCTGCAGGTCCTCCACGGCGCCATCCAGCCAGTTGTTGAAGGGTGCTACCCGCCTGGCAAACTCCAGCTGCAGCTGGTCGATGGTCTCTAGGAGCTTCTCCATCCGCTAGGGGCCACAGGGATGGCCAGTCAGCAGCCTGCCCAGCAGGCCCTCTCACCTCCTCCAGTTTCCAGCCTCCACCTCCCTGGCCCCCAGCCTCACCTCTAGCGCATCCCGCCTCTTCTGGGTCAATGTGCCCAGGTTGTCCCACTGGTCGCAGATGGCCTGGCAGCGGCTGTTCACCGAGGCCGCCTCGTGGTAGTCTAGCTCACTGGGGGCGGGAAGGGGGGCAACTTTGGGGCCAGAATCCAGCCCAGATTCCTTCCTGACTGCCCTTCAGGGGCTGGAACCTGGGCACAGTGGTGGTGAAGGCATAAGGGAGCCAGGGGAGTTGGGGGCGAAGCGGGGCTTTCCTAGCGCAGGGGCTTCCCAGCGCATTCCCGGGAGAAGGGAGTCCTCAGCTCCAGTCCCTGGAGGAGCTTGGGTGGAGGGGCAGGGCCTGGAGTTTTGGGGGCCGGTTTCCAAGAGGTGGCACAAGGCCCAGGCTGCTGGTGAGGATTGGGCCTGCCTGAAGCTGAAGGGAGCCGCCAGGTTTGGGGGCAGGTCGAGCGCCAGTGTGGGAAGAACGTGGGTAGCAGAGTGGGCTCCGGAGATGGGGAGAGGGTTACAGGAGGAGGGCAGAGTAAGTGGTGACGGGGAAGGACATGGGTGCCAAGGCAGGGTTACCCAACTAGGGAAAGCAAAAGGTCTGGAGGGCTACGGGAGCGGGGAGAGGGGGTGGGGCCAGGTAGGGGCGTGGCCACCCCGGGCTGCCCCGCAGCAATCCGCGCCTACTTGAGCTCCTGGGCCAGCGCAGCGACGTGCTCCACGCGGTCCTGGTGCGCCGCCAGGTCGCTCTCAAAGGCCTCGTGGCGCCGCAGCAGCGCCCGCACCTCCTGCAGCGAAGCCGACTCATAGTCCCGCTGGCTCAGCATCTCCTCCTTCCCTGCTCGGAGAGAGGCCCGGCTCAGGTCACCAAGCAGCAGCTGCGACAGGAGCAGGGAGTCCAAGCCGGGCTGTGTGACCATGGACGGTCCTCATCTGTGAAATGTAGGTGATCACGCCTGCCCAGCCTACCCTCAGGGTTTGCTCTGAGACACTATGATAAAGTTAAGTGAAGCTCCTGTTCCAGGGCATGGCCTGTGAGTGATGTCAGGGTCCCTTGACCCTGCACAACTTGGGGTGGCCCTTGGTACACTTTTGGTATTATTCGATCGCAAAGTGCTTTCCAATGACTCTGTGAACCCAGTGAGCCCTTGATCCATTTTCCTTTGCTTACCCAGCCCAGCACTTGGTAGACCCTCTATGAATATTTGTTGGATGAATGAATAATGAATGTAAAAGTGCTTTGAGAATGACAGTTACCATAATTATGCAGATAAGACCACAGTCACAGTAATTGCAGCAGCAACCATTTATTGAGTGCCTCTGTATTTTGCAGAGAAGGTAACTGAGGTTTAGAAGTTCAAAGACCTGTCAGGATCACATAAATGGCTGTATATTTAAGGAATTATTCTGTCAAACCACTGCTATTCAATATGTCCATAATTCATTATTAGCGTTCATTATTTTTTTCAGCAGGACTCATTCAGTTATAGGATTAAAAGCCTTGATAGAATACAGAGCGAATGTTTGCACCCAGTGATATATTTGATTCATGCAATATTTTGGCATCAGTATACTTTGGGTATAATGTAAGTGATGTTAGTGGGGGGACTCACCTTTGGACACCTGCCACATACACAAATAAAGTGCTAAATGACAAATTAATCAGAGCAGACCTACAGAAGACCAGAGCCAGGAGAAAGTTAGGGGCCTGAGTTTACAGATAAAGATACTGTGGCCCCAAAAGGGGCAGTGACTTGACTGCACAGCAAGTCAGGGTGGGACTAGAAAACAGATCTCCAGCTTCCTTGCAGAACACCAGGACAGAATCAGGCCCCAGAGGTACCTACCCCGGGTCCAGGCTTCGTGCAGGGAGGCCTTCTGCTGGAACTTCTCTGCCAGGTGCTGCAGCCGCTCCAGGCGCCGGATCTCCGAGAGCAGCCAGTCCTCATAGCCCTTCTCCGCTTGCTCCAGCCCCCGCCATGCATTGGCTATGTCCTATGGGGCAGGCAGAGGTGCCCGCCATCACAGTTCACCCGTTATACAGACGGGGACAGAGAGTCCAAGGTCACCCGGAGGATGTGGGCAGGGCCGGGGTCACCACCTCCCCTGGCCTGGCTCACCGAGACCAGCTTGCCCTCAGATGGCATGAAGGCGGGCCGGTGGCTCAGCCGCAGCTTGGTTTGCAATGTGTTGAAGTTGATCTCCAGCTGGCACTTCTCCTGCACGCGGGGCGGCTTGTGCAGGCGCCGATAGTCCCGGAAGTCCTCCAGCTTGCGCTGCATGGTGTTCTTGCTGGGCTCGCCCGTGCGGTTCTCCAGCCACGGCACGGTGCGGCGGATCCATTCCAGCAGCTGCGGGGCCAGGCAGGGGCAGAGCAGAGAGCGCTGAGTGGGCCTGCTCACCTCGCCCACCCATCTCCACCCACACCCAAGCTGTGGCCTGAAGGCCGGGCCTCAAGCAGAGTGGGGGTCCCCGCTCGTCAGGGCAGGAGCAGGACGGTTAACTTCTGAGTCCAGGGACCAGTGTAGGTCGGCAAAGCACAAAGGGCCAGAAGACTGCCTGAAGATGAGTGAATGGAGAAATTAACGAGTAACTGGATGGATGATGAGTGGATGACAGGAGGCTAGGTGGGCGGAAGGGGGCCGGGGGTGGGTAGAGATGGCAGGAGGAGGCTGGGAGAGGCCACGGCTACACTGAGGAGAGGTAGGCTCTGCAGGTCCAGGCCAGGGCTCAGCTGGGTTGGGAGAGCACAGGTAGGGGAGAGGGGGAGGTCCTCTCAGCCCCAGCCTCACCTCACTGGCCAGCTTCTCGTACTCCTCCATCAGCTTCTCGTTCTCCTGGTTCACGGCCAGCACCTTGCAGATCCTGTTGGCGGCTGTCTCTGCCTGTGGTGGGAGTGCGCGGAAGGGCTGGCGTTAGAGCAAGCTGCCACAGACACCCCCGACCCAGCCTCCCTCTGCAAACCCTTCAAACCTGGGCCCACGCAACAGAGGAGAGGATGAGGGGGCACATCTTGTAGGGTAAGGATGGGCTCCCAGGCCAGAGGCCTCTGCGCCTGAGCTCCCCCAAGGATCGAGTATGTGCGGCTGGGACAGTGGCACTCCCACCCACATGGGGCCTGGCACCTCCAAACGTGGAGATGCCGCCAAGCTTGGGCCCCTGGGCCCACACGCCCAGCCCAGGCAGCAGCAGCTGAGCCCCTACCTGCTCCGCCCCCGCGAAGGCGTGGTAGAAGCAGGAAACGTAGGTCATGACGGCCTTCTCATCGGGCTTTGGGGTGTTCACGATGTCTGCGGGATGGCAGCGAGGTGTTGACTGGCCGAAGCCAGGGGTGGGGAGTGGGCTCCTGTCCCCACCCAGGCAGAGAGTTCCCTCGGGACGGTAGGGTGCACAGACATCTAGTCATGGCCACTAGCTGCCAGGTGCCCCAAACCCAGCTCTTCCCTGGAGTCCTCTCGGATCACCCCAGGGCCTACCAACCTCCCCCTCTGTGGGGTGAGGAGAGCATGAGGGTGTGGGTGAGTGAGCAGACCCTGTAGCCCTGATGAGGCGCCAGTCCGCACTGCCTGGTGTCTCTAACCATCCCATACCTTGGTCTGTCTGCCTGTCTGTCTTTCTCCTAAGTTCACATCCAGGGTACCAGGCACAGTAGGTGCCCAGAAAATGTTTGCTGGTTCAACTGACTAAAGCCTTTACGGGCCCAGGGACAAGAGGCAGGACCCACCCGAGAGCAGCTCCCAGGATGGGTGACCGTCATGCCGCCAGGTGACCCAGTTTACTGGGATATGGGGTAGAAGATGGAGCCATTACATAAGGCAGAGGCGGCAGAGCCTGGTTCCACTGGGTGGAGAGGGACAGGGGACCGGACACGGGCTCCTGGAGAAGGGGGACTGTTGGCAGCGAGGATTCTGCCCAGGGAGCAGGGTGAGGGGCAGAGCATTGCAGGAGGAGGGAGGAGCAGGGACAAAGGTGTGGAGGTAGGACCGTGCCAACTGGTGCGTAAGGGGAGTCCTCGCCCGGGCGAGGCTTACTCTCACCTTCCGCATCCAACATCTTGGGGATGTCCAGGTACTTCTCTGCCACCTCGAAGGCAGTGTTCAGGTTGCCGATGGGGTCATCCTAGATGGTGTGCGGGGTTGGCGGGGAGAGGTGAAAGGTCAGCTGAGGGCAGAGACTGGGAAGTCGGGGCTGGGGGTGGCGGAGGCCTACCTTGCGCAGTTTGGCGTAGTCAATGAGGTCGGGGCGGTGCCGGTGGATGAGAGCACAGAGGGCCAGGCCATCCTTCCAGCTGCACAGAGAGAAGGGGGGTGTGGGCGTCAGGCCTGGGTTCAAGCTGCGGCCCTGTCCTACCCTCGTCCCAGGAGCACCCCTATCAGGACGGCCTCATCTGTAAAATGGAGTAAAGTCCAAACTCCTTGGCTTGGCATTTAAGGCCCTTGATTGCCAACCTGGGACCGTTTCCTCCAAGCTCATCATGGTTCCTTCACATCCTTGTGCTTAAGCTACACCAATTTCTAGATGTTTTTGGTCTCCAGGTCTTTGCTCACAAGGTTCTCTCTGGCTGGAACACCCTTCCTGGGATGTCTCCCGTGCTCCCTCCTCCAGGAATTTCCCCCTTGCCCTCCTGGATTCGATTCAACATTGACTGAGTCCTCCTATTTTCAGACACTGTTGCAGGAAGTTGGCTGTGACCTCTCCTGCCCTGTGGCTTATGCCAGGGCCCAGAGCCCGGCTGAGGCCCCACACGCTGATGGGCAGACGGACCTGGTGTGGAAGTTCTGCACATTGACGTTGCGGTATGGCGCCGTCTTCCGCTGACACCACAGGAGCAAGCCCTCCTTGGCCGAGGTTTCTGGGCGGGGACGGGGGTGAGTGTTGGTTGGGGAGGGCTTTGGGCCAGCCCTCTCACCCTACCTGCCTCCTTGCCGCTCACCTTCCACGGAGATGTCCTGGATGGCAAAGCGAAGGATGATGGTCCAGATCATGCCCAGGGTCATCTTCAGGTTCCCGTCAACAATCTCTGCAGGGTGGGGGGTGGAGACACACTCCACCTGGCACTTGAGGCCTTGGCTGCCCTCCCCCTGCTCCGCCCTCTGGCCCTTGTCCCCATCCCAGGGCCGGCACCTAGTAGGTAGGTGCTCAATCATTTTCCTTCAAAATGATTCATTGAGCACCTACTGGGCGCCAGGTCCTGCGCTGGCACTTTGGGTACCTTCGCTCCGGACAGTCCCTCCTGCGAGGCACGGACGGTTATCCCCATTGTTGAGATGAGGGACCGCACCCCCGGCCCCTGCCCAGGCCTCCTCCTGCCACCGCCTCACCTTCGGCACCGATGGACACCAGCTTCACCCCCTTGCTGGCAATGAAGTCCAGGGCCTTGTTGACATTGGCGATCTTGTGGAAGCGCATCTTGCCTTTGTCTGGCCTGGGCAGCCTCTCTCCTGGGTGTGAGGGGAGAGGTCAAGGGTCAAAGGTCATGAGAGGAAGCTGAAGACATGGTCCTCAAACTTCCCCCTCCCTCAGCAATTCCCCTCCAGCACTCTGATGTCACTACTCCCCCAGCTCTCTGGGTTTTCCCCTGTGTCCTGGGGTCCCTGTGCACTGATTTGCACCCCTCACCTGAAATGACCTCCAGGAGCAACATGAGTTTGAGGCCACTGCGGAAATCCTCCTCGATGTTCTCAATCTGGGTGCCAGCCTTGCGCAGGTGCGAGTTGCACCAGGCAGTGAAGGTCTGGGGGCAGAGGACAGTGCTCAGACCCTAGTGCTGAGGACAGCGCCCTGGCTCCTCTGTCAGGGCAGATCTCAGAGCCCAAGGCCCTGGATTCAAGTACCGGCTCAGCCACTGACTTGCTGTGCATCTGGGGCCAGCCCCTTTCCCTCTCTGAGATTTAATTCTCCTGGAAAAGGAGAAATGGGGTCTGGGGCCCATTCAGGTCCCAGTTTGGACTTGGGGTGCCTCACTGCCGGCACAACAAGCACTGAAGGGGGAATTAGAAACCTGTAAAGCAGACACTCCAAAGTGTGGGGCTCTCTGAGGCACAAGGGTCAGTGCAGGGTGATACTGCCTCAAATCTGAAAAATTCTGTGTTGAAGCAGAATAATGCTCTGGGCAGTTGAAGCACTGAGGGACTGTGCACCTGTGTTTTCATTATCTCGGGCTCACCGATCTCTTAAGGCTGTTGTGAACTGGCCTTCAAGCAGACCATGAGGCTGCAAGAGCTTTCTGCAGGCTGTAGAGGGTCAGCTGGACTCTCAGGCCCAGGCTGACCTAGTTTCTGGAGGAGACTGCCCTCCCTCACCGGCCAGAGTATGCTTCTGCCTCAGCCTCTGTCTGAGATGGGAGGGGTGGTATACGGCTGCGTGTCTTTGGGGGATGGCAGTGACCTAGTGCACAAGTTTCTACCAACCTACCAAGCCTCGAGGCCCTGGATTCTGCCATCAGCAGTCCTTGGTGGAATCCATACTTGGGCTCCAATCCCAGCTGAACTACTCACTCTCTGTGACCTGGGATGTGCCCCTTGACCTCTCTTGGGCTCAGTCTCTCCATTTGCACAATTAAGGGTTCAGACTCAGTGATGTCTCAGGTCCTTCTTCCCCTGACGTTGCAGGATTCTGGAATTGAGAGCATCCCCCCGCCACCGCAAAGCAGATACTCCAGGGAGGTGGCCCTGGAAATCATTTGGAATTCTTTCCCTCCGCTGTGTAAGTGGGTGCTGGGTCGAGATAGGGCAGGAGGAAAGGCAGGACTGGGTGAGGCCTCCATGGTGGAGGAAGGGGCATTTTTCATTTGACAAACATGACTTTTAATGAGATTTGCTCCTTGCCCTAAAGGAATTCACAGTCAGTCAGAGTCCTGTTGGTCTGAGAAGTGCTGGGAGAGACTAGTATTGGGGAGACTAGGGGAGGAGTTCTTCATATCAAGTGGGAGACCTCTTGGGGAAGGTTAATAATTGATCAGAACTGTGATGGAAGAGCAGGAGTTACTCAGGCAGGGAAGGGCAGGCAAGGGCATTCCAGGCAGGGGCAGCCACACGGGCAAGTGCTTGGCGATGATAAACAGTTACTAGGTTTGCGGAGCTACAGCTATCTGGGCACTGCTCTGGGGGTGTTGGGGTATACGTAGTGAGAGGCAGGCCGGAGGGGCGGCAGAGGCCAGGTCATGCACGATCTTGAGTGCTAAGCCAGGGAGTCTGAACTTGATCTTGAGGGCAACAAGGGAAGCTTTCAGGCAGAGGACAGGGAGGGGCTGCACTGTGTTTTATTAATTTATTTTATTTATTTTTGCTGTGTTGGATCTTCGTTTCTGTGCCAGGGCTTTCTCTAGTTGTGGCAAGCGGGGGCCACTCTTCATCATGGTGCGCGGGCCTCTCACGATCGCGGCCTCTCTTGTTGTGGAGCACAGGCTCCAGACGCGCAGGCTCAGTAGTTGTGGCTCACGGGCCTAGTTGCTCCGCGGCATGTGGGTTCCTCCCAGACCAGGGCTCGAACCCGTGTCCCCTGCATTAGCAGGCAGATTCTCAACCACTGCGCCACCAGGGAAGCCCTGCACTGTGTTTTAGAAAGCTCATTCTGGTTGCAGAGGGGAGACAAATGGCTTCGCAGAGCAGAAGGGAGAAGTGAGGAGGTGCCGACTGAGACCAGGGTGAGGGAGGAAAGGTGTCAGTGAGTGGGACAGGGCAGGATCAAGTGGATGAGATGAAAACATTTGTCCTTGCTAGAATACAAGCTCCCTGAGGCGCTGTCTTTAATTTTGTCCCCTGCTGAATTGCTGGCACCTAAAACAGTGGCTGGCACATACTAGGACCTCCCTAAGAAACAATGAATGAATGTTTGCAATGAGGTTGAATAAAGAGGACTCGGTTATCAGGTGGGGGAGGCAGGAGTGCTTCAAGACATGGAGGAGAAGCAGGCATGGGGGTGGGACTAAAGCTGAGCACAGAGATGTTCATTACATTGTAATAAACAATGTTAGATGAGAAACAACCGGAATGTCCAACTCCAGGGGGTGCTGATGAATTTACAGAGTGTCTACTCTGTGCGATCATTGAATGAGTCAGTGAGATGGGTGGCTGTAAGTTGGGTTGAAAGCAAGTTACAGACTAGCCTGTATCTTATGAGGGGCATGTGGACCTGGATCTGGGAGAGGCCTGGGTGGGTGCGTGGTGGGGATAGGAGTTGTTGCAGAGCAGATGGCAGCTGGAGCCAGGGGCAGGGATGACATCACTGGAAGACTGCTGGACCCAAGGACCACAGCCCTGCTTGGAGACAGGTGCAGGAGGAGCCTGGGGGGAGGCGTGTCACCCCGGGCATCCTAGCCGAGTCAGCTGAGCCTCCCAGCCCCTGGGGTCATCTCCTATCAACTAACCCAGCATAAATGCTCTGATTCTAAATTCTGGGATTCTCAGATCCTGCAAATTCCACCAAACACCCCTGTTCCCCTGCCCTTTCCTGGACTCATACACTGTTGGCAAGTGCTGAGCAGGGTCTGATGACCTCGTGGTACACTCCTACCGCTGTCCTGCCACACTCCCCAAAGTTTCCTCACTCCAGCCTGGATCATTTTCTCTTTTGGGTCGCCAGGTGTCCTGCCCCCTCCACTTGGGAAAGTCTGCGAGTGAAAATAGATCGGGGAGGGGTGGCCCGAGTGCCTTACAAGGCTGGGCCTGGGCAGCAGCTGCCCATGTGCCCCTCTCAGCTCTCCAAGGTGCTGCCTCAGCACGAAGTGTCTATCTGGCCAGAGAGTCAGGTTACCTACCGCGAAAGGGAACCCAGGGCTCCCCTCCTCCCCGACCTTGTGGCCTTTTCAGCAGATTCAGGGCCCCTGGGGTAAGGAGGGGTATCTTGGGAAAGAATGGGGGTGGGGCAAGCAACGGGCAAAGACCCTCAGGTTGCGGGGAGTCCTGTTTTCTGACAGCATATGATTTGGGTCCTATCTCAGCCCCAGCTTCCTCATTTAACAGTTGGGATAGAGTGACCACGGACACCACGCTGGAGAGAACATAGAGAGGGTGGGGAAGGGGTCTGCGACGGTTACCCCTTCCCCACACTCCCAAGTCCTCTAGCTGCCTGGCTGCAAGTCCGCAGGTGGGGTCTGGGAATTTTTCACTAGAGAGTGGGGTTGTGGAGACAAAGATCGTTCTTCCCGACCCCACCCACACCCTGAACTTGGATCTCCCGGGCTTTGCCCAAACCATATTCCTTAGCAGAAGTGGAGCAGTGGGCCCAGGGGAATGAAGCCTGTGGGGTGGGGACCCCTGAAACTCTTCTTGTCCTAAACCCCTCGTGAGGGTCTCCAGCCCTCTCTTCGGGCCCTGGGGGACAGCAGAGGACTGATGGTCAGAGCCTGGGCGAGGAAGTGGCACTGAGGGTTAAGACAGGCTCTGTCCCTGACCTGCTGAGATGCCAAGGACAAACCGCCTGGCTTCTCAGGCCTCAGTTTTGCCATCAGGAAATGGGCTAGCACTCACTTTTCGCTGCTGCTTCTCCCAGGCCGGGTCCAGCAGCAGGTCGCGGTCCCAGTCCTCCTCCTGTTCCATGTACTCGCCGCCGCTGCCGCCGCCGCCTGAGAAGGGCCCCTCCCCGGTCCCCAGACCCTCGGGCTGCATAACCATCATCATCTTGCTCGGGCTCCTGGCTCCGCTCCGTTCGGCGCGCTCCAGAACATGGGGGCCGCGTTAAGTAGCACCCGGCCCAGCCCCGGATCGGATTCCTGCTAAATATGGGGGAGAAGGGAGGGGCCGGATGGGGGCGAGGCCACTCGGGTCGGGACCAGGCAGCAGGTTGTCCTGAGGCTAGGAGACTGCAGAATTTGGGGGCACTGGGGTGTACCCCGTGGCGGAGATCCGGGGTTCGCGTTCCGGCTCCGCAGCTTGGGCGCTGTGTGACTCTTGCGAAAGCCACGGGCCCTCTCTGAGTCTGTTTCCTCACATGTACAACGAAGATGACGATAATAATAGTGGCTGCAGACTGCTCTAGAAGCTACCTTTTGGGCCTCATGACCCTTTTCCTGCGCCGCGCTGGTGGGAAACAGGGAGCACTATTCCCATTTCACAGTCAGAAACACCGAGGCGCCGAGCTGTTTTGAATGTTTTCTGGGGTGATGAAGGGAGACACTAGAGCATGGGGAGGGGCTCCAAGCCAGCTGGATGGGCCGAAGCAGGGCTATTAATATCGGGGCGACTAGAGGGAGAGGAGGAATGTGCTGAGCCGCGAAACACCGACAGCACCTAAACTGCAACTCAATCCTCCCGGAGTGCGGGCCAGCGGGCCCAGCGCGCGGAGCTTCTGCGGGAGGGGCGGGGCCTGCGCGGGTGGGCTGTAACCGCGCTGCCCTACCGGCTCTAGCGCCAACGAGATTCCAAGCATCTCTTTGGCTCGTTCGGCCGTTCAATCACATCTCCGTATCTGCGGGCCCTCCCCGTGAACCTCAACGCTCGCAAACCCCCTTCAGAGCTTCTATTGGTCGTAGCAGACGTCCGTTTGCCACTCTCCCCGCCCCAATACGGAAGCGGCGGGGTACCCGGGATCCGACCGCTAGTGGGTCCAGGCCATGGGGCAGCCCAGGGCTGTGGGGAGCGCAGAAGCGGTGTCCGCGCGGCTTCCTCTTGTGCTCACCGCGCTGTGGGCCGCGGCCGTGGGCCTGGAGCTGGCCTACGTGCTGGTACTGGGTCCCGGGCCGCCCCCACTGGGACCCTTGGCCCGGACCTTGCAGCTTGCGCTGGCAACCTTTCAGCTGCTCAACCTACTGGGCAACGTGGGGCTCTTCCTGCGCTCGGACCCCAGCATCCGGGGTGTGATGCTGGCCGGCCGTGGTCTGGGCCAGGGCTGGGCGTGAGTGGGGCACGGGATCTGGCGGGGGGAGAAGCGGGAGCTTTGGGCAGGGGGAGGGCCTCAGGACCTGAAGATGTTAGAACCAGTTTACAGTAAGATCCGCTTGAACCAGACGGCAGAAGGAGTATCATTCATCCACTTACAAATATTTGAGTACCTACTACGTGCAAGGTACTATTCCAGGCACTGGAGGTACAATAAAACATATTCCTGATTTCAGGGAGGGGGCAGATGATAAACTTTAGGCGTAATAAATCAGAAAATAATGTAGAATGTTAGAAGGTGTTGGTGGTAAGGAAACAGAAAGAGCAGGATAAAGGAGACTCAAATTGCAGTTTGAAATAGGGTGGTCAAGGTAGGCCTCATTGAGAAGGTGGCGTTTGAGCAAAGACTTGGAGGGGGGAGAGTTAGCCACAGTCATCTGGGGGAAGAATGTTCCAGGCAGAGGGAACAGATGATGCAAAGACTCTGAGGCATTTGTTTGCCCAGCATGTTCCAGGAACAGCAAGTGTGGCCAAAGTGGAGTGAGGGAGGAGAAGTCAGAGACGTAAAGACCTTGTAAGACCTCGAAGACTTTGCTTTTTACTAGAAGTGAAACGGAGCGCCATTGGAGGGTTTTGAGCAGAGGAGGGACATGACTTAGATTTTATTTACTTGATTTATTTTTTTCTTGACCGTGCCAGGGATCGAACCCGGGCCCTCGGCAGTGAAAGCGCCGAGTCCTAAGCACTGGACCTCCAGGGAGTTCCCCTGACTTAGATTTTAGTCTGGCTGCTGGGGTGAGACTACACCAGTTGGGACAAAGGTGGAGTCAGGGAAGCCAGGCAAGAGGCAGTTGCAGTAATCCAGGGGGGAGCTTATGGTGACTTGGACGGAGGTGGTAACAGTGGAGGACAGGAGAAGTTTGCTTCCGGATGTTAGAGACCAGAGAAAGGCCTCAGGACTGGGGCTCTCAGAGCTGGAAGAGCCCTCAGACCTGCTGTGCCAGGAATGGAAGGGCCTGGGAAGTGGTGTTTAGCCTGCATTTACCTGTGAAGAACCTGAAGCTTAGAGAGGGCAGGGGCTGTGCCTGCTTCCCCAGGATGGGCTCAGGGGCTGACCGGGCATGAAATGGGGCACTCAGAGTTGCTGGGGGAACTGACCCTGTGGTTCCTTCCCTGCAGTTACTGCTACCAGTGCCAAAGCCAGGTGCCACCGCGCAGCGGGCACTGCTCTGCCTGTCGCATCTGCATCCTTCGCCGGGACCACCACTGCCGCCTGCTGGGCCGCTGCGTGGGCTTCCACAACTACCGGCCCTTCCTGTGTCTGCTGCTGCACGCCGCGGGCGTCCTGCTGCACGTCTCTGTGCTGCTGGGCCCTGCCCTGTCGGCCCTGCTGCGAGCCCACACACCCCTCCACACCGCCGCCCTCCTCCTGCTGCCCTGGCTCATGCTGCTCACAGGTGGGGGGCCGGGGAGGCCTCCGCAGAGAGGCAGAGGCCCATTCTGGTAGGCGATGGGATTTCCGCCTGGTTCTCTAGGCGGCGCCCTGGCGACCTAGTCCCCACGTCAATTACGGGAGGTGAAGGGAGCCTGGTGTTCACTTGGGTGTGCGGTCTGGTAAAATACAGGGCCTCAGCGTAGGTACAGGGTTCTGGCTGAGAGAATCAGGGGAGGAAAGACTAGTGGGATTTCACCTAGAGGGGGATGGGACGGTGAGAGAGCATTCTAAGTGGGGGGCATTCGGAGCTAGGGGAGCAGTGTGAACAAAGGCTTGGAGGTTGGGCACGGAGTAGTGAAGGCATTTGGTGGGAATTGTGAGAATTAAGGCTAGGGCAGTAAGTGAGGACTGGATGGTGGAGGGCCTTGAATGGAGTGTGAGGAGTTGGTCCTTACTTGACTGGGCAGTGGGGAGCCAGTGAAAGTTACAGGCAGGGGAAGGTCCAGTCTTTGGAAGTGGGGAGGGGATGTTTTGAATCAGGAGACTGATTGAGAGGCTGTGTTCTGGTTGACACTTTCTTCTGACACCACCCAAGGTACAAACCCCACTGTTGTTTTTTTTTAAACATAATAATTATTATATTTTTGAAGATGTTGGGGGTAGGAGTTTATTAATTTATTTATTTTATTTTTGCTGTGTTGGGTCTTCGTTTCTGTGCGAGGGCTTTCTCTAGTTGCGGCGAGCGAGGGCCACTCTTCATCGTGGTGTGCGGGCCTCTCACTATCGCGGCCTCTCTTGTTGCGGAGCACAGGCTCCAGACGCGCAGGCTCAGTAGTTGTGGCTCACGGACCTAGTTGCTCCACGGCGTGTGGGATCCTCCCAGACCAGGGCTCGAACCCATGTCCCCTGCATTAGCAGGCAGATTCTCAACCACTGTGCCACCAGGGAAGCCCCCCACTGGTTTTTTATACTTTGTTCTCTGCCCCCCAAAACGCTTTGGGCTTGCTTTTCCCTGACTCCTTCCTCCTGACCTGTCCACGGTCCTCTCTGTAACCTTGTCCTGCAATTACTAAACTCCCTGACAACTCTGAATAGTGGCTCTGTCTCATCCTATCCAAGCCCAGCTCTGTCCCCAGGACCCCCTCCCTGCAGCCCAGGGCGCGTCTTGGGAGGCCCAGTGGGGCTGTCAGGGTTTTCCTGTGCCCACACTGACTTCCTGAGCAGCCCTCCTCTGCCCTCCTCATGACCCCCCTGCCTCCACTGAGACTCAAGCCCTCCAGCTGCTCCTGTCTGCACGCTCCCAACCTCCGGTCATCCACAGTCTCCCACTCGTTCCCCGCAGTCACCAAAGACTTGGGCTCCGGCCTCTCGTCTCCCTCTCAGCCCTGGGCCTTGCTGAAGGCATAGGTATCTGAAAGCGTGGGTGAATGGCCCCAGTCGCTCAGCTTCTTGACCTTCTCCTCCCCTCCTCCCTTCCCCTACTCCCACATCCCCACCCCAGTCGTGTCAGAATCCAAAATGTGTCACCTCCCAGAGCACCCCATGTCACCCCTCTCTCTGCCCCCACCGCCTCTCCTATCCATCTCTCATTCTGTGCTCCGCGACCCCCCTCCGGAGCTCCTGGCCCTCACCTTTCTGTCCATCAGCACCTTCCCCCTTCACCACCCGAGGTCCAGCGTAGCGCCCTCATTTCCACCAGCCTTCCGCAGCATCTCATCTCAAGACTTTTTGCTCCGTCTTCCTTCCGCTGTGCCTTCCTGGCTTCTCTGTGTCTGCCCTTGGCTGCGGAGAGCTGTCAGAGATGCCTGGTACTATGTGGCAGTCGGTGTCATGTCACGTTCATGGCTGCTGACCTCAACAGGCCCTCAGCGGTGCCTGGCTGCCCTGGTTTCTCATAAGCTTCCTCCCCCTAATGGCTGCAGCTCAAATCTTCCCACTTTCCTGTCCTCCAAGCCCCAACCTCTCCTGAAAATACATCACAGAGGAAATTAGTCATCAGATGGCACGTCCAGAATTGGCTGTCCCATCCTGGAGGCAGAAGCTCACTGCCCCGCCTTCTCCTGGTGCCCGACCCCTCCTCCCTGCTGGGAGCCCTCACACCATGGGTCGCTTCTCCTCCTGCCACTCCAGGCTCCCTCCACTGGCTTCCTTTGGGTTTTCCCAGCTGGTACAAAGCCTCTCTTCACCCCACGTCCTCCTCTTCCAGCTCATGCCTTCTGGCTCTTCCATCAGCAGCCAAGTCAAAGGACTTGCCTGGGCTATAGGCTGCTTTTCCTTGCCTCCCACCCATTCCTCCACCTGCTCCAAACTGGCTTCTGCCCCCACCCGTCCTCCGACACTGCCACAGTCCCCAGGCCTCTGTCTCCACAAAACCCAGAGGACCCTTCTGTGTTCTTTTCTTGCTCATGAGACCTTTCAGCCTCATAAAACTGCTGGCCTTCAGCCTCCTTAAAGGGCTCTATGCCTGACGTCCCCGACGGCTTGTGCTTTGGGGTTTCCTCCTTTCCTTCCTGGTTTCCCTATATCTGATCCCTAAGGACCTGGTTTCTGGGCTGAGGTCGAGACGCCATTCTCATCTCCCTACACACTCTGCCAGGTCTCGGAACCGCCCGGGTACCAACCGCTCACAAATCTGCGTATCCAGCCTGGGCTTCTCTCCTGAGCTTCCAGAACTGTGCACTCACTTGTATCGCAGGCACCTCTCCATCCTGCCTCAGGACCTTCACACAGAATGTGTTCTCCCCTCTTCACTTAGCAAATACCTCCTTAACCTTCAGGCATCACCCAAAATATCCCTGTCAAAACAGATGAAGTTTATTTCCCTGAGCCTCTTAATAAGTTTCCATGTCGTCTCCCCGCCAGTAGGCTCTCTTTTTCTATTGGAAAAACATTCACGTAACATGAGACTCATAATTTTAACCATTTTCAAGTGCACGGTTCAGTTGCATTTACTATATTCGCAGTGTTGTCCAGCCATCACCACTGTCTAATTCCAGACCATTTTCATCGCCCCCAGTACCCATTAAGCAGTCACTCCCTATTTCCCCCTAGTGCCCCCAGCCCCTGGCAACCACTAATCTTCTGTCTCTATGGCTTTGTCTGTTTGGGACATTTCTTACAAATGGCCCCATACGATACATAACCTTTTGTGTCTGCCTTCTCTCGCTTGACATAACATTTCACGGCATCTTGTAGTTCGTTTGTTCACCTGATACTTACTACCTTCTGTGGGTCAAGGTGATGCAGGATGCTGTACTTTTCCATTGTCATACACATCACAGCTGTAACTAAGTAACTGAGACATGATCTCTTGAATGTCTGTCTGTGAGCTCCCTGAGGTCGGACACGCTACCTGCCATTCATCCTGGTATTCATGGGAGGTGCTCACAAGTTTGTGATGCATGAGTGAAAGTCGCGTCTAGGGCAGCGGGCTGTGTCTGCCCGTTTCACCAGTGTGTTCCCATCAGCCGGCATGGGTTGGCCAGGGAGCAACAACTCAGTGTTTGCTGAGTGGAGGAATGCGCCCTGCTTCATGGTGGAGTAGGGGACGGGAGGAGGGCAGGAGCTGGGCTCTGGGATGGCTGGGGCCTGCTGCTTCTCCTTGACCCTCTCTGCTCTCTCCTTGCAGGCAGAGTGTCTCTGGCGCAGTTCGCGCTGGCCTTCGTGACCGACACGTGTGTGGCGGGTGCACTGTTGTGCGGGGCTGGACTACTCTTCCATGGGATGTTGCTGCTGAGGGGCCAGACCACGTGGGAGTGGGCTCGGGGCCAGCACTCTTACGACCTGGGCCTCTCCCACAACCTGCAGGCGGCCCTGGGGCCCCGCTGGGTCCTTGTCTGGCTCTGGCCCTTCCTGGCCTCCCCGTTGCCGGGGGATGGCATCACGTTCCAGACCACAGCTGATGTGGGACTCATGGCTTCCTGACTCCAGGAAGAGCCTGAGCTGTACAAGGAGTGGGGAACAGGAGAGGGGACTCACATAACTCATTTCAGGCCCACCCCCAGCCTCAGAAGGGGCGGCAGGCTGGTACGCTGGTACTTGATGCCTGCTTTCGGCAACTCCAGCCCTGCCCTTAGCCTTGCCCTTGCCCAGCTTGGACTCCTAGTGTCCAGGGCTTGGGCCCTGCGGCTCTGCCTCTATCAGTGACCCCTGAGTACAGCGAAGGGTCTGGCAGGGGGCTGCTCAGCTGCCCCTTTGCCAGGTTAATAAAGTGCCCACTTGGTTCTTGGACTCCCTCCGTCTCTGTGGGTTTCTGGACCTTCACTGTTTCCAGGGCTGCTGTTTTTGGTTCCTCTGATTGGCAGGCCTGGGAACCACAGAATGCCTGAGGGTGTGAGCAGCCAGGGCTCTGCCTCCTGCGGCCTTGGGGCGGTGGGGTGGGGGGCGTGGCCAGCAGCTTAAGGCGGAATGTAGTGTTCCAGGGTATGAGAATCCAGAATTCTTCCCCAGGTTCAGTGCTTTATAGTTAGGAACATTTCACAGCAACAATTTCAGTGAACTTCTCTCCAGCTAACCTGGTGCACTGGGCAGCAATTATGTGGGTGATAAAGCTCTGAGAGTTGATGTGATAAGATCACGTGGTAGTAAATGGAGGAGTCCGGATTTGAACCCAGACCTTTGTGCTTTCTCCTTCACCCTTGAACAGCTGAAAAAATCAAGGCAGAGAAATCAGGTGGGGCTGTTCAAGCATCTGTGCTGGCTGGATGGTGCTGAGACTGTTAAGCTCCTCCTCTCTGGACGCTTCAGGAGCTACTTGTTAAACACTTTTATTTAAATATAGTAAATAGACATTTCCAGTTAAATGTGGCAGGTTTAAACATGTGAGTTTGTTTCCTCTTAAAATCTAAAATGATAGTAAAGAAATTAAAAATGATGTAAATTTACAAAGACAAAGAAAATAGGAGGGAGACAGCACTAGACCAAAGAGCCTGACAACATTCTGAAAGATGGAAAGTGGATAGAGGCTCATTTACTCTCTTAGAGAATTAGAAGTTGAAATTAAGCGTTCCCTTCTTGGAGGGGCCAAGAGGCAGCCCGATTGCCCCCAGGAGCCCTGGAGAGGTTCACCGTGGAAGGCAAGGTTTGGGGCTGACAGTAGGGCCGGGACTGATTCAAGGTCTCTATGAGAAGCAGCTAGGTTGCCCCGCCCCCAGGACCCACCTGACCCCTCGCTACCCCGCTGGGGTGGAGGCGGGGCTTTTCGAAGAAGCTTTGCATCTCGGGGGGGGGGGGGGGGCCTGGGGAGGGTTGCGGGTGAGGGACTGGACCAAAAATGGAGTTAAGTGAAAACCTACAAGTGCTGCTGGGGGAGGGGAGTAGTCCTTCAGTGACATGGCAGGCTTGCCTTCCAAGAACCCGCAGAGAAGCCCACCCTTCTGACAGGCCCCGCCCATGCCCACAAAGGTTTGAGCTGCTAAGCCTTCTTTGTTTTTCTAAACAGCATGCTCTATTACTGTTTTTTAACTCTGTTAGGAACTTGTACCTGGCACTTTGTGCCGTACCTAAGCATTGGAAGACTTCTGTTTCCTCTACTGCTTTACCCCTCACCCTCCAGAATATCTTTTCTTGTTTTTTTTTTTTTTTATAGTGAAAGGATACAAGGAAATATTTATAAAATAGAAACAACACCCTCCCCACCCCCATTTAAGAAATGGATACTATTTCCTTTGAGGTCCCTGCTGTGCCCCTCCCTGGTAGAGGAAACACTGTGCTGTCTTAATCATCCCCTTGCTTTGCCCTGTGATTTTATTACATATGTTTGTACTGGTTTTGCATGTTTTTGAATTTTATATAAACGGAGCCACGCCATGTTTATTCTTCTGTGATTTGCTTTTTCCTTCAATATTTCTAAGATTTATCCAAATTAACGTGTGTGGCTGTAGAGTACTCCTTTTCCTTGCTGTATAGTGATCCATCGAATATACCACAATTTATTTTTCTCTCTTGTCCCACTGATCATTTTATCTACCCCTGTGTATGATCTCCTAAGATCTACTTGGCCCTTGCTCTTCCATATAAATTTTAGAATCAGCTTGTCAAGTTCCACCAATAAAACCCCCCCTTGAAATTGTGACTGGAACCCAACTGAATCTATAGACCAGTTTGGGGAAAATCAACATCCACATGAAATTGAATTTTCCAGTTCGTGAACATGGTGTATCTCTCCATGTAATGTTTTCAATAAAGTTATGTATGTTTTCTCATAAAGATCATGCCTTTTTGGGTTAGATTTATTCTTATGTATTTGATATTGTGATGCTATCATTCATAGTTTATGAAAATAATTTTCTTGTGTCCAGCAAATCTAAAACTTATTTATTTCCTTGAAAATTCTTCTGGGTTTTCTGTATTTATAATCATATCTATGAAAAGATAGTTTTGTTCTTCCTTTTTAATTTTTATATCTCTTAAATTTTTTTTTTTGGCTGTGTCACGCAGCTTACAGGATCTCAGTTCCCCGACTAGGGATTGAACCCAGGCCGTGGCAGTGAAAGCCCAGAATCCTAACCACTAGACCACCGGGGAACTATCTCTTATTTTTCTTGCCTCTGTCTGGGTGGAAGAAAGGGTGGCTACCCTTGACTTGTTTCTCACAATAGAGGGAATGATTTCAATATTTCACCATAAAATATGTTTGCTGTGTTTTTTAATTTAATAGATGACTTTTATTAGGCTGAGAAAGTTCCCTTCTATTCCAAGTATGTTGAGTTTTGATTCTTTTACTTTCATTCTCTGCCTCTTAAGAATGGCCTGTAGATGGATTGTTTAAATCTTTGTCTTCTAATAACTGAAGTACAGTCCATTCTTTTTGGCCACGCCACACAGCATGTGGGATCTTAGTTCCCTGACCAGGGATCAAACCTGTGCCCCTTGCAGTGGAAGCACAGTCTTAACCATTGAACTTCCGGCCAGGGAAGTCCCAGTATTCAGTCATTTTTATCTATTGTAATTAACGTTCTTGGATATATTTCTACTCCTTTATTTTGTGCTGTTGTCCTATCTTGGCTAGTGTTTTACCCTTTTAAGTTATCTTTTTGCTGGGTGTAGAATTCTAGGCTAATAGTTATTTCTTGTCAATATACTGAAAATTTTATTCTGTCTTCTGGTGTCTATTGTTGCTGTAAGTCAGCTGTCATCTATTTCATTGTTTTGTTGTTACTGTTCCTTTGAAGATACTTTCTGTCTCCAACTGCTTTTAAGATTTTTTTGTCTTTGGTATTCTACATTTTACTGTGATGCGTCCAAGTGTGGTTTTCTTTTTATTTACCTAAATGAGATTCCTTAGGTTTCTTGATTCTATGAATTGATGTCTTTCATCAGTTCTAGCACAGAGTCTTAGCCACTGGACCACCAGGCAAGTCCCCCTCCTTGTCTCTTAATAGCTCCTATTTTCTCTGTTTCTGGCATTCTGAATAATTTCCACAAATCTATCTTCCAATTAAGTCTTTCATCAACTGCTACACCAATCTATTGAAGTTTTTTTGGTTTTTGTTTGTTTTTGTGGTTGTACCAACTCATCGAGTTTTATGTGTCAAATGTTTTATTTTTCATTTCTAGAGGTTCTGTTTGGTTCTTTTTCAAGTTTGCCTGCTCATTTTATATACTCTTGCTGTCTTACATTTTAAGTTTTTTTAAAAATAATTTATTTTTTGCTTATTTATTTATTTATGGCTGCGTTGGGTCTTTGTTGCTGCCCATGGGCTTTCTCTAGCTGCGGCGAGTGGGGGCTACTCTTCATTGCAGCGTGCGGGCTTCTCATTGCGGTGGCTTCTCTTGTTGCAGAGCACGGGCTCTAGGTGTGCGGGCTTCGGTAGTTGTGGCTCGCGGGTTCTAGAGTGCAGGCTCAGTAGTTGTGGCACATGGGCTTAGTTTCTCTGCAGCATGTGGGATCTTCCCGGATCAGGGCTTGAACCCGTGTCCCCTGCATCGGCAGGCAGATTCCTAACCATTATGCCACCAGGGAAGCCCAAGTGTTTTTTTTCAAATTATTATTTTTTGGCCATGCCATGAAGCATGTGGGATGTTAGTTCCCTGACCAAAAATGGAAGAATTATGAAAAAAGACATGGGGGTCCAGGAATTAGGGAATCTAGCCCAGAACATGGCAAACAGAACTCTCAGGAGAAGTGCTCGCTGCAGTTCTAGAGAGCCAACAGCATTCACTTAGGCGGGGGATGAACAGAAGTGTACAGAAAAAAGAGGAACTGTCAGACTGGGAGGAGGAAGAATTAGCAATCGGTATAATATAGAAAACTAAGCAAATGAAAAAAACAGGGCAATTATTAACTCCATGAAAAATAAGTACACAAAAAAGGTAATTTAATTATAGCCCAATCCTTGGCTCTGTAATAAGTAGATAACTTTCACACAGTAATCCAAACAGTGAGTATGAATTTACCTAAAAACTGGGGAGAAAAGGAGAGGGCAGGGTGCTCCCACAAGAGAGCTATAAGCCTCATCTATTACGATAGGGAGCCAAGAAATAATGTCTAAGCATAAACATATTTAAAGAATAGCTAAGAGAACTGTAGCATGGGAGCAGTACTGGGGAATGGGGAGAGGCTTGCAGGATCTTAGTTCCCTGACCAGGGACTGAACACGGGCCGCTGCAGTGAAAGCGCGAGTCCTAACTGCTAGACCACCAGGAAATTCCTGAGAGGCTGTTTTCTTGTCCTAAACTGCCTAATTCCATAGTACCAAGTAGGTCCATGTTTTTAGATACTTAAAAAAAAAGGCAGCACCACTCTCCTCATCCTTAACGTACAGCTTCTTGGAGCTCTAACTGGTGAGGGCATTGGGTATCATGCACAGTTTCTCGCTTTGCATTGCTTTACTTACACTGTCCAGACCAGTACAATTCACATATTTTTTAATAATAGGTGCATTGTATTATATCATATAAACTCACGTTAGGTCGGGCTTAGGAATAGTTTCTCCGCTTTCATCATCATGAATAACTATGAGTTGAACCCAGATCAGACTTCTTTGTTCCGAGTTCACACAGTTCATCACTTCACCGGGGTGAAAGGGATTGTGAGGTCATCTGGCCCAGCCCCAGTGACAGCTCCAGTGACAAGGGGCCCAATACCTGCTAGGGCAGGCCCTTCCATCTCTGATAAGCTGTCTCAGAAGACTCTTCAGGTTAAGCTGAAATCTCTCTGACCGACAGCGACACTCGCTCTACCTGTCTTTCCATTTCCAGACGAAACCTCCTGCTTATTCCAACTGTGCCTCAGTCAGCTTGATCTAGAAAGTCCAGACCACCCTGATCCAATTGGTTTGTTTGCGAGTGGCTGGACTCTGCAGAGAGGAGGGGATGGGGCTCTTTCTCTGGTCCAGTCCCCTTGCTTCTCTTAAACTGGCCCCAGAATGCATTCCCTGGGGAGGACAGGGGGTGACTGTGGGCTGTCCCTCACTGTCTCCGGCACAGAGGCTGTTGCCCGGCAGAATCAATCAGCTTGGGGCCCTTGGTCTCAAGAGCAAAAGCTCTGCACTTACTCCTGCACTTACTTTCTGGAGTTGACTCCTTGTTTCCTCTAGAGGGGCTGCCAACTCTAGGATGTTAGAGCTGAAGCTGGTCAAACTGCCTCATTTTACGCTTGGGGAAACTGAAACACACAGGGATTTGGGTACTTCCCACAAGCCTGAGCTGTCTGCCACATGCTAGCCTGTACCTGGTCAGACAGAAGATACAGGTCCTTCCTCAGGCAGTAGGGTTCCTGGCTCACAAATGGCTCAGGGCGGCCCTGGCAGCGCTAACTCAAAAGAAGGCTGTGAGGCAGGCCAGGCAGACTAGCCAGGGGGCTCCAGGAAGCACCAAGGGCCCAGACTGTGGGTCTCTGATGCTTAAGGTCTAAACATGTACCTTCATTCAGTCTTCAACCTGACTCAACGCCTATGGTCCATGCCTTTCCAGTGAATCTCACACTGTGGCCACTGCCCAGTGAACCTGCCCCTCACCTGACCGATCTGGGCTCCGGGGCACAGAAGAGCATCTTGACTGGCAGTTCTAGGCTTCTGCCTCCCAAACCCCCTCCCCAGGACCCCAGAGACGCCCCTCCTGTGTGCCGCGGCCCCACCTCTGCTCTGTCTCTCTGAGCCTTCCTCTCCTGGGGTGCTTTCTGGGCACGAGCATCCAGGTCGGGAGCAGCAGCTGTGTGGTCCTCAGAAGCCTGGTGGGGGGCTGGGGCCACTAGCTCCTGCACGGCGCTCTCTGCCCCCCGCAGCAGCTTCTCCCTTGGCGATCTTCATGGAGCATCACAGGCCTGAGACCCTGGCTGAGCCCAGGACTTCCTGTGGGAAGGCAGCTATTCCCGGGGCCCCCTGCTGAGCTCACGAGGGGAGATCAGAGCATGTGTTTTGCCTGCAAGCTGAGCTGGGAGGAGCCAAGCCTCTGGAACCCCAGGGAGCAACAGGGGGCTCAGTCTCACCCAAGAAGAGCCTCTGATTGTCTCAGGCAAGGCCCCAGCCAATTCTGCCGCAGAAGCAGAGTGACATGCCTAAGGGAAGCGGCAGACGAGGAGGCTGGGCCTATGCCCTCATCTCACCTCGAGCACTTCAGAACTCTGCCTTCAGACCTGGGAGTGGCTTCTGGGGAAAAGTGGGGAGAAGAGAGAGCCCAAAGGGCCAATGCCTGGGTTTCCCTGAGGAGGACGGAGCCCAGCCTCCTGGGGACTCACTGCCCTGCTGCTACAGGTCACCCAGCGGTCAGGGTGGTGAGAAAGGGGCTCTAGGAGAGGAGAGGGAGGCTGTCGCCCAGCACCCTGCTGCACTGGAGTGGGCCTGGGGCCGTGGACTCTGCCCGACTTAGTGGGAGGGGCTGGAACTCCCTGGTCCTGATTCCACAGGGGCTTTCACACGGGCTCAGGCGTCAGGCAGCTGCCAGCCCCTCACTCACAGGCATGTTGATATGGGCGCTGAGCAGGGGTGCGCTCTGGCCTTCTCGGAGCACCAGCACCTATGGAGAAGGTGCCCCAGGTAGTAGGGGGCATTCCCCCTTTACCCCTGCTCCTGCAAAGGCCAAGCACGGTCTGGTCTGCACTGGCCCTAGTGCAGGGCTCTGTCAAAGGGGAGAGGGAGGCGGGGAGGCCTCTACTGGGCAGACACCCACCCTATCCTGGCAGCCACCCGGGGGCCTTGTCCGCACTCACTCACACTGACCTCCCCAACTAGTACCAACCGGCAACATACCTTGATAATGTCTGAGATGCCCTTGTCACTAAGACTCTCCACAAAGGTCTCCAGAGGGTAGCTGAGCCCTGGCACCAGCAAGGGGACCTAAGTTTGGGGACAAAGAGGTAAAGAAGTCAGCCCTCACGCCTAGACAGTGTTTGGTAGATTCCAAAGCACTCTCATACCTGTCGTCCCAGCTGAACTTCAGTGTGCCCTGGCAGGGTGGGCAGGGATGACAAGCCAGTTTGAGGAGGATGTGGGCTCAGTGGGGGGAGTGAATGCCGCAGGGCTGCATGCATGTCCCTAATTAAAGCTAAACCTTTTTTTTTTTTTCTTTTGGCCACACCGCACAGCAGGCGGGATCTTAGTTCCCCGACCAGGGATCGAACCCGTGCCCCCTGTAGGGGAAACGTGGAGTCTTACCCACTGGGCCACCAGGGAAGTCCCTAAACCTAAACCTCCAACCAAGTCCAGGGCTATTTCTTTCACATCCCAAAGTCTTTCTCAGTTTCTGGTCCTTCCAACTTAGGGTCAAACCTGGAGCTGGGGGGAAACAAGGCTCTTCACTCTGGAAGAGTCTCCGTGGGGCTCCCATTCCTGCTGCAGGAGTGGCTAGAAAACAAGGTGGGCTCTGGGACCCCAGAGCACCAACAGGCTTCTGAGAGCAGCACCGGTGAGGCCTGGACTCTCACTGTTCTCCCAGAACCTTCGGTGTGCCTCCCTGAGACCTCTCACAGGCTGGGAGAAAAGCAGCTGAGGCAGGTCTCGGGGGCTCTCCCCAGGGCCCCTGCTGCACCCTAGTCTGGTCTGTGGCTGTAGCCACTTGCCAGCTCCCTCACCTCTGACCTGCAGACATCTAATCCGGCCCTGCCCACCCTTTCTCACTCCAGGTCTCAGTAAGGTGGGTCCAGTACCTTGAAGAAGGCCCGGGGCAGAGCATAGAGCCCCTCGTTGTACAGGAAGCAGACCAGCAGCCCCAGGATGGGTCGGGCTGTTGAGGTGTTCTGCAGGTGAAGGGTGAGCTTAAAGGTGGGGCCCAGGCCCTGAACCTGTGCAGAGGGCGGGGTGGGGAGAAAGCCCGTAGGACCTAGTGGCCTTGGGGGCCGAATATGGCCTACCCCGGCCCTGCCCGCCCGCTCCCCCATCAGCGCCCTCAAGTCACCTTCCTTGAACCACTCTAACGCACTGTCCATCCGCCCCTCAAAAGGCACGGAGCTCAGAAGCTTGGCTCCGTGTGCAACGGATGAGCCAAATCCCAGAGCGGAGAAGGGGCTCGACCGAGGCCACCCAGCAAGTTGGTCGGAGGCACAGTTGGCCTGGGGAAGCCGGCCCTGGCTCCCACCTGTGTCCGTGCCCTGCCCCACCTCGCTCTTCGCAGGGCCTGGCCCAACCTCCTCCTCTCGTCCTCTGGTGGCTGCAAGGATTTCACTTTCCTCCCTCTTATCCTCGACTGCTCTGCAGCCGCTTCCTCTCTGTATCTATCTACTTTCTTTAGGGAAAGAGATATCAGAAGCCCAACTGGATCAGACAGCACACCTCAGGGACCCATTCAGAGCTGGCTGGAGCCCTGACGACCTTGAGGTCACTTGTGTCTGAGTACAAGGGGCCCTCATCCTCCTTGTGCCAGTGTAAGTCTCAGGATGGCCCCTTCCCAGTACTGGGCAGTCCCAACTCCTTGGGCTGCCGGCAGTTACCGAAATGAACAGGTTTCTTCCCTGTACCACAGCTGTAAGAGTCCCTCAAGGCTCCTGGGAAGAAACAGCCCAAGGTGACTACCTGTGTGCCCTGCCCCAAGTCTGGGGGCTCGTCTGAGGCACCGCATGGAATAAGGGGGCTGGAGAGCGTGCCCCACTCTGCGGCCAGCCAAGGGGAAGAGGCAGCACAGGAAAGAGGTGAGAGCGCTCTCACAGAGGAGGACGCGAGACTTGGGCCCTGGGCCTGTGGGAAGGTGAGAAGGGGCACGGGGCCTAGTTGCCTTGGGATTTGCTCCTGGGCCGAGGGGTGCCCGCACAGCCCTGACCTCTGCCCTTCTGGCCCTGAGGCGGCCTGATGCCCCCCGCCACGTGGGTGCTCACCACAGCGTGCAGCTTGAGCGGCTCCCGCGCTGTCGCAGACACGGGGCTCAGGCTGGACTCGAGGGCCTGCGCGTAGGCACGGGCGGCCCGGAGGCGCAGCAGGTAGAGGTCTGCCTGGAAGCTCCGGTGCATGGCTGAGGAGGCACACAAAGGGCCGATGCTGGACGTGAGGCAGGAGGAGGGGGCAGGGCTGGGGGAGAGGGTGCTGCTCAGGCGGCCGTGGGGAGAGTGCGAGAGGAAGGCACAGTGGGCAGAGGCTGGTAATGTGGGCAACAGGAGGACTGAGGTCCCACAGCCAGCCTCTGGTGACACTGGACGCTGCGGACCACTCCCTGCTCCTCTTTCCTGGTTCTCCCACCACCTGGCTGCCCACACAACCGCAGCCTCCTTTGCTGGCTCCTTCTAGTAAGGGCTGGGGTTCCCTCGAGTTTTGTCCTTGGTCTTCTTCTCATCCTCTGTCTTCCTCGCTGCCCCATACATGTCCTGCCCTGGCTGTGACCACCCCAAAGAGGAACAACAGCGAGCTCCTGAGGGCAGGGGTGCATCAGGGTCCGGCCCGCGTCTGCACCTGGTACTGTGCACTCATCTTGGGCAGCTCAGTGCCCGGCCTGCCTGCTGCTTCTAACTGCCTGATGGGCGCCTCCACCTGGACGTCCCATCAACCCCTGGAGCTCAACGCTGCGGAAACCAACCTCATTTCCCTAACTCCGTCACTGCATCCCCATCCATCAAGTCACCCAGGTTCACCCCTCACAGCTAATCATTTTCCAAGGTCGGATGACCCTTCCTCGGGGCCTCTCCAGAGCCCGCTCCCTCCCCTCCATCTCACTGTCCCTACTTTCCAGACTGAGCACCGTGGTCAGCCAGTCTGTCCTTGCTCCTTGTGCCTGTGAGGAGCCTTCTGCCATTCAGAAGCTTCCATCTTTATGTTACCCCATCCTTTCATCTTTCCTTTTTCCTCTAATACTTTCACAGTTTATTTTTAATTTACCCAGAATTAAATTTTGTGTTTGGTATGAGGTAGAGTTCTAACTTTTTTTCTAGAAACAAGTTGTCCTAATTATGTTTCTTGGACAGTCTCTCCTTCCCCCACTAATTTAAAATGACACACCTATCATATACTGACTTTCCACACGTACAAGGGTCTGTTTCTGGACTTCCTAAACGTGCCACTGAGCTGTATCAATTCCCATACTGATGCCACAGCTGCTAATTCCTACAGCTTCATAGTTCATTCTGCTATCTGATGGGCTGAGTCTCCTCATTCTTATTTTCCCCAAACTTCTTAGATTTACTCTTAGAATCAACTGGTCAAGTCCTCAAAATAAAACCCATTGGGATTTTAACTGTAACTTTGCTATGTTTCTAGATTAATTTCAGAAGCTGTTAACTAATCAACAGCTTTACAACTTTAGGTCTTACTACCCTGAGACTTGGTAAGTCTCATCATTTAAATATTCAGGTGGTCTTTCCTGTTCTTTAAAGCAGTTTTATAATTTTCTTTATTAGACTTTGTATGTTTTCTTATTAAGTTTACGTCTAAGGATTTCTTTGCTATTGTGAATGGAAACTTTCTCTTTTCTAACTGGATACTGTTGGTATATACAAAAGCTATTGATTCTTGCTATTTTCATTATACCTTAGAGAACTTCCTAATTATTTCTCTAATATATCAGCTGCTTCTCTTGGGTTCTCTAGGCTACAACAGCCTGCTAGCTATTTTCTTTATCCTGTAATTTATCCTTTAAACTGTAAGCCAGATTCCTTTCAAAGACAGAGGGGGTTGAGTTACTGTATTTTTCTGCTTAACATCTTTCCCATCTCTCCACTACACGGAATAAACCAAAACATCTTAACTTTGCATTCCAGACCCTTTCGGAGCCAGCTGACCTGCTTTCCCAGCCTCCCCACTGGCCACTGAGCCTTCCTGCACTGCACCCGCAGCCACATGACAGATGCTGCTTAGATCCAGGTAGGGCCCTGTGCCTTTTCCCAAGCCTCTTCCTGAATCGCCCTCCCCTCTCCCTCTCTGGCTGGTAGGCTTATAATCAGCTTTTGGGGTCAAATCCAATACCATCTCTCTCTGAAGCCTTTCCCAGGCTCCCAGGCAAACACACAGCCCTCTGCAGAGACTTCTTCTACACCTTTCATGCAACATGAAGTTAGCAAGGTCTACCGAGCTCTTTAGGTAGGGACTGGCCTAATTCTAGGCACTTGGCACAAGGCCTGGCATAATCATAGGTGTTAAGTGAATGAATGAATGAATGAACAAAAAGAGCAGGAAAATCAAATAGGATAAGGAAGAACCTCGATCAGATTCTACTTCTCTCATGAGAATTCCTCCATCTAAAAGTGGCTGCTCCCTCCTCGAATTCTAAGGGCTCTCGCCCTCACCCACAGCACCTTCCCCCTCGAGCTGTAGCTCTTTGTTGGCAGGGTGTACCTCCTAGGCTGTCTCTGGGCTTCCAGAGGCATGAGACCCACCCGGTTCACCCAGGTCTCCTCCCACTGCTCAGGGCACCCAGGCGGCATTCACCCAGTTCCTGCTGCTTTGGCGCAAGGGAGGAGGAAGAGGAAGGAGCCAGCCTGAATCTCACCGGTGCCGGCTTCCCGCTCTCGCAGTGTCTGATCCACGTAAAGCCGGGTCTTTCGGGGCATGTTGAGTTTCATGGCCTGGGCTGGTGGGGGACCTGCTTCACCTCCCCCCTCCACAAACACTGCTGTGCGCTTCAGGATCTTGATAATCAGGCCACCACCTAGGGAGGAGGACAGGCAGAAGCAGATTTGTCCTCCCCATTTCTACCCTACATTCCCATTCTTTCTTCCCAAACAATCTGTCTCATATCGACCCATTTCAGTCTTCCTGCTGAGACTCTGAGTTTCTGGAAGGAATGAAGTGTGTCCTACCATTAATTCATACATTTATTTAGCAGCTGATTTACTTGTTTATTTTTGGCTGTGCCACTCTGCTTGCGGGATCTTACTTCCCTGACCAGGGATCGAACCCGGGCCCCCTGTAGTGGAAGTGCAGAGCCCTAACCACTGGACCGCCAGGGAATTCCCTAGTAGTTATCTGTTGACCACCGTGATGTTCCAGTTCCGCATTGTGGCGGATACTGGGGTGACCTGGTGACACAGCCAGGGCCTGGCCCCCAGGTAGTGACATCAGACTGCTGGTGAGCTGTCCCCAGTGAAGGCCCAGGCCAGACAGGACGTGTCTGCAAGCCCTGCTTTCCAAACCTAGGCCCACCAATGTTCCACATCCGCCTCCTCTTCTTTCCCAGGATCTGGCCTATCTCACTGACTCCCAACTTTAAAACCCCTGCCGGGCCTGACTCGCCTCACCTCGTGTAGTCATGATGAGGGTGTGATCTTCCCGCCCGTAGCGGCCAAAGCAAAGGCTGGTCACTGCATCCTGCGGTGGCGATGTCAGAGTTTAGCTGGGAAAATGACTCAGTGAGGAGAGCAAGTCCGGCGGGAGGGGGATAAGGCTCGGAGACCCCAGATATGATGTAAGAGGTGAGATGTGAGGCGAGGCCTGGAGCCACGCTGCCTCTAATCCCAGCCCCCTCCTCACTGCCACGGCCACAGTTCCAGACTGAACATCACTGGCTTTGGGGTCAGCTTTCTAAGAGGTCTCCCAGCCTAGTCTTCCTCCCCAGTGTCTTTCACACTGCTGCCTCTGCTGCCTTTCAAAAATACAAATATGACCACACCTATTCCCTGCTGAAAAACCTCCAGTGGCTTTTGCCCTCCTTGTCAGGACATTCAAGGCCTTCCGCATCTGACGCCAACCTGCCTTTTCTATCAGTTCTCTCCCTGCCCTTTCCCCAACCCACACACCACACCGCCTGCCCTCCCAGCAGCCTGTGGTCCAAACCAGCTGCTTTCCAATTTTACATTGTGACATATGACACTTTATACATACAGGTACACAAAGTTTCACATGTGATATATTCTGAACTTCTTTTTTCTGGTTCTGTTGCTGGCCTATTAAATTGATTTTGTTTGAAAAAGTCTGGTCCAGATTCATCAAACTACCTGGACTCCTTTAAAGAACACTCATGCCTCTCAGCCTTTGTTCATGTTATTTCCAGTCTGGAATATTCTATCTCCATTTATCCACTCCATTTATCGAAGCAGACTGCTTCGAGGCCCAGCTGAATTGTGGTTTGCCCTGTGAAATGGCTCCTGAGTTCCATCCCCATTTATCCTTCACCGCCCCCCGCCCCCAGTCACTGGGCTGCCTCTGTGCTTTTTCAGTGCTTTGCTCTGCTTTAGTCTGCCTTGTATTTGAATCGGCTGTGTCTCTAGCTGGCTATCACTTCAGACTGTAAGTTCCCCGACAGTAAGGATTCAGTCACTGATTTATCCTTCTAATACAGTGAGTTGTGCATATGGGATGCTCAACGAATATTTTCAAAATGCATCAGAAGTTAAGGGGGGCAGGTGGAGTGGGATCAGGAGAGGCAGCGAAGGGGCCCCACAGGCGGGAGCGGGGCAAGGAGGAGGCAGCAGCTCACCGGCGTGCGGATGATGCTGAGCAGGGCCTTGTCGCGGTAGATGCGGACCTCTCCGTTGGCCAGTCCGGCCATGACGGCCTGCAGGCCCCGGGAGCGCTGCTCCAGGAGGTTCATGGTCAGGATGGCCGCGGGCATCTGCACTGCCCACAGCCTCTTACCCTGCGTGGGGGGCAGGGGACGGCTAAGTGTCTGCAGGGGGCTCAGGGCTTAAGAGTGGAAACAAGGGGTGGCTGGAGTTGCTGGGAAGGGAAGGCCGGAAGGGCTCGCCTGCTGAGGGGGACTAAGGAGGCACGGGTGGAGGGGCTGGGGCTGGTGCTTGCCCAGAGGCCACACCTTGTGGGTGAAGCCATGCAGGCTGTCTTGGTTGCTGCCCACCACCAGGACCTTGTGAACCCGGACAAGCCCCACAGGCTGGGCACTCAGCTCGATGCAGTACTTGGGGCGCTTGGAGTCTCTGTGGAATAAAGACACACTCTCCCAGCCCCAGAGGAACCCTCTCTCCTTCCCCGGCTGACCCTCCTCTTTCCAAGCCCCGCAGACTATCCTGGCAGGAACCTTGGCCCACAAGCAGATGACTGCGCTATTAGTTCCACCTCTGTGACTTAGTAGCTGCATGACCTTGGATAACAGGAAGTGTGTCTTCCCTCCTAGTCTTCCTCTCAACTTTACCACAGTAATTTGTGTGATAACCTGGCACTTACCAGTTTACAGTGAGCGCACTGCAGGTTAGACAAAGTAATGGACTGACGCAGTTTAGTAATTCATCAGAAAAGCACGAGGAGTTTATTCTGTGTAAATGCACTGTTCTCGGTTTCCTGGCCTCTGAGTCTTAATTTCTCTTATCCAGAAAGTAGGGATAATTCCTGTCTGTCCATCACAGGCTCTAGCCCACCTTGCTTAAGTCTGAGCCAGAGTCATCTCCCACCTGATGACTCCTCTGAGAGCTTCCCCACTGGTCTCCGGGACTCCTTCCAATCTACCCTCCACCCAGCACGGTAATCTTTAAAAAATATAAACGGGTCATGTCATTCTTCTGAGTAAAACCCCATAATAGTTTTCTACTGCACTTCAGATAAAATACAAAATCTTTACCATGTCCCACCAGGTCCTGCATGAGCCGACCCTGGTCTCTACGTCATGTCTTGCCACCAAGCTTGAGTGGCACAAGACAATGTCTTTCCCACCTCGAGTTCGCTTAAATTTCCTCTGCCTGTAACACTCTTGCTTCACTTTTGCAGAGCACAGGCTCCAGACGCACAGGCTCAGCGTCCATGGCTCATGGGCCCAGCCGCTCCGCGGCACGCTCCGCGGCACGTGGGATCTTCCCGGACTGGGGCACGAACCCGTGTCCCCTGCATCGGCAGGCGGACTCTCAACCACTGCGCCACGAGGGAAGCCCTTGCTTCACTTTCTGAACAACTGGCTCCTTCTTAACCTTCAAGTCATCTCCCCAGACAGGCATTCGCTGATCACCCTGACCCCATTGTTTTTTCCCATTGAGCCTATATTTTTCCTCCATAGCATGCATCCAGTTTGCAATATTACCTTGGTTTGTTGACTTTAATATCTATCTTCCCACAAGGGCAGGGACTTTGTTAATGTTTTGTTCATCAATATATCCCCAATACCTTATACAATGCTTAATACATAGTAGGTGCTCAAAAACATTTCTTGAATTAAAAAAAGTGACTGTTGAGAAATATCAAACTAATGCATAAGAAAATTTCACATACCTATAAAAGCAACAGAACAAGTATGAGAGACTATTTTCATTTTTTCTAATATCTGATTGCATCACTCGTGTTACGGCCACCCGGCCCAGTCTCTCACTTTGCCAGGCCCCATTGGACGAGCCTCCACATGTCCCCTGTGCTCAAGGGCTCTGCCTCCTATATGAAGTTCTCAGCTCTTTCCATTCCCACATTCCAGCCCTAAAGCCCCCTGCTTATCTTACAAGCCCTCAAGACCACCAGGTTTCTGAGATGTTCCTCTGGCCCCAGAGACCACAGATGTGGCTACCTTCTCAGCATATAGATGTTCCCGTTGCGGCAGGCAGCAGCAAGACGGAACTCCACATCGAACTGGCCAGAAACCTCCAGGAAGACGGGGACGCTGGGTAGGCTGATCTGCAAAGAACAGACTCAAACATCCTGATTTCCCTGGAGCCCCAGCCCTTCCCTGACCGGAAGTAATTCCTCCAAGTCCCAATCTCCTCACTCACACCCTGCTGGTCACAGTTTAAACTTGTACAGTTTTTCTGGAAGGAAACTCAGTAACATGTAGCCCTTTGACTAAACTCGGCCACTTCTAGGAATGCATCGTAAGGAAGCATTTAGATAAGCACACAAAGATGTTTGGGCAAGGAAGCCCACTGAGGTGGTGTTAATAATAGCAAAAAACTGCAAACAAATGTACAATAGGTGACAGGGTACATCTATATAATCGATGTTGTGTGGCCTTTGCAAAGGCTGATGTGGTTTTATATAGATATGGAAAGATATTGATAAACTTCTGCTACATTGAAACAGTAGCTTACATGATCCTATACCAAGAGGCCATATTTGTAAAAAAAAAAAAAATTACGTAAAGTTATATATCTGTGTCTAAATATGAAAATGTCTGGAAAGACTTATGCCAAAGACTTATCTGTGGGTGGTGGGATTTGGGGATATATATCTTTTTCTTTTCTTCTTCTTCTTTTTTTTTTTTTGTGGCCCCATCACATGGCATGCGGGATCTTAGTTCCCTGACCAGGGCTTGAACCCGTGCCCCCTGCAGTGGAAGCACAGAGTCTTAACCACTGGACCGCCAGGCAAGTCCCTATATCTCTTTCTTAACGCTTATCTACATTTTATAATTTTCTACAGTGAACACATATTACCAAGAACTAACTGGGGGGCAGGAGATATTGGGGAACAGGGGAGGGAATGGAGCCTGGGCCACGGGTGTGCCCACGGCCAGGCCCCACACTGACCTTGGCCAAAACAGTGAAGGCTTCTGGGTCCAGCACCAGGAGCTCCTTGTTCTCAGTGCCCAGCACCAGGCAGGACACAGCGTCCTCGTCAGCCAGGTTCTTCTTTAAGGTGGTCATGGTGGTGATGACTGTCTGCAGAGGGACTCCAGGGGTCACCCAGTAGCTCCCCTCACACCATCCCCCCAGAGACTCCCAGGATGCCCCAGGAAGAAAGAGGGCAAAGGAGGAGGAAGAGTATCAGAGATGTGACAGAAGATTTATGTACAAAGGTGTTTACTGCAACAAACCTAACTTTCTAACAAAAGAGGATTGTCTAAGTCAATTATAAACTATCTGTATGATAAAAAACCCATGCAGTCATTTACAAAAATCACATTTTACAAGAAGACTCAGTGACAGGGAGGATGCTTCTAACGTATTAAGAGAAAACACAGGTAAAAAGTTATGTTAGTATTATCCCAGTTTAAAAAAAAATATGAATAAAAAAACATGCTGGAAAGCTAAACCCTTAAATACAAACACTGGTTATCTCTGGGCAATGAGATCATAGGTGATGTTTAATTTCTCCATTGTGCCTTCCTACAGTTTCTACAGTGGGCATATGTTCTTTTTCTAATTGTGATTGGAGAGAAAACAAAAGAGAAGGGGATGATCCCTTTTTTAGGAATTTCTCCTATGGAAATAATTTAGCGGGACTAAAATGTTTCTTTGGATAAAGCTGTTCATTGTGTGACTATCTTTAAGATAAAAAAAAAGGAATGATCCTCAATGCCTAGTGGAAGGAGAAAAGTTATAGAAACATGGATGTTAGTGGCTCCCAATCATGTAACCATGCACACACTTGGAACGATGGCCTCCCCAAAACTGCATCTTTTAAGCAATACTTACTTAATTTACTTCTTGATTTTAAAAGTACTCAATGATAGTGACACCTGTGGACCTCAGCTGCTGCTCGGCAGGAGAGAACAATGTTTCTCACAGAACTAAGGCTAGCTAAATGCTGAGGTATGTGTTGGTCAGTGTGTTCGGCTCACGTGGCCTCTACAGGAAGTAGCCGGTTCCCCTGCGGCTTTCTGAAATGCAGGGACAGCTATGGGAGCCCATCTCTGGGCTAGGGTCAGGAACCCCTAGGTCAGGAACCACTGGAGTTCATCAACGAATAGGATCATCAATAAAGCCATTAAAAGCATAACTAATAAAAATATGAAGTGCATAAAAAGGAGACATTTCTTCTCCAATGACCTGCATGTGAATAGTTACATAAACTATGAATGAAATAATGAATAATCAATGAAATAATCAAGGGGCCACTTGATTAAAACTGGAGTTCTTCAAGACTAATGCTCAAGATATAATGTTATGTACTCAAGGGAAGCAGGATATAAAAGCATATTTATAAAGGAAATGTACCAAACTGGTAAGAGTACCTCTGAGTAGTGAGTGTAGTCACTTATATTTCTCCTTTATATTTCTCTTTATTTTCAAAGTTTTCTTTAATGAAAATATATTACCTTTACCCCCAAGATGATAAAAGTTGTATAAAGCTACATAACTATATATCAATTCAAAGCTGTCACTGTGGGGCTTCCCTGGTGGCGCAGTGGTTAGGAATCTGCCTGCCAGTGCAGGGGACATAGGTTCAAGCCCTGGTCTGGGAAGATCCCACATGCCGTGGAGCAACGAAGCCCATGAGCCACAACTACTGAGCCCGCGTGCCTAGAGCCCGTGCTCCGCAACAAGAGAAGCCACTGCAATGAGAAGCCTGTGCACCGCCAACGAAGAGTAGCCCCCGCTCACCGCAACTAGAGAAAGCCCATGTGCAGCAACAAAAACCCAATGCAGCAAAAAATTTTTTAAATGAAAATAAATAAATTTGTTAAAAAAAAGAAAAAAAGCTGTCACTGTTAACTGGAAAGTAGAAGCCCTGCAGCTTTGTGACTATATATGTGGAAGGGTAACTGCAAAGTAAAACTAGTCGCATTTGGCTGTAGAATTTACCACTAATGTTACATCGTCTTTTTAAAAAACTGTCCATATTTTTTCTAGGGAAATAAGAAGAGAGGGGCAGTACCTGCCGCCTGATGGACTTGGACTTGTGCTGGTTCACAAATGCCTCCATTTCACTCAGCTCCAGCTGCAGAAACCTGGACACACAGAGCACTGACACCTGCATGCCTTGGGCCTGGCTGCCCTCCCCAGGCCACTCCAGGGCCGCTCCCTCCCCGCTGGGAGCTTCTGGAGCCCTGGCCCTCCAGAGGGCCCTTACCTGAGTGACTGTACAGACAAAGGCACCTCTGCCTTCTCCCTGTAAGGAGAGGGACCATCATGGCAGGTTTAGTTAAGGAACAGGGCCTGGGGTTCAGACTGCGGGCTCTGGGATGAAGGCGTAGGGGTGGGGGAATGAGAGAGGGGTAGGAGGCATAGGAAGGGGGAAGTGGGATCTCACCGGATGCCCTCCAGCATCTCCTTCAGTGTCAGGGGGTCAATCCGGTCCTGCGGCAGCATGGGAAGAAGGTACAGCCTGTGAGCACCAGAGCCAGGCAGGGAACGAGGACAACCCCAAGGCTGCCACCTTCGCCTTCTTGTTCTCATCCCGCACATCACTCACCTCTTTGGCCTGGTTCCAAAGGTCCTGTTCCAGGGGGTTTGGAGGCAACTGGGGCAGGCTGAACTTGAAGTAGGGCCTGAGATTCTTATACACATACACACAAGGGCCTGACGCGAGTGCCAGCGCTGGTGTCCGGGGTTCGTGTTGCTCCATGAGGAAGGTGGCAGCAGCGGCTGGCAGGGCAGGTAGCGGGCTTTCGCTCAGCACTGTGGGCCCTTTAAGCACCTTCAGGCGGGGCTGCTGCCCACCTGGGCCAAGGTCCCCCACCACCAGCTGTAGAGAGAGGCTGGCTGATTCCTGGCTCAGGGTCTAAAGACCATCCCCCCTACTGCCCCTCCTCATGGGCTTAGCGTTTTGCTGGTGCACATTCATATACGCTCACAACGCACCATGGGTGGGTGGGGGAAGGGCAAAGGCTTTGCAAGAAGGCTTGTAAGCTGTGTGACCTTGGGAAAACTGATGCAACTTCCTGAGCCACAGTTTTCCCACGTGCAAAAGGGGAATACCTACCATATGACACTTGTAGTGAAAATCAAATGAGATAATCAACTAGAGAACCTAGCGAGGAGTAGGTGGCAGCTCATGTTTTCATTGTTTGTTCAGTAAACATTTCTTCAGGGCCTGCTCCATGCCAGGCACTGTTCTAGACACTGGAACAGTTGCTGAGGTCATTGGGGGGCCTGAAACTCATATCTGGGCTCTGAGGCCTGGCTTCCAAACGGGAACAGAGCTAAAGATGCAGAACCAATCACGCAGAGCAGGATGTGCCCTATGGACCCAGAGAGGAGAACCAAGCTCCTCAGCCTGTCTTTTCCACCCTCCAAGCCACTGTAGCTGCCATGCAAACCCATTCTCCTGAGTGAGGCCTTCAAGGCCCCTCTGATCTGGTTCCCACCTTGTTTTCTAACACCTTCCTATCCATGCTATGCCCCAGCCAGAATGCGGGCTGCCACAGAACGCCCGGATTCTGAGCATGTACAGCGTGCTAGGAGCCACACCAGTAACTTCACGCATCCTTTCATTTAATCCTAGCAACAACCTGTGAGGTAGGTACGATTATTAGCCTCATTTCACAAATGAGGAAGCCGTGGCTTGGAGATGTTAGGTAAAAGGCACCCGGCTAGTAAGTGGTAGAGCTAGGACCTGAACCTAGGTCTGTCTGGATCCAAAGCCGGTGGTCTTAACTATTATTTCATATTGGCCTCAACTTTCTAATTTCAAATTTGCTCTTTCCAAATATGCTGTGAACTTCCAAGCCTCTCTGCCTCTGCTTGTGCTGTTCCCTCTGCCTGGAATGCCCTCCTCTCTTCCATGCCTTCTTGGGACACTTCATTCATCCTTCAGCACCAGTTCATGTTACTGCCCTCTAGTGCCTCCTGATAGAGTCACTGTTCTTTCATTGGTGCTCCCGTAATAATTTCCATATATTCTATTTTAGCATCCACTCATCTACCCCAAAAATATTTATCAATTATCTAATTTGTGCCAGGCACTGGGTTAGATGCTTGGAATCGACAGTAAGCAAACTAGCCATTGAAAAAGTTATTACACAGAAGCATTACCATTTCACATTAGTTATTGGGTCTGTGATTTCTCTACCCTTCACTGCTGTCAGCCCAGCGCCAAGCATACACTAGGTGTTCAGTCAACATCATGGATGAATTAAGGGCATTGTCTATATCTCCTGACTATGGACTGACTCATTTCTGAGTTTAGTGTGTGCATACCACCTGACACACAGAAGGGGTTCACTGTACGCTTGCCGGATTGTTGAATGATTTATGGATAAGAATTTGGGGGCCAAAGTCACCAAGTCCATGTAGGGTATGACTCCCTTCAAGCTGCCCTCATAACACACCCATTGTGGGTTCACTGCCCTTGCTGAGGGCTGAGTTGACAGACCCAGGTCTGCCACCTTTTACAAACTCAGTAAACTCAGCCTCTCAGAATCTATTTTCCCACTAATAAATAATATCTATGTATGTGAAACTGCCTCAAAGAGAGTCTACTCCAGACATGTTAGCTTCCTTTATTTAGCCCAATATATATCTCAACCTTTTAAAAACCTGTGCCTTCAAAATTTTTAATCTATTTTTCTTCTTCTTCTTTTTTTTTTTTTGCGGTACGCGGGCCTCTCACTGTTGTGGCCTCTCCCGTTGTGGAGCACAGGCTCCGGACGCACAGGCTCAGTGGCCATGGCTCACGAGCCCAGCCGCTCCGCGGCATGTGGGATCTTCCCGGACCGGGGCATGAACCCGTGTCCCTTGCATTGGCAGGCAGACTCTCAACCACTGTGCCACCAGGGAAGCCCTATTTTTCTTCTTTTTTTAAATATTTTCTTGACTACCCCGTGCGGCATGTGGGATCTTAGTTCCCCAACCAGGGGTTGAACCCATGCACCTTGCATTGGAAGTGTGGACTCTTAACCACTGGACTGACAGGGAAGTCCCCCAATTTTTTATTTCTTTATTTACATTTTATTTACTTACTTTAATATTTTAAATTAAATTTAAAATTTAACCTTTTTATTATGGAAAAATTTCAGTCATATACAAAAGTAGAGAGACTCATATAATGAACCCCCAAATACCCATCATCCAGCTTCAACAATGATTAGCTCATGGCTAATCTTAAAATCTATGCCCTTTTCTTAAAAAAAAAAAAAATTATTTATTTGGCTGCACTGGGGTCTTATAGTTGTGGCATGTGAGATCTTTAGTTGTGGCATGTGGGATCTTTAGTTGAGGCATGTGGGATCTAGTTCCCTGACCAGGGATCACACCCAGGCCCCCTGCATTGGGAGCATGGAGTCTTAACCACTGGACCACCAGGGAAGTCCCTATGCCCTTTTTTTTTTCTTTTGCTGTACGAGGGCCTCTCACTGTTGTGGCCTCTCCCGTCCCTTTGATAAACACAAAACTCTCACTCTCCTCCCTTCTACTTTCCCTCCAGAGTAACGCCCCACCCCCAACCAAGGAATGTGCCCTTCCAGTAAAGAATTACTTCAAGCTAACAAAATTAAGATGCTTTATCTTAGTATAATTTCCGGCAGCATTTTGCTCTGCTTTACTTTCCGCAGTCTGTACTGTGAAATCAACAGGTTCTCTTCACTTTCCACATTAAAAATAAAATTTAACCCTAAATGTGCTTTTTCAAAGTACACGTTAATTCCAGATTATGCTGAGCTTCTTTGGAGCCATCGGGAAGTCTCACCTCTGGGGTGATATGCTTACCTTGTACTCCCCGTCCCCATGCAAATCTGCCAGCTCTGGAAAACATAAAACAGCCATAAGCCAGGGTCTCAGAATTCTAGAGGCTTCCCTACAGAACCATCTGACTCCTCCGTCCCCCAAGAACCGGGGTTCCTGGTCCCAGAGACTCACGCAGGCAGGCGGAAAAGGTGTGGATGTTGGCCATGGGGTCGTAGTGTGCATCCAGCCATTTCGAACTGGCTTCACTGCTGGGAGAAGAGGGAAAGAGTTGCGGGGGGCGCGGAAGATGAATCCCAAGGGAGGGGAAGAAAACTTGCCGGAGCTAGTTTCTGAGAATGAGGTGTGTAGGCAGCTTTGAACTAGGGGTATAGAACATCTGGGTCCAAGTCCAGGCTCCATCACCGGCGCACAGAGTGACCTCGAGTCACCCACACGCACCCATTCACTCCTTGGGTCTCAGTTTCCCCACTTGATCTCTAAGAGCCCTTCAAGGACCGCCAGCGCTGCTGAGAACCGCAGGAGCCCAGATCCCGGGGACCAGGGCACCCTCTTCACATGGGTAGGAAAAGAGGCCTCAAGGGCCCCAGCCTTCACCTCTCAGCTCTGCCGCTGTCGGAATCCGACGAAGACGCAGCAGCCATCTTCTCAGGCGTCACCCTGGCAACCAGCTCCGGCAAGCCGCCGCGCAGCGCCTAATAGAGCCCGGGTTCTGGAAAGCTGGCGTATAAAGGTTCCGGGCGCTCAGCTTTCCGGCCCGGGACGCAGAGGACAGCGAGCAGGATGCTCTGGCTTGTGCCGAGTTTCTAGCTACTGAGATGCAACCCCTCATTCCAGCTCATATCATTTATCCTTGATCCTTCCAGTAGGAGCTTTTGGGCCCTGCAGCTCAGAGTCAGCAGCAGGGCCCTCTGGCTTTGAGCCCTGGTAAGGAGCCCTTGTAGTGTTTATGAACAGCAAAACTAACTCCTCCCCTCTTCATCCTCATGGTTAACTGGGTGGAAAAGAGGCCACTCCTTTTCTCCCTCCTTACTCTAGAGGTCCAGGCTCAGAGAAAAAACACAAAGGGTAAGAGATTAAATCCTAGGATTGTGGCTGAAGTTGAGGCTTTCCAGTTTTTAGGTTCCTGGAATATTTTAAAATAGAAGAAAAGCCACGAAGGAGAACGGCAAAAATTGTGCTACGTTCATCTCTTGACTCTCTGTATATCCACATTTAGAGGTGATGTCAAAATCCCATTGTGGATGGGAGCCTAAAAATAACCCGGCTTCTCCCTCCGCAGGCCTTGATCCCAGCACCTTGCTGGGAGCAAATGAGAAGTGAGGTAAAGGCAAGGAAGAACCACACAAATTGCAAAGATGGTGGTGGTTTCTAATATTTATTTTTCTGGTTATAAAAGTAATACATGAAGAGCACTGGATTGGGAGAGGTTTTGAGTCCTGCAGGATGACAGGTCACTTTCTCAGAACCTGCATTGCCTCATCTGGGAAGCCGGATAAGGAGTCCTGCCTTGCCCACCCCACAGAGGGCAGTGCACATCAGATGAGATAACACAGGGGAAGCACTTGGTAAGCTGGAAAGTGCTGTCAAATGGAAGGGCTTAGTGTCGCCACCCTCGGCTGAGGTAGCACCAAGGTCCGAGCTCCTGCCCCTCCCCTAGCCCCTAAGACACGGACAAAAAGGGGGCCACTTGCAGCCTTGGTTTAATGGAGTGGGGGAAGGGCCATGCAAATCTGCCTCAAGCCTGGCCAGATGGGGTTTCACTGGGGCACTTCCAGAACCGGGCATCAGCTGTGGCCAGCTGGGTGAGGATCTCCTCCAACTCAGGCCCATCCTCTGGGAAGCGCTCAGAGAAGGATCGGATGAGGCCAGCAGCTGAGGCCTCATACTCAAGAAGCTGTACTTCTGAGCCTGGGGAGGAGATGGAGAAAAAAACAGCAGCAGGAAAAGGTCTTAATAGGGAAGCAGAATCACAGTCATAAGCATAGGAGCAGCTAGTTCTTCCTGAGCTCTTACCATGTGCCAAAAATTGTGCTCAATATTTCTTTTTCTTTCTTTTTTTTTTTTTTTGCGGTACGCGGGCCTCTCACTGCTGTGGCCTCTCCCGTTGCAGAGCACAGGCTCCGGACGCACAGGCTCAGCGGCCATGGCTCACAGGCCCAGCCGCTCTGCGGCACGTGGGATCTTCCCAGACCGGGGGCATGAACCCGTGTCCCCTGCATCAGCAGGCGGACTCTCAACCACTGCGCCACCAGGGAAGCCCCTCAATATTTCTAACTGAATCCTTAAAATAATCCTATGAGATAGGAAATATTAAAGGGGGGGTATTCAGTGAATTGCTGCATTCATTCATTCACTTAAAGATTTACACCAGTGCCATGTTAGGTAAAACAGACACAGTCCTTGGCCTCCAGGAATTGCCTTATCTCTGTCTACTGCTGGACCCTGGGCAAGTTTCTCAACCTCTCTAAGCCTCAGTTTCCTCATCTGTAAAGTGTGGGCAAGCACAGTACTCGTTCTCTCGAGAAACTGTGGTGATTAAATATAAGAATGCATTGAGGGAATGCTCACCAGGCGCCAGCTACCACGAGCATCACGACCTCTGAACCTATTATTCACCTGTTAAGTGAGCTGTTCCCAGGGTACCCATCTCACTTATGGGGTGTTCCTGAATACTCCTGGGAAGCACTTCCCTCTAACATCCTTCCACTGCTCTACCCACTCACAGCACCTTGTTGTGCTCTGTGGCATCATGGGATGTACGCAGCTAAGAGCACAGGCTCTGAGTTCAGATGGCCCAAGTTCAAATCCTGGTCCTGCCACCCACTAACTGTGTGACCTCAAGCAAGTACATTCCCTTCCGTGTCTTGGTTGCCAGCTGAAAAATGGGGATAATAACTTCCTCATTGAGTTGTTGGGAGTTGATCCATGGAAAGTTTTTACGCAGACTCTGGCACATGGAAGTCCTCAAAAGTTAGCTACAATCATCATCAACATTTTCATCATCACCACCACCACTACCTTTGAGAATTCAACCTGTTCTTCAGGCCTTAAAGTTTTACCCCCACTTCCTCCTCAGACCCTTCCCTGAGTCCCTCAAAAGTAGAGGTGATCTTCCCTTCTCTAAGTGTTCAGACCACTGTTTGTGTCTCTTGGGCACCCATGAACACTTCCCTTATAAGATCATTTCTCTCTCTGGCTTATTCCTAATGGGCTGTGAACTACTTGAAGTGAGTAGTCCAACCCCAATGCCTGCCCAGGGCTGGACAGTCAAAGCAATGACGATATTGTCCATGTAATGAGCACTGACTATGTGCCCGGCATGATCCATTCTCTCACTCATTTGACAGGCACTGAGAGGCTCCTGTGGGCCAGGCCCTGTGCCAGGTGTCAGGGATGTGCTGCTCCTGCTGCCATGGAGATGAGCAGATGAGCAGACAGGAAAATGGCAGAGTGACAGCCGTTTGAAGAAGAGGAAGCTGGGTGATAGCTCAGGGGGTGTGCCTGGAGGGTGGGGAGCCGGGGAGAGGGTTGCCAAGGGGTGGGGGCAAAACTCCTCTATTTTATTTTTTAAATGAGGTGCATTTTCATTGTTATTAATTTTTTCTTTTGGCCGCACCACGTGTCTTGCGGGGATCTTAGTTCCCTGACCGGGGATTGAACCCATGCCCTGGCAGTAAAAGCGCCGGGTCTTAACCACTGGGCCACCAGGGAATTCCTCAGAGTAGAGTTTAGAATAAACCTTTTAAATGCTTTTTCCTCACCAGGAGGAGGTAATTATTTCATTTAACCCTCACAACTGCCCATGACTATGGCAGTGAGGAGCAAACGCTCTTAATACAAAAGGGCCTTTAATACAAGAGGTGCAAGCGCAAGGCAGACAGGGCCAGGGATTCTGGCAACGGCATCATTGCTTGAGGAGGGAGAAGGACCACGGGGGTGCTGATCTCTCTCCGGGCTCTGCCGAGTCCTGTTGTCCCCTGGGCTCAGCTCAGCCTGCTGGGTGCCAACTCTCTGCCTGAGCTGACCTCACTCCTGGGCCCCCGACAGGCCTGATTCTCCGGTATGATGCCTGGCCTCCTCACAGGCCCGGGGTCTGCCTGTTCTACTAGCCCCCGCCCTGCTGGCCTGCCTCAAACCTTCTGTTGCCGTCTGAGAAGCAGCATGACCCCGTGTGTGTGGGGGGTGGTAGAGGCCAAGGTGTGGGCCTGAGGGTTGGCATGGGGAGGAGGGCCACCCCAGGTAGCCTTTCCTGAGCCCGGGTTGGTGCCGGGCCTTCTCTGTGCTCCCAGAGGGCTCTGCACGGCCCCCATCAGTGAGGGCTCAGGAGCCCATTACCTTCGAGGCGAGTGTTGGGCTGAACGATGAGCTTCCGGGCTTCCTTACGGAGCAGCACTGTGTCCCTGAGGGAGAGGAAGCACTCGGGGGGTGCATCGGTGACGGCCGCGTACCCCTCATACAGGGCCCGGCCTCCAGCCACGTCCCCCGTGGACTTCAGCACCTGTGGGAAGGCAGCAGTCAGTGCCTATCATGGGCGCCCTCCCGGCATCCACGGGGCTTTGCCAGGGGCTACAGCCAACGGCGCCCAGCCCTGGACTACATGTGCTCTCTCGCAGCTTTCCTGTGCTGAATACGCGAGGAATGCGGCTCACGTGCTAGCACAGAGTAAGTGCCCACACTAAAGTGAAGCTAATTGTTCTCCTCTGCGTGTCTCACTTGAGCTGTAGACAAGGAAGGTATTATCATCACCCTCTTTTTTTTTTGAACATTTTTAGGGACTTCCCTGGTGGTCCAGTGGCTAAGACTCTGCGCTCCCAATGCAGAGGGCCCGGGTTTGTTCCCTGGTCAGGGAACTAGATCCCACGTGCCGCAACTAAGACCCGGTGCAGCCAAATAAATAAATAAATATTGGGCTTCCCTGGTGGCGCCGTGGTTAAGAATCTACCTGCCAATGCAAGGGACACAGGTTCGAGCCCTGGCCTGGGAAGATCCCACATGCCGCGGAGCAACTAAGCCCGTGCACCACAACTACTGAGCCTGCACTCTAGAGCCCGCGAGCCACAAGTACTGAGCCCACGTGCCACACTACTGAAGCCCGAGTGCCTAGAGCCCCTGCTCCGCAACAAGAGAAGCCACGACAATGAGAAGCCGGTGCACTGCAACGAAGAGTAGCCCCCACTTGCCGCAACTCGAGAAAAGCCTGTGCGCAGCAACAGAGACCCAACACAGCCAAAAAATAAAATTATTTTTACCATGACAAATGTTCAGCAATTATCCTTAGTGTTCAACAAATACTCTTCCTTAGCTGCATGGCATGCGGGATCTCGGTTCCCCAACCAGGTACTGACCCTACGGTGGGAGCTCAGAGGCTTAACCACTGGACCGCCAGGGAAGTCCCTACCCTCTTTTTTTAGTAAAACATTTCACACACCCAAAATATATAGTATGTATGTTATAAAGAATAAGACACCCGTACAACCACCACCCAGCTTAAGAGTCAGTCCAACCGCCCCCTCCTTGACTGCACCCTGTGGTCTCCCCGATCTGAGGAATTAGCACTCGACTTGGTGCTCATTAGTCTCTTGTTTTCCCCGAGTTTTACTCTCAACCATAAATTTTGCCCACATCCTGTGATGTGCTTTTTCTGCTCGAGTTACATCTAAGATTCATCTGTGTTTGTGCGTGTAGTTATAATTCACCCTTCTCACAGCTGTACGTATTCCACTTACAAACACGCCACAGTTTCATCTCTTCCACTGTTGCTGTGTAACCTGTGCTTTTTGCCCTTTGAGGCTGCTGGGGACATCCTGTACGTCTCCTGATGCTCAGAGGCAGGTTTCCCCAGAGAATCAAGGCCTGGAGGTCAGGTGAATGCTCATCCTTAAAGGACGATGCCCTCATTGTTTTCCAGAGTTGTTGTACCTGTTTACATTCCCAGAAGCAGGGGCTGGCAGTCCGTCCTGCTCGGCACACCAGGGTGGCGTTGACAGTTTTTCATTTTGCCAAGATGGTGGGTGGAAATCTCATGCTGTTTAAGTTGCACTTTTCTGATGACTAACGAGATGGAATAGCATCCCACAAGTTGGTGGGCTACTTATTTTCCTCTTCTGTTCATGAGTTTTGCCTATTTTTCTGTTGGGTTGTCTTTTCCTCCCCCCCTTTTTTTTTTTTTTAAAGTTTTTTATATATTTAGATGCTAACCTTTTGTTAACACATATGTGGTAAATACCCTATCCTAGTTTAAGACTCATCTTCTCACCTTCTTTATGGTAAGTTTTGATGAATAAAAGTTATTATTATTGTTATTATTTTGGCTGCGCCGCATGGCTTGCGGGATCTTAATTCTCTGACCAGGGATCAAACCCAGGCCCACAGCAGTGGAAGCACAAAGTCGTAACCACTGGACCACCAGAGAAGTCCCTAAAAGTCATTTTTAATGTAGTTAAAGGGATCGATCTCTTCCTTGATGGCCTGTGCTTCTTGTATGGGGAGAAATTCTCCTCTACCCCGAGGTCATAAAGATATTCTTTTCTCAGTTTAAAACTTTGCCATTCACGTGTAAGCCTTTAATCTCTCTGGGATTGAATTCTGTGTGTGGTATAAAGTAGAAATCCAAAGTGTCTCTCCATAAGGATAATCTATTGTCCCAGGGCCACTATTAAATGGTCCCTCCTTCCCTGGTGGTCCGCAACACCACTTCTGTCATATACCAAACAATCAAAGCTCTTGGTTCTGTTCCACTGGTCAATTTGTCTATTCCTGCCCCAGTGCCACACTGAATTTATAAGTCTCAGAATAAAATTTGATATCTGGTGGAACAAGTCCCCAACCTGTTTTGCCTCAAGAGTGTTTTGGCTCTGATTCATGGTCCTTTATGCTTCCATTTAAATTTTACCATCAGCTTGTAGAGTTCCATGAAAAACCCTCTTGGGCCTTTATTCAACCTTGCTGAACTCTTTTATTACTTTCAATAATTTATAGATTCTTTTGGCTTGCCTACATAGACAGTCATATCATCTGCAAGACGATGGTTTTTTTTTTGTTTGTTTGTTTTTTGCAGTACGCAGGCCCCTCACTGTCGTGGCCTCTCCCGTTGCGGAGCACAGGCTCCGGATGCGCAGGCTCAGCGGCCATGGCTCACGGGCCCAGCCGCTCCGCGGCACATGGGATCTTCCCAGACCGGGGCACGAACCCGCGTCCCCCGCATCAGCAGGCAGACTCCCAAACACTGCGCCACCAGGGAAGCCCGAGGGTTTTTTTTTTTATTTATTTATTTTTTTTGCAGTACGCGGGCCTCTTACTGCTGTGGTCTCTCCAGACGCACAGGCTCAGCGGCCATGGCTCACGGGCCCAGCCGCTCCGCGGCATGTGGGATCTTCCCGGACCGGGGCACGAACCCACGTCCCCCGCATTAGCAGGCAGACTCTCAATCACTGCGCCACCAGGGAAGCCCTTTTTTTTAATTAAAAAAAAAATTTTTTTTGGCAGCCCACATGGCATACGGGATCTTAGTTCCCCGACCAGGGATAGAACCCGTGTCCCCTGCAGTGGAAGCACAGTCCTAACAACTGAAACGCCAGGGAATTCCCAAAACGATGAGTTTTGTTTCTTCCTTTCTAACGCCCAAAGTTTTTACTTGTTTTTCTTGTTTCCTTCTAAAAGCTAGGACCTTCAGTACACTGTTGATCAGAAGTGGAAATAGAAAGTATATTTGTCTTCTTCCTGATTTTAAAAGGAATGTTCTAGTGTTTCAACAAATGACATTTACTGTACTTTCTTTTTTTGAGACACTCTTTGTCGGGAACCAGCTGCAAGCTGACAGTTCTTGCAGCTTAAAGCATGGCAAAGTCCTGCTTAATTCTTGACAGGACCCGAAAGATTATTAGAGAAGATATGAGTCTTGGCCCGTGAGGCTGCTTGCGGTTTCTCTAACTATAGTTTGTCCCTGGCATGTTTCGGTAATCACAGTCTGTTCTCATGCATGTTTATATTCTGGTTCGCAGAATGTTTTGTACTATAACTTCAACACTAAGGAAATACTGCCTGATGATCCTGTCTTGTGATTTTAACAAAAACATGTATTGCCTACTGCAATATATAAAGAGTTTTGATGGGAAATAAAGTGTGTGTGTGCTTGTACACCACCCTCCTGACCCCATTTCTGCTTAATCCCCTCACCTGCTCTCAGGACTTTTTCCTCAGTCTAACAGCGACTGACAACTCTTATCGGTTAAAGAAATTCTTTTTGAAAAAAAAAAAAAAAGAAATTCTTTTTGACTCTGAGTTTCCTGAGCGTTTTTTATCATAAATAGATATTGACTTTCAAGAGCTTTTTCTAAATCTATTGAGATGATCATGGTTTTTCTCCTTTAATATGGTGATTTTCATAAATATATTTTATGATGTTAAATAAACCTTTCATTTCTGGGATTAAACCCAAATTGATATTTTCTGGATTTGATCTAAGATTTTGTTTCAGAATTTTGGCATTTACATTTTCCCTTCCTGAACTATCTTCGATTTTGGTATCAGGATTAAACTGGCAACTTACAAGGAGGTAGAGAACATTCTCTCTTTTTCTATTGTATGGAAGAGTTTATATAAAATTGATACCATCTGTTACTTGAATATTTCGTAGGATTCGTCTGTAAAACTCTGTGAGCTTAGCATTTTTAAAAAATTAATTAATTATTTATCTTTGGCTGCGTTGGGTCTTCGTTGCTGCGTGTGGGCTTTCTCTAGTTGCGGCGAGGGGGGGCTATTCTTTGTTGTGATGCGGCAGGCTTCTCATTGCGGTGGCTTCTCCTGTTGCAGAGCACGGGCTCTAGGCGCATGGGGTTCAGTAGTTGTAGCTTGCGGGCTCTAGAGCGCAGGCTCAGTAGTTGTGGCACACGGGCTTAGTTGCTCCGCAGCATGTGGGATCTTCCCAGACCAGGGCTCGAACCTGTGTCCCCTGCATTGGCAGGTGGATACTTAACCACTGCGTCACCAGGCAAGTCCCAGCTTAGCATTTTTTTGTATGAAGATTTTAGACCACCGATTTAATTTCTGTAATGGCTATAGGATTATTCAAGCTATCTATTCATGAGTCAATTTTAATGTTATTATTTTTCTAGGAATTTGTCCATTCATCCAAGTTGAAAAGTTATTGCCATAAATTCCTGCTATATTTACAGTTATGTCCCCCTTTAAATTTCTACTCTTATTTTGCCTTCACTTTTTTTTTTTGGCTACACAGTATGTGGGATCTTAGTTCCCCGACCAGGGACTGAACCTGGGCCCCCTGAAATAGAAGCGCAGAGTCCTAACCACTGGACCACCAGGGAATTCCCATTCTATGATGTTTCTAGACAGGGGTTCCGCTTGTCATTCTTGGTATCTCTAGAGCTTCCTGGATTTATGAATTGGGTCTTTAATCAGTTCTATAAAATTCTCAGCCATTATCTCTTCTAATATTCCCTCTCTTACCTTTTCTCTCTCCTTTCCTCTTGGAACTTCAGTTTATGTACATTAGACCTTTTCACACTATCCTCCATGTCTCTTAATCTCTCTCTTAAATTTCCTAGCTTTGTGTCTCTGTGCTACATGCTGTATAACTTCCTTTATCTTCAGCTGGGTTTAAACCCTGTTTCAGCTGCCTATTTTTAGTTTCAGTGATTATAAAGATTATTGCTAGGAGGTCTATGTGGCTCTCTTCCAAATATCTGACATTTCGTGGCTCTGATCCTTACTTCTTTTGCCAATTTGCAGGTGGCAAAGTAGGATTCCTACTAGGGCACCCTCCAGGTAAGCCTCCCCCTCTTAGACCCAGGGTTAGAATGATTTTCCCTAGCTTTGGAGTAATTAAAACCGACTGGGAACTCCTGGGGGAAGGTTAGAGAGAACACCTCACCTTTCTCTCTTCTGCATGATATTTAACACCCAGAATGTGAACACACATTCATCAGGTCGACAGGTTAGACCCCAGGAGCTTAAACCAAAGAGTTGGCAACAGGGGTGCTGACGGGACCCAGGTGTTATCATGAACAAGTGAGTAAGGCAGGTAGGTAGTGGACCCGGCAAACTGGAGAGTCACGCCATGTCCAAATGTCCAAGTGTGCAAATGCAGTGGCTGATGCTCAGTTCCAGCCCATCATTCACGTGGGAATTACGTCTATTGATGTCAGACCTTCAAAGAAGTTAGAAATACACATTTGTATCTCACCTCACCAACTTTTATAATACGGGTAGGCCAAAGCTATGACTGTTTGTGACCCATGGCTGAAGCCTTTCCCTATGGAAAAGCCTCATCTTCCCTGGGGCTGGCTCCTTGCTCTGCTCTTGGCTTTTCCTGGGGGCTAATAAAAGAAACAGCAACACCAAAAATGCTTCCATATTCCGTATCTTCTGTAAAACTACTGCTGCAGACACTGTCCATTCTGCTGAATGATTCCTCTCGTACAGAGACCCCCCTGCTTCAATCTCTAGAACGGAATGCTGTGTTCACTCACTGCTAGGTCACAGTTCAGTACTGGCTGAAGATTTGGCAGATTTGACTCCTTTATCTAGTGACATTATTATTATTAATAGACTGTTCTGGAATAATTTTACATTTACAGAAAAGTTGCAAAGATAGTACAGAGAGTTCCCGTGTGGCCCTGGCCCAGTTTTGCCTGTTGTTAACATCTTACAAAATTGGTACATTTGTATTAACTAAACTCTAGACGTTATTTAGATTTCACTAGTTTTCCCACTAATGTCTTTTATCTATTCCGGAATCTGACCCAAGACACTGCACTGTGTTTTGCATCTAATGATTTTTAATTTCTAATTTTATTTTCCTTTAATGGCCAAACATACCTTTTTAGGAAAAATGCCTAACATCCCTTCTGGAAATAGGTGGCAGTACAATCATAAAGAGATATTTGCTGAATTGAAGGCTGGGCCTTCTTCAGGTTGAAAAAGCCAGCAGGACCCTGTTCTGATGGAAGGCACTTCCCGGTAAGGAGTGGGTCACCATTGGTGGTCCTCCAGCTTTGTTGAGTGTCAGAATCACCTGGCAGGCTAGTAAACATGCAGGTTCCAGGGCCCCGCACTCAGAATTTCTGAATCAGGAGGTCTGGGGTGGTGCCTTTGAATCTGCATGTCCTGGGCGATGCTGCTGCTGGTCTCTGGACCACACTTTGTGTCACACTGGCTTGGATAACACGACATTCTATCGCTGAGTTCCACATATATGTTGTTTCATTTAATTCCTACCAGGTGAGGCAGGTGATGTACCTCATTTGACAGATGAGAAAAGTGGAGGCCAGCAAGGCAAAGTATGTTACCCCAATTACACAGCTGGTTAGTACTGGCACCAGAACCCCAAAAGGTCTACTGACTCTAAACATCCCTACATGGGAGGGATGTCAGGGCTGCAGTGACCACTGTCCCTCCCTCCTTCACTCACCAAGCTCCAGGCTTCCTCCTTCTGTCTCTCAACCCACCAAGCTCCTTCCAGTCCCAAGACCAGGCTTTACGCTTTGTTTCTTCTGCTATCAGATCTTCTAATATCTGGTTCCTCCTTGGCACTCAAATTCCAGCTTAAATACCACCTCCTCCAAGAAGCCTTCCCTTTTACAGGGTGGGGAGACAGGGTGAGGCTAGAGGGGGCCTCCAAGGTGAGAGGCCCCTGTTTACCTGGAGTCTCCGCAGGAACCTCTCCAGGGCGGGCTTGCCCACGGTCCGGATCTTGTTGCGGTCAAGGTGGACCTGGGCATCTGGGCGCCCATCGGAGCCTGTGGTGGGAGTGACAGTAACAAGTCCCTCGCCAGCCTCCAGCAAGACCCTCAGGATCACAAACCGGGCCTGCATGTGGGCCTGCCGGGGCCAAAGAGAAAGGAATCATTTGCAACCCCGAGGCAAGAAGTATCAAGAGCTCATTCCAAGGCCTGATATATCATATGTGTGCACTAATTGTCAATTATTATTGTCGTTTTATTCTTCCCTAGCCTGTGGGTCCTTTTGTGCCTATTCCTCTCCCCTCAAATGCTTCCCTTCTCCTCTCACAAGGGAGGGCAGGCTGCCCTGGTAGACAGGAAGGCCATTTCCAGGCAGGACCCAGAGCCCCATGTTCCCCCTTGTCACCCACCATCCCCTCTGCTGCTCCACAGCCCACCTTCATGACAACAGTTACCCCCAGAGGGCCCTCGCCACCAGGACCCCGAGCACTTTCTTCTCCACAATCCTGTTTGCATTCAACAGTGGGATCAAGAGGGCACCGTTATCCGCAGTTTACAGATGACAAAACAGAGGCCCAGAGAGGTGAAGTGACTTGCTCAGGGTCACACAGCTCGTAGGAGAGAGCAAGGATTAACCCAAGCTTCCTGACTCTAAAACATGTGTTCAGGGCTTCCCTGGTGGTGCAGTGGTTGAGAGTCCGCCTGCCGATGCAGGGGACAGGGGTTTGTGCTCCGGTCCGGGAAGATCCCACATGCCGTGGAGCGGCTGGGCCCGTGAGCCATGGCCACTGAGCCTGCGCGTACGGAGCCTGTGCTCCACTGCGGGAGAGGCCACAACAGTGAGAGGCCCGTGTACTGCAAAAAAAAAAAAAAAAAAAAAAAAAAAGTGTTTTTTTAAAAAATAAATTTATTTATTTTAAATTTATTTTTGGCTGTGTTGGGTCTTCGTTGCTGTGCACAGGCTTTCTTTAGTTGCAGTGAGCAGGGGCTACACTTCGTTGCGGTGCGTGGGCTTCTTATTGCAGTGGCTTTTCTTGTTGCGGAGCACGGGCTCTAGGCATGTGGGCTTCAGGAGTTGTGGCATGTGGGCTCAGTAGTTGTGGCTCGTGGGCTCTAGAGAGCAGGCTTGGTAGTTGTGGCACAGGGGCTTAGTTGCTCCACGGCATGTGGAATCTTTCTGGACCAGGGCTCGAACCTGTGTCTCCTGCATTGGCAGGCGGATTCTTAACCACTGTGCCACCAGGGAAGTCTCCATGTGTTCTTTTGATGACACAATATTGCCTCCTCAAAACAGACTTACTTGACTTCTTAAAAGATTTCAATTGCTTACCCTATCTCTAACGTACATCTCATCACCGAACAGTGTAGCCTAATGGCTCTGGAGGCAGGCTGCTTGGATTTGAATTCTGGTTCTGTTACCAGCAAGTTACTTAATCGCTTTGTGCTTCAATTTCCTCATCTCTAAAATGAGGGTAATAACAGTACCTACCTCCTGGGTTGACACTGGGGACAAATGGGTTAATCACATAAAGCGCTTAGAACTAAGTGGCACAGAGTAAGTCCTATGCAAGTCATCTGTTAGTGATCATAGTAAAATCATCTCATCTGATTCACCCTCAAAGGTGGGCAAGGAGATTATCACTCCCATTTCACAGACAGGGACACCGAGACTCACAACAGTGACGTGACTTGCCCTTATATGCAGTGGACTCTGGGATCAACCCAGTTTATGCGTCTCATAGGTACGGTTGTCCCTTCCCTACACCCAGAATCCTGATCTTGGTCCCCACCTAAGGCTCTTCCCTCCTGAGGGGTCCCCTGGCCCCCACCTGTCTCCAGCTGGAGGCCTCAGGGGTGTAGAACTCCAGAGCAAGCAGTCCAGCCCGAACCATGTTGAGCCAGTTTACGTAGACCACATCTTCTGCATCAGCCCCCTCAAAGCCAAAGATCCTGGGTGGGGGAGGGAGGGGAAGTGGCAGGGGGGAGGGGGGTCAGAGGCTACCCGGGCCCTGCCCTCCCTGCCAGCAACCCCTCCATCCACAGAGGAGGTCCCCCCCACCCAGGCCTGCTGCTCGTACTCCAGCACTCGGGGGTTGAGGCAGAGGTAGAGGCCCACGCTCTCTGCCCGGCACTCTTCATAGCTGGAGGCGATAGTGCTGAACTTGCTGTCCCAGGTCTCCCCGCTCCGGTACCAGCTCTGAATCTGGGAGGGGAGGCCCAGGAAGCAAGCTTAGGGGTGCCTGCCATCCCCATAGGCCACCCCACTCCCAGCACCCCAAGGCTCCGCCGAGGCCACCCTTACCTGCTCCCCTGTCTCTGGGTTGATCACTGTCTCCTGGTCAAAGTTGAATGCTCCTTTCTCATCCTGCAGGAGAATGGTCATGAATGTGGGGCAGGTGAGGGCAAGGTGCCCCTGCCCTGGGCCAGGCCTTCAGCCCTGGATCCAAGTGGTTCAGAAAGGTGACCGGGAGCAGTGAGTGGATGGCAGGAGCAGCAGGTCCACCGACACACTGCCGCCTCCAAACCTGTCCTGTGACACATCTCAGAAGCCCCGGAGGTAGAAGAACGTCAGGCACCTACTCCTGCACACAGAGTGACACTGCAGGCCAGATGGGGAGGCACATGCCCAAAGTCACATGAAGACTTGGACTCAGTATCTCCAGAGCCCAGCTGGAGATGTCCCAGTGGGTGGACCAGAAGGCCTGGCCGCTCCTCACCTTCCTGGCCCCTCTGCTGGCAGAGGAGGTCACAGCATGTGACTCTCTGCCTCAGAAGCATCACCCTCACCATCCTCTCCATGTGCCAAGAGTCTTTCGTGCACCATCTATTTCACCCTTGCAACCAGCCTCCAAGGAACATTCTATTACTACCCCGCTTCACAGAGGAGGAAACTAAGGCTCAGAGACTAAGAACCCCAAAGCGGAATCAGAGCACATAATGTCTGTGTACACTGTCTCTTAACAATAACACCCATTTTCAGAGGGCCTATCGAGTGCCAAGCAAATCCCAGGGCTTTGCCTTTATTCCTCACAAAAGCCATACCATGGGAGTCGGGAACCCCATTTTACAGATGGGCCAGCTGAGGCTCAGGAAGGGGAACTGTCTTGTGCAAGGCCACCGAGGGGCCACATGTGTCCCCGCTTCCCTGGGACTTCAAAGCCTGGACAAAGCCCAATGCCAAGCTGTTCCCCCATCAGCTGCTCTCTGGATCCTCCTGACTTCCAGGCCCAGCCCGTCCCCATTCGGGGAGGCAGCTCCACCCCACAAGGAGCAGGCCCAACATTGCACTCTCTGACAGCCCTGCCCCCCCCCCCAAGTCATGTCATCCATGCAGCTCCGGGCTGGGGGTCCACAATGGGCTCTTCCCGGCCTGCCAGAAAGGCTGTCTGTCTTCTCATATTCCCTGAATGGGTGCTGAGGGCGCTCCAGCCACTTTGGCTGGCCAGGAGGAAGGGGCAGCTCTGGGGAGAAGGGGCCCCCTTCAATACCTGGAAAGGTACAGGCTCCAGGGAACAGCAGTGCAAAGACAGACAGTGCTGCAGCCTTAGGACTAGGGGCTCCAGACACTGCCCCTCCTGGCCTCTCTAGCCCTGGGGCTGCCTGGGTCACACCCTCAGGGCAGGCTTCCCTGGCCTGAGCCAAGCAATTCTTCCTGTGGGGGTACCTTAGCTGGACAGTCCTGCAGGTCCCACTCAATCCTGGGACTCTTGGGGGAGGCTGAGACACTGAGGGCCAAGACTGGAGCGGCTTCACCCCTGAGGGGCTGACTGTGAAGGAGGGGAGCCGTAGGCCCGGCTCTGCAGAGGCTCCTGCGGGCACCAGAGCCAGCCCCGTGTTCTTACCTGCACGAAGAGCTTGCCGCTGCCGTGGCCCAACAGCTCGTGCAGCCCCACCTGCACATCAAAGGAGGGTCCCTTCCAGCGGATGTACAGGTCCTGCCGAGACAAGCGGAGACCCACGCTGCCCACTGTCCCACCACGGCCACACGGCCTGCCCACATCCCCTGTGCCAGGCCGAGGGCCCATCGTGATGCACACATTTGCTAAAGGCCTACTACACTGGGCACCGCAAAGCCCATCCCATCCTTGCAGCAACCTGCGAAGAAGGGGCTGCCTCCACTGTTTGCCAGCTGGGGAAACAGGATCCAAAGACACAAGGTCAAAGGTCACAAGCAGGGAAGCAGCAGAGCCAGGCCCGAAGCCGTGTTCTTTCCTCTCCTCTGCACTGGCCTGTCCGCCTTCCTGCATCAGCTGAGGTCAGGCCAGGCCCAGCGCCGGCCCTCGGGCTGCCGGTGCCCACCTTGTCCTCCTCCTCCAGGAAGGTGAGCTTCTCCCGCTGTGTGGCATAGGCCACGGCCAGCACGTTCCCCAGCGACACGTTCTTAAAGCCTTCCGTCTGCCTTAGGTCGTCATCTGGAGAAGGTGAGGGCGGGGACCAGGGAGAAGGGGCAAAGGTCAAGGGTCACAGACGAGGAGTCTGGACAAGAGGGACAGGCCGGGATGGTGAGCGGAGCAGGGTGATTTGTGGCCAGGGCGAGTGTGTGGAGGCGGAGGGTGCGACTCTCAGTGGGGTCTCCTGGGGGTTTGGGCCATCCTGTCGTGTTCGAGGGGCAGGGCCTACGGAAGCTCACAGTTGGGGATGTTGATGCCGGCAGGGATGCCGGAGCCAGCAAAGGTGAGAACATCCAGGGAGGTGAAGTCGGGGGTGAGGAACTTGTCCTTCTCGAAGGCTGGGGGCCAGGGAAGCTCCTTCAACAGCTGCTCCGCACTTGCCACTAGCCACTCAAACTTGGCACTCATGGCCTTGTTCACCATGGCCACAAAGCCTGTCGGGGGACAGAGTGGGCTGTGGGTTGGCAGGGTTTGGAAGGGATCCCACACCCTCCTCAACCCCTCTAACCCTCCAGCCGTCATGTAGGTATTGAATGCCTGCTGTGCACAGTGACCCTGTGCTGGCCACTCGGGAGAACAGTGACCCAGACCTGGGCCCTGCCTCCACGAGGTCACTGTTTTGGGATGGGTGGGGTACAGAGAGAAAGCTTTGCTGAGTAACACCTGAGGTGGATCTTAAAGGAGATTGTGGGGAGTACATAGGGGATGATGGGGAAAGGATCAGATGCCCAGTGGAAGGGACGACATGAACAAAAAAAGACGCTCTCCTTTTTGGGGGAACTGTGAACTGTCCTGCACGGCTAGTGCACCTGGCTTATGTGGTGGTGAGGGAGGCTGCTGCACAGGCGGCTGGGACTGATCCTTTCAGATTCAGTGCAGTTAGAGTTCCTGGCTCAAAGCAGTACAATTTCCAAAACTGTACTCCATAGAACACATTTTCTATGAGAGCCTTCATAAAGAAAGAGCTCCCTGGTCAGATAAGTCTGGGCAAAACTATACACTCTACCTCCATCTTCTTAAAGGTTCGCAATGCACATTTGCACGTTAAAGGTACTGAAGAGTCCTGTAAGCAGAGACTCCCGGCTGCTCAGCAACAAATCCTTCTTAATGTAATTCCTGCTAACCCTGCAGGAACTGTGCCCTGGAAAGGCCTGACCTAGACTGAGGAAGGGGTCAACCTTAACCTGGCCGAGGGATGGGCTTGGCAATGCCTCTCCATCTGGATTCGCTCTGTCTGATGAAATCATCACACCAGGGCAGGAAGAGAAGATGATTAAAATAGCAAAGAAGGAAAAGCGACCTAAATAAATGTCCAATGATTGGGGATTATTAAATAAATCAGGGGGCAGCTATGTGATGGCATGCCATGCAGCTGTTAGATATGTAGTACAATATCAAATGCTGTGGGGAATTATTTATGATATATTGTGAATACTATACACCTATTAAAAAGAATGTGGTAGGTCTATATATACCGATAGGAAAAATATCCACGGTACATGATTAAGTGAAAAAAACCAAGTGACAGAACAATACACGGAATGAGAATATAATCTCATTTACCTGGATGAGTTAAAAGGAACGCGTGGGGACTACCCTGGTGGCGCAGTGGTTAAGAATCAGCTTGCCAATGCAGGGGACACGGGTTCGAGCCCTGGTCTGGGAATATCCCACATGCCACGGAGCAACTAAGCCCGTGCGCCACAACTCCTGAGCTTACGCTCTAGAGCCCGCGAGCCACAACTACTGAGCCCACAAGCCACAATTACTGAAGCCCGCACGCCTAGAGCCCGTGCTCCACGACAAGAGAAGCCACCACAATGAAAAGTCTGCGTGCCACGATGAAGACCCAACGCAGCCAAAAATAAATAAACTTATTTAAAAAAAAAAAAAAAAGGAATGTGTGTGTGTGTGAATGCTTCGACAAAGGCCTGGAAGGACCTGTACTCAACTGCGAGCTGTGGTGATCTCAGGAGGGGTGTGACATAGGAGAGGATAGTAAAGGAGGGATTTCATATTTTATCCTACATACGTCTGTACTGTTCCAATTACTTGCAACCAATGCAGATTTTAAATCACACACACACGTTTTTAAGCATAGCATAGCACTATATAAAAACAGAAGACAAAAAGTACATTCCAAATTTTAACCTTGGGGTGGGTACAATCACAGTTGATTTTTTTTGGTCTGCCTTTTCATAATTTTTGACCACGAACTGAGACTACTTTTCTAATAATCACAATGAGTTATGTAAAAAGGGGGGGACCTCTGAGACTGAGGCTGCTGAGGAGGCCCTGGGGTCTTGGCCCTCAGCGCAGGCCTGGCAAATCAGGACCCAGGCAGGAAAGCTGTGAGTATGCACACCTGTCTCACCCTCCGGCCCCTGGACTGCCTGTCCCTTCTGCCTTGTCCCTGGGCCTGGACCTCTGGGCTCAGATCCAAGCCCTCATGGGCTGTCGGGGCTTTCCTCTCTCCTCCAAGGCTAATCTCGCGGGCTTTTGGCAGCTGGATGCTCCAGACTCTACATCCAGGGGCTGGGGAGGATAAAGCTTGGCAGAAACAAGTCTAAATCCTCAGGCTGGATGCCCTGCCCTGCACTAGTGGGTCCCATGGGGGCTTGGACACAAGGGCGGAGGCAGCCTGCCACCTGTCCTGAGATGACAGCAGCCGAGTCAAGTTCGTAGTCCCAGTGTTAATTCTGCTCCCATCAACTCAGCACCGTTTCCATGCCTGGCATTGTGCTGAGCCGTCTGCATATAATACCTCACTTCCCACGACACCCAAAAAGGAGTGACGGATGCGCAGAGGTGGGGTTAAGTGGCTCAAGGTCACACGGCCATTAAGTGACAAAGCTGGAGCCTATGCCTGGACCAGACACGAGAGGGAGCACAGCAAAGTGGCTCAGAGCCAAGGTGCCTCGGCTAGGCCACCCACCACCTGTGCCTCAGTTCCCACATCTGTGAAGTGAGGAGAGACATTCTCATAGGATGATGGTGTCAAAATGAGCTACGTGTCCAGTACATGGCAAATCATCAATGGCTGTTGTCATTGTTATTATTACTGCTGAGGGAGGAGCGGGGAGGGGAGAGTCCTCAGGGGACAAGGGTAAGGGTTTCCATCCGACCGCCCACCTCCCAGAAGTTACCTTCAAACTCTCCGCGGGAGCCAAAGGGGTCTCGGTAGCTCTCGATGAACCCGATGTAACTGGGGGAGAGAAGGGCTGAGATGGAGGCGGGGCGGGGGGAGGGGACAGGGCGGGGTGAAGGCTGGCGCCTCACCTCTCCACAATGGGGGCTTTGTCCTGGATCCAGAAGCGAGAGCCCTTCTTGTGGGCCTCGATAGAGCCATGGGTGAAGCTTTCTATGTACTGGGCCAGCATCTGCTCCTGGTGGCTGGTGGCTGCATAGGCCTGGGGGTGAGCAAGGGTTGGTCAGCCTCAGGCTACCCACCCATCCCCATACCCACCTTTGCTGCCCAGAGGGGCCTGGAGAAGCACCTCAGCCCCTAGCCAGCCCTACCTTGGCTTTCTCCAGGTGCTCCACTACCTTCCGGAGGATGGGTGCATAGTCTCCCCGGGTCACCCGGAAATTGCTTCCCTGGAATTCATAGCTCTTCAGCTTGGAATTCATTTCGGAGTCCAAAATAGGCTCTGAGGGAAAAAGGATGGCTCAGGGAAAAGGCTAATATAAGACACCCCAGCAGGCTTCTCGCTGTGACACTCCTTTACTCTAAGATCTTCAATGGCTCCCCACTGCCCACAGAAATTAGTATAAACTTTCATCTTCAAAAATATAGATATTGGGTTGGCCAAAAGGTCGTTCGGCTTTTTCCGTACCACCTTACAGAAAAACCCAAACGAACTGTTTGGCCAACCCAATGTTATGTTACGTGAAATGTTCTAACTCATGTTAACTCATTTGAGCCTTGCATCAGCTCTGTGGGGAGTGGGAAATTATTATCTCTATTCTACAGATGGGGAAGCTAAGGCACGGAGAGGTTAAGTCAGTTTTTGAAGGTCACACAGCAGCAAGTAGCAGAGTCGGATTCAAACCCAGTGTGGCAGATTGTATTTAAAAAGCTAGCCATACCCTAGATGTAATCACAAGAGTCCTTATAAGGAGGAGATAGGAGGGTGAAGGGAGGTAGGAGATGTGATGAGAGAAGAAAGAAGAGGGAGACATGTGAGGAAAGGGCCACAGGCCGAGGAATGCAGGCAGCTTCTAGAGACAGAAAGAGGCAAGGCAACAGATTTCCCCTGAAGGCTCCAGAAGGAACTGGAGTCTTCTTTTAGACTTTGGACCTCCAGAACTGTAACAGAATAGATTTGTGTTGTTTTATGCCATTAAATTTGTGGCGATTTGTTACAGAAGCAATGGGATATTTTTTTTTAAAGGATTTTATTTTTTTCGCCGTGTTGGGTCTTTGTTGCTGCACGTGGGCTTTCTCTAGTTGTGGCGAGCCTTTGTCGTGGTGCGCGGGCTTCTCATCGCGGCGGCTTCTCTTGGTGCAGAGCATGGGCTCTAGGCATGTGGGCTTCAGTAGCTGTGGCTCGCAGGCTCTAGAGTGCAGGCTTCAGTAGCTGTGGCTCGCAGGCTCTAGAGCGCAGGCTCAGTAGCTGTGGCGCACGGGCTTAGTTGCTCCACGGCATGTGGGATCTTCCCGGACCAGGGGTCGAACCCGTGTCCCCTGCATTGGCAGGCGGATTCTTAACCCCTGCGCCACCAGGAAGTCCACAATGGGATATTAACACTGTTGTATTTTGCCTGTTGTCTCTGATCCATACAACATACTTCTAGCTTATATTTAAGAAAAAAGAAAAGATGGCCACAGTATCTCCCATCTCCCAAAGTGACTTCTCCTATCAGGACTTCTCCTCTTGAAGTGGGGCAGGCAGGCTTGTGGCTACAGCAGAAGTGACGCCATGTGACTGCCGAGGCTAGGTCACAAACGGCGACACGGCGTCTGCCTGGCTCTCTCGGGGTGTTCGCTCTGGAGCCCAGCCACCACGAGCAATGTGAAGATGCTGTGTAAGGTGCTCTGGTTGACAGCCCCAGCTGAGGCCCCAGCCAACAGCTAACATCTACCACTGGACGTGTGAGTCGGTGAGCAGGCAGAGGATGCAGCCCCTAGCTGTTGAGTCACCCGCCACCTCTAAGTCTTCCCAGCTGAGGCCTCAGACATTGTCAGCCAGAGACATGCTGTTCCTAGCATGCCTCATCCAAATTCCTGACCCACAGAGCCCAGGAGCATGAAAAGGTGGCTTTGTATCACTAAACAAACGGGGGCGTTTGTTACGTCAGGCAGCCTGGCTGCAGAGCCACACTCTTAACCACTGTCCTCTGCTGCGTCCTAGAGGCCCAGCTCACATCCCCGTGTGATCCCCTCCTGTTCCCTGGAACCCTTATCCTCTTCCCTAGTCAAATCGCACTACGTATGTGCTGCTCCCTAAACCTTCCCACCACCTTGCTTCGGCTCCTGCTGTTCCCTCCACCAGGAGTGCTGTTCCCGACCTGTCCTCCTTTGCTTGGTATCTGAGGATCAACGAAGGGAGAGCTGCCGGGAAGGCACCGGTGAATGAAACACAGAGTTCCTCCTCTCAAGGAGCTTGAAGTCAACAGAAAAATAACTGGGAAGTTACTGGGCGTGCTGATGAGCAAAGAGGCTGTGGGGAGACAGGGAGAGGTCCTGGGAAGGTGAGGTCCAAGCCTGACCTACAGGACGATTAGGGTTCATCAGTGGAACAGCTAGAGGGGAGGGAAGACATTCCAAGCGGGAATGGGGAACAGACCGTGCAAAGGCCTGGAGGGGGTAGGTGAGAACATGGGGTTTTCAGGGAATTGGAAGCTGCTGAGCGTGGCTGCAGCCCAAAGTCTAAGTGGGAGGCTGGGAGGTGGGAGGTGGGTGTGGAAGGGAGGACGGGGTTACAAAGGTCCTCACAGGGGCCTGGATGCTTCTCTTAATGCTGCATCTGTATCCCCCTCACCTGGTAACAGACGCCAGTTTTCTTTTGAGAACCACCCCCTCACAACCACCCCGAGTCCAGGTGGTGGGTCCACCTGGCTGTGAGTCCACCTGGCTGTGAGGTAGGCTTGGGACCAGGGTCCCTTAACCACAAGGACCCGAAACAGAAAAACCTGAGCCACTCCCAGACGTTAAGACACTACTTCGGGGAGAAGAGGGCTCTCTTTGCTGGAATGGCCCAGCTGGTGGCTATCAGGCTGTGTGTTTTGGTTGACAGCTCCAGCCGAGGCCCCAGCCAACAGCTAACATCTACCACTGGACATGTACGTGAGAGCAGCCTGCTGTGGGTGAAGTCAAAGAGAGCTGAGCCAAGAGACAGAGAGAGAAATTTCTGAGAATACTGTCTAAGCAGCTGGATCCAGCTGTGCCTGAAGCTACTGTATTCTGGGCTTCTTAATTACTCAAGCCTACGAAGTCCCCTTTGCTGTAGGCAAATTTGAAATAGGTTTCCTCACTTATAACCAAGAAATTCCAAATGATGGAGCCCTTAGAAGTGCATCTGGGCTTTGCCTTGAAGGTACTTGGGGAGATATTTAGGAAGTGGATTTTAGTAAGTTCACCACCCCCACCTTTCTGTATCGTCCCCAACCTCCAAGACACATGTGATCACCTTTTTTTTTTTTTTTTTTTGCTGTATGCGGGCCTCTCACTGCCGTGGCCTCTCCTGTTGCAAAGCACAGGCTCCGGACGCGCAGGCTCAGCGGCCGTGGCTCACAGGCCCAGCCGCTCCGCGGCATGTGGGACCCTCCCGGACCGGGGCACGAACCCACGTCCCCCGCATCGACAGGCGGACTCTCAACCACTGCACCACCAGGGAAGCCCAGGTGGTCACCTTTTCCATTAAGCCTTCACTGATGTGCAGTTTGGATTTCTCCTCTAGGCTGTCATGGGACATATGGTCCAGCCTCTACTTCCATTGTTTACATGGATTGGTATCTTCTGCGCCACTGCCTGGAGGATGGGGACCATGGCCAACACGTGGCCCCTGTCAGAGGCTTGCAGCAGTGATGTTCGCCAGGTGGAACAAAGGCCCTTCCCCTGCCCTTGAGCCTCCTCTTAGCTTTACATCACCACCAGCAGCACCGGGGCTGGGGACGCTCACCTCATAGGAACACCATTTGCTGAGCACTAGGGCTTGCACCTAGCAAGCCTTCAATCAACGTGTGCCATAACCATTACAACTGTGGCTACTGCCTGCAGCTTCCGTAGTCAGCTAACCCTGTCCTGGGTTCTGGCCCCCTCCACGCTGGTCCAGGAACACAGGAAGGAGGAGAAGGGGTGTGAGCTCACCTGTGCTCAGCACAGAAGCCAACCGCACCTCGTAGCAGGGCTTCCCATCCTGGCCGATCTCCTTGAAGAGCCGTGTGTTGTAGGCACTGAGGTTCTGGAAAAGACCAGGGCAGGGGTTTGGGGGAGAATAAGTCCAGAGCGGGCTGTGGGGTGGGGGGAGGGAAAGTGGGTCACACCAGGGAGAGAAGATACACAGGTAAAGCAGTCCGGGGCCTCCGGTGGACGTGCCTGAGTTTTCTGCGAGGGGAGAGAGCAGGGTCAGGCCAGGGCAGACTCCCACTCTGCTCAGTACACTGAGCACTAACTTTTACTAAGCGCTGTGCAAGACACTTCGTGACCTCAGCTAGTCCGGGGTACAGGAGGCAGGTCCCATGCCACAGATAAGGAAATGTCGCTGTGTGGCTGAGCTGGGAGGTGAAAGTGACACATGGGTGCCACAGCCCAATCCAAGCAGCTCTGATGTTCTGTGTCCTCCTGCCCTGAGGCTGTCACAGGGCCCTTCAGCCCAGGGTGGGGCAGGGGCAGCTCCATCAGGGCACACACGGGGACATCTTCATTCATGCCAGGCTGACCCTTAGACGAGGATTCCCAAGTCTTCTCCACCTCAAGGACCCAAGATGCCCATGCCTCTGGGCCCAAGCTGAGACCCAGGAGTGGGCGCCAGCGCCAAGGGGACCCCAACAAACCACCACCCCAAGTTCCCCAACCCCCAAACCTGTGAGTCCAGAAAGTCTTGGGCTAGTTTGGCATCTTCCATGGTACAGTTCCCAGAGAAATAGGTGGTGATTCCCTGTTGGGGAAGGGGCAGATGGGAAATAGGAGTTGCTGAGTTGGGTTGGGGAAGCTGGTGAATTCCTTCCCAGCCACCCTCTCCAGCCTCTGGCTTCCTCCACTTCCTCTCAGCAGCCTCCACTGTCCCTCTCCAACTCTTTCCAGGGGGAAAAAATTACAACACAAACAACAGAGGCCCAAGTCCAGCCTTCCTGCAGCTCTGTGCCAGCCTCTCGCGGGCCGGCCCCTAAGGTTTGCTGCATCCCTCACCCCATGCAGCTCCCAAGCAGCCTCGAGAGGTGGGAAGCTTTGGCCCCCTCCTTTCCCATGCCCCCTCCTCAGCTCCCTCCAGCTCTCAGCTTCTCTCCTTCCTTCTTCCTGCACATGGCATCCCAGGATGTCAGAACTGGGAGGGCATTCAGAAAGCGTTCCATCCAACCTGCTTACAAATGATGGCGCTGAGGCCTGCGGTGGAGGGCAGCTTGGCCTCAGGCGTGACGGACAGCCCGCTGCCTCCCCATCGGGTGCCTCTCCCTCCATACCAGGCAGCCCCCAAGGATGCCCTCCACTCCCCAGTGTGGCTGGGGGGGCCTCACCTCCTTCCCCAGCCCGAGGTGTCGAAGCCTCGATTCCAGAGAGAACATGAGCTCCCCGCAGGTCTGCCAGAGGCCCCCGACTTCCTCTGGGTGCTGCTCCGCGGCCTTACTACCCAGGATCACACGTTCCAGCTTCTCCTGCAGGGGAAGGGAGGCCCGTGGCCTGGCCACACCACCCGAACCTGCCTCCTGGAGCGCCCTCCTCCCCGCCCCCATCGACCCCCAAGCTCTTCTCCCATAGTCTAAGACCTTCTGGCCCAGAGTGCAGTTGACAGACCGGCAGCATTGACTTTGCCGGAGAAATGCAGACCCTCACGCCCCACCTGCTCAGGCCTGCTGGGTCAGAAGCTGCATTTCAACAAGCTCGCCAGGCAATTCGTGCACTCAGTAGGGGCTGAGAGCCCTGGTGTAAGAGCTGCCTCTGCCCCAGATGGGCCTGAGCCCCGTGGTCCCAGAGAGGGACTCCTCATGCCCAGGCTCCTCCGCTGTCCTCAGTGGTGACAGGCAGGCTCCATCTCTGCAGCACGTAACAGCGCACAGAGCCCTTTCACGGCCTCCGCGCATTCGTCCCTCGGGTCAGCAGGGTCAGGAGGTGGCTGCAGCACCCAAGGCCGTACAGTGTGGTAGTGACAAGGTCAAAGCTCCTCTCAGGGCCCGACTCCCACTGGGGCTCCATCTGCTGCATGCCCCGCTCCCCCATCCCACCGGCCCCAAACTGCCCACCTTTCCCAGCCCTCTTCAGCTCACCTTGGGCAGGTTGGGAACAAACTTGGTGTCACCAAAGGACTTGTAGTTGCCCATGTTGGAGTAGACACCTGCAGTGTAGACCAGGAACGCCTGGGGGAAAGGGGGTCAGAGGAAGCACAGCCTCCCTACCCCACGGAGGTTCCCTCCTGGGATATTAACACCCCAGAGGAAGCAGTATGGGTGAGGCTGGGAGACTGGCGGGGCAGGACCCACATCCCGGGAGGCCCCAGTCTGGCCACAACATGCTTTCACAGCCCAGTCTTCACACACTCATCGTCCAGCCAAACTGGTCTTCTCAACAGCTACCAAATACATCCAAGCCCTCGTGCACCTTGTTCCCTTTACACCAGCACCCTCTCAGCCACCTGCCGCCCTCTCATGTGACCCCCGAGGCCCAGTGCAAACACCACCTCCTTCTGCAGGAAGGGCTGTCCACAGCCCTCACCTGGCAGGCAGCCAGCACCGGAAGCATCAAATGTTAGGGCTGGAGGGGCCTTGGTCCACTGCTCTGTGGCTTTTGCCGACCCCAAATCTAGTCTCCCTTCCTCTGGCAATAAGGCCTCACATCTTCCTTTTGGGATAGGGCGAAATCTCCCTTCCCCAACTCCAGGGGTGGACACGGGCCCAAGGTGGCCAATAAGAGCCCAACCAGGACATTTCCCAGTGGCAACGAGCCTCCGGTTTATACCAAGACTCATCAGGCCTGAGTCCCCTGGAGCTCCCCTACTGGGGTGATGGAAGAAAGCAAAGCTGAGAGATGAAGACTGCATCACCATGGTATCACCGAGCCCCTGAATCTGGTCGTGCCTGAAGCCTCCCTAGCCCTGGACTTTTCAATTATGTGAGCCAGTAATTCTCTCTTTTTGTAAATAGACTTTATTCTATAGAGTAGGTTTAGGTTTCCAGCAAAACTGAGTTGCAGGCACAGAGATTACTCCAAAGTCCCCTATCCCCACACAGGCACAGCCTCCCCCATTTTAATAGCCCGCACTAGACTGGTGCATTTCTTACAACTGATGGACCTACATTGACACCTCATCACCCAAAGGTCATAGCTTACATTAGGGTTCACTCTTGGCGTTGCACATTCTATGTGTTTAGACAGATGTATAATGACATATATCTACCATTATGTATGATACATTACTCTGTATTATACAGAGTAGTTTCAGTGTCCTAAAAATCCTCTGTGCCCGTCCTCCCTCCCAACGCCTGGCAACTACTGATCTTTTTACTATCTCCATAGTTTTGCCTTTTCCCAAATATCATATAGTTGGAATCATACAGTATGCACCCTTTTCAGATTGGTTTCTTTCACCCAGTAATAGGCATTTAACTTTCTCCATGTCTTTTCATGGCTTGATAGCTCATTTCTTTTTAGCACTAGATAATGTTCCATTGTCTGATGTACCACAGTTTGTTTATTGAGTCAGCTACTGAAGAACATCTCAGTTACTTCCAAGTTTTGGCAGTTATGAATACAGCCGCTATAAAAATCGTGTGCAGGGGCTTCCCTGGTGGCGCAGTGGTTGAGAGTCCACCTGCCGATGCAGAGGACACGGGTTCATGTCCCGGTCCGGGAAGATCCTACACGTCACGGAGCGGCTGGGCCCGTGAGCCATGGCCACTGAGCCTGCATGTCCGGAGCCTGTGCTCCGCAACGGGAGAGGCCACAACAGGGAGGGGCCCACGTACCGAAAAAAAAAAAAATATCGTGTGCAGGTTTTTTTGTGGACATAAGTTTCACTTCAAGTTTTCACTTTGGTAAATACCAAGGAGCATGACTGCTGAATCGTATGGCAAGAGTACGTTTAATTTTATAAGGAAGTGCCAAACTCTCTTCCAAAGTGGTTGTACCATTTTGCATTCCCACCAGCAATGAACAAAAGTTCCTATTTTTGCACATCCTTGCCAATATTTGGTGTTGTCAGTGTTTTAGATTTTGGCTGATCTAATAAGTATATAACGGCATCTTGTTTTTTAAGTTTGCAATTCCCTAATGACATACAACGTGGAGCATTCTTTCCATATGATTATTTTCCATCTGCATATCTTCTTTGGTGAAATATCTGTTAAGGTCTTTGTCCATTTTTAAATCGGGTTGCTCATTTTCTTACTGTTGCGTTTTTTGGGTTTTTTTTGCGGTACGCGGGCCTCCCACTGCCATGGCCCACGGGCCCAGCCGCTCCGCGGCACGTGGGATCCTGCCGGACCGGGGCACGAACCCGCATCCCCTGCATCGGCAGGCGGACTCTCAACCACTGCGCCACCAGGGAAGCCTTTACTGTTGAGTTTTAAGAGTTCTTCGTACATCTTGGATAACAGTCCTTTATTAGACATATATTTGCAAATATTTTTTTCTCCCAGTCTGTGACTTATCTTTTCATTCTCTTGACAGTGTCTTACATAGAGCAGAAAACTTTAATAAGTTCAGTTTATCAATTATTTCTTTCATGGATCATACTTGGTGTTGTATCTAAAAAGTCACCTGCATACCCAAGGTCATCTAGATTTTCTCCTATGTTATCTTCTGGGAGTTTTATAGTTTTGTATTTAAATTTAAGGCTGTGATTCATTTTGAGTTAATTTTTGTGAAGGATGTAAGGTCTGTGTCTAGATTCTTTTTTTTTTTTTAACATATGGATGCCCAGTTGTTCTAGCACCATCTACTGAAAAGACTATTTTTATTTCATTGTATTGCCTTTGCTCTTTGTCAAAGATTTGTTGACTATATTTATGGGGGTCTATTTCTGGGCTCTCTACTCTACTGCACTGATCTATTAGTCTATTATTTTGCCAACAGAACACTGTCTTTTTTTTTAAATTAATTTATTTTTATTTTTGGCTGCATTGGGCCTTTATTGCTGCACGCAGGCTTCCTCTAGTTGCGGCGAGTGGGGGCTACTCTTCATTGTGGTGTGTGGGCTTCTCACCACAGTGGCTTCTCTTGTTGCGGAGCACGGGCTCTAGGCACATGGGCTTCAGTAGTTGTGGCACGCAGGCTCAGTAGTTGTGGCCCACAGGCTCTAGAGCACAGGCTCAGAAGTTGTGGTGCACGGGCTTAGTTGCTCCACAGCACGTGGGATCTTCCAGGACCAGGGCTTGAACCTGTGTCCCCTACATCGGCAGGCGGATTCTTAACCACTGCGCCACCAGGGAAGCCCCAGAACACTGTCTTGATTACTGTAACTTTATAGTAAGTCTTGAACTAGAGTACTATCAGTCCTCCAACTTTGTTCTTCTGCTTCATTATTGTGTTGGCTATTCTGAGTCTTTTGCCTCGCCATATTAACTTTAGAATCAGTTTGCCGGTATCCACGAAACAACTTGCTGGGATTCTGACTGGGATTGCATTGAATTTATAGATCAAGTTGGGAAGGAGTGACATCTTGACAATATTGAATCTTTCTATGCACAAACATGGAATTTCTCTCCATTTATTTAGTTCTTCTTTGATATTTTTCATCAGAGTTTTGTAGTTTTCCTCATATAAGTCTTGCACACATTTTGTTGGATTTACGACTAAGTATTTCAACATTTTTGAGTGCTATTGTAAATGGAATTGTTTTAAATTTCAAATTCTACTTGTTCATTGCTGGAATATAGGAAAGCAATTGGCTCTTGTGTATTAACTTTGCATCCTACAAACTTGCTATAATCACTTATGAGTTCTAAGAGTTTTGGGTTGATTCTTTCAGATTTTCTACATAGATAATCATGTCATCTGTGAACAAAGACAGTATTATGTCTTCCTTCACAATCTGTGTACCTGTTATTTCTTTTTCTTGTCTTATTGCATTAGCTAGGACTTCCAGTACAATGTTGGAAAGTAGTGGTGAGAGGGGACATCCTTGCCTTATTCCTGATGTTAGTGGGAAAGTTTTTCACCACCAAATATGATGTTAGCTGTAAGATTTCTGGTTTTCTGACAGTTTTTATCATGAATAGGTGTTGGATTTTGCCAAATGCTTCTTCTGCATCTATTGATATGATCGTGTGATTCTCCTTCTCTAGCCTGTTGATGTGATGATTTACATTTATTGATTTCTGAATGTTGAACCAGATTGGCAGGATAAATCCTACTTGGTCATGGTACATGATTCTTTTTATATGTTGTTGGATTCAATTTACTAACATTTTATTGAGGATTTTTGCATCTATGCTCATGAGACATATTGGTCTGTAGTTTTCTTTTCTTTCATTGTAATTTTTGTCTGATTTTGGTTTTAGGGTAATACTGGCCTCACAGAATGAGTTAGAAATTATTCCCTCTGCTTTTCTCTTCTGAAAGAGATTGTAGAGAACTGGTATGTTTAGTACCAATTAAGTTAGTACTACTAACTTAAATGTTTAGTAGTGAACCTATATTGGCTTGATGCTTTCTGTTTTAGAAGGTTGTTTATTAATTATTAATTCTATTTCTTTAATAGATATAGGCCTATGTAGATTATCTATTTCTTCCTGTGTGAGTTTTGGCAGATTATGTCTTTCAAAGAATTGGTCCATTTCATACAGGTTATCAAATTTGTGGGCACAAAATTTTTCATAGTATTCCTTGATTATCATTTGAATGCCCATGGATCTGTAGTGATGTCCCTTCTTTCATTTCTGATATTAGCAGTTTGCGACCTCTCACTTTTTTTCTTAGTTAACCTGGCTAGAGGTTTATCGATTGCTATGATCTGCATGTTTGTGTCCCTCCAAAATCAGTATGTTGAAACCTAACCTCCAAGGCCATGGTATTAGGAGATGGGGCCTTTGGGAGGAGATTAGATCATGAGGGAATAGCCCTCCTCATTGAGATTAGTGCCCCTACAAAAGAGATCCCAGAAAGCCAGCTCAAATAATCCATCATGTGAAATCACAGTGAGAAGTCAGCAGTCTGCAACCCAGAAGAGGGCTTTCACCAGAACTCAACCATGCTGGCACCTGTCTTCCATTGTTTTTCTGCCTTCTGTGGTTTTAACTGAGCGTTTTATATGATTCCATTTTCTCTTTCTTAGCATATCAGTTGTACTTCTTTTTCTAGTTTTTTCAGTGGTTGAGTTTGCAATATACATTTACAACTAATTCAAGTTCACTTCATGGGCAGTTTGAGTATCTTATAACAAAAGGATCCTAATTCTTGCCTCCTCTCCCTCATATCACTTCTGTCATTCATTTCACTTCTACATAAGCATACATAAGCATATACATACATGTACACATAAGCACACATAGTTGGATATGTTGCTGCTATTATTATTTTGGACAAACTGTTATCTCTGAGATCAATTAAGAATAAGAAAAATAAAAGTTTTTATTTTACCTTCACTTATTCCTTCTCCAGTGCCTTTCCTTTTTTTACTGTACATCTGAGTTTCTGACCTATATCATTTTCCTTCTCTCTAAAGAACTTTTATCATTTCCTGCAAAGCAGATCTATTGGCAACACATTCCCTCAATTTTTGTTTGTCTGAGAAAGTCTTTATTTCCACTTCACTTTTGAAGGATAATTTCACAGGGTACAGAATTCTAGGTTGGTGGCTTTTTATCTCAACACTAAATATTTCAGCCCACTCTTCTTGCTTGCGTGATTTCTGAAAGGTCTGATGTAATTCTTCTCTTTGTTCCTCTGTAGATAATTTTTCCTTCTGGGTTCTTTCAGGACTTTTTCTTTCTCTTTGATTTTCTGTAGTTTAAACATGATATGCCTACATGTAGGTTTTGTTTGTTTTTCTTTTTTGTTTTGCACTTACTATCCTACTTGGTGTTCTCTGAACTTCCTGGATCTGTGGTTTGGTATCTGACATCAATTTGGGGAAATTCTCAGTCATTATTATTTCAGATATTTCTTCTATTTCTTTCTTTCTTCTTCTGGTTTTACCACTATATATATGTTACACTGCTTATAGTTGTCCCAGTTCTTAGATATCTTATTGTGTTTTCTTCAGTCTTTTTTTCTCTTTGCTTTTCAGTCGGAGGTTTTTATTGAGATACCCTCAAGCTCAGAGATTCTTTCCTCTGCTATGTCAAGTCTACTAATAAGCCCACCAAATGTGTCCTTCACTTCTATTAGTGTTTTTTTGATCTCTACCACTTTTTGGATCTTTGTTGGAATTTCCATCTCTCTGCCTACATTGCCCATCTGTTCTTTTTTTTTTAATTGAAGTATAGTTAATTTACAATATTGTGCTAGTTTCAAGTATACAGCAAAGTGATTCAGATATATATATGTATATATCTATATGTATATATCTATATATGGTTGTTGTTTTTTTTTTTTGCGGTACGTGGGCCTCTCACTGCTGTGGCCTCTCCCGTCACGCAGCACAGGCTCCGGATGCGCAGGCTCAGCGGCCATGGCTCACGGGCCCAGCCACTCCGCGGCATGTGGGATCTTCCCAGACCGGGGCACAAACCGTGTCCCCTGCATCGGCAGGTGGACTCTCAACCACTGCGCCACCAGGGAAGCCCTATATATGTATTCTTGTTCAGATTCTTTTCTATTATAGGTTATTACAAGATACTGAGTATAGTTCCCTGTGCTATACAATAGGTCCTTGTTGTTTACCTATTTTATATATAGTAGTGTATATATGTTAATCCCAAACTGCCCATCTGTTCTTGCATGCTGTTTACTTTATCCATTAGCACCCTTAGAATATTAGTCATAGTTGTTTTAATTCCTGGTCTGATAAGTCCAACACCCCTGCCATATCTGAGTCTGGTTCTGACACTTGCTCTGTCTCTTCAAGCTGTGTTTTTTGCCTTTAAGAATGTTTTGGAATTTTTTTCTTGATAGCCAGACATGATGTGCTAGGTAAAAGGAACTGTCATAAATAGGCCTTTATTAAGGTGATGGTAAGGTGTGGGGGCAGGAGAAGCATTCTAGAATCCCATGATTAGGTCTCAGTCCTTTAGTGTGCCTTTGCTGCTGGACTATGAACTTCACATGTGCTTCTCAGTCCCATGTTCCCACCACTCCTCTTAGGTGGGACAGATGGTCAGAGCTATGGAGCTGGGTATTTCCCTTCTTCCAGATCAGTTAGGCTCTGATAAAACCCTAGCCGGTTTGGTTCTGATTAAACAGTTTTTCCTGAGGGCAGACTGTGTTAAGAAGAACAGAATGTTCTAGCATATTTCAAAAATGGTTCCTTTTCCTCTCCTCCTGTGAGGAGCATGAGGGACTTTTTCTCTGAAATTCATTATGAGAACCAGGTCAAGCTCCTGGACGTAAAATCCCCCAAACTGTGGGCCCCCCTTATGACTGGGTCCCCTTGGAGTTTTTAACTCTTAGAATTGTCCACATTGAGCCTCCAGCAATTCATCAGTTACAGTTCAGGTTTTCCTACCCCAGCACTGGTTCTGTGGAGGTTTCTGCTCATGAATTTTTGCTCTGGTAAGTTGTGATTCTCTGTACCTGCCTGTCTGTCTCTCCAATTTTGGGGGCAGCAGTTTGCCCTGTTACCTCACTTCTCTTAAGGACCTAAGAAGAGTTGTTGATTTTTCAATTTCTTCAGCTTTTTATTTGTTGTTAGAACAGATGGGCAACATCTAAGTTCCTTACATGCCAGACCAGACTGGGAGTCAAGGTGTTTTTTTTTTCTTCATTTAAGCCAATTTGAGGTGGGTTTCTGTTACTTACAAACGAAAGAATCCCACTGAAAATAATGAATACTCGAGTAGTACTTTTCCATTAGTAAGCACTTCCCCAGCCATTAGCTCTTTTTTTTTTTTTTTTTTTGCGGTACGCAGGCCTCTCACTGCTGTGGCCTCTCCCGTTGCGGAGCACAGGCTCCGGACACGCAGGCTCAGCGGCCATGGCTCACGGGCCCAGCCGCTCCACGGCATGTGGGATCCTCCCGGACCGGGTCATGAACCCGTGTCCCCTGCACTGGCAGGTGGACTCTCAACCACTGCGCCACCAGGGAAGCCCTATTAGCTCTTTTAATGAGTAAATCAAGGCCTAGAGACGGGATGTGATTACTCAAAGTTCAAAAAAACGTAGAAGAAACAGCCTGGGCCTCAGCGTAGAGATAAGCAATCCAATCCCTTTATTTTACATATAGAAAGACAGACCATATCCTCATACATTCTTGGTGAAGCTTTTTCAGATGATGATTTAACAGCACCAGTCAATTGCCGATGTACAGAGCCTTTGACCCAGCAATTCTACGTCTACAAATAGATCCTACTCACACATGTGCATAAGTATGCTCACCGTGGTATTGTTTGTAAGAAGAGTAGAGAAAAACCTAAATGTCCATCAATAAAGAAAAGATTAAATTGATTATCGCGCACATGGCTGTGGAATGCTTCACAGCCAATAAAAAAGAATGAGGTGGATTTATATGTACCCCATGTAAGTTCTCCAAGACGTGGTGTTCACTGAAAAAAGCAGAACTCATAGGAATACATAGAATGTGATCTCATATGTAAAAGAGAAAATAAGGGACTAATACATGTGCATATGCACATGTACAGGTATGCAATACAGGCAGAGGACTGAAAAGGTTATATATCCCACCATCTTCAGTGGTTACCTCTGGGGAGGTCACTGAGAACAAATGATCTTTTTGTTTTGTTTTGTGTCTTTCTGCATTTCTGTAATGCATTAAGAATGCATTAATGTATTCCTTGGCCAACAGACCCACAGACAGACAAAAACAAGGGGACAGGCAGAACATTCTGCCCAGGGACACACAACACGGTAGAGGAAGATATGGTCAGAACACAGACCTCCTGATTCCTACACTGGACTCATTCCTCTACCGCCTCCGAATCTCCACAGCTGTTTCCTTTACTCCACAGCCCTTGTTATAATCACAGCAGCCACCACTTATCTTGGCATCAGGTTGCTACAACCCTAAGAGGTACAGACTATCCTCACGCATATCTTGCAGATGAGAAGACTGAAGCTCCAGGAGGGGATGTCCCTGTGTTTGAAACCTTTCGTCTAATGCAAAGAGACAGAAATTCTTTTGTACCCCTGCTTCCTGGCCCCTCACACCCAGAAGCCACTCAGGAAATGCAGGTTGGCCTGAGAGAACTGACCTGATATTCCTCTTCGGTAAGGCCCTCAGCCAGGGCATGCTGGCGCAGCTGGTCGGGGTCCTGCGCACGGAAGAGGCGGCTGAGCAAGGCATAGATGTAGGGGGCCTCAGGGGAGGTCTGCAGCAGCACGGCCAGGCCTCCATACCAGGCAGCCCGTGACAGGTGGTGGGCATAGAGGCGCTCTGTGGGTAACAGCAGGCGGAAGGCCTCGCGGCAGTCCAGGCTAGACACGCCGATGTCATTGGGGAGGATGTACTGGGTGTCCGCCATGGGCCCTGCTGAGAACCATCACCATGATCACAGCCATCATTTATCGCACGCCAACTGCACACCTGACTCTGCACTCTCACAGTCTGATTTAATCCTCTCCAAAGTCCATGAGGAAGGGAATACCACTGTACCCATGCACCAGATATGCTAACTGAGGCTCAGCGACGGTTAGGTGATTCACCCAAGGAGATTACAAAATATTCTGGTAGGCAATGTTTGGCCCATGGCCTCTCAAACTTAAAGACTGAATCCAACTACCTAGTATTACAGTTGGTGAAACATGTCCAGAGAGGCTAGAGCTTAGAGCTTTGCCTAATAACACAGGGGAGAGGTCAGAAGCAGAGATCTGCATCTCTGGACTCCCAGCCCCAGGCCTCACTCCTCCCCTCCTCCTTCTCTGACCTCCTAGCCTCCTCCTTCAGAATCATCCTGCAGGTTCTTCAATTCTGCCCACCACTGTGCTCATAAGGACAAAGTCCCAGTTGGAAGACCCAGGTTCCACTCCTGGCTCAGCCCCAGACTCCTAATATCAAGTCAATTGTTTTACTTTTCTGCCCCTCCATTACAGCCTCTGTAAGATGAGATTGATAGTAACCCCAGCCTCACCAGGTGGGTATGCAAATTAGATGAGGTCACGAGGTCACAAGGTCACCCCAATCGAATGGAATGTACCTACAGCAGTAAATGATTTTCCCTGAACTCTTCCTCTCTCACTGATCCCAGGATCTGTCCCATCCTCATCTCTCTGCCTTTTCTTCGGTCCTCCGTCCTCCTGTCCTCTCCCTGTACTGGGCCAGGGGAGCTACCCTAGCTACAGAAATTCAGAGTTGGGAGAAAACTCATTTTGCTGTTAGGGAGATTGAGGCCAAGCAACTTACCGAAGGTCTCACTGCCCTGTTGGGATCCGGGTGTCTCCCAACCCAGAGTATACTCCACAAAGCCCTCTCTTACTAGGAATGAGTTTCCAACCTCCCCCGCCCCTCCCGGTGCTGCTCCCCAATAGCACAATCCCCTGGGTTCTAAAAGGAGTGTTAACCCTTTGCTGCCTGGAGCATTCCTTGGCCTCGGGGCTGCGATGAATTTGGCAGGGGTACGGGATGGGGGGCAGAAAGAGAATGATCTTGCGCTCGGCCCAGACTCGCCCTGTCCCCCGAGGATGACACATTGTGACCCCGAAACCCGGGCGCCGCGCCTCACCTCACCTGCAGCAGCTGCTCCGATCGCAAACTCACTTCCTGCTTCCGGCTCCCCCCATTCATTGGGGCTCCGCGAACTCCGCCCCCACCAGCCAATTGCCGGGCCTCGGGGCCCGGACGGGCATCGCCTTCAGCCAATAGGCGCACAGAGGCGAGCTTCGCCGGCTTGCCGGCTCCCCGCCCCAGGCACCACGGCGTCGTAAGCAGAACGGCCCCTGTGTCCTTGGCCTCTTGTCGGCAGGTGGCGACCGCGCGGGGGTCAAGAACCTCAGTGCCCTGGCCGGTGGCGGCCTAGTTCCGGCAGACGGGGCTGACAAGGGACCCCGAGTCCAGGCGGGGCGGCGTAGCTGTCGCGGACAGAGCACCAGGGATTTCCCCCCCCACAGTCCTGACCTCCGCTCTCCTTTGGGGTTTTTCCCAGTCCCCCGAGCTCAGTTTTGTATGGGGAAACCTGCACCGTGGGAGTGATGTGGTCCTTCCTCGGTGGAGTCGAGGGCCAGGGGCCGGAGACTCTTCCAAGACTGCAAAACCCTTCGCGCAGGGAATCGAGGCTACAGGTGAGCGGGCTCCTGCCAGGGCTGACATGGTCCTACCGTGTGGGGGGCGCGGAGAAACGCCCCCAAGTACTTCCCTGCACCGCTACCGACTTACCGTGGGCCTGATGGGGGTTGCAGCTGAGTATCTTCGAGCCTCAGTTTCCTCAGCACAAAGGGGCGAGGGGCCTGGCAGTTCCCTGGTGCTTGCCGGGTGCCTGACGGATGAGAAAGCCGCCTGTGACCCCAAAAGGCTGCCCAGGGCAGAGCCGAGCCTTGGATGTCTGGAGAGACTCACAAGGAGGATGGCCTGGGCGGGGAATGGCATGTGGAAGGGCCAAGCGCCCAGGCTGGGCGAAGTGGGGAACATGGTGAGGGTCCCAAGTCAGAGGTGGGGCAGAGCCAGGCCATCTACGGTCCAGTCAGGCCTCCCCTGCCTACTGGCTGTGTGTCCTTGAGTGGGACACTTTACCTCTCTGAGTCTTGGCTTCCTCAGCCAGAGAACCAGGCTAAAAATCGTCTTTACTCAGAGGGATGTTGTAGGCTTGAGTGAAGTGTTGACAGGGTAGTGCTGCCCCCTAGTGTTGTGCAGAGAGGGGTGGAAGAGAGGGGATACCTTTCTTGCCAGCCTTGGCCACACCTGTGTCTCAGCCCAGAGCAGCAGCTACCCAGCAGTGGCACCAGTTTCTCATTCACAAAAAGTGCCCAAGGCCCTGATTGGCACAGTGGTGCGAACTGTTGACTCTGATGGTGATTTTCATTGTAGGGAGGAGCTCAATAAATTGGTCTGTGTCCTTAGAAAATCACTCTTCTTCCCTGTGCCTCGATTTTCATTGTCTTTAACATGCGTGGAAAGTCTTCCTTGACTTGGGAGAGGTTGAAATGTACACAGATAAAGAAGGAAGTGCCTTCCATGGACACCAGTGGGCAGCTCAGGCCAAGGAAAGATCCCAGTACTCCTGGGAAACCCCCAACCAAGCTGCATTTTTATCTTCACAGCTAATATGGGCACTTCCTGAAGGTCTGTGCTAGCAGCTTGACATGGAGGATCCCATTTAATTCTTGCAGAAACCCTGAGATAGGATGTCATTTTACCTGTTGCACATATGGGGAAATGGAGGCTGATGGATTCATTGACTTCCCTAAGGCCACCCAGGAAGTCCTCAGGTGTCCCTGAACTGGGGTCTAGCCTTCCACCACATTGTCCCCTCCACCTGTCCCAACACACACACACACACACACAGTATCACATGCAGCATTCTAATCCCTGGAGTCATGACCATCCCCAGCCTTGGCTCTTGCCCATGGGAATGAAGGAGAAGGTGAGGAAGTAATATTAAGTACATACTATGTTACAGGTGTCCTCCATACATTCACAACCACCTGGCAGCATAGGGACTGTTATTCCATTTAACAGCTAAGGAGACTGAGGCTCCAAGAGTTGGAAAGGGGTAGAGCTGAACCAAGACCAGGGCTGTCTGACCCCCTCCACCAACACCTCTGAGTTCTCCCTCGTGTGGCACCTGTGCCTTTTGCTTACCTCTCCTCCTAGAGAGTCTGAGGTTCCCTGATGGCATGGGAGTGTTCCCCCGTCTGGTTCTCAAAAGAGTGAGAAGAGAGGAACTGGAAAGAGTTGGATTCTTACTGCCCTGGCTGTGTGTGTGTGTGGTGTGTGGTGTGTGGTGTGTGTGTGTGTGTGTGTGTGTGTGTGTGTGTGTGTGTGTGTAGGAGTTGCAATGCTCCCAAGTCCACCCCAGCATCCCCATCTGGGCTCCCCCTCTGTGACAGTGTGATGCTCTAGAAGCAAGAGTCTGATCACCTCCTCTCACCACCAGCAAGTGCCCTCTCTCCTCTCAACAGTCCCCGGTCTGGTCTCTGTGGCTCCAGCCCACCGTGTGGATTAGGGCAGGTCCCTCCCCTTGGAATCTGTACTCCCTAAGGCTCTGTCTTCCACTGGGGATGATGCCCAGGTCAGGCTGGTACTCAGAGCCTCTTCTTCAGATTTTTATATTTCCAGAACCTCCATCTACCTGTCTTTCCAACTTGTTTGCCCCAGGAAAGCTCTGGAGCAATCCCAGCAGCACCCCGAGCTTGCCTTGGCTCTCAGGAAGAGGCGACACTTAGCCAAGATGAATAGGGATCCAGTTCAGACTTGGCCTCTATGGCAACCAAGGCCCACCAGACCCCAGCCCAACATTCCCAGCCCTCATTCCTCTTTTCTGCCTCCTCCACACCCACCTCATTGGTCATCAAGCATTTTCCCTGCCACACCTTTGCCCATGCTGTTCCCCTTACCTGGGTTGCCCTCCAGACCCCTCCCATCCCTGTCCAAGGAAAGCAGCCCAGTGTGATGGAGGAGAGGGCAAGCTCTGAGGCTAGGCAGTCAGCTGTGGATTCGAATCTGACTTGGCCACTTTCCAGCTGTGTGACTTGGAGCATGTGTTTTAATCTCCCTGTAAACAGAAATGGTAACGCCTCCCTGCCTGGGTTACTGGGAGGATTAAATAATAAAAGCTCTGAGAAGCAGAGCCTGGTGCCTGGCGAGTGCTCAATGAACACAGTTATTATTACCATTAGCGCAGTGCAGGGCGCACAGTGGGCATTCGGTGATGGTAGCCCTTGTGTCACAGCCCACACTCTGGAACCACGAGTCCTCTCCCCGCCCCCCCGCCCCTGCTCAACTCCTGACTGTCCAGAAATGAGAATCGGAACTTTCACCCAGCATCTTCCCTGTCAGCATGGCGCCAGCATCTCGTTCCAGCCACCTTTCTGCCCCCTGAAGCCCATGCTACAGCCACTCTGAACCTCTCACTCAGTTCCCTGCATACTTACACCTGAGCCTGTGCTCGGCCTCCCATCTGCCTTAAGTACCCCCCACCACTTCCTGTGGATCCTTCCTGTGGGGATTCCCAGCAGTCCAACAAGGCGGAGCCCTTATGCGCCTCCTCAGTGAAGCCTCTCTCACTCCTCACTTTTCTACCCTCCAGTGAGACCAGCTTCACAGCTCCTGGTGATTCTCTGATCCCAGCACACAGGAAGCCATGCTGTCCTTCAGTAATTTGTCTGTCATCCACTAGACTGTGAACTCTACCAGGCAGGGAACCAGGTCTGACTGTCTCTGTGTCCCCAGATCCCACTTGGCAAGGAGTCCTGCCCACAGTGGGTATCCACAGATGTCGGTCCCAGCCTGCTGCCCACCCGGCACTCCCTTAGGGGCTGGAGGCGTTGCACACATGCAGGACACGAGGGATTTGTGAGGGCAGCTGAGCAGCAAGGTTTATAGAGGAACCCAAGGCAGCAGCAGGGTGATTATCTGGAACTGGGTCGGCAGGCTCAGGGCACAGCCAGCCTAAGCTGGGGGTCAGGGGCCCATGGCCCCTTCATTCCCCCAGGGGCACAGTGTAGGTGGCATGATGTGGGATGCCCCAGGAAGGGCCAGGGCGTAGGGGTGAGCCTCCCTCCATCAGCCCGGGACAGAGCTGGTGCTGAGGGCCCCATCATTCTGACCAAGGTAGGGGTCCCAGAGACCCCCCCTTTGGAGCCAGAGTTAAGAGGGGAAGGGCACCATCCATCCAACCCGTCCATCTGGTGTGGCGATGTGCCAGAAGGTAGAGTCCCACATGCAGAGCTCCCTCTGGGCTGCAGGAGGTGGGGGACCTGGGTGGGCAGGCGGGCGCGGCAGCAGGGGGCCCCCAGGGAGCCTAGTCCAGCGGCCCCTGGAAAATGAGGCGGACACAGCCATGCTCGCCGGTGAGCCAGGCCCCGCAAAAGGGACAAGCAGCGTGGAAAGCGTGGGTGCCATGGGGCAGTGGCGTCTGAGCCCAGTAGCGGGCAGTCTTCTCAGAGCAGACGTGGCCACAAGGTGCGAAGGCGTGGCTGGGTGGCCCGGGGTCCAGGCAGAGGCCGGCCTCCTGGCCGAGCCACAGGGGCACGTAGGGCCCCACGAGGCGGCAGAGAGGACACTCGCGCTCCTGGGGGCCCCGCTCGCGTCGGCAGCCCCAGCCGTGATAGCCGTGGACGTGGCCACAGCGGACATAGACCCAGGGCTGCTGCTTGTCAGGTGCCGTGCGGCCACGGGCCGGGCTGGGGAAGGCGAGGGTGCTGAGGCCCACGGGACACTGGGGCCGCGCTGCATTCGCCTCCTGCCTCTGGGCCTCCAGCTGCTTCAGCGTGGGCGCCCGCAGCAGCCCCGCCGGCGTGCGCCACAGCAGCGTAGCTCCACACAGGTCAATGAGGGAGCCGTCCTGCAGCACGTTGGACTCGTTTTCCACCTGCAAGGGCAGCAGAAGAGCCTTATTGCCCAAGAGGCTCCTGAACCCCCTGCCACTGGGCCGCCGTGACCCCAGTCAAGCCACCCATCCATCCCACTGAACCTCCCTAGAGAGAGCACTCTGGACCCGTGGGGCTGGCTGGGGCAGAGGAGGGGGTTGGACTGGGGCAGAGGAGGGGGGAGGGTGGGGGCAGAGCAGCAGAAAAGACTGAGAAGCCACATGGGAGGGGAGGCAAGTGGTCCCAGGCAGGCACTGTCCGAAAAAACAGCAACAACAAAAAACACCCAGGCAGGCACCATTCCTTACACTCAGTAAAACGTGGGCCTTGGTCACCTCATCTGTCAAATCAGAAGGCCTGGACCAAAATGGGAATTTTCTAAAACATTTTCCCAGGCTCTCCCCTAATGGCAGAGGCCAGAAACTCCTCTGTCCAAAACACTGGGGACTTAGCCCAAAGCAGGGGTCCTAAGGGCTGAGGTTAAAAGCAAGGACTCTAGCACTAGATTGTCGGGGTGTGAATGCTGGCCTCAGCATTGACTAACTCTGTGTCCCTGGTCAAGTAACTTATCCTCTCTGTGTCTTAATTTCCTTATCCTCAAGATGGATTTTACTTCCCTGTATAGCAAGTGGTTTTCATGAATCAATGTAAACACTTGGAACAGTGCCCAGAACATAGTAGGTGCTCAATAAGTGTGTCCTAGTGAAACGTTCAAAAGCATAATTTTAAAAAGTAATGTTTCCCCAGATCTTCCAATAGAATTGATGCTCTGGAAAGATAAGCCATGCTTTTCCTCGAGGTTTGGCATCTCCTTGCCCGAGGTGCTCATACCTAGGAAAAGCTCTGCGTGGCCCATTTGAGGATCTTTGCCACATGACATTGGGCAAAGCCCCTATGTCTCTCTAGGACTCTCCCAACCCCTAACATTAGTTCTCTGGTCTGTACCACATGGAGCGTTCACTGTCACCTGTGTCAGAACTACTCCAAGGCCCTTTCCTGCTGGGAGAGAATAAAGCTGAACCCGTGTGAACGTGACAGACATGTTACAAACTGCCAACACTTCAGGCTACAAACTGCTCTCACACAGGCCAAGTGTCATCCTCATAGGAGGGTGTGAAGTTTTCAGCTGCTGGCATCCTCAAAGCCACTTGGTACTGCACGGTGTGTTTGTGTGGGTGCCACTTCACATCACCCCAGGGACCTCCGGCAGTATGTGGGCTACACTTGGAGATGCTGGTCTGTTCCCCTCTGTGGTGCAAGTGGCACGTGCCCCCAGATGGACCCTGTTGGGGATCCCTTGTGCAGCAGGACTGGAGATCATCTGTCCTGGCTTGGGAAGGGGGAAGGGGAGATTGGGAGGACCCAGGAAGGATGAGGGGGTGGGGAGGAGGGTGGACAGGCCACCTACCAGCTTCCCCCGCTGCTGTGCCGAGCGGCTGTCCCTCAGAGTATATACATTCCCACAGACCGAGATCTCCCGCCAGACACCCGGGGCCGAGTCCTCAGAGAAGCCGCCTGCTGGGTGCATCACCAGGACCCCGTTGGTGGTTAAGCCGTCCATCAGGCCGTCAGGGGTCCGCCATTTGGCTGCCCGCTCCTGGGACCACACGTGGGATCAGATCACATCCCCGAGTGGCCCCCAGCAGGCTGCGAGCCAGGAGTGCTGCCCCTCTACCCTCGAGCTCAGAGGTGGCCCGGAGAGGACTAGAATTGGCGCTGCGTGACCTTGGGCGTCACCTGACCTCTCTGAGCCTCGCTTTGCTCATTTGTTAAGTGGGGTTGCTAATCCCCGCATAGGTCATGGTTATGATTACTGCAGGCTGGTCCATCACCCCAGGATGCTGCCCCTCCCCAGCCTACCCCTCGGCTCACTCTCAGATGTAGTGCTGGTCCCTGCCCGGGGGGCTCACTCACTCCAAGGAAAATGTTGCTGGAGGCATCAAAGCCAGCGGCATAGATGCGGGCGGTATAGGGCGGCCGGCGGTCACAGAGGATGCGGCAGGCATAGCGGGAGATGGTGCTCTGGGCAGAGGGGCCCTCGGCAGCCCCTCCTCCAGGCGACGTGTCTGTTACCACAAAGTCGATCATGTTCTCCGTGGAGCGGCCAATCTGTGAGGGAGGGGAGGGCAGGCACAGGAATGCTGTGTGCACAGGTCAGTCCTGTGGGCTTCCCATCCCAGGGTTCCCAGCAGCTGCTCTGTGTGCAGGGTCACCAAACAAGGAGGGGACAGCACCATCCCAGCTCCCTGGGGGTCTCCACATCCAATCACTGGTGTCTGTGTTTCTCCTTCTCTGCCTCCCCCCCAGTTCCTGGAAGCACCCCACTCAATTAAAAACTAGCTGATTTGCGGATAGAACAGTGAAAGGGTAACTGACACCCATAGTCTGGGAATGTTCAAATGTTAGTAGAAAATAGTGAATTTTTGGTAAATATTTACTATATATCATGTTAAGCATTTCATGTGCAATATCTCAGTTAATCTTCCCAACGATGCCCTGGGGTGGGACTATAATGGGCCCCACTTTATAGATGAGGAAACCAAGGCCCAGAGAGGTTAAGCGACTCTTGCCCAAAGTCATCCAGCTACTAACTGACGGAGCTGGGAGCAGAAACCAGGCAGTGCGACTCTCACAACACACTCTGAACTCCTAAACTGTATGCCTCCCGCAGGTGGGAGTCCAGGCTTGGGTCTGAATCTTGATCCAGCCACTGACTTCCTGTGTGACTGGGAAGTCAACAACCCTCACTGGGGTGTCCTGCTTCCTCATCTGAAGAGTGATCCACTGCACTGAGGACACAAAGTACCTGCCCCGTGGCCACAAGCCATCCCCTGGAACACCTGCAGAGCTCAGTGTCCAGGCCTGGTGGTCCAGTGGCCAAGGCTTGTGGAGACGCCCGAGCATACCTGGAACATGTCTGTGTCACTGTCATGTGTGTACTCGACTATGACCGAGTGGCTCCGGGACAGTGTGTACGAGATGCTGTGCTGGCCACGGTTGCTCAGTGCCTGGTGACATAAAGGAGAAGTCACTTTCCCGGGCATGTGGCCAGGAGAAGGGTGAGCCTCTAAGCCAGAAGCTGGAGCCCAAGGCCCAGTGGTCACTCCTAGGGAAGGGGCGGCTCCACCCTTTGCAGAGGGTGTATTATGCAGTTGGCACTTTACACAGGTTACCTTGTTTGATCCCTAAAGCCACCCGAAGGAGGCATGGTTATCATTCCCGTTTTACAGTTGAGGGAACTGCAGCTCCAAGAGGAGAAGAAACTGGCCTAAGGTCTAACAGCTGAAAACAGCAGAGCCCGAATTCTAACCCAAACCCTCTGCAGCCAAAGGCCTTTCCTTTGTCATTGCTGTGTGACTGTCACATCCCCTCTCTGAGCCTTGGCCGCCTCTACAATGATGCTGACCACTTCCATCCAATGGATGGGGTCTGGTGGTCAAGGAAACACTTTGCAGACTGTAACACATGGCAAGGGATCTCCCACCAGCACCATTTCTCTGGGGCAGTGAGTGAAGACACAGTGGGCTCCCCTGCTCCAGCGGGGCTGTGGGCAGGTAGGACTGGGAAGACCAGCACCCAGGACTGCTAGGACAAGCTGCTTGCCTTGGACACAAGCGGTGTGGAGATGTGGTGCATGACGTCCGGCTTCACTCCATTGGCGTGTGGCCGGCGGTTCAGTGCCAGGCGGCTTCGGCGGCGGCCCTTGTCCCCACTTGCCAGACACCCATTGTAGCTGTGGATGTGAGGGATAAGAAGAAAGGGTTGCAGGGAGAGAGAGAGAAAGTGAGCCCCTGAGAGACTAGGAGAAACTGCCAACTTCTGGGCAGATCCTACCTTAATAAACAAGCCCTAGAACCACCCACAACTAGAAGACCCTACTCTATCCAATTGGTGCCTTCGGGGAGTGGGGTGGGGGTGAGAATATCCTCAAAAGGCCTTGCATCCAATTAACCAGTGTTTTCTGGACTCCTGAACCATGCCTGGCCAGGTGCCAGGTGCTGGCATGGTATAGTGACACACCACAGTCAGTTCTGTGCCCTAAGTTTTTCAAGGAACCCGGGTGCCACCTGCCATGATCCAGGCACAAGCCAAGTATGCCCCAGGCCCAGAGACAGGAGAAGGGAATTCTGGCCCCAGGATCAGGTTTCTAAGAGAGGGGACACCCATACTGGGCCTTGAAGAACTAGAAAGGATTCACCTTTAGCAAACTGTCATTAATTATATCACAAGTACTACCGGAAACCAGAATGAAAGAAAAAAAACAGACCCACAATGCCACTACCTCCATATCGCCAACACATCAAATTTCTACCTTCCTTTCCAGCTCTCGTCCGGAGGGAATGATTGTGGAAGGCAAAGATGGAGTGAGTCATAACCTTGATTGCTGCCATGTACCGGAGCCTCCCGTGTTCTTGGTGCTTCACATTATTAATTACCTAATGGAACGTGTGCAATGTCCTGCCAGGCAAGTATCTTTCTTCTCATTTTACGAATGAGGAAAATTGAGGCTCAGGGAGATAAAATGACTTGTCTGAGGTCCCAGGCTAGTCAGTGGGAAAAGTCTAGATGTGAACTCGGGTCTGTCTGACTCCAGCCTCTGCTGCGGACTTTCTGTAGGAGGGCTCACCCTGAGCAAAGGCCTTGAGGCTGGAAGGGTTTGGTGAGATCACAGAGTGATGATTTGGGTGGTAAAGTGCAGCAGGGGAAAATGAACTTGATGGGAGGGCCCTGAACACCAGGCTGAGGATTCCGGACTTTATTCCATAAGCAGTGGGGAGCCATGGAGGGTTGGCGGCAGGAAGTGAAAAGGATGAATAGCTGGCAAATACAGCTGAGGACCACTTGAATCAGAATCTTCCCCGGCCTCACACATGGAGATTCTGATTCTGTAGGTTTGGGATGGGCCTGTCAATGGGTATTTTCCAATGTGCTCGCCAGGTGGCTCTGATGTCCAGCCAGTGTGGGGCTTCACTGCCCTGCAGAGAACAAATGGCAGTCAAGAGGGCCTGTCCCCTTAGGTCTGAGCTCTCCCTCATCAGTGGCCTCACCCTCAGCTGCAATGCCAGCTCTTCCTTTGGGACATCGAGCAGCTGCTTTTTTTTTTTTTTTTTGAAAGTATGGAGTCCTAACCACTGGACCACCAGGGAATTCCGAAGCAGCTGCTTTTCTAATGCAAGCACCCCTGAGCGGGGCATCACTTTTGCCCTTGTAAGCTCTTCCCACATATGGGGGGGTGGGACAGTTCAGGACACAGGCTGGGGGCTCAGACTGGCCTGGCTTAAATCCTGGCTTTCCCACTTATCATATGACCTCTGTAAAATGGGGTTAATTTATCAGGACCTACCTCACAGGTTCATTGTGAGAACTAAAGGAGATAAAGCATTTAAAAATGCTTGGCACAGAGTTTGGCATATATATAGCAAGCCCTTGGTAAGTGTTAGCTATTATTATTATTATTACTGAAAAAAAAAGTACATGGCATGTACATGTCAACAAACAGTAGCCATTATTATTTCTAAATAATCATCACAATGATAACATAGCTTATCATATACTTTCTTCGGGGTAGAGAGAGAGGTCAAAAGGAGGTACAGTCAGGGGAGGAAGGAGAGGAATTTTTGCCTGGGGCAAGAGCTAGGTGGGTGGTGCAGAGATCCTGGTCAGGTGAACACCAGGAAGGGATGAGCTCTACTCAGCCACCAACTCATGTCTCTTCCTCTCTCCTGGCCTCAGTTTCCTCATCTGTAGCGTGAGGGTCAGCTGTAGCTTAGCAAAAGTTCACTAGACCTAGAGTAAAAAGCCCTGGGTCCAAATCCCAGCCCTGCCACTTACCAGCTCTGTGCCCTTGGGCCAGTCACTTCCCCTCTCTGAGCCTCGGTTTCCTCACCTCCTTCCTCACAGCATCTTTGTGAAGATTGAAATGAAATAATGTCCATGAAAGGGCTCGGCACAGGCCTGCCTCCCAGAACACTTGGTGTGTGCCAGGCACTGTCCTACGTGCTTTACAGAAATCACCTCATTCATTCCTTCCAACAACCCTCTGAGGTATTATTATTAGCATCCCTATTGGGAAATGGGAAAACAGAGGCACAGGGAAGTTAAGCAACTTGCAAGGCAGGATTTGAACCAAGCAGTCTTGCTGGAGAACCAGAGTTCTTCACCTCAGACTACACACACTAGGTGCTTTATGAAAGGCAGCTGGTGTTACTTTCTTCTGCTCAGAAACGTGGGTGGGCAGTTAGAGTTGTCTCAGTAATTTATGAAAAATGGGAAGATAAAATAATAATTATGAATTGAGGTGGGCTTGGTCAACTTTGTCTCTCAGCTGGGAAGGTGAGGAGGGACAAACAGCAGAAGGCCCTAAGTGGGGAGAGCCGGGGCCCTTGGTCTGGCTGTCCTGTGGGGTGCCTGGTGCCCCACCCCACCTGAACCAGGGAGGCTCACCCCAGAACGATGAGTTCACCATACTTGATGGGTTCCTCCCCTGGCTGTGCATCTTCACTGGGAGAAGAGAGGACACAAGAGCCCTGGTTCTCTGGGTGCTGGAGGTCTGAGGTTCGGGGGGAGCCCACTTCAGGGTTTCCTTCCAACACCATTCTGGGCAGAGTGGGAGAGGAGAAAAAGAGCTTTGCAGCCTCCCACCCCAGCCCCCTCAATGCCAGCTCCAGCCTGCTGCAGGCCACCTAGGCTAACAACAGAGTGACCTTTCACCCACTCTGTTGCTATGGCAACCACTTCACTTCAGCCTCCCCTAAACTGACAGGGTTGCTGGGATACCAGGGAAGGGAGATGGATGGGATGGAACCAAGAGGGTGGGGCTGCACAGAGGGTCAGAATATTTGGCAGGGGCAGAGGGATGGGCCAACTTGGGATGGCCAGAAGCTTCTTTTTGGCCAGGACCTCAGTCTGGGATTTGCTTGGAAGAAAGTCACCCCAGGAGTTGGGGGCCCTTACTGCTCATCCTTCACTCAGTTCCTGGGTTTGGCTCTCAGCCCCGGGACCTCTGAGTAACACTTCTGTCAGGTTTTTGGAATCTACCTGTCCATCTTAATCTTTCTGCCCCTTTGCCGGTCTAGGCCTCTGTCTGTCTGTCTGTTTTCTCAGTGACTCTCTGTCCCCGCCGCTGTCCTTTTCGCCATCTCTCTACCCACGCTCCTCCCCATCTCCGCCTGTCTGGCCACCTCTACCTCCCCATCCATCTGCCCCAGTCTCCCCATCTTGTCCTCGCCCTGCGGGCAGGCCTCTGGACCCCTCCCCGGTGCACCCCCCTCCCTCCCTCAGGTGTCAGTCTGCAGTCCCCGGGCCGCCCGGGTCTCTGGAGGCCTGTGGGGGCGGCGCTCCCCCCTCCCGCTCGGGCTGCAGCAGAGCCGGTCCCCGCAGGAAGCCTGTTTGGAAAATATCCCAGCGCAGGAGGGACTGCGCCGGGGCAGGCCGGCGCCCCGCGCCCGGGGCAGGCACAATGACAGCCCAGCACATACGCAGATACACACCCGGCTGCCCCTCCACACAAACACGCGCGCTCACACACACAGTCCAGCACAACCCGAGCCCCGCGGGCAGTGCCCGGACGGGCGCAGAGTCCACCCTCGACCCGCCACAGCAGGCGCGATCGCGCAAAGAGCCACAGGCGCCCGCCCTCAGACCAAGTACCCCTGCCACCCAGACACTCAAACACGCCCCCAGCGTCCGCTGGGGCCCGCCCGGCGAAGCCCCCGCCCCCTCCGCCCCGGCGGCCTCACCTGGCCAAGCTCCGGCCTCCGCTCGGCGCCTCTCCCTCCGCGCCTCCCTCTTGCTCGGCCCTGGGGCTGCCGCGGCGGGATGGGCCCGACCCGCGACGGCTCCGCGCTGCCTCGTCACGGAGACACCCGGAGCCGGGGGAGGGGTACGGGCGCCAACAGCCACGCTCCGCCCCCTGTCCTTATGCCCCGCCCCGTGTAAGCCCCGCCCCACTCAAGACTCCGCCCCTTGCGGCGAAGCTCTTCCCCAGTCGGCGGAGCCCCGCCCTTTCGCAGGAAACCACGCCCCTTATAGGGCCCCGCCTTCGGGCCCTTGGAAGCCCCGCCCACCACTCTATTTTAGGAACTCCCCCGCCCAACTTCGCCAGCTCTGGGACTCTTAGGTAGTCTACGAGACCCCTCCCCCAGTTCGGGCTCCCCTGACCCCGCCTTCATTTCTGGGGACTCCCGAGTTCTCCTTGAGACCCTGGCGCCCCCTCCCCCACCGCGGTCTGGGACCTTCCCACTAGGCTGGAGGCCCCTTTCCCCACCTTAGGCCAGGGATAGTCCACCTCCTGCCCGAGAACTCGCCTCCCAGATGGGGAAGCTGCGGAATTAGAGGAGAGAGGCAGGGGCGGGAAGGAGAGAGAAGGAAAATACTAGAGGAGGCGGAGGAGGGGGTGTGCGTCAGCAGGAAGGAGAGGAAAGCCGCCGCGTTTGACTCCAGTAGCAGACCTGTCTTCCCCCAACAAGCTCGGCTGCTTTCTCGCTGAGCAACCTCCGGCTGACTCGGGGCCCCCCAGGTGTCTAGGAACACCTCTCTCTCTCCCGCCAGCTTGCACACACTACCTGAGATGCCGCAGAGGGGATGGAGACCTCTGGGGGTTTGCAGTCCCCTCCGGTCCTGGGCTTGCAAGAGATCTCGTCTGTCAGTCTGTGCCAGGTGCTATGTGCTGTACTTTGAACAAAATAAGCCCTTTAATTCTTGGGAGACAGGCACTATAATCACCCATTTTTTTTTTTTTTTTTTTTTTTTTTAGCGGTACACGGGCCTCTCACTGTTGTGGCCTCTCCCGTTGCGGAGCACAGGCTCCGGACACGCAAGCTCAGCAGCCATGGCTCACGGGCCCAGCCGCTCCGCGGCATGTGGGATCTTCGCGGACCGGGGCACGAACCCGTGTCCCCTGCATTGGCAGGCGGACTCTCAACCACTGTGCCACCAGGGAAGCCCCATCACCCATTTTAAAGATGAGAAAACAGAGATTTAGGAACCTGACTTGGTCGTGATTATTTTCCTAGAAAGGGCCCAAGAGTGGATCTCAGCTATGTGACTCCAGAGTCCGGACTCCTAACTTCTATACCTTGCTGTTATGACTTGGGAAGTCTGGACAGCACTCAGAGGTGCAGAGCCAGAGAGACCCAGAGATGCATCAGATAAGATCCCTAGAGCTCATTATCTCTTGGTCTGTTTGGAACTATAACCAAGAGCTGGGGGAAGCCCAGAGGGTGGACCTTTAATTTGCATCTTTGGAGTGCATGTTTTATTGAGGAAATCAAGGAAGGCTGCACAGAGGAGGCCACCTTTGGCCCCAGTCAAGAAGGATAAGTGAAAGTTTGCCCACACATTCCTGAGAGGGGGCACACTTCCCCTCCGTCTCCCCAACTTGTTGTTTATGAAGCTGCCCGTCTCCAAGGCTCCTCCTGGGCCCCACCACATCCACACACCCCACTAACTCCGCCACCTAAAAATAGTCCAAGATACCAACTGCTTTGCCAACTGTTCTGGGGCCCCAGCAGCCAGATGAAACAAGAAAGCAGCTGACAGCACACCCTTTGAGGACAAAAGCAGTCATTAATCAAAGAGAAACTCCCTGAGAGGCCACCACAGGGCAGGCTGGACTGCTGAGCTGCCAGCAGCAGGTCATACAAATCCTGCACCACAGGGTAGCTTCCATCCCTGACTGCCTACAGTATGCCCACCTGCATGCCAGGTATGCACAGCCATAATAGAACACAGGGACACTGCGACAGTCTTACTCCCTTTTGCACTCCCAGCTTCCAGCACATTTTCTGCCAGAGCAGGCCCTCTGTGAACACGTACTGAATTACTGTTAGAATTCCCAGTTTACAGATGAGAAAAGTGAGGCTGGGGTGGGAGTGGGCAGCCAGGTCACACAGCCAGGCAAGTATGGAACTGACGTTTGACCAGAGCCCCCGTGCTACGACCTGACACCAGACTGCAGGAAGGGCTAAGAGAGGTTCCAAGGCTTTGTCCCAGGAGGCAGAGATTTCTCCTGTGGTAGAGCACTGGGCTTGGAGCTGCATGGTGGGTACAGCCAGACCAGGAGGGACCTCTGGGAGCACGTGATGAGCCTGATTGAAGCATTGCATTGTCCAGGTCAGGGAGAGGAAGGGTGGGTTGGAACACCACCAACAGACACAGAATCTCAAGTCCCAGCCTTGGCTTCTGGCTCTAAGGCCCATGCTCTGTCCTAAGAACTCCAGCTTCGGGACTTCCCTGGTGGTTCAGTGGCAAAGGCTCCGCGCTCCCAATGCAGGGGGGTCTGGGTTTGATCCCTGGTCAGGGAACCAGATCCCACATGCCGCAACTAAAAGATCCTGCGTGTGCTGCAACTAAGACCCGGTGCAGCCAAATAAATAAATAAATATTAAAAAAAAAAAAAAAAGAACTCCAGCTTCTTAATCTCTCTAGGCATCACTTCCTGTATTTATAAAATGGGAATAATAATAGTACCTTCCTGAAGTGGGATAAAAATGTGCAGTATTGTTTTGAAAACCTTTTTGTTCAGCCCCTCCCTTCTCTCTTCAATCTAGATCTTGACCCTATTGCTTCTTTTTCTTGGCTGCTTTGGGTCTTAGGCGAGCGGGGGCTACTCTTTGCTGCGGTGTGCAGGCTTCTCATTGTGGTGGCTTCTCTTGTTGCAGAGCGTGGGCTCTAGGCATGTGGGCTTCAGTAGTTGCAGCATGCAGGCTCAGTAGTTGTGGCACGTGGGCTCTAGAGCGCAGGCTCAGTAGTTGTGGTGCACCGGCTTAGTTGCTCCGCGGCATGTGGGATATTCCCGAACCAGGGCTCAAACCCGTGTCCCCTGCATTGGTAGGCGGATTCTTAACCACTGCTCCACCAGGGGAGTCCCAACCCTATTGCTTTTTTTTTTTTTTTTTTTTTTCGGCCATAGCTCACGGGCCCAGCTGCTCCGCGGCATGTGGGATCTTCCCGGATCGGGGCACGAACCCGTGTCCCCTACATCGGCAGGCGGACTCTCAACCACTGCGCCACCAGGGAAGCCCCCTATTGCTTTTTAAAAAGGGGACAAAGAAAGGAACAAGATACAGCCTGTATTTCTTCAATTCTTGGGTTCAAGTGCCCAGAGATAGGGGCTCACATAAACAGTTTGGAAGAGTATTTGTGCATCTAGTTGAGAAAGGATGTTGAAAACAAACAAACAAACCAACAACAAATGCTTTCTGGGCTAAGAGATTTGCAGAGGAATGGATAAGGAAGAGCTAAGATGCTGAGCTGTGCCTTTGAGGCCTTGTTGTAGATAGAAGCGTGGGGCTGGGAAAAGACAGACCCCTCAGATAGATTTAGGGATCCAAACTCTATTCCTTCAGAGTCCAAACTTGATTGGATCAGCTTGTGGAACAATTTATGTTCTAGGACATTGTTGAAAACAATAGAGAACTCAGCTGGCAATGAGTGGAGTTTAACAGCTGGGTGTGGTCAGGGAAAGAGTCAGTCGAGGAGAGCTCTGCCCAAATCAGTCATCCCAGGTGACTGAGGTGGGCATGCAGACTGAGGACCAAGGACAGAGGCTTTAAACTCAGGCTGTGGGAAAGGGGGATGGACTTTACTAAAATAATCCACCCAGTCACTAAACAAGCAAATAACAATATAAGCCCTTGGGGGGTGGCAAATGCAAAGGTGCCACAATATATTATCTAAAAGCTTCAGTTTCCAACAGGAAAGGATGACACATAGACTAGGAAAAAAAACAGGCAGGTGTTGTCAGGATGTGGGGAAATCGGCACCCTCACACACTGACTGTGGGATTGTAAAATGCTGCAGCCACCAGCATTGCTTCCGACAGTTAAACATAGTTACCATGTGACCCAGCAATTCCACTCCTAGGGATAGGCCCAAGAGAAATGAAAACATATGCCCACACAAAAATTTTTACACACATATTTATGGTAGCATTATTCATAATAGCCAAAACGTGGACAACCCAAGTGTTCATCAATTGTTGAATGGATAAACAAAATGTAGTGTATCTATACAATGGAATATTATTCAGCCATAGAAAGGAACAAAGTACTGATATATGCGACAACCTTGAAAACATTATGCTAAGTGAAAGAAGTCAGTCATAAAACACTGCATGTTGTATGATTTCATTTACAAGAAATATCAAAATAGGAAAATCTATAGACAGAAAGTGGATTAGTGCTTATTTAGCCAGGGAGGGATGGTGGAGTGAGGGGTGATAGCTAAAGGGTATGAGTTTCTCTTTGTGGTAATGAAAATGTTCCAGAACTGACGGTGGTGATGGTTACATGTATCCGTGAACATACCCAAAACCACTAAGCTGTACACTTTAAATTGGTGAATTGTATGATATGTGAATTATACCTCAATATAACTTTTACTAAAAAAGAACAAAATAGAACAAAACAAAACAAGCAAAAAATAATAACATTGAGTAGAAGAAGCTAAACAGCAGAATTCATACTCTATAATTATATTATTATATTAATTATATAATCATACTCTATAATTATATTGATATAAATCTCAAAAATAGTCCAAACTAAGCTATGTCAGTTCAAGATGCTTACTTTGGTGGTAAAACTAATTAGAAAGGCAAGGAAGTTAACACTCTGAAAATCAGGCTGGAAGGAGAACAGCGGGCGCTCCGGAGTGCTGTCTGGGGTGCTGTCCAGGTTGCTGTTTGGTGTCTTGACAGAGTGGCACTCACCTGAGTGCTCGTTTAATGTTTGTTAAGCTGTACATTTATGTTGTATGAGCTTTTGGTTTGTTTATTGTATTTTATAATAAAAATGTTAAAAATAAGATGAGTTGGTTCAGGGGCGTCCCTGGTGGCTCAGTGGTTAAGAATCCGCCTGCCATTGTAGGGGGCATGGGTTCGAACCCTGGTCCGGGAAGATTCCACATGCCACGGAGCAACTGAGCCGATGCGCCACAACTACTGAGCCTGCGCTCTAGAGCCCGTGAACCACAACTACTGAAGCCCACGCACCCAGAGCCTGTGCTCCACAACAAGAGAAGCCACCACAATGAACAGTAGCCCCCGCTCGCTGCAACTAGAGAAAAACCTGCACACAGCAACGAAGACCCAACACAGCCAAAAATGAATAAAATAAAATAAATAAATTTATTTTTAAAAAGAAAGAAAAAAGAAGAGTTGGTTCAATCAAACCCTCACATTCTGTAATTTGAATGGGTAGGGAGTTGTTCCAGCTGAAAAGTCAGGATGTAGAGGAGGCTGGTGAGGCTGAGATAGCCATGGCCAGAGTGAGTGAAGAGGAGCTGAGGAAGCCAGTGACAGCAGGTGCACAGACAGAAGAAAAGCTATGGGAGGGCATAAGAAGGGCCCCTAGAGCTTCAAATGTTGATAGCTTGATTTATTCATTTATTTACCCACTGATCAACAGAGTTTTTAAGTACTTGCCTTGGGTCACACCAATGAACCTACTTCTCCCTAATCCCCTAATCCCCAGTGCTGCATCCCCAGCAATCATGTTTATCTTTGTGATATCATTCCCTGGCCACAGCTAAAGGGAGTAGGGGTGCCAGTGTAACCCAGGCTGGGCCAATCACATTATGTCTGTTGGGAATTTGGAATGGAGACTCAGAGATAGCTTTTTTCTGCTGTAGAGCTGGAGAATCATGGAAAACTGGTTTTGCTATGCCAAAGCTTCACCCTTGGTGGGCACCTGACCTGAGTCTCAAGAGACACTGGGGGATAATTGAACTAACTGCTTTGCCACTGGATACAAGAACTGCCACTTCCATCCTAGGTCATGAAAATTATCCCTACTTACAACTCGGCCTCTACTGTATTTGGACAGTTCCATAGTTTTTATGATTGTTACTTTCAAACCCCACTCCTGGCACCAATTTCTGTATTATTTATGGATTGTATATGGAGGAAAAAAAAGAGGAGAGATTCCATAATTAGATGCAACAGGGTATTACAGAATCCTAGTGTGAGAGACGTTTGATATATTTTTGGCTGTCCATAATCTGAAACCTTTTCCCGTGTGTGTGTGTGTGTGTGTGTGTGTGTGTGAACCCAACTTGATGAGACAGAGACTAGTTCCAACTATAAAGGTTGAAAATGCCAGGTATTCCCTTTCCCAGCATCCCTTGCATCTAGGGTGCAGACACATGTCTTAGATTCTTCCCAGGCAGAGGCATCTGCTTCAGACTGAATCAGAGGCTGCTTCCTAAAGAAGCAGATGTGGAGGAGACAGTGGCCATGTCCAATTTCGGAAGCAGCAGTAAAAGTAGTTCCAACGGCAGAGTCTGCAGCCCTCTGCCAGCGGTGCCAGTGGTGAAGATGCTATGCCCAGCGTGGGCAGTGGTGTATTCTTAGGACCAGTTCTGTGTCACGATTTTGGGTGTGTTCCCACTTGCCTAGCTACTGTGCCTAGTTCCCTGAACAGCCTGGAGATCCTGTGAGTTACTGAGTATCCTTCATAAATTTTCTTCCTGCTTAGGTTGACCAGAATTGGCTTCTATACTTGAAATTAAGAACCTTGACAGACACCCTTAGAAACCTGAAAGCAGTTCTTCCTGAGGAGTGGCAACAGACAGCGAGAACCTGAAAGGAACTGTCTCTCCCCACTTTTTGTCTCTTTGTCTCTCTGTATGTTGGCATCACTCTTCCCTCCCTTCAGACCAACATACTTGTTCTGAGGTAGGAAGTGGCTGCTCCACATCTCCCAAGTTTTGATATCTTCTCCTTTCAGGAAGCCAGTCCAAATTGAGAATAGAATTTCTAACTTTTGATGAAAAATTACAAGGGGAGGAACTCTGGCCCAGCTTGGGTGAGATGCTCGCTCCTGGCCAGTCAACTACAGATAGGCAGGATCACGTCATATAAAAATAGTTGCTGGGTCCAACCCCATGGATTGGAGGTGCATTTTCAGAGAATGGGGGAACACCAAGGTCATGGATTGGACCTAAATGTGTCCACTACAAAAAGCAGTTAGGGGGCTTCCCTGGTGGCGCAGTGGTTGAGAGTCCACCTGCCGATGCAGGGGACACGGGTTCGTGCCCTGGTCCGGGAAGATCCCACATGCCGCGGAGCGGCTGGGCCCGTGAGCCATGGCCGCTGAGCCTGCGCGTCCGGAGCCTGTGCTCCGCAACGGGAGAGGCCACAACAGTGAGAGGCCCGCGTACCACAAAAAAAACCAAAAACCAAAACAAAAACATATGATCATCTCAATAGATGCAAAAAAAGCTTTTGACAAAATTCAACACCCATTTTGATAAAAACTCTCCGGAAAGTGGACATAAATGGAACCTACCTCAACATAATAAAGGCCATATATGACAAACCCACAGCAAACATCATTCTCAATGGTGAAAAACTGAAAGCATTTCCTCTAAGATCAGGAACAAGACAAGGATGTCCATTTTCACCACTATTATTCAACATAGTTTTGGAAGTCCTAGCCACGGCATCAGAGAAGAAAAATTAATTCAAGTTGGAAAAGAAGAAGTAAAACTGTCACTGTTTGCAGATGACATGATACTATACATAGAGAATCCTAAAGATGCCACCAGAAAACTACTGGAGCTAATCAATGAATTTGGTAAAGTTGCAGGATACAAAATTAATGCACAGAAATCTCTTGCATTCCTATACACTAACAGTGAAAGATCAGAAAGAGAAATGAAGGAAACAATCCCATTCACCACTGCAACAAAAAGAATAAAATACCTAGGAATAAACCTACCTAAGGAGGTAAAAGACCTGTACTCAGAAAAACTATAAGACACTGATGAAAGAAATCGAAGATGACACAAACAGATGAGCCTGCGCATCCGGAGCCTGTGCTCCGCAACGGGAGAGACCACAACAGTGAGAGGCCCGCGTACCGCAAAAAAAAAAAAAAAAGGATTAGAGACCTAAATGTAAGACTGGACACTATAAAACTCTTAGAGGAAAACATAGGCAGAACACTCTTCGACATAAATCACAGCAACATATTTTTTGATCCACCTCCTAGAGTAATGGAAATAAAAACAAAAATAAACAAATGGGACCTAACGAAACTTAAAAGTTTTTGCAAAGCAAAGGAAACTACAAACAAGACGAAAAGACAGCCCTCAGACTGGGAGAAAATATTTGCAAATGAATCAACCGACAAAGGATTAATCTCCAAAATATATAAACAGCTCATGCAGCTCAATATTAAAAAAACCAACAACCCAATTCAAAAATGGGCAGATCTCAATAGACATTTCTCCAAAGAAGACATACAGATGGCCAAGAAGCACATGAAAAGCTGCTCAACATAACATAATTATTAGAGAAATGCAAATCAAAACTACAATGAGGTATCACCTCACACCAGTTAGAATGGACATCATCAGAAAATCTACAAACAACAAATGCTGGAGAGGGTGTGGAGAAAAGGGAACCCTCTTGCACTGTTGGTGGGAATGGAAATTGATACAGCCACTATGGAGAACAGTATGGAGCTTCCTTAAAAAACTAAACATAGAATTACCATATGACCCAGCAATCCCACTGCTGGGCATATACCCAGAGAAAACCATAATTCAAAAAGATACATGCACCCCAATGTTCATTGCAGCACTATTTACAATAGCCAGGTCACAGAAGCAACCTAAATGCCCATTGACAGACGAATGGATAAAGAAGATGTGCTACGTATATACAATGGAATATTACTCAGCCATAAAAAGGAATGAAATTGGGTCATTTGTTGAGACGTGGATGGATCTAAAGACTGTCATACAGAGTGAAGTAAGTCAGAAAGAAAAAAACAGATATCTTATATTAACGCATATATGTGGAACCTAGAAATATGGTACAGATGAACTGGTTTGCAGGGCAGAAATTGAGTCACAGATATAGAGAACAAACATATGGACACCAAGGGGTGAAAGCAGCATGGGGTGGGCGGTGGTGTGATGAATTGGGAGATTGGGATTGACGTGTATACACTAATATGTATAAAATAGATGACTAATAAGAACCTGCTGTATAAAAAAATAAAGTAAAATTCAAAAAAAAACTTTAAAAAATAAAAATAAAATGTTTCCACAACCTACTCCTTGGGTTCCATCATTTGCTAAAACTGCTCACAGAACTCAGGAAAACAATTTACTTATACGATTGCAGTTTATTACAAAGAATATTTCAAAGGGTACAAATGAACAGCCAGAAGGAAGAGATTGCACAGGGCAAGGTATGGGGATGGGCCATGGACCACTACATCCCTCCTCTTGTCACTCTATCCCTCTTTCCTCTTTCCTCTTGCAGCCCAGTGAATCTTTGATACTGTGTACTTTGGGGGTCTGCAAAGCCCCCACCCACAAATATTTTGTCCAGGCTTTTCCATTTTCCATGGGATACAGGCTCAGTTTTCGCTTGATCTCCACTTTCTCATTTCCTTTTTCTCTGACTCTTCTCCGGCAGCTGCAGATGCCTCATTCTCCTGCTCTTCCTCCCAGCTCCGTAACTGCTCCTTTTCCGTTTCCTCTGCTCACTCCTCCTTCTCTTCTTTTCACTCTTTATTTATTTTAATTAATTAATTTATTTTTGGCTGTGTTGGGTCTTCGTTGCTGCGCGTAGGCTTTTCTCTAGTTGCGATGAGCGGGGGCTACTCTTCATTGTGGTGTGCAGGCTTCTCACTGCAGTGGCTTCTCTTGTTGCGGAGCATGTGCTGTAGGCACGCAGGCTTCAGTAGTTGTGGCACGCAGGCTCAGTAGATGTGGCTCAGGCTCTAGAGCGCAGGTTCAGTAGTTGTGGCGCACGGGCTTAGTTGCTCCGCGGCATGTGGGATTTTCCTGGAGCAGGGCTCGAACCTGTGTCCCCTGCATTGGCAGGCGGATTCTTTTTTTTTTTTTTTTTTTTTTTTTTTTTTGCGTTACGCGGGCCTCTCAATGCTGCGGCCTCTCCCGCCGCGGAGCACAGGCTCCGGACGCGCAGGCCCAGCGGCCATGGCTCACGGGCCCAGCCGCTCCGCGGCATGTGGGATCTTCCCGGACCGGGGCACGAACCCGCGTCCCCTGCATTGGCAGGCGGACTCTCAACCACTGCGCCACCAGGGAAGCCCGGCAGGCGGATTCTTAATCACTGTACCACCAGGGAAGTCCCTTCACTCTTTATTTTGTTTTATTTACTTTTAAAAAATCTTTGGCCGCACCACGCAGCATATGGGGTCTTACTTAGCTCCCCGACCAGGGATCGAACCTGTACCCCCTGCAGTGGAAGTGAGGAGTCTTAACTGCTGGACTGCTGAGGAAGTCACTCTTCTTTTCACCCTTTAAATGTGAGTTCTCTTCTCATCTCTTCTCTCCACCCCAGGCAATCTCACTCCTGGCCCTGGCCTCAAAGACTACCAGTCTCTATGTTACAGAGGCCAGTGTTCCTGTCTGCTTCTCTCCCAGATCATACCCTTCAGACGGGTGTCACACAGACACACCCAAACTCAACTCATTGTCTTCTACCTGAACCTACAACTCCTGTGTCTCCAGCGTTAAAAGTGAAAGGCCTAGGGCTTCCCTGGTGGCGCAGTGGTTGAGAGTCCGCCTGCCGATGCAGGGGACACGGGTTCATGCCCCGGTCCGGGAAGATCCCACATGCTGCGGAGCGGCTGGGCCCGTGAGCCATGGCCGCTGAGCCTGCGCGTCCGGAGCCTGTGCTCCGCAACGGGAGAGGCCACAGCAGTGAGAGGCCCGTGTACCGCCAAAAAAAAAAAAAAAAGTGAAAGGTCTAATCATTCATTTACATGATTATTCAGGCCAGAATTCTGGGCATCACTCGTGATGCTTCTCTCCCCCTCCTTCCACAAATTACCCATCAAGCACTAACTTCTGCTGATTTGTGTGGCAGCCTAGGGAATGGTCAAGTGCATGAATCCTTAGAGCCAAAAAGTCTGGGTTCAAATCCTGACACTGCCACATTCTAGCAGTTTAAGTTTGGACAAGTAACTTAACCTCTCTGTGCTTCAGTTTCCTCATCTATAAAGTGGGCATAATAATAGCACCTATATCTCAAAGGATTGCAATGAGATTTAAATGAGTTATCCTTGGACTTCCCTGGTGGTGCAGTGGTTAAGAATCCGCCTGCCAATGCAGGGGACATGGGTTCGAGCCCTGGTCCAGGAAGATCCCACATGCCGCGGAGCGTGGAGCAACTAAGCCTGTGCGCCACAACTACTGAGCCCGTGTGCCACAACTACTGAAGCCCACGCACCTAGAGCCCATGTTCTGCAACAAGAGAAGCCACCGCAATGAGAAGCCCGCACGCCGCAATGAAGAGCAGCCCCCATTCACCGCAACTAGAGAAAGACCGCGTGCAGCAACGAAGACCCAACGCAGCCAAAAATAAATAAATAAATTTATTTTTTAAAAAATGAGTTACTCTTCATAAAGATGTACACACTTCATACTACACAGGCATTTGTTGACTAAAGTAAACTCTATATTCTAAGTATCTCTTGGACTGGTCCCAAGCTACCGTTCTCTCTGCACCGTCTTACTGCCCTGACCTAATCGGTCTCGCTGCATACAATCCCTGCTCTCCTCCAATCCCTCTACACATCCAAGCCAGGGTCACCTTTTCAAAATGCAAATATGGTGCAAATACTTAACACTCTTCAATGGCTTCCTACTGTATAGCCCGCACTCCTTATCAGGCTAGCAAGACCTGTGAGATCGGGTCCTCACTCGCCTGTCTGGGCTCATCTTCGCCACTGAACAGTCTGGCCTCCCACATATCCAAAGGCAGACTAGGGAGTTGCTTCCTTATAATCTGTAAGAGCTGAGTAATCAAAACTGTCCTTTCACTGACAGGAAGTGGAAATTGCACCCAATGGAGCCCAGTTTGTGCCAGGCCACATTCTTGGCTCCCTGAGCACCTGCCATGCCCATTTACTTCCTGATTCCTGTCGGGAATCATTCAGGAAGGATTTATTTCTTTATGTGTAAATAACTTTGTAAATATAGGTCGGGTGATGTGGGGCACCCAGAGATAAATCCTATCCAGCTTGGCTTGCTCTGGGCCAGGCCCTCTTCTATGTGCTTTACCTGAATTAACTAATTTCCTGTGAGGTAGGTATTATATTCAGCCCCATCTTACTAGTGAGGAAATGGAAGCACAGGGAAGTTAACTACTGTGCCCCAGGTTTTACAGCTAGTAAATCAAAGAGCCTTCGTGGTTCCAGAGTCTTGAGAAGGTTTATGAGGCTGAGCGTTATAAGAACTCGATAGACTTCAGAGACAGGAGCAATCACATTTACTTAGTGGGAGTCCAATGCGAATACAGAATAAAAAGTTTATGTGTCTCACAGTTTACAGTGTGGTTTTACATGGATCATATCATTTTACATGGATTATATCATTTAACCAGGGATTACAGCAGTACAGACTTGTGGTAAACAGAACAAGGTCTAGAATCAGATAATCTCATATTTCTTTCCCAGCCCTGTCACATACAGGGTAGGTGTTTTAGGGCCTCATTTTGTGCCTCAATTTCTCATTTGTAAAGGGGGTATAATAAAACAATATACGTCATGCCATTGTGAGGATTAAATGAGATAATAATGCCCTTAGCACAGTGCCTGGCAAGTAGCAAATGCTAAAAATAATAATAATAACAACAACAACAAGATGCTGGCTTATTTTATTGGACACAGGTGATGTATCAACTACGTTCTGGGCCTCTTAAGCCTCACAAGAGCTCTGCAAGGTTTTGTCCTTATTGTACAGTGAAGAGCACGTGCTGACTAGGTGTCAGGTATTGTTCTAAAGCACTTTGCTGACTCAATCCTCACAACAATCCCAGGGGTAGGTACTACCTATTATAATCCTCTTTGTACAGAGGGGGAAACTGAGCATAAATTAAATAAGTTGATCAAGTTCACAGCCAGCAAGAGAAGCAACCAGGCAGTTTACTTCCAAGGTCCGTACTCTTAACCATCTTCCCTTTCAACAACAGGTGAAGAAACAGGCTCAGAAAGTGAAGAGATCCCCACTCCTAAAAAAGGAGCGTTAAACTATTTTCCAATCCAGGGATTATCACTATGTCCAGCAGATGGCGCCCCAGGACATAGCAAGCTGTGGGATTCGCATACGCGGTCAAAACTACCATACCCATAATGCAGTGCGGATATTAAGGGCCACCTGCCAGTTTAGCTGTCTGAGGCACTGCCTGTGTGCTCTCCAGGAGGAACGTGTGTATCTGAGACATTCGGGTCCTTCCTCAATCTTAAGGTAGCAAGTTAAAAGTTTTTTCTGCTTCATCTCATCCTCCTTGTCTTACTAGTTGGAGAGCGGAAGGATGAATCAACGCTGCTATTGGTTGGCTTCATCTGCCTTACCCTAACGTGAGGACCCTTGACCTTTAACCCAAGGTGGCGGCGCCAGGAGCCTTAGCTCTTGCTGTGGACCTGAGATGATCTAAGGCCGGGGACTCCGCCTCATGTCGAAGCTAAGCCGGGCCACTCGGGCCCTCAGGAAGCCCGAGGCCGGCGGCGTGATCCGGACCATCGTGCGGGCAGGCCAGGCCATGCCCGGGCCCCCACTAGGCCCCGTCCTGGGTCAGGTGCAGCCGCGGCAGGAACCTGGCGTGGGAGGCGTCGGAGGGTGGGAGCTAGTACCCGGGTGGCGGGTGCTGGCTGGGCCAGAGCGGCCTCGGTTTAAAACGCGGCTCTGCTGCCCACACGTTGTATGTCCTTGGGTTAGTTACACAGCCTCTTCGAGGTTCAGCTTCCTCTGTTCTTCGTCTACGAGCTGTTGTAAGGATAGAGAGGCGTGAAACATACGAATCATCTGGCACATAAAATGGTAGTTGGATCTGGGTAGAGAAAAGAGAACGGGAGCTTAGGGAAGTGAAGACGGAGAGAATGGATGGAGCCTCCGGGGGAAAGGAAGCCGTCCCTTCCTCCGCACGCTGACCCCTATGCCTCCCTCACAGCGAGGCGTTTCCATCAACCAGTTCTGTAAGGAGTTCAACGAGAAGACCAAGGACATCAAAGAAGGCATTCCTCTGCCTACCAAGATTTTTGTGAAGGTGAGGAGTCGGGACTCTGATCCCCAGTTTCCTTCTCATTCTCCCCAGGCCCTGGAGCTGGTCACCTGGGGTTGCTACTCGGCTCATAACTTGGGGCAAGTGTTTTCCTGTTACCCGGCCCCACTTTCCCCATTTTTACAGTAGAGACTAGGCCATATCTTTTCTGAACCCGCGCTGCCATATTGCAGATCTTTCCTTTGTTCCTCCAACTTGCTGGGGCTTCCAGAGCAGAGTTGGACCTGGAATAGAAGTGACAGGGACGTTTGTTGCAGATTTGTTTCTTCTGTGGTTTTGTTGTCAGTTAAAGGGAAGGAAGGTGAGCTATGGGAAGGGGGGACAGGAAGTTAGAAGTTCCCTGGGCTGGGGCAGCAGGGGTTGGGGGAGGTGGGAAGAAAGATTCTCATGTGTCTTTTTTCCATTCAGCCTGACAGGACATTTGAAATCAAAATTGGCCAACCCACTGTTTCCTACTTCCTGAAGGCAGCTGCTGGGATTGAGAAGGGGGCCCGGCACACAGGTAAGGGGCAGGGTGGGCATCTGGGCTTCTGGGCTCTGGAAGGAAGCAGTGACACCTGAAGTGCTATTTGTTCCTTGCTCCCAGGGAAAGAGGTGGCAGGCCTAGTGACACTGAAGCACGTGTATGAGATCGCCCGTGTCAAAGCTCAGGATGACGCCTTCGCCTTGCAGGACGTGCCCCTGTCCTCTGTTGTTCGCTCTATCATTGGCTCTGCCCGTTCCCTGGGCATTCGTGTGGTGAAGGAGTGAGTTTCCGGGGAAGCTCAGTGTGAGGGGAGGGCCTGGAGAGTTCTTGACTCTGAGACAAAGCTGAGGGCCCACTGAGTGGGAGAGTCAGCTTCTGAGTTAATGGATCTTAGATTCTTGGGAGTGAGGAGCCTCATTCATTCATTTGGAATATACTTATTAAGTACCTATCATGTGTTAGGCATTGTTCTGGACACTGGATGCAGCTAGGAAGGAGGTAGCCGTGCTTGACCTTGCTTTCTAAGGAACTCAGAGTCCAGAGATGGACGCAGATCCATAAATGGAGCAGTATACTGCCAGATGGTCAGTGTTGACAAAAGGAACTACAGGTATCCTCAGAACAGGGAGCAGAGCCCTGGGAAGTGAGGTCAAGGCCTGGGGCAAGCATTGCAAGAAGTAGAAAAGTCCCTGTGAAGGATGTAAGGTGAAGGAATGGAGCAAAGAAGTTCAGTGTGATCTGGGTATATAATACTAGAGGCAGAATGGGACATAGTAGGACATGAGCCAAACAGACTAGTTGGTTCTCAAATTCAGACTTGATCCTGAGGCCAGCAGCAGGCCCCCTCATGGGGCTTCGGATGGCCTCAGAAATTGTTTTCTTGAAGTGAGATGTAGAGTGGGAGAGCCTCTGGCCAGACGACAGCAGGGGCAACACTCAACCCTTCGCTGGCCTCTTGCTGCTGGTGTCACACCCCATGCAAAGGCTGACGATTGGTTGTTTCCCAAGAGGAGTGGGGTTAAGCGTGGAACAGGGATAGACTTTACTTGGCTCAGATCTTTACTTGTATTGGGAGTACAGAAGTCAGTGAATTTGATCCTTGCTCTGAAAGAGATATGCATGCACCACCTGATGACTTCATTTTACAAAATGTTTTGGGGCTCAGAGGAAGGGCAGGTTACTTTGGACTAGGGTGTAGCTGTGCTCATCCTCAAAAGATGAGTAGGGCTTTAAGAAAGGAGTGAAAGGCAGAGGTTATAGTGGGGTAGCAATTCTGGCAGAGGAAACAGATGAGCAAAGGTATGGGGGCAGGAGGGGAGAGGGGTTCTGAGACAGTGACATGGTGCTGTGAGCTCCCCACCAGTGACCGGCCCTTCACTTACCGTCTGTTTTTCTGTACCTGCAGCCTCAGTTCAGAAGAGCTGGCAGCTTTCCAGAAGGAGCGAGCCCTGTTCCTGGCTGCTCAGAAAGAGGCAGATTTGGCAGCCCAGGCAGAAGCTGCCAAGAAGTGACCCCTGTCCCCCACCCTCCAGGATTTTGAAGAGGGCCAGTTGGGAAGGCTGGGCCAGAGGGGAGGAAGGGAGGTCACATCAACCTGATTATATTTTTCTGACTTTAAATTATGTATTTTTGCACGTGTGGTTATATCAGAGGATCAAGTGTGAATAAACATCTTTTGTCACCCACTCTCAGTTTCTGCCTTGGGACCCCAGAGAAAGGGACCTCATCCACGCAGAGCAACTGCTCAGGATCTGAATTGGCAAGGGTAGCAGAAAATCCCGTGTTTTCCCATTTTCCAGGGGTGAGAGAAAGGGCGAGGTAGGTGGGGGCATGGCTGCTGGACTTGGGTGTACAGAGGCAGCAGATGTTGTTTCTGCTTCCATCAGAAATGTCTCCTATCTCTTGGGGACTTGCCACCTCAACAGAGACAGAACCCTCTGGGGACTTCAGGTCACAGCCCCAAGCAGGGTTGCTACATGGCGTGCCCTGGATCCCAAGGGCTACTTCAGGCCCCTCTATTAAGCTGACCCTGGCTCTGAGTCAGGTGATACCTGAATGTGAATTATTGTGGGGTTTATGGCTACAGACCCATGGAAGAAGCAAAGCATCACTAGGTACCTGCCCATGGTGGGAGAAGTCCTTGGGAAGCCCTGGCCTTTTGTTTTCCCATTAGTCATAATATCAAGGACTATTGTCCTCTCAGAGAAGAGAGGAGGAGTTGGGGGGAAAATGGGATTCACATTTACTAAGCACCTGTTATGTGCTAGGTACTTGGTTTTACACTGAGAAGATTTGGAAAGCATAGGAAAAACCCTACAAGAAAAGAAAAGCCTCAAGTGATCCCCTCACCTAGATGAGATTCCTGGCAGTATTGTGGTATATATATTTTCTACTTGGTTTTTTTTCTTTGTGTTTATATATAATACTTTAAGAATAAAACAAATTTGGGTCATACTCTAGATACTGTTGTATTCTACTTTTACTTGTAACTTGGCAATGATTTAGAACATTTTTTCATTATTAATCATCTTCCTAAAACAATTTTTAATGGCTACTTAGTATTCTGTCTTATGGGTAGACCGTTATTTAACCAAGTCCTCAACTGTTGGGTAGGTTTGTTGTTTGCATTAAAAAAAAAAATACACACAACCCCGTGATGAACATCATTTGGTCCTCTGCTTCAGGGTCTCCCAAAACTTCAATCAAGGTGTCAGCTGGGGCTGTGGTCTCATCTGAGGCTTGACTGGGGAAGGATCCACGTTCAAACTCACGTCGTTGTTGGCAGCATTTAATTCTTTCTGAGCAGTTGCATGAGGGCCTCAATTTCTTGCTGGTTATCAGTCAGAGGCCACACTCATTTCCATTCTCTCTAGCTGTGTTGTCTTGGGCAAGTTACTTAACTACTCTGTGCTTTAGATCCATCATCTATAAGGTAGAGAAAATAGTGCTTATCTCAAAAGGTTGAAGAAAGAACTGCATATATGGCCAGTTAATTTATGACAAAGGATCCAAGAATATACAATGGGGAAAGGACAGTCCCTTCAATAAATGGTGTTGAGAAAAGTGGACAACCACGTGCAAGAGAATGAAACTTTAAAAATTAACTCAAAATAGGTTAAAGACTTAAGCATAAGACCTGAAACCATAAAACTCCTAGAAGAAAACAGACTCCTTGACATTGGTCTTGGCAGTGAGTTTTTTTATTTGACTGCAAAAGCAAAGGCAAAAAAGCAAAAATAAACAATGGGACTACATCAAACTAAAAAGCTTCTGCACAGCAAAGGAAACCATCAACAAAATGAAAAGGCAATGTACAGAATAGGAGAAAAATGTTTATAAATCGTATACCTGATAAGGAGTTGATATCCATAGTATATGAAGAACTCATACAACTCAATAGCAAAAACAAAAAAAACCCAAAAACAAAAAAACAGAAAAACAACAATCACACACGCACACACATACTCTAGTATCATTCAAGAACAAGCAATTCTCTTGCGAACACCGGGGCACGAACCCGTGTCCCCTGCATCGGCAGGTGGACTCTCAACCACTGCGCCACCAGGGAAGCCCCCATTTCTCTGTTTTCTTTCACCGTGACAGTTAAAATTGTCTAAACAGACTGTCTATACTTTTCATGTCCCATTTACTCTTTGCTTGTAATGTTTTTTGTCTCAAAGTCTGTTGTGTCTATTATTAAATATACCTACACCAATCTCTCTTTTGTTTAGAGTCAGCACAATATATCTTTTTTTTTACATCCTTTCCACCTTTTCCTATTATGTTTTAGATGTTCTTGTAGCAGAATTAGTTGGTGTAGTAGCCACCTTCCAAAATGGCCCTCGAACCCTACCTCCTAGTAATTAACACTCCCCCACATTGTGCTGGGGTTAGTCTATGTCACCAAGACTGGCAGAAGTGCTGGCATGTCACTTCCAAGATTAGGTCTTCCTAATCCCCACAGCTCCCATCTTGGTTACCTTCTCTCCTTTATAGTTGCACCCACCCACCTCTCTCCTACTATCCTAATCCCCAGCAACCACTTTTCTGTTCTCTACCTCTATTATAGGGAGGTCTTTGTCCTCATTTCTAGAATGTTACATGAGTGAACTCATACAGTATATGTCCTTTTGAGGTTGTTTTCTTTTCTCACCCAGTCTAATGCCTTTGAGATCCATCCAAGTTGTTGTGTGTATTAATAGTCTGTTCCTTTTTAATTGCTGAATAGTATTCCAAGGTATGGATGTACCACAATTTGTTTAATCATTTATCTCTTGAAGGGCATTTAGTTGTTTCCACTTTTTGGCTATTACAAATAAAGGGGTTATTCTTGAAAGATGTAATTTTCATTCCTCTGGGATAAATGCCCAGGAGTGCAATTGCTGGGTCATAGAGTAAGTGTGTTTTCAGTTGTTTAAGAAACCTCAAAATTATTTTCCAGAGTAACTGTACATTACTTACACTGCCCCAGCAATACACGAATGATCCAGTTTCTCTGCAGCCTCTTCAGAACTTGATGTTGTTATTATTTTCGTTGTTCTAATAGGTGGGTTGTGATAGCTTGTTGTGTCTTAATTTGTGTTTCCATAATGTCTAGGGTTGTTGAAAATCTTTTCATGTGCTTATTTGCTATAGATCTATGTTCTTTGGTGAATTGTCTCCATTTTTTGGTCCATTTTCTTTTCTTTCTTTCTTTTTTTTTTTTTTTTTTGGCTGCACTGTGTGGCTTGTGGGATCTTAGTTCCCCAACCAGGGGTTGAACCTGGGCCCTTGGCAGTGGGCCCAGTGAAAGTGCCAAGTCCTAACCACTGGACCGCCAGGGAATTCCCTTTTGTCCATTTTCTTTTCTTTCTTTTTTTTTTTTTTTGTGGTACGCGGGCCTCTCACTGTTGCGGAGCACAGGCTCCGGACGCGCAGGCTCAGCCGCTCTGCGGCATGTGGGATCTTCCCAGACCGGGGCACGAACCCGTGTCCCCTGCATCGGCAGGCAGACTCTCAACCACTGCGCCGCCACCAGGGAAGCCCCCTTTTGTCCATTTTCTAATGAATTGTTGTGTTTTTCTTTAACTGCTGTGTTTTGAGAGTTTTAGATAGGAGCTCTTTGTCAGGTATGTGGTCTGCAAATATTTTCTCCCATTGTGTAGCTTGTTTTTTCATCCTCTTAACAAGATCTTTCACAGTGCAAAAGTTTTCAATCTCAGTAAAGTCCAATTTATCAATTATTTTCTTCTATGGATCATGCTTTTGGTGTCACGCCTAACAAATCTTCACCCAACCCTTGGTACCTAAGATTTTCTCCTATGTTTTTTCCTAAAATGTTATATTCATGGCTTATTTTTAGCTCTCTGTCCACATCATGAAAACTTTATTATAGCTATGTCTTCTTTTATTTATTTATTTATTTTTGTGGTACGCGGGCCTCTCACTGTTGTGGCCTCTCCCGTTGTGGAGCACAGGCTCTGGACGCACAGGCTCAGCGGCCATGGCTCACGGACCCAGCCGCTCCACGGCATGTGGGATCCTCCCGGACCGGGCACGAACCCGTGTCACCTGCATCGGCAGGCGGACTCTCAACCACTGTGCCACCAGGGCAGCCCCCCCTTTTTTTTTTATTTGATAAGCAACTTTATTTATGAATCACCTGGGGAAATTTGTTAAAATGCAGAATTTAATTTAATATCTGAGGAGAGACTCACGATTTTGAATTTCTAACAAGCTCCCAAGGTGATGTCAGTGTTGCTGGTTTTTGGACCAAAACTCTGAATACCAAGGTGGGGAGAGGTGAGATAGAAATAGAAAACAGAAGAAAGGAGAGTGATGAGGTGAGGCAAAGAAAAAATACGGTTCGTTTGAGGTCATGGCTAGGGATGCGCCACTTTACATGGACCATGGAGATCAGTAGGCTTTCTTTAAAAACTATACCTATTCTACTATACCTTGGTTAGTTTTTAGACAGCAAAAAATTTCTGCTTCATTTACAGTCTTAGTAGTAGTTTTTCAGAGGGAGCTTGAAGTTGCTACTGGTAGAAAAAAGAGTCAGAAAACTCAGACATGTACAGTGTTTGGAAGGACCAAATGTTACTCTTCCATTTGCGTTCTCAGGTAGCTTCCAGAATCCTAGCATTTCCCCAGCTTGGTTATCCAGCCTGGCACATACTTTCCTCCTCCTTAGCTAGATATAATCTCCTTGTATGTTTGATGGAAACTCAGTTGGCCTTAGGGAAAGCATTTAATTTGCTGAATTCACATGAATTTTTAACAACAATCATGCATTTAATCCTATTGGGGCACTTGCATTTTAGAGGAAGGACTGCTTATTCAAGAATAATAAATCTTAAATAGTGCATCATATTTGAGTGGGTCTAACTTTCCTAATCCTCATAAATAATCTCATGGACCACTGTTCTTCTAGGAATGGGAGATGTAACACTTACTCTCCTGGTGCTCTTACATGCAGTCTTCTCAAAGGATTATAAAAAATCATTCTGAAGTTTTACTTTTTTATAACAATAGTACAAAGAAGTTAAGATCTTGTTGACTCTCACTCTCAATATATATATTATGTATAGGTTCAATTCAACCTAGGTTTTAAGAAAAAAAGCCATGGCCATTTCTTTTTGAAAAATGTATATATTGTTGCATGTTATTCCAAGTTTCCTATTTTAGTGATGTGAATGAGGTCTGCTGTCACCCCCTATTTCTGATGATATTAGTGACTTCCATACTGCACCTTTTATATTTTTCAATTTTTGTTGTACTTCTGCCACAGCTCCATAGTGAGAGGAGTAGATGATTTCTAACTGTCGTGTGGCTACTTCTTCCCCTGGACTATTTGGGTGTGCTCAGTTACAGCACTGTGTCAGACGTCTTCCAACTAAACGATGATTACATTGCTTTTTTCATCTATTCTGTAGATAATCTTAGTCACTGGCCTGCAGCAAAGCTGGAATGAAGTCTCAGAGGTATATTTCAACTTGCAAAACAATCGTGAAGGTTGGCCTTGCATTTTCATAAGGCAGTTTGTGTTTTCTTAAGGAGTTCTTATCCTGTGCCTAAATGGCTTTACTTGCCTTGTGAGAATCAGCTGACTTTTTTTTTTTTTTTTTGGCAGTACGCGGGCCTCTCACTGTTGTGGCCTCTCCCGTTGCGGAGCACAGGCTCCAGACGCACAGGCTCAGCGGCCATGGCTCACGGGCCCAGCCGCTCCGCGGCATGTGGGATCTTCTCGGACTGGGGCACGAACCCATGTCCCCTGCATCGGCAGGTGGACTCTCAACCACTGTGCCACCAGGGTAGCCCATCAGCTGACTCTTTATGTGTGTGTGACTTCATCGAACCTTTTAAGAAACTATTTCTTGTTATTTTCAACTTTGGCATTTCCAGGCAAAAATTTGCATAGATATTTGCATAGAAAATATGAGTCTGCTTCCAAGCCTTCTAGCAGGGACTTTGTATCAAAAGTGAAAAGGAAAGAAGATGAAGCTAAAATCCTTATACATGGCTACTTGGGTGTCACTAAGGAGCAATCTAGATATCCTGGTTTGCTTGTAAGCACATCATGGGCATATAGTGCCAATCTTAAATTTGAAGAAGTTTGAAATTAGCTATGTCTTCTTAAGCACCATGTCCTCTTAAACCATATCCACAGTATAGTTATGTTTTACATTTAAGTCTGTGACCCATTTTGAGTTAATTTTTGTATAAAGTGTGAGGCTTAGCTTGAAATTCTTTTCTCCCCCGCCACGGACGTCTAATTACCCCAGTAGCATTTGTTGAAGACGTTATTCTTCTTCCATTGAATTGCTTCTGCACTTGACTTTCTTCAGCTCTGAAAATCTGGGGAAATTCAGTTCTGCCCCTCAGAGGTTTTGAGTTTAGCATTCATCCCCATGCAGATTTGAAATCTGGCTGATGTCTCGATGGGGAGACTGGTCCTGAGTTTCTGGCACTGTGTATGACATAATTATACTCCATATGCAGTATATGCCACCAATTTTTATTTCAAATAATGATTTTTAATTACATGTGTTCATTATATCAATAGGGTGATTTTATTTTGCTCAAATAACTGACATAGAAAATAATATTTTGGATTGTGTACTTTTACTAAAACTTGGCCTAGTATAGATTATAGTAGCCTGTGATATATTAAGATACCCACATGGTTTTCAGACAATGTACAAACAGGCCACTCAGCACATTGTTTTATAATTTTTTGCCCCCCCCAAAAAAAACCCTTAATATGGGTTCCGATTTTCCATTTCCAATTGTTTTCCAATTGAATTTTTAATTTCAGTTTTCATCTTTTTTATCGTATTTCTAGAAAATCTATTGGTTCTTTTTCAAGTCTGCTTATCACTGTTTTCATTTCATGTTCCCTGTAGATGTTCCTTTTTTTTTAAACTTTGCATATTTGAATCAGTTCTTATTTATTTATTTATTTTTATACTTGCCTTGTGGACTTTATTTTTTTTAATTAATTTTTATTGGAGTAGAGTTGATTTACAATGTTGTGTTAGTTTCTTCTGTACAGCAAAGTGGATCAGTTATACACATACATATGTCCACTCTATTTTAGATTCTGTTCCCATATAGGCCATTACAGAGTATTGAGCAGAGTTCCCTGTGCTATACAGCAGGTCCTTATTAGTTATCTATTTTATATATAGTAGTTTGTATATGTCAATCCCAATCACCCAGTTTATCCCCCTCCCTTTCCCCCTTGGTAACCCTAAGTTTGTTTTCTATATCTGTGACTCTATTTCTGTTTTGTCAATAAGTTCATTTGTACCATTTTTTTTTTAGTGAGTTACTTAATTTTTTAAAGTGTTTTTTTGTTTGTTTGTTTTTCATCTTTTTGGCCACGCCACACGGCTTGCGGGATCTTAGTGAAACCGGGCATTGAACCCGGGCCCTCGGCAGTGAAAGCACTGAGTCCTGACCACTGGACTGCCAGGGAATTCCCCATGTTCCCTGTAGATGTTCTTGACTTGGTAATTAACTGCTTTAAACATGAAAACGTATAGTTGTTTTAAAGTCAGTAACTGACCCCTCCGATATGCACACTGTGTATATCTGTTTTGCTAGTTCCTGCCCGTATTGTCTTGCTTCTTTGTGTGTCTGGTTATCTTTGACTGTGTCCTGCTCAATGCCTGTGACACGTTATTTATGGAAGCTGCTTGAGGCCTAAGATGGATATGCCCTCATCCAGAGAGGTTTTCAGTTAGTCCTGCCGGGCATGAGAGGAGACTACAAAAGTCCTGATATTCATCTCATCCCAGGCTAAATACACAGCAACTCTTCACCCGGTTACTAAAGTCAGAGACACAAGACTCCTCTCTTTTCTTCACCCCCCTCTAAACACATTAGCAAATCATGTTAGTTCTGTCTCCAAAGTATCCCCAATCCAGTCACTTACCCCCATCTGTGCCTGGTGAAAGCTCTCATCCCCTCTTGCCTGGACCACGGCAGGAGCCCAGCTGGTCTCTCGGCTTCCACTCCTGCCTCTACTAATCCTTGCTCCACACACTGTCAGAGGGATGGCTTAAACATGTGAATTAAATCATGTCATTCCCCTGCTTAAATCTCCTTAATCAATTCTTATCGCATGTGAAATAAAATCTAAGTTTCTTATTGCGGTGTAAGGCCCTGAGTAATCTTTTCCCTCCTCTCCAACCACTATTCCTCTCGCTGGCCTTGATCCAGCCACACTGATTTCCTTGCTAGTCCTTAAACAGGTCAAAGCCTTTCCCATTTAAATACCTCTACTCTTGCTTTCCTTTGGCCTGGAACAGTCTTACTCCTGTTCCTCGTCTTTGATATCTTAGCTCAATGTTACCTTCTAGGAAAGGGCTTCCTGTCACCCCACTCTACGTTAGGACCCTCTGAACCAGAGCTGTGGTTCTCTACCGTAGCAGCCTGGCTCTGTCCCTTACTGCACATTCTGTATGCTCCTTTGAGACTTTACTTACTTTTTGTTACATCTCCCCACAACTAGAATGTAAGCTCTGTGAGCCCAGATCTTGTCTGTCTTGTTCACTGCTGCATCCCCAGCACCCAGAAAAGTTCCTGGCACATGTAGTTATTGTGAATATTTCCCACATAAAAAAAATAAGGCTGCAGAGCCAGCCCTTGGGGTCAGTCTTTATGACCCCAAAACTTGTGCTCTTTCTCCTACATTCTGCTCCCAGGGCAGAGTCTGGAATCCGTGGGAAGGGAACTGGCTGAGGGTCAGATCTGGCTTCTGCAGCGACTCTGGTAGTGCCATCGGACAAGTCCTTTCCTCCCCGCTGGCCTCCGTTTATCCACCGGTGCTAAGGTATGACGCTCTGGGCCACAGGGACCTTGCCAGTGAGAGGAACAGAAGCAGATCCCTCTCTGTCCAGCAGGTAGAGCCATCGGCTCTTTTGAACTTGGCTGCCGGGATCTCTCATTCTGAATGTTGAGATGCTTTCTCATCAAAACGCACACTCTACGATCACCTACCGCCACCACCAAACACCAGTGAGGTGTTCATTTTTTTGCTCACATTTAAAATTTTTTTAAATGTTCATTTATTTAGTTTTACTTGTTAAAGAAACTTTTTATTTCAGAATATATTTAGATTTACAGAAATGTTATGAAAATTCTAGTTTCCATATACTCCACACCTATTATTTCCCCTATTATTAACATCATACACTTACATGGCACATTGGTCACATTAATGAACAAATATCGATACATTATTATTAACTAAAGTCCACACTTTATTCAGGTTTCCTTAGTTTTTTATTTTATTTTATTTTTTTGGCCACGCCAGGGATCTTAGTTTCCAGACCAGGGATCGAACCCGTGCCCCCTGCAGTGGAAGAACAGAGTCCTAACCACTGGAGGGCCAGGGAATTCCTGGGTTCCTTTCGTTTTTAACCTATGTCTATTTTCTGTTTCAGGATCCTATCTAGAACACGTTACATTTTGTCATCATGTTTCCTTAGGCTCCTCTTGGCTGTCACAGCTTCTCAGACTTTCCTTGTTTTTGATGACCACCAGGGAGGTTTTAGGTTTTTTTTTTTCAGTTGATGAACAGTTTTACTAGAAAATGAACAATTTTTCCCAGTTTTTGAGACATAATTGACATATAACACTGTATAAGTTTAAGGTATATGACATAATGATTCGATATGTGTATATATTTCAAAGTGATTGCCACAGTAAGTTTAGTTAACATACCAGGGGTGGTTTGTAGATGGGACTCCAACATGTGTCTTGAGCTTATGGTCACTTAAGGTTCAAAGCTGAAAGATACAATACTTGGCCCTCTGGGGAACTTAGGCACAGAATTCTTGTGGTAGAAATTGCTAACTTCCTACTCAGGTCCTTATTAGGCTGACCTTCAGAAGTGGTCCTCTCGATAAAATGTTTCTAGCGTGCCTGCCGTGTGTTTGGCCGTGTGATCGGCACCAGTGGGGGGTGGAGCTGAGACAGGGTCCTTTTGGGGCTTCCAGTCCAGTTCTTTTGTTCAAGTTGGAGAATGGATGCACAGGAAGGCAGAAGGTAACACTGCACCTTCCTGTTTCACCCAAGGATGTATCCAAGGTGGAAAAAAGGTGACAGGTCCCTGGAATGCCTTCCCATAGGACCTCTGAAGGGCATGGCCTCAGAACTGGAGGATTTGGAATGAGAGGAGGTTTAGGGAATTCTCAGTGTTGTGCTCTCAGCTCCTGGAATCCAGCCCCCGTATTTCAGTGGGCTGGGGTGGGGGAGACTGGGGCCTGGAGTTTCCTTCCCCACCTTGAGAAAGAAACTTGTAAGCCTTTGTGGTCACCATTGCTTTCCAATTCAGTTTAATAACTTAAGTCCTTTCTGTGCTCCTCAGCTTATAAGAGGCCCCATCAAGTCCTAGCAGCATCTTTGGGAGGTCAGGGCCGTTTCTTTCAGCCCCATTTTACCTGTGAAGAAACTGAGGCTCATGTCCTACTCGGCAGATAGTCAGTGGAGGTGGAATTTGAATCCAGGTCTTTCTGGCTCCTACTTTTCATTTCTGCCCCCACCATATCCTGTGGCTTTTGGCCCTCAAGCTTAGAGGAAGACAGTGTTTTGGGAAACTTTTCCTCTTGATCCACTAAGTTATATTCTGCTCAGAGGTTTGGGGTCTGCTCTAGTTTGCGGACTGGGAGGGGAGGAGGCCCCTGCTCCAGCCCAAGCCTGCCCTTCTTGGGGAATCTGGCGGAGGAGACAGGCCAGGGCTTGGATGCAGATGACGTGGGTGTATTGCCCACCTGTGGCTCTCACTAACTGTGGGGGTAAAAAAATCACTTTTTACTTGTGATCCTCAGTTTCTCCACCAATGAAATGGTGCTTATACACCTGTCCAGAGGCTTTATTGCAGTGACTAAGTGATATAAAATTGTTTGTCAGCTGAAAGCCCCATTCAGGGATAGAAGAGGTGGTTATCATTTCCAGTGAGAGATCCAGGACCCTAAATCCAGGGAAGCTGCTTGCCTGTAGGGCCAGGCTGAAGAAAGAAACTCATGTTCTGAAACTCCAAACTCATGTCCAGGAAAATGCCAAGCTGAATCCCCTACCCATCCCCAGACACTTCTGCTCCTTCCCACACTGGAAGCACTGCAAGCCCGGAGCAGAGAGGAGACTCCAGTACCCTTTAGCATTGGATGCCAAAGCATCTTGACGCCAAGACGTAGCATCTGTTTCAGCTCCAAACTCTCAGCTTCTAGAACAGGGTGGGCCACACACAGAACACTCAGGTGTTGAGTGAATGAATGAATGAGTGCTTGAGTGAATGAAGAAATGCCAGGGCTGTCAGCAGGTCCAGAGTTTACCTCCTAACCTCCAGGCTCCCGTTGGGACCTCTCAACCTTCTCAGGTCACCACCCTTCCCTTTTCACAGAAGTGCATGACACCAGGTGTACCAAAAAGGCAAACTGGACTTTATTATAAAGTTGGCTACAAAGTCACCGCAGCACCACGAGGTGACCACCTGGGTAGTCCCAGGCAGTTGGGCAGCCGGGTGAGTCCCGCACCAGGTACACGCACTCGTGCAAGCACACGTGTGACGGCGGCAGGTCTGCCTTCCTCCATCGGAAAGGAACGTAGCGTCTCTTCGCGCCCCCCACCCCAGGCGCGGGGCGCAAAAGTCACAAGAAGGGCCGCCAGGGCGGCAGAGTCCATCGGAATTGAAATCCCGTTACTGGTGTGTAGAGAATTCTACGTGGGTGTCAAGAGCCCCTCAGGGCACAGGCTGGCCCAGGTGGGCACTGCCTTTCCCCCACCAAGGCCCAGGGGTGGCTTGGCCCCCAGGAGTGGAGAACTGGCCCAGGCCCATGGGGCAGCGCGGGGCGGGGGAAGTGAGACTCCCCCATTCTCCGCTTGAAATCCCATTCAAGGAAACTCACTACGAGTGAATACAGATTGAAATGGAAACTGGGATTGCTTGATGTCTCTAAATTTTAAAAAGAAGCTCCCCTCCCTTGCCCTCCCACCTCCCCCCCCAAATCCTGCAGGGCCTGGGGAATCGGATCTATCCCCCTCTGGCCCCCAGAATCCCCCCAACAATCCCGGGGTGGTGGAGAGCGGCTCCATGTCTTGATGACAATATGCCATACTTGACGACGTTAAGTCACAGACTTATTCAAAACGTTGGTTCCCCTCCACTTCCATCTGCAGAGAGAGAGAGAGAGACAACAGTCAGTTAGGCCTATTAGGAAAGATAGGCTGAGGATGTGGTGCACTGTTGGCACATAGTATGGGCTTCCAGTACGCTGGTCCAATGACTGAATGATCACCAGAGGCTCAGAAGATAGGGGAGTAGTTTGGATGAATGAAGTGAAATTATGTCTGTGGTTTTGGAAAGGATGGAGCCATAGCAGGGACACTCTGTCGGGGCCAGGGGCTGAGTCCCACTCTCTTTCCCAAACTCCTGTAAACTCTCAATCTGTATTCCCTTTGGGGGACAAAGAATACTGAGATAGAGCTCTAATCCCTCTTCCATCAGTTTGTTGTATAACCTCAGGGGAGTTTCTTTAACTTTGGGATCTTGATGGTCTTCATCTGTAAAATGGGGTGGGGATGGCTGATCTAGGTCCCTCGTAGAGTTAAGAAGCACAAACCATTACCCAAGATTCTCTTGCATCTTATCCCACACCCCTAATCTCTGCCCCCCAGGCCTACTTGTCCAGAACTTCCATATTGTTTTCATTAGTTCTTATCCGAACCGCTATCCTACGCAGCAGGTGATCTTATCCTATTAGTGAAACTGAGGAACAGAGAGGGCAGTTTACTCGTCTAACTCCACCCAGCATCTCACTGGCAGGAGAGGAACTTGAGTTCTTGAACATTTTGGCTCAACTCACCTTCATGGAAGCTGTCTTGAACTTGGCTCTGGAGTTGATGCAACTCATCAGTAAACCCATCATAGGGGAATGCTGAGACACCTGTCTCAAAGGCGGTTTCGTATGTGGCCAGGTCCTCCAGGAAGCTGCTATCTTCTGGGGACAGGTTGTTGCGAGGTGATGGGGCCCCTCCTGGGACTGCTGCCTCAGGATCCTCTGAACTCCATTCCCCATTGGGGTCTGGGGTAGAGAGATCCATGAAGATGTCTTCCACGGGCGTCTCTTCCAGGAATATATCAGGGTCAGTCAGGAAATCCAGGTCCTGGCATTTCCAGGGTTTCAGGTCCAGGCTGAGCACAGGGGGGCCAGCTCCTGCCAGGGAAAGGTTAGGGTCCAGGGGCTCCAGCCCGCCAAGTGGCTCTAGCCCACCCGTGCCAGCCTCTGCTGAGAAGGGCCTGTCCATGCCCTGAGCCAACTGGCTGATCTGCTGGATGAGACGGTCTATCTCATTCTGCTCCTTCTCCGAATAGTGGAAGAAGCTCTGCTTGACTGGAGAGGCCTCAGGTGTGAGCAGGCCTTCGGGCACCAGGGGGACGTCCACAGAGAGGGGGCCCCGGAGCTGGGCTAGGGCCAGGAGTGTGCAGTCCCCATTACCAGGGCTGCTAGGACTTGGGGGCAACTTCTCATAGAGAAAACTGCATCCCTCCTGGGCGAAGTAAGTCTTGGTGGGATTAGGGCTCAGTTGCTCTGGGAAAGTTTGGCTGGGGCTGTTCAGGTGTGCTTGGAACGCTGTGCTTGGAGAAGTCACCTGCTCGTGGGCAGGGCTGTTCAGAGGCTCTGGGAAGGTGGCAGTGCCGGGAAGCAGCTGATCTGGGAAAGTGGAGGTGCAAGGATCTTCATAGCTTCTGGCTGAGGTTTCGGTCAGTTGGCCTTGTAGTGGGCTAGTCAGTGGATCTGGGAAAGTTGCACTGCTGGGCGTCAATTGATCAGAGAAGGTCACAGTGCTCGGAGTCAGCTGTTCTTGGAGAGAGCTGGACGGAGTGGGCAAGTGGGTCTGGAAGGGCTCATGGAGGCTGAAGAGGAAGGCACAGCCTCCCGGCTGGCGGGGCGTGTAGGGTGGGGTGCACACAAGATCCTTGCTCAGGTCTGCTTGAAGAGAAGGCTCAGGGCCAGATGGGAATGTCAGGTAACTGAAGCCAACCTCTTTGGGGGGTCGGGGAAGCTCTTCTGGTGTTGAGACAGCACCCAGCTCAGGAGCACTGGGGAAATTGGTGCTTCGGGGAGGCCCCATGGTGAAGAGTGGATTAGGACCAGAGCATTGCTCCTGTGAGAGGATGCTCTCCGGGAATGAGGGCAGCATAGTCGGGGTGCCCAGGACATAGGCTGCCTGGGTTTCTTCAGAGTTTAACTGCTGGCGGAGGCTCCAGGCTTCCGTGTCACTGGAGAGGAGAGAAGAGGCAGCCGGTAAGGGTGTGGTGTCCATTCCCAGAGAAGTTCTCTGATTTGTATCTCCTCCATGTCCACCTCAGCTGCCTCCCAGGCCCCTGGCTTGCAGCTCACCTGATTGGGTAGTTATTGGCGGTAATGGGACCCTCCGGACCTTCTGAATATAAAAGGCAATAAATCCACGCCCAGCCTCCAGGCTTGGCCAGCAGTCTCACCACCATCTCTGCTTGAATATCTCCACTCTCAGCCACTGAGGAGAAAGAAGAGATGCAGAGTTAGGACACCCATCAGATAGCACCACCTATTCTCCCCACTCTCTGACCTCTCCACTGAATTGGGGCATTCATGACATCCTCTTTTCTGACTACCTTAACCTGCACCATTCAACTCCCCACTTTGACCTCACCACTCAGAGTCCCCCAGTTCTGATTCTATTCTCACCTTGACTCCTTACCCTAGTGTTCACCCCATAGCATCCAAAGCTGTTAGCCTCTGATATCTCCCCGACATCAGTCTTGATCACAGCCCTTCTTGGTCAGGTTTCCCATGCCCTTTCCCAACTCCCTGTCTTGTCCTCAGCCTCTCTGGACACTCACACAGGCGGTAGTGTTGAGCAGAAGCGTGGCCCAAGTCCTCAGGGTGCAGCAGTCCATACCATGATTTACAGAGCAGTTCACTGCGCTCAAAGCCCAGGTAGATTAGGACACTGGGAAGGTGGAAAGGATGAGGTCAGCTTTCTGTTTTCCCTGCTTGATACCCAGGCATCTCACTCCCTCCCAGGTCTTCTGCACCCTTAGATCCCATCCTCCCTGTCCCTGACTCCAGAATCTAGGGTCCCCTCACCTCTGACCTGCCTTTTCCCTGGGGTCTGAACACTCTGGGCTTACCTCTCTGAGATGTCCAGCAGGGCCAGGTCCTTAGCGTGATGGCTCTGGAACATGGCCAAGAAAAGTGAGGCAGGGCCAGGACCAGGGCCAGGGCCAGGGCCAGGGCGGGGTCTTGTCTCCAGTGGAGCACAGAAAGCTGTGAACACAGGATTTCCTGCCCAGTAGGCCCCAGGTGGGTGAGCGTGGAATCGGCCTCGAATAAGCACCAGTTTGTTGCCTGCACTCTGGCGCCTGAGGGACTTGGAGGTGTTGAAGCGACAGCGGAAGAGGCGATCTAGGTGAGTGAAGAGAAAAACTGGTAAGAGAGTGAATGGCTGAGAGAGATGGCAAATGGGAAGGAGCAGGGCAGCAGGAGGCATATTGGACTGAGGCAAGGAGAAAGGAGTTCTCACCATTATCCAGAGCAGAGGGCAGGGTGAGTTGCTGGCGCACAGTTAGGTGGTCAGCTGGGTCAATGATGTCGTAGATACTGTCACCCTGGGCAACCAGGTCCACCTGGAGAAAGGTAAAGGAGAGATGACCATTAATGAAGGCAGCAAGAGCCAATCCTTGGCACATAGCATCTTGTAGGCTATAACTTCCTCCCCTGTAATTCCCAGATTCTCAAAAGTGGAAAACTCATTGTGTTCCCATCCGTGCTGCAGTCCAAGCCGAAAGGATCCTCAGCACTCACCATGGAGTGGCCCAGATGCTCGCTCACACTCTCAGAGAGATATAGCAGCTTCCCCTCCGCCGTGAACACAAGCAGGAATCCAGGTAGTGCTGCCACTATGTCTTCAAGCTCTTGAGCTGAGAGGAGCCCTGTGGGGCCCGCCAGAGGAGTGCCTGCAGAGTGAGAAGACAGGGTGAGTCAGGAGTAAGACTGGGAAGCAAAGAAGAAGTGAGAAAGACATGGACCGGGTTTCAGAAAATTCTGAGGAATTTCTCATGGACCTGCTTCTGCACACACCTGTTGACCTGCTGCCCGCAGCTCTTGCCCGGGGAACCTGTTGCTGGATCTCTCCAGCCAGCGAGCCCTTCGACTTCTAAGTCGGGGCTGGGGCTTTGGCGGGTCTGTGTTTCAGGACCACGGACAGCGCTCCAAAGCCGACCGAGCGTTCAGCACCGCGGGCAGTGCCTTGCAACGCGGTGGTGCTGTCAGCACCGCGGTCAGCGCTCCACCGGCTGCAGAAGAGCCCTTCCAGTATCGTGAACAGCATCTGTGCTTCCCCAGGCTTTGGCGGCTCCGTCCCTGTAACTTCCCGGGCTTCCCTTCGCTGGCTCCCCGGAGCGCCTCTACGCTGGTGGGGACTGGGGCCATTCTGTCCTGGCTCTCCTCCTCCCATAAGTCTGGCACCAGGGACACTATCCAGGCTCTCTAATCCTCATTCAGAACTAAGGTGAGGTTTGGACAGAACTCAGGCGGAAAAGTGGGAATTCCTGAGTTCTCCTAGTTCCTTCTCACCCCAGCTCGCCGACACGCTGCCCTAGACCTGCGGCAGTCCCAGTGGGTTCCCTCTGCTTCACTCTACCCGGCGCGCGCCAGCTCGTGTCTCCGCCCCAGTTTGCTCACCTCCAGCGAAGAAGACGCCCTTGCGAGTGTAGATGCAGGCAAGACTCATAATGTGCAGGTAGGACAGCCGGACCTTGTCCGCTTCGGCCAGCGGCAGCAGCTCCTTGAGGTTCCGGATCTCAGCGTTGATCTGGTCGCGGCGCGCCTTGGAGGCGCCCTTGGTGGAGCGATACATGACTAGCGGCTGCGGAGCTCCAGCTCGGGCGCTCCGAACACCTGCGTTCCTGTCCCGACGCACCGGTGGCTTCCTCCTTGCTTCCCCGTCTCTCGCTTAGGCTCTTTCTCTCTCTGTCTCCTCTCCTGGGCTCCGCTCGGCTGCGCTGCCCCCCTCGCCTGCCTTGTTCCGCCTTATATAGCTCCTGTCAGGCGTGGGGGGCTCGCTTTAGAGAAAGGGGGGGCGGGAGGCTGGGCTAAGCAAGCTGCAGCGGGAGCTGCTGGCTGGGGTTGGGGGGGCGCGCTCCTCCTCCCTCCCAGGCTTCCGACGTCATCCCATGACGTAGAACGAGAGCGGGAGGGGTGCCGGGGGGAGGGGGAGAACGCAGGCTGCGGAGGGGGCCGCGGCTGGCGGCAGCTGTGCCGAGAGGAAGGCCTGAAAGGGGGTGCAGGGACCCAGGTATCCTAATGTATTCAGCTGAGGGAAGGGACAGGGCAAGGGTTGGGGCGGTCTGAAGCCCCTGGCAGGAGAGTCTGTAGAGGGGCTCGCTCTGACAATGATTTTTCTGAAGAGATAAGGGAAAGGGGAGGAGCAGGGTCGTACACAAATCCCCCCTCCCTATTTGCCAAAGGTCTAGTTCGTCTGGGGCGGGGCGATGGGGGTGGGGAGAAGGACCTTCCTTGGCCTCTGTGGGATAGGTCACAGCTGGGGTTTCTCTCTAGGGATTACTCAATCCGGGATTCCCTTAGTCACTTTCAAAGAACAAATCTCCTCCTCCCCCCTTTCCAAAGCCGGGCCTTGCTGATTTAGCAGGGGGGGGGGCCGGTGGGGCTCTAAGTCCCTAGGATGGGTGGGAAAAGGGTCCTGAGGGAGAGGAACCAGCTGAATCTGGCCTTGGTTCTACTTTCCCACAGCTAAGAATAGGAACACCTGCACCAACGCCGCAGTCGGCAGTGACTCTCCGTTTCTCTGTCAACTAATTAACCTCAGCCACTGACGGGGGAAACTGAGGCAGGGTCCCAGGGCCTGGTGAGGATCTGGGTCTACACCAAGGTATCCTTTCCCCCATTGCCAGCCCCCAGAGCCAGCGGCTCCCCCCGCCACCACCCCCATATCCCTCAACCCCCCCGCTCGAGTGCAAGCCTCGTCTCCCCGCGGGCCGGGGGCGGGGGCGGGGCCGGGGGAATCCCAGCTCCATATTAGGACAGGAATCCTCCGGCGGCTGCTGCGGCGGCGGCAGCGGCGGGCGGGGCCTGGCTGCCTCCGCCACGCTCCGGAGGGCTCCCCCCTGCCTCCAGCGGGGAGGATGGGGACGCAGCAGAGAAGCGAGGAGGCCGTGCTGGACCCTCTGCACGATCCAGGCACCTACCAGAGACCCCTTAACTCCGTCGGGCCGTCCACACTCCCCTCCAACCCCCTCCCCGTCATCGGCGGTAGGATTCCTCGCTGTCTCTCCATCTTCAACTCTCCAAATACCCCCCACCGCCCCGCACCAGCTAGTTTCTTTATCTCATTGCCGGCTTGGTGGTCTATCTCAACTTTGTGCGCCCTCTGCGACCCCCCACCACCAACGTCCCCCTTCTGCTCTCTCTCGTCTCTCTTCTTTGTCAGTTTTGTCTCCACATCATATCACTTTGCCCTATCATCTCCCTCTTTCTTCTTGCTCTTTTCTGCACGGATGGTCACTCTCTACTGGGGTTGAAGGGTGCCTTTGTTTCCCCCAAACAAAGGGGAAGGTAATGGGCTAGGGGACATTTTATCTGAAATCGAATTCTGTGGGGTAAGGGTGTGTGTGAAGTCACGCGAGGGGCTGGGGATGAGACCACTTAAAATTTGGGGGAAAGGGATTGGCCTGATTGTAGAAAGCCACGTAGGAGGGGTGGAGATAAACTTTGACACCAAGAAGCAAACTTTGGGGTCTTCACTCCTCGTGGAAAAGGGTGGAAGCAAGAGGGGTAGAGTGGGAGGAGGAGAGACAGCTGAGAAGAAGGCTGTCTAAGAAGGGGGTCTCTGGGGGTCCAATCATGACCTCTTGTGTATTTTGGCAGAGGTTGGGTCCATCCACATCAACCTTCCTGTATTCAGTGGCACAGCTGAGATGGAGGGAAGGGGTCTGTTTGCCTGTCTGCCACTATCTCTAACCCTATTTACCTGGGTGACAGAAAAATGGTTCCTTCAGAAAGCGTATCTCTGTTCCACTTTCATCTCTGTCTGACCCCTGACGTACTCACCCACCCCTCGCTCAAGCTTCTGTTTGGACAAGCCCTTAATCTTTGGACCCCTTTCCTGTAGGAAAATCCAGGGCAGTGTTCCTGTTTTATTCACTTATTGGTTCTTTATCCCTGACTGAGAGGCATTCTTAGTGTTTCTCTCCATGACCAAAGGTGCCTGTTGGTTTGGTCCAGCAAGCTGAGCAGAGCCGCGGTGAAAGAATGGGGCACTCACCGCTGTCCGTGGTTCTGAACTATCCCAAGGAATGTCATGTGGAACATGCGACGTTAAAGTAGAGCTTGAATCCATACAGGTCTCACAGTGAGGCCCCAGCTGGCTGTGCCCTTGTCCCCTGAGAATGAATAAGGGGGTGGATTGTAGGGGGGCAAGATATCTGAACTCTAGGAGTGAAGTAAATGCGGGGGGGGGAACTAGGCTCAAGGGAAGAGCCCTTGGATTTTTCCAGAATGGACTTGGGGGGAAGGCACTCTGGAAGAGAAGAAGGGTCTAGAAAGGGACAAGGGAGGGGGCACAGAAGAGCTCATCCTAGATCGCCCACTCTGATTCAAGTTGAGAAGCGCTGTATGCCCCAATGTCTTCTCTCCCCAGGCCAACTCCCACACCCCTTGCATCCCACCTCCTTAAAGCTATTTTTAACTGTGGAGAACCAAAAATAGCTTGGCAGCAGCTTCAGTATGTGGGAGAGGAGCTATTTATATCACCAGTGATGGTTCCAAAATAGCAAGCAGGAGGAGGGGGGCGGCTGGCACGCTAGAGAGCTCCTGGCCGCTGCTAAAAATACTGGCAGTGTGAGTCATCCTGGCCTGGCTGAGTCACCCCACACACACCTCCCTCCCCCTCCCAAGCAGCAGGCGGCAGCAGCAGAACAGGCTAAGAATTGGAAGTCTGAGATGAGGGAGGTATTAGAGCCCATTGACTATAGGAAAGTGGGCAAGGGAATGAATTCAGAGGGGGGCCTTGGGGTGAGTTTGTAGAAGAAATGGGGGGAGCAGAAGCCACCCACCCAAACTCTCTGTGTGAGCCTGCAGCATTTCCAGCTATGCACTGCTGCTTGGGGATGCTTGGGCAATTGAAGGGAGGGGGCCAGACTCTGAGAATGTGCGTGTGTGCCTGTCTGTCCATTTGACCATGACTGTATTTGTAGGCCTCTGTATGTCTGTTCACATGTGTCTTCATAGCTGTGTGTCTGTATCTCTTTATATCTATGCATTTGCTTATGCCTGCGTCTATGCCTGTCTTTATTAAGAATGTCTATGATTTCCTGTGTTGTGTGTAGTTCTATGTTTGTGCTGGTATGCATTTATATGTTTGCAGCTTTCTGTGTGCCTCCCTGTACATATGTGTGTTTGTGTCCACGTCTGAGTTGGCTCTGTGCCTTTCTCTCCCAGCACCTGATGGTGTGTGCGGATTTGCTTGCATCCCTAGCCTCAATGCACCTTCTGTTGCTCTCTCAGATGTCACTTGTTGGGCTCTTGCACCATTTATGCCTTAATCATCTCTCTCCACCCAACATCTTCCCTTCTCTCCAGCCCTTGGACCCCAACGATTTGTGAAGGTCTCTCTGCATGCAATCTCTAGCCAAAAGATGGAGGAAAGGAGCCCCGTATGACCTCTTCCTTTTCTCTTGAACCATCCTGAATTGTCCCTGGCCTGCAGGAGTAAATGGTTTTCCATCACTCCATATTTGGGGAGCTGAGGAAAGAGAAGGGCTTTCTTTAGTTCTAAAAAAAAAAAAAAAAAAAAATTCCTGGTGTGGGCACGATCATGCGCGGCGCACACACACACAACTGAAAGAGAGAATGAGAGAGAGAAAAAATATCAAGGTCCCTTCTTTACCGAGACAAGCTCGCATCTGTTGCCATGGCAACCCCGCCCACTCCTTCCCCGAAAAGTCACCAAGAAGAGGTGATGGCATCGAAGAGGGATTGGCTGATTTATTTCTTTATTATTTTTTCCGAAAAAGGGATTTTTATAGCAAGAACAGGCCGTGAGATCCCTTGCCCCTGTCTTACATGGCTTTACTGGGGACCTGGAGGGACATCACCCCTCAGCCTCTATCAGAGAAGAGAAGGTATATCTTTTCCAGAGATTTCAGGGAGGATAACCTGCTGGGAGGGAGCTGGAGGGTGAATGGGGAGTCTGTTTCTTTAAAACAGCATGGAGACTCCTGATTAAGGCTAATTTTCTGGAGACTTGGGGCAAGGATCTAGACAGAGAGCTGTCAACGTGTATCCTGTATGGCTCTGGACAAATGTGTCTATGAGAAGGATAAAGAGGGAGGGTGGGAGGGAGAGGGAGAGAGAGAGAAAGAGAGAGAAAGAGAGAGAGAGGGAAAATATGAATGAATGAATGAATGAATCACTTGATGGGTCTTCGGAACAGATGACAAGATGCCAAAGGATGCAAAATCTCAGTGGTTGTCAGGTCGGACAGACAGACAAGATGGCTCAAGACAGGTCCATCAAGGCAATTGGTGGTGCTGCAAGTCACCACCAGACCACAGGTGCAGCTACTTGACTTGGACCCCAGGGAAATTGGGGTCACAGGTGAACAATCTAGAAGAGCATTGAAGCTTACCTTTCCAAACTCTAGTCCCAGCCTGAGTCTCAAATGCCTCCTATGAAGCCTGGCCACCAGCCACTGCAGCCACATCACTTTCTCAAGTGAACTGTAGCCTCCTGCCCAATGACTGCATGGTGGAAACGAAGGGATTCCTCATTTCTTCCTGTGCTTGGCTTGCTGCATAAATGGGGTCACTTGGGGCTGGAGACTGGAAAGCCAGACCAAGAATCTGATTCTAGAAACACCTCCTCCCTTCCAGCAGGCTCCTGCCCAACCTCAGCAGGCAAGGGCATGGCCTGAGGAGGGGGTTAGCTCTACCTGAAGTGATGGAACAGAGGGATGAAAAGACTTCAGATCTGTTCTGACCTGTTAGACCTATTCTCATGCCAAATCAGGTTGATAGTATTATGCTCATTTGATAGATAGTGAAACTGAGGCTCAGACACAATGACTTACTCAAAGTCACACAGCAAGTTATTGGCGATGCTGAGCCTTAAGCCGAGCTCCTGCTCCCAAGTCCAGGCTTTCTCTTGTACCTTGGAGTAGAGTTGAAGTCTGCAAACTCTGACTTGCATGCCAAATCTAACCCACAAAGTGCTTTTGCAAATAAAGTTTTATTGGCACACAACCACATCCATTTGTTTATATATTGTCTATGGCTGTTTTCACCCTACAATGGCAGAGTTGAGCAGCTGCAACAGAGACCATATGGCCTGAAAGCCTAAAATATTTACAAACTGACACTTTACAGAAAAAGATTGTTTTCTTTTGGAGTAGAGGATGAGTTCACGCTAGGAATATCTTTGCTCATCTCTCTCTTTCTCAAGCAGAAGCTCTCTGGACCCAGGGCATACCAAAATGTCATTTCATCTCCCTTTACTCTTCCAAATGCCATGGAGCAGTAGTGTCCCTGTACTCCTTAAGGGTGAAGAGATTGGGAAGCCCTATGGACTAGGCTCCTTACTAGCTTCTAGCCACTCTGTAGCTGTGTAGATGTAGCCTCCCCATGCAGAACTGATGTTCCGCATCCTGTCCCCATGGCAACATGAGTTGGAGTTAGCAATGAAGAGTCAGGATACCCCATTCCATCCTACCCCAACCCCAGCCTCAAGACTGCATTTTGGGTGGTGATTAAGGTATTAAACAAGAAGACAAAATGTCCTGGTGGGAGGAAAATGACAGTACTGTGGGGTCTCAGGCCTCCTAGAGCCTCCAGTCTAACCCAGGGGAAGAATCTCTATCCACTTTCTCAGAGAAGTTTAGTAACTTGTCCAGGGTCACACAGCTAGAATGAGATAAATCCAGAATTAGAACCCAGGTCTCCTGATTTCTACTTCTTGCTACTCTTAACTAGGTTGTTCTTTTGAATCCATTAGTTTGAAACAATGTAAAGGTTTTCTAACAGATTCCCAAGAACCTCCCCCATCCTGGGGCTAGGGTCCACCAGTCTGCAGTGAAAATATAATCCTCATGTTGGTTTGTGCAAAGGCGCACCCTAGCAGGCTGTTTTCTTTCTCTTAAGGTCTTTTCATTATGTTATCACTCCCCCAATTCTACTTGCATAGGGAAGTATTCAGAACATTTCATCTATTTATGGTTATGAAATCAACAAATCTCATGTGAAGAAGGTACACGCTGGCGCCCACACATTGAGACGGTCAGAGCCAGGTGGGTGGGCTGAGCAGAGAAGGTGAGGGGCACAGAACCATGGAGAGGGTGTGAGGGGGAGAGTGTAGCTCAGGTGGGAAAAGATGCAGCTTTTCTAGGGCAGGGTCTGAAGGCAAGGCTGAGAAAAGATGTGGCACAAGCAACGCAGTGAGGAGCGTGTCAGACCAGCCATGTTCCAAGGAGGGAAGGAAAATCAATCAACTGAAACCACTCTTTAAATGCAGTTCAGGGACCCAACACTTCCCCAAGCACTGTAGGGGAGAAAGGAGCGCAGGATGCCCGCCTTGCCCTCAGGGAGCTGGAGGTCTGGGGCAGGAGACAGACCTTCCGCACATTCAGTCATTAGTTCAGTCCAGTTTCAGGATCCTCTCCATCACCGCTCTCCAGCTGGCTAACTCCTTGTCCTCTGGTCCTCCGGTTGGGTCCAGGGCCCCTCCTCAATGCCCCCCGCGGCCCCCTGTGCTTCCTCATCAGTGCAGTTCTCATCCTACATTGTCACCGCCTGTTTGCTTGTCTGTCTCCCCCACCAGCGTCTATGCCTGGTCTCGTATTCTCAGCATCCAGCATAGGGTCCGGCCCAGAGCAGGGCCTCAGGTATGTCACTCATTCATTCATTCACGCATACACATCTGAGGGCTGAGTTTGTGCCAGCTTCTGTGCTAGGCACTGGTGATGCAGTGGTTTAGAAACACAGCCTTGGTCTTAACCTCAGGGAGCATCCAGGCTGGTGAGAAAGTAAGAACCCGATCAAGCCATTTAAGTGGAATGACTGCTGGGAGGAAGGCATACAGGGTGTTTGGGGAGAGCAAAATGAGGGGTGACGGAGCCTGGGAGTCCGGGTTGGCTTCCCGGAGGAGGTGTGATTGGGCTGAGTTGCCAGGTGTCAAGTGACTGGCTGACCATGTTCAGCTGTGCTGAGTAGGTGGGGTGGGGTGGGCGGAGTGCAGTATCATAAATCAGACAACACAGGACATGTAGCCACAAAAGAAGCCACCAAAGCCCGTGTTCACAGATGCACGGTGTTTACAGAATGTGCAGAGGGGCAGCCACTGGTAAGGGAGGCCAGTCTCCACTTCGACCAGGTTTGGCGCCTGTGGCAGGACTGAGATGAAGTGGCTCAGCCTTGAGCAGAGGGGTCCATGGGCAGAAAGCCAATAAGTTCTTTGTGGGAAGGCAGGTGGGTGGGAGGGAGCCTGAGGCTTGGAGAAGCAGGAGCAGGAGAGGGTGGAGGCCAGGAGGGAGGCTCTGGGGTGAGATGCCTACTCGGAATCCTGGCTCCTTCACATTGGGCAAGTGACTTAACCTCTTGTGCCTCAGTTTACCTGTCTGTCAAATAGGGATGTAAGGAGAATAGTAGCACCTACATCAAAGGACTGATGAGAGGGCTTCCCTGGTGGTGCAGTGGTTGAGAGTCCGCCTGCCGATGCAGGGGACACGGGTTCGTGCCCCAGTCCGAGAAGATCCCACATGCCGCGGAGCGGCTGGGCCCGTGAGCCATGGCCGTTGAGCCTGCGCGTCCGGAGCTTGTGCTCTGCAACGGGAGAGGCCACAACAGTGAGAGGCCCGCGTACCGCAAAAAAAAAAAAAAAAAAAAAAGGATTGATGAGGAAATTGAGTTAAATCATTAAAGTACTTGGAACAACGCCTGGCACACAAGGAGTACAATCAATGTTGAATGAAGGAGTGTCAGTCATTGTTAACTTTATGAAAATATGATTTTGAACAAGGCTCTGAAGTGATAGCATGGGCTGGTTTGGGAGGTAGCACACGCTCTGTCACTGTAAGTGTGGGAAAAGGGCCTGGACACCCACTGGCTTTTCGCAGCCTTGGCGCAGCTTGGTCTGAGACAACCAGCTGGGGTGGGGCAGGCTGGGGGCTGCAGCAGTTCCAAAGAGAAGGACAGAGATGATAGCTGGAGGCCTGGGGAGGTTGAGGGATGCACACAAAGTCATACTAGGGGCTCTGGCCTGGGTCCCCATGTGTTCTTTCCCTGGGCATCGGCTGGCAGCCGCACTGCTCAACAAGTCCGGGGATGGAGCCCTTAGCAGTGCTCAGCGACCAAGCTCCTCCTGTTATTTTCCTAGAAGCCAACCTGGCCGTGTTCTTCCCCAACTTAAAACCCTCCTGGCTCCCGTCACTGCCTGTTACCAAAGGTCCTCTGGGACCTTTCGCCCCTTCTCCCCCCAGGTGCCTAGGCCATCATAGGCTCCAGGTTCAAGGGACTGCTTGTTATCACCTAATGCACCTCATAACATGAGAGTTTATGGATACTTACCTATGCCTTATATGCCTAATCATGCATTAACTCATTCACAACTCACAGCAACCCAGTGACACCTGGGTTGTTATTGTTATTTCCACTGGAACCCGGGCCCAGCAGAGAGGAAGTCTGTAGGGAATGACCCATGAAGTCCCAGGGGAGACTGATGGGATGCAAGGCTGGGGTGACCATGGAAGAGCAGCAGGGCTGGGCCCGGGCCAGGGACAGAAGGGAAGCCCTAGGAGCAACCAATAGACCCCCCAAGAGCTGGGAGAATGATGACCCCCCACCCCTGGGAATGCTGGAACTGCAGGGAGTTGGTCAAACCGTGGCAAGAAGGCGAGTAGCTGCAGTTATCATCTGTTGACAGAGAAGCTTCTGGAACCAGGAAAAGATGAGCCCTAGACAAATGGAAAGGGGACACCAGGAAGATTTAGGAGAAAGGACCACCGGTTGAGGGGAAAGCTCCTGAATCACCCAGTGCAGACAGGGGTGGGCTGGAGAAGCCTTCTGTCAAGGATTCGAAGGTCTGGAAAGACTTGGAGGTGGGCTCAGTCTAGATGTCAGCAGATTATGTTCGATGCGGGGGGGAAAGAGTCCTAGACAGGAGGATCTAGAGACATGGGTTCTGGTCCTAGCTCTGCCACCAGCCTACTGGGGTGTTATGTAAGCCCCTTCCTCTCTTTGGGCCTCAGTTTCCCTATTTGCAAAATGCCAGGTGAGTGGGTTGGACCCCTTGGCTTGGAAGGGCCCTCCCATCTCCGGCACCCTGAGCATCTCTGGGCCCAGGTCCCCCCTGGCCAGTGCCTCTCAGGCTTTAGAAGTCAAACGCTGCTGCCCTGAGACCCACTTTCAGGTGGGGATGAGCCCATGTGACCAGTGCTAGGGTCTCAGTGGGCCTGAAGTCTCCCAGAGGACCAAGTCCTCAGCCCGTATTGGGCCCTGCAGACCTGGCCTTGAGGGCATGGGGGCACAGGGCTGGTATGGTTTTCCTTCTTCAAACCCAACCCGTCAGGGGCCATTTTCACAGGTCTGTGCTAAGAGCACCAGGGGACTCACCGCTGGGGGAATCTGATAGGTTCCAAGGTGTATAAAACAGACCCCAGGTCATCCTCGGGTGGTCTACACAGCCTGTGGCTGAAGCGACTGTTACTTCCAGTATTGTTTAGCTTCGGTCTGGTGGGAGGAAGAAAACACTCCCAGAAGTGTCCCACAGACCACCACAGAGAGAGTCCACAGCCTGGCAAGACACCCCATTCAGAGGATCCCAGACTCACAGTTGAAGTGGGGGCCCCTCAGAGATCATCCACCTGGAGTGACTGAGGCCTCATGCAGAGAATGGAGTGGCCCAAGTGACACAGCCAACACTTAGTAGAGGGGGACCCTGAACCAAGGACCTGGCTCACAGCACAATGACCTTTTGAGCACCTCTCAAAGGCTGGTCTCTGAGATCAAGGTGTAGAGAGAGAGAGCCTGGGCCAGGAGGCAGAGTTCTAGGGTCTTAGTCTCAACAATGCACTGACTTGTTGTGTGACCCTGGCAAGTAACATCTCTTGGAGGGCTACCTCAGTTTCCCCTTCTGTGCATTGAAGGCTTGGCCCTAACAATGGATGCCCCTGGGAAAAGCCATTCAAGTCCAGGGCTAACTTCTCCAGAACATGAACCTCTCTCCTTTGCCAGACTTGGTGCCCACAGTTGGGCTGGATCATATCCACCTTTGGGGCCCCAGTCCTGGTCCAGAGTAGGGGCCCAGAGATGTCTGGAAACCTATGTATCGATAGCTCCTCGGGCACGGTCAAGTACTTCACAGCTGTCTTCAGTGAGTCCTGGTCAAACACCCCTGCAGCTGCTGCAGAGAGAGTACAGGCATCATCAGGATTGGGGGGGGGGCAGTCCAAAGAGCTGGGTCCACAGGGCCCTGGCGAGCCCTGCCAGAGCCTGAAGGCCACATCTCCAACCAGAAGCCAACTGGCATCTGCAAGCAGTATGGAGAAGGTTTGGCTCCAGAAAGTTCCAGAGAGCTGGTGGGCTGCCAGAAGCTTTTGATGGAAGCAGATGTTCGTAAGCAGCAATCTGGTTTGCTGGTCATGGAGTCCGTGGGATCCAGAAGCTTGCCCAAAGTGATCATCGATCCAGAAAGCCTACCTAGGTCTGGACTCTGCTGGGGAAAAAGAAGCAGCTGGTGCCACTGCTGCAAAAGTTATCCAGCCCCTCTATTGGGTACAAGGCAGGAGCCAGAGACTGGCACACTGTGCCAGCTATTCTCAATGTTAAGCACCGGGGGAATGACCTTTGGCTAGGAAGTCAGCATCCCTGAGCTCTGGCCCATGTTGTCCAGGAACGTGCCATGTGACCTTGGTCAAGTCACTACTTTTCTCTGGGCCTCAGTTTCTCTTTCAGTTTAATGAGAGGGTTGGAGAAACTGGTGAGGGTCCTTCCAGCTAAGATCCTAACCTGACCTCAGGCTGTGCCCAAGGAGAAAAAGGCTAAGGCAGGAGGTTGGATGGGGCATGGGTCACCAGAGACCCAGGGTGGCCCGGCCAGCAGAGAAGTCCTCACCTGGTGTTTTCACTCTGTGGCCTTGTCCAGAGAGGATCCCCAAACGCGCTAGGCCTGGCATCTTGTTTCCTTCCAAGGCTTCTATGGAAGAAGAGTCTCCCGGTTGGAGAGAGATGGGGGGATGTGGTGGGGAGGGGGCAAGGGCAGGACCTCCCTTCTCCGAGGTTGAAATTTCCCCAAAGTGGGTGGAGGGCGCTAAGATTGGGGGGCGGGGGCATGGCACCGGAGTCTTCCCGGGCCCAGGCCCCGCGCGGGGCTTGCGGCTCGGGGGCGGGGGCAGCTCTCGGGCTCTGGCTGAGCCGCCACTCCGCCGGTTGCCTTTAAAAGGCGCCAGCGCGCGCGCATCAGCAGAAGGGCTGCGGCTCTCTTCCAAAATAGGCAAGAACTGGGAGGCCGCGAGAGACCAGCTGCTAGCAGCGCAGACGTCACCCGGGGCCTCCCTCTCCATAGCCTGCATCAGGTCTCCATGGCAACGGCGTGCCGCGGCCGCAGATGAATGAGCTGCCGCGAAGAAAGGAGGAGCGCGCTCCCTCTTTCAGGAGTCCAGGCTTAGAGGCTGCCCCAGGAAAGGGGATGCAGACCCGGCACTGGGAAGGAGGGGGTGCCCTCGTATTCAAAAGGGCTCCAAGACCCATTCATCTCTACTGACTCTGTTATGTCCTGGGAGCTCGGGAGCTACTCAATTCCGGCAGGGATCCCTGATCTTTTGGTTCAAGCATCCTCAGTTCCCAGGGTTCCCCTTTACCTTCATCTACCCTCCCACTCCGTCACCTCTCTCTGCTCCCCAAACTCTGCGGAAAATGACATCATGTGGCTTAGCGCCACCGCGTGGCGGGTAATGTCGCTGCGTCTGGCGTGCTGTGGCTGGGGTCTCGCCGTCTATGTCGCCCTCTAGCGTTTGTGAAGGGGAAGAGCATAAAGGATCTCGACGGTCCTCACGTTAAGACCCTAATGAACAAAGACCTCATTATAACATTAGTAGTTAACGTTTAATGAGTGCTCCCGACGTGTCGATCGCTGCTAAGGGCTTCCCCCATATCATTTCATTCTCACAGCAACCTTGCAATGCAGATGGGGATGAAGACGATGACGATGACCACAGCTACTACCATTTTACAGGTGAGGAAAACAGGCTTAGAGAAGCTGGGCTTGCCTAAAATCCTACGTCTGTACAGGGCAGAACCACCACCTGAACTCATGACTGTGCGAAAAGCGTTTGTGACCCCTTCACTTCCAAACCCATGGTCTCTTTTGATCCACTCATAGCCTCTTGAGATAAGCAGGACAGCACTCATTGAAATTATTCCCATTTTACCGATAACGAGACTGAGACCCAGAGAAGTGAAATGTTTTGCCCAAAGTTTGAGCAGCCATGGATGGAGCCCAGGCCTCTAGGTCCCTGATCTAGGCATTTTAGGATGAGGTGGCTGGATAACAGGGAGTCCAGCACATTCCTCTGAGACTCTACCTCTCTGACAAGAGAGACTGAGGGACTAGCTCATCCCGGGCTATTCCTCCGTGGACAATGGAGCAAATGGAGTAGCCCAAGGTCAGGAGAGGGGCAGGAACTCTCCCTCACCTCCCGAGGTTTTGAGAGTTCATAGGTCCTAGATGTTCCAGTTTGTCTTATATATATATAATATAGTATAAAAAAATATAATATACATATTATATATATAATACATATATTTTTTCAAATTGTATTGGTATCTTCTAATGCAGTCTTCCTGCTTATGCTGAGTCCCTTGCTATTATCTACTATTGGGGTGAAAATAATGCCTCCTGGTTTCAGCTTGCTGCTTTAAAACTGACCTGTGAATTTTCCAGAGAGTAACTGTTCTCAGGTCTATGGTTTTCTTGTTTTCCTGCAGAGGTGCTGACTCCATGAAGGTCTCTGGGGGCTGTTGGTGGTTTGTTCTTACCAACTTGTATTTTGGGTTGAAGGACACACTTTATCACCTAGTTTTGGTGTAAAAATCCCCCACATGATTTGGTTATATTATCTAGTTGCTCTGTTTTCAACTGGGAATTCGTGGAGATTCAAACCCTGTACCTCAGCTGCAGCTCCTGTCTTACCCATTATTCTTTGCTAAGCCACTTGAGGATGCCAAAGGATTGAGTGTTAACCATTAAAGGGAATCCAAGGGGCTGCTGGTCACAATTTCTAAAGCTAAAGGCACTGCAACCAGCATGGTTTAGGTTTTTCAGGAATTTACAGTGAACCATCAACTACAAGGCTTGTTGTCCCCACGTGGGTAACAATTACTCCACTTATCAGATGGTGGACTTCCAAGGCCTGTCAATGGCCATCTTGTCCCATTCAAGGGACGCCAACTAAGTCAACCCCTTTCCTTCATCCTGGATGGCTCTGATGTTTTCCCATGAGCTTGTAAACAGGATTTGCTGCCAATATGGCAATTCTGAAAGGGCTGGAGAAATCCATCCAGAAGTGACCTTTATCTAGACTTTCCCAGATGTGTCCCCAAGTAGCTTCTCCTAAATGTTTTCCTACTGTTTCCTCCAGCTGCTGACTGATATTAGGGTGTCCCCTCTTTCTGACCCCAAAATTTCTCTTACAAGGTGTGCTTACAGTTGCCCATATAGACCCTTTCTGCCTCCTGACATCAATGGCCTCTGGAACAGTTAGTGGCTCCAGAAAGTCTCTAGGGGTAGGACAGTTTGAGACCAGTTGGTAGATTCCTTATCCATTCACTATTCCACCATTAGGTTATGATCATACGTGTGTAATTTCCCACCAATTTCATATCTGTCCCTGAGTGGCTCCCAGGGATGGCCACAAGGATGTGCCTCTCAGCTGTGGTTTCCCATAGCTGTTCAGTTCTAATTTCCACCAGGCAGAGCTGTGAACTGTCTCATGAGCATTTTCAATTGGAGCCATATCTAGTAAATTCTTATAAGCCAACCATAATCCACGTGTTGCAGGTAGGCCACTGGTTGAAGATAAAAATTTCCGGGACTTCCCTGGTGATCCAGTGGTTAAGACTCTGTGCTCCCAATACAGGGGGCCCGGGTTCAGTCCCTGGTCAAGGAACTAGATCCCTCCTGCATGCCACAACGAAGATCCCGAGTGCCTCAACTAAGACCTGGTGCAGCCAAATAAGTAAATAAATAAATAATTTTTTTAAAAAAAGATTAAAAATTCCACGTTATTCCTACACTCAGTGGGGTCAATCTTTGTGCACTTTATCTGAATCTTTGTGCATCATATCTTTTCAGATTTGTTAATCCTTGAGATTCTGTATCAGTTAGTTATCTCTTTGTAACAAACAACCCCAAAGCGTGGTAGCTTAAAACATTACACATTTATTATTGCACACAAGTCTATGGATTATCTGGGCAGTTCTTCTGGTTTTGGATGTGTTCAGTTAATGCTTTGTGGTCAGCTGTGAGTTGGGTAGGCAATTCTGCTGATGTTGGTTGGGATCTCCCACACGTTTGGGGATCAGCTGAATGTAGGCTGGTCCAGTATAGTCTTGAAAGGGACAGTTGGGCTCTCTTCCATGTAGTCTCTCATCCTCTAGCACCCGAGCCTGTGCTTGTCCACACGGAGGTGACAGGGTTCCTAGAGAGAAGTGGCATACAAAGCCTTCTGAGGCCAGGGCATGACCTTGTTACTTTCTCCACGTTCTATATGGCCAAATCAGTCACAAATTCAACCCTGTATCAGAGTGTGAGGAGACCACAGAGTTCCAGGGCAAATAGTGTGGATGCAGAGAGGCCAGAAACTGGGGCCACGAATGCAGTTAACTTACCACAGCCTCCATGAGTTTCCCTATGACAGCCAGTTATGGTGACAGTGAATTATGCCTGCTCACACCTTGATTTATAAGAGGTTCATTATTCTATATTGCATTCCTAGAATTGATGTTTACCCGGTTCTGAATTTGTATTATTAGGTGGTCCAGTGGTTAGGACTTGGCGCTTTCACTGCCCTGGCCCAGGTTCAATCCCTGGTCAGGGAACTAAGATCCTGCAAGCTGCACAGCACAGCCAAAAAAAAAAGATTGTGTTATTAGGTTTCACGAGCACCACCCATAAATAGAAAATTTGAATCCATAGAACTTTATTTATTAGTAGCTAGAAGCCACTCAAGGCAGCTCACTATCATCCATGTATCAAGCGTTCAGCTGCAAGTAAAAGAAAATCAACTCAAAGTGGTTTAAAAATAATTAGATGTAATATCTCACAGATGGGGAAATCCAGAGGAAGGGTGGTTGATTTAAACTTCTGAGAATATCGTCAAGGACTCAGGATCATCCCATGTCTCTGTTCTGCCAGGCTCAGCGTGAGGTTCATTGTTTGAACGGGAGAAGTTGACATCAGTGGTTAATATCCAGAGGAGAAAGAGAGCGGGTCTTTCTAGTCCTGGATCTCTTTCTCAGAAGAGAGGAAGCTTCCTCCCCGCCAAATCTCTGGTACTGGTTATTTTCCATTTGCACCTCCAGACCCACTTGCCACCTTCTCTAGCTTGCTCCAAGCCCTGGGAGGGTGACCTCCACAATAGCATCAGTGGGCTCCTTTGCCCATTTGTTGCCAGGCAATGTGGCCAACAGGAGTCCTTGGCAAGAGAATAGAAGGCAGGAGGAGAGTGAGTTCGAGGTATTCAAACCTCCCAGCTCCATTTCTGCTGGGCCACCATAGACTGGTGGCAGTTTCTTTATCAAAGACTGGAGCCCTCTCTCCGTACAGCTCCCACTTTCTAAATTCAGGCTGAGGTGTGGTGATGGCCCTCTGCTCTTGCTCTCCGACCCTCGTTTCTCTAAACCATAGCTTTGTAGATAATACTGTCGTCCCAGTTTGTGCTACCTGCTTCAGTCCCAGGATTCTGACAGACACCCTCCCCTACAGGTCTATCCCACTGGTTTCATTGGCTGGAATTGAGTAAGATTTCTATATCTGAGCCAGAACATAGTGGGATGGAGCAAAAATGTAAAATGATTATAAAGAAGATGATAGAGATGGAAGATTCATAAGTGAAGTCAAACATAGGATAACTGGCATTCCCAGTGAAGAGATCAGAAAACAATGCACAGTAAAAATATTAAAAGATACAGTATCACACTTTTCCAAAGCAAGGAATGGCCTTTATATATAAAGAGCTCATAGATGGAAAAAGCACACAGGTCCTAGGGGAGAGGAGGAATCACATGAAAGGATAGAACAAAGCTGTATCCTGAAGGTACTAGATTCCACAGATACAGAAAGATTCCCATTAACATTCATGGGGGAAAAAACTTGTTATATACAAGTAGGAAAGCATTATTCATTCATTCAACAAATATTCATGCTAGATCCTGCTCAAGACACTTGGGATACATCAGTGTACCAACCAGATGAATGTTTCTCCCCCTGTGAAGCTTACAGTCTAGTGACGACAGACAGACCAAACAACGGACATACTGTCTAAGAAAATTAGGAGAGGGAGTTCCCTGGTGGCCTAGTGGTTAGTATCCCAGGCTTTCACTGCTGTGGCCGGGGTTCAATCCCTGGTGGGAGAACTGAGGCCCTGCAAGCCATGTGGCGTGGCCAAAAAAGAAAAAAAAAATTAGGAGGTGTTAAGTTTATGGAAAAAGAAAATGTAGAGCAGGGTTGTGGGATGGGGAAATTGGTTTGGAATTTTAAATAGAGTAACAGGAAGAACTTCTTGACAAGTTAGAGCTGTATTGGTAGGCCATGTTATACTGTGGCAACAAATAATCCCCAATTCTTCGTGGCCCGTATCAGCAAAGAGATGTCAAGGAGGAAGATAGAAACGAGTGTGGGGACTTCCCTGGTGGCGCAGTGGTTAAGAATGTAGGGGACACGGGTTTGATCCCTGGTCCGGGAAGATCCCACATGCCGCGGAGCAACTAAGCCCGTGCGCCACAACTACGGAACCTATGCTCTAGAGCCCGCGAGCCACAACTACTGAAGCCCGCGTGCCTAGAGCCCGTGCTCCGCAACAAGAGAAGCCACCGCAATGAAAAGCACAAGCTCCGCAATGAAGAGTAGCTGCCGCTCACGGCAACTAGAGAAAGCGCGTGCGCATCAACAAAGACCCAACACAGCCAAAAATAAATAAATAAATAATTTTTTAAAAAATAAAAATATGATACAAATGAACTTATTTACAAAACAGAAATAGAATGTTTGTAAATAGAAAACACACTTATTTTTAAGGGGAAAGCAGGGGAGGGATAAACTAGGAGTTTGGGATTAACAGATATACACTACTACATATAAAAAAGATAAACAACAAGGACCTACTGTATAGCACAGGGAACTATATTCAATATCTTTTGATAACCTATAATGGAAAATATTTTGAAAAAGAATATATATATATTGCTGTACACCTGAAACTAACACAACATTGTAAATCAACTATACTTCAATCAAAAAAAAAAAAAGAGGGTGTTGGGTCTGACTGAGCTGAGAACAAAGACTCCAGAACATCAATTCTCAGCTAGGCGCAGTTTTGCCCCCAGGGCAAATTGGCAATGTGTGGAGACATTGATTATCACAACTGGGGGAAGGTGCTACTGGCATCTAGTGGGTGTGGTCTAGGACTCTGCTAAACATCCTCCAATGAACAGGACAGCTCCCACAACCAAGAATTATCCAGCCAAATGTCTGTAGTGCTGAGGTTGGGAAAAGACTATGTACTGTATGATTCTAACTATATGACATTTCAGAAAAGGCAAAACTATATTGACAGTAAAGAGATCAGTGGTTGCCAGGGGTTCGGGGGATGGAGGAAAGGTGTGAATAGGTAAAGCACAGGGGGCTTTTAGGGCAGTGAAATTATTCTACATGAAACTGTGACAGTGGACACATGACATTATACATTTGTCAAAACCCATAGACTGTACAACACAAAGAGTGAATCTTAATGTAAACTACGGACTATAGTTAATAATAATATATTGGGCTTTCCTGGTGGCGCAGTGGTTAAGAATCCGCCTGCCAATGCAGGGGACACGGGTTCGAGCCCTGGTCCGGGAAGATCCCATATGCCGTGGAGCAACTAAGCCCGTGAACCACAACTACTGAAGCCCGTGTGCCACAACTACTGAAGCCCGTGCGCCTAGAGCCTGTGCTCTGCAACAAGAGAAGCCACCACAATGAGAAGCCTGCGCCCCGCAACAAAAAGTAGCCTCCACTCACTGCAACTAGAGAAAGCCCGTGTGCAGCAGCGAAGACCCAATGTAGCCAAAAATTAAATAAATGAATAAATAAATAAATTTATTAAAAAAATAATATATTGATATTGGTTTATCAATTGTAACAAATGTACCACACTAACACAAGATGTTAGTAATAGGGGAAACTGGGCAATGGAGTGCAAGGGTGAGTATATGGATCTCTATGTATTATTTACTCAACTCTTCTGTAAATCTAAAACAGTACTAAAAATAAAATCTATTATTTATTTTTGAAAACCATGTTGATAATTTTCTCTTAGACTAATCACATTTCATGTATGGATAAAATGTATTATTTGTAAGGTTCGAGTATACACAGCATTTTTCAGTAACGCAGCGACTCGCTATGTAGAGGGACAGCTGCACTTTGTTTTGTTTGGAATTTTGCCAAGACTTGGTCACCATTTCAGAAAATCACATCACCAATAGCAAACTAGTGGTCTCGGAGTGGCCGGTTCGCCTGTACTGTGTATGCATTCACAGCCATTGCACGAACAGTGGTTTTATAAAGAGGGGCCAGAATCTGACTGCTTCACTGTACCTGAGCACTAACATATTCAAACACACATTATTTTATTACTAGATACTTTTCTCTATCCTGGGTAGTACAATTAGGGTATTTTATTGACATTAACTTTTGCATATATAGATAGGTTTTATTACAGATGAATTTCACTGCAGGATAGTAACAAAATATTTTCTCTTAGAAGGATGACTGAGTCTGACTGAGTGGAGAACCCCTCCTTTAAAATGAAATCCACACTCCTTACTCAGCCCTCAGGCCGGTCATAACTAGACCGGCTCTCGCAGAAGCTCTGTCGCCTCCTCCTGCCGTGCCTGCCACAGGGATCTATTTGTATGTCCCAGAATGTGTCGGCATTCTTACGTCCCTGACCGTGGTACGGGTTGTTCGCTCGGTGAAACGCCTTCATCGTCTTCGCTCACAGCCTCACAAATGCAATGTTCCTTAAACCTCAGTTCCTCATGTACTTCCATGGAAACTTGTGTCACACCTGTGCCCCCCCCATTAAGTGTATAAATAAATTCATTTTCAAGGAAAAGTATATCTTATACTAAATAGGAAACCAGCATAAGTAGCCCTAAAAATAAAGTAACTATAAAAATAGAATTAACATAAGTTATTAATCTCTATTTAGGTAAATTTGTCAGCAGAAGCCCTGAGGCCAGTTTGTGTGTGTGTGTGTGTGTGTGTGTGAGAGAGAGAGAGAGAGAGATTAACAGGTGTTAGAAACATGCTAGCACCGCAGTTGAGACTTTCCCCCTTGTTGTACTCCGAAAGCTTGAAAGCAAATTGAAGAGAGAATAACGTTCTCATTCACTGTAATTTAATGATGTCTCTGTTCTCCCTAAAATCATTTGTATATCACTGCAATCCATTTATTAACCAAACATTTATCAGGCACCTGCTATGTACCGGGCAGTGGCGCTAGATGTTTGCAATAAACAGTAAATCAGGTAAGTAGGGACTTTCCTGGTGGCACAGTGGTTAAGACTCCGCGCTCCCAATGCAGTGGGCCCGGGTTCAATTCCTGGTCAGGGAACTAGATCCCACATGCATGCCACAACTAAGAGTTCACATGCCACAACTAAGGAGCCGGCGAGCCACAACTAAGGAGCCCACTTGGCACGACTAAGACCTAGTGCAACCAAATAAACAAATATTAAAAAAAAAAAAAGGTAAGTACAGTCTTTGCTTCACATACTCACAGTCGGCTAGAGAAAAACAAAACAAAACACAAGAACCTGGAAATGGCCAAAAAATGTCATTACTAATGAAAATAATTTGTGATTTAAAACCTCTTGTTTCTCCAGTATCCCCAATACGCATGGCGATTGAAGAGAAAACAAACCCACTCGTAAATTATATGAGTTAGAGAGAATGAATTACAAAAGGGCAATGGTCTATCATCTTTCAAAGTTTTTAACGGAAAAAAGTGGGAAGTGGAATCATCTTAATGTTTGATAAGATGTGACGTGGGACCGCTGAAAGTTTGTTTTTTTTTAAGCGGCGGTGGTAGGAGGGCACCAGGCGAGGCTAGGGAGCGGGTCTGGGCTCACCTCCGGCTCACCCATTCCTCCGGACCCTTTGCTTAGCCCCACACTGCTCCGGAGCTCAGCCACACCGCCACCGAGAAACCCGCCTGGAGGCCCCGGAGGGGCTCGCCCCTCCGTCGTGCGCCCCAAAGTCCCGGCGCTTCCCCAGGCACCCACTGGAGAAGAAGGGTCCATCTGTTCGTCTGTCTTCCAGACCGGCACCTGCACTTGGCCCTCCCCTCTGCCTCCCGGGGGACCCATCTAGGCGCAGCCCGCCAGGACCGCTGGCGACAGACGGTCTCTCTGGCTTCCCCCGGCACCGGCCGCTCTCGGATTACACCCTCGGCCGGGGCTTGGCGGGCGCGCGGCGACCCGGCCCCTCGGCGGTCTGCCAAGTTAGCCGGCGCTAGCAGCGCCACTGCACCACCTCCGACTTGGCGGAGCCAGGAGAACCCTGAGCCAGGTCAGCTCCACAGCACTCCGCTGGGGGGGTAGGGGGGCACCTTCCCCACTACCTCCCCCCACCCCGCCCACACTGGTCCGGGCCAGGCGCCCGCAGAGAGGGGAGGCGGCGGGGGAATCTTCCCAGGTCACCGCCTCTCGGGCGGCGCGGGGTGCGTTGGGGTCCGGGGACGGCGTGGTCGGGCCGGGATCAGACGCGGGAGTCTGGAGTCCCCAGTCCTGAGGCCGGAAGGGGTGGTGCGACCCTCTGTCCCCGCCCCGGGGGCGGAGCCGAGGTCGGAGCCTGCGGAACCTGAGACTAGGCGAAATCGGCCCGAGGCTCCCTGCCCGGCTCCAGCCTCCCCCTACCCCGCTCCAGACTCGGGGAGACCCGACCCCCACTTCCCCTGTCCACCACCTGCAAGACCTAGCCTCTTGGGTCCCCGGCTCGGCCCACGGGCCCCGGAGCAGGTGCAGGTGCGGCTTCCCCATCTCTCTCCCACCCGGGCGCATCCCGCTGGGTGGCCATGGCACGAGGAGACGCCCCGCAGGACAGGCGAGTTGGGGACCGGATGGGGTGCGTATGGGGATCCGGTGGCCGTGGGCAGCTCAGACCCGCTCCCTTCGGGCTCTCCAAAGCGCAAAGCAGACCAGCTGGAACTACAATTCCCGTCAGCCGCCTCCCTCGGGTGCCTGAGCCTGGGTGATGGGGGTTGTAGTCCGCTCTCTGGAGGAGCCGCCCTGGGAGGTGGGAGGGGCCGCCGAAGCGGGAAGTCCTCCGGGTGACCTTCTGAATGATCCTTACAGTTACCACCTGGTCGGGATCAGCTTCTTCCTCCTGGGGCTGGGCACCCTCCTTCCCTGGAACTTCTTCATCACAGCCATCCCGGTGAGACTCGTGGCTGGAGTGACAGCCCCACGGTCACAACCACCGTCCGTCCCTCCAGCTGCCTTTCCCCACCACGCCGCCTTTGATTCCTCATTATGTCCGTTTGTCGGCTGAGGCAGGATCCTCAGAGAGGGGAGGTGCCTCTCTCATGGCTAGGACGACCAAGCTTTGAGGGATGCCCAGATCCTAGAGGGGCAAGGCCACCAGGTCAGGGGATCCTGTGGAACCAGCAAGGAGCTACCCACCTACTTCCCCTGTTTGTCATTATTCCTTGCTAGTCACTCAAAAATTGGGTTATCCAAGCCTTTTTTTTTCTTTGAAATAGCATGAATTACATTCATTCATCCAACAAATAGTTAATGTACACCTAGAATTCCTGGCACTGGGGGTACAGAAGGAAACATAGCAGAGGAAGGTTTCATCCTCACGGAGCTTACATTCTTTCAAGGGAAGGCAGGAATGTGGGGCTTGTGTTCTCTTTGGGACTGGGTTATTCTTATATATTAAATGCAACAACTTTCCAGATGCCTCTTTAGCGCCTGGCTCTGTGCTGGGCCCTGGAGACCCAAAGATGAATCAGCCCATGGTCTTGAGAGCAAGATGGGTGCATAAGAAATATAAATAATGTAACATGACACGTGCCATCCCAGGCTTGGAGCAGAGTCCTGTGGGTCCCCAGGGGAGGGAGCAATTCCTTCTGCTTAACGGAAGAGGCGATTTGTAACTTGGGTAAATCATTTGTGTTGGGGGAGGGGAGTGGTAGGAGGGGAGAGGGCACTCCAGGCGGAGATAGCAGCCTTGCAAAGACACCGAGAGACAGGAGAGTACCAGCTTATTCAGAGTAAGGGCCAGAGCTTGGGGTGACTGGAGCTTAGCAGGACAGAACAGGAAATGGGGCACAAAAGGGAGACCAGGGTCTGGTTCTGAAGGGCCCCAAATGCTGTTCCAAAACCTTGGGGCTTTGCCTTGCAGGCAACAGGGAGCCATGGACAGGGAGCGGGGGAGTTAAGCAGAGTCGTGGCAGGATGTGTGTTCCAGAGAGAAAGCAGTTGGTCAGCACCTGGGCCAGAGCCTGGCTTACAGTAGGAGCTCCATAAATACTTGGGAACCTGGAAGCTGCTGCAGGAGTGGGGGTGGGGGCTGGAGCCAGGGCACAGGAGAGGAGGGGTGATCCAAAGATGGAGCAAAGCCCAAGTTGGGGGTTCTTAGTGCTTGGGCTCGGTCGCAGACTTCAGCCATTCAATTCAATGCACGTTCATCGAGCTCCAACTGTGTGCCAGGTGCTGGGGACGGTGCAAAGACAGAGAGTCAGTCCCGCAGAAGTTAACGAAGCAATCCCAAGCATGGGAGGAGGCAGAGGGAGAAGGCTGGGGGGTTCCTGAGGGTAGGTTGTAGGGTGACCCTATACCCCGCTCCCCTGGCATCCTGGCAGTACTTCCAGGGGCGTCTGGCAGGGGCCAACGGCACCACCGAGACCCTGGGCACCAACCACACGAGCCCTGCAGATACCTTCAACTTCAACAATTGGGTGACACTGCTGTCCCAGCTGCCTCTGCTGCTCTTCACACTCCTCAACTCCTTCCTGTACCAGTGGTGAGAAGCCCTGCCCCTTGGGCTCAATGCCAGGCCATCCCTGTGTTGTTCCTTCCCGGCCTTTGCCGAGGCAGCTCCATCTGGGCCCAGGGAAGACCTCCCATGCTTCCTCCCCTCCCCGCTGCATCTCTCCCCAGCCCCCACTGTCCAGCCCCGGGATGAGACTCTTGCCCCCTCCCCTCACCTGGCCTGGGCCCAGCGATGCCCACGCTGCCCTCCTCCGTTCTGAGCAGCATCCCCGAGACGGTGCGGATTCTGGGCAGCCTGCTGGTCATCCTGCTGCTCTTTACCCTGACGGCGGTGTTGGTCAAGGTGGACGTGAGCCCTGAGCCCTTCTTCTCCATCACCATGGCCTCTGTCTGGTTCATCAACTGTGAGCACCGCTGCCCTTCTCCACCTCCCCACCCAGCCCCCCAGGGCTTCAGCCCAGCCTCTTCTTTTTACTGAAAGGGCCCAAGGTATCCAAGAAGGGAAGACAGCAGTAGCATCACCCATATCCCTGATGAGAAACTGAGGCCCGGGGGGAAGAAAAGTCACTCGTCCAAGGCCCCACAGTGACCTAAGAGCAGGTCTCCTGGCCCCTAGCCCCTCACACCTAGGGCTGCACCTCGGAGGAGGGATGAACGTGGGGTGTTACATAGGAACATGCCTACCCAACCTAGTCCGGAGTCCCCTAGGCACCCTGCCAACACCTCCTCCAGGGAGCCCCCAAGGCCTGCCTAGTTGAGCAGCGGCCCCCAATCCTGTCCCTCCACAGCCTTCTGTGCGGTTCTGCAGGGCAGCCTCTTCGGGCAACTGGGCACCATGCCTTCCACGTACAGTACCCTCTTCCTCAGCGGCCAGGGCCTGGCTGGGATCTTCGCTGCTCTTGCCATGCTCATGTCCATGGCCAGTGAGTAGACTTGGGTGGCTGGAGGGCAGGGGTGGCCTCTGGGATTCTGGGGAGCAGAGAGAATGTACCAAGAGCAGGATGCCTTGGGCTTTGGTGGAGATGGAGGTGATGGGGTGATGGGGGAGCTGGGGATTGGGTTAACTTGGGGCCAGGGGCAGGATCCCTGAGGCCAGCACTGGCATGTGGCAGTAGGCTGAGGTTGAGGGAAGGGGGCACAGGTTTGGGATTCAGATAGACTTGGGTTTGAATCCCGGTTCCACTGCTCCCTAGCTGGGGGCATTGGCTGGCACTTACCTGTGTCAGGTTCCCCACCTGAATGATTATTATAGCTCCACCCTCAGATTGTACGGAGCATGCAGTAATAATGAGCACATAGTAGGTGCTCAACAAAAATGACACGCGGGGAAGAGTGAGAGGAGTGAAGGGCTGGGCTGGGGCCCCCGGCACAAGGGTCCTGAGTCTGTTAGTGGGAGGAATGGAAGATGCCGGGAGGTGAACCTGAGACGTGCATAATGCGAAGCAGGAAAAGAGTTGCTAGCCCTGCGGGAGCTGGTGGACCAGCCACCTCCCTTCTGCAGCTGAAGTTTCTGCACAGGTGGCGTGGATGCCCAGACCTCCGCCCTGGGGTACTTCATCACGCCCTGCGTGGGCATCCTCATGTCCATCGTGTGTTACCTGAGCCTGCCCCACCTGGTGAGCCTGGTATTGGGCTCAAGGCCCACTTCAGAGCATCACAGATACAGCCCTGAGTCTGAGGCCCTGAGAGAGGCCAAAGGAGGCAGAGGGGACCTGGGCCCAGCTCTGATCCCCAAAGGAGTCAGCCACTGGGGGACCCCAGCCTCTAAGTCAACAGGGTGGGGAGGGATCCAGGCACTTCAGCCAAGCCAGGCAGGGACAACGCTTTCCTTCTGCAGAAGTTTGCCCGCTACTACCTGGCCAAGAAACCATCAAAGGCACAAGGTCAAGAGCTGGAGACCAAAGCTGAGCTCCTCAAGCCTGGTGAGCCCGGGACCCTGACAGGGAGGTGGAGGTCCCAGTGGAGGCTAGAGCCACCACCACAGGGAAGCATTTCCTCTCCGTCCCCAACTAGAACCCTCATCCCTAGTAGCTTCGTGTAATCAGAGGCAGAAGATCTTGAAGGGAAGTCAATGGGCTTAAAGTCATCCCTTTGCCCTCTGGGCCTCAGTTTCCTCCTCTATAAAATGGGGAGGCAGTAGAGCTTCAGGCATACAAGTTCTAGATCCTAGTGTGTCTGAGTTTGAATTCTAGCTTCATAACACCCAAGCTGTGTGACCTTAGTCAAGTCACATAACCCCTCTGAGCCTCAGTTTCTTTATTTGTAAAGCAATGGCAGTGAAATAATCCATTTAAGGTGCTTAACTCTGCCAGGTACAAGTATGGGCTTAATAAATAGTAGCTCGGCATCTTTCCATTGTTAATTCTCTTTGCCTGCGCCCTGGGCTGGTGGAGGGTCACTTGTTTTAATTGCTTGGAATCTCCTTCCCTCGGGCCTGGTTGTCACAAGCGTGGGTCACAGGCATGACCCTGCCCTCCCCTCTTGCCCCAGATGAGAAGAACGGGATTCCCAACAGCCCCCAAAGGGCAGCGCTGACTCTGGATCTTGACCCTGAGAAGGAGACAGAGATGGAGCCAGAGGAACCCCAGAAGCCAGGGAAACCTTCAGTTTTCATTGTCTTCCAGAAGGTTTGGCTTGGGTATAGCCCCCAACCACCACCCCTGGGGAGGAGAGGGCTGCTCTCTCCAGCCTTCCCCAGAGACTCTTAGAATGCGCTGAGGCCTGTACTCACCTGGTCCACCCAAGGTGACAGGGTCGTGGTGGGTCAGAGACATGCTGGGCCAGGGCTTGAGCAGGAGGGTTTGGTTGCGTGTTGGGCTCTGGGTCTGCCTGCCTGCTCACACCCTTGCCTCCGACCCCCAGATCTGGCTGACGGCGCTGTGCCTTGTGTTGGTCTTCACAGTCACCCTGTCCGTCTTCCCAGCCATCACAGCCATGGTGACCAGCTCCACCAGCCCTGGGAAGTGGAGTGAGTGCTGGGAAGCGGAAGAGGACAGGGCAGTGGGAATGAAGGGCAGAGAGGGAAGAGGGCAGCCGGGACCAGGATAAGCCCCCTCTCCCTCCCAGGTCAGTTCTTCAACCCCATCTGCTGCTTCCTTCTCTTCAACGTCATGGACTGTCTGGGACGGAGCCTGACCTCTTACTTCCTGTGGGTGAGCACACCTAGGCTGGGGTGATCTGACGGTTTGGGGAAGCAGTCGGGGATCAGAGGGTGTGAAAGAGCACAGAAAGGTGATGTCCCAACAGTCCCACTGGTCTGGGTCTAGTAATGGAACAGCTGGCTGGTTTAGCAGTGAGCACCTGGTCCCTGGAGATATGCAAGCCAGGGCTTAGACTGTGAACTCTTTGAAAGCAGAAGCCTTGTCCAACTGACCTGTGTCTCCAGCATCCAGCCTAGGGCCCAGGCCCTGGTGCTTAGAGACTGTTATGTGGAGTTTCCTGCACCACGTGGAAGGTCAGACAAGATTCCTGGTATTGAGATTGCTTTTAGCCAAGATGCTGCTTCTTTAAATGAAATCTTCCAAGGACACACAACAAACAAAGTAGATCAAAGAGTAGCTGCTCTGGGAATTCCCCAGCGGTCCAGTGGTTAGGACTCCGAGCTCTCACTGCCAAGGGCCCACGTTCAATCCCTGGTCGGGGAACTAAGATCCCACAAGCTGTGCATCCAAGCCAGGATGGGGCCTGGATCCCCAGCTTCCAAATCCATCTTCCCCAAAGGGGTCTTTGGAACCCAGGGGTGCTCAGAGCCACCAACGTTGAAAACCGAAGATGCTTGTCTAGTTCTGCCACGGAGAGAGCATGAACTGGAGCTCAGGAGAGGCAAAGTCTAGTCCCAGGCTGGTCCTTGATTGCTGGGTGGCCTTGGCCCAGCTGCTCGCTCTCCAGAGGCCCAAGTGCTGGGTCCTCACTGGCACACATGGAGTAGGTCAGGGGAAGTGATAGTTGAGTCTATCTGGGGTGTCCCTGGAGCAGAGACCCTGCTCCCAGGGACCACCCTCACCCCAACCTTCTGCCGCAGCCAGACAAAAACAGCCGGCTGCTGCCCCTGCTGGTCTGCCTGCGCGTCCTGTTTGTGCCACTCTTCATGTTGTGCCACGTGCCTGAGAGGTCCCGGCTGCCCATCCTCTTCCCACAGGACGCCTACTTCATCACTTTCATGCTGCTTTTTGCTGTTTCAAATGGTTACCTGGTGTCCCTCACCATGTGCCTGGCGCCCAGGTCTGGGGGATGGGAAGGTGGGGGGGAGGGCCTGGGAGCAGGGAGGTGGGCTAGCTCTTTGAGGGGCCTCACTGGTGCCACCTGCCAGGTCAGGCTTTAACTGCTGAGCCGGTCCCAGGCCAGGAGCTGGGGAGAGGAGGACTTGGCTGGGGAGGTTCCTGCCCAGTAAAGTAGCCCAGGCACTGATTTTGGGGCCTCCTCTCTGGTCCTCAGTTTCGCCATCTGTGAAATAAATGGGTTCGACTGTCATTCCTTAGGGCCCAGCTACTCCCCCAAATTCTCAGTTGCAAGGGAGCTAAGGTTTTGATCACAAGCAGAGTTCCTGGGCTATTTACTCTAGGGAAAATGGAGTTGAGAATCCAGGGAGAGCAGAGGTGACCGGGAGGACCAGGTAGGGGACACTCTGCCAGGAAGGAAGGCAGCTGCATCTAGGCCCCAGGGGCGTGAGAGATGTCTATGTCCAGTGGCCCCATTTTACAGATCAGGAAACTGGAGTCCAGAGAGAAGGGCCTAATTATAGCGACCAGAGGTTGGGCCAGCCCAGACTAGAACTCAGGCGTCCTGTTGTTAGGAGGGCGGAGGGCACAGGGCTGGGTCCAGGTTGGGCCTGACATTTTCTAAGAGCTCCTACTCCTGTGTGTTCTAGGCAGGTGCTGCCACATGAGAGGGAGGTGGCCGGCACCCTCATGACCTTCTTCCTGGCTCTGGGGCTCTCCTGTGGAGCCTCGCTCTCCTTCCTCCTCAAGGCGCTGCTCTGAAGTGCTCCGTCCAGGGCTCTCCCAGCATCTTCTCTTCGGAGCTGAGACCCAGCACAGGGGGAATGGTGGGCCAGGCTCAAGCCTCTGCTGGGCGGGGGCCCCGCGGTCCGAGGGTCCCAGGAAGAGGCGGGTGCTGCTCTCTCTCCTGGGCTGGTGGCCACCTGGGGTGCTGCAAGGAAGAATTCACCGCCTGCCATTCTAACCCTCCCCAGGAGTGGAGCTGACGCACAGAGACAGACTATCTAGATGCACACAGACCTCACTGAAAGGGTGATGATCATGAAGAAGAGGGCCGAGGACAATGGCCCTTCCTCACCATCAGGACTGCATTTGTTAATCATGAGAAACTCACTGGCCAAGTGCCGGGGCTCAGAGGCCACAGGTGGGAACTTGCCAACTGTGTGGCTGGTGTGGCCGCAGCTTCAGATTCAGAGTGGGAGTGGGGGCCAGCCCTGGACAGGAGCTCCTCTTCTCTCCAGGCCTCAGTGACACCATGGTCAAGTCTCCTGGACTCCAGAACAGAGGATTCCAGGGAAGTTGAAGGGACAGGGAGAAGGAGTTCAGGATCTGAGGGTGCTCGAAGGACCCTCTGGGCCTCAAACAGGGTTTTTGTCGCCAGCATTTACTGTGTCCACTCCCCAGAGCCCAGCTGGGCCTGGGTCGCAGAACTGCAGTTAGCCTGCGTGTGTGCACTGCACTTTACAGTTTGCAAAGCTCTTCTGCACCCGCTCTCTCACTGAAGCCACACTGAGGCCCTTGGAGGGAGGCCAGCAGGGATTGTGCTCCCCTCTGTACAGGTGAGGAAACCGAGTCCCAGGGGGAAGTGACCAGTTCTCGGCAGAGCCAGGACCCAGCCCCCACCTCCCTGTAGGTGCTGTTCTTCCTGCCCACGGCCTGCTTCCCTTTTCCTTGAGGGTCTCAAGGCGAGAGCCCTAAGCACTTACTCCACCTTTTTGCTTGTTTTTTCTCTCTGACCCTGCTCCTGGGTCTAATAATAACCTTCTCCATTTGTACAATGAATTCACTTTCCAAAGTGCTTTCAGCTCTATTGGCTTTGATGAGCTGGGTGGGGTGGGGATGATTGTACCCATTTGACAGATGGGATGACCAAGGCCCTGAGAGTGGCAGGGATTTGTGGGCATCCCTGTGCTGGGCCCTCTTGACCACATCATGGCCCAGGGGTACTGGCCTGCAAGGAGCCCTGTGCTCCCGGGCAGAGGGCCTGGCCACATGGATGACTATCGCTCTCTCCCCCACCGGTGTCCTCTGCTTCCCCAGGCTCCCCCTTTTCAGAAATGGAGACTCAGAGAGGCAGTCAGCCAGTTCTCCACAGGGATGGAGGAAAGGCCTGCTTGGCCACACACCTGTGCTACCCTGCCCAGCACAGAGAAAAGCAGGGGGTTTTGAGATTACAGGCAGCAGCCTTTCTGCCCACTTGCCCTCCTGCCTTCTGTGACCATTCCCTCAGCACCTATTATATGCCAGGTGCTGAGCCAGCACAGGCCCCCTGCTCAGAAGCCGGAGGCTGCTTTGCTACCAAGGAGGAAAGTGAGGCAAGCTATGACCTTAGGAGCTGAAATAAAGCCACACTCCTTCAACCCTTTTTCACTGTGCCAGGTTCTGGCTGGTCTGGCAACCCTGAAACGAAGGAGTTGTGACCCTCCTCCCAAGGCCATGGGAAATAGAATGTAACTTGTGATGGGGCTTGTGAGGACCCTGCAGAGTGTGTAATATGAAACTCTTAGAAGAGGGGGCCAGTGATCTCAAGTGGGAAGTTGGGGCAAGCATCCCTGAGGAGGTGTTCCCTGAGCTGGGCCTTGAGGGATGAATATGAGCTTGCTGGGCTGAGGTGGGGGAGGGGCATCCCAGGAGAGGTACCAGAAAATGTGGAAGGCATGGACACGGAATATTCAGGGAACAGTGGGGACTTCTGGCGGCAGGTCACGGGGGAGCGGAAACTCCTAGGGTGTGAGGAGGGGGACAGGAGAGGATGAGGCTGGGGCAGTGGGCTGGGGACAAACGCTGAAGGGCCTTAGGGCTGAGGCCTAACCAGGGGATTAGAGAGAGGAGAAGGCACACAGAAGAGAAGGCTGCTGCCTCTACAGAGGCCGTTTAACTTGGTGGTTAAGTGCATGTGCCCTGACCCATAGTCCTGGGTTCGAAGCCAGGCCCTTTCCCAGCAGTGGGAACTGGGATTCCTGGAGACTGCAGTCCTGGAGAAAGCACTGGAGTACAGACTGACATTTACTAAATGGTAGTTGTAGTCCTGGGATTATTTTGTGCAGACCACTAGGCCTAGCTGTACCCTTTGGCTGGGACTGGTGGGAGCAGGACCCCAGTACTTCCTAGGTCCCCTTCTCCTTCTCTACCTTCAGAGACTGTTGTCTGTTGTACCCAAAAGCTCCCTAGACCTGCCAGACCCAGCCATCCCGGGGAACCCAGTGGTACTGGTCCGCGTTCAGCCGGGTTGGGCTGAGCAGTGGACGATGGGCCCAGAAAGATGTCCTTATGATGTCACAACGTGGAATTCCTTCTTCCTGTCCTCCTTCCCCGTATACCTAGCCCAACTTTCCCATCAGATCAGGATGCAGCTGGTTTTGATGTTAGAAAAATTCTTGGGCTGATGGGCTACACTTGGCTCATCCCTCTCCTGATGCCCAGCCCCCCTGGCCACCGCCACATCCCCAGCCTGACACAGCTCTGCCAACAGGCCCAGGTTCCCTCAGAAGCAGCCAGTGTCCATGAGCAAACAGTTGGAGAGGGCTCTACGTGGAGGGCACTGAGACAGGCTTGGTGGAGGGACACAAACATTGCAAGGTCAGTCCTTATCCTCCAGTTGCTCACCTTTGTATGAGGAGGACACCTGCTGGTTTTAAATTGATTCAGCTCTCCAATTAAAAGTCAAAGATTGTCAGAATGGATTTGAAAATGATTCAACTATATGCTTGCTATCTACCAGAAACTCACTTTAGAGCCAAAACCACAAATAGGTTGAAAGTTAAAGAATGGAAAAAGATATTCTATGTAAACAGTAACCAAAAAAGACAGTTGGGGTGGATATACTAATATCAGAAAAAATAGGCTTTAATTCAAAAATCATTGAAGAGACAAAGAGGGATATTATATATTCGTAAAAGCGTAAGTCCATCAAGAAGATATAATAATTATAAACATATACACACCTAACAACAAAGTCCTAAAAACTATGAAGCCAAAATTGACAAAATTGAAGGAGAAACAGACATCTCTACAATGATAGAGACTTCAGGATCCCACTTTCAATAAACGATAGAACAACTAGACAGAAGATCAACAAGGAAACAGGACTTGAACACACTCCAAACCAAACAGGCCAAACAGACATACACACAACCCTCTACCTAAAAACAGCAGAATATACCTTCTTCCCAAGTGCACACGGAACATTCTCCAGGGAAGATCATATATTAGCTCACAAAACAAAGTTGCAATAATTTTTTAAAAATATTTATTTAGGGGCTTCCCTGGTGGCGCAGTGGTTGAGAGTCCGCCTGCCGATGCAGGGGACACGGGTTCGTGCCCCGGTCCGGGAAGGTCCCACATGCCGCGGAGCGGCTGGGCCCGTGAGCCATGGCCACTGAGCCTGCGCGTCCGGAGCCTGTGCTCCGCAACGGGAGAGGCCACAACAGTGAGAGGTCCGCATACCGCAAAAAAAAAAAAAAAAATTATTTAGGCTACACCAGGTCTAAGTTGTGGCACGCAGGATCTTTAGTTGCGGCACGCAGACTCCTTAGTTGCGGCATGCATGCGGGACCTAGTTCTCCGACCAGGGATTCAATCCGGGCCCCCCGGAACTGGGAGCGTGGAGTCTTACCCACTGGACCACCAGAAAAGTCCCTGCAATAATTTTTAAAAGAGTAAAATCACACAAAGTATCTTTTCCAATCACAGTGGAACGAAACTAGGAACCAATAATAGAAAAACTGGAAACCTCACAAATATGTGGAAATTAAACAACATGCCCCTAAACAACTAATGGGTTAACAAAGAAATCAAAAGAGAAATTAGAAAATGCTTTGAGACAAATGGAAATGAAGGTAACATACTAAACTTTATGGGATGCAGCAAGAGCAGTGCTGAGAGGAAACTTGCAGCTGTAAATGCCTCATTAAAAAGGAGGATCTCAAGCAAATTAAACCCAAAACTAGCAGAAGGAAGGAGATGATAAAGATTAGAGTGGGCATGCCACGGAGCAGCTAAGCCCGCGAGCCACAACTACTGAGCCCGTGTGTCTAGAGCCTGCGCTCCGCAATAAGAGAAGCCACCGCGATGAGAAGCCTGTGCAACACAGCAAAGAGTAGCCCCCGCTCACCGCAGCTAGAGAAAGCCCGTGCGCAGCAACGAAGACCCAATGTGGCCAAAGAAAAAGATTACATTGGAGATAAACAAAATGGAAGATAGAAAAACAACACAGAAAATCAATGAAACCAAAAGTTGGTTCTTTGAAACAGTCAATAAAATTGACACACCTTTGAGCAGACTAAGAAAAAAAGTGAAGACCAGAAAATTACTAGAATCAGAAATGAAAGGGGGTCATTACTATTGATTATACAGAAATAAAAAGCATTATAAGAGAACACTATGAATAACTGTATGCTAACGAATGAGATACCAGATGAAATGGAAAAATTCCTAGAAACACACAAACTACCAGAAGTAACTCAAGAAGAAATAGAAAATATGGACGTATCTATAACAAGGAATGAGATTGAATCAGTAATCAAAAACCTCCCAGGAAACTCTAGGACCAGATGACTTCCCAGGCAAATTCTACCAATCATTTAAAGGATTAACACCAGTCCTCAAACTCTTCAAAAAAATACAAGAGGAGGGAACACTTCCTAAGTCATTCTATGTGACCAGCGTTACCTGATGCCAAAGCTAGATAAAGACATCACAAGAAAAGAAAACTACAAACTAATATCCCTTAGGAATATAGATGTAAAATTCCTCAGCAAAATACTAGCAGACTGAACCCAGCAACATATTAAAAGAATTAAACACCATGACCAAGTGGGATTTACTCTAGAATGCAAGGTGTTTCAACCTACAAAAATCAATCATCGTAATACACCAAATACGAAATGAAGGGGAAAACCACAGGATCATCTCAACTGAGGCAGAAAAAGCATCTGACAAAATCCAACATCCTCTCAAGATAAAAACACTCAACAAACAAGGAATAAATAAGAACTTCCTCAACCTGATAAAGAGTGTTTATGAAAAATCCACAACCAATTTCATGCTTAATGGTGAAAGACTGAAGTCTTCCCCCTAAGATCAGGAAAAAGACAAGGCTGCCTGCTTTCACCGTTTCATCTATTCAACTTCGTACTGGACATTCTAGCCAGAACAACTGGGCAAGAAAGAGAAATAAGAGGCATCCAAATTGGAAAGGAAGAAGGAAAATTATCCATAATCACAAGTGATACACACACATACAGAAAATCCTAAAGAATACACACACCGACACATACAATTAGAGCTAATAAATGACTTCAGCAAAGTTGCAGGATTCAAGAATGCACAAAATTCAGTTTTATTTCTATACAGACAATTTTGGCATCAATTCTGATGCGTGGTTTTTTCACCCATACCACGCAATTCTCTGACACCAGCTAAGTGCTCTACAACACAACTCAGTTCTGACATTGTCTACCTGGAGACAGCATCAGATTCCACAAGCTGGAGCCGCAGAATATAGGTCTCCTGATCACTCTTCAACTCAACAACCTTGGCTCCCTTACCCTGACGCTCCAGGTCCTCCCCTCACTGTCCTAAAGCACCTTTCCAAGATTCACAGCGCTCGAACAGTTACTACAGTACATATCAAAGTACCTGCCCTTCCCCACAGCCTCTCCTCTTTGAAAGAGTCCATGGAGCAATCATTCCACAAACACTTATCAAGCACCTTCTGTGTACGCTGACTGGTATTAGATATTCGAGGCCTTCTGCTTAAGTGTGTGTGTGTGTTAGGGAGGCAGGTGTGTGGATACAAACAAGGTCTCTGCCCTGGGAGAAGTGCTGGGGGAGGGGAATCAGTGCACTGAATAGATTAATAATTTAAATGATCAAGCATCACCGCCACTGCCACCATCAAGTTCCAATACTTTATACAGAGCAGCTCCTCCAGGGTGGTTTTCTCTAGTTCCTGCGGAAAACATATTGGCCCCCAATTTAGCATTGGCCAGAATTCTGGTTTTGGTTTTTAGGTGCCACCAAACCCCGGGCCCTCTTTCTAGGGAGAAGGAAAAGCACACCTCCAACCTCCTCCCATAAGGCCCAGGTACCTGGAGTATGAAACGGCCAGGAATACAGGTTGAACAAAGACAGAAGAGAGGCCCGGTCCGGACAGAACTGGGTCCCACCTCCTGTTCAGTTCTCTTCGACCCACTGCTCCAGACATCGGGTTGTGAAAATTAAGAATCATCTCCACTGTAAAACACGACCGACGAGGATGGGATTCGAACCCACGCGTGCAAAGCACAATGGATTAGCAGTCCATCGCCTTAACCACTCGGCCACCTCGTCCCGCGTACAGCAGTCTTTTCCACATTCCTTTATCTCTCATCTCCGCGCCTCCAGGCACCCTCGCAGGCACTCCTTAGTACAGACGTGATGAGACCTAGAGGAGGGTGAGACGGCGGACAGAAAGGGGCTTTTTGTGTTCCTTTCCGCCTGCCACAGGCGGGAACCCGCGCCATCCTTCACCACTCTGCAGCCAAGCTCTGCCACAATTTCCCCTCCCTAAGTCGGGGACGAGCGCGCCGGGGTTTCAGGACGCGCTTGGTCCAGGAGGTCGCGCACTGACCCGGAGGAGGGGGTGCCTGTTTCTGGGAACCCAGCAGGCGCGGCGGAGTGGTGGCGGGCAGTTTCCAGCGTTTACAAAGCGCGCGGCGCGGGCAGAGGATGCAGTAGCTCCTCCCGGCGCACAGGGGGCGAGCTGGCGCGCCCGAGGCCGGCGCGGGCGGGAGGGCGCGGCTGCGCGAGGGGCTCGGCTCGCCTCGGCTCGCTTCGGCCGCGCTCGGCAGTCTGCGGTAAATCCGGGCTTGCGGCGGCAGGCGGAGGCTGCGACCCGGTGGTCTCTGCTGCGCGCCGAGAGCCATGCAGATGTCCTACGCCATACGGTGCGCCTTCTACCAGCTGCTGCTGGCCGCGCTAATGCTGGTGGCGATGCTGCAGCTGCTCTACCTGTCGCTGCTGTCCGGGCTGCACGGGCAGGAGGAGCAAGACCAATATTTTGAATTCTTTCCCCCGTCCCCGCGGTCGGTGGACCAAGTCAAGGCGCAGCTCCGCACCGCGCTGGCCTCCGGAGGCGTCCTGGACGCTAGCGGCGACTATCGCGTCTACAGGGGCCTACTGAAGACCACCATGGACCCCAACGATGTGATCCTGGCCACTCACGCCAGTGTGGACAACCTGCTGCACCTTTCGGGCCTGTTGGAGCGCTGGGAGGGCCCGCTATCCGTGTCGGTGTTCGCCGCCACCAAGGAGGAGGCGCAGCTGGCCACGGTGCTGACCTACGCGCTGAGCAGCCACTGCCCCGATATGCGTGCCAGGGTTGCCATGCACCTTGTGTGCCCCTCACGCTATGAGGCCGCCGTGCCCGACCCCCGGGAGCCAGGGGAGTTTGCCCTGTTGCGGTCCTGCCAGGAGGTCTTTGACAAGCTAGCCAGGGTGGCCCAGCCCGGGATCAATTACGCGCTGGGCACCAATGTCTCCTACCCCAATAACCTGCTGAGGAATCTGGCTCGTGAGGGGGCCAACTATGCCCTGGTAATCGACGTGGACATGGTGCCCAGTGAGGGGCTGTGGAGAGGCCTGCGAGAAATGCTGGATCAGAGCAAGCAGTGGGCGGGCACAGCGCTGGTGGTGCCTGCCTTCGAGATCCGTCGAGCCCGCCGCATGCCCACGAACAAAAACGAGCTGCTGCAGCTCTACCAGGTGGGCGAGGTGCGGCCCTTCTATTATGGGCTGTGCACCCCCTGCCAGGCGCCCACCAACTACTCCCGCTGGGTCAACCTGCCAGAAGAGACCTTGCTGAGGCCTGCCTACGTGGTGCCCTGGCAAGACCCCTGGGAGCCATTCTACGTGGCCGGAGGCAAGGTGCCCAACTTCGACGAGCGCTTTCGGCAGTATGGCTTCAATCGTATCAGCCAGGTGCTCATAAGGGAGACGGCAGGGGAAATGGGGCAGGATGGATGGTGGGGTCAGAGAGCTATGAGTGGCTCTGTATGGAAAAGAGGCAATGAGGCAGGAGGGATCATAGTTCAGGAGGTGGTTGGATGGTTGGAAGATCCAGGATGCCTCTAGAGGAATAGGAATGCTGGAGCGAGCAGGGATGTCAGTCTCTGCCCTAGGAATGTCATCAAATTTTGCTGACCTGTCTCTTCCCCCACAGGCCTGTGAGCTGCACGTGGCAGGATTCGATTTCGAGGTGTTGAACGAAGGTTTCCTGGTTCACAAGGGCTTCAAAGAAGCTCTGAAATTCCATCCCCAGAAAGAGGCCGAAAATCAGCACAATAAGATCCTTTACCGTCAGTTCAAACAGGAGTTGAAGGCCAAGTACCCTGACTCCCCGCGTCACTGCTGAGCCCTTCCCTCCCCTAGTCTGAGAAGTCTCAGCCTCCTCACTCCTTAGGCCGCCCCTCAGGCCTGACTGGGGTAAGAAATGTCACTCCACTTTACAGTGGTAGCTGTGGTGTTTGAACACTGGACTTGAGTATGGGATGCTGGGATCAAGTCCTAGCTTAACCACTAACTAGTTGTGTGGCCTTGAGCAAATCCCGTTCGCTCTCTGAGCCTCAGTTACCCCATCTGTTAAAGGGAGGTGAGAATACCTACCTCACAGAACGGTTGGGAGGTTCAGATGAGATGCTACATGTGAAAACATTCTGTAAGCTTCGTACAAATGTGAAGTATTATTAATATTATTACAGTATTATTATTGTTATTATTATTGTTATTATTATTAACACTCTTGGGTGGGTGGGCTGTAGGAGAGCAAAAAGTATGAATGGGGCAGAGCTGAGAAGTCTGAGTACTTAACAAAATGGGCATTTTGGAAAGAAATCAGTTAAAGGCGTTGAATTTAGTTCTTAGCTTTTGGGCAACTTCCTGGTTGTCTTAGGCCTCCGTCTCGGGGGGCCTAAGAGAAGGGATGGGTCTGCAGGCTCTGTGCGTGGGAGTCTGAGATCTGGACCCCTGAATAGGCTGGGCTGGGTAATTTGCCTACCGACTACAATGTGTAAATAAATGAGTGTTCACACCTTAAGCTGGCTCCGTTACTCTCCTGAACCGGGCGGGGTGGGGGAGCAGGTCGCGGGCTCTCCGCTTTCAAGCCGTGGGTGGTGGCTGCGGACCGAGGCGCGCTGGCGGCAAAGCAAGAAACGCACGAGGGCCTTTCCTGCCTGTTGAAAGCCTGTGTGAATTTCAGTCGGTTGCTATGGAAACCGGCCCGCGGTATCCCGGCATGCCTCGCCCCGAGCTGTCCAATTGTGAGCACTCCGACGGGCGCCTGCTGATGACGCATGCGGAAGCGTGGACAGGCTCTCGCCTAAGGAGAAGAGGCTCGCTCGGTGCTTCTGGGACCCCCGCGGCGGTGGCCAGTACCGGCAGCCTCTGGCACCTCTCAGGGAGTCTCGGACGTGAGGCCGGAGGCCCCACTCCCCGCGGGTGCGTAACGCCAACCCTGGCGCCTGGTTCGCCCTCTCCGGCCAGTGGGTCGGAGCGGCCCAGTCTCCAAGGCCGAAGCGGAGACTTAACCGGCCGGATGCGTGCCGGGGGCCGCGGGACCGGTGCTGGCCGTGGAAGAGCCAGTGATTGTCCCGCCCGCGCCCGCGCGTACGCAGATGGAGCGGGACGGGGGACTCTCGGCGCGCCGTAGAGGGGCTGTGTTGGCTTCTTCGAGGGTAGGGAAGAATCTTCCTTTCGAGGAGGCCTGCCCTCGACATGCTCACTTTCTGAGAGATAAACTGCCTGTACACAGTGCCTTATAATTTGCTTTTCCATTCCTTACCGCTTTCAATCTTTATTATTCTCTTTTTATACCCAAGGTAAGGAGGGGGAGGTTGTGATTTAATTCAGCTCACCCAGTAGACTGAGACTGCTGGAGAGACCTCCCCCAACCCCTCACCCTTTCTGGTCCGGAAAAGTAGGACTTACCTACCGCTGCGTCTTCCAAAATTAATATATTTAACAGTGAAGAGGAATTGCGAAGTTTGGGAAATGCAGGAACTGAGGCCTGAGAATGGGAACGATGAGGCTGGTTTGGAGAACCGAGGTTTTCAGGTCAGGGTCAGATCATTTGTGAAATCATTGAGGAATGTTTCGAAACTGTCTTCTAGGCTAGGCCAGTTAACTTACTTGAATTGACGTTTGCTACCACTACAGGGGCCGGGGGCTACCAAGAAGTAAAAGCCAATCCCTGCCCTGCAAAAGTTTGTTTGGTTTAATTTGTATTTGCAAATCCTCCAGTCATCAAATGAGTTAGTACTGTGCTAGGCGAATAAAGCGCATGTGCAGCCCATCCCTGGTGAGGCTTCCAGACTGGTTGGGGAGACAGACATGAGAATGGGCAAATAGACATGTAAATAAATAAGGAAGGGTGTCTACATGGAACTAAAGGACTACAAAAGAAGTGCCCAGACAAGCATATCACAGTGAACCAGAAGCCCCCAGGAGACAAAGAGATGATCTGTTGAGAAGACTATTTATTCTTCCTCTTGAGTGATCTTTTGGCCGCACTTGGCACTGTCACGTCTCCTTCATTCTGAAGTTCTCTCCATGCTTTGAGTTTTCCCTCCTCCATCTCTTGCTACTTTCCTTCTGTTTTGCAGGGGTTGCATCATCTGCCCCTTTGGTGACCCTGGGAGTTCCATCACGAGCCCCTTCTCACTCCACACATTCTGCCTTGCTGGTTGCACCCTCTCCCAAGGCCTGAAAAACTCACTATATGTGATGACCAGATCTCTGCAGCCCAGATTTCTCTCTGAGGCTTAGACCCAGGTGCCCCCAACCCTGCCCCTTCTCTCCTTTCGGGGTCTTTGCTCACGCTACTTACTCTGGTTAAATGCTCCAGCCCTCAACCAGCTCAGCTCATCTGTCTGGCCCATCTTCCTCTGCCCTCAAAACTGCAGCAGGCTCCAGGTCCCAGTTTAGCTGTCTCTCCCATAGGCCCCTCATCTTAATTCTTCTCACCCCACAGTAATGATCTGCTTCTTGGCCTCTCTCTCATCCAGGAACTTGTAAACTCCTTGAGGTCAGAGACTGTGTTTCTGTCACACTTGTGCCTGCTTCCTACCATGGTGTCTGATGGTACCTAGCATATATTAGATTTTCAATAAAGATTAAATGAGTGAATAAATGAAGGAACGCTTAACAGTGTTCAGTGTTGCTGAGAAGTCAACCTGAGGTAAGCACCAAAAAATATTGCCATTAGGTACAAGGAGGTCATCTGTTAACTCTGCAGGATCAGTTTCAGCTGAGAGCGATGATACAGAAATAGACTGGAACAAGCGGGAGGTGAAAGTAGGAAGAGCAAGGCCTGGAAAAGGTGGAAAACGGGGGGCGATTGAGTGGAGTGGGGTAAAGTTTTGTGTTTCTGCTTTTTCTATATGGTAGGAAATTCCTGAGCACATCTAAAGTTTCATGGGACAGAGCTGTCAAGAGGGAGAGTGGAGGATGCAGAAGATGGGAGCACTGATGATGTGAGGTCTTAGAGGAAGCAGAGGGAGATAGGATTTGAGCACGGTGAGAAGATGAGCATTGTAGAGTGTTCTCAGGAAGAGAAGTGGTGGCATCACAGGCAGAAGGGGCAGCACGGCGGGCGGGGAGAGCTGGGTAGGAAGTGCATGGTATATTTGAGAACTAAGCATTAGAAGGTGGGGTGAAGGAGCCGGACCAGCAGTTCAAGTCCAGTCTATGTAGGGCCTTGAAAGCCCCAGTCAGATGTTTGGGCCCAGTCCCACAGACAGTGGGGAGCCCACCCTTGGCCTTTCCCATCTTATGGATCGTCACCTTGGCCACTATTCCCGGGATTGGGATCACTAGCAGCGTCCAAGGGCATGGGCATTTCTGTGGTTCCCAGGCTTCCAGGAGATGTGCAGGCAGGGCCACTTGCACCTGCCCCACCCGGTGTGTGCCCAGGGTGTGGCGAGTCCAGTCTCCCCCCGCCCGGTCGTCTCCATCTGCAGTGAGGCTTGGTTTGACTTCCCAAGTGGCCACTTTCCCGCTCAGAGCTGTGGGCAGTGGCGAGTGATGGCTCCACTCCTACTCCCAGAGCCCAGATGCCCGTCCAGCCTCCAAGCAAAGACACAGAGGAGATGGAAGCAGAGGACGACTCAGCCGCCGAGATGAATGGGGAGGAGGAAGAGAGCGAGGAGGAACGGAGCGGCAGCCAGACCGAGTCCGAGGAGGAGAGCTCAGGTGAGCCCCACACGCCCGCGTGCCGCCCGCCCCCGCTCCGCCCGCCCTGACTGGCCTCTTGTCCCAGAGATGGACGATGAGGGCTACGAGCGCCGCCGCAGCGAGTGCGTCAGTGAAATGCTGGACCTGGAGAAGCAGTTCTCGGAGCTGAAGGAGAAGTGAGCAAGGGACCCTGGGGCCGGGCAGGGCTGGCTGGGGCCTGCTGTGGAGCGGGCGCTCCGCTCGTGTTTGACGGGCGAGCACACGGGTGCGCGGCTGCCTCTTACCTCCCAGGTTGTTCAGGGAACGGCTGAGTCAGCTGCGGGTGCGGCTGGAGGAGGTGGGAGCTGAGAGGGCGCCCGAATACACAGAGCCTCTCGGGGGGCTGCAGCGGAGCCTCAAGATCCGCATTCAGGTGGCAGGTGTGTGCCCTGTTCCCCTACCAGAAGCCATGGCTCTCTGTCCCCTTCCCCTCTCGTCCCTGCTCTGCCTCACCCGTGCCCCTGGCCCCCCTTTATGGGCCCCTGGGTCCCTGGCCAAGCAGGACCTCCCTCTCCCTCCCTCCACAGGGATTTACAAGGGCTTCTGTCTGGACGTGATCAGGAACAAGTACGAGTGTGAGCTGCAGGGAGCCAAGCAGCACCTGGAGGTGAATGTGCCGGGCGCTGGGCGCTAGGTGGGGACGGAAGTGGCTGCCCCGGCCTGCCTGGCTGAGCCACTCCGCCTCTTCTAGAGTGAGAAGCTGCTGCTCTACGACACCCTGCAAGGGGAGCTGCAGGAGCGGATCCAGAGGCTGGAGGAGGACCGCCAGAGCCTGGACATCAGCTCTGGTGAGGCGAGCGGCTGGCTGGGCACCCCTGCCCCAGGCCCTGTGCTTTCAGTGCCTGCCCCCCGTCTTGGCCTCAGCTTCCCTCCCTGCACAGGGGGGTTGTAAGAGGACCTGCTTCGTGGTCACTGTGGAGACTGAATGAAAGCAGCCAGGGAAGCGCCTAGCCCAGAGCCTGGCACACAGTGGGGACTCAGGAAGAGCGGGTCCCCTGCCCCCCTGCTCAATTTCCAGAACGGAGGTGTCATTCTGACACACGCACATGCCATGGCCAAGACCTCTCCATGTCCACAGGCCGACGTTCATACAGGGCACTGGGGAGGGAGGAATTATTATCGTACCCCTGTCCATGAAACATGAGGAAAGCGAGCCTCACAAAATCACGGTGACCTCTTTCCCAGGGTTGAACTCAGCTTCCAACCCCAAGCCCAGGCTTCTCTGCACTGCCCTGGTTGGGGTAGGGGCGCGAGTGATGGGGAAGGGCTGGCCTGGCCCGGGTGAGGGACGCAGGCTACAGGGGTGGGGCGTCCTGGGCTGGCCGGCACCCCAATCCTGACCCTGGTCTGGGGCACAGAGTGGTGGGATGACAAACTGCACGCCAGAGGCAGCTCGAAGACCTGGGGCTCCGTGCCGCCCAGCAAGAGGAAGAAGGCCCCTCTTGTTTCCGGTATCCTTTCCCCCACGGTGGCCCGAGCTGGGCGAGAGGTCAGGGCAGAGGAGGGTGGAGGGACACGGAAGACAGAGGCAGACCAGACTCATTTATGGTCATCTGGCACCCTGTGGCCGTGTCCAGTCAAATCCAGCCGTCAGGAATTTTTTGTGGGGTCCTCCTAGGCTGTGTGGACCGTAAAAAAGTAGAAACATCCATCCAGAGATTTCCCCGTAATTTCCGGAGTGAGCTCTCCTTTGAGGCCGTTCTGGCTTTCCCATGACGTCCCAGGCTTTCCCACCCCCATGCCTTTGCTGACTTCCCATTCTCCTATCGGCTGCCTTTGCCCGTGTGCCTGCTCAGTGCTCGTCTCGGTTGTTACTTCCTCCACGAAGCCTCTCCTGGTTTCCCCGCCAAAATGGCTATTTAGGTATTACCCCTGTACCTAAACTGGGGCACCTGCCTCCCATCTGGGCATGGTCATCTCTGCCCCGCCCCAGGCGTGCGTCCCTTTGGTCCAGGGCCTGCTGTGCCTTCCTCCCTCCTGGCACAGCAGCACGGAGTTGAATTGAATTGAATTCTCTTGTGCACCCCACCCCACCCCTCATATTCCTGCAGCAACCAGATTCTCAGGGCACTGACCTCCTGGTGGTGGGAATCAGCTTCACGCAGGGAGGGAGGGAAGAATCTGGACTGCAGAGACTTGAAGGGTGAATGGGAGGTGAGGGTGTGGAGACATCAGGGGGACAGAGTGGCTGGTCCCCACAGGGGAGTGTGAGACCGAAGGAGGGTTGTTTTCAGGACAGAGGAGACTAGATGTAGATGGGGAAAGGGGCCAGATCCCTGAGTGGGTGGCATGGACCTTGGCCTTCTGACCTTGAGACCAGAGAATAGGTGAGGGGAGCTGAGAAGTGGTAGGGTTGAGGCTGGAAGGCCCCCGTGGAGTGGGTGAAATAGGCCATAGCCATGCCACCTCTCCACCCTGCCGAGAACCTGGGGGCCAAGAGGTAGGAGGTGGAGCCTGAGCTCTTAACTAGGTCCTCGGCTCCCTGCCCCGCTGTCCACAGCACCGCCTCTTCTGAGTGTTGGAGCTCCCAGGCCAAGGCCCGTCACCTGCCCCCTCCACCAGGCTTCCTGCTTCCTTGACCCCCATTGCAGGCCCTTACATCGTGTACATGCTGCAGGAGATCGACATCCTGGAGGACTGGACAGCCATCAAAAAGGTGGGTCCGGTGCTGCCTGTCTCAGGATGGGGGCTGGCAGTGCAGCGCCCCCTCCCCAACCAGGCGCCAGCTTTGGTCTTTGCAGACTCTCCACGTGTGGACTTCCTGAGGGCCTGGGAAGCTCTCTGCTCAGCCCTCGGCACCCTCTGCCTTCAGCCCGGGTTCCCTGGCATTGCTTGAGCTCACAAGCCTCGTTTGGCCTGAGGCTGTTCTGGAGGAGGGAGTTCCTAGTCTACATCAGCCCCTTCCTTGTTGCAGGGCAGGTTTTGATGGGGGTGGGGGTAAAGGGAGGGCAGGAAGGCGGGAAAGCAGCTGGGCTGCCTGAGTCTCTGACAGGAGAGCACATCAAACCTTTGCCTAGAAGGGGTCTTATACCCCGGCAACCCCTCTAGTGCAGCCCGGACCCAGCAGCACCTCCACCTCAGAAAGGCTGATGGTGGAAGGGGGACTTGCCAAGCTGGAGGCAGGCTCTCAGGGGGGTTTTCTTCTTACCCACCCAGGCAAGAGCAGCCGTGTCCCCTCAGAAGAGAAAATCAGATGGTAAGAACCGGCAGGGTCGGGACTTCCCTGACGGTCCAGTGGTTAAGACTCCACGCTTCCACTGCAGGGGGCGCGGGTTCGATCCCTGGTCAAAAAACCCCACAAACTACCGGGGTTGTTCTTCCTCCCCCAGCCCAGCCTCCAGGAAAGGAGCCCAGAGGGAGGCAGGGTCTGTGTCAGATCAGTGGCCTGAGAGAGTCAGGACGGTCTGGGTGTGAGGGCATTGTGGGAGCTAGGGCGGGGGTGAGTAGTGGGGCTAGGTGATGGACCCGCCCTGCCAGCTCTGGTTAGGGAGGGTGGAGTGCTGAGCCCCAGCAGCCGGCCTGGCGGGCCCAGAGTACCAGAGACGCCCAGGAATCAGGGGTGTGGAGCTGACCTGTGCCCTCCTGGCCTTGCCTGCTCTGGGCCAGACTGAGGCCACTCCTCTCAGTCCCCCATATGAAGTGCCTGCTTCCCTCTTGGTTCGGCATCCTCTCACCTGCAGTGATTTTTCCCTTCCTGTGTACCCCCAGGACCTTGACCCTGCTGTTCACAGCCAGGGGGCCCTTGGAGCAACTGGCAGCAAACCCAGCATTTGAACTTACCTGCTGCAGAAAGGCAGACTGACAGGCCCCTCAGCGTCTGCTCAGCCAGCCCTGCAGTGCTGCTGTGGCCCTCCCCTCCAGCCGCCACTGGTCTGGACTCCTCCTCTGCCCCTCCTCGGGGCCCTGTTCAACTGTGGCCTGGAGCTGCCTTAGCCAGGCAACACTGTCTCCTCCATCCCCGGCCAGCCCACCACCTGCCCCCACTGAAGGTCAGCCTTCGCGGTGCCCTCCCTGATGAAGATGTGTCTCATCTTAAGCCAAAGCAACATCCTTTCTGCTGACCTTGGACCCGGCTCCCTAGTCACCGAGCCAGTGAGCTGGGTCCCACTTCACGGGAACTCTGGGCCAGAAATGATATTTGGGGGACCTTTGTGTCCTGGCTGTTGTTGGAGGTGAGAAGGCAGGCTCCCCAGGTCTTCCTGCTCAAGGCGGTTCCTGGTGTCCGCCTCCCAGATTTCAGGGACTGGAATTAAAACCTTTTCTGGGACTCTGGCGTGACCGGCGTTTGTCTGATTTACCTTGCAAGGGAATCAGGGCTCTCATGGAGAGTGCTTGTGACAGGCAGTCTCTTCTGGGGTCCCTGGTACCTCTTCTCACTGCCTGGCGGGAGCCTACCCACTCTGACTTGGGGTATAGGCTGGGGAAGGGGGGTTCTCCCACTTGCCTGCTCCCCAGAGGTGGGGGGCTGGGCCCTGGACTGCCTGGTGCTGGTGAGCAACGTCTGAAGCAACATGTGGCACAGGCAGAGCACGTGGCCTTGGGTGGGGACGGGGACTGGGTACTCGGTGCTTGGAGACTGGATCATGTCTGCACCTGCCCCAGTCACTTGGCAGATTGGCAAGGCAGGCTGGCAGAGCCTGTGTGCGTGGGAGGCAGCTGGCAGCAGCACCATGTTCTGACGACCTCACAGCCAGACTCCCCCCTGTTTAGCGCTGACTGTTAGAACCACCCCCAGAACCTCAGTTAAGCAAAGAGGTTAGTTTCCATGGAGACACAGCATCCTTTCTCCACGGCAACCTGAAATCCCAAAACGCAAGTTAAGCTCAGGAATGCGTCATCGGTGACCTGTAGGGGGCGCTCTCCCACAAGGCTGACTTCAAGACCGCGGACAGATGAGCAGTTGACCACAGACGTAAAGGTGCCCCAAAGGCGAGGCCTGTGGGGACCTAGATAGGCCCTGCTTAACCCCTTCCTGCCCACCTGTATGATTCGAGGAGGCTGGCAAGGCTTTAGGACGCACTGTGTGGAGGTGGTAGCCCCACAGCTGGGGCCCTCGGAGGGCCACTTGCGTGGAGACGATCCCTGCCCCCAGAGGCTGGGCCCAGAACAGAGGAAGCAGGCACTGCCCGGGCTGAGTGGACACACAAGAGTTAACTGGCGGCTGTGACAGGGCGAACCGCCCTCAGGAAGTGTTACTCACCACTGGGAATGTGAGTGTTCTTGCCTTGGGGGCTGGATTCTCTTCCTGAGTCCCCGGAGATACCGAAGGAGCTCCCAGCCATGGAAGCCCCTGGAGAGTCTGGAGCAGGCCTTCTCGGAGCCCCCAGCCCAACCAGCTTCGCACCTGGGCACCTGGAGAGAGAAAAGTTAGTGAAGTTGGAAGGGCAACCCGGTGGGGCAGGGGCGGGGGGACCACAGAGCTGGGTCTGTCCTGGGGCAAGGAGGGGGAGAGGGTTGGGCAAGTTTCCCAGCCCCTGGCCCCCTGCTCAGGTCTGGCGCCTGCCCCCAGGCCAGCCCAGGACCCGCTGTACGATGTGCCTGATGCCGGCGGGGCACCAGCAGGTGGGCCCCAGCAGCCCGGGCGCACCGTGAGCCTGCGGGAGCGCCTGCTGCTTACCCGGCCCGTGTGGCTGCAGCTGCGGGCCAACGCCGCGGCCGCGCTGCACGTGCTGAGGACCGAGCCCCCCGGGGTGAGTCTTCCCCCACCCCTGGGGCTGGTGGCCGAGGGTGGGAGGGAGCGGGGCTGGACGTGGAGGTCCTGAGCCTCCGACCCCTGTCGACTCGCAGACATTCCTGGTACGGAAATCTAACACTCGCCAGTGCCAAGCCTTGTGCATGCGGCTGCCCGAGGCCAGCGGCCCCTCCTTCGTCTCCAGCCACTACATCCAGGAGAGCCCTGGGGGTGAGAGGGACCGGCCTGGAGGGAGGGGCTGGAAGCCATCAGGGCAGGGCACCGGGGTTCCCCAGAGAACAACCTCACTTCCCGTCTCTCAGGCGTCTCCTTGGAGGGCTCAGAGCTTGTGTTCCTGGACCTGGTCCAGCTCATCTGTGCCTACTGCCACACCCGGTGAGCCTGCCTGCAGGGCGCCTGCTGTCCATGGGGCCCTGCTCCCTGGGATACCCTGTCCTCCTCCCACACAGACGCTCTCAGTGCCCACAGCCCGGAGCTTTCCTCACTCCTGACTTTTTGCTCCCCTCTCTGGCCTCAGGGACATTCTTCTCCTCCCGCTTCAGCTCCCCAGAGCCATCTGCCAGGCAGCCACCCGCAAGGAGCTGGAAGCCATCTCCCATCTGGGCATTGGTAAGGGCTCCCCTGCTACCCGTTGCTCAGATGGACAAGCTGAGGCCAAGAGGGAAAGGGAAGGCGTGGGCACACAGCCTGAAGCCCGTGCCTTTCCCTCGGTTGGGCCCCCTCCCTGAACCCCCTGAGGCCCCAACTTGTTTCTCTTCCCTAGAGTTCTGGAGCTCCTCCCTCAACACCAAGGCTCAGCCAGGCCCATCTGAAGGCCCACTGCTGCCCAGGCTGAAGCCCCGGTCCCCACAAGAGCTGGACCAGGGCACTGGAGCTGCCTTGTGTTTCTTCAACCCCTTGTTCCCAGGGGACCTGGGTCCCACCAAGCGGGAGAAATTCAAGAGGAGCTTTAAAGTGCGTGTGTCCACAGAGACCTCCAGCCCCCTGTCTCCACCAGCTGTGCCGCCTCCCCCAGTCCCAGTGCTGCCAGGGACAGCCCCCAACCAGACAGAAAGGTTGCCCTCTCGCCAGCTGCTGAGGAGGGAGAGCTCAGTGGGGTACCGTGTGCCAGCGGGCACCGGCCCCAGCCTCCCGCCACTGCCTTCCCTCCAGGAGGTGGATTGCGGCTCCCCCAGCAGCTCAGAGGAGGAGGGGGTGCCAGGGTCCCAGGGGAGCCCAGCAACCTCACCCCGCCTGGGCCGCCGGCGGCCGCTGCTTCGGTCCATGAGCGCTGCCTTCTGCTCCCTGCTGGCGCCCGAGCGGCAGGTGGGCCGGGCAGCCGCAGCGCTGATGCAGGACCGACACACAGCCGTGGGCCAGCTGGTGCAGGACCTACTGACCCAGGTGCGGGCCGGCCCTGAGACCCAGGAGCTGCAGGGTATCCGTGAGGCGCTGAGCCGGGCCCGAGCCATGCTGAGCGCGGAGCTGGGCCCGGAGAAGCTGCTGTCACCAGAAAGGCTGGGTGAGACTCCAGCCCGGGGCTCTGCCGGTTCAGCACCATCTCCCCATTCCACCCTCTCTGCCTCCCCACACTGCCAGCCTGTCTCTCAGTCTGTTCTGCGGCTTTACAAACCCACTTTGTCTCACCACCATTCAAGCAAATTCTGTCCACCGCCTGCCTCCCTGTCACCAAGTTTCCAAATCTTTTTTTAATTTATTATTTATTTTATTTATGGCCGCGTTGGGTCTTCGTTGCTGCATGCAGGCTTTCTGTAGCTGCGGCGAGCAGGGGCATCTCTTTGTTGTGGTGAGCAGGCTTCTCATTGTGGTGGGTTTTCTTGTTGCGGAGCACGGGCTCTATGCTTACGGGCTTCAGTAGTTGCGGCGCACAGGCTCAGTAGTTGTGGCACACGGGCTTAGTTGCTCCGCGGCACGTGGGATCTTCCCGGACCAGGGATCAAACCTGTGTCCCCTGCATTGGCAGGTCGATTCTTAACCACTGCGCCACCAGGGAAGTCCCAAGGTTCCTCCTCTCTTTCATCCCTCTCCTCTCCTGATCATGCCCTTCCTCCCAGGGACTCTGCCCCCCTGGTTCCCCTGACCCCAGCCTACCTCTCCCCTGCAGAATGCATCCTGGAGAAGTCGCTGCATCGCTCCGTGCTCAAGCCTCTCCGGCCCATCCTGGTGGCCCGCCTGCGGCGCCGTCTTTCTGCCAACGGCTCCCTGGGCCGCCTGGCTGAAGGCCTCTGCCTGGCCCGGGCCCAGGGCCCCAGAGCCTTCGGGTCCCACTTAAGCCTGCCCTCCCCAGTAGAGATGGAACAGGTGCGCCAGAAGCTACTGCAGCTACTTCGTGCCTACTCACCCAGCGCCCAGGTCAAGCGGCTTCTGCAGGCCTGCAAGCTGCTCTACACAGCCTTGAGGACCCAGGCAGGTATGCCCTCTCCCACCACCTCCCACTGGCTCCTGCCAAGTCAGAGGCAGGCCACCAGGCAGAGGCTCCAGGAATGGCACAGCAGGGAGGGGGAAAAAAAAAAAGGGTCCAACCCTCCCATTTCACAGATGGTAAAACTGGCCCAGAAAGCAGAGCATCCACTCCCCAGGCCTTGCCCCCTGGTTGCCATAGAGACCACAGTGCCCAAGGCCTGGCAGGCGGAGGGGAGGGTCCTTGTCTAAGATAAGTAGTGGATTCTGACCCTGGGGTCCCAGAGGAGCCTGAAGCTTCCTCCTCCACCACCCATAGGGGAGGGTGCAGGGGCCGATGAATTCCTCCCACTGCTGAGCCTCGTCCTGGCCCAGTGCGACCTTCCCGAGCTGCTGCTGGAGGCCGAGTACATGTCAGAGCTGCTGGAGCCTGCCTTGCTCACTGGAGAGGGTGAGGAACCCCACACACGCCCCTTCTGTCTGGGTGGGGCTGGGGCACCCTGACTGAGCAGAGGAGGCGGAAGGAGCAGGTCACTCACGCCCAGCCTGAGCCGCATTCCTCCCCTTGTGTCCCAGGCGGCTACTACCTGACCAGCCTCTCGGCCAGCCTGGTCCTGCTGAGTGGCCTCAACGAGGCCCACACCCTCCCGCTGAGCCCCTTGCAGGAGCTGCAGTCCTCCCTCAGCCTCTGGGAGCAGCGCCGCCTGCCCGCCACCCACAGCTTCCAGGTAACAGGACTGGCCAACCCCGGGGGGAGTCTGGCATTGTCTGGCGCGGTCCTCTCCTTTGCCCAATGAGACCCAGGAAAGGAGGGGGAAGGGGAGAGGCCAGTCCTGCATTACCCCACGACAGAAACAGCGCCCCATGCGTAACACACGTCCGAGCCAGCCTTTCTGGAGGCTGCGTTCCACGAGCCGGCACTGTGCTCAGTGCTCTGGCGGCTCAGCCTTGAATCTTCACAGAAACTCTGAAGTGGTATCATTATTATCCCCATTTTACAGATGAGGAAACTGAGACATGACATGGGGAGGGAAAGGGACACAGGCAGATCCTGGCTTCTGGCCCCCAACTGGACTCAGGCTTCCAGCCCGTGACCCCCATACCCTCCCATCTGGGCTCAGGCGTGGTGTCCTCAGAGCCAAACAGCATCTCTGCCCTTCACCCTCCTTCCATCCAGTCAAGGGACCCTTTCTAGCCTTGCCTAAGAGTCCAGATTTGATAGCCAGATCCTGGATCCAAATGCTGGCTCTGCTGCTTTTTGGCTCTGGGAGCTTGGGCAAGTTATATAACCTCTTTGTGCCTCAATTTTCTTGTCTATAAAATGGGGTAATAGTGTCTACCTCCTGGGGTTGCTATGTGGATGAAATGGGTTAATTTAGGACAAGTACTGAGGGCGCAGAGTAAGCGCCACCTGAGTAGGACTGTGAGGCTGTAGAGGCCTGCTGGGGCATCCTTCCAGCCTGCAGCTGTGACCCGCTAGCCCAGGCACATCCCTCCCTTCCTCAGAGCCCCTGCTCAGAGCTCACCTCATTCAAAAAGCTTTTGCCACTGGTTCTACCACTGGATATGTACCATCCCAGCCCTGTTCCTGCAGAGCTTCTACTGAGACCTCAAGCTTTGCGGCCAGATTCTCACCAGGCAGGACTGAGTTCTTGATTTTGCTTCTCCTGCACAGCACCTCCTCCGCGTAGCCTATCAGGACCCCAGCAGTGGCTGTACCTCCAAGACACTAGCCGTGCCCCCAGGGGCCTCGATTGCCATGCTGAATAAGCTCTGTGCCACCAAGTTCCGGGTGACCCAGCCTGACACTTTCAGCCTCTTCCTATACAAGGAGGAGGACTACCACCGCCTGCCCCCCGGAGCCCTGGCCCACCAGCTCCCCACCACCGGCTACCTCATCTATCGCCGGACAGAGTGGCGCGAGACCCAGGGCACCTCCCCGGGGGCTGCCACAGAGGAGGGCAGTGGGAGGCCAGAGGCAGAGGGCAGGGAGCAGGAGAAAGGGGGCCGGGGAGATGGGGACACCAAGGTCAAAGCCAGTCCCAGGGACAGCAGGGGAGAGTCTGAGACGATGGCCGAGGGGGGTGAGGACCAGGCCAGGGGAGGTCCTGCTCAGCCAAGGGGGCCAGAGGCTGAGGGAAGCCAGGCAGCAGAGGAGTAGCTGGGAGTGGGCAGAAGGGCCATTTGGGGCAGAAAACTCTGAGCCTGCTGGGAAGGCCTTTCAGAGCCATCCACCCCACTGGCCAAGGCACAGCCCCCTAGTCTTCCCCACCCCGGGCCGCTCCGTGTCTGCCACCTCCTCTGACTGTCTAGCCCTCTGATCACACCTGCTGGGAGGTGCCTGGACTGGCCACATCTGGGCACTGGAGTAAAGCCCAGGGGGTTTTGGGGAGGCCCCAGACGAAGGGCCCAAGGCCCCTTGGCCTCTCATCCTTCTCCCCCAGCTGGAGGCCAGCCGTCCCGCAGTGGTGAGTGTGCCCAACAGGGGACAAATCCAACAGGGGCCCGACCTCTGGCAGTGGAGGGTGGGGCTTCAAGGCCCTGAAAGGCCCCACCCACTCCTGGGTGTCAGGAGGATTTGGGGAGGCAGCAAGATGTCGGGGCCCAGTGCTGCCCAGATCACCTGGAGGCCAAGCACCTCCAAACCTCAGTGTCCTCATCTGTGAAATCGGGGTGCTACTGCTGCCCTACCTTCTCCCAGAAGTCTTCCATGGGTCAGAATGGATGGTTTTGTGGCAAAGCAGAGCTCAGACTAGGGGAAAGGGGAGGGAAGGAGGTTGGATGCTAGCAACACACATACACACACCTCTCCAAGGGTCTGTTCTTCACTCTCACAGAAGGGAGAGGCTCTCCAGGCAGCCCTGGGGACTGGGTCGGGTCCAGCTGAGAGAACACCCACGTCTGGTCTTTCCCAACATGGGAAGTCCTCCCAGGCACTGTGATGTCCCAAGGGAATGGGACAGAGGAGACAGGCTTCTGAAGTGAGGTGAGGATTCGGAAATCATCTTCTCTGCGCTTGACTCTCTTGGACCTCACAAGAGCTTTACGGGACACAGGGCCTGGCTTTTTACCCACTGAGGCTTGGGAAAGTGACTCCTAAGACACCACACAGGAGGCCATTGGGACCCCCACACCCAAACCAGGGGTCAGGTTCCAGCTGCTCTTTGTGTTCTAAACCACCAGTAAATTAACCCTCAAGGTCCGGTAGACCCCAAAGGGAGGCCCAGATCAGGCGACAAATGAGCAAAGAAAATACCAGCAACAACCACAAGGGGGTGCACATGGCTCAGGAAGCTGCCGAGAGGGTGACCTGATGGACGAACGCAGCTCCAGGGCAGCGGCAGTGTAGGTGGTCACGGGGTTTGCAGTCTGGCAGCTGCCAGGCAACTTGGGGGCAGTGCCAGGGCCAAGACCTCTGGCCCTCAGCTATCTTGGGAGTCAGGGGTCTGAATGAGGCCAGCCTCAGGGGACCACTCCCTGGGAAGGAACTAGCCCCTGGTGGAAGGAGGACCCTAGCCAGTCTCTGAGGTGCTCCCTCAGACACTGAGCACAAAGGGACATCGGCTCATATATCAGACATGACAACTGGAAGGTAGAAATCCTGGACATTGGGATTTCAGACCCTCCAGATACAGCCCAGGTTGCAGGGCTCCCAAATTTCTCACTAGGCCATCAGCAGCTCTAACTTCCCCCACTTCTACCCGCCCCCCACAAGCTTCTCGTTGGTGGGGATTCTCCCTTCACTCTTTTGTATGTCCCCCCCAGTCCCGCACCCACCCGAGTGCCCTGTACAGTGCTGGGCACTCCACAGGCGCTCAATAAATGTTGTCCACTAATTGGAGTTTGATAACTAAGAGGGAAGGGCAGTGGGGTGGGAGGTTAAGGGAGGGCTGGGTTCTGGGAACCAAACACAGGATGTCTCAAGTTCAGTCTCAGAGGAAGGACCTGGAATGGTTGCAGGGGGTGTTCAGAGAACCCCAGGGCCGGATGAAGAGCTGGTCTCATGGGAACTAGGACTGGCTGAGGCTTCTGGGCCCCTGCGAGGGGGCCTCTGCAAGCCCTTCCCACCTCTTTCCCATGCTCAGTCCTAATTCCTGGCTCTGAGAATTCAGCATGCCCCCAGCAGTGGCTCACTGGAGCACTGCCAGGCCCTGCCTGCTCCCTGAATCTTCTGGTTTACCTTCTGAAGAAATTCTGATGGGTTAGGGGTCCCGGCCAGATAAATCATCATGACCAAGGGTCATGAGACAGGGGTTGGGGCTCCAGGCAATGACAGGCTGGTCTAGAACTGATCTTATTGTCCCCATTTTATAGATGAGGAAACTGAGGCTTGCTCAGGCAAAGTGGCTTGTTACAGGGCAGAGGACTCAGACACCAGGTTCCGTGGAGCTTCGGATTCTGCAATCCTCCAAAGCAGAAGGAGTTGTTTACTCTTCCACTCAGCAATCTGTTGTGTCTGTATGGACCAAGCACCCGCAGCCCCAGCCAGAGGGAGACAGCTGTGATCTGGGCAGTAACAGCCTACTGTGCGCTCGGACTCCGTACTGCTCCCCCCCCCCCACTCCCACTACTGCCTTCCACCTTTGGCCTTCTGGAAGAGGAAGTCAGGGCTCTGAGAGCTGCCGTGCCAGTTCCAGCATCCACTGCTGCAGGGCAGGGCTGGAACCCTGACGCTTGGATCTCTGGAGGAGCAGCAGAGTCATTTCCTCACTTGGAAATGTTGCACTTATCACCTCACAGTAGTTCCCTGTGTGAGTTTGTTTATTGTCTGTCTTCCTCACTAGAAGGCCAGAGCCAAGTCGGCCTTGTTCCCTGCTGAATCTTGGGGGCCTAGAACAATGCCTGGCCCAGAACTGGCATGTAGTAAATATATGTGGAGTGATTGAAGACTCAGCCTAACTGTTCATCCCATGGCTTGGGACATGGGGCGGCACATCCTCCATTGCTGCCACCAGGGGGCGGGCGTGCCCCACTCCCAGTCACATGCCAGGTTCCCTTCTCTCCTGAGGCCACCCGGGGACCCAGGACATTCAGAGGACCTGTGCAGGACCTGGTGCCAGGAAGGGCCCTGGGACCGTCCTGCGAATGGGGATCCTGCTATTGGAGGCTGGGAAGGGAATGAGAGAGCGGCCTCTTCCCCCCAGGGCTCTCTGGCCAGGCAGGCTCAGGAGCCAGGCCTGTGGGGTGGCCTGAGAGAGGACCCTGCCAGGGTGATGAGGAAAGCGGTCATTGCGACCCACAACACCCTGACTCAACTTCAACACCCTGCCATGGCCTTGTGACCGCCTTCATGCCCACAGCTTAACACGCAAACAGCCTGACTCACATTTGCTCACAGGCTGTGTGACACCCTGCCCTGCCAGGGTCACCTACAGTGAAGCCTGAGCACCGCCACCCTTAACAGGAACACCCAGGGTGTTAGGACACCCTGACACTGTTAGCCATTCATGCCCTGCAGGATGGGACACAGTGACACACATTGGCCCCTCCTCTGAGCCACACCCTGACGCAGACATCCCTAGATCTGCAAACTCAGAGATACTCCCTCACACTCTCCCTCTTGGGTTCAGAATGTGACACCCTGAGGCACATACATGGAGACAGGCCAACACAGAGACATGTGGTGACCTGCTCCACAAGGACTCCCATGGCACGCTTACACCTACCCTTGCAGGACTGCCGCTGACACACCCAAGGTCCCCTCTCGGACATGCCTGCTGCTTCCCACGCTGCACAGGCATGGAAGTGCAGACGCACACACACAAACTCAGAGACAAGTGCAGACACACACAGAGATACACATACAACGTAACGACACACATACATTTTTGATGATGCAAAAGAGGTCCAAGTCCTTCTCCTGACTAATCTCACCCCCTGCCGTGGCCTATCCCTGCCACCACTCAGCTACCCCACCCCATGGTGGACCCTGCTGGGGGCTGGGAGTTGCTGAGAAGACCCTCTTGGGGGCGTGGTGACCCCACTGGCCAGGCAGAAGGCAGAGGCCGGCAGCACTGGGTGGGGAGGCCTGAGCTCATCAGATTCCAGTCTGAGTGATTCACGGGAAGTGCCTGGGGAAGCGGGGTGGGGGGTGGGGGGGACTGGTCCAGGGGCAGGGGCTTTGGAGGCCTGGGCGGGCTTCAGACCAGAGGGTCTTGGGTCCAGAGCAAGCCTCTGGTCTGGGAGGGGGGCTTCCCGAGGGGGTGGCCCAGGCTGAAGGGGTGTCTGCTGGGTCTGGCTCCTGGGAGGGGCTTAGGACACAGATCTGAGTCGCAGGATGAGACAATCAGTCCCTCCTGCCCACCCCGCCCATGGCCTGGGCCCCTGACCCCGTGCCTTCCCGGCCCCAGCAGCTGGGTGTCTTTAGCAGGGGTTAGGCCAAGGGTGGGGGGACAGGGGTGGGGTGACCTTCACGGCCATCTTGGCCCCTTGGGCCCTGGGGCAGGCAGCCCGAGTGGCCCCCAGAGGCCTCGAGGGTCTGGACCAGCCTGGCCCAGTCGGGGCCGACAGGGTTACAGACCCTCGCTGTCCTGCCAGGCAAGACCTCTGCCAGAGAGCTGAGAACGCGCTCTTGTCCCAGCGCCAGGGATGTTTTCCTGCTGAGATGCAGCCCTCTGCTCCTGCTGCCCCCGGAGCCCCTGCCTCCCAGGCCGGGCTGATGCTCAGAGGACCCAGCTGCTCCTGCAGGGTGACAGAAAGAAAGGAGGGGACAGGGCGGGGGTGCAGGAAGTGCCTTTCTTGGAACTCTGCACCAAAATAGCCCACTCCGTTCCTACTCTGGGTCTCAGTGTCCCCATGGGAGAGGTGTGTGTCACCAAGGAGACCCTCACCAGGAAGGGGCCTGAGCTGACCTCAGTCTGGCTTCTGCCCACCATCTTCCCACCCCTCCCACCCCTGACAGCCCTCACCACCCCCGCCTCAGGTTCTGCTCCACTTTGAAGTCCTAACATAAATACCATGTCTGCTTGGGTTCCCCTTCCCGGCCCGGTCACAGCCCCCAGACCTGGCTCCCACCCCAGCCAGCACTGGGGGTGCGAGCTGGGGGAGAGGAGCGAGGGAGGCCTGGGCCACCCAGGGAAGGTGGCGAGCCAGAGACCCGGGGACAGGACCAGGGAGACAGAGCGGGTGAGACACCAGAGATGGAGAGGGGGGAAACAGAAGAGGGCAGAGAACAGAGAGACCCCAGAAACCAACAAGGTGACAATGCTTGGGACAGGAGAGGAGAAAGAGGGACCCCAGAGACAGACAGGGGAGCTAGAGACCCCAACAGAGAGGGAAGAGAGGAACAGGGAGGAAGAGACCCTGCAGTCAGAGGGAGGGACAGTGAGACACAGAGGTCCCTGGGGAATGTGAACGGGCAGGAAGAGAAGGGGAAAGTTCCAGGTGCCAGTGGAGACGGCAGGGGCGGAGACCAGCGTAGCAATGGAAAGGATGTGGTGGAAAGAGAAATGTCCCTGGAGACAGGGTGACCAACCATCTTTCTTGGCCCGGGGCTGAGGGGGCTCCAGGGACACGGCACTTGCAGTGCTGAGACCAGGCAAGTCCTCAGCAAACGGGGAAGAGTGGGTCACCCTGAGTGGCAGGCCTTTGCCAGATGCCACAGGGATCAGAGAGTCCACTTGCATAGGTACCCTTCACACGGATGAGGAAGCTGTGGCCCGAGAAGGGCCATCCGGGACGTCCCTGGAGCACATGGCAGGGCCAAGGCAGGACCAGCTTCAGGGACGCTCCATGGAGCTGCACGGGCAAAGGGCTCCAGAGGGAGGACAAGAACAGTGAAGGCCGGGAGAGCACCTGTCCTGGGATCCCCAGGCTCGGGTACAGTCCCCGCTCTGCCTCCGCCTGTGTGACCTAGGGCAAGCCTCGTCCCTCTCTGGGCCGTGTGAACACTGAGCGGAAGGGCCGGGCCCCTCTAGCTCTGCTGGGGGCTCCAGGACTCATGGCCCCCTGGGCAGATGTGGCCAGATGTTCAGGTCAGGCATCTGCCAGGAGAGAGACTGGGGCTCCAGCTGGGCCCAGGTTGGGCAATCCAGGGGCAGCCATATGCTTCTCCCCTCACAGCTGTGGGCACACGTGTGGGCCCTCGAGGACACACACATCACCCAGCTGTGCACACCCACAGCAGTGCCAGGCTTTCACAAGCGTGTGTGCGCGCTCACACACACACACACACACACCACGGTCATGCATCCACAGACACACAGTCTCTCTGTATGACAAAGACACCTGTGCCCCATCTCAGCCCCCTCCAGCTGTCAGAATCCTTTACCCCAGGGGCCAGGCCTGGAAGACAACCCTTCTTCCTGGGTCCCACCTTCTCCAAGCCTCTCTCTCCCACCCTGTCTGGTCCAGCAACACACCCCTCCTGTGGTCTCTCCCATCCAGAAGCACACAGGGTGTGGCACAGCACGTGGGGCAGGGGAGGGGGCCGCAATCAACCCCCTCCTTCCCAGATTCCCCTCCCTCCCCACTCCTGCCCTGGGACCTCTCCCACCCAAGACCAGGCGCCTCCCGCCCACCCGTTGGCCCTTCCTCCTGAAGCCTGAAGGCTGGGGTGGTTTGGGAAGAATTTAGAAATGGAGAGAGGTGGGGGGATGGGGACAAAAGAGAAAGGAGGAAAGGAGGTGATTTGTACACAAAGCAATGTGCTGGCTCAGCGGCCCTCGTGCCAATGCTCTCTAGGACTCCTGCCCGGGGGGGCGCCCCCCAATCACACTCGGCTCCCCCATGCTGGCTGCTCCACTGGGCCCTCTGAGGGCCAGCCCCTCTGCAAGCCGCCTTCACCCCAACACCAACAGGCCCACATACTGCATCCAGAATCACCGTCTGGCTTGTCCCAGTAGCTGGAAGACAACGTTCCTTCTGGGGAAGTGGGCTTCTGTTTCCATGGCCCTCCTGAGGTGAGCTCTCCCCAAAAGGGCCATGATCAGAGCAGGGAACCCCAGCTTCCTGACTCCCAATGTGAGTCAGCCACGCCTGGTGTCCTGAGCTGTCCCCACCCCAGCCAGGGAGACACATTGGCCTCAGGCCCCAATGGAGAAAACAGGCTGTGTGGTAACAGGGAAGCATCACGCATGCTGCCTGCTGATGGTGACCCAAGCTGTCCCGTCCTCCTGGGCTGCACTCCTACAGATCCATAGGGTTACATTCTGAGTGTGCCATCCATCACGGTGGCAGCTAATTATAAATTAGCATTTCTGCCTGATTCCCTGTACCCAACCACGCATCTAAACATTTTCTCATCCACACACCCATCTACTTAGCCATCTATCCATCCATACACTTACTCATTCCTAAATCCGTCCATCTATCCATCCATCCCCCCATCCTCCAAGCATTTATTGCATCAGTTAGCATCTTCTCTGTGCTATAGGGGAACCAAGATGAGTCAGGCTGAACGGGACTGGCATGAAGACCACAGCAAGCCCCCCTCTATCCCCTCACCCCCAGATCCATGATGCTGCGCCCACTATATACCTTCTCCTGACGACGGTAGGAAATTCTTTTTCTTTTTTTTAAATTAATTCATTCATTTGTTTATTTTTGGCTGGGTTAGGTCTTCATTGCTTTGCACGGGCTTTCTCTAGTTGCGGTGAGCGGCGGCTACTCTTTGTTGTGGTGCGCGGGCTTCTCATTGCAGTGGCTTCTCTTGTTGCAGAGCACGGGCTCTAGGCGCGCAGGCTTCAGTAGTTGTGGCACGTGGGCTCAGCAGTTGTGGCTCGCGGGCTCTAGAGCTCAGGCTCAGTAGTTGTGGTGCATGGGCTTAGCTGCTCCGTGACATGTGGGATTTTCCTGGACCAGGGTTTGAACCTGTGTCCCCTGCATTGGCAGGTGGATTCTTAACCACTGCGTCACCAAGGAAACCCTAGGGTAGGAAATTCTTAGGCAGCCTCCACCCCACCTCTCCCAACATGGATGGCCCTGGGGGTGGGGGGTAAGTGAGTGCTAGATGCCCACCCAAACTGGGCACCCAGGTGCATCTCCAAGTCTCATTCTCTACCTACCAAACCCTTAGTCTTGTTGGGGTCAGGGTGTCCCACTCCTCCCCACTACCGCCTGCCTCCTGGCTCAGGCTTCCCTCCACTTCCCCAGCCAAGCCATCTGGAATTTGGCCTTTGACCCTCCTCCTCCTGCCTGCCCCCCAATGCCTCACCCCCAGTGAGGCTGTAGTCCTGACCTCTGATCTGACCCACCCACTCGCCAGACGGCCTGCAGCCTCCCCTCAGACGCCCCAGCACTGGCCATTGCCCGAATCATGACTGGGACCGCCACACCCTTGGACCAGGCTCTGGCCAGCCCCCACCCACCCCTGAAGAGCCTCTAGCGGCTGCCTTCCCCAGCCTGCCCCGCCTTGCTAGCCAGATCTACAGCCAGCTCCCTCCCCTCTCCCAGACTATTGCAGCAACCTCCTGACTGGTCCCTGGCCTCCAGTCCCCCCTCCACCCACCGCATACCAGCCACAGGGATCTCTCATCATGCCTCTTCCCCGTGACCCCCATGATGGAGGCCAGCCTTCCAAGGGCAGCTCCATCGCTTTCCAGGCCAGGCCTCTACCCCGTTTCTGATACTTTCTCTCCAGTCTTCACTGTCCCTCTAACCCTAAACCTCCCTCCGGGCCCGGCAGAGTCCTTTGTATTCTCCAAACACATCTTGAGCTCTCCCAGCTCAGTAACTTTGTCTAGGCTGTGCCTTCTTCCCATGAGGCCTTCCTTCCATCCTCATTTCTTGACATCATACCCGACTCTCAGACTGCTCCAACGACTCCTCAGGGCACTGCAGCAAAAAGAACTGGAAGAAGGGTCCGAGGCCTTGGTTCTGGTCCCAGCCCTGCCACACACTCTCTCTGAGACTCCCTGGGCCTCAGTGTACCCACCCACAAAAAAGCTTGCTGATTTCCAGGGATCTCCCTGGCCTGGGATGGTATGACTTCTGGGGAAGGCTGGGTGAATGTGGGGAGCAGGTGGGCTTTGGCTCCAGGCAGAATCGCATCATCCCCCCTGCGTTGCCCTGAGCCAGATTCTTCACTTAGCTGAGTCTCATTCACTCATTCATGCGTGCATTCATTCATTCTTTCGTTCAGCAAACCCCATTGAGCAGCATATGTGGGCCAGGAGCTTTCCAGGCTCAGGGGATACAGTAGGAAATAAGACAATGACCCTGCCCAAATGGAGCTCGCAGTCTCCTACGGCTGGAGTTCTCCACTAGGGGCAATGCTGCCCCCAGGGGACATGACATTTGGCAATGTCTGGAGTCTTTTTTTTTTTGGCCGCACCGTGAGTCCTGCGGGATCTTAGTTCCCCAGGATCGAACCTGCGCCCCCTGCAGTGGAAGCGTGGAGTCTTAACCACTGGAACACCGGGGAAGTCCCAAGGAGTCATTTTTTATTGTCCCAACTGGAGGGATGCTACTGGCATCTAGACAGAAGCCAGGGATGCTGCTGAACATCTTACAATGCACAACACAGTCTCTAGAATATATCATTACCCAGCCCTGAATCTCAATAATATCGAAGGCGAGAAACCCTGGCTATTGGGGAATTCAGGCCAGCAAGCAAATATATACCACGTCAGATAGGGGTAAGTGCAAAGGAGAAAAATGGAAAAAGACCAGGGGGCCAGGGAGCCCCAGGGTATGGCGGAGGAGGGTGGTGGTCTGGGATGTTGATACCTGAGCTGAGACCTGAAGAAAGTGAAGAAGCAGAGACTTTGCATCTTTCAGGAAGAGTGTTCTAAGCAGAGGAACAGCCAATACAAAGGCCCTGAGGTAGACATGTGCCTGGTGAGTTTAAGGAACATCCACAGGCCAGAGTGGCTGGAGCAGAGGGAATGAGGGGAAGGGAGAAGGATGAGAGAGGGAGTTTGTGGGGAGATCCCAAGAGCCTGGAGGCCGAGCGTGGTAAAGACTGGCCTTTCTTCTGAGTTGAGACGGGGGCCTCGAGGGTTCTGAGCAGGAGGGTGACTGGATCTGACTTGGGGTTTGAAAAGATCCCTCTGGCAGGATGGAGAAGGCAAGAGAGAGACCAGAGGAGAGGGTGTTGCACAAATCTAAATGGACAAGTGTAGTGGCTTGGGCCAGACGTGGGTGGCAAAGGTGGTGAGACGCAGTCAGATTCTGGATCTGTTCTGAAGGTGAAGACAACAGGATTTTCTGAGAGATTGGATGTGGGGTGTGGGAGAAAGAGGAGTCAAGGATGACCTCAAGGCTTTGGGTCTGAGCCAGGGGAAGGATGAACTGCCCCGCATTGACTTTCCTCTCATGAGAAGGGGGATAATTCTCTGTGCTTCACAGATGTAAACCTTGAAAGAATGACCTTCCTGGCATATAGCAAGCCCTTCTAAAGTCCTGGTTCTCAAGGGGATTGGCCGTGTCTGCAAGGCCAGCCCTGCCACTGTAAGAAGGTTAGCAAAGCTGCCCTGGTTCCATCCCCCGCCCCCCCCCCCCCCAGATTTGCTCAGAAGACTAAGGAACATTTGTCTCATGCTTTGCAGCTGACAAAGCACGTTTGCACACACTGAGTGCCGTGACACAATGGCCCTGCTGAGCTGAAGGGCCCTGACACGTTAGCCCTGTTTTGTAGGTAAGAAAAATGGAGACCCAGAGAAGGTCAGCGACTTCCTGCAGTCACACAGCCGATTGTGGCAGAGTGGGAAGCCGGATCAGGACAGCACGCTGAGGGGCAGAACCTCTTCTCAGCATCCCCGCCCCGGCTCAAATTTCTGCTAAGAGTGCAGTGGGTGTGCACGGGTTAATCTGACAACCAGCTCCCCAGGGACCATCCTGAATAATGGGCTCAGTACACATGCCTCCAGAGGCTTCCAGGAGGGGCGGGAAGAGGACCCCAGCCAGGCCTGCGCAGCAGGCCCTGTCTGGGGGCAAGGAGGGCTCCACGCATGTGACGCCTGTGTCACACACACGTGTGTACCATTGTGCGCCCCATGTCCATACGTGGCCTCTCACCAGTCCCCTCCCAGCCAGCCCTGTTCACCCTGCCCACCCCCTCCCCCATGCACCCTGCCCTCCTGCAGTAGGGAGCCCAGAGAAGCATTTCCTGTTTGGGGGCCGCCTCCTCCCCCTCTAAGTCCAGGTTCCCAGGGCCCCAGGCTGAGCAGAGGTGAAGGGAGGGCAGCCCCCTGCCCCTCCTCCTTCCCCGGCCACCCCCAACACCCGGTCCAGCTGGAGCCAGGAGGCTTGAGGGCAGAGGTAGGAGCTCAGTATATAAATGAGGGCTGCAGATGCCCACGCCTGTGTGATCGAGGTGCTTCCCGCGTCCAGGGCCTGCATGCGAAGGTGGGTGACTTCCTGTGTTAGGGCCTGCAGAACGCCACACCGCTTTCGCATGTACACCTAAAGGGTTTAGCATGTCAGAGTATGTGCAACTCTGGGACGAAGAGACAGAGTATCGAGAGAGTGCTCTTGTGTGTGGAGAGGAGCACACACACGTGTGTGATGTGGGAGCATGCTTCCACACACATGACAAGCAGTTGTTCACGGGTGTGATGAGGTCAGTGTGTACCGATTGGGGTCTCTGTGAGTCTCTGGGAAGCGACCTCAACCCTCCGCCAAGAGCCCCAGACGGCGCTGGAGTTTTCTGAGGGTCGTCCAGCCTCCTCTCCTCGACTCCCAGCCCGTTAGCAGCGCCTCCTCCCCTCCCCTGCCCCCACTCTCAGCACCCCCCACCCCTGCCCCCCGCCCGACTGCTTCCTGCTCTGGGGGCCCCCGGGGAGCGAGAGAAGGGAGCTGGCAGCGGCCCCAGCCCACTCCTTACAAGGCCTGAGCCCGGCCCGGGCCCGCCCCCGGCCCGCCCGCCGGAGGCCCCAGTCCCTCCCCCTGTCAAGAGCGGCTGCCGGCCGGGCCCGGGCCAGTCAGGGGGCGTCGCGATGCTGCTGCGCCTGCTGCTGGCCTGGGCGGCCGCGGTGCCTACGCTGGGCCAGGCCCCCTGGGCCGCCGAGCCCCGCGCTGCCTGCGGCCCCGGCAGCTGTTACGCGCTCTTCCCGCGGCGCCGCACCTTCCTGGAGGCCTGGCGGGCCTGCCGTGAGCTGGGGGGCGACCTGGCCACGCCGCGGACCCCCGAGGAGGCCCGGCGCGTGGACAGCCTGGTGGGCCCCGGCCCGGCCAGCCGGCTGCTGTGGATCGGGCTGCAGCGGCAGGCCCGGCACTGCCAGCCTCAGCGCCCACTGCGGGGCTTCACGTGGACCACAGGGGACCAGGACACGGCCTTCACCAACTGGGCCCAGCCCGCCACGGGTGGGCCCTGCCCGGCCCAGCGCTGTGCGGCCCTTGAGGCGAGTGGCGAGCATCGCTGGCTCGAAGGCTCGTGCACGCTGGCCGTCGATGGCTACCTGTGCCAGTTTGGCTTCGAGGGCTCCTGCCCAGCGCTGCCCAATGAGGCAGGCCAGGCCGGCCCCGCCGTCTACACCACGCCCTTCCACCTGGTGTCCGCAGAGTTTCAGTGGCTGCCCTTCGGCTCTGTGGCTGCCGTGCCGTGCCAGGCTGGCAGAGAAGCCTCTCTGCTCTGCGTGAAGCAGCCTGATGGTGGCGTGGGCTGGTCGCGGACTGGGCCCTTGTGCCCCGGTACCGGCTGCGGCCCGGACAACGGGGGCTGTGAACACGAGTGCGTGGAGGAGGCGGACGGTCGGGTGTCCTGTCGCTGCACCGAGGGCTTCCGGCTGGCAGTGGACGGGCGCAGCTGCGAGGACCCCTGTGCCCATGCCCTGTGTGAGCAGCAGTGTGAGCCTGGAGGGCCACAGGGCTACAGCTGCCACTGTCGCCTGGGTTTCCGGCCGGCCGAGGATGAGCCGCACCGCTGCGTGGACACCGATGAATGCCGGATCGCCGGCGTGTGCCAGCAGATGTGCGTCAACTACGTTGGTGGTTTTGAGTGCTACTGCAGCGAGGGCCACGAGCTGGAGGCTGATGGCATCAGCTGCAGCCCTGCTGGGGCCATGGGCGCCCGGGCTTCCCAGGACCTTGGGGACGAGTTGCTGGATGATGGGGAGGATGAAGAGGATGAAGATGAAGCCTGGGAGGTCTTCGATGGTGGCTGGACAGAGATGCCTGGGATCCCGTGGATGGAGGCCACGCAGTCACCTGACTTTGGCCTGGCCTATAGACCTAGCTTCCCAGAGGACAGAGAGTCACGGATGCCCTACCTGGACCCCACCTGGCCACCCCCGCTTAGTGCCCCTAGGGTCCCCTACCACTCCTCAGTGCTCTCTGTCACCCGGCCTGTGGTGGTCTCTGCCACACGCCCCCCACTGCCTTCTGCCCACCAACCCCCTATTGTCTCTGCCACACGTCCACCCCTGACCCCTGCCCCTCAGCCCCCCGTGATCCCTGCAGTACAGCCAGCTTTGCCCTCTGACCACCAGTTCCCCAAGATCTCAGCCAACTCTCCAGATCTGCCTTCTGCCCACCGACGCCCCATTATCTCTGCCACACACCCAGGACCGACCCCTGCCCACCGGCCCCCAATTATCTCAGCCAAATATCCTGAACTGTTCCCCGCTCACCAGTCCCCCATGTTTCCAGATACCCAGAACACCACTCATTTGCCTCGAATCCCAGCTAACCACGCCCCTCTTGTCACCACCTCCAGCGCCCGTCAAACCCCTGTGACCCCAGATATCCCAGTCCTCAAAGCCCAGGCCACCCACCATCCCATTACTTCCACTGTCCAGTCTTCTCTGATCACTACCTCCAGGCCCCCTGTGTCGCCTGCCCATCAAGTCCCCGTGCCTGCTGCCACCCAACCCCCAGCCTTCCACACTCCCCTGCCCCCAGAGAGCCCCACTAACCAGACCTTACTCGCTAGCCCGACACACCCCCATTCCAAAGCCCGACAAGTCCCAAGGGAAGGTACCCCTGACCCCAACCTGGCCCCGTGGTTGCCCTCGGCAGTCCCCACAGCCCTGGGGGAGGCCAGTCCAGCAGGCCGCAGCCGCAGGGATGATCGGTGGCTGCTGGTGGCACTCCTAGTGCCAACATGCGTCTTCTTGGTGGTCCTACTTGCACTGGGCATTGTGTACTGTACCCGCTGTGGCCCCCACGCGCCCAATAAGCGCGTGACCGACTGCTATCGCTGGGTCACCCACGCCGGGAGCAAGGGCTCAACGGAACCCGCGCCCCATCGGGGCAGCCTCACAGGGGTGCAGACCTGCAGAACCAGCGTGTGATGGGGCGCAGTCCCCACTCTGTGGGGTGGGGGAAGGGCCATGCGTTGGACATATGGGCCAGGCTGCACCAGGGACCCATGGGGGCTGCCCAGCTGGACAGAAGGCTTCCTGGTCCCCCGGGCCCAGCCAGGCTCCTCTCTCAGTCAACTGCTAGACCTGACTCTTGGGAGCTCTGTTTCCTGGCCCAGCACTCACGACGGGGGAGATGCCGAGGCCCCCCAGGACCTCAGGGTGTGGGTTCTGGGGTCTTCTCCAATAAACGGGGTGCCAACCTCACCCAAAGCTCCTGACCCCCATTGGTGCCTGAGGGGAGGGTCTGGGAGGACTCAGAAAAAAGAAAGAGGGGATCTTCCTTCAGCTTGTTTGGGTTCCCCAGGAAATAAGGTAAGACTCTTCAAGGCAGGGTATGCTTTAGAGATTCTCAGGGAAACAGGAGCCCAGAGAGGGCAGAGCTTTGCCCAAGGTCACACAGAGAGCCTAGGAGTGGGAGGTTCGGCATGAAGAGAATTTCATATTGGTTCCTCTTTTTACCATAACTCTAAGAAGGTGGGACTGAATCTGGAATGAGGGCTTCTGCTGAACTGGAGCCAAACTGGGGTTTAGGGGGTCAAAGGCAAGTTCTAGGCCTGGTGATTCTGGGGAGTGAAGGCGGTCTAGAGAGTCAGCTCTGGTACTTCCCTTCCCCTCCTCAAAGGCCGCCCAGAAGTTGGTGTCTGGGGCTCAGGCGGCTTGAGTCAAGGGTGCTGTCACCCTCCTGGGTTGTAGGTGATGGGAGGCACTCCTCTCTGCTCTGGGGAGGCGGTGGGAGTAAGAGCCTAGAAGCTGGGCTGCGGAGAGCCAGGAGCCCAGGAGCGAGATCCCACACGCAGCTCCCTGGGCAGCCTCCTGAGCAAGGCTTTCCCATCTTGGGCCACACTGTGCCCTTCTCTGTGTGGATGGTGCTGGGAGAGGGAGAACTGCAGACCGAGCAAGGCTCAGGCTGCTCCAGGCTGAGATGTGCCATGAACGGGAGGAGGGGAGGGTGAAAAAAATCACAGCCTGTGGGGACCCAGCAACCTCCCTCATCCTGGGCTCATTGCCTTGGGGGGAACCAAGGAGGGGGAGGCGTGGCAAGGGGAGGGGGAGGGGGAGGCGTGGGTTCCCACCACCTCTGTGATTTTTCAGTTGCAGCTTCTAAGGGACCTCTAATTAGGACGGAGCAGAACCACCAGGACCACCCGGGCAGGCGAGGAGGGGTGACCCAGAGCCCCCTTTCCTATGCAGTGCCCTTTGCCACCCTCTGACCCCAGGGGCTGGGCCTGGGCTAGAAGGCTGAGCTGGGCCCCAAGGGACCAGGAGAGGAGGGGCGGGAGTTGGGGACGAATAGAGGCGCGGGGTGGGGGGCGGCATGGAGGGGGCGGAGGGAACGCTACGCACCGCCCCTCCTCCGCTCTCACGTTCCCCTAACTCAAACCAGACGCCCCCGACAGATCCAGCCCAAGCTTTTAACGTTGGAGGCGCCGCCGGAGAGGTTCACTGGATGGGAGTGGGGGGTCGCAAGGTGGTCCAAAGGCCTAGGTCTGAGAAGAAGGTGGGGGGCGCAGACTGGGGGTTGACAAAGTCTGCCAGGACGAGAAGAACTAGAGCTCCCTCCTGTGACCCTGGGCAGGAGATCCACAGCGCCCCGAGGGCAGGAAGGAGTTAAAAGCACTGCTGTCAGAGGGCGGGGATGGGAGTGGGGAAGGGGGCCCAGAGCCGGCTCTTTGTCATCCTGTAATGAGCACCAGATGCGGAGCTGCGTGCGGCCCTAAACAGACAGCCTCCCAGGGCAGAGCCCCCACTAGCGCCGAGATGGGGCTCCGCCCAGACCCAGAGCTGCGTTTGAGGCTCCGCCCACTGATTCAGGCCCCGCCTCCTCCAGGCGCGACCCGGGCCTGCACTATCAGCTTGGCTTCTCGGAGCTACGAGCCACGCCCACCCACTGCTGTCAGGCGTCCCCTCGGGAACTCTCCAGAGGCAACGCCCACCAAGGCCACAAGCCTCGCCCCCTGCCAGCTCAGAGGTTCTCGCCGAGCGATTGCCCCGCCCCTCTGCTCTATCAGCTCCGCCCCGGCCAAGGCAGTACCTAGGCCCCGCCCACCAGGGCCATAGCCCCGCCCCCTAAGCGCAGCTGGCGTTAGGAGACTGGAGGTTATTAGTTGCAGCTTCCAGGAGGTATGAACTCCGCCCAGAGTTTACACATTCTCCTCACGCAGCTCCGCCCTTTGCAGAGCTGGGGACTAGGTCCACGAGTGTAGGGAATCCCGCAGCGACATGAACTCTGTCCGGTAGAGATGCAAACTCCGCCCTCCAGGGGTTCACCGCGTTCCATTCTAGCATCTCTTCAGGCTACACACCCAGCTACAAGCCACGCCCCCCCCCCCCCCCACCCCGCCAGCATCCAAAATCGTACGGTCGGGACCCCAGACCGGCCTCACCAAGGGAAGAGCTCAGCCCACGTATGGCTAACACACTTTCGCTTCTTACTGAGGTAATGGCCCACCTACACAGAGCCCCAGGGCCCTCCCACTAAGAATGCCCAGAAGCCCCGGCCTTGATGGTCCCTTAAGTCCCGCCCACCCAGAGCGCTGCTCTCTGGGGCTTTGAGCGCAGGCATCAACCACGCAGAGAAAGTAACCCAACCTCTCCTCTCAGGCTCCGCCTCCTGTTAATGTATAGCCCCACCCACCCTAGGCCCCACCTTCTCAGGCCGGAAGCCACGCCCGCTCCGGACCTGGGGCCCTCGAAGTCCTCACTGCCTCTGGGTATGCTCAGACTACTGGGTCCGAACCCTATTGACCGGGATGCCCCTTGGACCCGACCCGGGCGCCCACTCTCCTTCCCTGCCCCCGGTTTCCGTTCGTCTAGATCTCGGGTTCTTTGGAGGGAGCTCCGAGACGGTATCAAGAGTCCGGCGGACGGTGTCCATGAATGGGCCTTTGGCGCCACCTACCTTCGGTGGCTTGAAGCCACCAGAAAGCCTCAATCCGGCCTCTCCCAGAGGACACTAGTGTTCAATGAATAGTTGCTTAATTTATTAAATGTTTATTACTGTAATATCTGCCAAGCTCCCCCGGCAAAACGGCAGATCTGCTCGCAGGTGCCCTCCGTCGTATTTGGAAGACCCCAAGACGGCTTCACATTGGTCCTCAGCTGAGGCTGTCCCTGCCAGTCTTCATAGCAGCTGGTGGGACTCTTGCTGTTCTTCCTCTTGAATCCTGTTTCCCGGGGGCGAAAGAACAGCGTCTCACCTGGGGGTCAAGAACTGTTAGTGCTGGGCCCTCCCTTCCCCCAACTAGCGCTCGGATGTGTGGACACCTTTCATAGGGGTGTGTGTTTAGCGGGAGGGAGTGGGTTTGGGCTCAGAGGTCCTCAGCTGGGATCTGACAGTCAGTTTTTGGAGCGGAATTGATCTCAAGGCCGACCTCTATATCAGTGCTCATCCCTACATTTGAAAATATTAGCCTGCTGACTCCTACACTAGACGGGGTTTGGGGGCGGTTCTCCAGGGAGCCCTGGAGATTCTGGAGTTCAGCGCTAGGAACTCAATTAAATATTCTTCAAACAATATTGGAACAGGCCGGGGAGCTATAATTGAGGGGGGTTGGAACTAACACCTACTGAGCTCAACTAGGTGCCGGCACTCCCTGCTTCAGAACCACCCCCAGCAAACTCAGGCCTGGGGCGTGGGATGCCTTCCAGAGGGGATTCCACCTCTGGTGTCCTGGCCTCTACAAATGCGAGCGGGGTTTGGTGCCAAATACTAATTAAAAGAATAGTAGATGCTTGCAGCACTTATATGCCTAGCCCAATTCTAAGGGCTTTACATTTAAGAATCTTTTAAGAACCATAGCATTTAAAGAACATTTAAAAGGGCTTCCCTGGTGGTGCAGTGGTTAAGAATCCACCTGCCAATGCAGGGGACACGGCTTCAAGCCCTGGTCCAGGAAGATCCCACATGCCGTGGAGCAACTAAGCCCGTGCGCCACAACTACTGAACCTGTGCTCTAGAGCCCGTGAGCCACAACTACCGGACCCGCGTGCCACAACTACTGAAGCCCATGCACCTAGAGCCCATCTCCGCAACAAGAGAAGCCACCGCAGTGAGAAGCCTGCGCACCTCAACAAAGAGTAGCCCCTGCTTGCCGCAACTAGAGAAAGCCCGCACGCAGCAACAAAGACCCAACACAGCCAGAAATAAATAAATAAAATAAGTAAAATTTTTAAAAAAGAACATTTAAGAACCATAACAATCCCCAAGAATTGCCATTTTTACCACAATTTATGAATGAGGAAGCTGAAGGCACTTGCCTGAGTGCCTTGTGTTAAGCCACCTGCCCTACTTGACCAAGTTAGCAAGTAGAGGTTTGAATCCAGGTAGATTCTGTGATCCTCACCCCTAGAGCAGAGCCAGTGCATAATGACTGCCATGTCTCTGATTAGAAAATGCCCACTTCCCAGGGAACTTGCTTTTAGGGGTGAGGCTGCAAGATGTGGGCTCCCAGGCTGATCATGATGTGATTGGGTGTGGGGGGCAGGTGAAGCCTTCCTCACAGTCAGTTGTTGTGGTTTTGGTGAATGATGATAAGTGAGGCATGGCCTGTGACCTCGTGGGATCCAGACAAGTGGCCCAGACCAGATGCAGCTTTAGGGCCCCTGAGAGTGGCCATGCTTTAGTGTGATTTTGGTGAGTTTGGGGATTTCTTTCCAGGAGACCAACTGGCAGTGGTTAAGACCAGGCACCATAGGGACTTCCCTGGTGGCACACTGCCAATGCAGGGGACACGGGTTCGAGCCCTGGCCCGGGAAGATCCCACATGCTGCGGAGCAACTGGGCCCGTGCGCCACAACTACTAAAGCTCGCGTGCCTAGAGCCAGAGCTCCACAACAAGAAAAGCCACCGCAGTGAGAAGCCCGAGCACCGCAACAAAGAGTAGCCCCAGCTCTCTGTGACTAGAGAAAGCCTGCACGGCAATGAAGACCCAACGCAGCCAAAAAACAGAAGACCAGGCACCCTGCACCAAACAGCCTTGCTTTGATTCCAGCTCCACTACCTGAGGGTTGGGGACATTAGGCAGGTTCCCTAATCGTTCCTCATTTGAACAATGTGTATACTATAATACCCATGATAGCCGCAATAATCTGCTGGAGACGAGAAAGGTCTCTCTATGAGGAGAGGCACGTTTCTTGATGGAAGCCTATGACATTCAGGGTGGCTGCAAGAACCTCCTGTAGGAAGTGCTGTCTGCTTTAGCTGCCAGTGGGGAGCCCTGAAGACAGAGTCCAGAAACTGATCATGGGAGAGATGAATCCACAGAAACTGACATCCTACACCCACCAAGTCCCTACGGCAGAGGCTCCCAAACACTGTCAGTTCACCACGTCCTGAGTGTCTCAGTTGATTTTTTCATGGTGTCCCTTGGTCACCCAACAGTTCCATTTAATAGTTAGGTTCAAATGACATAAGAAGTACTTGTGTTTTAATACCTCAGTGGCCATTTGAGAAAATAATACACATACATTGAAAGATACAAAAATATTTTTTTCTTAAATAGCCACAATCACTTGCTGATGGATGTGTGCACCACTTCTCAAAACTTGGAGTGAGACAGGACATTGTCACCTTCATTTCCTGTTCTGCACTGACTTTCCCTGTGGCACTTGCTTTTTATCATGGCAGCTGCCAAAAATCCAGCTGTGCAAAGATATTATGTCATCGAAAGGAACGTACTGCAATCCGATGTTGAAGCTGTGAACTGCCTTGAGCTAGCGGCTTGCCAGTTGTCTGACAGATATCAGTATCTCTGTGTTTCCCTCAAAGTTTTATAATATTTCATGGCATCCCCATGAGTTTGCTGCAGTGCATGGGCCCTGCATCAAAGGAAGGATCTTGTGAGACGCCAGGATTCTGAAGGAGGATGCCTGTGTGGAGTGGGAAGATGGTGCGAGGTTGCGGGTGCCTGGAACCCTTCCCCTCCCCCTTGCTCTACTCCATTGCCAGGTTTGTCCCATGATAGCTAATGAGAAGGAGGAAAATGAAGACAAAACGGCGGGGTGGGGGTGGTGGGGGTGGGGGTGTGATGAATTGGGAGATTGGGATTGACATGTATACACTGATGTGTATAAAATGGATGACTAATGAGAAAATAAATAAATAAATAAACATTTAAAAAAAAAACCCAAAACCAAAACGGGCCTGTGGGTGGGCAAAATCAGATTAGAAAGATGATATCACTCCCAAGATGAATGACGGAAGCCTGTGGAGAAGAGGCAAACCTGGCTTCGGGGGTACACTACCAGGCAGCAGAAAGTAAAGATTTAGGTCTTAACTCATGGATTGTCTTGGAGGGCCTTACGGGAAGCTGGATTTTCTAACTCTAATGCAGGCATCTGACAGCAGCTTTTTCAGAGGGCTCACTCCAGCCCCATCCTAGCACTGGTCACACTGGGAAGAGTCAGACTTCCTTGGAATAACACAGAGGAAAAAATTCCGAGGCTTTGGAGAACAGAATGGTAAAATCAGTCTATCCCACCTGTTAGCTGACCAACCTCACAGACTGGTGTGTCACCGGGTCCCAGAGATTCTCTGCTCTCAGTGGCCATTGAAAATAGGCTGATTAGGACTTCCTTGGTGGTCCAGTGGTTAAGATTCTGTGCTTCCACTGCAAGGGGCATGAGTTCGATCCCTAAATGGGGAAGTTCTGCATGCTGTGCGGTGCGGCCCAAATAAATAAATAAATAACTTTTTACATTAAAAAAAAAAGACAGGCTGATTAAAGAAGCCCTCGAGGGCTTCCCTGGTGCCACATCCGCCTGCCAATGCAGGGGACACGGGTTCGAGGCCTGGTCCAGGAAGATCCCACGTGCCGCGGAGCAACTAAGCCCGTGCACCACAACTGCTGAGCCTGTGCTCTAGAGCCTGTGAGCCACAACTACTGAAGCCCGTGCTCCTAGAGCCCGTGCTCGGCAACAGGAGAGGCCACCACAATGAGAGGCCTGTGCACCACAACGAAGAGTGGCCCCTGCTCACTGCAACTAGAGAAAGCCCACACTCAGCAACAAAGATCCAGTGCAACCAAAAATAAATAAAAATAAAAAATTTTTTTAAATATATATTTAAAAAAAAAAAAAAAAAAGAAGCCCTCGAAGGACTGATTAAAATGGGTGCTCTACCTGGATATTTCAGGATAATAATCTCCCTCTTTCAAGGTTCTTAACCTTAATCATATCTGCAAAATCCCCTTTTCCATGTAAGGTAATATACTCACAGGTTCCAGGGGATTAAGATGTGGGCATATTTGGGGCCATCATTCTGACAGCCACACTTAGGGACCAGGAAAACAGTGCTGGGTTGGTGTGAGATCCCTCTAGCCACAGCGAGCAGGTCCTGCAGTGGAGCGCCCAGTAGGACAGATGATAAAATCTTCTTTTTGTTGTTGGCTTGTTTACTAGTGAGAGGTTGCCAGCCACTTTCTGCTGCAGGCAGACTGCTGGGAGAGGTGCTGTTAGCTGCCAATTTTCACCCAACAGTCGCTCCTGGTCATGTGGCCATGGCGCTGGAGGGGACAGCATGCTGCCACAGCTGTCACAGCCTTGAGAGTGAGAGGCTGCATCAGGAGATGTTTCCAGCTTTGGTCTGTAACCAGACCCTCGTACTGAACTTATGTCTAGCCACCCCCTCTTGGGGGCCCTTGGGGTTCTTTCCTGCCATCTGATCTCAGTTCAAGTCCATCACCAGCATCTGGGGCTGTGTAATCACTTTATGTGTTGTTGTTGTTGTTTCTTATTTATTTATTTATTTATGTATTTATTGGCTGCGTTGGGTCTTCGCTGCTGCGTGCAGGCTTTCTCTTGTTGTTGCGAGCGGGGGCTACTCTTTGTTGTGGTGCGCGGGCTTCTCATTGCAGTGGCTTCTCTTGTTGCGGAGCACGGGCTCTAGGCACGCGGGCTTCAGTAGCTGTGGCACACAGGCTCGGTAGTTGTAGCTTGTGGGCTCTAGAGCACAGGCTCAGTAGCTGTGGCTCACGGACTTAGTTGCTCCGCGGCATGTGGGATCTTCCCGGGCCAGGGCTCAAACCCGTGTCCCCTGCATTGGCAGGCGGATTCTTAACCACTGCGCCACCAGGGAAGTCTCTATGTAATCACTTTAAACCTCAGAAGGAAAGGAGGTCTCAAATGCTGTCCTCCCAGGGGCACCTTGGCCCCCAGGCAGTCAGCAAACTTCGATGTCAAGCAAAATAGAAGGGAATCTTTGGTAGGACATTGGGAGCCGTGGGGTTAAGGGTTAATGTGGGCTGAAAGTCAGACCTGGAAACAAGCAGAAGCTGGGGTAGCTTGGGAGGCTGGAGCGGGGACTCAGGAACAGCGTGATCAGGCCACTGCCGGATGCTTGTCCCCAGCCAGGCTCAGAATATTTGAGACTTTGCCTCAAATTTACATTCCAAGCATCCATTTGGCCTCTCTTGGATCATGGGCCTGCAATTGTGTTGGTTGAAGAGGAGGGGAAGTCTTTCAGGAGGGGAAGATTACAGAGCCACCAGCTGGTTTAAAGCGGCAGGCAACCTCTAAGTGGCAGTTTCTCTCACTAATAAGGAAATAATTAAAGAGTAGATTTTAATTTTCTTCCCCAGTAGAGGCTCGGCCACAGAGCTCGCTCACAGAGGACCCACCTTGGACTATTTTCCTCGTTCCTGTGTGTAATTTAGGACATTTTGACACATGCAGAGCCCCATATCCCCATGGGAACAAGGGCTATTACAGGGAGAAGGGTCAAGTAGAGGCCACTGGAACCCCCCCCAGACACTAAAACAACAAACCATTCACTCACTTGTCCAATATTTATCAAGACCATACTATGCATCAGAGACTCCACAAGGGATCAGGGTTACAAAAGTAACCAGACAGGAGAGCAGCAAGAATACATAAGGTAAGGAGGGGGGCGAGGGGCAGGGAGAGAAATAGGTGAGGGAGATTAAGAGGTACAAACTTTCAGTACAACATAAATGAGTCATGGGTATGAAATGTACAGTGTGGGGACTATAGTCAATAATTAGGTAATATATTTGTATGTGACAGATGACAGCTAGGCTTATCATGGTGATTATCTTGAAAGGTATAGAAATATTGAATCACTATGTTGTACACAAGGAATTAACAAAGTGTCATAGATCAGTCATATTTCAAAAACAAACAAACTCATAAAAAAAGAGATCAGATTTGTGGTTACCAGAGGTGGGGGCTAGGAGGATGGGGAATTGGATGAATGTAGTCAAAGGTACAAAGTTCCAGTTATAAGATAAATAAGTACTAGGGATGTAATGTACAACATGACAAGGTAATTAACAGTGCTGTATGTATTATATGAAAGTTGTTAAGTAAATAAGTTTAAGAGTTTTCAACACAAGGAACAAAATTTTTCTATTACTTTAATGTAAGTCAGGTCATTATGTTGTACACCTTAAATGTATACAGCGCTATATGCCAATTATATCTCAATAATACTGGGAAAAAGAGGAATACGTAAGGTGAGACCACCCAGGGCCCTGCCCAGGCAGGAGAGGGTGGTGATCTGAACCGAGGCAGAAGCAGAGTTGGGATGGGAGGAGAGAGTAAAGTTGAGAGGTGGTTGGCAAGTGGATTTGGACCGGATCCAGTGACCGGCTGAATGTGAAGGAGGAGGACTGTGGCCGCCGGGTTTTGGCTCCCCCTGGTGGTGCCATTCATGGAGGTGGCGACATGGAAGAAGCAGCCACTTTGGAGAGATGGGTGCTATTCAGTGTGGGCTTTACTGCGTTTGCCGTATTTGGAAGTCACCCAAGTGGGCTACTCAAGAACGTACCTGTATGCCTGAATCTAGAGCTCAAGGAAGAGGGCCAGGTTGAAGATGGAGACTGGAGCTTCCTTTCTACCCCACAGTTGGCGGTCCCTGAAACCACCGGAGCTGCCAGCTTCACTGGTGAGTCCTTCACGTTCCACCCCTTGCTTTCCCAGCAAACAAACGAGCGATGCGCTTTTTTTGTTTTTGTTTTGTTTCGTTTGGCTGCACCGCGTGGCTTGCGCGATCTTAGTTCCCCAACCAGGGATTGATCCCGGGCCCCAGGCGGTGAGAGCAACGAGTCCTAACCACTGGACCACCGGGGAATTCCCCTCCAACTCCTAACTTCATAACTGTCCACAGAGTCTGAAATTTTCAAGGATCTTATGTTTGTTTTATAAGTGTTTTTTAGAGTTTTGAACTTGATTTTTATTAAAATATTAGTCTAATATTAAAATATTAGTTATAACACATTGTGGTTTTTTACAATATTTATTTATTTAGCTGTGTTGGGTCTTTTTTTTTTTAATTAATTAATTTATTTATTTTTGGCTGCATTGAGTCTTCGTTGCTGCACACGGACTTTCTCTAGTTGCAGCCAGCGGGGGCTACTCTTTGTTGCGGTGCGCGGGCTTCCCACTGCGGTGGCTTCTCTTGTTGCAGAGAACGGCCTCTAGGCGCGTGGACTTCAGTAGTTGTAGCGTGTGGGCTCAGTAGTTGTGGCTCGCGGGCTCTAGAGCGCAGGCTCAGTAGTTGTGGCACACAGGCTTAGTTGCTCCGTGGCATGTGGGCTCTTCCCTGACCAGGACTCGAACCTGTGTCCCCTGCACTGGCAGGCGGATTCTTAACCACTGCGCCACCAGGGAAGTCCACCCACATTGTGTTTTATAACACAAAAATTAAAACTCTTCTACTAAAAAAAAAATCAGTATTTTTATTTTGGTCAGTTTTATTTTATAAGTTTTACAGACAGCAGCCAAAAAGAAGAAAAATACAACTGCCTTTTCCTGGGCAACCACAGGTTACTGAAAATTAGCCGATTTTGGTCTCAGCTGACATACCGGACAGAAACTCCTCCTTGGAGCAGAGCCAGCACAGCCTCTGGCACTTTGTGTGCAGTTATCAATTTGGCCGCTCTGCTTTTCTTCGTTGCTGTTGATCTGACTCCCAGGGGCTTTTTGCCTTCACCCAGCGGGGCAGCAGCTCGCCTTTCCACCCTGACTCAGGGACGTGTCCTTGTCCTTTCCAGCCACTTCAGTGATAAATTCATACTCAGGGGCTCTGGAGGACAGAGGGCAGTGGGTGTGACCTGGGAAGGAAGATGAAACTCACAAAAAGTGCACGCGCCTGCCACCTGGAGGTGCTCTAGGGGTCCGGTAGTTCTGGGTCTGCATCCACAGAGGGGACACAAAACCTCGTGGGCTGCTCTGGGTTGGGGAGGCAGCACACACTTCCCTGGCTGCCCTTCTCAGGCCCATGGGCCCACTTCCAGTGAGGCTGAGTGATGCAAATCTCCTTCGGCAGGTCTGGGCCACAGGATAAGGTGAAGTGGGCCACCAGCCAATCCTCAGGACCTTGTAGCCCCAGTAACCCCAGAGGTGTTGGTAGAAGCGGTGGAATCATTCACTTAACACGTGTTCACTGGACATCGACTGTATGCCAGGCGCTGTGCCGGCTGCGGGCGAGTGTGTGCTCACGCACAATATGGACCTATTTATCTATTAATTAATTAATTAGTTAATTAATTATTTTATTTATTTTGGCTGCATTGGGTGTTCGTTGCTGCACGCGGGCTTTCTCTAGCTGCGGCGCGCGGGGGCTACTCTTCGTTGTGGTGCGCAGGCTGCTCATCGCGGTGGCTTCTCTTGTTGCGGAGCACGGGCTCTAGGCACGCGGGCTTCAGTAGTTGTGGCATGCGGGCTCGGTAGTTGTGGCGCACGGGCTTAGTTGCTCCACAGCATGTGGGATCTTCCCCGACCAGAGATCAAACCCGTGTCCCCTGCATTGGCAGGCGGATTCTTAACCACTGGGCCACCAGGAAAGCCCTGGAATACCTATTTATAATTAATAACAATAATAGTACAAATGATGATGATAGCTGAATGTTGAGCGCTTGCTATGCTGTAAACCCTGTTTTTAGCATGGTGGCATATTATCTTTTTTTTTTTTAGTACTGTTGTGATTTTATTTACTTATTTATTTTTTATAGTTGATTTACAATCTTGTGATGGTGGCATATTATCTTATTTAACCCTTATGACAACCCGTGGAAGTCAGAAGATTCTATTATTATCTCCCATTTTGCAGCTGAGAGAGAGGATAAGTAACTTGCCCAGGGCCACTCAGGTGGTAGTGGCAGAATTGGAATTCCGTCAGACTGAAAGGTCTGCACCTGTTACCATTTGCCTCCCATAGCTTAGTTCTAAGAGAAGAAACAAATAATAACCTCATGCATACATAAATAAAAATAATTGCCACTTATGGTGAGTGGCAGAAAGGAAATGCAAAGGGAGCTGAGGTAGAACAGTGGATGGCTTCAGACAGAGCAGTCAGAGCGTCTCGGGAAGAGCTGGGGATGAGGAAGGCTCCTGGAGCTAGCACAGCATGTGTCAAGACCTCGAGGCGGGAAGGAGCCTGGTTTGTTGTAGGATCAGGCATGAGGCCACAGTGGCTGGAGCTCCAAAAGGAGAGGGGAGCTTGGGGATGTCCGCCAGACCTCACAGGGGTCTGAGGGCCAGGGCAGGAGTCTGGGTTTTCCTTGAGGCACTGATATATATATATTTTTTTCGCACCACGAGGCATGCGGGATCTTCCTTCCCTGACCAGGGATGGAACCCGTGCCCCCTGCAGTGGAAGCATGGAGTCTTAGCTGCTGGACCGCCAGGGAAGTCCAGAGGCACTGGTATATTTTGAGTGAGGTGAAGATGTGATTTGGTTTATATTTTAAGGTGATTCTGCATGGGCTGGAGGGGATGCGAGGAAGGGGAGGCTTGTTGGAGTCCAAGGTTGTCACTGGAAGAGGACCCCCTAGGGGGACCTGGAGCAAGGTGGTGGCTTGGAGAGGACTGTGGGTGTTTAGAGAGATGTGTTGTAGGCAGAATCCTGGGTGTAGATGTCACGTCAGGGGTGAGGGAGGTGTTCATGGATCAAATGTTACAACTTCCAGATCTTCGAGATAGTCCAGTTGGAGCGGGGAGAAGTGGGGCAGGGGGTGTGGGTGAAATAAGACTGGTCCTGGTGGGCGATGGCTGCGGCGCTGGGCGCTGGAGACAAAGGGCCTTGTTGCACTAACCTCTCTACTTTTGTGGTCTTTGAAATTTTATGTAATACAAAGTTTTTAAAAAAAACTATGAAGAAGAAGATTGCTATACAAGCGCCTGGCTTAAGCAACAGTAGTGACATTATTTCCTGAGATGGAAAAGATCGAGAGAAGCAGGGTTGGGGGTGTGGAGATCGGGCACCTTGTTTCAGCTGTGCTGTGTGGAGCTGAGTCAGGCCTCGATCAGAGAGCGGAGGCAGAGGTCTCTGGGATCTTGGGACAAAGCTCTGCCCCCTTCCTCAGCCATTATTCTCCTTTGAGAATGGTTTAGAATGGGGTATCCTGGTTCACTGTTGGCTCAAATAGAGACCAAACACGAACAAGAGACAGCAGACCACCAGATGGGAGCTGTCCAGCAGACACTGGGGTTTCCAGTTTCACCAGGCTTTGCAGGCCCAGTGACCCTTCACTAAGAGGTGGAAATGGGTTCAGAGCCTGTATCAGCTATCCATTGCATGTAACAAACCACTCCAAAACTTAGTGGCTTGAAACGACAAGGATTTCTTATTTCTCACCATTCTGTAGGTCAGAATTTGGGCTGGGATCAGCTCGGTGGTTCGTCTGCTAGTCTGCTACTCTTACCTGGGGGTCACTCCTGTGGCTACTGTCATGTGTGGCTCCATTTGGGCTGGCATGTCCGGGCTCTTGGCTGGGGCATGTGACCTCTCATCTGTCAGGAGACTAGGCTGGACATCTTCACAGCCTGGTGGTCTCGGGGCTCCAAGAGAGCACAGGTGGAAGCTGCAAGTCCTCTTGAGGCCTAGCCTCCAAAGCTGTGCAGCCTCACTTCTGCCACATTCTACTGGACAAAGCAAGTCATAAGGCCAGCCCAGATTTAGAGAGCAAGGAAATAGATTCCACCTCTTGAGGGGATGAGCTACAAAGAGTTTGTGGCCATATTTAATCTACTGTAGGCTAGAGGGCCCAAATAAATGACCTAAGCATGTCATTCTGCCCGTAGTAGGCCCACATCTGACATACCACCACCTTCTCCCTCAAACAAACATTATGAAATGGTTGGTGTTCAGGAATTCCCTGGCGGTCTACCGCCGAGGCCTGGGTTCAACCCCTGGTCAATCCCACAAGCTACACGGTGCAGCCAAAAAAAACCCCCAAAAACAAACAAAACACAAAAAAACGGTTGGTGCTAATTTTTCAGACCAGTCTATAGATGTTGATTTGTTAGGAATGGCATTTGGCTCATTGGCCAATTGCACTTTTGAAGATGGCCACTAATATATCTGCCATCCCACATGCTGATCTTACAATGCGATGTTGACAAGCCTCCACTGAGAGGTGGGGTCTTATGTTCCCTCACCTTGAAAGCGGGTGGACCTTTGTAATAGCTTTAACCAATAGAAAGGGGCAGAAGTGATGCATGTGACTTCTGAGGCTAGATTGCAAAGGGCAATACAGCCTCCGTTCTCTTGGTACACTTGTCCTTGGAACCTAGACACCAAGTTAAAAGGAAGCCCAAGCCACATGGAGAGGCCCTCTTTTGGTGTTCCAGCCAATAGCCCTAGTTAGGCCCTCAGCCATCAGCCAGCATCAACTACCGGACATATGAATGAACAAGCCTCATGGATGATTCCCGGCTTTTGATTCTTCCAGCAGAGGCCCTAGGCATCATGGAACAGAGATAAGCCACTCCCACTGTGCCCTGTCTGAATTCTTGACCCACAGAAACCAGGAGAGATAATAATGATTATTGACGTTGTAAGCCGCTAAGTTTGGGGGTAATTTGTGATGCAGCAGTAAATAGGTAATAATATGGGCTGCTGGTAATTGAGACAAGAAAAACCAGTGGCTTAAACAAGCTAATGGTTTATTTCTCTTTTTCACTGAGAGGGTTTGAAAGCAGGCAACCCAGGGATGATGTGGACACACCTATGGTGTCATCAGAAGCCTAGGGTCTTTTTTGTTTTTTTGGCCACGCCGCGTGGCATGCAGGATCCTAGTTCCCTGACCAGGGATCGAACCTGTGCTCCCCGGTAGTGGAAGCTCAGAGTCCTAACCACTGGACCATCTGGGAATTCCCAGCCCCAGGTCTTTTTTTTTTTTTTTTTTTTTTTTTTTTTGTGGTACGCGGGCCTCTCACTGTTGCGGCCTCTCCCGTTGCGGAGCACAGGCTCCGGACGCGCAGGCCCAGCGGCCATGGGTCACGGGCCCAGCCGCTCCGCGGCATGTGGGATCCTCCCGGACCGGGGCACGAACCCGCGTCCCCTGCATCGGCAGGCGGACTCTCAACCACTGCGCCACCAGGGAAGCCCCCCAGGTCTTTTATCTTGCTTCTCTGCTATCCTCAGCACATGGCTACAATTCTCAAGGTCATCTCCAGGTCCCAAGTAGCTACTGGAGTTCCAACTATCACATCTTCACTCCAGGCGGAATGCAGGATGAAGCAGAGAGGACAGAACCAGCCTTCACCAATATTGTTTCTATTTCAAGGAGCAGTTTTAGAAATCCCTTCCAAGACCTTCTCCTTATATCTCATACCCTAAAATTAGGTCACACAGCCACACCATATGTGCAAGGGAGGCTGGAAATATTGCCTTTTAGCTGGGCTCATCGCCATCTAAAGTAAAACTGGGGTTCTGGTATTGAGGAGGGGAGAATGCATAGTGGTCGGTGGGCCATTAGTGGCTGAGGTGTTAGGGCAGGATGATGGAAGAGGGAAATCTTCCCCATGGGGACGAGCTGGAGCCACACACTTTCCCCCTGCCTGCTGCAGCCTCCTTGAATGTTTGGGCACCACGGAGTTTTCCACCTAAGTTGCTTCTGAACAAAGGTTTGACTTCACCCACTGTGAGGCAGTGGGCTGATGCACAGGGAAAGCTCTGGTCTCTAACTCCACCCTCCCCATGTGGCCAGCAGGCAGCTGGAATTCTGCTAAAAATCCTGATATGCAGTCCTGAGCTTGTCACTTCCCTGCTCAACCACCTTCCAGGGCTCCAGTTTGCCCCAGTTTAAGGGCAATCCCCCAGTTAAGGGATTGGTGTTGAAGGCCTCGGCCACCTCCTCCACAGCTCTGCTTCTACCCTTGCTTCATGCCCTGCACCCAAGCCTTTGTGCAGGCAGCTCCCACTGCCCAGAGCATCCTTCGCCTTGTCTCTGCCTGGGGGAATCCCATCCATTCTCTGCACTCTTCTAGGGCCACCACTGGCCCTTATGGTGCCTTTGCGTGGATTAGAAAAGGGTGCCCTTCATCCAAGTGGATGCAGCTTCGTGCCAGGGCTTGAGGAGTGGCCCACAGGTGGGATTCCACCCACACTTGCCTCTTGCACAGTGAACACCCTGCACAGCTGTACAGGAAGATGTCACTTCCAAGGGCCGCTCGAGCTCCACCACTGGGGGAGGCCCTTCCTTTGCCCTGTTCCGTCTTCAGACCCCATGCCCTGATTTGGGGCTGGCTGTTTCCAGCTTTGCGTCCTCTGACCTGCTCAGTGCCCATGCCCCCAGATCCATGACACCAGCAGCCATCGGGGGAACTGAATTTGCGCCACAGGCCATACCTCTTCCTTCCCACTTTGGGACTCCCTTAGTCCTCGGGACTCCCTTAGTCCTCAGCTCACCCAGCAGCAGAATGGAAACCGCTGCTGGGCTGGAAGAGGGGCCATTTGGACAGTCTCTTAGAAGCGACCCAGACACTGGTCGGGTGGAGTCAGCTGCTCAGAGCAACCTAAATCTGAGTCTCAGAGACCCCAGGCCAGGCAGGGAGCTCACCCTCTCCTGGGGGTGCTGCAGCCCCACCCTGCATCCCCTCCCAGACCCAACATGGCCCATTGTGTTTGTTGTAGTGGCCTTGAACCCACCACCCAGGAATGCACGTGAGAAGACCTTCCATTTCATACCTTTTATTTTATCTGCATTTTCTCTGCCTCCTCCCTCCCCCACTGGCCCATGAGAGCGGGTGGAAGCCCCAGTTGGAAGGGAAGGGACTACTCTCTCCTCCCTGGGGGAGGGCTGGTGTCCCCTGGGCCAAGCCCCAGGGACGGGGGAAGCAGGGGCCTCCATGGCAGAGCAAGGGCATCGTCCAAGAGGCTGTGGCCGGGGCCAAGGCCCCTCGGATGCCCGATAGCCCTGAGCCCCGTGGGTCATCAGGAAGGTAAAGAGCAGAGAAGTCAGGGGGCGATGAGAGGACACAGCCTGGAAGGCGTGTGCACGGCTGACAGAGGCGGACATGGAATTCTGGGGCCAGGAGCAGAGACCAGGGAATATGGAATTGAGATGGGGCCCTGGGAAAGAACCCCGGGTTACAGGGGTGACTGGATGTGCAGGGGAGGGTGGACCAGGGAAGACAGGGGGGTGGGGTGGGACAGGGTTGTGCTTCAAGAACCAGGCTCCTGGTAGAGGGGCCGCGCCACAGGGTCTGATCAGGGACTGGCCCTGAGCAGAGGCCAGAGGGCAGGCAGGGACGGGCCTGTCAGGGAAGGAGGATGGGGACTTTGGGAGGGTAGTGGGGCCGAGGCCGTGGTGCTGCCGTAGCCGGCTCTTCAGGTTCATGGATGCCAGCCCAGCTGGACGGCCCCAAACCACCGATTTGTGCTTCTGGGTTGCTCGAGGGCCCCCGACGTGGCTTCAGCCATGCAGGGAAGAGTCCATAGGCAGCCCTCTGCTGCAGGCAACAGCTGTCCCTGGGACTCCTCTCCCAGCCCAGGCTTTCCGGAAACTTTCTTCCCTGCGCAGCCTGAGAGGCCCCCAGGCTAGATCGTCCGCCATCGCAGGGGGTGGGGCGTGGTGGTGGTTGGAGGGGAGCCAGGCTGGGATGGTTCGTAGACCCAACCGCGGTGGTGTCCCTCCGCCCCCAAAATGACCGTGGGTCCCTGCATGTTAGCCTAAGGGCTCCAACCCCACCCCATCCCTTGTGTGCTGGTCTGTCTTCCCTCCTGTTCTAGATAACAATTACTCAGGCATGGAAGCCCCGTGGTGGGATGGTGGGGGGAGGGCCAGTGTGGGGGCCGCGTGGGTCTCAGAGCGCACCCTGCCCGTCCCCCTGGCAGCCGCTGTCACCGTGGACGATGAGCACGGGGAAGTAAAGGGCGTCCTCGTAGCACGGTGGGCTTTCCAGGGGCTCCGTGTCCTCTCCACGGCGCCCCAGCGGCCCCCCGCTTAGGCTTCGGAAGACCCCCGGCGTGGCGCGGCCCCCGGCTCCCAGCGAGAGGCGGCTGCGGCTAAAAGGCAGGCGGGGCCCGCTGGGCCGGGCGGGGGGCAGCGAGTTGCTGCTGACGGAGCGGCGGCAGCGCTGGCAGCCACGGAGGTAGGCGCCCGAGCTGGCGTCCATGACCACGGCCTCTGAGTAGCTGGGCACCAGCTGCCGGTTGGAGCAGATGTGCCACTCGAGCTCGGTGAAGTCCACCGTGGCCACACGGGAGAGCGGGGGCCCACTGGGCCCGGCCCCGGGTGCGGGCGAGCTGGCGCCGAAGAGCTTCTCCACCTGGTAGTGCACGTGGGCCGTGCCGTAGGCCGCCACAACGCGCAGCGGCCAGGACAGCGTGGCCGCCGACACCAGCCAGAAGACCCAGGCGCGCGCGTACCACGGCGGGCTGCGAGGGTCGGCGAAGACCATGAGGGACTCGCGGAAGTCCACGTCCTTCAGGTGCATGCCCTCCCGGGCCTCCAGGTAGTCATCCAGGCCCTCGTTGGCGCTGAAGAAGCGGGCCCGCTGCGTGAGGTACGAGGCCTCGGCCTCAGCGCTGCCGAAGCTGAAGCACTTGGTGAAGCGCAGCCGTGTGGCCGCGTGGTCGGCCAGGCCCACGAGCTCCTTGGAGACGTCGCGGACGCCGTGGGCCGAGTAGTCAAACTCGCCCCGAGCCGAGCGGCTGTCGGCCCTCTCGTGGTAGACCTGCGTGGTGGTGTAGGCGTCGCCGTTGCGGTAGCGGGTGATCTGGCGGGTGCGCCGCACGTAGTGGTAGCTGGTGGCCTTCCACCAGACGCAGGGCGGCGCCTGCTGCAGCCGGCGGATCAGGGCGAGCACCGTGTTGGCGTCGGTGCGCGGCGCCTGGCAGGAGCGCACGTGACAGTGCCAGCACTCGGCCAGGTAGAGGAGGTAGAGGAGGGAGACAAAGGCCAGTGGGATGTACAGGTAGCCATCCGAACAGGGGCTGGCTGGGTAGGTGGGTGGCGGGCCCCCAGCCCCCTGGGCCAGGGCCGCCTCGGGCCCCAGGATCAGCCGTGGCACCGTGGCCAGGCGACACCAGGCTACCACGGCGCCGCAGGCGTGGATGAGCAGCGTGAGAAGCAGGCACTTCCAGTGCGACTCGCGGCACAGGGAGCTCCCCAGGGACTGTTTCAGGGGCCGCTGCTGCAGAGTGGGCAGAGAGAGGAGAGGCGTGGGTCAGCACGCGGCCATCAGCTGTGCCTGCTGCTCTGCGGAAGCCACTGAAGGAGGTGGTGCCGTGTCCCCACTTTACAGAGGAGGAAACTGAGGCTCTGAGGGACGGGGCAACTTGCTCCAGGCCTCACCCTTCTAGCCAACTGACAGTCGAGCTGCAGGACTCAAACCCAGGCCTGTCTGCCCCAAGCCTATCCTCCACCGTGCCCTGTCATCTCTCGGTCAGGGGCATGTAGGACAAAATAGACCCATCTCTGCCAAAAGAGGAGAGGACCCCCCTCTCCCCCACGACTGGCCACTGAGAAAACTGAGCTCAGGTCCTGACTTTGCTCCCGATTTGCTGTGTGATTGTGGCCATATCCCTGCCCTCTCTGGGCACTGATTCCTGGACCTGGTGGTGTGGGAAGCCAGGGTGGCAGGGGTCCTAGGGGTGAAGAGCATGGGCTTAGGAGCCCAGGATTGGGTGCTGGCTCCACCACTCACTGTATGACTTGGGCAGTTCCCTCATCCTCTCTGGACCTCAACTTCCTCCTCTGTAAACTGGGGTTGTTGTGAGGATTCATCGAGATCATAATGTGTGAAGATCTTGGCACAGGGTCTGGCCATGGGAATAAATATTATTACCGTTACCCTGCAACTCCCTCTGGTCCCTTGGTCTCGCTAGGGACAGCAGGAGACTTGGGCGAGGCTTTCAAGTAAACGAGAAAGAGGAAGAGAGGGAGAGGTGTGAGTCTGGGCGGTGGGGTGGGGAGCAGATGGAGTGCCGTCCTCCACTCCCCGTCTGTGCTGGGGGTGGAGCGGGACACAGCTGCTGGGCAGCAGGGACCACTCCCTGGCCCGGGCTGCCAGCCTGGCTCCTGCCTCATCCCCAGGTGCCTAAGGAGAGAGAAGGGGTGAAAAGGGGGAGAAGGAAGACGTGGTCTGGAGGAAGCAGCGGGGGTGGGGGGTTAAGGGGCCACCTTTTGCCCCACAGTCCCACCCCCACCAGGCTGTGAGAAACCCAGGAGGAGAGGAACTGTCCCCACCCCAGCCCAGAGCAACTGCCCACCACAGAGGCATACCACTACCCTGACCTGCGGGGTCAGAGGGATGCACCTACCCTCATCCGCGACCGCCACCACACCCCACCCCACCCTAAGTTCACGGAAGAACCTCCCACCGGGAATCTGACCACTGCCTGTCTATCCAGCACGCAGCAGACCCTCACCAGAGCCCAGGGCGCAACCCCCTCCCCCACTGTAACTTGGCGCACAGGTGCACACGCATCCCCTCCCCCAACCCACCCACCACAGGACACAGATGCACATAAATGTTACACATTCACTGAAGCGCAGGGACACGGCAGCCCCTTACCTACCACGGTGCACATGCCCCCACCCCTACTGCGACCTGACACCCACACCCTACAGACTACTGGGAGAGACCCACACACCGCAGGACGATACACTCACATGCACTCACACGTGAGCATTTCACCCAAGCCACCAGACCTTCACCTGCCTATAGGGCACGTATATTCCATTCGAGGTGTGCGGAGCACGCACTGACATTCACACACCCACAAGCAACCTCTGTCCACCGAAACACACACAGAGATCTACTCACCACCCACCACCCCCAACACCCCACACTGGGCCCCACAGCCCTGCAGACCCTCTTCGTGGCTAGGACTGAGGAGGGGCCATTCTGAGGGTCCCAACCAGCATGATGGGCCCTGGGGCCTCACCTCAGGGAGAGGGAGAAGGGGTACCAAAGGCCACCTCCCTCCCTCTTTCCCCTCCTCCCTCCGCTCCCCGCCCCCCGAGTCCCCGCTACCGCTGCTGCATTGCAGGCGCCGCCCTGGCACCTCGTGAGTGCCTGGGGGCCTGACCCCGGGGCTCTGGGGGTGAGGGGCAGCGCTGCAGAATGGGACCGCGCAGGGGCCAGGTGCTGACGTCACAGGAAGGCGAGGCGGGATGAGGGGGCGTCGGGGGCGGGAGTTGCCCCCATATCCCTTCCCAGCCAACCCCACCCCTACCCCCACGTGGGCCCCTAGGTCCCAGGACCTCTTGCAGGACGCAGGCTACCCCAGTGACGTCATTGGCCACAGGGTCTCCGGACTTCCCTCCTCAGCCCCCGCCTCGGGGGTCGCCCCTTCCCTTGTCCCCCTCTTCCCGCTCCAGCCCCGGCTCCGGCCCCCACCACACAGAGCCGGTACCTCCTCCCGCAGCGGCTCGCCGTCCGGGATGAGCGCGGGCACCTCCCCGCCGTCGCCACCACCGCCGCCCTCGGGCATGGTGTCCTGGCTGCTTGGGCGGCCCACGCCTGGGCCCGGGGCATGATAGGGGGGAGCGCGGAGGGCTGCGGCGCGGCCCCGCAGGGCGTCCGCTCGGCTCAGCGGCCGCGGAGGGAGTGCGCGGAGCTAGAGCCTTAGCGCAGCGGAGGCGTTGGCAGCCGCGGTGGCGTTGGCAGCCGTGGTGCCCGGCGCCCCGCCCTCCGCTGACCCCGCCCCCGCGGCACCCTCTGCGCCGCCGGCAGCGCCTGGCACCGCGGGTGCTGCCCCCACCCCTGAGAAGCCCAGGCTGGGCGGAAGGACTCCTGGGTTCCCTTCCTGCCGCGATCGAGCTTGCGACCTTGGACGAGTCCTTGCTCTCTGGGGCCTGAGCCTCCCCTGCTGTAAAATGAATCTCGAAGAGGGTGGGTACCCGCGGGGTCCTATCTCTGAGTAGGCCCAGGCCTGAGCTCACCCAGACCCCACCCCTGAAGCCTCGCTTGTGGTGGTGGAGGGGGCAGTTACAGCCTTGAAAGCTGTGGGAGCCTCGTTAGCTGGACAGAGGAGCTGGGCTCCACTTAGAGCAGGCAAGCACGAGGCCAGGACACCCGGGGCCCTAGGCTTTGTGATCTTGAGTCGGCACCCTTCACCCCCAACCTCAGTTTTCCCACCGGAGAAATGGGGATGGAAAGGTGCTGGATTCAATGCACATTCATCATGCTGTCCAGGCGAGTGGGATTCGTCCTGCATGAGAGGACCCCCTCCCAGGTACTGGTGACCCCAGTGCTGCTCTCTGACCCTCAGGGGCCTCAGACCTTCACATCTGCCCCGGGCCAGGGCCTAGCCCCCAAGGTAGGCAATCAGTGGGTGGGACATAGGGAGCTGCAATGCTAGGTGGGGTTTGTTTTGTGATTTTTTTTTTCCCAAAGAGCAACTCAAAGACCATTCTGTTCAACACCCCTACCCATTTAAAGATGAAGTAACCGAACGGTAGAGAGAAAAAAGGACTGAACCAGAGTTTCATCCATTAAAAAAAAAAAAAAATTATTAGGCGCAGATGTTTATTAGGTGTCTTCTATATGCAAGTACTGTGAAGCATTCACGAGCATCGCGAAGACAAGTGTAGAAGTGGAGAATGACACAGTCTCTGTCCTCATGGAATTTACATCCAGGGCAAACTACTGCACCCAGAAGGAGCCTAGAGCCTGGCCTCCGGCCTCCGTCCCAAGCCAGGACTCTTCCCTCTGTCTGAGAGGCACAAGTTGAACTGACTCTTAAAGGATAATTAGGTTTTGGACAAGTGGATATGAGGGGGAAGGGCATCCCAGGTGGAGGGGACTTCTGGGCAAAGGCACTGCAATTGGACCACGTGGACTGAGTTCGGAGAGCAGGAAGGTCACCTGGTGTAACTGGACACTGGGGTAGCTAACTAGAGGCAGGTCGAAGAGGACCTGATCTTGCTCTGTAGAAAGTGGTGGCTGGAGGTCTGTGTGAAGGGAGGCCCCGAAGACTGTCTCCGGGGAAGGTGGCAATGAGAGAAAGGTGGAGAGAAAGGAGCCCCTGAGGTCATGAGTGAGGCTTGGGGGTCTCACTTCGAGATGACTGAAGGGCTGGCAATGACTCAGGAGTTGCAACCACAGCTTCAGGAGGCGAATCGGCACACCTCCACCCACAAATCATCTGGACCACGGGAGAGTCGACGGGACAAGCCTGGTGCAGGATCCTATCCCAACTATTAGCACCCAATTTATTACCACCCAATTTCTGGGACTTCAGACCCGGACCTCGGTTTTTCAATACATGTAATGTGTGTGTGTGTGTGTGTGTGTGTGTAGAGAGCCCAGGTGTGTGTGTGTGTGTGTCGAGAGCCCAGGTGTGTGTTTGTGTGTGTGTGTGTGTGTGTGTGTGTGTGTGTGTGTGTGTGTCGAGAGCCCAGGCCCTCGGAGTCTGCAGGATGGCGGCAGTGGCGGTAGGGAATTTCAGCACCAGACAGCGGACAGCACCCGCGCGGAAAGGAGTGGTGGGAGGCGGGAGGAGGAGTCAGCATCCCGGAGGTCGCTGGGCCGCGCAGTCACTGCTCGGCCCGGGCTCCTACCAGCATCTCGCCCCGGCTGCCCGGGCTCCGCGCCAGTACTGGGGAAAGTATGGAGGACGGGGAAGGAAAGCTAGCATTGAGAAGGAGGAGAAAGAGCCCCGAGGGACAGGGCTTGGTCATAGCCCCACCGTCCCACTCCCTCTTGGAGTACGTCCCGCGAGCGAAACTTCATTCCCGGACTCCAGCCGCCGCCAGCTTCCGCCGGGTCTCTTCCCGCTGTAGTCGTGGCAGGTTGAGCGTCAAGTGCTCCAGTGCGCAGGCGCGGAAATACTTCTCAACCTCCTCCCACTTTAACCCTTCTATTGGCTGCTCCGCCGCGAACTAACAACGGCACTATCCAATCCGAGAGCGCCTCAAGTTGCTCCGCCTATTCCCCCCCGGAAGTTGGTTATTGCCGAATCCGCTTCGGCGAGGGCACGCCAGTAACCAATTGAGAGAGGGGATGGGCGAGCCGGCGCCGCCGAGGAGCCAATGGCAGGCGGCAGAGGATGACGCTGCGGACATGCTGCTGTCGTCGGACAGGACGGGGACGTGTCTGGCTGCTCGGTAACCTCGGTCGGTGCCCAGGAAACGAAGCAGCTGCCTCACTAGTATTCGTACCACGAGGCGACGCAGCGGGCCCTCGGAAAGAGCGAGCGTCGGGGCCATGGCTTATCACTCGGGCTACGGAGCCCACGGTGCGTGGGGCGCGGGGTGGGCGGGGGCGCGGGCCGACCGGCCCGAGGAGTGTCGGCTGCGCGGCCCGCTCACCCTGAGGGAGAGGGGCGGCCGTGACCGCTGCCCAGGGCGGCGGATGTCATTCGGATTCCTGCCCCGTGAGACTCTGCAACGCGTCCTGGACTTCGCCCTCTCGGCCCAAACCTGAGATCAGATCGGGCGGTGATAGCACTGCTGGGATCCCCGTGCCCGACTCGGGCATGAATGGGGTTTGCCTCCCAAACTTCCTTTCCCTGTCATGACCCTGGTAGGGTTTCTCACCACTGCCCAGGGCCTCCGCGTACCCAGCCGTCGCCTTCCCCACCCTTGTTCATGCGGGGATGCCCTGCCAGTTGTCTTCACCTAGCAAACTCTGTCTCCAAGGCTCAGTTCAGAGATCAGTCCCCTTGAGGAGGCCCCCAGGAACCCTCAGACGGGCAACCACTTCCAGGGGCTGCCTCAGCTCTTTCTTTGCCCACATTTAGCACCTCTCCAAAAGGATCCCTCATCAAAGTTCTTTCTGGGTCAGCTACTCCTCATCCAGCTAGTTTCCCGCACTGATTGCTTGGTGCTCCCAGGACCCATACAGGGCTGGGGAAGGGGCAGTGGTTTGGGCTCATGCTTGGTATTCCTGTCACCTACTCTGGTACCTACAAACCCACAGGCTCCAAGCACAGGGCCCGGGCAGCTCCGGATCCCCCTCCCCTCTTCGATGACACAAGCGGTGGTTACTCCAGCCAGCCGGGGGGATACCCAGCCCCAGGAGCCGACGTGGCCTTCAATGTCAACCACTTGATTGGGGACCCAGTGGCCAACATGGCTATGGCCTATGGCGGCTCCATCGCATCCCATGGGAAGGACATGGTGCACAAGGAGGTGTGGCCCACCCCCAGGGCAAGGGTGGCAGGATTTCTGGCCAGGGCTGGGGCATCAAGGGATCCCACCTAATCCTCACAGCAGCCCTCAGGGAAGGAGCATATAGAGGAGCACCCTGAGATTTGGGGTGCAGCTTGCCCACAGCCTCCTCTCTCCCCTCCCAGCTGCACCGTTTTGTGTCTGTGAACAAACTCAAGTATTTTTTCGCTGTGGACACAGCCTATGTGGCCAAGAAGCTAGGGCTACTGGTTTTCCCCTACACACACCAGGTGAGCTGCCTACCAGGTGAGCTGGTTGGACACCCTTGCCTCCCTCATCCTGCCCCAGAGTCTGGCCCCCAGATCTCAACTCCCTTCTTTCCTCTCTTGTCTTTTCCTCCTAACCTGGCTGCTGCTGCCACCACCAGAACTGGGAAGTGCAGTACAGTCGTGATGTGCCTTTGCCTCCGCGGCAAGACCTCAACGCCCCCGACCTCTATATCCCCAGTGAGTCTTTGACCTGGGCTAGGGGTTACGGGGGGACTTGTGCCTTGAGGCGCCAACAAGAAGAGAGAGACTCATGTGTTGGTTCAGCATCTGCTCTTGGTGCTTTTGTGTGTGGCTTTTGTGGTGTCCCTAGATGCCAGGTAGACCAGGTAGACAGAGTGGGGTGACCAGTAAGCAGCTTCCTGGGTGTGCTCTCAGGGTAACTCCCTTTTGAGACCTTCCTGCCACTTGACTTAGACCATGTCCCTCCCCAGCCTGGAGCCTTGGGTTTAGACCTGGCCCTGCAACTTCCAGCTATGGGACCTCAGGTGGCTACTTTCATGCTCCTGAAAAACTGGAATAACAACAGCTCCTACCACAGAGGACTGTTTTGGAAATTCAGCGAAGGGATGTGTGTGCTCAGCCAGCACGTGGCACACAGGAAGCACGCAGTAAATATTAGCCGTTATCACTGTTATTACGTGTCCTCCAAGGCCTGCTTCAGTATCCCCTTCTTTGAGGAGGTTGTCACTCCCTTCTGGGTTCCCACAACTGCCTGTCTACATGGCATGGGTCAGGCCGCCCACACTGTGCAGTGGCTGGCAGACTCTGCATCTGACTTCTCTCTGTCCTGGGGCCTGCACAAGGCGAGGCCCCTGGTGGACACGCTGGAGGAGGGGTGAGTATGCCCGGGCCAGCCCTCAGAAGGGCTACCAGGAGGGCAGCCAAACAGCCCAGTTGCCCTGGGAGAGACACAGTTTCTTCTTCCCTCCTTCATTTTGTTTCCCTCTCATAGTCACTGTGTAAGGCAGGAACTGCCATCCGTGTTTTACACGTTGAAGCCAAGGCTCAGAGAGAGTTGAGTATCTTTGAGGATACACAGCTTATAGGTGGTAGAGTTGGTTTGCTGTCTCCAGACACTGTGCCCTCTTGTGGGCACATCAGTTCTGGTGCTTGAAGGGGGCAGAGGACAGGACTGAGGAGTTGAAATTGTTGTGAAAACCCAGCTGCCGTCTGAGCTTTTGTGAAAGTAGCAGAGGTGACTCTGGCCTGTGGTGTAGTTTCTGAGACACAGCAGGACACTTTGGTGAGTTTCCTAGTGCAGGGACGGGGAAGGAGGTGGCTTGGTGGTCCTGAGAGAAGGGTCAGGTAGCACTTACACAGTGGGAGAGGGCTGAGCAGGAAAAGGCATTCCAGGCAGGGCACTGGGGAGCTGAGTGTGGAGGTCGAGCATGTTGGGATATGCAGGGAAGGAAGTACGGGGGTGTCAGTGGCTCTGAATACCTAGTGGGGGGTGGCTCTGGTTGAGGAAACCAGGCTGATGGCATCTCTCTGGCTCTTGGCAGCAATGGCCTTCATCACCTACGTGCTGCTGGCTGGGATGGCGCTGGGCATTCAGAAAAGGTCAGTGCCAACCCCTTCCCCATTCCTACCACTTCCCCACTCCTGACTCCTCTCCTCACCTCCCTAGGGGATTTGTGCCAGCTCCCAAGTCCACCCGTGCCCCCAGTCTTGCACCTGCCACGGGATGGCTGGTTTGGGGCTCCCCTCACCTCACCCCCACACGGCCACAGGTTCTCCCCAGAGGTGCTGGGCCTGTGTGCAAGCACAGCACTGGTGTGGGTTGTGATGGAGGTGCTAGCTCTGCTCCTGGGCATCTACCTGGCCACCGTGCGCAGCGACCTGAGCACCTTCCACCTGCTGGCCTACAGCGGCTACAAATATGTGGGGTGAGCACCTGTGGGCCGAGAGGGAGGCTCGCCTGGGTCGGGGGTGCCTACCGCTCTGGGTTCCCGGCCTGCATAACTACAGCCACGAACTGTGACGCTGGACCCCCTCTAGCTCCTCTCTACTAGAGGGAGCGCCTGTTTTCAGCAGCCTCCTCAGGGACTGCGCAGTGTTGCTCAGAAGGTCAGGAATGTGTTGAGAGTCACCCTGGGAGCACAGGGGAGAGGGGTGAGCTGGGGTAGTGAAGGGGGTCTCAGATCCAGGTTCTAGGGCTGAGTCCTGGCCCTCTCAATTCATTTTGAGTCTAGGTCTCTGGGGGGACAGGTTGGGGGGAAAGGGCCCTGGTGATGGTAGGCGGGGTCTAGGCTGGGTCTGGGGCAGTCTCAGGCCTGGACCCTTGCGAGGTCTCCAGCCTTCTCTTCCTCCCTCCCCCACCCCTGCCCGCTGCAGGATGATCCTCAGCATTCTCACGGGCCTGCTCTTCGGCAGCGATGGCTACTACGTGGCGCTGGCCTGGACTTCATCCGCGCTCATGTACTTCATCGTGAGTCTGGGGCTGGCTCCTCTTCTCCTGGGGTCGGAGCTGGGGACAAGCTTCCCCTTCCCGGCCCAGCTTCAGCCCTCTCCTTTATTCCAGGTGCGCTCTTTGCGAACAGCAGCCCTGGGCCCCGACAGCATGGGGGGCCCGGCCCCCCGGCAACGTCTCCAGCTCTACCTGACTCTGGGAGCTGCAGCCTTTCAGCCCCTCATGATATACTGGCTGACCTTCCACCTGGTCCGGTGACCCCCGCTCCCCACTGGCACTGATTTTTCCATACATTGAAGATTTGCTTTCCTTGATTTCGTTTGAGCCTTGTTTCTGGGGCTTATGGGGGGATTTGCCAACACTTGTGGGCCTTTGCATTGCCCAGGGGACCAGGCTCGGGCTTTCTCCAAGGAGGGGGATCCAGGGAGGGCTCCCTGGAGTTGGTGATCTTGATACTGCCTCGGAAGGCAGATGGAAGTGTTTCAGCAGAAATAGTTGTTTATCTGTGGCTGAGAAAGTGAGAATGGAAGTGGGCAGCTGCTAAGGAGACCTCAAAGGCCTCTGATCCATCTGAGGAGGTCCCTAGTGGGGTCTGTAGGCTAGTGGCGTGAGGCCAGCTGTGCTAAGGATTTAGCTCAGGACTGCCCCCTATGCAGTCCCTTTCCCCCCATCACCTCTTTAAGCCTTTTAGGAGCAGACGTGTTTGCAGTAGTTTATTCATATTTTGTCACAAACGGCCGGGGAGGGGGTGCCGGACTCCTCCAGGCAACATAGAAAATAGGTCCAAGAGACAGGGTGGCTGGGGTTGGGGCAAGGGGGGACAGGGAGGGGTCTGGAGAGAAAGCCTGGGGGAGGGGGGAGGGCAGACTAGGGGTGGGGCTGCCCCCCTGCTGAGCCTGCTCATTCCCGGTGTGGGTACCGCCCCACCTGCAGGGGGAGCCCCGGGGGGGGGGGGGGGTGGAGGGGGCGGCCCAGAACTTCCAGGGTCAAGCCCTGCCCCGTGGCAGGGCCTAAATGCCCTCTGAAGTGGACAAGGCCAGAGGTCCCGCCCCTTCCAGGACTGACTGCCATGCCCACAGGCTGGCAGAGGAGCTCCTGCCCCTATTTAGAGCTCTGCCCAGCCCTAGTCCAAGGGGAGGGGGCTCTGAAGGCGGGAAGTCCCCGCAGCAGCAGTTTGGGGGTGGGGGAGAGGAGGCTGGGGGCACCAGTGCCCCCTCCCTCCCCAGGGCTGAGGCCTCTGCGGCCCAGGGGCAGGGCTGGGGGTGCACAGGCGTCCGGTCCGTTCTGGGCTCGCTCCCTGGCCGGCTTCCCCCTTAGAAACTCACCAACGTATAAACCATACTGTGGGAAGACAAGGCAGTGAGCCAAGTCGCGAGCATGCCCGCTACTGGCCACCCACCCTGTCGCACCCTAGGTTGCCCTCAGTCATCAAGGGCAAAGGGCAGGAACTTGGGGCCCAGCCATTCCTGGGATTGGAGGGATAGTGCCTGGAGCATCCCTTCCCTGACTTCTGACCGCCATGGGCAGGACCTCACCTGTACAGGTAATAGAAGAAGGAGAGCAGGTAGAAGGCGAGTTTGCACCAGGACTCCTTCTGGCAGTAGTTGAGGATGTCAGCATTCATGATGGAGACCGCGTCATACATGACCTCAGAGCCATCCGCAGGACGGTGGAAGTACCTGGGGGGAGAGAGGGGCCTGAGTGCCCACCCCCAAGGCTCCCACCCACATCCTGCCCCGCTCTCCCATCTCACCCTCCCGAAGGCAGCTGCTACCCTCACCTCCAGAGGTGGTAGAAGAGGAGGGGGATGTTGAGGCCCAGGGTCACCCACTCTGCTGCACACAGAAACATCAGACAGAAGAGGCCGTGGATGGAGTATTCTGGGACCACCAGCTGGGGAGTGAGGGTGAGAGGTCAGCGGCCAGGTGCTAGGACAGATCCAAGCTTCAAGGGCACTTGGGAGGTGCCCACCCACCATCACCTCTGGGGACTGAAAGGGCTTCTAGCCTCCCACTCCCTCCCACGTGGCAGAGCAGATCAAACAGGCCGCAGAGGGGGAAGGCCCGGCTCTGGGTTACAGTAGCGCTGAGCTCGGCTAGGAGCCTCCTATCCCTAGCCCTGACACTGACCTTCCTCAGGAGGCAGCAGATGCGTTCGATGTTTTTTAAACGCTCGCGCTGTAGGGAGAGGAAAAGACCGCAATGGTGGAGGTGAAGGAGCGGGCACTGGGGGCGCCCCGCCCCCCCCCCACGCCCCCAACTCCCTGCACGTGGCCCACAGGGGGCGCCAGAGCAGGCTCTGCGGCGTTTCCGGCGGCGCGGCAGGAAAGCAGCCGCGCCGTCCCCATAGCGACCGTCACCATGGAGGGATCTTCACCCGCGTCTCCATGGCAACGGCCCAGAGCCTGGCAACGGCTGCCCCGCCAGGAGGAACCCGAGCCCTGAGCCCGAGCCAGGTGTTTGCTGGGGGCTGGGACAAGGCAAAGGAAGGGGCACGGCCACCGTCCCCTCTACTTCCGTCTTCCTGTCCCCCCGCCGTCCTCCACCCGCGACATATGGCAAGACAGACGGACGGACACACCTCGGCACAACACATGTATCACTTACTGCCCGCGCTGGGTTCCCCTGGTCGATGGGGTTCTTGAAGTCGGTCCGCAGCTCGTCAAAGGCTATGATCTGGGGGAGGGGCGTGTGCCCGTCAGGGTTGGGGCAGCAGCTTATGGCCCCCCACGCATTCTTCTGTGGCATAAGATTCACACATGGGGATCGGACCAGATGGGACGTGCTGCAAAGGTGGAGAAACTGAGGCCCAGAGAGGGGTGGAGCCTGGCCCAAGGTCACACAACAATTTGGAATGGAACTCTAGTGTGCTGATGCCCAGTTCAGGACATGTCCACTACACCTCCATCCAAAACATCCCAAGAGATACTGTCTTCTCCGCTGGGCCCCGTGCTGAACACTAGGGTCCCAGAAGCCTGGGACACAGCCCCTGCCCGGGAGGAACCCCAGACTTGGGAGAAAAACTGTGAACTACATCCAGGGTGATCAGGGCTGTGGAGTGCAGGAAGAACCTGGGGTGGGTGCCTGATCCAGCGTAGCGTGGGGATGGGGAGTTCAGGCTGGACTCTTGAGTAGGAGTTTGGTGAACAAATGCGGGAAAGGCAGTCTGAAGAGCAGGAACAGCAGGTACCAAGGCAGAGGGTTGAAAGAACAAGGAACATTCAGGAAGCTTGCAGGTTCTATATGGCTAAAGTGAAAGTGTGAGGGGAGAGGGAAGAAAGACGGGAATGGTGAAAGATGGGCTGGAGAGGTCAGCAGCGCCAGACGTAGGTGCCTTGTGAGGCCGGACCAGATGTTTGGACTACAACACAGAAGTAAAGGGGAGCCATCGAGGGGTATAAAGCAGCAAAGCAGGGTGGTTAGGTTGATGTTTTAGGATTGACCGAACAGGAAGTACAAACTGGCTAACGGTCCCAGCCAAGACATACATGATGCTTCCTCCATGCCAACAGGCTTTATGTTTGTTAACTCATTTGATGCTTACAACAACCTGATGACGTAGGTGCTGGTATTATCACTTCCATTTTGCAGATGAGGAAACTGAGATAGATTAAATGACTTGTCCAAGGCCACATAGCCAGTTAGTGGCAAGCCAGATTTCTAAAGCCGTTAGATTCCAGAGTTAAAATTTTAACCACTTTACTACACTCAGGCCAGACCAGTCAGGGGACTATTGGGAGTGTTGCGGCTGGGGCTTGCCGGGGGGAGGTGTGGTGATCTGAGTGAAGAGAGGGACAGTGGGGATGGATTCCAGAGCTATTTAGAAGCCAGAACCCAGAGGGCTTGAATGGCAGTGAAGTGGAGGCAAAGGGGCCCAAGGTGACTTTGGGTGTTGGGGAATCTGTTGGACGGCACTGTCCTCACTGGGATGGGAAACTCTTGGGGGGAGCAGGTGTTTGAGATGATGGGACAGACCTGGGGGGAGCTGGCACGGGAGAAAGGCTGGCAGAGGAGCCTTCTGGAGTCCCCTCCCCTGAGCATCAGCCCTAGGATGAAGCAGCGGGCCCACCACCCCCAAGCATCCCGGACCCCTTAAGGCTCGAAGGGAGAGAACACGGGCTTCCTGGAGGGAGCTGGGGCCATCTGGAGCAGCCTCACCAACTCCCCATTGACTCTGGGCAGCCGCCTGCCTGTGAGGCACAGCAACAGGGTCCAGCAGGGAGCGGAAGGGTGCCGTCTGTCTGCCCCAGAGCTGGCACCACCAGCAGGCGGCGAGTGTTGCACTTCCCACCCCCCAGGCTGCCTGGCGCTGACTCAGCCCCCTGGAACAAACAATCCCCCACGGTGACAGCAGACACGCGTCACTCCCCACCAGGGTTGCCTAGCGACCAGTGGGGCCTAGGCTCAGGGTCTGTGGTGGGATCTGGGGTCCTGCCCTGTAAGGTTCTATCTAATTCTTACCAATTTGGATTGAGGACCACACCTCCTCTCCCCACCTGCACACCCCTTGGCAAGCCTTGCTCTGGGCTTATATACACTCTGCTGTATATACAACAAGCCCACTTTACCGATGAGGAAACAGACTCAGGACAAGAGACTTGCTATGATCGCCCAGCTAAACGGCTGAGCGAACACAGTGCCTGACACGTAGTCGGTACTCAATGAGTATTTTTGGGGAGCACTTGGGCCCTCTCTCCCAGCCTGGGAGCCCCAGAAGGGCGAAGCCTGAGTCTTATTCATCCTTGTCACTCCCAAAGCCACCCAGAGCCCGGTTCTCAGGAGCATCGACAGGTGTGTTGGATGGAGGTCTGCTCTGAGCATCCCCTGAGGACAGGGACCCCCACAGACGCTGTTGGAGGCCTCTGGGTGGGGAGGAGCCCAAAAAGGGGCTTCTTGAATTCCAGGAGCCTTCCTCCCAGGAGCTGGTTAGCTCTGTGTGCCCAGCCCATGACTCTCAATTCCTTCCAGTCCTCAGGACTCCAGCCCTCCTGCCACCACCCCACAGGATTTTTCAAGGCCCTGGGATGAGCTAGAAGGCTCAGAGAGACCAAGATGGACCTAGGGGAGATGGAGGAAGGGAAAGAGAAACAGAGAAGGGGGCAGAGAAAAGAAAAAGCAACTGAGAGACCCAAAGAGAGAGAGGGCTGCAGATGGGGTGTGTGTGTCTGAAGGTGTCTATGGGGGCTCACTCCTCACACAGAAGGCGCGCAGTCAGAGTCCATGGAATCCTGATGTAAAAGAGACAGACAGCAAGGGGACAGCAGGGGAGGATGAAGGGAGAGACTGATCAAGGGCCAGGGAGGACCACGGAGCAGGCAGGCAGCAGGTCCCAGGAAAAGAAAGGAGTGATGAAGTGGGGAGACCAAGAAAGAAGCAGGTGAGGCAATGGGGAGGAAGAGGAAGGAAGCGGGTACAGAGAGACCGATGGGGGATAACGCAATGATCAGGGAGGTGTGTGCTGGACGTACAAGCAGAGGATGCTGAGCTGAGCGGGCCAGGGCCAAGATGCACAGGCCGTGTGGAGGGGATAGGGTGGTGGCTGAAACCTCAGGGTACATAGGAGAAGAGAGGGCAGTAAAGGGGGTGGGGGGCAAGGGTCCCAAAAAATAAGCTGGAGGCTGATTGATAGTTCTGTAGTGAGTAGAAGGGAGACAGGCAGGGGACCACTGAGAAGGCCCCAGACAGTGGGGGAGAGGGACCCTCTCTAAAGGGAGGCAATCAGGATAAGGGATGAGAAATGGACGTTTTGAAGAACCAGGTGTGAGGCAAGGCTGGAGAGAGAGACAGACCAAAGGAAACAGGAGACAAAGAGGAAAGTGGGGGCAGGAAGAAGAGGAAAGCTGGAAAGTGGGGAGGAAACCTAGTGGGGGGAAGACTGAACAGGAGGGGGTAGGGAAACCCAAGGTGAGCTGGTGATCGGGGTTAGGTCTCTGGGGCTGCTTAGAGCCAATCACTGCTGGGTCAGAGAGTGGGGGTGGGGGGCGGGAATGGAAAGGGTTAATGGGCTCTGCGATCTGTGGGTCCTGTAAACAGATGCAGTTGCCATAGCAACTGGCTCCTTCACTCTGGCTGGAAAAACCCACAAAGGGGGTGGGGAGAGTAGACAGACAAACTGCCCGACGGACAAACGGGGGCGACTAGATGGTGGGGGTTGGGGGGTGGGGAAATAGGAGGGAAAGGAACAAGAATCCCAGAATTCCGCCCCACACCCCAAGGCTGCCATGGGGCAGGGGAGGGGGGTCAGAGACCGACTGACATACCCACAGACAGTCGGGGGCGGCGGAGAAAGGGGGGGGCCCGGGAAGGAAGCCGATGATGGGGGGTGTTTATGGGGCGAACAGTAGCCGACTGATGGGGGATAGCGGAGAGGAGGCTCCAAGTTTCTCCGGGCCCTGAGACCATCCGTCCGTCCCCCTCCTGCTCCCAGCGCCCCCTGCCCCCACTCCGACCCCAGCCCCAGCCCCAGCCCCAGCCCGGCCTTACGTGCCAGATGACAAAGAAGATGAGAGAGGCGCACAGCACCAGGGTGAGCATGTAGCAGAACGCGGCGAAGGTGAACGCCATGGCCCCCGCGCCGGGCGGCGGCCCGGGGGGCGCCAGCGCGGGTCCCGGGCGCAAGGGGACGCCCCCCCCGGCCCGCGCTTAGGGCCGGCCGGGCATGGCCCGCAGGGCTCGGGCGCGGGCTCGGGGGACGCGGGCGGCGCGGCCGGGATCGGGGCCGCGGGGCCGTGGGGCGCGGGCCGGTGGGCTCTGGGGGCGCGTCCGCTGCCGGCTGCCCGGGCCCCAATCGCTCATCCTGCGATCCCTCGCCCGCGGCTCCCTCGCTCTCCAGCCCGCGAAGCCGGCGGGGCGGAGCCGGGGGCGGGGCCGGCGTGCGAGCAGCCTCGGGCGGGCGGGGCTGGGTCTCTGTGCGCCCCTCCGCCAGCGCGGCCCGGGCGCCACCCCCGCCCCAACCTCAGGGCCACGTAAGCATGGACGCACATCCCTGGCATAACCCCCCCCCCCCCACGTCACACAACGAGCCCACCACTGCCACACTCGGCCCACTCGGACGGGTGCCCGCACCTCTGCCCTCATTCGCCGGCCACGGAGGTCGGACCGAGGTCTTAAGTGCAAAGCACTTGTCACCGTCCGAGGGGTCAGACACCTGGCTTGAACCCAGAAAAGGCCGGGAGAGGGGGCTGAGCCAGGGGGCTGAAGGGGACGCGGGCCAGACACAGCGGGGCACAAGGTCTGCGGCCCAACTCCCCATCCCGGACCCGCCTGTGTGGGTGTTGGCGGCGGCGGTGGCGGCGGCGCCGGCGGCTCACCAGGTGCTCACTGACGGCCGCCAGCCGCCCTCCCGGCCGCCGGAACCGTGCTGGGCCCGTTGGGACAGACTATAGAAGCACAAGCAGGCAGCTCTCCTGGCTTCAGCAAATGGGTCAAGGCCTTTCAACAGCAACCCTAGGACACACAGCCCAAGCCAGGACCCCCTGTGCAGCCCACCAAGACCACGGCTCCAGTTCCTTCCCTGCCACCCAAAGGCAGCTCCCACCACAGACCACACTCAGCCACCACAACTTCCTTGCAAAAACCCTCGGCTCACCCGAAGGCCAGTGGAAATTTATTTATTTATTTTTTGTCCTTTCCGTCTTTCCCCAAGTGGCTTTTCCTTGCAAAATGCCTGACATGACACCAGAGGGGAACCTGGGAGTTGGGAGGGCACCCCAAGGGGCAGCCCAGGGACTTAAATACAAGCTGGAGGGGAGGGCACAGGTGGGACAGGCAAGAGACAGCACAAGGGACATGGCTTCTCAGGTAGAGATCAAAGGTTTGTTTTTCTGCAGGAAGAAGCTGTGTCAGAGGCAGGGGGCTAGCATCCTGGGTGGGAGGGAGTTAAGTGGAGAGGCCCCCCCCACCCTGGGTTGCACCCACATTCCCAGAGAAGTAGCGACAGGGGATGAGGATCCGCCCTCATAGGCTCCAAGGGACGGAAGGGGGAGAATAAGCCAGATGTGCTGCCTCAGGGAAAGGGAGGAGGTGCTGGCAGAGTGAGGGTTAAGGCTGGTGCCCAGCCTCTGGCACGGTGGGCCTTCCGCCTCCGCCTGCCTTGGGGACAAAGGGGCACGGTGGGCAGGCAGCACACGGGCCTGGCTCTGGCAGGGCAGGGAGTGGCAGGAGCAGGCTCCCTCTGGGCTCAAGACACAGGCCCAGCGCAGCTGCCCACCCACCTGCCCTAGATGTGCTCAGACCCCACCGCAGCTGGACGGCTCGAGCTGTGAGTGTGTGTGTCGGGGGGGAGGCAGGGAGGAGAGGAAAGTGGGCTGCTGGGGCCCTGTGGCCCCATGCCCGTCCTGAGGTCCAGCCCAGGGCCCTGCATTCCAGGGCCCTGGATCCCCTGGTCCCATTCCTGGCCCCAGGTGCTGACTACAGCCAGGGGCAGTAGAGGCCAGGGAGGCCCTCGGCTCCTGGGGAAGGGGGGTGGCGCAGGGGAGGGGAGGAAGAAGAGTAAGGAGAGAAACCCACTGCAGCATACACGGGGGGCAGGGGGAGGGAGACAGACAGAGGAGAGCCCTCATCCCAAAGGTGTGTGGTGGGGTATCTTTTAAAGTCACCCAGAGGCAGCAGCAGAGCAAGCCCGCACCCTCACCCCAGCCAAAGGTCCTGGGTGTCCTCTCTTGGGGGCCCTGACAGAACCGGGGCGCAGGGCGGCAGGCAGACAGGCCAGAGGGAGATGGGGAGCCCAGGACACCCCAAAGCCACAGATTCAAATGCCCCGGGAGAGGGAAGTACCTCCTGCCCCCTCCAGGGGCATCATCTGGAGAAGGTGCCACCTCCGGTCCCACCCCACGAGCCCCTCCTAGCAACAGCCGCCACCAGCCTGCTTCACAGGGGTGCTGTCAATCTTGAGGTTGGGCCGCTCACCCCCTGGCGCTGCCCCAGGCCCCATCCGCCTTTTGATCTCGGCAGCCATGGTCAGGAACGCCTGCTCGACATTGGTAGCGTTCTTGGCACTCGTCTCCAGGAAGGGGATGCCCAGAGAATCTGCAAACTCCTGATAAGGGGAGAGGAGAAAAGAGAAGGGGAGAGGAGGTGAGGGGCAGCAGGCCCCAGCCCACCCGGGCGGCCTGGCCCAGGCCTGCTCACCTTGGCTGTGGTGTTATCCACCACCTTCTTGGTGGTGAGGTCGCTCTTGTTGCCCACCAGGAGCTTATTGACATTCTCGCTGGCATAGCGGTCGATCTCCTGTAGCCACTGCTTCACGTTGGCATAGGATTCCTAGAGGAACCAGATCAAAAGTTACTTTGCTCCCACCTCCCGCCCCTACGCCAGGCCTGGAGAACAGGGGTTTTCAGGGGAAGATGGCTGTCCTGGGCTCCTGAGAAAGGCAGGCGCCCTGGGCTCAGGGACCCAGAGGAAGCTCCTCCAGGCTTAGCGCTCCTTCCTGCCCTCCTCTGTCTGAGACCCCAAGAGCCAGGCCCAGCAGAGCCCCGGCTGTCTACCAACAGCCCCGACACCTCAGCAGCTTAGACCAAGGGCCAGCCAGCTCTGCTTCCTGCAGCTGCTCCTGTTTACCCAAGACACAGAAAAGGCCTAACCACGTGGAGGGAGCAAATGGCATCAGGAGAGAGGCCAGAGGAAAGAGAGAAACAAAGGATAACAGGTTAGCAAGAATTACAAAGTCCCCACAGTGGCCTTAAAATCCCTTTAAGGTTTGAAACCTTGGAGCCCAGTGGTGGGTGGAGGATCCTCACAGAGGAGACCCTGGCCTACGGGGGAGACAGGTATCCTGGGAACAGGGCCTGACATTCGTCCTACTTCTGGCACTGACAGCCTCCGAGCTCGGCCTGGCTCTCCCGGCAGCCTGCTGTGCCCCACCCCCCGACGCCTGGCATGCCGACAAAGGACAGAACTTTTAGGAATATGCTTGAGCTAGAGCCGCTTTCCCTTCTTAGGAGCCAGAGGTCTGGTGATATCACACTGGGTTCAAACGTACACCTCCTGCCATGTCCCAGGCGGGGCCCTGTGCTGGGCACTGGGTTCAAATAATGGAATCATGCCCGGGCCCTGCCCTAAAGCACTCAGGGGACAATGGAGGACTAGACTAGGGCACATATAACGGCAAGACAGGGCGACCAAGCGCTGCAGGGATAGAAGGCAGGAGCAGGTGGAGCTCCAGGATCATCTCTGCCTGGGGAGATGACAGCCGACCTACACCTGCAGGGACGAACTACCCCCGTGTGGGTGCCAGTGGAGGGACGGGGCAAGGTGCGAGGGGAGAAGCAGACATATGCCGGGTCACGGGATGGGATGGGATGGGCGTGCTGTCTTTGGGGAGGGGGAAAAGCTAAAAGCAGCTGGGACACAGTCCCTGAGCAGGGAATGAAAGGAAGAGGAAGCAGGCCCAAGCAGGGAGGGTCTTAGCCTGGACAAATCTTAGACAACCAGGAGCCAGTAGAGGTTTTCTTAGGAAGGAAGCAGCAAGAGCACAGCTGCGTTCTGGGAAGACAGTCCTGGCAGGAGTGCAGAGGCCAGGTCAGACCGGCAAGGAGACGGAGACCAACTGGGAGATGGTTGGCATAATCCCGGGAAGAGAAGATGTGCCCTGAGCCAGGGAATGAGGCAGGCAAAAGCACAGGATTTAGAGTCAGACCACCCTGGGTTAAGCCCCACCTCTGCCACTTATTGTATGATCCTAGATATGTCACTTGGCTTCTCTGAACCTCAGTTTCCTCACTTCTATAAAACAGTACCTCCTGGTGGGGCTGTTGTGAGCATGGGATAATGAATGCAGGCTTGTCTCCTAACAAGTGCTTAATTAGCAAGAGCTGCCATTATCCTCATCACTGCTATTATTACAAGGGAACGGATCTGGGAGAGATGATGGGGGAGAACAGAGGGGCCCAAGGACTGACAGGATGGGGGAGGGAAGAGTTTTCTGGTCAGGCCAACAGGCACTTTGTTATAAAGATGAGGATGCAGAAGCCAGTTCAAGAAGAGATGGGGAGACCAGCACCAGACAAGCTGAGTTCTGCAGATGGTCTGGAGCTCTGCAGATGGCCTGAAGGCGGTCTAGAGGCAGGAAAGGATGTGCTGGGAAGCAAAGAACCCTGGGTTCAAAACACGGGCTTTGCCTTTCCTGACTGTGAAGCCATGCGCAGGTAACTCAACATACGTCTAAGTGTGTTTCCTCATCTGGAAAAGAGGGATGCCACCATTGAGTGCACTGGGTTCTACTGTGAACATGGGAATTAACACAGACATAAAGTGCCAGGAGAACGCAGGACTCAGGAGGCGATCCACAGCGACAGCTCTTTACTCGTAGAAATCACAAAACAAGAAGCCAAACCACAAGGTGGTCAGAACTGTGCAGGGAGAGTCAGGAGGCGGCCTGGGGCAATCAAGAGGCGCAGAATCTGGGGCTGTAGCGGGGCAGGATATGACGGACCAGTAAGAAGTCACTGAAAAGAGAATCTGCTGCAGCAGGAGATGGCAGAGCTTGAGACAGTAACTTTTTCAAAGAGAGGGAAGAGAACAGAGTTAAAAACCATGGGAGATCAATCATGGCAAAAACTGAAATGAAGTCACAAGTTTTGGCGGTTAGAGGTCCTTGGTGACCTCCGAGTGGAGCAAAGTTCACCCACAGCTTGTTGTCCAGGAGGCATCAAGAGTCCCTGGTGAGCTGAAGAGCCCAGCGGCCCCTCAGAGCAGGCACTCCTCCTGGCCTGGGGCTGATACAAGGATCTCCATGTCCCCAGGGCCTGACCCCCATGAAGCAACAAAGTTTAAAAAAAACAAAGCAGGTAGAATCAGTAGGCCTGGGCTTTCTGTCTCTGCCACTTAACTAGCTGCAGGGCCTAAGAAAGTCCTACCACCCCGACCCATTTCTTCATCTGTAAAATGGGAATATAACACACACCTCTTTGGAGTGTTACAAGCATCAAAGGGCTGTGACAGAACCTGTGAACTCTTAACGCGTGACAGGACTGTTTCCCGCTATTAACATCACCACTGATGCCAATGACACGAGACTAACGCTGCCACAGCAGACACAGGGCTCCCAGAACTCTGCTCACACTGGGCCCAGAGTGCAGGGCTCCCTCACTTCCTTGTGTAAGGCCCTCCAATCGCTTCTCCACAGTGTCTTTACCCAGGAGGCCACGGGCCCAGCACAGCAACCAATCAGCTGACTAACCCCCCCACAAAAGACAGGTGCCTGGAAGGTCTAGAATAAGGTGGCAAGTCTGACAGGGAGGTGAGGCCGGGTTCTGCCAAGGCCCTGCAGCGGGGCTTGGGGAGGATCCAGGTCTGCAGCTATTTCCCTCCTTGTGAAATGAGTCCGAGAACAGTCTCCTTTCCGGGCAGCATAAGAAAGAGAGAACGGGAACAGCAAAAAGCAGCAAAAGCCAAAGACCTGAGGCTGAGGAGGCAAAGTGGGGGATGGTGAGCCCAGGAGTACCTGGTCGGTGACGTCGTACACCACGATGATGCCGTGAGCCCCCCGGTAGTAGCTGGAAGTGATGGTCCGGAACCGTTCCTGACCAGCTGTGTCCCACTACAAGACAGCAGGAGAGAGGGGCAGGTCAGCCCTGGGCTCCATGCCCAGGGCCCCTCCCCTCCCAAGGGAGATGTCTCTGCACCAGAGATTCTGGGAGGAGCAACACTCACGATCTGAAGTTTGATGGTTTTGCCATCCAGCTCAATGGTTCGGATCTTGAAGTCCACCCCGATGGTGCTGATGTAGCTCTCTGTGTATGTGTCATCCTGAAAGATCAGGGACCAGTGAAATGGCCTGAGTGAACAGGTCTGAGGCCCATCTGGAAAACCTCCCTCCAGTGTCCTGTCCCAGCTGAGCTCCTAACTGCTGAGCCCCAGTTCTCAGCACCCCAACTTGCCAGCCCTATGCCCCTGTTCAGTCAGATATGTTGCTGGCAAGTCCTGCAACTTCATCCTTGGTCTCCCAGGTCTTGCAACCACTATTCTCTGGGTTGCCCCCCTCTCCCTCCGGCCACCAGCCAGGACCCCAGATGGATGGTAGGGGAAGCTTCTTACTTACAGCAAACCGCAGGAGCAGGCAGGACTTGCCCACGCCCGAGTCACCAATCAAAAGCAGCTTAAATAGGTAGTCACTGGAGAGAAAGGATGGGAAGGTGTGAAGGAAGGCAGGGAGCCCACCCGCCATTATCCTGGAGTCAAAACTATAGCATTCTCCCGCACTGTGAGGTGTGCCTTGGATTAGAGTATTAAAGCACTCACAAGATCCTCCCACAAGTCCTGGGATGGGGAGGGCTGACCACTCCTCATAACACAGCTGGCCCAAAGGGGTGCATCTGAATTCCCACTTTACAGAGAAGGAAACGGAGACACAGAGAGGGACGTGACTTGCCAAGGATCACATCAGTTAGGTGACAGAGCTGGGTATCCTACCCTGATTCCTGATAGACTCCGTGGTTTCGGGTCCAGTAGGGGCTATTTAGGGAAACCCTCCTACACTGCCCTGTGCCATACCTGACTTGGCAGGGGAGGCCCCAGAAGTGGAAGCCAGGGCCCAGCCTAGAACTTCACTGAATACCTATGTAAAGAGCCCGGTATGAAGCCTCCAGAAAGACATGGTCAACAAGCGGCAATGATAATAGCAGTTAAAACGTATCCACTTCCTACTTGTGCCTGGCCCTGTGCTAAGTACTTCAAATGCATCATCTCATTTAAGCCTCACAACAGTCCAATGAAGTGAGTGCCGGTTATTCCCAATTAATGAAGAAATAGAGGCCAGAGAAGAGAAGCCACTTGCTCTAAGTTACACAGCTGTTAACTTTAATACTGGAAACCAGGTTCAGACTCCAAAGTCTCTGTGAAAGCATGTTGGTTCCCTTCTCTGTTACTGCTTATAATCCAGCTCAGAGCTTCACCCTTCCCCAAGGAAATCTGAGGCCAGGATCTGGAGGAGAAAAAGGAAGTGGCCAAAGAGGAAGAAGATAACTGACACTAAGGGAAAACTGTCGATGAGAAGTCGGGGCAGAGATGTGGGCCACCTACCCGTAGGGGGAGTGACCAAGAAGTGAGGAAAGTTTGAGGAACAAAGAATCCCACTGGAAGGGAGAAAGCAAATGCCACATTCATCTAAACTTCTTCGGCAGGGTGACGGCGAAGGGAAGTGGGGTGACGGCGGCGCCAGGGGCTTGCGCAAAGGTGAGGAGAGGGCGGGAGGGGACCAGCCTCTGGGAGCGGCAGGGCATTCTGATCCAGGTAAAGGGCAAAGCGGCAGCCCCGGAGGGGAGAACCTGCGGAAAAGCTACCCAGCGGATTCCGGGAGGACTGGAGAGCAGAATATACGACCCGACCTAAAGGGCCCGAAACTGGACCGAGACCAGAAACTCTGAGGATGGGCTCCACAATGCCAGGACCGTCGTCAGCACCCAGACCGCTACTCTCAGGCAGCAGGTGGGGAAACTGAGGCCTGGAAAGACCGGGGCTGCGGGGTCACCTGACCGACAAGGCCTGCTAGTGCCGGTGCCTCGGGATCCAAGTGGTGCCCCTCAGGGTCGCAGTCTCCGGGCCCGGGTGCAAGAACTCGGGGCGTCGAGCCGGGGTTCTGGGGCCCCCGGGGGAGGGGCAGAACCCGGATGTGGGGGGGGGGAGGTCAGCGGAAGAGGGACCCGGATGTGGGGGCGCCGCGCAGTCCTGACCCGGGCCGGACAACCCCAGTAAGCGTACAGCCCCGTACTCGGGATCGAGGCTGCGCCGGACGGCGCGGGCGGGGCGCACTCACTATTCGGGGTTCATGGCGGCAGCGGCGGCCCGCTCGGTCGCTCCCAGTCGGCTCTGCTCCGCCTCCCGTTTCAAGATGGTGGCCGCTCCGCCCCAGAGACCCCGCCCGCGACGCGCAGGCGCAAACACTCGGGACTGGGACCTCGCCGTGTGGCTCCTCGGAACTTGTAGTCTCCTTACATTGTGCAACTCACCCCGCCCCCCGCTGCGCAGGCGTAATCCTAGCCCACGCCCCACCATCGCCGCGCGTTGCCTTCTGGAGCTTGTAGTTCCCTCCCTAGAAGTACCTGGGCTTGAGGACCGCGCTCGGGAGCCTGATAGCGTCCCGGCGTTAGATCCTCAATTTAGTGCTGGCGTTGACACGTTTCACGTCTGTCTGACAGAGGCATTCATCCTTACACTCCCCGCAGCGTTAGTAAAAGTTCATTTATCCAGGGTTCTTCGTGTGCTGGCGCTCCTAACTCCCAGCAGAAACCCCAGGAAGGTGTCACCCACATTTTATAGATGAAGAAATCGAGACTCGGTAACTCGCTCGAGGTCAAACAGCTTGGTAAAAGGGCAAAGCTCGATCAAAGCCCGTGGTCTCCAGAATCTCAGAGATGAAGGTTGTTAGAAAAAAATCCTGAATCTGTGGGGCTCCCGAACAATTCCGGGATAGAAGCCTATCTGGGTTGCAGCTGCGTAGGACCAGACGTGAGCGAGACACACACACACACACACTCGCAGCCTCTCCTGTACCCACCCCCAATGTAGAGACGTAGAGACGCCAGGAGCCCTCGGGCTCCGCCCCAAAACAAGCCCAGCTCAGAGTCAAACCGTCTTTATTTCTACAGCAACATTTGAAAATAGAGAGCGACCGCCTCAGCTCCCAACTGGGGCAGCCCCTCCTGCCACAGGGGTCCATCACTGCCCCCAGCAAGAAGCTGCAGGTGTGGGAGGAGGCGTGGCAGGATGGCTCTACGGGCGGTGCCCGGGGCGGGGTCAGGCCGAGCCTGGGCAGGCTGGGCGGGAGGAGCAGTGCATAACACCGGGCTGCAGGGCAGAGCCCGGCGGTGAGAGGACGGACAGGGGGTGGGCTCTCCGTCCTGGGGCACGGGGCAGGGCGCACCATTCAGAGGCCGGGAGGAAAGCGAGAATGCCTAGGGAACCCTTTGGGGAGGCACCGCCCCTGACATGTGGAGCCTGGGAGATACCACCGCGCGGAATGGGGGTGATTAAGGCCTGGGCGGTACCACTAGAGAAGGGTGGGGTGAGGGGAGGCCGGATAGTACCAAGGACTGAGGGGAGGAGTGCGGCCAATAACTTATTTCTCTATATACAGAAGCAACGGCCGGGGGAGGGCAGGGTGCTGAAGGGACGGCAGGTGCTTAGTGTTCTTGGATTTGGGGTCTGCGGAGGGGGGGCCACTGAGCCTCTCTCTACCTTTGGAGACCCCGGCCAGCCCCTCCGCTGGCCCTGAACCTAGGGAAGAGGGGGCCCTGCTGGAAGGAATAAATAAGGGGTAGAACTGGAGTGGGCAGGCCCAGCCTCCAGGGCTCAGGCTGAGATGACAAGGGAGGAGGTTACCCTGAGATTGAACAGAAAAGACAGGGGTCCTTGGGAGAGACAGGAGGGGCAAGCAGCAGGCCCATGCGCAGGGCTGGGGTGGGGATGGTGCCGGGTGGAGGCTCTGGCGACCGGCTGCCCCTTCAGGATTAGCCCACAAGGGAGCTTCGTCGGGAGAGGTCCATGGAGCTGGAGCTGAGGGTGCGGCTATCAGAGAGGCCTGTGCCTCCAGGCTGTGGGCAGAGGGGCAGGTGGCTCAGCCTTGGGCTGCCGCCAGTGTGCTTCCCTGGCCCGAAGGGGCCTGACTAGTCAGAGTCCCTGGGGTCCTGACACTCCCACCCACCTCCACAGTTACTGTGCTGCCACTGGCCGCTCACAGGCTGGAGCTGAGTTTCCCTCATTTGTCTCCCCAGGGTCCAGCCCAAAGCCAGACCTGGGATGGAGACAGGAAGTGTGGCTGGATGAACAGACATGCTTGAGAAGCTCGGCAAGTACACAGGACATGCAGGCCTGGGGCCGGGGCCTCAGCTGCCCAGTGCCGACAACTATCCACCCGTACCTGGACTGGCTCTTCCACACTTTTGTTGAGGAAGTTGAGGGAACTGGCCCGCTTCATCCTGAGGGGAAAGGGCGGTCAGGATTTGCCCACGGTGGAACTGGGGGAGGATGGGGGAAGGGGTCAGCTTGGGGCAGGGGAGGGAGGCTGATGGGAAGGGAGATTGGTGGTGGGTGGAGCTTGAGCGAGACAGGGAGTTCACCCTGGGTCTGAAGTTCAGCTGGGGTTGGTAGGTTGTGGGGTGGGTTCTCGAGAGGCTCACCAGGGTGGACGGCTCACCTGGGGTTTGGGGGCTCCTGGGGGCCACCACCCTGCAGCTTCTTCACCAGCATCTCACTGCTGCGCCTCAGGGCATCTCGGAGCTTCCCGAAGGAGCCACTGCGCCGCAAGGAGCCGCTGCCGTCCTGTGGGGTGGACAGGTTCGTCTCTGTGCCATGCCGGCTACACAGCCTCCTGGCCCAGTCCAGCCCCTGGACTCACCCCGCTCCACTCGGCTGCAGGCCCTGCCTCCTCAAGGTCAGCCTCAGACCGAGCCCCGGCACCCGCAGGCATGTCTCGGCTGCCACGGCGGTCTCCGCGCCCACCGCTGCCGTCTTTCAGCAGCTCCACCACCTTGGTCTGGCTTGCAGGGTCCAGGCCCTGAGGGGGGTCGGGCGCATCAGGTGGAGCAACGGGCCCTGACTGGATCACACACAGGGCCACGCAGGTCCCTGCCCACAGCCCTGGTGCCTGTTGCCCTACCTGCTTGCGGCTGCGGCTGGCGCAGTCCTCCAGCGTGTGCGCGGCTTCTAGCTTGCCCTGGCGCCGGTACAGGGCCCCCAAGCTGCGCAACGTGGTGTTGACCGTGGGGCTGTGGACGGGAGAGCGGGACGGGCTCCAACTCCGTGTTCCCCAGGAGCCAGGGCCCATCCTGACACCCAGCCCATGCTGGCCCTGAGGAACCGTCCAGCCGACCAAAATCGAGCCTTTCCTGTGTGTCAGGCCCTGTGCTAGGTCCGCCTGGATTCCCCCGTTTTGGGGAATCACCTGAGGGTCCTAGGTGGGATGTTGCCACCAGGACTAAAGGCTGGGAAACACAGGAGTGAGATAATCAGGCTGTCCTGGGACAGAAAACCTTCTTGGGACAGGTGGCCTGTGACCTGGGCCTTGAAAGATGAGCTGACAGAGAAGAGGTGTGTGTTCTGGGGCTGAGCAGTATGGAGTGTGGAACCTGGCCCCGGCCCCCACCCAGGATGCCGCTTCCCAGCTCTCTGCTAGCCCAGCAGTCCCGCCCCACTGTCCTTACCTGTCTACTTTACAGGCCTTGTACCAGCTGCCATATTCCCCATAGGGGGTGCTGTCCCGGCGCTTATCCTGGGGGAGAGATAAGCGGAAGGTAGGAGAAGGCCCTCCCCTCTACACACCCCCAGCCTCATCCTCCCTCCACAGACATCTGCCCCGGCCCTGCCCCACAGAGCTACCTTGCTCTCCTCCCGTTCCTCTGCGTGCATCCAGATGGGCTTGTTGTTCCCTGTAGGGAGAGAGGGGGCTGTCACCAGCCTCTCATGTGGGCCTCTGCTGGTTGGGCTGGACACATGACTGGGGTCTGGGGGGAGGTCAGGGGTACTCAAGAAGGACCAGGGTTGGGCTTCACTGAATGAATGAATCGACAAGAAACAGACCCAAAACATGACTGACGCTCCTCTGGAACAGAGGTGCCTGTGGCGCAGGCCTGCGCTTGAGGGCCCGTGACTGGGGGGTGCGCAGGCCTGCGCTTGAGGGCCCGTGACTGGGGGGTGCGCAGGCCTGCGCTTGAGGGCCCGTGACTGGGGGGTGCGCAGGCCTGCGCTTGAGGGCCCGTGACTGGGGGGTGCGCAGGCCTGCGCTTGAGGGCCCGTGACTGGGGGGTGCGCAGGCCTGCGCTTGAGGGCCCGTGACTGGGGGGTGCGCAGGCCTGCGCTTGAGGGCCCGTGACTGGGGGGTGCGCAGGCCTGCGCTTGAGGGCCCGTGACTGGGGGGTGCGCAGGCCTGCGCTTGAGGGCCCGTGACTGCAGGGTGGGGGGAGCACACCCGTACAAACCTCAGGCCCACGGTGCGAGACGATGCGAGGCCTGAATGATGGGCCGGGCCGAGGGGTCCCTGAGCAGGAAGTGACTGACCGTGAAGGACCAGAAGGTGGCTTCCCAGAGTGGGAGACATCTGGGCTGGGCCCTCACGGTGAGCGTCAGTTGCCCAGTGGAGAAAGGGGAAGAGGCTCTGGGCCGAGGGCACGGGTATGCAAAGGGAGGGCATCGCACAGGTACAACCTCCCAGGGGGCTGTGTGAGTTGGGTGTGTGTGCTCACGTGTGCACACAAATGGCTGCGGACCAGCCAGACCCTAGGCGTGAGGCCTGCCCGGCTGAGGTATTCGTCCTAGATGCTGACAGCTGAGCGGGCCTGCGAGCTGGGGCACACAGCAGCCATGCTCACCGCTGACAGAGCCGAACTCCTTCTCATGAGCGCGGGTGAGGATCTCCTTGTACAGGGTCTCTGCATCCTGGTACTTGCCCTGTTTCAGGTAGCAGGAGGCCTGGAGGGGCAGGGCCCAGAGGGTGAGCAGGATGCAAGGAGTCAAGCCTTTTCCTCTCCTCCCTCCCCCCTGCTTCCTCCAGCCCCCTCTAGCCCAGGACACCAGGTTGTTCTTGGTCTTGGCCACGTTGGGGTCGTCAGGCCCAAGGCGTGTGGCGTAGATCTCCAGTGCCCGCCGGTAGTAGTATTCCACCTCCTCGGCTTTGCCCTGGTTCTGGCACAGCAGGGCCAGGTTGCTCAGCTGCTTGGCCACGTCTGGATGAAACTTGCCCAGAACCTGGGACAGGAGCGGGAGCCGGTGGCTGGGCTCGGGGCCGGCCTACGTCCCCTGTCTGCCCAGCCCACCTGGCCTGCCCTGCCCTGCCTGCTCCCACCTTCTCCCGGATCTCCAGTGCCCGCTTGCAGAGGGGCTCAGCCTCCTTGTACTTGCCCCGCTTGCCATACAGGACCGCCAGGTTGTTCAGTGTCGCCGCCACCTAGGGGGTGGGAGGAGGGAGGCTCCATGACCCGGGACCTGGGAGCTGCAGGGGGGAGGGGAAGCCCCACCTCCCACCCAGCCTCACTCACAGCTGGGTGGTCCTTGCCCAGCGTCTTCTCGCGGATGGCCAGGGCATCATTGAGCAGGTGTGCAGCCTCCTTGTACTTGTTTTGGTCCCTGGGGGCAGGTGGGAGCATGATGAGGGTTATCCTCCAGCCCAAGGCCCTCCTCCTAGTGGCCCAAGATCCCTGTGGTCACGCTTCCTATACTTACTAATGAGCGAGCATGATGGGGCATGACCCAGAGCGTGGGGAGACGTGGTCAGCCCCTGCTCTCTGGCTTGGGGGCCTTTGTGCAGGAAGGGCGTGCAGTGCTGGGGTACAAGCTAGACTCCCCCAGATCCCACCCTCACTGCCCCATGCCCAGTGCACCTTGTCCTCTGTTCCCCAGGGCCTCTGCTCATGGTGTCCTTTCTGCCAAGGAGACCTTCTCCGACCCTCTTGTGCTCTGGGCAAACTCAACTTTCACCAAAGGCCCTCCTCAAGCCTTGGTGCCTGGAGAAGGTGTGCCCCCCCGCGTCCTTGTGTGCCTTCCCCTCCCTGGTTATGTCCAAGCCTTTGCCCCCCACTAGACTGAGGCATATTCATGTCTGTAGCTCAGGCACCCTGTGGGCTTGGCCCTCTCCAGGGACAAGATCCTTCTTTCTCTGTCACCCAACTGCCTGGTGGAACCCGAGTCCTGGCCCACTGCAGGCACTGAGGATTTGCGACCAGGGCTGGAGCCTTCAGGAAGAATGCTCCCATGGGTGACGAAGCCGGAGGAGCCCTCACCGATAGACCAGCGCCAGGATGTTCAGCATGGTGGCCACGTCAGGGTGGTCATGGCCTGACGTCTTCTCCAGGTCCTCGAGGGCCTGCTTGCAGAGTGGCACGGCCACCTCATAGCGGCCCTGAGAGGCGTACTGGATCACCAGATTGTGCAGGGTGCGGAGCCGTGCTGGGATTTCATAGCCCCCGTGCTGGGCAGCCACGTCTCCTCCTCCAGGGCTGGGGGCTGCAAAGCCAAGGGCAGGAGGTCAGATGTGCCAAGTGCCTCCTGAGCTGGGCCGGCACACGCCAGCCATACCTTTGACCGACCTCACACGTGGCCCCGGGCAAGTCACCATTAGCTCTCGGTTTCCCCATCTGTAGAGTGGGTCTAGTCACCCCACAAGAAGAGTGGGTAGAGTCCCAGCTCCAGTGCTTCAAGCTGTGTGTCCCAGGGCAAGTCGCCTAACCCCCGAGCCTCAGCCTCGTCACGTGCAGAAGAGAGGCTCTGATACACAGGCCACACGATCAGCAAGGCCAGTACTGGCCCGCGGATCAGCACTGTGCATGCGTCCTCCTTTAACCCTCAGAGGAGGCTCAGAGGGGAAAGAAACTCTACCAGTGGCCACAGCGCAAACGCAGGCAGAGCAGGGCTCGCACCCAGGCCAGACGGCTCCAAAGCTCTGAACTGTGATGCCTGCTCCTCACAGAACTTGGGAGATGAGAAAAGCAACATGTAAAACCTGCCTTTTAAGCTCTAATGCTGGGATGTTATAATCAGAAACGAGGCAGGAGAGAACACGGCAGTCACTCAGACCTTGTTTTCTGTGACCTCTGGGTCCCAAGGACCAGGAGTTCACACAGCCTTCCTTTCCCGCCCCCAGAGCCAGCTGCCCCTCCGCACCTGGGCTCTGCTCCTCCTCACTGGGGAACAGGTCATCCAGAGAGTCTTTGGGGACGTCCCCCTTCTCCTCCTGGGGAGGAAGACGGGATGGGCGTCAGGGAAGCAGGCGGCCCAGGGGTCAGCGGGCTGGGTCGGAGCAGCGTCTGCTCCCTGCCGCCCCTCCCTGCGCCCAGGTGCCCCCGCCCCGCCCAGTGGCCATGGCAGGGCTTACGCTGGCGGACGTGTCCTCATCCAGCTTGCGGATCTGGCTCATGAACAGCAAGTGCTGCTTCTCCTCCTCCAGCTGGGCCACGGCCTGCTCGCTGCGCTGCAGCTTCTGCTGCGTCCCTGCCAGCTCCTCCCGCAGCCACTGGTTCTCCTGCACCAGGCGCCGTACCTGAGCCCGCAGCTTCTGCTTCTCCGACTCTACGGCCCCCAGGTGGCTCGACAGCGCCAAGATCACCTGCGCAGCCAGTCGGAACAGAGGTCAGAGCCCTGCTGACGCCCCAGCCTGGGCCCCAGAGAAGAGCCAGGCCCGGAGGAGCTGCAGGGCTGAGGACCCTGAAGTTCTCCTCTCATCAAGGGAGTTTTGCCCCAGGGCCCCAAACAGACCAACATAGCCTGAGACCTGAAACCAGGAGGCTTGGGGATTCCTAAGTCCTTCCTTCTGCGGTCAGGACCCAGGCTGGCTGTGCTGGACTCTGAAATAGCCCAGCCCCTTTCCTGGGCCTCCAGCTAGTCCTCCACATCGATGGTCCAGTTCCCACCTTGTGGGGGTGCTCGGATCATTAAGAGCGCTAGCTGGGGTGCTGCCCTTTCCCCGAGCTGCCCACTCGTTCCCCGTCTCTCCTAGGAGTTGTACTCAAGCCCTGTAGCCAGAGCCACTATACCGCTGCCCCTGGCCCAGGGCTAGCGCTTTCCCAAAGACCTTGATAGACGACTGAAGGGCTACCGAAAGACCCCATCCTGACTTCTACCGGAGAGCCAGGGCAGCCCCTGTCCTCCTGCAGCTCCCAGGGAGGGAAGGGGGTGTGTGTCCTAAACCCCCAGTGTCTGGAAAACCACAGGGGCAGGTAAGGGGATCCAGAGGCCTCAGCCTCAGCCCCCATCCCTCTCTCCAAACTCCATGACTCCTTTCCTGAGCTTCCAGGCTCTGCCCGCCTTGGGGCCTTGCCTAGACTCTACCCGTTCTCCGTCCTTCATGGTCAGGGTCATTTCCGCAGTGAAGCCTCTTATGCCCTCAGCCCCCGGAAAGCATGGCACCTCCCCCACCTCCATGCCATCCTGTTGTCCATCTGTGCCTGTATACACTGGGAGGGGGCCCTGGTGTGTTCACCTCCGCACCTGGCAGTCAGCCGGCCGAGGAGTGAATGCCCGACACATTGCCCTCCCAGAGAGCCAGGCAGTCTGGGACCTTGTACTTTCTGGTTGATTAGCAAACGCCTAAGTGACAGGTGTTTTCACAACCACTAGCTATTTTTAAAAATATCCTAGGGCTTCCCTGGTGGCGCAGTGGTTGAGAGTCCGCCTGCCGATGCGGGGGACGCGGGTTCGTGCCCCGGTCCGGGAGGATCCCGCATGCTGCGGAGCGGCTGAGCCCGTGAGCCGTGGCCGCTGAGCCTGCGCGTCTGGAGCCTGTGCTCCGCAATGGGAGAGGCCACGGCAGTGAGAGGCCCGCGTACCGCAAAAAAAAAAAAAAAAAAAAAAAAAAAAAAAAATATCCTAAACAGCCTGTCAGTATTTACGGCAGATGGCACGACCCCTATTCTAAAAACAAGGAAACCAAGGGGATACCACCTGCCCAGGACTCACAGAGCCAGGCAATGTCTCAGCCAAGATCTGAGTGGGCCAAGACTCTCTGCCCGAGAGTCTAACTCATTGTACACCCCAGCACCACCTGGATAGCTCTGTCTGCGTGTCATCCTGGCAGCCCCAACTTAAGAGGGCCCAAACAGAACTCCTGACCCATCCAGGCTCTCTCCTCAATTTCCTCAAACCACAAACCTGGGACTTTCCCTGCCCCTCTCTGTCTCCTTTAGTCCATCCCCAGGCCCTACTGGACCTACTTCCAGAACGTCTAGGACTGACCCCCTTCTTACTACCCTCATGGCCCAACCCACCATTTCTCATTGGAATTCTAGCAGTGGCTTCCTAACACCTGCTACCTCCTTCCACCCTGACCCACAATCGTTCATTCTCCACCCCTCAGCCAGAGAGAGTTTTAAAACCTAAGCCAGACTGTTTCCCTTTACTGCTTAAACCCTCCAAAGGCTTCCTGATTTCCTGAGAATAAAACCCAAACTAATAAGGCACAGCATGATCTGGTCCCCACCTTCTCCGCAGGCCTTTTCTGTCCCTCTCTTTCCTCACGAAGCTCCAGTTAGACAGGTCTCTCAGTTCTCCCTCCACAACAAGATCTTTTCCACTTCAGGACCTTTGTACATGCAACCTCTCACTTTCCTCCTTTCTCTGGAGGCTGGTTCATTCCTTTCTTCAGGTCTTGATTTAAATGTCATTTTCTCAGAAGTCTTGCTTGACCAATAGCTAAGGTTGTCACAAGATCTTGTTTTTTTCTTTGGAGAACTTACCATAATATTGAATAAATATATGTGTATTTCTGACTCTCTTCCTATTGGACTAGGGCAGGGATCTCATGTCTTGTTGGACCTGTAGCCCTGGCACCTAACACATTGCCAGGCATGTAGTAGGCACTTGATAACTTACCTGTTAACAAATTAATAGAAGAATGAGTGGGGGGATCTTTAAGGATTTCCTCTGTTTTTTTTTAGGCCATGCAGTCTCTGCTACCTAGCAGAGAAGCCAGATGATCAGGCTCTCCTGGGGCCAGGCACGGCCGGGGTCTCCAGAGCCCATTCATTTCTTCAACAGATATTTACTGGGATCCTACCATGAGGCTCCAGGGGAGATTCTTCCTTCCCTTCTGATTCTGTTACTACATTGCCAGGATTCCTCTGGAAGGCTCCACCCCTCCCATGACCTCCCTCCTCAGCACCCCAGACCAGCCTACCTGGGCCTCCCCCAGCCCCAGTTCGATGGCCTCCAGGGAGCGGCGCAGGAGGACACAGCGCTCCTGTGAGCCAGGCTCTGCCTCACCAGCTTCATGAGCGACGAGGGGAGCGAGAAGGGCACGATGCTCCCCGCGCAGGGTCTCTAGCCCTTGGATAACGGCCTTGGTGCCCAGCACGATCTCATCCTGGCTCAGCTTCTCCTCCCGAGGAAGCACCATCGTGGCCATGGCCGTGCCGCCTGTGAAGGCGAGAGGGCGGGCAGGGGCTGCCGGGCCTGGGGCCACGCCGCCGTCCGCCCCGGATTAGGTAAACACCTAGGGTCCCCGGACGCCTGGGTCCCCGGGGTGCCCCGTCCCCCAGGCAGCAGCCCGCACCGTGCCCGCGCTCGCCCTACAGGGGGCGCGCCCGGCTCGTCTTGGCCCGGGAGACGCAATGCGGTGCGACCGGCGAGGCTGGACCCGGATTCGGCCCAGACCACTGGCTCAGGCCGGCTTAGGCGACCCAGTCTCGGGGCTTCCCTGGAGATTCCCTTAGCCAGAGCAGGGCGCGCCAGAGGATGGACCTACGGGGATCTTGGGGGGTTCACTCCCGTGCGGAGACACCGTTCCTCTGGGAGTTCCGGCCCCAGCCCCCCTCGGGCAGCCCCCTTCCCAACAGGCTGGCCGAGCCACAGAGCCCCTCCTCTTGGGCAGCTCGACCCTGGGGAGACCCTTCCCCTAAGGAGCTGAGATCGCGGGTTCTTCGTCCCCCCCTCCCCCCAGGACGCGCCCCATAGGCCAGCACGACATCCTGCGGACCCCTCCCCTGAAAAGGCCGAGCTCCCGCCCCCGGCCACCCAGGACCGCGCCCCCTCCCCGCGGGCTGGCCGGGCCCTCTCACAGGCCGCGCCCAAGACGACCCCTCCCCTAGGCCGACCCAGAGCCCCCCCTCTCCCGGCCCGATCGGCCCGCGTGGACCTGCGTCTCCCGCTCGGGCCCGCCTCCCGCTCCAGCTCCGGCTCCCGCCCCGCTTCACCCAGACCAGCAGCCGTGAGCAGGTTCCACCGCCTCCATCCCGCCGGCCTTCCCAGCAGTCCCTGCGCCGCCTTAAAGGTGAAGCCTGTACCTTGGCGGCGTCGGAGGGGGCTAAACACTCCTCGGCCCGCTGTCTGCCTTAAAGGAGCACGCCGGCTGGGCCCACTCCAGGCAAAGGGAAGGGATCCGGGGGCGTGGCTCTCGGGGATGGGGCGTGGTCATTGAGGCGCCGGGCGTGGGCTTGCCCGAAGCTTAGGTTCATAGCGGCCACCTCCCACTCTCCTGTGGCCTCGGATTCCTCCGCTGTAACCCGCCCCGAGGCCACAGCGGTGTGGACAGCCTGGGGAGGATGTGCACAGCCTGGGGAGGATGTGCACCTGAACTTGCCCTGTAGCGCTGCCAGAGAGGGCGGCGGAAGAAACTGGGGCCCAGGGAGAAGGCCCGGCCTCCTCAGAGTCCAGAAAGAGACAGTTGACATTTATTGACATTTATTGAGGTAGTTGCCACTTTCAGAGCGCTTACTGTGTGCGGGGCGCTTGGATGCCTTAAGTGCGATGACACATTTAATGCTTGCAAAGACCGGATAAAGCGGGCACTGCTATTATCCCAACCTCGCGGATCTGACCCCAGGCTCATTTGTCTCTAGAGAGTGGTTATGCCCCACCCAAATCCTTCGGAGCTGTCCTTGTCCCAGTAGGGGATTCTTGGCATCTTAGGGCTGCTTCTTGGGAGGAAGGGACGGAGGCTTCCGGGCGTGAGGGAGAAAAGGACGGCAAGGGGCAGTTGGGCATCGGCCGAAACAGACTCGTGACCCTGTGGGCGAGCACCACCACAGATTCTGTGGGCTGGATGATCAGGACAAGGTGATGATGACGTCATCTCCTCCCAGAGCCCTTCCCTGATTCCCCACCCCCTATGTAGAGCAGCCCTCCAGCCCATTTCAAGCACACATTTAATTCTCTCTGTAGCATTTACTCCTTCTAACATTTTCCTTGTCAGTTTCTGTCTCCTCCCTAGAATGCAGGCCAAGATCTGCCTGTCTTGTTCACTCTCAGAGTAGCTCTTGGCTACTACATAGCAGCACTCAGTAAATGCTGTTTTTTTTTAAAAGGCAGAAGGGCGCAACTATTATTGGCCCAGGTTTGGGGCTGGTGCTCTGCAGCCCTGGGTTTCTGGCTACCCTAGCTCTATCTGCACTGCTTCTAGGTCGACACCCCAGTGGGTAACAGCAAGTTAACCACCCTGAGAGACAAAACGTGCCAAGCAAGGCTTGGCACTGGTATCCAGGGGCCTGGGGCGTTCCTCATGAGTCAGGGTGGGTTCAGACTCAGACTGTACCCGGTTCAGTGTCCTTGTGGATGTGAGAATCCCCTCGGCATGATCTCTGACAGAGAGATGGTCCGGCACCCTGCCAGCTCAAGTATGTCCTATGACAGGGAGCCCACTACATTCTGCTGTGAGATGGCTCTAAAAGTTAGCAAGCTTTTCCTTAGCCCCCAAAGGACCTGCCCACAGTGCCTGCCCACACCAAACTGAAGCTCTGTCCTCAGGAAGGACAGTCTGCTCCCTTTTGCCAATGAAGATATTTGGAGACAGTGATGGTGCCCCATACAGTGTTCCCCCAGCCTGGGCTGAAAATCTGGGTCCCTTTACCCACTCCTGTGCAGTTTCTGACCCTTCCCCCTCCCGATTTCTCTTTTCTGGGTGTGGCTTAGCATGTCAGTCCAGACAGTATTCCGAATGTGGTGCTCAGTCCAGGGCGCAGGGGTACAGACAGGGAGTGAACTGCACAGATCACAGAGGGAGAGTCCCCCGCTAAGGAGCACACCACCTGTCCACTGTGAAGCTGAAAGTCATGTTGACTTTGACAGCCACGGTACGGTGTCTGCTCAGGGTAAGCTTGTCAGCTAAAACCCTAGATTGCATGCATCCCACTTATATCCAGCCAGGTTCTTCTGCCGATTCTGTGCTTCTGCCAGGGATATTTTCCCAGGGATTTTTTTTTTTTTTTTTTTTTGGCTGCACCACACAGCATGTGGACTCTTAGTTCCCCTGCCAGGGATCAAACTGCACCCCCTGCATTGGAAGCTCGGAGTCTTAACCACTGGAAGGCTAGGGAAGTCCCTCCCAGTGATTTTTAAAGACAGTTGATACATTCACATGATGCAACATTCAAAAGGCATATACAAGTTACAGTGAGATGTAGCTCCTTCTCACTGACCACTGTCCTCAGTCATGCAGCTGCCTTCCCCCGAAGCACCTGCTGTTACCAGTTTCTTGTGTCTGCCGATTACTTTGTTTGCCTCAGTCCAGAGCTTGTGTTTATCTTTGTTAGTTTCATCGAGTCAGTTTTCATCCAGGACCCTAAAGGTTGGAGTCTTTTGCATTCGAGCTCTTTAGCCTACACAGCGGCCCTATTTCCCACAGTTGCACTGGCTGCGGTGTGATAAGCCTGCCTTTGTGCAAACAGACTCCATCATACCATGAATGCACGCCCAGCTCGCTGTCAAGTTCATGGGGAGGAAATGGAATCTGGAGCCCAGGGCACCTTTGCTGTTCTTAACAAGGCTAGGTTTCAGAACCTCTTGGGAAGGAACTTCGTTAGAAGGCTCTCCTAGAGATCGGGATTCAGTAGTGCCAGAGTGGGTCCTGGGCATCTCTTATTATTTTGAAACTGCAGTGGTGCCCATGATGTGCTCCCTGGGTTGAAAGCCAATGCTTCAATGTCCTTGTTTTACAAGTACGGAAAGTGAGGCCCAAAGAGGGGAAGGCAGCTGCACGAGGTGACCACTGTGTCCTTCTCCAATCCAGAGTCCACATCATTTTGTCCCAGTGTGTGAGGGAGACTGACCCCATAGAGTAGAGGTCAAGAGGACCGAGGTCATGTTGCTTGTTCACAGCCACACGAAGCACAGACGCACGCACCCTCAACACACAGCCTCAGGCAGGTTCACCCAGGGGCACTGAACGCCCATGTGCCACACTCACACCTCCACGTGCATGGGTTTACAGGCCCACATACATGCATGCACACCACACATACTTGGGCTCAAACACAAAGCCCGGGCTTTCTAACCTTGTGCTCTCTCTCCATCTAATAAAGGAGCACATTCCTTTCATCACCTTTTTCCAGGTAAACGGAGAGAAGATTTTTCAATCTCCTTTTATGACTTTTGCTGGGTTCCTGTTCCAGCTTTTCTGCTAGCCTTAGGCTTCCGTGGTTTCTTTGTGGTTCTCTTTAGGCATCTGGCCCTGCTTCTCCCTGTGTGCCACGCAGAGGGAAGGCTGGGCCTTCCCTGCCGGGTTCTCAGGCTCTTATCTTGCTTTCAGTTCGTAACCTTGCATGTGTTCAATCTTTTTAGCCGCTCGGCTTTTTATCTTGTCTCTGAGGATTACGCTGTGCTCTCCCAAGGGAAGGGACTGTTACCTCACCCTGCTCTGTTCCCCACTCCCCGACCCCCCACCGCGCAGCTGCTGGTCTGGTGCCAGGCTGCTGATGGGTGCTCAGTTAATGGAGAAGAAAGGAAGGAGTCCATGCCCAATGGTGATTCTTACGCCATTTTCCACGGAGCTCATCAGCTTGCCTCCGCCTGTCCCATGTCTGCAGAAGTTGTTCTCACTACTTTCAACATTGTTTTCTCCCTGAAAATCACTCCCACTGCTCCCACCCCTTCCCCTTGGATCCTTGGAAGCACTGATATCTGCTTTCTTAAGTCAATCTTTTCCCTTTGGCTAGCTTCCTGCCTTTTCTTTGAAGTGGGGGTGGGGGTGGGTGCTTTTCCCAAGCATATCATCTCCCTTGAAACATCAGCAGGTCGGGACGTCCCTGGCGGTCCAGTGGTTAAGACTCCACGCTTCCACTGCAGGGGCCACGGGTCCGACCCCTGGTCGGGGAATTAAGATCCTGCATGCTGCATGGCACAGCCAAGAAAAAGAGAAACATGAGCAGGTTCACCCATAAGCGCTCAAGATTGGAGGTTCCTTAAAGACCATGTCTCACGCAACCCCTCCTCCGTGACCGTGACGGGCAGCTCACCACTTCCTGAGGAGCTGTTTCACCTTGAACACAAGGTGCCAGTTTTGGTTGTGGTTGCCAGTTTTTCTGCCACTGAGCTAAGAATCAAGTCTGCTCAGAGCTCCCCTGAGAGGCTTTTGATTCCTGTCCTGGCAGCCACGGGGCAAATCTGCACCCTCTCTTCCTTGTGGCCTCCCAGCCAGACTGGAAGGGTCCGTGTCCTGCTTAGCGGGAGGGCACACAGGCTTTGGGGGCGGACTCAGCTGCGTCCAGAGCTGCGTTTCTCCGTTTGCTGGCCAGGGAGCTTTAGGCATGCGCTGCAACTTCATCTGTTTCCTCAACCTACCTTGTTGGGTCCTCAAGAGAACAGAATAAAGTAGCAGAGTTAAGACCTTAACATCATGCCCTCTACATAACAGACACTATCACTAGTAGTTGTTATCATTGGTATCATCAAGTTTACTATTTGACAGACCCTGTGCTAGTGTATGGAGAGCCCTGTATTTCATGTAGTGTATACATGAAATATAGGGCAGTCTCTGCTTAGGGTGTCGTTGGAGGGAAAACACATTCAGATTGAAAGTGAGGAACAAATGAGGCAGCAAATAGGCGAGTCTGAAGATAACGGGTGCTGAGATGTTTGGTGCTTCCAGGAGGTGCCCTGTGTGGTCAGGACAGAGGGAGCTCAGCCCGGCCAGGACCCATCTCACTGTCTCCCTGAGATCAGCTTTTCCCCATGCTAAGGGTACTCAAATCTCCATCCAGCCCGGAGAACTTCCTTGCACTCCATCCAGACCTACATGTTCAACTCCACCTCTGAATAGCACAGGCCCACCTTGCCCTAAACCCACCATCTCCCACCCAACTCTCCTCCAGGGATGTTCCACCATTGGCCGGTTCACCCAGCAGACGGCCAGTCCCCATCCTCGACTCTTTCTCCTTCGACCCAGTTTTCTAACCAGCCACCTACACCTCGATTCTGCCTTTTAAATAGGACTCAAGTCTCCATTTTCCTCCACCTCCTCTTCTACCCGTATCTTAGTCTATGTCTTCATCACATCTTTTCTAAATTGCTGCCACACCCTTCAAACTCTTCCTGTTTTCATTTTTCATCTTATTTCCTCCAACATGTTGTAGCAAGGTGATCTTTCTAAATTCTATCATCTCAGGGGCTTCCCTGATGGCACAGTGGTTAGGACTCTGCGCTCCCAATGCAGGGGGCCCGGGTTTGAACCCTGGTCAGGGAACTAGATCCCACAAGCATGCCGCAACTAAGAGTTTGCATGCCACAACTAAGGAGCCCGCCTGCTGCAACTAAGGAGCCCACCTGACGCAACTAAGGAGCTGGCGAGCCGCAACTAAGGAGCCCTCAAGCCACAGCTAAAGGAGCCTGCCTGCTGCAACTAAGACCCGGTGCAACCTAAATAAATAAAAATAAACAAATTCTGTCATCTCATTTTTCTGCCTAAAATCCTTTATTGGCTACCACTGATCTCACGATAAATTACACAGTCCTTGCTCTGGCTCAGCGTAGTAACAATAATATCTACAAGGCTCCTCAGTGCTCTGGCCACTTCCTTTCTCTTCTGCCCCATCACTCACCATTGCTTTCAGCCCCACTAAAGCACGTGTGAGTCTCAGAATAGGCCAGACTCTGTCTAATCTCTAGTTTTGCTATTCCCTGCACCAGAACACCTGTCATGTCGGTCATCGCTTCCTTTGAGACATCTTCTTGTACACCCCTTCCCAGGCTGGCTTAGCTGCCCCTCCTGTGTGCTCCCAAGCAAACTTTCATGCTCTGTGGCAATTGTCTATTTGTCTGTCTCCCCTGCGAGGCTCAGAGTTTCCTTATAGGTATAGGTAAAGACCCAGCCCTAGATTCATCTGTGTGTCATCATACCTAGGACAGGAACTGGCCCACGGTAGGAACTTAATACATGTAGGACAGATGGAGGGTTGGCAAGTTGGGATCTGAGCAGGGCCTTGAGAGATGGTCTGGAGTCCGATGACCTGGGTTAGAAATCTGGCTCCTTCTTGGCCACTCTGAGTGTGTCAGACAAGTCACTTTCCCCCTTGCTCATTCCTTTATCTGGCCTTTGAGCGTTTGCCTTGTGCCAGAGTGATGGGGGCTGGGGACACAGCAATGAGGCAGCCTGAGTCCCTGCCCTCCCTGAAGCTCTCCTTCTAACATGGTACAGACGTTTATTGCAGGTGACAGTGGACGTCCCGACTGAAGAAAGGGCCGAGGTAGAGACTAACAGTGGGGTTTGGGGCAGAGCAGTTGGGAAGACCTCTCTGAGGAGGTGATGTGCAGGCTACATCCTAAAGGAAAAGGGGACACTCAGCAGGCCAGGGAGAGCGTATAAGGTGGAGAGAGGAGGAGGGATCTGATTACTGTAAGTTCAGGTATGGCCCGAGGGTGGTGAGCACTGGGGAGGGTGGGGGGGGGGGGCGAAGCTACTCAAAGTGAAATTAGAGAGGTGGGGTGGGGAGACCGTGCTGGCTGAAGGACCCTGGTGTTGGGCAGCTGTATTCAAAGGCATTAGGAAGCCACTCACGGAAGGCCTCTAGCAAGGGAGTGAGGCGCTTGCGAGGCAGAATGGACAGGAGTTGCCAAGATGACAGAGGCTGGCTCATTTGTTGCTGGCTTGAGTAATAGGAGGGATGCTGGTGCTACTTACTAAGACTGGGGAGGAGCGACGGACATGGAGAGTTCTGTATTGGCCATATGAGGTTCGAGATGGCTGGGTGTATTCAAGTCAAGTAAATGGTTAGAAATGAGAGTTGAGAATTGGGAGGCGAGGCTCTCTGACCTTTGGCATCCTCCTTGGTAAAAAGGAAATATCGGGGCTTCCCTGGTGGCGCAGTGGTTGGGAGTCCGCCTGCCGATGCAGGGGACGCGGGTTCGTTTCCCGGTCCAGGAGGACCCCACGTGCCGCGGAGCGGCTGGGCCCGTGAGCCATGGCCGCTGAGCCTGTGTGTCCGGAACCTGTGCTCCGCAGCGGGAAAGGCCACAGCAGTGAGAGGCCTGCGTACCGCAAAAAAAAATAAAAAAGGAAATGTCAGCTGAATCAATTTCCTAGGGCTGCTCTAAGAATTCAGTGAAGTAAACCACGGGAAGCACTCAGCAGCAGCCCAGCTAAAAGAAAATGTCCGTAGTGACCGTGACAGGGCGATTTCTGCCCTTAGTCCTTGGACACAGCAGTGGGTGATGAAAGTACAGTAGCTGAACACATTGATCTGAAATCTGCGGTACAGAATTCCAAGTAGTGAAGGGAAAACTCCTCACTCCCTAAGTGTGGGCTGTGCTTGGTAACTTCCTTCTGAAGAGCACAGTTTGAAAAGAGGGTGACACCTGACTAGTCAAATGATCAAGGTTAACATCATCGGGGATATCGCGCCGATGGCATGTACCCTTGGTATGGCATGCTGAAAAATCCCAGTCGAGGGGCATCCTACAAAATGCCTGACCAGGACTCCTCCAAACTGTCAAGGTCACCCCAAATAGGGAAAGTCTGAGAGAATGTCATAGCCCCAAGTACTAGACGTAGTGTGGCATCCTGGATGGGATTCTGGAATTGAGAAAAGACATTAGGGAAAAACTAAGGAATCTGAGTCAAATGTGGACTCTAGTTAATCATCATCATTAGTTATGATAGATGTACATGCCAATGGAACACATACACAATAGAGAAAACTGGGTGAGGGGTACACAGCAACTCTTGGTTCTATCTTTGCAACTTTTCTGTAAGTCTAAAACTATTCTAAAATAAAAAGTTTATTTATGTATCTATTTATATGGGCCACGCCAGGCGGCTCGTGGGATCCTAGTTCCCCGACCAGGGATTGAACCCAGGCCCTCAGCAGTGAAACCGCGGAGTCCTAACCACTGGACCTCCTGGGAGTTCTCCAAGAGTTTATTTAAATAAAAAATAAAACCTGGGGGCTTCCCTGGCAGCGCAGTGGTTAAGTATCCGCCTGCCAATGCAGGGGACGCGGGTTCCAGCCCTGGTCTGGGAAGATCCCACATGCCACGGAGCAACTAAGCCCGTGTGCACCACAACTACTGAAGCCCGTGCTCTAGAGCCCATGAGCCACAGCTACTGAGCCCACGTGCCACAAGTACTGAAGCCCGCGCTCTAGAGCCTGTGCTCCGCAATAAGACAAGCCACCGCAATGAGAAGCCCGTGCACCTCAACGAAGAGTAGCCCCCGCTCGCAGCAACTAGAGAAAGCCCACGCGCAGCAACGAAGACCTAACACAGCCAAAAATAAATAAACAAATAAACAAATAGATAGATGAATTTATTTAAAAAATAAAACCAGTCTGGAGTTGGTGTGCAGATCAGATAGTGGCTCCTCTACCTTCTGCACCAAAATGCCACCCCTTTGCCTTTAAAGAACATTTCTGTTCTGGCGGCCCCGTGGGCGGCTGTGCTCTGGCCTGGCCCCTGGCGACTCGTCTTGGGGCGCATCTTCCACCAGAGCTGCCTCGCCTTTGGAATCCTGGAAACCATTCCCGAACAACCCTCTACCTCCTCTTTGCTCAGAGTAAGAGTCTATGTTGCTGCTCCACACCTACGAGAAAACTCAGGTGTCCGTTGGGGCTGAGGCCTTGAAGGGTCTGAGTAGCAACTGTGGATGAGGAGTCCCAACAGTTCCAGCAGCGCAAAGGCTTTTCATTCATTCTGTCAGCAAATATGTATTTGTTCACCTATGATGAGCCAGGCGGTATCCTGGGTGCTAAGGATAGAAAAGAAAAAATATATAAAGTTCCTGTTTTCTTGGAGCTTACATTCTGGTGGGGAGAGACAAGTAATTAAATGCCAAGGAGTGAGAAGTGCTAATAAGAAAAACAAAAGGGTGAGAGAAAAGGGAGGTGCTATTCTAGAGAGGCTGAACAGGGTAGGCCTCTCTGAGGTGGCATTTAAGCCGAGACCAGAGTGAGGGAGCAAGTCATATGGATGGGGGGGGGGGTGGCTCGTGCAAAGGCCCTGAGGCAGTATGTGCACTGTGTGTCTGAGGAATGCAGAGGAGGCCAGTGGGTGAGGGGTAGAGTGAGAGGAGATCAGATAAGCAGCCCCAGGCAGGTCAGATCAGGTAGGCCCTGGAGGTTGTGAGGAGGTCTTTGGATTATATTCCTAGTGGGGTGGGAAGCCATTGGACAGTTTGGATCAGTAATTTAACACGATCTAATTAACATTTTAAAAGGCTTTCTCTGGCCATTGTTTGGAGAATAGGCTACGGGAAGAGTAGATGGAAGCAGAGGTAATTAGGAAGCTATTATGACATCCAGACAAGAGAGGAGAGCAGCAAGTGAAAGAGGCCAGGAGCTGCAGGGCTCTGGGTCTGTCTTCAAGGGAAGGCCTATAGGATTTGCCGGGGGGACTGGATGCTGGGTGTAAGAGAGAGGAGTCGAGGACGATTTTAAAGATTCCGGCCTCAGCAACTACAGAGTCAGGAAGTCTGAACACAGGGAGTGTCTCCCACCCTGGGGCTGGGTGAGGGGAGAGGGGAGGCCAGAGGTCGGGAAGATGAGGAGGACACAAGGGAGGCCCAGAAAGAGCAGCCAGAGAAGAGGCGGGGAGGGGTGGGGGCCGGGGGCGGGGGCGGGGAGAGCAGAGCGCCGTCTACAGGCAGAGCGAGGAGTGATCATGTGCATCAGATGCTCCTAGTCAGACAAGAAAACTGAGCCTTGGACCTGGCAGCCCACGTCATCAGTGACCTTGGCAAAGGAACTCCTAACTCCTGATGGGGAAGTGAGGAACAAGCCCGAGGAGTGGGAGGACCGGAGACAGGGAACCCGAACAGCCCCTGTTGCCGAAATATCGGCTTCCCTGTGCACCAAGGCCGAACAGAAGTACGGAGACAGGGATTTTGGAGGAAGAGAAAGATGGCTTTATTTTCTGCCAGGCAGAAGGGAAGACACAGCAGGCTAGTGCCTCAAGAATTTTGCCCTCCCTCCTTGGGAATCAGGGAAGATTTTATATGTGGGGCTTGCAGTCCGGGGTATAAGGATCAAAGTAGTGAAGGTCTTGCATTCTTTTTTTCCTTTGCATTATTTCAAAGCAGTCATAGATGGCATCAGGCCGCCTGCTAACTGGGGTCTGGCAGTCTGGTAACTGCATCCGTTTGCCTCTGGTTTATCAGCCGGTGATCCTGTTTCTGAAATGCGGCAACTATAGGGGGTGAGTTGTTACCAGGGGCGTACAGAATGTGAGTGCCAGGGTGGTAATAAGGTTAGGGAGTGAGAGGCATGGGATGTAAGTCACATAAGAGTTAGGGGTGATAGGTGCCGAATGTAAATTACGTAGTGTCAGGGAGTGAGGTTAGCTTTATAAAGTACAAATCTAGTTAACTACCAATTAGTGACAGTTAAAGTAAACCAAGGAGTTTAACTCTTTCAGGTCAGGTTTTGTTTCTTCTCTAGCCTGTTCGCTGTTCCCTTTGTTTTCCCTGCTCTCAGAAGAAAGAAAACTCTCACTTCTGTTTACATTGCAACACCCCCTTTTGAAGACTTTCGCTGTAAGGGGAGCAGAGACGTGGTGTGGCAGCCAGAGGGGATTTAGAACCAGGGAGCTATTACTTCGTGTCTGCACGTGGACGTGAACCACCTGGTGGAGTGGGGGAACCGATGATGCAGGAGAGGGGGCGCAGCAGGAGGAAGCCCTGGAGAAGGTGGGAGGGACCCTGGGCCAGGGCAGGGGCGGGGGAGGGTGCTGGTCTCCGTGGGCAGGAGGCCGAGGCTGGAGTCAGGTCGGCAGGGAGTTCACGCCGTCTCCTCACGCTCGTCTCTCCGTCGTCTGCTTCCCCTCTCGGTTCTGAGCTGGGACCTGAGTCCACCTGTCCCACACCCGTCCCTCTCGGGCCCCCCACCAGCGCCCAGGTCCCCAGGCCCCTGCCCTGCCGGAGCCTCCGTGGGCACCTTGGCTCTGTACCCCGTCTAGCCCACCTCAGCTTCGCTCTCTCCTGGCATTTCCTCTCACTGGCCGGCTTGTACCCCTCATCCGGGAAGTAACGAGCGCAGACTGCGTTTCTGGGACAACTTCCGGTACCTGACTAGACTCTGACCCTTGGAAGACGGGCACTGTTTCCATTTTCCAGGCCCAGAGAGCCTGGGTGGCCGCACTGCTGGGTCCCAGAGCCTCCCTCTGTTAGGTGACCTGGCCGCAGGACTTGGGGAGCCAGGGACAGCCTGCCCCACCTGGCCGTCCGCTCCTCTGGGGCTGTGTCCTGCAGGCGGTGGCGGGGGCGGCGGGGTGGGGGGGGACACGCAAGCTCCCACTTCTGGGCACTGGCGTGCAGGCCTCTGTCCCGGGAGCGCGTGAAGAGCCAGGCTTCCAGGAAGCAGGAGCTCTGACCGTCACCTCTCAGGTTAAGGGCGGACAGGAAGGCGAGCCTGATGGTGGACCCCAGCTCACCCCGTCCACCTGGGCCTCAGACTTCACCAACTTTCGGAAACCGTGGCAGGACGTCAGCCTAGCAGCAGGAGAGAAGCCGAGTTCTAATCTCCAGTCGGAAGAGTGGAAGCTGCCGACGATGTGTCATTGCCTTGGGAGGTGGGATCTGGGAACGGCAGGTGCCAGAGAAAAATGGGGTTTCAGAGTGGGAATGGTGTGATGTCTGTTCCTGACCTCGGCTTGCCTCATACTGGGCAACACACCTTCATGCCTCTGTTTCTATCATCAAGCAAACAGGAAACTGCTTCTTTCCAGCCAGTTCCCAGTTGATTTTTTTTCCTTTTTGGCTGCACCGCGCGGCTTGCCCAGTTCCCTGACCAGGGATCGAACCTGGGGCCCCCCCGTGGGAGTGCGGAGTCCTAACCACTGGACATCCAGGGAAGTCCCCCCAGTTGATTTTGAGTGAAGTGGCCGCGGCGTGAAGTGGGGACGAGGCTGGACAGATCTTGTGTCACAATGAGAGGTGCAGAAGCCTAAGGCTTGCTCGTTGGTAAGAAATCACCAGTTTATTGAATGAAAAATCCAACATCCTCTTAGTCCCTCCCACCCCGCCCCGCCCTCCGGCTGAGTGAGCAGCACAGCCCCAGGGACGCTCTGGACAGCAGGGCTGAGCCGGGGGAAGGGCTGGAGGAGTCTGGGGGAGGTATGGAGAATGAGAAAAACGCTTTTCAAAATGAAGTTCTGTGCAAAAACTTCTAGAAGGGGTGAGAGGGCCACGGCAAAGCTCCGGAGGCGCTGACGGGCTGGGAGGGCTGCAGCTGGAGCTCCACCCACGCGCTCCGCGTCTCCCCGAGAAGGCCAAGGCCGATGGTGCGGGCTGAGGGGCTCAGGCCCCCCGAGGCCGTGGAGAGAGGGAGGCTTGGCTAGGAGGACGGGGCCTGTCCAGGCCAGGGGTCCAGGTGAGGAGGGGAGGACAGACCGGCGAAAGGAAACGGATGGACACGGGGAGCAGGGAGCCGCAGGGACTGGGGCCACAGACGACACGTTGGATGGGGCTGCCTCTCATCTCTCCGGGTGCAGAGTTGCAGGCAGAGGCGGAGGTGTGCTGCGGGGTGTGGGGGAGGAGAGCCATCAACAGGGGGAGACCCAAGGACAGGGACCAGCGCCCAGGTGAGTCACACAGAACCACCGAGAGACTGGCTGGGCAGACAACCAAAGAACCGCTCAGGGACACGCGCGGCACCTACAGGGGACCTGGGCACGGTGAACCCTTGCACGGGCGAGACCACGGAGCCCTCTCCACCCCAGAAACCCACGCGTGGCCTCAGAAATGCTGTCCTGGGATGAGTGGGCGGGAGGGTTCGTGCCCCGTCAGCCCACAGTAGTGGGAAGTGGCCTTGGCTCTGGGCCCCACTAGAGGGGGGCCGGCTGAGTGGCATCTGGCAGCTGAGCTTTAGAAAACGAGATCTTGGGGGAGATGGGGGAGGCTGGAGCCCCTGCTGTGGGTCAGGACCCTGGGTTTCTTGTTTCCGGGAAGGGAACTGCTGCCACGTGGAGAAGAAAGAGGTTGGAAGTCAGGCGAAGGAAGGCCCGGAGGACTCAGTTCCAGGGACCAGGGTTGGCCGCCAAGAGGCAAAATCAACATGCCTTGGGCCTGGAACGGAGGGAGAGGAGGAAAAGGAGAGAGGGAGGGCGGGGGCTGCCCACGGATGGGACCCAGCATGGCGGGGGGTGGGGGTGGGGAACAGCGTCCCCGGTGGCAGTGGCCTTCAGGACCGGGCCAGGGAGATGGAGGCCCCGGGGCCAGGAAAGGGGACGCTGGGCCTGGGCCTGCTGGCCTCCCCCTGCCTGCAGGCGGTGAGGCTGGTGGCAGTGCCAGGAGGGAGAGTAGCCAGGAGACGGTGCCCTCAGGTGGCCTTGCTGCCACTGAACAGTCCCACTGGAAAGTGCTTGACGTGGGTGGGCCACTGGGCTGCCAGCTGGAAGAACTTGATGTCACTCCACTCGACTCCATCGATAGACACTGAGGGTGACAGGGGAGGCGAGGGGGTGACCGGGGCTGCTAAGGCCGTCTTCCCAGGGCCGCTGGGGAGGGCTGCGGCCCCCCTGTCCCCTCCCCCCTCCCCGCCTACACCTCTCAGCATGGTCTGCCCCCTCCCCCCTCCCTGCCCACACCTCTCAGCATGGTCTGCCCTCTCCCCCCCTCCCCTGCCCACACCTCTCAGCATGGTCTGCTGCTGCTTGGCAGAGCAGATGAGACGGCTGATGCCTTCGATGACCTGGCTCTTAGAATCCACCTCCTTTTCTCGAGGCTTCTTGCTCAGGAAGATGGTGGGAACTGGAAAGCAAGCAGGAACCGCCTTGTCACAGCCCCTGAAAAGCGGCCACCACTCTCCCCCGTCCACTGCCCTCTCCCCCCAAGGGAAGGGAGGTGAACGGCAGACAGCCGACTCTTCCTCCCCTGCTCCCTGGCTCCGGGCTACGTATCAGGGTCTGCGAGCTCCTGCTCTCCCTGGGCCTCGATATATTCACTGAATAACGAGGACCCAGGGCCAGATGGTCTCCGAGTCCCTTCCAGCTCGAACGTTCCGGCAGCCTGTGGGACAGGGGCTCTGCTGCCCTGTCGGGTGCCTCCTTCCCACCAGCTCATGCGCCTGCGCGGGGAGGCCCTGCGGCAGGGTTTGCGTGAGCTCCGCCCCGCCCCGGGACGCCCTAGGCAGGTCTCTGGGTGCCCCGACGGCTCCTGGCTGCGGGTCCGGCACGGCCCTGGCCGCCCTCCGGGGGAGCTCTTCCAGAGAGGCATGAACGGAAAGGCCCAGCTGCTTTGGATGCGCCCAGAGGAAGGCGGGGCCCGGCAGTGAAGGAAGCCCCTTCCTGAAGGCTGGGAGGCTGCCGAGCGCCCCAGAATCACCCTGCCGGCTTCTGCAGGCACAGAGCCAGCTGTGTGGCTTCCCGACCGGGACCGACAGCAGCGAGTGACGTCCCCACGGTGGCCTGGTCGTGGCGGTCCTTGCCTCACTTTCCCAGTGCACGGGACCCGATCCCCCGCCACTGCTGGTGCAGAAGCCACCCTCTGCTCTGGGCTGGGCTCCGTTCTCCTGGATTCTTAACAACAGCCATGCCCTTTGCTCACAAAGGCTTGGGTGGCCTCCAGGGTTGGGTGCAAGTGCTCCGCTCCGTGGGGCTGCGGCGGGGGGACATGTCCTCCCCTGTCACACCGTCCATCCCGGAGGGCGGTGGCCAGAAAGCCTCCCTTCTTTACAGCAGCGCAAACTGCCTCAGCCCCTCAGGTGCCGATGCTCTGCAGGCAGGGACCAGTGACCCCCTGGGGAGCGCGGTCTCCTCTGTGACAGAAGGAACGGCCTCGTCCCACAAGGTGAGGCGGGACCCCCGCGGGACCCCAGCCTGGATCACCTGATAACGTGTGCTGCCTTTGTCCTCGTCCACAGTCTCCCAGAAGCACGTCCTGTCCCAGCCCCCGAGACAGATGGGGAGGCCTGGTGGCCCTGATGGCCTGTGGCCTCACATGTCACTTACCTTTCTTGTTCTTCTCTTTGGTGACCACAGTCATTGCCATGGTGCCGGAAAGCTGGGCCTCCCCACCGTGGGGCAGGCGGGAAACCTGCACTGAGCGGAAGACGCTCTTGAGGGTGTTCTTGGAGCTGGCGTCCCTCTTGTCACCTTCCCTCCTCCGCTCCCCAGGGTGGCCCAGCCAGTAGTCCACCTGGAGGCCAATCACGTCCCCATACGGGCTGCTGGGGCTCCTGGAAAAGGGGCGACGCCAGAGAGCAGGCTCAGTTCCCGACCACAGGGCAGACGGGGTGGAGAGGGCCCCGCCAGGCTCTGGGAGGGGCCGGGGGAGGTGCCCGCTAAGTGGCTCCGGGTTCCCTCCAGCCTCACAGCACTGGCTGGTGTGGGAGTGGAGAATCAGGCTGATCCGAGGACACAGCCACGAGAGGGCGAAGACCCGAGTCCGCACGAGGGAACCGAATAAAAAGTCACACGGGAACGAGGAACGAAGGGAGAGAGTGTGCGTGCACACACGTGCACACATACACAGGACACAGACACACGCACACCCCCACGAGCAGAGCCGGGGCAGAACCCCGCCAAGCGTGAGAGAGATTAAGTGGGGCAGAGGCGGGAGCACCATGGCGGCTCCGGAGCAGCCCCGGGAGAGCTGACGGATGCCGACCTGTGGCTTTCTCCCGTTTATGGTACTTCTAGCTCAGGGATAATTTTAGCTCGAAGGGGAAAAAGAGCTGATGTTTTCTTGAAAGGAGGCGCCAGACACAATAGGTACAGGCTACAAAAGTCATCTGACGCTTTTCTTTCTGCCTGGATTCAGTGGTTCCATTAAAAAACCAGCTTAAACTGGATGGGAAAGGAGGTCGGGGTAAGGCTGGCCCCCAGGCACCCAGGAAGCCTGGACCGTGGGGTCACGATGCGACCTGCGGTGGGATTTCCTCCTTTTCATGCACTTCGGCAAGTCAGCGGCAGACCCTCGATGGGAAGCGAAGGGGGAAGACAGGGCAAGGGAGGGTGAGGGCTGGGGTCTGGGCTCCGCCCTGAGGACACTTCGTATTCTGTCACTGGGGGTTCTGGAAAAGCCACTGGCCAGGGCCTACCCTCTCTGCTCCATGGGGACCATCACCAGAAGACCAGGAAGGTGAGGGTAGAAGAAAGGGAACGGGGAGGAAGAAGGAGCAGGGGCTCCTTTCAGCCCTTTCCCACCTCGAAGGCTGTTCCCTGAGCCCCGCTGTGGGACTGCCCTCCCGCCCACCCCGGCTCTGCTCAGCTCCCGGAGGCCTCCCTGCCCGCCTGGTCTAAACTTTGGATATTTGATATCCTAAAGAAATTCCCGTCCCCCTCATAGCCACCCCTCCCTAACTGTTCACAGCACTCTCTCTGTGGCTTTGGTACTGCTGGGGCCCAGGAGCCTGGGCTCTGGAACAGGGTCCTGCCCGTGTCATTGGCCGCGGCAGACTTTCAGTGATGGACAGACTGAGTGCCTGGAAGGAGGCCGCACCCCCACGGGCCAGGCACTAATGCACGCTCTTACTTCCGCCTCACAGCAAGACCGGTGTGGCTATTTCACCTTTACTTTCACGGAGTGCAATGAGGCTTAGTAACTTGCCCAAGCGACAAAGATTCTTTGCTTGACCAAACTTTAGTCGGGCTCCTGCACCTCTTCCCGGGCCCACCTGTGCACTTCCTTGGAAAATCCAGTTCTTGCAAGAAGCCCCCGGCCCGCATTTCTGGTCACCCTGGATCTCTGATCAGGCTCCGCACCCTCCACCTTCCCTCAGGAGTGTCGCCAGCAAGGCTCCTGTCAGGTCCGTTTAGCCGGAATCACACCCCTCCTCACTCCCGACGTTCCTCCTGGTGATTTTCCATCCGCTGCCCCCACGCTGCTCCTGGACTGTAAACCCAGCTGCTCAAGGGTTTGAGTCAAGTCCCATCCCTCTCTCACTGCAAAATCCCATCGAGGTGGTCCCGGCACCTGTGGCGACTGTTCCCAAGGTGGAGAAAGTCTCTCTTGCTTTAACAGGTGTCACTGAGTGATCTGTTCTTTAACACAAGCTAACACAGTGGACGTAACACAAACCGTGACTCAAATCCGGGTGTGTGTGACGCCCACGCCCACACTCCCGCTACCACACTGGGCAGTCCTACAACGAGACACATGCACAGCACTTCACAGGCTACCAAGGGCCTCTCTGCCTTTTGTCTCTCTCGACCTTATACCTGTGAGGCAGACAGGACAGACGGGAGCCTGCATTTGCAGAGCTGTGTGATGACCTGCTTGGCCAGCGACCTAGCTCCACTGCTCTCGTTCCCTCCCCCCGCCACCTTCCAAGCTCAGTGTCACTGTCCTACACGCTGTGGCAGCAGGGAAATCAGTCGGGCTGCTGCCCCGATGGAGGGACGTGGCAGGAAAGACAGGAACCGGCGACAGGCTTACCCCACGACGGCCAGGGCGCTGCTCATGGACGGGGAGGAAGGAGGGGTGGCCATGGCGTCTCGGCTCAGGCCTGAGCTGGAGGGCGGCGACGTGGAGGGCACAGTAAGGCTGACCACGGGTGAGTCATCACCATCGCCTGCCAGCGGGACAGACAGACACAGTTGGGCAGGGGAAGCCGTCCCGACTCTCTGGTGCCAGGGAGTCGAGGCGCCCCCGTCTCGGCTGCAGCCTGCTCCCCACTCCGCCCTGGCCACTGCCTCGCTCCGAGGTTCGAGCTCTGCCTTGGCCTGGGACCCCCTGAGTCTTCGCCCTCTGGCCTGTTTGAATAGGAAGGAGATGGCAAGGCACCACCCTCACCCTGTAGAGGCCAAGGGGCCCCAGGCTCACCTGTAGTGGAAGGAGAGTCTTCGACCAGACCCACCTTCACCACCTGGGAGGGAGAAGAGATGCCGCATTAGATCCTCCTACCAAAGCTGGATGTGCTCTGATCAGCTGGAAACAGCGGCCGCCACTGCACACTGTTGGATCGCAGGCTTTAAAACTCTTTGCCGATCCCGAGCAGACCGGATAGTTAAAGATATGTGAAAAAACCCAGTTGCAAACAATAAGTCAGGGGCACAGGAGACCTGCAGCTCTTCTCTGGGGATGCAGGCAAGGCCACCTGGAGGGTGGGAAGCACTTTCGTATCCTGATTTCATTTCTTCTAAGACCACTTGGGCAGGAGGCCGTCGTCTCATGTCAGAGAGAGGGGAGGACCGGGAGAAAGCCTCGGCAGACAGGAGCGGGGTGCGGCTGGGGCTTGGGGGGGCGCGTGTGCTGCACCAGGCCCAGCGAACAGCTGGAACACGCTGACATGCTGGGAGCAGGCCCCTCCTTTCCAGACTTCCTGGAATCTGGAGGAACACCGATGAGGAGGGGGTCCCCAGTACCGCCGCTCCCTCCCCGCAAGGCAGTGGTGTCCATTTCAGCTCCCCAGAGAATTTTAGATTTCTCTGAGAGAATTCTGGGAAGGACAGAAAGGGGCCCTCCAGTGGCCAGCAAAGGGCACAGCTAGAGACAGACCATGAAGGTCAGGGCTGGGGCCTGAGGTGACAGGTGAATCCCAGCACCCGGCAGAGGCACAGCAGGGCGGGGAGGTCATGGAAGCTGGGCCCCGGGGACGGCAGGGAGCAGGGGTCACACGGATCAGAGCACAATGCTGCCCTTCACTGAAATTTGTTCCCGATCCTCTACACATCCTGATTTTAATTCCCAGAAAGTAACACATCGTTACTCTGAACTTCTGGACACAACTCCTCTCCCCTCACTCCTCTGGCATTGCACGAGGCTGCCAGCTCCTTTGTTTGTTTGAATTTTTAATTTTTTCTATCCCTCTGTCTTGCTGTGAGGCTGGAGTAGGCAGTGACCCCCAGCTCCATGAAGATCCCACAGCTCCACAAAGATGTGGGTCAGACTGCCAGCCTCGGCTACAGGCCACGGCCCCGGGCCTCCAGCGGGGCTGTGGGAGCAGCCCCAGTGGCTAATGGGGACTGACTGGACCAGGCAGACAGGAGGCTTTACGGAGGATCTCCCCAGGATCAGGCCTCTCCCAAGATCTCTCGAGATGCCCAGGATCTGGGACGAACAGAGAACAGGGACAGTGGGAGCTGGGCCCCTCACCCGCACATGCCCCATCTCCCCTAGAAGCTGGGAGGATCCTCAGGGAGACTGTAGGAAAAGATACCAGCTGGTTTGGAAGAGAAACTCAATCGTCTTGCAAATGGAAATCAGAGTTCTCAGCCATGCGTCTGTGTCGTGCTTTGGCCCCGGGAGGACATCGGCTCTGTCCCCTCTGCGCGCCCTCTCTTGGTCGGTCTCTGCCTTGTGGCCTAGGCCTTTGTGCAGCAAAGGCCGGTACCACCTGACACCAAAGACACCCAAGAGGTTTTCCTTTTATGTTCAAGATCCGCTCGTGTAGAGACTCTGCCTTGACTAAGCAGGAGGAGGAAAGAGCCTCTTCCGCTTGGTGTCCACACGACTCTGAAGGCTACCGACTCCTCGGACTTCTACGAATATCATCTATCGTTATCCCTGAGGCAGCTTTCTTTTCCCTGGAGCCTGTAGAACCAATGCCCTGGACATCACTCCCTAGGCCACGGCACCAAGTTCAGCGCCTGGTGTAATAAACATGAGATACCCGTGGTGAGCTGGGGATGGCCCCTGATAGGGAAAGGACACTGAAAGGAACAGCTTGGTGCCTGTCCCAGCCTGGGGCTCCCTCACCTCGGCACTGCTGACACTCAGGGCTGGATCACTGTCTGTCGGGGGCCTGTCCTGTGTCCTGCAGGATGGTTAGCACGTCCCTGGGCTCCACCCATGAGATGCCGGTACCAACCCCGTCCCCAGCTGTGATGGCCAAACTTGTCTCCAGACCAGACACTGCCAGATGTCCCCTGGGGGCAAAATCGCCTCCGGATGGGAACCGCTGTCTAGATGAGTCCTCTGTGTGTGTGTGTGTGTGTGTGTGTGTGCGTGCATGCATACGTGTGCACGCGCAGGACAGGAAGGCCAGGAGAACGGGGGGGTGGGGTACGGAGAACAGGGGAGTTGTACTCACGCCAATGAAGGGGATAAACTTCTGATACGAGTCTTCATCAGGGCTGTTGGGAGAGACAGGAAAGCTTTACAGTTGGGGGGTGAGACGTCGTGGAGAGATGGGGACACAGCTTTCCATGTTTTACTGTGGCTTTAAGGGAGTCCAGACACTACGCAACATCTTCCCATGGCGCCTCAGGATGGCGCGAGGAGCCACCAAATGGAGGCAAAAGCTCCGATTCTGCACACTCTACCACTGCTCCCGTGTCTGTACTGAGGGGCGCCCACACGGGTGGGGAGGCCCAGGCAAGGAAGGGAACGCCTTGGGGGGAGGCAGCAAAAAACACTCTCATATCCTCTTGAGTTCTTACCAAGGGAAATAGGGTAGGGAGAAGGAAAGTATGAAAAAGCAAAGGAGACCTAAGATTTATCTAGCCCACCCAACCTGTTTTTAAGAAACCCCTCGGTCAACTTACAACTTGTGCCTGCAGGTCAGCATGGCTTCCGCCACGGGCAGCTGGTGCGTCACGCCTGCGCCGCTGACGTACTGCATCACCCGCCCGACCACGTCCAGGTGCTCTGCAGAGAAGCCAAGAGACAAACGCCAACATTTCAGCAGGTGAGCCCGAAAACCCTCTCCGAGAGCCCCCTTCCTGAGTCCCACCAGAAGACCCCAGGAGTTGAGGCAGAGAAAGGGCTCTAAAGACCCACTGGCTTGAACCTAACGAATCATGGAGCAAAGAGCCGTCCTCCCATCTGATCTGCGTGCTGTCCTCCCCAGCCTGCCCCTCCCAGGCTCGGCTCGCCACCCCCTCCGCCTCTGTCTCTGCTTGCAGCAACCTTGGAACCACTGCAGCAGCCTGCCCTCCCCATCCAACGTCTGCCTGGCACTCCCTGCAAGGCCTGTGGGAGCACTGACCACCCCCCGGCCCCGCAGAGCCCAAGCTTGCGCGCCCATCCCTGCCACCTCTCCTCTGTCTTTCAGGAGCGTTATTCATATTCCCTGCCACCCTCACGGCCCTCGTTTCCAGCTGTGCAGAGCAAACGGCAGAGACTAAACACACCCAGAGTGGAAGGGCTGCGCTTAATGGGCCTCCTTTTAATAAGTATTGAAAAAAAACGAACACGCCACGGGGAGGAGAAGCAGCATGCCCCTTGCCCCGGCTCTCCGGAGATCAGGCCACATTCTGTCTTGGTCCCTCACGAGGGGCCGTTACCTGACACCGGGGGCTCTGAGCGGTTGAACAGATCTCTCCAGCCAGAATCAAGGAAGGTACTGCTATACCTACTGTCGACGGAGCCCAAGTACTTGGCCACCGGGTGAGAACCTGGGAGGTGGAAACCAGACAAGGAGAGCTGGTGAGGGGGTGAATGATGGCCCAGTGACAGTCTCCCTGCCCGTCACTTCCTGGGACCCAGCACCACCACCCCGCTTCAGGAGTGGGCCCTGCTGAGCCTTTACCGAGGGGAATGATGAGAAAGCGCATGTAGCCCAGCCAGTCGGAGGTCTTGCTGGCCAGCGACTTGACGAAGAAGCGGAGGATGGAGCTCAGGTAGCTCTGGCCGCCCACCGCTGCCACCTTCACCGGCCTCGGCATGGAGGAGTTGCAGTTGCAGCTGGGAAGCAAGGGGAGAGGCATGGCCAGGTCAGGTGGGCCTGCGTCCTGCTCAGAGGAAGGCCCCAAGCTCAGACTTCACTTGATCTCAACAGCCCATGGGAAAAAGCAAACCAATAAACAAAATAATACAGGGAGAGGCAATAAACCACAGCGCTTTTGCAAACAGAGAGAAACCCAGGATCAGAGAGGACCGGGAACTGTCTAGAAGGCAGGCAGAATTGGCTGAGGCTCACGGGGAGACAACTCAGCAGTGCCCTGGGGTTGGCAGTGGGCATGAGCCCAGACACCCGGGAACGCCCGCAGCTCTTTCCCACGGAGGGAAGGCCCCGACTCTGGGTAGTCGGAGGGACAGGAGTAAAAGGTCTTGTAAAACCCTGGGCTCTCTCTGCCCGGCCTTCTTCGTCATAGGTTTAAGAAGAGGACGAGGCAACTCAAGGTGTGGCAGGGGGCCAGACGGGGAGGCAGGCGGGCAGGAAGGTGACATTTTCACCCCAACCCTCTGGGGCCAGCAGGGGCATCAGAACACCGCGGTCTGACGCTGCCCAACCAGGTACCAATTACGAATTCTTGGTCTGATAAGGTCAGGAGGTCCTCTCACTGCTTAGAAATCAGGGTGGGAGGATGAGGTCAGAGGGAACCCCAAAGGGCAGGAGAAGAGCCGAGCCCTTACTAGCGCTGGATACGGGTGAGCAGGGCGGACAGCACGGCCTGGACCTCCACCGTGGAGCACGTGCACACGACGGGCTTCCGCTGGTCCTGGAGCAGCTCTGCCACATACTGTGTGGGGTGGGGGAGGGAAAGGAGCAGGGACACAGGTGAGGCCACGCAGCAGGGGCACTGCCTCCCCACAGGCCAAGAGGGCAGCGAGGCCCAGACCGAGCTGCAGGGCCCCATCCTCTGTCATTCAGATCACAGCCGGGCAAAGGTCAGGCTTCTGGCAGCCAGCAAGGAGAAGGTGGGGCCGGACCCCACGTAGATGGGCTCATACAGAAATGTGGGAAGACCTAGGGCACATTAGATTCTAACGCGGCCTCTGTCGCCCACATGCTAGGTGGCCCCGGGATCTAACCGGGTGGACGACGGGAGCGGGAGGGACAGGGGCTGCTGTTGCCCTGCCCCTGCCGAGCGGACTTTGTGGAAACCAGGGCGCCTCTGGCGTCTCACAGCACTTGGTGCTCCTCGAGGCACCTCCCTTCCGGTATGCTGCCTGAGACGCAGGGCCAGGAAGGCGGGCATGACAGGTGATACCGCTGTGTTTTTAAAGCTGAGGAAACCGAGGTATGGAAAATTGGTGATTTAAGCCCCACAGGTGGGAAGACGACGGGACTGGGACTAGAGTCCAGAACTGTGGGCTAAGTTCGGGGCAGGGAGGCCTGAGAAAGCGGGGTGATTTCCTATTTCCCCACACCTTGCCTTTCAAATCTGTCTCTTGCTCCCCAGAATCTCTCCTCCACAGCCCTGCGACCTTCGATGCTTTACCTGGCCCTGCCAATCAGTGGTGCTCACAAGGATGACATTTTCTGGGAGGGCTGCATCCGACACCAGGATCTGATTCAGTTGGTCATATACCACCTTTCTCGGAATCTACAAGGACAAAAGCGTCTGTTGGGCAGTCCCCAGGGAGCTTGAGGGGAGGGCTGAGAATTCCTGGGGCAGGGGTGTTCAGAGAACAGCTACCAGGGACTTGTGCGGGAGACCCGGTATCCCACCGGCCAGAGCATAAGGGGAAGGAGGGGGATCAGGAACAAGCAAAGCGAGGCCTCAGAACACAGGTTGGTGCGCCAGGGGCACAGCTGGCCGTCCTGCCAGAGCAGGAAGGACCCCGAAGGGTAATGAAGCAGGGCAGCAGGAGAGGAGGAGGAAGACAGCAAGCAGGCGCTCACAGGATGGAAAACGAGGGCAACGCCGGGGAGAGAACTAATGAGAGCAGCAAGGAGGCTGTGTGGGGAGCGCCCCCGGCACAGGGAACAAAGGTATTTCAGGAACAGTGATTAACAAGAAGGACAATACCTCACCCCAGGCACCGGGCTATTCTAGTCCCGGGTTCATTTTCAGCTATAAGAGCGTCAGCTCAGGAAGCCACATGGACACAAACTTCCCTTCCAATGATAGGTATCAGGGAAACGAATGGGCCTGCTGTTGACCTCAGGAGAGCAGGAGGTCTGTCGAGGGAAAATCCTTCCCCCGGAGACTGACCTTCAGAGGGAACAGGACTCCCGAGGGCCAGTTCCTTCTGTGCCTGCCCCAGCCACTCTTAGATCTTTCAATCAAAACATTTTTTTTTTGGCGGTACGCGGGCCTCTCACTGCTGCGGCGTCTCCCGCTGCGGAGCACAGGCTCCGGACGCGCAGGCTCAGCGGCCATGGCTCACGGGCCCAGCCGCTCCGCGGCATGTGGGATCTTCCCAGACCGGGGCACGAACCCGTGTCCCCTGCATCGGCAGGCGGACTCTCAACCACTGCGCCACCAGGGAAGCCCTCAATCAAAACATTTTAATACTGTTGACGTGCCAGCTTGAAACCACTCTAATTGGCCCACAGCAGCACTAAGGGTATCAGAGCTCAGAGCCGACGTCCCGTGAGAGCCGATGGCTGCTGTCCCTAGAACCACTGTCCCCGCACAGTCTCCACTAAGGTCTGATGGGGGCAGAATGAGCCAGAGTCTCCTGCTCCGTCCCCGGCTCCCCCCCAATTCCTCAGCAGCAGCAAATAACAAGCATGCTAGACTTCCCCCTTTACGTCTGTCTTCAAGACTTTATTCAGAGCCGTTCAAAGTACTCCCCACTCCTCTTCACCCAACCGCCCAAGGAGACAACGGAACAGAAACCAAGGTCCAGGGGCGCCCAACAGGCCGGGGTACCTGCGTGCTGTGGCCCAGGTCTGGGGACCGCTCGCTGTCGGAGCTGTTGGTTCTCTCACTCAGGGGCTTGGAGAGCTGCCGCTCCTTCAGGGGAGTGCCCCTCTTCTGCCGGGGGGTGTGAACCCCATCCACTTTGCTGCCACAGACGTGGAAGGAGGCGGTTAAACAGCCCCCTGACCCAGAGCCATGGCCTGCCCCCTCTTCCTGAGGCCCCTCCTGCTGGGCTTCCCTCGTTCTACCCGACGCTTTAGGAGCTTCTTCCAACCCTGAGTACCTGGGAGAGGCAGAGCCCTGGAGGTCCGTTTTACTGGACTTCATCGGGGTTTTGACTTTCTCTGGCACAACCAGACTTGCGCTCACGTCTCCAAACATGTCCTGGTCAGTGATTTCCTGCCACGGAGGAAAGGAAGCAGTGAGGGTTACTTCCCCTCGGTGACCACGGGAGCCTCGTGGTTCCTGCCAGGGCCCATGACCGTCACGAGAAAGTCAGTCCCTTGCTCTCTTTTCCAGGAAGCACAGGGTTCTACAACTCCTTCCCCACCTGACGAGGACACTGTGACTTTAATTTAGCTGGGTGTACCCACTGTACCGGGCACCATCTCCTGCTATTCAATCTGTACCCTACATTTATGAACTGACAGCCCACAAACCTGGGCTGATGATCTAGCTTCTCTAGGTGGGAAGGAGAGTGTTTCACTCAGGAAGTGACATGACTGGAACTTCATTTGAAAAATAAAAATTTATTTATTTATTTTTGGCTGCGTTGGGTCTTCGCTGCTGCCGCGCGGGCTTTCCCTAGTTGCAGCGAGCGGGGGCTACACTTCGTTGCGGTGGGCGGGCTTCTCATTGCAGTGGCTTCTCTTGGTGCAGAGCACGGGCTCTAGCCGCGTGGGCTTCAGTAGTTGTGGCTCGCGGGCTCTAGAGCGCAGGCTCAGTAGTTGTGGCGCACGGGCTTAGTTGCTCCGCGGCGTGTGGGATCTTCCCGGACCAGGGCTCGAACCTGTGTCCCTTGCATTGGCAGGAGGATTCTCAACCACGGCGCCACCAGGGAAGCCCCTGGAACTTCATTTTGAAACAACCGCTGTGCAGTATGGGCCAAAGTGGAAGATGGGTTACTGGGATTACGGGTGAACTACAGTAATGTTGGATCCAACCTAAGGCTTTGTCAGACACCAGACCCTTAATGCAGCATTATTTACCACAGGAAACATAAGCCTGAGACAATTCCTCCTCGGACTCCATTCAGCTAGCAGCTCCCACCGAAAGGCGGATGTGCAGCACACCCCCAGATGGTATTCGGTCAAGTTCTCTGTTCCCTCCCATCTGCTGGGTCCGGCCTCCAGTCCCACCGGCTGAACTGTGGCAGAACCTGCGGGCCCAGCTCAGACGCCCTCCCCCCAGGTGAATGGCTCTGTCCTTCCCGGGCCCCACAGAGCCTCTGTGCCAGGTGTGCCCCGGCTGGCTTTCCTCCCGGAGGTGGATCCATGGTGTTCTCATTTTTGCACCTTCAGTGCTCAACATGTGTATGTGTGTGGAATTTCAACCTGTGTGTAATTAAATTGGGCACCCCAGCCGATCCATCCCATGCATCCCTGAGCAGCTCCAACATCTCTTAGCTGACTAGAGGAGCTGACTAGTAATCACTTGGAGACTTAATGCTGTGGGCTGTCTGGCCATTGTAAAAGCAACCTGGAGGAAGGGATGGTTTTTCGGGGGAAGATACTGGTCATCGTATCTGAGAAGTAAACGAGGGTGACAGATAGTGAGAAATTATCTAAATTAGCACTTGTCAGATCTAACTAAAGGGCAGAATGGGGACATTTCTAGTTTACTAGTTTGGGGAACAGCGTTATATTCCACAGGTAAGGATTCTGGGAGGAAGGGCACGCAGGACATTCACAAGTGCACAGAGTTAAGCCAAAGTTTCAGGGTGGTCATCAGGATCTTTTTGCCTTTGTTTCTAAAGGTACCAAAGACTACTTTAAACAGCTGAAACAGGAGCCCAAACCATACATACCAGAGTGTCTGTTTCAGTCAAGCTGTCATCTTGATTTTTAATCCAAGCAGATTTGACTTTTTCTAAAGCAGCCAATTCCATCTGCAAAAATTATAATAATTAGCCATCATCAATCCAAATAACCACCACTCTAACCTGTTTTCTAGGTCCCCTGGAAGCTTAAAATACTTTCACTTAATCTGAAGACCTCATAAAATCTTTGGGACTTTCATCTTACTAGGAGCATATTTTTGTGAAAACTGAGCTTCGGAAAAGTCAGTTATTTTGCGATCATTAAATTAATAACACAGTGAGATGCGGAACCCAGAAATTCTGACTCTCACAAGATGTCACCAGGAAAGAGAAGCTCAACGTTCAGGTGGCATGGCTGTGGGATCTGTCAGTCTTAACCCTGGGTTCGGTAAACACCCTTGCCCAGGAGGGGCACACAGGGCCTATTCTGCTGTCAGAGTTGCTCAGAAGAAAGGGGAATCTCAGAGTTCACGTCTTTGATTTCGAGACTAAAGACATCCACGGTAGCCAAATGCTTTTTGCTTGGTAGAAACATCTGGAAAACCCTCAAACAGAATATACTAAGCCATTTAGGTGTGAAATAATTCTCCCTTTGTCCCCAACTTTTATTAGCATTTCTCATAAATATTAAAAATGTACTTTGCAAATACAGATACATAACCGGATTTTCCACACTTGCTAATGCTGCTTCTGGCTGTGCAGACACCAATGTCAAAATCATAAGCAGTTGCGGGTTGTGGATCTTAGCTATGGGGAAGGTCCTGGCCTCAGTGGGTCTCTGGTTCTTGTGGGGAACCAGGGAATCAGAAAGGATCAAGGATATCCCACCTCCTCCCAATGACCCAAAGCCTTTTCTCTGAGTAAATAACAGAGTACAGAGAAATGGCCTAATAAGCTCAAGGGGCCACTCAGCAAACCAATGAACAAGGACCACAAAAGTAGGCCCACACCATACGCTAAACCAGCGTTTCTCCACGTGGGCACCGCCGACATCTGGGGCGGGTCTTTCTTTGCTCAGGGGCATCGTGTGCAGGATTTGCGCTGCATCCCTGCCTCCACCCACTAGATGCCAGGAGCAGCCCCTTATCCCCTATCACCCCTGCTGTGAGAACCCAAAATGTCTCTAGTCCTCGCCAAATGTCCCTTGGGAGGCACAATCACCCTTGGTTGAGGACCACTGCTCTGAGCCGTCTGCAAAACTAACCTAACACACTTTATCCAGACCCTGTGACCCCCGAGGGGGAGACGGCTTGCTCAGAGCCACGCACAGCAGGTTGCCTCCGGATTGCACTGCTAGCTCATTTACACATTGTCTGTATGAATAACCGATGATAACAGAGTCCACGCTCCCAGAGAACTCTTCATCAGACTTAAGACTGAAGATGGTTTCACTCAATTTGGGACCTCAGCATGACAAGTGAATTAAACACGTTTTAAAGAGAAGGAACCGGGGCGATAACACCGTCCTACTGGAAGGCTCTCAGGCAGCAGCCCTGTGGTCGGCCCTCCGAGAGGAGGGCAGTGCTTCACGGCACAGCGCTGTGCTGAGATGTGCCAAGCCCTCTAAGGTGGACTCGGGGTGGGGCACCTGCGGGCTGTGCACTGACTCTTCTGCATGTTTCAGTCAGCCCCACCGGGAGCAAACTCCCGATTCTCCCAGTTCTTCTTCCTGCTTCTATAAATATTTTAGGCTCTTCTCACCCCAGCAGCGCAGTAGCTCTGTTGCCTAACTGAGTGGCTCTGAGGCAGGTGTGGCGGTGCAAGGCGCTGTGCCTGGGGGCGACGCTGGCTGCTGCTGCAGGGGGTGCACGTGCTTGTGTGTGTGTGCGTGCGCACGCGCGTGTGCGCGCACGTGGAGGGGGCAGAGCGCGGTGGCACTTTAGGCTCTCAATTTTACCAAGTACTGGTCTCTAGCACCATTAGTTACAGTGCTGTGGAATTAGCAACTTTTAGCAGCAGGCAGTCCTGGCAGAAAGTCTCCATCTCTTGGCCGCCCCAACTGAAGCGCTGTCGGGGCCTACTGTTATCTGCTCCAAGAACAAAATTATGTTGCTACTGTGTGCTCAAGTCTTGGGAAAACTCAACAGCTGTAATAATTTGTATCAGCAGAAATTCCTTCTGGTTCTAGTGATAAAACTGAATCCTCTGAAATTTGGGGAACAAAAAGGAAGGTTAAGAAAAATAAATGAATAACAGGCTGGGAAATCAGGGAAGAGAGGACAAGAGCTGGGCAGTATGTGCACGCCTGCCTATGGATGCACCATCCCCGTATGTTTTCCCTAATACGTTTAGAAGTTCTCTGTGTAAGAGCACAGCCTCGCTCTGTAGTTTCCAAAGTGTCTTTCATACTAAAGGATTCCAAAGTTCCACACCCACATCAAGACATATGGGGCTCTTCAAAATAGAAATATCACAGAGAACCAGCAAAGTCTGAAATCTGGCCCAGGGAACCAGAATTTGAAGAACTCACTAAAAAGACATCTAGATTCTATCAATTTCAGGAGTCCAGAACTGGAACGGCTCTCAGGGTCTGTAATAACAATGGCAAAGCAGCTTCCATTTACTAATGCTCCCCATGCCATAAATCAATCCAACCATCAATCAAGCGCCATGCTGGAGGCTTTAGCTGCATTTTCGCACTGGATCTTCACACTGCCTTGTAAGGCATGTCCTTTTTACATGCAATTTGTAGATGAGGACACGAAGTCTGGGTAACTGCCCAGATCACACAGTCAGTGGAGTGATGGAGCCAAGATTCAAACCCAGAAGTCTGACTCCAGAGCATGTGCTCTCAAACCAGCCCTACCCTGCCCCAAAGAAATGTCTGGCCTGAACAGGGATCCTTAGGCCATCACACTGTAAAGACTGATACTCCATTGACTTTTGAGCTAACTGGGCTCCTGGGCCAACTCCTTTACTTCACAAATAAGGCACTTGAGGCCCAGAGCATCAAGGTGATTTTTCTCTTTAAATTTTGTAAGCCATGCAGCTGAGACTAAATGTAGAACCTACAAATTCTATCGACCCAGAAACAGCTTCATTAGTAGAGAGTAGTTTCTCTTACTGATTTAGTAACGACGATCCCTAAAATTTATTGGGCGGTCACCACATGTTAGGTGTCACGCTTAGCATTTCTGGGGTATTAATCTCATTTAAAATCTGATTGCATTGTGTTACAGTAGGGCCCTTGTTCTGCATTCCTAGGACACTGTAAGACAGTCCTCCCCTGGCCAGGTCCCAGGTTTCTCTCTAGAAGAGTCATCCCTTGTATTTATACTTGCTATGGAAACTGGCTCCAGGGACCAATGATCTGTCCACATGGACAGTGATGCTTCAGCAGGGCCATCCAGCAGCCCCCTGTGAGAACGAGCAGCCCCAAGCCACATCCTGAGCAGAACGAGTCAGGTAAGGCCTCCTCAGCCCCATATCATATGAACCTGGGCTGGAAAGGCTGAGAGTGCCCGGTCTGCAAGTGGCGGGCCTGAGGTTTCTCGGTGGAGGGATTCTCGGCGGGGGCTGCCATTTCCCATCCCACATTTACTCGCTAAGGCCACGTGGTGCCGCTGTTCTAGGGCCGGATCACCCTGCGGCGCCTTCAGCAGGGAGAGGGATTACGTGGACGACAGCGCCACCTGGTGGCAGCAGGCAGTCCATGAGCTGACGGTCCGCAGACACCTGGGACCAGCGGCAGGCAGCCCTTCCATAGACAACGCTTTTCAGGGGATGGAGAGCCTCACAGGCCTCAGGTCGTTTCCTCACAATTAATACCTACGCGCAGGGTGAGTTTTATATTCCCTCTGTTAAAGCGGCAAGAGCAGAAGGACTTAAAGGATTCAGTTTTTTTGATCTACAGAGAAGACACTGGGCTTTCAAAGCAAACCGAAAACCACAAAAATCAGACACGTCATCCTGCCTTTGGTCATAAACAAGGGGGAGGGCAGCTTCCTAGGGCCCGAGGCGGGTACAGCATCAACCCGGGCCTCTGCCCCTGATCCACTGCTGGGGAGAGCCTTCCCAAAGAGGGACAGAGCGTGGTCCTGGGGTGATGCGGGGCTCTGGGGTGCTGCAGTAGACAGCTCCTTTTCCCTCTGGCTCGCCAGGCAAAATGGAAACCAGCCCACCGAGTTCTAAATTCTTCGAGGGCACTGCTCACTTTCTGAATCAAGCCCATGTAATTTCTCCTGAACAGGCCTTGGGGCCTTCCTGCCCCTTTGCATCCACCCTCTCCCCAGCCTGGATGCAGAATCACCACCACTGGCTGGGTGCCACACTCCCAGCTACCGCATGACGGGCGTCAAGGGAGAGGTCTTGAGGCACTGCGTGTTCCGGGAGGGAAGGCGCCAGGTCATGGCGGGAACAGACCATAAAGAACACCCGCCTGGCCACAGCAATATCGTCAGAGCACTAAGAGCCCAGCAGGACTGAGATGACAACTGAGGCTGAAACAAGATGAGATGGCCCGTAGGTCCCAAATGAGCCAGGAGCACAGGGCCCAGTGTTAAGCCCTGACTCTCCCCTGGTCCCACTCCCACACCCCACAGCCATTGGTCTTGCTCACAGGGCTGGTGGTGTCTTTGCCGAGGCTGCCCTTGCTGTTGAGGCTGCCAATCTCCGTCTGTGAGCTGGACTGCGACATCCCCTCAAAGAAGGGCCTGTGGCAAAGAAGCACAGCCAGGGTCAGTGGCCGCCAGGGCCCAGAGCAGCAGCTCACGGACAGCCGGGCAGGGCTGGTGTTCAAGAAAGATCGACAACCCGGGTTTCGAGGATGCCAGCGAGGAAGGACACAGCAGAGGCTGGACCAGTAGGGACCTGGACCGAAGGACTTCAGGAGAGTCCTATCGGGGCTTTTGTCGGTTAGAGGCTAAAGCAGCGAGCTTTATCCAGACGGCAGGCAGTTCAGAAGGGGTGAGGAACCGAGATTCCCGGGTAATGGTTGGGACGGGGGTGAGGGAGGGGAGTCTAGGAGATTGCCACGGCCTAGAGAGACAGTGTGACAGAGGGGGTGCGGGCCTCACTTGAGCTTGGGCTTTGGCGTGCTAAGGATGCTCTCTGTCTCCTCCATCTCGGGACCACTGTCGCTGGGATTGTACATCTCCAGACTGTCATACAGCTCGTCCAAGTCTTCTTCCACTTCTCGTATCTGTTCTCGGGATACGTGTTCCAGCCCAAAGCCCACCTGTGGGAGAAAACAAAACCTTGGAGTCTGGGGCTACCCCTATTAACAACATGGCAGACGGGAATCTCCTTCCTCCTGGGCAGGCCCCACTGGCTTCCCTACCCAGTCCCCTTAAGGGACGTGCCATAGTTTCACGCTCATCAGGGTGGTCTTGGTGTGCTTTCTGTGATTTGATCCTGAGAGCAGGGATGTGGTGAGGCCACAGTCCCCACTCAGAGCCTCCCTAGTGCTCCCCACTAGTGCCCGGCGTCAGGAAGAAGAGTGGGGCTCAGACGGTACTTCTCCCGAGGAACTGGCGCAGGGAAACCCAGACGCCTGGGGCCCTGGCGGGCTCATGCTGGCCTCCTCTAGAGCCCGCAGGGGACAAATCTCCATCCCTGTCTCAGTCCACTGAGAAGAGAGCCCATGAAAACTGGCTCTAGGCCTGCGAGCCCAGGGAATGCACTGCTTCTCTTAGCGGCCAGTCGCTGACGCCATGGAGGAGGCCCCCACCTCACAGGCTGCTACTCACGATGTTCCCCTCGGGGCAGGAGGGAAACCTGAACGATAGCAACTGGATCTGTGCTGGACACCCCACACCCGAAAGCTGGGCAGAAGCATGTGCCCCTGCTTCGAATACCATGGAACCTTGGGTGCTACATGTAAATCTTTCCTTCTCTTTTCAAGTAGCGGAAAGCCCTCCTTTAGCTACCCCCTCACGTGGGGTTCCTGGAATCTTGACTCCAGACTGTGCCCGAGGAAGGAGGGTGAAACTCTGGGAATTCTACTCACCATCCAGCTCGGGAGTAAGGGGTCGTACCTCGTCTGAAACTTTAAACCGCTTCAGGAGGGCCACAAACTTCTGTTTGATGTTAGGTTGCTGTAGGGACAAAGCCACAGTAGTCCTCAGCCAGCAGCCCAGTCGGCAGAGTGATCGAGGGCCGGCTTTGGTGAAGAACCGGGGCCATGCCCCCAGCCCAGTAACTGCCCACGGTCACCTCCCGCTCATCCCTTTCTCTAGAACTTCAGAACCACGGTGAGAGCCACCTGTATACACACAGGTTCCTCAAACTCGAGGTTTCCAAAACAGAGCTCACCCTCTGCGCTGTGCATTCCCCCTCCTGGTCACCCAGGCACCGAGGAGTCACCGAATCTGAACCCGGAGTCTCCCCCGACCCTCAGCCCAGGGGTGCTGACTCCTACCCTCTTGTCCACCCGAAACCGCACTGCTTCCGTCCGGCCTCCTTCCTCGCCCCTCTCTGGGGCCACCAACCACCCTCAACTAGCTCCTCCCACCCCACTTCCAGTCTCATTCCCTCCAGAGTCCACTGCGACTGTTCCACATGCAGATCTCACCTCGTCACTCCCCAGATGAAAGGCCTTCACTGGCCCCAGAGCCTCAAGAACTTCGGTGTCACCCTGTGTCTGCTGAGGGCTGGCTCTGCCTGACCCTGGCCTCACCCACCACCCAACTCCTCACACCCCGCTTAGGTGGGAACTAACTGCTTACGACTTGGCACCCCTCTGGGCCATTTACATGGTAACTTCTGCCTTGACTAAACATGTCCCCAGATCTACTTGGCGAAGTTCTATTTACTCTTAGAAAACCCATCTCCTGGCATCTTGCCCGCGAAGCTGTCCTGCTCAGAGCCGGTCACTTTCCCCTTAGGGCCATCGCTGCCCCTGACGCAGAGCTCGTCTGGCGCCTGCCCTACGGGGTTACGGTCACTTGTGTAGATGTGTCTGTGTCACTGGACACTGTGAGCTCCCTGACGGCACGGACCGGGCCTTCTTTATCTCTACGTGTCCAACCCAAGGCACGGCGACTAGCTTGTGGCCCTCAGCACCTCCTGACGGGATGACAGACTCACCGCCTGGGGATGGGGGAGACTAACTTGTGGGTGAGACTGAGCTGGGCCTTCAAGAAAGGGCGGGGCTCCCCAAGGTGGAAGGGCACCCACAGCAGAGGAGGAACGAGAGCCACAGCGACCGAGACGCAGAAGACGGTTCAGAGAACGCCGAGTCAATTAACATGTCTAGGACAAAGTGCTCTTGGTGGGGAGAGAAGGATTCGTGTGCATGGGAGGCAGGAGTGAAAGGACAATTACTCTGGAAGTCTGATTGGAAAGTGCCTGCAGTTAACACAAAAAATAAAAACACTTTTCGGGGAGTGGGTGTCAAAGGAGCACTGAGCTCTGGTCGTATAACCGGTGAAGCTACGGAGGCGACCACAGGAAGAGGCGATTTATATCGCTCCAGGGGGCACCTTTGGGAAGAAAACGGGGCCTCTTTGTGGTTACAGCACAGGAAAAAGAAACACTTAGCAGGAGGAGCCACAACAGAGAGTGACCTCCAGCCTCTGCCATCGTCAGAGCACAGGGTGGGCTGGAGGCCAGGATGGGCCTTACCCGGCCTAGGAGCGCCTATCGAGGATTAGAAGCCTGAGGACGATGAAACAGTTCCAACGCGCTCTAGTCGTCATCCGGTGGGGGGATCAAGGCCTCAGCCTTGAGGATTTATTATACATTGAAGCCCAGGGATACCCAAGGACGCCTGGAGAGAGGACAGCGTGTTTCACGGTGGACCAGGCTCAGATAACGACATGTTCGGAAGGTCTGGCCTCCACTTATTTCACTCCTGAAGGTGACGGGAATCTCTGCTCTTGGGGTCCCTGGGCTGCTCTGCGCTAGGGAGAATCAGGATGCCTCTGGGGACAAATGACACTGTGAACTTCTCTTCCAAAAAGCTCCTGGCACTTTTGACTCCCCCGAACTCTGGCACGGGAACCCCAGAAGAGGTCAAAGTTAACCTAGAAATTCGGGTATTAAGCATCTCATTTCACCAAAAGTAGTGACTCCTGAGGAGATTGCATGCAGGAGACACAATCTAAAGGCCTCTGGTCTCTATGGTTCTGGATCCATTAAGGCAGGCACTGTAGCAAGCCCACAGTTCCAAGCACTAGCCTACTAGTTCTGGGTTAGTTCAACAAATGATTCCAAATGGAGATGCTCCTAGAGAGGACTGGACTTATCTGTGTGGTGGACAGTACGAAACCTGAAGTAATCACCTGGAGAAGGGAGGGAGGGTGTCTGAGGGGTTCTGCTCCCCAAGGAAGCATCTGTTCCAAAGTCTGCAACAAGGTTTCTCAACCTTTCTTCTATCCTAAGATAACCTGAAGAATATAACACGCTCCTATCAGGAACGCTGGTTCTCTGCAACAGTGATGCTTAATTAGCTGGCAGTGGAGGTGGAGGTACCAAGGGGTGTATCACAAGCCTTGAGGGCGTGGCCCTGTGCAGATGTTAAAAAGTTCCCAGGAAGTCTGCATACACCACTCCCATCCTACCCCCAGATTGCAAATCTCTGCTAAAACATTCCCCGGACCTTGGAGGCTCACCCTTGTGATGGCAGACGTTGAGGTTAGTTTCCTCCGGGTCTTCTTTACTTTCCGAAGATCCTCATCTTCATAGAACAGGTCCTAAGTGGGTAGGGGGATGGAATGAGGTTGGGAAACCCTAGGAAGGTCTGTAACTGCTTGTCGGCCACTTTATTGAGGGGCTGTGGAAAGTTACCTGCCCGTGTAGTGGGTCATCACTGCCTTCCTGTTCTGATGAGAAACTCTCCTCCTCTTCCTCAGAATAATTGTCAATATCAGGAGAACGGTCTGGAAACAGACACCTTAATAAGATGACCTCGCAGGGCGAAGATCTGGTCTAAGAGGCTTTGGCTGGCTGGAATCATGCTCTCCTCAAGTGGAAACGCGGCCGGGGTGGAGGAGAGGGCCCCGACCCCCTTTCATTTCCAGGGAGCTCTAAGCTCCTCTTTCCTAGGAACGTGTCAGGCTTTCCTGGGATGGAGATCAGGTGACGGGGAGGGCTTCCCAACACCGCACATGTCCTACCAGACAGCTTGGATTTGATTCCTTCATGGTCAATGGGCTGGCTGGACAGGGAGTAGATCTTTATTTCTGCCACAGGCACGGAGACATCCTTCACGTTGCTGTGCAGGCCGAGAACCAGGGCGCCTTCGTTCGGGTGCTGCATCACCTACGAGCACGGGGTGGCCACGGACACACCTCACTACGGACAGTGCCGCAGAGCAGCCCGTTTTCACACATCCCAACGGACAGGCGAGCCACTGGGAGCGGTGTTCTGCTAACACATTTTCTTTTTCACTATCTTTCAGATTCACGCCTACCGTTCTCCTATTGCCTGTCTCACTTTACCTTTTTTTTTTTTTTTCCTTTTTGGCTGTGCCACGTGGCTTGTGAGATCTTAGTTCCCCCACCAGGGACTGAACCAGGGCCCACGCAGTGAAAGCACGGAGTCCCAACCACTGGACCGCCAGGGAAGTCCCCGGTCTCACTTTAAAACTACCTCCAGAAGTGTCAGCCACGGGTCAGGCCACGTGCTTAGAGATAAAAATCAAGGCCTGAGATTGAAAATGACTGCTAATCTCTAGGACTGCATTTTAGTTTACGTCTTTCACAGAGAAACTAGCTCTCAAGGCTGCGTGAGGCTGGCCTGCAGACCGTGGCCACCTGTACCAGGCCACCTGTGCCAGGCAATAAGGGCTTGACACAGCTGGCAAAACGTGCCATCCACATACTTCACTCCCCCCAGGCCCTCTTTCTGACACAAAACATGAAGAGGACAGAAAGATGGGCTGGGACTATCTCGCCTTTTACTATGGACACAAAATGTTTCTTACTTGATGTTCTAAAATACAGAAATAGGTTTTAAAATTGATTTGTGGCCCCTTTCCTCTTCCCCTTGGTCAGGGCTGAGAAGATTCACCAGGCATATAGGGAAGCCGCACAAATGAGCAAACATACTGAGAAGGGAATTAAAAACATGAAAAGCAGAAAAGCTAGAGGAACCCCAAAGGTGCTGATTGGAACTGACTGGAATGTGAGCTCATGATCAGATAGATACAGAAGTGGAAATAGATACGATGTGCATATATATACACATGCGTATGCATATGTATACATGTATTTCCTAGCTCCATCTGCTGAGAGGGAGGAGAAGCAATGATACCCCAGTTGGGAAAACGAGCACCTCTAGCATCCAGATCTTGGTTTCTAAATACCATTCTCCACTACAAGGAACCAGGGCTCTTTGGAGGATCAGTTCATTCTGAGGCTGGGTCAGGGAAAGTACATGATGAGCCTGTAATATTTTGTACCAGAAAGTAAAGAAGCATGTAAAGAACGATGAGGCATATAAAAAAGGATATAGGAATCAGCTTGAAGGGGCTCTTACTGGCCAAATTCGAGAAAATTTGAGCATCAAAATAAATAAGGATAGTAGCAGACTAAACCCCACTGAATTAAAGAGGAATCCACAGATCCATAACTGATACAAAGAAATGAATCAATCAGTAAGTGGGGAAGAAGGGAAAGCTGTATCTTACAGCAGACGGCCAACTAATAAATAGAGAAGGAATGGAAATTCACTGTCTGGCAAACGTCCAAGTAATGACTGATTCCGGTAAGAATCATTAATAGAGGCTAAAACTACTTGGTGAAGATATGAGGGGATAAGAAACTGTTACATAGGCTCAAAATATCTCCTCCCTATAAAATTTTTTTTTTCATTGGTAAGAACAAAATATGTATTACTTAACTTTATACTGGAAATCCTGGTGCACACCATCTTAAATTAACCAAGCGATAAGAGTTAGCCTCACCAGTAACGGAACAAATCAACACAGGGTGCTGCCTGCATTACTGCTTGCAATAATTCTGCCAAAAACACAGAAGCTGAATGTAAATCTCCAGAAAACATCAGACAAATCTGAACTGAGGCACATTCAATAAAGAGCCTGTACTCTTAAAAAATGTTAAGGGCAAGAAAGACAAAGAAAATCCAAGGGACTGCAGGTCGAGGGAGACTAATGAGACAAGAGCTAAGTGCAGCCCTTAATCCCAGATGAAACCCTGGGCCTGCAAAGGACATCCCTGAGTCGCTTGGCATGACCGGGGTGGGGACTGCGGGTTAGATGGCAACCCTGTGTCGGTGCTAATGCCCTGATCTTCATGGTAGACACAGTACGTATTAACTACATGTGATGGGGCGCCAGCTTACTTTCGGTGGTTCAGAAAAGAAAACAACATGCATAACGCGTATGTAGGAGAGAATAAGGCAGATGTGTTAACACTGAAGAATCTGGGTGAAGGGTAGATGGGAATTCTTTATACTATTTTTTACAACTTTTCTCTAAGTTTGACATTTTTTTAAAGGTTAAAGAAAAAACTTTTCATGAGGGAGAAAGTTCTCGATAAAAAGAAGTGCGTCCTGAATTTCCAATAAAAGAATTAATTTGTAACACAGAATAAAACACCCAAACAGCAGGCTGGGAAAATCACTGGCTGGGCCGGTGTCTCTCGTAGGCTCCGAAAGGCTGACTGTCCAGAGGCCGCCCTCTCTCACCTCTGCCATGTTGATGAGCCCCACGGCCAGGGTCTTATAGCCCAGGATGGTCCGGTTCTTGTACCGCTTTCTCCTCTGCAACATGATCTGCAACTTGTTGGCATCTCGCTTCAGGAAATGAGGGTACTGCCGAGCACAAAACAGAGCCGAGCACAGTTAATCAGCAACTGGGTCCTCGGTGGGTCTTGGTGCTGCGAGAGGACGTGCCACCTTCCTGTGCTTCACTGGCTCCCAGCTGCACGAGGGGGTGATAGGGGCGAGGGGAGCGCCTGGTTTCCACTCCGCAGCGGGGTGGTCCACACACACTCAGAAAACAGCCTCCTCCCTTGCCAGATAATCAGGTGTCCGTGCACTGCAACCTGGGGTACTGGCGTTAGGCGGAGAGACAGACATACCGGGACAGATAAGGAGGAGAAGGGAAGGGATGGAGGTTGCAGTATGCGGGCAAAACAAGACTGAAGCATCCGCCTCTGCTGGGGGGCACGGCGTGGATTACTAAGGAGAGGAGACGGGGCCGAGTGTGGTGGGATGGTGGGGTTAACAGCTCTGTCTGAGGAAAAGGGGAAGAAGAATGAGAGGCAAAGCGTTACATACAGGATGGATAAACAACAAGGTCCCACCGTAGAGCACAGGGGACTATATTCAATAGCCTGTGATAAACCATGATGGAAAAGAATATGAAAAAGAATGTATACACACACACACATATATGTATAACTGAATCACTTTGCTGTACAGGAGAAATTAACACATTTTATTTTTTTTTTAGTGCTTTTCATTCATTTATTTACTTCACATCTTTATTGGAGTATAAATGCTTTACAATGTTGTGTTAGTTTCTGCTGTACAACAAAGTGAATCAGCTATATGTATACATATATCCCCCTATCCCCTCCCTCTTGAGCCTCCCTCCTACCCTCCCTATCCCACCCCTCTAGGTCATCACAAAGCACTGAGCTGATCTCCTTGTGCTATGCAGCAGCTTAACACAACATTTTAAATCAACTATACTGCAATTAAAAAAAAAAAAAAGAACGATTTGTGGTGTACTTTTCAGCAGCCCATCTGGGTCTCGGCGCCCTTGCTGTGGCTGTCTGGGTGATTGCTCTGGTCCTCCAGGCCAGCCACAGAAGCTCTAGGTGACTTTAAATCATTGGGCTATGGCTGTTTTCGGATAAAACAGTCTCCAGATTAGAGGACTGTTCGGGATTGGGCTGGACATGGCATATTAATGACCTAAGACTGAGCAGGTTCTCACCTGGAGGGAGAAGGTTAACTGGAGCTCTGTTTCCACCAATCCACTGGCTGGAAGGATGATCTCGTTGGAGCGAAGAATCCTTTTTGAACCCTGAAACCAAGAAAAAATAGGTCAAAGCTGTATCACCAAAAATCAGACCAAAAGAAATACTGTTTGCAAGCAACATCTAAACTCTACAAAGATTCTTACCAGTTCAAGTATTCCACCAGTCTTTTTGTTGTACTTGATCACAATCAAACCACTACCAAAGATGTGATTTTACATGTATTATGCTGTCCGTTTGCAAAGGGTTTTCACATGAAAATGATTTGTTATTGCATCTGAGTTCTCCTCTCCCACCGCTCCTGAGGGAGAGGCAGTGGTGTTGCACCCCAAGGCGTGGCAGTTCTCCCCATGGCACCCCAGCCGCCCTCCTCCCGTCTAACTGACACTTCGGCCACACTGTCCTGTCTCTGGGCATTTCCACATGCTGTTTTCTCTTCTTGGATATTCTTTCATGCTTCTGTACACAGCTAACCAACTCACCTTCCCAGTCTCAGCTTTGGTGTAATTTTTTTCCAGGAACTCTTCCTTTTAGTGCGGCTCCCCCCGCCCCCGCTTCCCCTGCCGTGCCCCACAGCACGCCCGCTCCACCAAACCTAACGCTGGGTTAAACACCATAGTGTTTTTAGCTCTTAAAAGTAAAGTTGGGCTAAACTGTTCCTCAATGTAAAAAGAGATCAGCAGGAGAGCCTGAGGAATGCCAGTATATTTATAAAAATTACTTTAGGGCTTCCCCGGTGGCGCAGTGGTTCAGAGTCCACCTGCCGATGCAGGGGACACGGGTTCGTGCCCCAGTCCGGGAGGATCCCACGTGCCACGGAGCGGCTGGGCCCGTGAGCCATGGCCGCTGGGCCTGCGCGTCCGGAGCCTGTGCCCCGCAACGGGAGAGGCCACAACAGTGAGAGGCCCGTGTACCGCAAAAAAAAAAAAAAAACTTAAAAAAAAAGTTGAGTTTAATTTAACACAGTGAAGTGCCCCGATCTCCAGTATACAGATCGATGACTTAGTAAATGTATACACCCGTGTAACCCACATCTCTATCAAGATGTAGAGCATTGTTATTACTCTGGAAAAATCCCTTGTGATGCCTCCCAGTCAATCCTGCACTCCTGTCTCAGAGGAAAGCACTGTTCTGAGTTCTTTCACCACAGGTCAGTTTTTCCTGTTCTAAAATTCCATATAAATGGAATCATACAGTGTGTACTATTCTAGTCGGGCTTCTTTTGCCCAACATTTATAATGTGTCTGAGGTTCATACAGGCTGTTGAGTGTATCAAAAGCTTGTTCCTTTTTACTGCTGAGCAGAATTCTGTCCCATGAATGTACACATGTGATTTCCGTTCTCCTGTCGCTGAACACTTCACATTTGGAGTGTTTCTAGTTTGGGACCATTATGGTTAAAGCTGCCATTCTTGTACAAGCCATCCACACAAGTGGATGTGTCTTCTTTTTCTTGGGCTGACACCTAGGAGAGGAATGGCTGGGACTTAGGGTAGACACATATGTAGCTTCATGAGAAACCTCCAGACTGATTTCCAAAGTGTTAGTACCACTTTCCACCTGCAGCTGCATCCAGCGCGGTCTGTCCTGGACCCGTGGATTCTACTGGCCACGTGCAGAGAGGTCCATCACTGTGGCTGCAATTTGCATCTCCCTGAGGACTCAGCCCACGCAGCACCTTCTCAGCTGTTTATTGGTCAGCTGTAAATCTCCATTTATGACGTGACTGATCAAACTTCTTTGTTTTGTTTATCTTGTTATTCGGGCGTAAGTTTTTTTATTTATATAAGAAATTGCCAGGTATATGCACCATAAATATTTTCTTGTCTATTCATTTTCTTAATAGTATCTTTTGATGAAGTATTTAATTTTGATCTGGTCAACTTTATTATTATTATTTTCCTTTATGGTTAATGCATTCTGGGTCCTAGCTAAGAAATCTCTGCCTACTCCAAGTAATGAAGTTATTCTGCTGTATTAGAGTAGATATTCCACTCTGTTTTCCTTTAGGAATGAAGAAAATTTAGTTTTAACTTTTAGGTTTCTTATCCATTTCTAATTTTTGCTTTTATAAAATACAGATTTTGTATAATGCATGAAGGAAAATCTCCTAAATGTAGTATTTCACAATGCTTTTAAAATTAGAATAGCATTATATTATGCCAATTAAAAATAATAAAGGACGCTCTGCCTCATGCGTTAGATAATGCTTTCTGTAACCTCTATGACAAACAAGAGTCTTGGCAAAGTTTTCACCTGAATTTATATAGGTAGGCTCTTAGGATTTAAGAAGTCTCTGGACAATGAATCTCAGAAATGCTGAGAATCCAAAATGTGGTTGATATATAGCAGTGGTTTTCAACCAGGGGTAGGAGACATTTGGCAAAATTTAGAGACATTTTTGATTGTTACAGCTGGGGTATGTGCGTGCGTGCGTGCGTGCGTGATATTTCTAGAGCGTAGAGGCCAGGGCTGCTGCTGACCGGTCTACGAGGCACAGCACAGCCCCACAACACTGCTGAGAAACACTGCACAGCTGAAACCTGCTCCGCCCTGAAGACACTGCTTCCTGGGCTGACTGCTGGGCTTGGGGGTGGGGCAGGGTCCTCCTTGTTCCTTGTCAGCAGCTCCAGAACACCCTCCCTTCCACCTCCCCCAAACTCCCGCTTTGAGTGGATGCCCCTAGTCTAGCCTCTCTTCCTGGCTGTGGCTCTTGTCTGTACCTGCCAGCATCCCTGCTCATTTCTTGACTTTAGCTCCTCACGCACTGTTCTTTCCCCAGCACTATTCCCGCCGTAACTCTTCATGATTTCTTTTTTTTTTTTTAACGATAATATAACTTACTGATGAAAGCATCCTTGTCTAAATTTCTTTATTTTTTGGCTGCATTGGGTCTTCGTTGCTGCTCGTGGGCTTTCTCTAGTTGTGGTGAGCGGGGCCTACTCTTCGTTGCGGTGCGCGGGCTTCTCATTGCAGTGCCTTCTCTTGTTGCGGAGCATGGGCTCTAGGCACGTGGGCTTCAGTAGTTGTGGTACGTGGGCTCAGCAGTTGTGGCTCGGGGGCTCTAGAGTGCAGGCTCAGTAGTTGTGGCGCATGGGCTTAGTTGCTCCATGGCATGGGGGCTTTTCCCGGACCAGGGCTCGAACCCGTGTCCCCTGCATTGGCAGGTGGATTCTTAACCACTGCACCACCAGGGAAGTCCCTCTTCGTGATTTCGACACGTGCGCTTTCCAATGTCCTGGCCCCTAAACCCCGTGGTTTCCCTCTCCCAGTGGTCTCGTCCTCACCCTTGTCTGAGCCCCTCCACCCACATGGTCACACTCTGGGCCTTATGGTTACCGATAATGACGACCCAAGCCTCATCTCAGTGCCATGCACCCCACTCTCTGATCTCTACTTCCCAACTTTCCAGCTCACTCTCGCTTGTTTGTCAACAACAATAATCCCTTGTACCCACCAGGCCTACGATCCACTGATTCCCCCCACCATGTTTCACTCCTCCTCATGCCCGCTGTCCCCTCTTTCCTCCTCACTCAGCTTAAATGCCCCCGTCAGTCTGGACCCTAGCGCCTCTGCCTGCTGCTGTTCTCTGCGCTCACTTGGTACATTACAACCCTGTACAAATCCAGCTGCCCCAGCTGAACATGCCTGGAGAGAATCATACAATCAGCTAACTGTTCTGACTTTGTTTTTGTTTTTCTTTTTTTGTGTGTGCGGTACGCGGGCCTCTCACTGTTGTGGCCTCTCCCGTTGCGGATCACAGGCTCCGGACGCGCAGGCTCAGCGGCCATGGCTCACGGGCCCAGCCGCTCCGCGGCATGTGGGAACTTCCCGGACCAGGGCAAGAACCCGCGTCCCCTGCATCGGCAGGCGGACTCTCAACCACTGCGCCACCAGGGAAGCCCGAGCTGTCTACTTTTGCTCTTGAAGACTTCTCTCATTGTCTTGTAACTCCGCCACGACTGCCATTGGCAGGGTCTCCGATAACCTCCATGAGGAGGACTCCTCTTCATTCGCCTCCAGCAACTCTCCCTTTATGTGGCCTCCTGGACACTCACTCTCCTGGATTTCCTCTCACCCTCAGCTGCTCTTTCCTGGTCTCCGTGTCAGGTCCTTCCTCTCCTCCCTGACATCCTAGTCTTGGGGAGCCTGTGGCCTCAATCCTTAGACCTGTCCTCTTCTCTGGAACGGATCCCTCCACTCCCGGGCAGCTCATCCACCTTATGGTCTCAGATACGCTGATGATTCCCCAAACTGTTTCCCTCCCCCAGACCTGTCTCCTGAACTCCGAACTCACATATTCAGCTGTCTATTCACTGTCTCCCCTTGCATGTGTAACAGCCGCCTCAAACACCATGTGATAGGCTGAATTTTGGATCTTTCCCCGCAAACCTGCCTTCCCCAGTCTTCCCCATCTCACTTAATGGCGTTTCTACCCTTCTAGTCCCTGAGGCCAAAGCTCTGGTGCCGCCCTCATCTCCTGCCAGAATCACTGTCAGAGCCCCTTAGCTGGTCTTCTTGATTCCTCTTTCCCACCTACAGTCTGTCTTCCATAGCCAGAACGACCTCATCACCTCCCTGTTCAAAACCCTCCAATTCACACAGAATGAAAGCCAGAGACCTTGCCATTACTGCGCACACCCTTCCCCCTACCTCTCTGACCTCATGTCCTCCTCTCACTCCCCTCCAGCCTCACTGCCGCCCCACTCCCTCTCCGCCCTGCCAGATGTAAGCCTGCCAGCAGGTTCCTGCCTCAGGGCCTTGCCTTGGCTTCTCCCTCCGCCTGCAGAGTTCTTCCTCCCAATATTTGCACAGCTTCCTCCCTCACCTCCTTCAAAGTCTTTGCATGAAAGTCATCTTCTCAGTGAGGCCACCCCTGACCACCACATACGATTTGTAACTTCCTCCACCCCAGGGCATGGCATGCTCCATCCTCTTCACCGTATTTTATTTATTTGACATCCCCCGCCCCCCGCCGGGACATATCACCTTCCAACAGCAGTGGCCCTCACTATTTGAACTCTCACTATCCAAATATATGCTATAAATACCTGTAAACATTTCTATCCCAAACGCATTATCTGAATCGCAAACTTGTGAACATGAACTTGCGCATGCGGATAACAGGATGTAGCTGCGGTGCAGCCTCAGGATCGTGGCCAGCTCACGCGCTTTCGAAGCATGGCACAGTGCTGTTCTCATCTTTGCCAACTTCTCCAAAGATTTAGCCCTTCACGGGTCCCAGTATTTGCTTCTTCCAGGTGCCAGGCACTACCAACTTGAGTCCAATTTCAAAATTATCTTTTTTAAAAATAATTAATTAATTAATGTTTATTGTCTCTTTCCTTCCACTACAATGATTAATCTTAAACTTTTCAGTCTCAGGATCTTTTTACACTCTTAAAAATTATTGAGGACCCCAAATAGCTTTTGTTTATGTACATGTATCTTTCAATATTTACCACACTAGGAATTAAAACTGAGATATTGGGCTTCCCTGGTGGCACAGTGATTGAGAGTCCGCCTGCTGATGCAGGGGACACGGGTTCATGCCCCGGTTTGGGAAGATCCCACATGCCGCGGAGCGGCTGGGCCCGTGAGCCATGGCCACTGAGCCTGCGCGTCCGGAGCCTGTGCTCCGCAACAGGAGGGGCCACAACAGTGAGAGGCTCGCATAACACAAAAAAACCAAAAAACAAAAAACTGAGATATTAAAAATATGTATTAATTCATTTAAAAATAACTGTAATGAACCTATTATGTGTTTACATAAAAATATTTTTATGAAAAATATCTTCTCTAAAGCAAAAACAATTTATTAAGGAGAGGGCGTCATTTTTTTATGTATATAACAGCTTTATTAGAATACAATTCAAATACTCACAATCTGCCCATTTAAAGTGTTCAATTCAGTGGCTTTTAGTATATTCAGAGTCGTGCAACCAGGACACAATCAATTTTACGACATTTTCACCACCCAAAAAAGGAACCCCATACTCATTAGCTGTCTGTCACTCTGCCAACCTTCCCATCCCTCTACCCCTAGGCAGCCACTAATTTAACTTTCTGACTCTATGGATTTGTCTATACTGGACATTTCATAAAATGGAATCATATAACATGTGGTCTTTCGTGACTGGCTTCTTTCATTTAGTATGTTTTCAAGGTTCATCAATATTGTAGCATGAATGTACTTTATTCTTTCTTTAAAAAAATTAATTAGGTTGCGTTGGGTCTTAGTTGCAGCATGTGAGCTCCTTAGTTGTGGCAGGCAGGCTCCTTAGTTGCGGCTCACGGCCTCCTTAGCTGTGGCGTGAGAACTCTTAGTTGCTGCATGCATGTGGGATCTAGTTCCCGGACCAGGGGTCGAACCCAGGCCCCCTGCACTGGGAGCGAGGAGTCTTAACCACTGCGCCCTCAGGGAAGTCCCTGTACTTTATTCTTTTTTATTGCCAAGTAATACTCCATTGTATGGATATATCACATTTTATTTATTCATTCATCAATTAATGGACTTGGGTTGCTTCCACTTTTCAGCCATTATGCTGCCATGAACATTTGTGTGCAAAGTTTTGTGTGGACATGTTTTCATCTCACTTGGGTAATATTTAGGAGTGGAACTGCTAGGTCATATGGTAACTCTGTGTTTAACCTTTTGAGGAACTGCCAGACTGTTTTCCACAGTGTCTGCACCACTGTACACACCTAACAGCTGTGTATGAGGCAGATGGTATACTTTTACACTTCTGCGAATCTCTTTGACATCTGGCTTAATAAAAGACAACCAGGTTCTCATACCTGCTTCTGTAACCAATCTGTTACAAAATATTGTTTTGGTTGAGTATATTAAAAAAATCCAGACTCAGAGAGGTATGAAGTTAGAAAAAGGAAGAACGTTTTAACAGCCTTTTCAAATAATGGTGGACTATTTTTCTTTGATAGTATACCAAAACTCTACAAGTGGTAGTCTCTTAAAGGTCAGTCGCAAAGTAGAGCCTGAAACCGTATCAATAAGGTTTTATAGTCTGTTATATATTAACATCCAGTCAATTAACAGAAAAAGGATATCACTGGAAAAACTGGGAAATTTGAATAAAGTCTGTAATTTAGTAAATAGTGTTGTACCAATGATAATTTCTTAGTTTTGATAAATACCATGGTTAAGAAAGATGTTAACACTGGGAGAAGCTGCGTGAGGGGTATATGGGAACTCTATGTACCACTCCTGCACCTCTTCTGTAAATTTAAAATGATTTCTAAACAAAAAGTAAAAAATAAAATCCAATCCATTGACCTGTTTTGTTCTTTGAATGGATCTTTACGCAGCACAATTTTGTGACCTCATGCATTGGTCATTTGGAAAATACTGGTTCACTGAGTTACGCGAATCTTTCAAATGCTACTCATTACACAATATAAAAAATCACGACAGTTACTATCACTACAGACCTTTTTAGGAAAGTCTTTAAGAATTGGGAAGCTGGGACTTCCTGCTGGCGCAGTGGTTAAGAATCCGCCTGCCAGTGCAGGGGACACGGGTTCGAGCCCCGGTCTGGGGAGATCCCACATACCTCAGAGTAACTAAGCCCGTGCGCCACAACTACTGAGCCTGTGCTCTAGAGCCCATGAGCCACAACTATTGAGACTGCGCTCTAGAGCCCATGAGCCACAACTACTGAGCCTGCACTCTAGAGCCCGTGAGCCACAGCTCCTGAGCCCACGTGCCACAACTACTGAAGCCCATGTGCCTAAAGCCTGTGCTCTGCAACAAGAGAAGCCACCGCAATGAGAAGCCTGTGCACCGTAATGAAGAGTAGCCCCCACTCACTGCAACTAGAGAAAGCCCGCGCAGCCACGAAGACCCAACGCCGCCATAAATAAATAAATAAATAAATAAATAAATAAATAAATAAATAAAAAGAACTGGGAAGCTGTTAAGCTTACAGTGACAAAGACAAGTTTTCCAAAATTCTGGTTTTCACTTGAAAGCTCAAATGTCATTTATTATTGGCCAAAAATATTCTCAGTTGTTTCCCTCAAAGTGGGAAACTGTTCATTTTCTGAACGGGCTTACTCTGTTCATTTTCAAGAAAGTGTCTTCCAAATACCTGAGTCTGAATAACCAGTTTGTCTGTAAGCCCCTCTTTCAAGTACAAATGGTGTTCCATGAAAAAGCAGCTACTTCAATGCACAGCTCAGTTGTATGAGGACTTGTCCTCGAGACAACGGTAGCCTCCTCTGTGAAGCAGGAGCGCTGTATGCGCATTTCCGTTTCATCACACAGACTATTAAAAAGACGTGTATTCCAAGGTTGAGACAAAATAAATTAACAGTTTTGACTGCTTCTCCAAGGACATTCTTAAGCAAAACTGGCTTTTCCTCTCTTCTAGTTTGCGATGGTAGGCAATACAATGACTACTGACATTCTGGTGCAGCTGTCCTGATTTGCACTAAGGGCCAGCCAGCCATTTTACCAGTCATTGCTCTTGTAACTTCAATGCAAATGTCAACGTGGTGGAAAGGGCAAGTAAAGCCACAGTATTATCGTGAAAACAGTTTGGATCTTACGTATCCCCTGAGACGGTCTTAGGGAGCCCAGGCTCTGCAGACCTCATTTTGAGAGCTGCTGCTCTAGCAGCACGTAAAGGGCCTTAAAGGCAGGGGTTTGGGTGTGTTTTGTTCGCTGCTGAATCCCCTGTGCCTAGAACAATACTTGGCCTATAGCAGGTGCTCAATAAATATTTATTAGATAAATGTGTAAATGAATAAATAAGTGACTGGATAAAGGAATGGGATAACATCTGTAATTACTTTCAGCTGCTTGGAAGTCAAGCAATAAAAATTTTAGGATATTTGTAGCTTTTGGGTATAATTTAAAATTTTACAGAATGCTAAATATTTAATCAGGAAATAAAAGGCATTATTTCTTTTGGCAAAGGCATTTAACTGCGGGGATGCAAAAGCAGCAAGGAACTTTCAAAACTGTACCAACAGTGTTTGCACTGGAAAGCAACTGCTTTTAGCTATGCAAATAACTCCTGAAAACTGGAACACTGCCCGTGACCTAGAAATAGGTACGAAATCGGGAAAGGAGGAAAAGAACCGCAAGTTTCCACTTGCCCATCATGGTCCCACACTTGTTTTTTCAACCCACAGTGTCTGGAAACGTTTCACAGAATCGAGAGGAATTATGCACAAAGATGAACAGGGAGTCTGAATATAAGGGACACACAGGAAATCATAAGGAGTAATTAAAGTGTTTCAAGTTTTGAGGAGTAAATTAACATAATGTATTTATCTCAGAAAGAGAACTGAGGACCTCCGCGTATGGTTCACATACTGTGAAAATGCTACAGACGTGGGTTTTAGTGAAGCCAAGAAATTGCTGCACAACAAACAGGGGAGCCAGTAATCAAATATTCTGGTTAATAGTGAGTTTCCTTACAGCTCACGATTTTACCATGAAGTAGAACTCAGTAAATACACCATTCTTAAGGTGAAGGATTCCATCGTTTAAGGGTTCCAGAGGCACTTCAGACTCTCAGTACGCTTTAGGGATCGTCATTAAAAGGGACTGATCGGTTAAGGAAGCCCTGGTGTCGGAGTTTAATGTCTACATACGTTACTGGCTCTCTGGTTTCTAGTCCCACTTCTGCCATCTGGTATCACCTGGCAACAGGTAAATTCCTTGACCTTTCTGGAGTTCGGTTTCTCCTGAAACTGAAATTCCGAATGCTTAGAATATGAATGTTTGTGAAATACTTTGGGTCCCTTGGAGACACTGAGGTAATTTCAAGGAATTAAATGTGGGGATGATTCAGAAGACAAAACACCCCAGTAAATTTTAAACTGTCAAGTCTGAAATAATAACCTACAAGTTTCTTCCACCCTATAGAAAACTGCCAAAGCTGCTTCCCCAACCCATACATCTCCTTATACCCAGAAATCCCAGGAATAAGACCGAAACCTACACAAGCCACCCTAGTAACTTCTGAATTTCTAGCCACCCTAGTCACTTCTGAATTTCTAGATCCAGAAGCATGAACTTCTGGATCTTCATGCTAATCCTGTTAGACAGGCAGGGCAGGGAGAGCCACTTTTATCCTTCAGACAAAGAAACTAAGGTTTAAAGCGACTGAGTGCTTTAACTAAGATGCAGAACTGGGACCCAGTAGGTCGCATGAGCTCAATCGTCTTCCCACTATTGCACCTGCTTTGCTGAGTGAAGGACGAGAGAGCTGGTCCCCTACCAGCATCTCTGAAGCCCCGACAGTGGGCACAAGGTTATCTAGCTTCCTTGGGTCCTGAACAAACAATCCTGTTCAACTCACCTGTAGCTTCACAGCGATGACCACTGAGTTTAGGTCTTTGTCCATTTCTTTTAGCATGACAAGTTTCTTCAGGGTCAAGCTGAACAGCCTAGAAAAATTTTGAGAAAGAAGATCGAGTCAAATATAAGGAACTTATGAGAAAAGTGACAGACAGTCTGTTGAGGAAATGCTGCTTTACCTAAAGGAAGAATGTTAGAATGCTGTTTACTGTGTCTACCATCAGTAAAACAGCACCCCTCTTCTTTAACTTTTGTACTTGGTAAGTGTCAAAAAGGTACATTATTCTATGAATGTCTGTGGATGCCCCTTTATCTCCAGCCAAAACCAAGATGCCTTTTCACTCCTAATATGTGGGAGCAGTTTCTGGGAGCGGGACGTAGACCAGGGAGGGGCATCAGTGTTTATTTTGCTTGCCCAGTTCCAGTTCCACCTTATGTCTAATCACACCTGAAACATTTACAGACGTAAATCTGTAGCAACAAAGAGAAAATCCACACAAACAAAACAGAAACCATTTGGCAGGAAATGCTTTAAATGACCACAAATTCGATTTCAGCCAAACTTTGCTTCAAACATGCAGAAAATCTTCAGTGCCACAATGAGGAGGTTCCCCTTAATTAAAAGCAATGGGACTGTCCCTCACTCTGGAGTCTTGGCATCTCTAATGTGACTCGACCTTGGCCTCCCAAGGCAGGGCTACCCTGGGCTTCTAGGAGGAGCTGGGAGGGAAACTGCAGATGCTGCCTTTCTGCTTCTGGTTTGAGTGGTTCAAGTCCTTAAAACATCCTTTTCCCCAGTGAGGTTCTGGAGGATGGAAAGTTGTAGGTGGGATGCTGCTGACCCGAGTCAGGTCCTGAGACCCCGACTTGGTCTGGGGCTCATTTTCCCCGTTTCCCATCGGTCTCACCTCTGGGCCTCCTCCTTACTCTCTAAGCTCCAGTCGCCCCGAATTCATTTCTGCTCCTCGCGTGCCCACTCTCTCACCTCTGGGCCTTCTTCCAAAGGGCAGGGCCCAGTACAGCTGCTTGGCAAATATTTGTTAATGAAGTTTAACACTTAAAATGGCCTCTAGCTAAAAACCAGGTGAACAAGAATACATGTTGAAGAAATTCATGTAATTCATGAAAAAAGGGGGACAAATCCAGATCCACAGAACTGAATTCTAATTTTGAATTCACCCTCACCCCAAACACTTGCTAAGATCTGCTGACACGAAGCAAATAAAACTCTTTCTTTCCTTTTGCTTTAAGTCACAATCAAAATCAACTGAAAGAGAGCCTATCAAGTCTTTGCATATACATTATTTCATCCAGACCTCAAAAACATGACTCTGTGTGTGTGTGTGTGTGTGTGTGTGTGTGTGTGTGTGTGTGTGTGTGTAGGGGGCGGGGTGGGGTGGGGCAGGGGTCACTGCTCTACCCGTATAGAAGAGGAAACAGATTCTTTTTTTTCTAATTTTATTTATTTTTGCCTGCGTTGGGTTTTCGTTGCTGCATGTGGACTTTTCTCTAGTTGTGGTGAGCGGGGGGCTACTCTTAGTTGTGGTGCGTGGGCTTCTCATTGCGGTGGCTTCTCTAGTTGCGGAGCACGGGCTCTAGGCGCACAGGCTTCAGTAGTTGCCGCACACGGGCTCAGTAGTTGTGGCACATGGGCTTAGTTGCTCCACGGCATGTAGGAGCTTCCCAGACCAGGGATCGAACCCGTGTCCCCTGCACTGGCAGGCGGACTCTTAACCACTGCGCCACCAGGTTAGTCCTGGGACACAGATTCTAAACAGAGTAGTGACTCAGCTAAATTCCCACAGCTAGTAAGTGACAGAGCTAGATTCTAACTCCAATCTCCTTGTGGTAGGCAAATAATATCTCCTAATCCTCAGAACCTGTAAACTTTTTACAGGGCAAAAGGGACTCCGCAGATGTGATTAAATTAAGGTGGAGAGATGATCCTGGATTATCTGGATGGGTCCACTACAATCACAAGTCTTTATAAGAGGGAGGCAGGAGGGCCCAAGTCAGAGAGTGAGATGTGACCACGGAAGCAGAAGTCGGAGTGATGTGTGGCTGGCTCTGAAGATGGAAGAACCCCAGGGTCAGGGGCCAAGGAATACAAGCAGCCTCTAGAAGCTGGAAAAGGCAAGAAAACCGATGCTCCCTGGAGCCTCCGGAAGAAATGCAGCCTTGCCACCGCCTTGATTTTGGCCCAGTGAAACCCAGTTTGGACTTCTGATCTCCAGAATTGTGAAAATAAATGTGTGTTTTGTTTTAAGCCACTAAGTCCGTGGTCATTTGTTACAGCAGCTGTAGGAGCTAATACGCTTCTCCTCCACTACACAGCTGCCTCCTCAGCCAATGACTGGAGCTCCCGCACCTGTGCTCCTAAAACACGCTCAGGTCTGTTAAACTGGAGTCAGCACGGTTCGTGCTCGCCGCCCCCTCTCCCCGCCCATCAACAGCTACCCACAGCATCACTTGTTTCTCCTTTCCCTTCAGAGTAGAAACGTGCTGGCCCAAAAGGAACTCTGGTTCTGCCAACACGCAAGGGATTATTACACTTCACATAGTTGACTACTAAGAAATGTTACTAACTTACACTGTTCAGCTGATTTCCAAGCCTTGTTGGAGGGGAAAGGGAAGGGACACAACTGGGATGAGCAAATGGAAAGGACTGGACATGCCCAATTTTGTTCACCTAAGGCTGCCGGCTACAAATGCTTCTGGTAAGTTGGGTTTTGCTTTGTTTCCAAAGCACCTACAGACGGATGCACTGGTGCTGAATAAACTCACTGCAAGAAGAAAAGAGTCACAGGAATAAACTGGGAACATGCGCGTTTCTTCCCCTCTGCTTGGGATCCTTCACCCTCTCACACATTCCACATGTTGAGAGAGCATCTCCTGTACGCCAGGCACTGGGTTAGCGGGAGCTTAGAGGACATAGTCCACAGCCTCAGGGAGATTACACAGTCTGGTGGAGAAGACAAGCAACGACTTAACACGACACTTCTTGTCCTCAGCTCTTCTATGCCCCATGAGGCTCTGGACCATCTTTCCTCTTACATAACATATAAAATATTGTAATAGGTAATGTGGTGGAATTTTGTTAGGAGGGAAAAACACATCATATACCAATAAATATTTGGTGAATAAATAAACAAACCTGTAGGCCACAGCACCTTATGTCAAGAAGAAAGCCAACAATGATCTAGTACCTTAGGTCACAAAATAATAACAAGACTGGATGTGTTTAGTATTTGCTCAGAAACCAGACATGCCACATTGACTTCCATACTATTGGCAATCAGTTCAACAGGTCCTTTTGTTTGTTTTTAATGGTATCACTCAAGGGGATGTGGGGACTTAAATGTATTCTGGTTCTTCAAAGCATAAGAAAATGTGACTCATTAAGCATCTACCATGTACCAGTTGCTTGAGATACATTTCACTATTCCGTGTAAGTCTTACAATAATTCTAAGAGGTGGGGTACTCTACCTAGCTTACAGATAAGGATGTTGAGAAGGATTAAGAAACTTGCCCAAGGTCACACAAGAAAGTGGTTGAGCCAAGATGCAAACTTACGTTTATCTTAGGTCAGAACCCAATTAAAATTAGTACAGGGCACTTATTTGAAAGTAAGAAGAAATTACTTTAATTACAAGTAAATATTTCCAACATATATCTTAATACAATGGGAAAACTCTGGGTAAATAAGACACATTTCTCCTTAAACCCACACTCACACAATACTGATTGAAACAGTCCCAGATATAGTTCTGAGGATGACTGAGTCTGGCAAGATGTTCCGACGGAGGTGTCTCAACAAGTAAGAGGCTGAGTTAGATGCTGATCCTAGGGTTTTTTGTTACCATATGTTTTATCGGTTGGGCACGTCATATGCCGTAAAAATACAGTACCCAAGGCCTGAAAGAAGAGTCCTTCCCTGACCATACTCCAGCTTTAATCAGTTTTTCTACAGCAGAAAATAACTTTACACTAAAATCATAAAGACTGGTAATTCCAAGTGCTAGTGAACGTGTGGACTAACCAGAAGCCCCATACGTGGCTGGTAAGAGTGCAACATCAGACAGATATCTGAGAAACCACCTGGTAGCTTATTAATAGATATTAAATATATGCCTATTCCTCTGCCCAGGTCCCAAGAGAAGCCGAGAAAAACGAGGGCACAGGCCACACAGAGACAGAATGTTCAGAGCAGCCCTAAACTGGAAATAGCCTAAGTGTCCACTAACAGGATGGACCAACGAATTGTGGCGTACAAAGACGACAAGCTACTGATGCATGGGACAACATGGACAAACTTCAGAAACACTGTGCTAAGCTAAAAAAGGCAGACACAAAAGACTATATGATTCCACTCATATGAAGTTCAAGGATAGGTAAGACCAATGCATGGCGACAGGAGCCAGTTCAGTAACTGAGGCAGGTGGAGTCATTGACTGGGAAGGGTCATAAGGGAACCCTTTGGGGGTGACTGAGACACCCACGACGGTGGCCACGTGGATATTCACACCTGCAAAAATCCACAGAGCTGCTTTATATTCAAGACCCAGGCACCACACTGTACACAAACTACACATCAAAAAAAAAATTTTTAAGACCAGAATGAAGGCTTTAGAGTCAGACATAACCTGGTCTGAATTACAGTTCTGTCATATTACTCTGTCAGTCATCCATCAGCCTACGCTGAGCTAGTCACTGTTCCAGTCACTTGCGATGCATCAGTAAACAAAACAGACACAATTCTTGTCATGGAATTTATATTCTAGAGAAAAAACAGTCAATAACAATAAACATAATTATTAAATAAATTACATAGTATGTTAGATTGTGTTAAAATAGAGCTAGGTGAGGGGGACTGTGAGTGTGAGGCAGAGGAGGGCAGGGAGCATTGTAATTCTAAGTAAGGTGGCCAGGGTAGGCCTCACTGAGAAGTTCTAGATTACGGGAAAGTAGTGCAAAGGAGCACACCTGGTCTGTTTGAGAAATATTAAGGCCAGTGGAGCTGAAGCAGAGGGAGCAAGGGTGACAGTGGTATGGGACAAGGTCAAACACATGCTTTGTGGCTAGCGGAGCCATTCCAGCCATGCAGAGCTTTGTAAACCACAGTAAGGATCTGGTTCTTACTCTGCAAGAAATGGGGAGCCAATGGCTTTAAGTGAGAGAGACATGACCTGTTTTACACTTTAATAGGATTCTTTTAGCTGCTCTATTAGGACAGAATGGAGGGAAGCCAAGGGAAAAGGGGAAAAGGTTGAGAGAAAGCAACCTCAGTAGTGCAAGCAACAGACGGCAGAGGTTTGGAGGGTAGGGGCAGTGGAGGTGGTAAAAAGTGGTTTGAATTCTGGATATATTGTTGAAAATATAGGCTTTGGGGCCTGAACATCTGGAAAGATGGGGTTATCATTAACTGAGATGGGGAAAGCTCTGGGCAAGGCTGGTTTAAGGGAGTTTAAGATTGAGAGTTCAATTTTGGACGTTCTAAATTTGAGATGTCTAGTAGAGATGTTGAGCAGAGAGTTAAGATACACAAGTCTGCCTGTGGGCTGGGAACATCGAGACGGAAGTGCGGCATAAAGATGGAATTTAAAATCAGGAGGATGAGTGAGTGTACAGAGAAGAGGACCAGGATTGAGCCCAAGAATATTTCAACATTAAGACAGAGAGATGAAGAGGATGAACTAGCAAAGGATATGAAGAATTAACCAGTGAGGCAGGGGGAATATCAAATGAACGCGATATTCTAGAAGCCAAGAGGGAATGGTCAGCTGTATCACTTGCTGCTGATGGGTCAAGAGGGGCACTGAAAACTGATCACTGAATTTAGCGATATGGAAGCCACTGAGGACCTCAACAAGGGCGGTTTCACTGGAAGAGTGAAAACGAAAGCCAAACTGGAATAAATTTAAGAGAGAATGGGAGGAAAGGAACTGGGAGACAGCAAATCTGTTTCAATCTTAGCTCTATCCCCATATCCTGACTGTAAACTTCCTGTCCAACAGAAATACAGTGCAAGCCACATTTGTAATTTAAACTTCTCCTGATAGCCATATTTTTTAAAAAGTAAAAACAAAGGTGAAATTAACTTTAGTAATATATTTTATTTAACTCAATATATCCAAAATATTATAAACAATATATTAAAATATCAATATATGTAAAAAGAATAACATACCTCAACCAAGTAGGTTTTATCTCAGGAATGCAGGACTTCCCTGGTGGCACAGTGGTTAAGACTCCATGCTCCCAATGCAGGGGGCCTGGGTTTGATCCCTGCTCAGGGAACTAGATCCCACGTGCATGCCGCAACTAAGAGTTTGCATGCCGTAACTAAGGAGCCCACCTGCTGCAACTAAGACTCAGTGCAACCAAATAAATTAAGAAAGAAAAAGGTATCTAAGATTGGAATTTATTTTCAGATGATGTGATTATCTATATAGAAAATTTGATGTAATCTTCAAAAAATATTAGAATAATGAGTTTAGAAAAGTTGCAGGAAACAAGATCAATATAATCAATATACAAAAATCAATGGTATTTCTATATACTGGCAACAAATAATTAGAAATTGAAACTTGAAAAAATACAGTTTACAACTGCATCCAAAAAAATGACATATACAGGGATAAATCTGACAAATAACGTACAAGACCTACACACTGAAAATTATAAAACATTGCTGAGAGAAATTAAAGAAGACCTAAATAGAGAGACATAGATTGTTTGAGTTGGATACCCAATTAAAAAAATGGAATTTCAATTCATACCTTAAGTTGTCTACAGAAATTAATTCAAAATGGACTACAAATCTAAATGTAAACATAAAATTATAAAACTTCTAAGGAAAAAACACAGGAGAAAATATTTGGAACCTTGGGTTAGGCAAAGATTCCTTAGACATGACACCAAAGAACAATCCCTAAAAGAAAAAAATGAGAAAACTGGACTTTGTCAAAATGAATTTGAAAGATGCTATTAAGAGAATGAAAAGACAAGCCATAGAGTGGGATAAAATACTTGCAAATCACCTATTTGATAACAGATTGGTGTCCAGAATATGTAGAGAATTCTCAAATTTTGATGTTAAGAAAACAAACATCCCGGGCTTCCCTGGTGGCGCAGTGGTTGAGAGTCCGCCTGCCGATGCAGGGGACACGGGTTCGTGCCCCGGTCCGCGAAGATCCCACATGCCGCGGAGCTGCTGAGCCTGCGCGTCCGGAGCCTGTGCTCCGCAACGGGAGAGGCCACCACAGTGAGAGGCCCACGTACAGAAAAAAAAATAATAAAAATAAATTTAAAAAAAAAAAAAAAGAAAACAAATATCCCAGTGAAAAAAATGGGCAAATGTTTTGATCAAACACTTCACCAAAGAAGGTATACAGAAGGCAAGACATATGAAGAGATGCTCAACCTTACCAGTCATTAGGAAAATGCAAATTACAATCACAATGAGAGACCACTACCTTCCTGCTTGAAAATCGAAATTTAAAAGACTGGTCATTACTCACTGTTGGTGAGGACGTGGAGCAACTGAAACTCACACTGTGGACGGGAATGTAAAATGTACAGTCACTCTGGAAAACAGTTCAGCAGTTTCTTTTTTTTTTTGCAGTACGCGGGCCTCGGGAGGCGGACTCTCAACCACTGCGCCACCAGGGAAGCCCTAGCAGTTTCTTAAAAAGTTATACTCACACCTACCATATGATCCAGTCATTCCACTCCTGTGTATTTACCCAAGAGAAAAGGAAATATATATTCCCATACAAAGAACTGTACCTAAATGTTCACAGCAGCTTTATTTGAAATAGCCCCAAACTAGAAACCACCTAAATGTCCATCAACAGACGAATGGATAAACAAACTGGTATATCCACACAATGGAATATTACTTAACAATAAAAAGGGATAAACTACTGATGCACATGACATGAATGAACTCAAAATAATTCTGAGTGAAAGAAGCCAAAAAAGAGGTACAAAGTGTTCTAGAGAATGCAAACCTTTAGTGACAGAAGGCAGACCTGTGGTTACCTTAGGATGGGGATGGGGTGGCGGTGTACAGAAAAGCATTAACTAGCAGGCCCCAGAAAAGGCCTGCTTACAGGATGGGCCCTTGCCTGACATTTGGTACTTGGATCTTGGGAGGGCTTCCAGAACTGGTAAGAGTGGCTCTCTGTGCCTAAACCGTTTTTTACAAATGATGAGGTTTATGCTGAATACATGTTGCCCTCTATCTGCTAGGAAGAGGGTACCCAACTGGCCAGCCCCCAGCAAGAATCTGGGCAGTACGTCTCTAAGGAGCTTCCCTGGTAAGAACATTTCATATGCGTTGTCACAATCCAGTGCTGGAGGAATTAGGTCCTGTGTGGCTCCAATGGGGAAGGACTCTTGGAATCTTGTACCTGGTTTCCTCTAGACTTTACCCATGTACTTTTCCCCCGACTTTGCTTTTGTATCCTGTAACTGAAATAAATCATAGCTGTGACTACAACTATATACTGAGTCCTGTGAGTTCTCCTAAGAATCATCAAACCTGGACTTCACTGGTGGCGCAGTGGTTAAGAATCTGCCTGCCAATGCAGGGGATACGGGTTCAAGCCCTGGGCCGGGAAGATCCCACATGCCGCGGAGCAACTAAGCCCGTGAGCCACAACTACTGAGCCTGCACTCTGGAGTCTGCGAGCCACAACTACTGAAGCCCCTGTGCCTAGAGCCCATGCTCCGCAACAACAGAAGCCACCACAATGAGAAGCCCGTGCACCGCAACGAAGAGTAGCCCCCACTCGCCGCAACTAGAGAAAGCCTGCGCACAGCAACAAAGACCCAATGCAGCCAAAAAAATTAATTAATTTAAAAAAAAAGAAAAGAATCAGTGATCTTGGGGACCCCCGACATAGAGGGGGCGGGAAGGAGCAATTACAAAGGGTACATTGGAGTGATGGATATGTTCATGATCTTCACTGTGGTGATGGTTTCAGTGTATTTGTGTCAAAAGTTGTCAAATTATACACTTTAAATATGTGCAGTTTACTGTATATCAATTATACTTCAATAAAGCTGTTTTTAAATTTATATTTTATTTATTTATTTTTGCCCGCATTGGGCCTTCGTTGCTGCGCACGGGCTTTCCCTAGTTGTGGCAAGCGGGGGCTACTCTTCATTGTGGTGTGCGGGCTTCTCCTTGCAGTGGCTTCTCGTTGCAGAACATGGGCACTAGGTACGCAGAACCAGTAGTTGTGGCTCGCGGGCTCTAGAGCGCAGGCTCAGTAGTTGTGGCGCACGGGCTTAGTTGCTCCGCAGCATGTGGGATCTTCCTGGACCAGCGATTGAACCCGTGTCCCCTGCATTGGCAGGAGAATTGTTTTGTTTTGTTTTGTTTTTTGCAGTATGCGGGTCTCTCACTGTTGTGGCCTCTCCCGTTGCAGAGCACAGGCTCCGGATGCGCAGGCTCAGCGGCCATGGCTCACGGGCCCAGCTGTTCCATGGTATGCGGGATCCCCCCGGACCGGGGCACGAACCTGTGTCCCTTGCATTGGCAGGCGGACTCTCAACCACTGTGCCACCAGGAGAGCCCAGCAGGAGGATTCTTAACCACTGCACCACCAGAGAAGTCCAAAGCTGTTTTGTTTTAAAAGGAAGGTTCTACCCAGTGTGCTAGAGTCTGCTAATTGCCTACCCAACATCTATCTTCCCCTTCCTACTTAATAAAAGAGCACCAGTTTTTAGCTGAGCATGTTTCTTCCTGAAATAAAAGACCATGCTTTCCGGCTTCCTTTGCAGCTAGGTGAGAACACGTGACTGAAATCTGGCCAATGTGTAAGTGGACGTATTAGGTAGGACATGTGGGAAGATTTTTTTTTAAGGGAGCTCACTCACGTGACAGAACCCTCTTTTGTCCTTTCTCCTTCTTCTGGTCTGTGATGCAGGCTGATGGCCTGAGCTCTGGCAGCTAACTTGGACCATGAGGAAACTGTGATAATTCAATCCATGTGTCAGGAACGTCAGTTAGAAAGAGAGGAGCCAGGATCCCTGACGACACCATGGGAGCTGCTCTATCAGCCCTGGACTGTTCACCTCTGGAGTTTTTATTTTTTATGTGAGAAAGCAATAAGCCGCTATCTTATATAAATCTTTTCTTATTTTTTGTTATATGCAGGTAAAGCTATTCTTTTTTAAAAATTAATTAATTTATTTTGGCTGCGTTGGGTCTTCGCTGCTGCGTGCGGGCTTTCTCTAGTTGCGGCAAGCGGGCTTCTCTTGCTGTGGAGTGCAGGCTCTAGGCACACGGGCTTCAGTAGTTGTGGCACGCAGGCTCAGTAGTTGTGGCTCATAGGCTCTAGAGTGCAGGCTCAGTAGTTGTGGCACACAGGCTTAGCTGCTCCGTGGCATGTGGGATCTTCCCGGACCAGGGCTCGAACACGTGTCCCCTGCATTGGCAGGCGGATTCTTAACCACTGCGCCACCAGGGAAGTCCCGGTAAACCTATTATTAATATACGGGAATAGATTCCCAAGATATTAGGACTTCAGTCACCAGCTCCCAGATACGTTTAAGAAAACCAGCTGAATTATTCCTAGAGTCCATTTTAATGGGTGATGCCCTATGAGGAAATCCCAACTCCCATCCTTATGGAAGGAAAGGAAGTTTTCTCAAAAGTTGAAGGAAAAAAAGATTCTTTCCATGATCCCTAAAAGAACCAAATCCCTAGTCTTCTGCACTTCAGAGAGCTAACTAGGAATCTCCACAGTACAGAGGGTTGGAAGCAGGTCCCACAGCACCACTTAAAAATATGGGAGCTGAATGAAGAACCCTCTGTACCCCACCCTCCTACCCACCTCCTCATCTGGGGATGAGGTGGGAGGGCAGTTCTAGCTAAAAGTCCTTAATCAAAGGGGGTTTCAAATCGAAGGTATGGCTGGGCTTCTCCAGCTAGTCCACCTCTGGAACGTCAGTGAAAAGCCAGACAGAGAAAGGCACGCCTCTAGGTACTAGAACTCAAAGAAATCAATGGTTTAAAGTAAAACAATATCACAAAGATGGCTGGAATCCAAAGGACTTATAAAGGAGGATCCCAGGTTATTCAGCTCAAAGATAATCTTGCTCTCTGCAAAGGAATTTTGAAAATATATTGATAACAGGACTTGTTTACTGTCATTTTTTTTTTTTTTGCACGGTATGTGGGCCTCTCACTGTTGTGGCCTCTCCCGTTGTGGAGCACAGGCTCCGGACACGCAGGCTCAGCGGCCATGGCTCACGGGCCCAGCTGCTCCGCGGCATGTGGGATCTTCCCGGACCAGGGCACGAACCCACGTCCCCTGCATCGGCAGGCTGACTCTCAACCACTGCGCCACCAGGGAAGCCCTTTACTGTCATTTTTAAAGACTCCACTTGGAAATCTTAGTTAAGTCCCTTATTAACAAAATAATAAAACATCAAATCATGGTCCCCTGATTACTCAAAGTGGTCCTTCCTTCTGCATCTTGATCTTTTCCTGATCCCACCCCTTATTTCCTTGTTGTAACCCTGGTGACCCCTTTGCCTGTTTTCTCACATAAAATGAAGATAACCCTTTCTACTTAATAACACTGTGATCCGGATTAATTCAGAGACTGAAAGGCAGCACAGGGCCTGCCATATGGTGAGATGCCGTAAACGCTACACTTGGACCCATCAGCATTACCATTGTCATCATCATCATCACTCTTACTTGTTTACTGTTTAAGCCTGTGTTTGGTTAGCTCTTCTATGGGATCAACTTCTATGGGATCAACTTCCTTCCAATAAGAGCAGTGAGGCAACTGCCCTTGTAAAGAGGAGGAAGCTCCTGGTCTCTACCCTCATTCTCTGCACTGAGCCATTTCTCTCCCACTGCACGGGCACTCGAGCCCTTGCGGAGAACATCCTCACTGTGATCATCCACATGAAGGATGAAGTCAGAGGAACACTGACGGCATCTAGAATTGGGTTAAAGACCTTCTCTTTGCCCAGCAAGATCTCCATCAACCATTACTGTACGTCTTCTCTGAACTTCAGCTCTATGCTAGAAGATGTGAGGTACATAGAAACATGAGGCATAATCTCTGCTTTTGAGCAGTTTTTGAGAGGACGGGAATTAAGTATATTGAACAATTTGTCAACAAATGTAACACTGCATACATAATGCAAGTACTAAATTACATAAAAGAAGATCACAAGTAATTGAGCTGCGGCTTCAGTGAGGACATACTATTTGAGCCCAAGTAAATTCTCTCAAGAAATTGTTTTCTTTAGATCTTATTAGACTAAATCTGAAAGAATAAAAATAAAGCTTGATAACTAGGTATAAAATGGAACAAAAATATAATAAGAATCTTTTGAAACCTTCTAAATTATTCTAGTTTTTGCTTTGCTGTAAGATAAAAGAGAAACAACCTTACATGCTATCTACAAATGATCTCCAATCTGCATTTAACAACTGTTTCAAACTTATCCCCAAGCAAACCAGAACTAGAGGGGCTCACCAGGAGAGAAACAGTCTCATATTCCATCCCCAGCCCCCATCCCCATTCTGATAGGGTATCAGTGAACAATGAAGTGGCCATATTTTAGAGAGAAAAGGGGGAAGAAAGGAGAAACAAAGATCTGGATGAAATAAAAAACTGAAGAGCGAGTCTCTGAACCAAACCGACAGTCCTCTTGGGACCAGAGCAGATAAATGCTGGACCAGAAGCCAAGTGACCTGGATCATTCTTTTGTCCCAACAAGAAATGGCTGTGTCACGTGAGCAAGTCTCGCTTTTCTCCCCTGCAGTTCTTTAATCCTAAAATGGGAAGAGTGAGCTCTGCCTTCCCTCTACAACAGCATTTATCAGGAGAAAGTGCAAATCAATAGAAAAAAATTATGGGAAAGGTTTTTCTTTGTGAGAGTAACTCCATTTCTAAAACGGTCTCCATTTTAACAGGGCGCCTGTAGAAGTCTGCATGAGCTTCAGTAACAATAACGTGAAAGGTCAATTTCTGAGCAGTGTATTTTACTGCTTACGAAGTTACTTGACTATGTAGATATTGAAATTATTACTTCACGTGAAATAGCGTAATTTTCACTGTGAAACAATTAACTAAGGCATTATTATTTTAAAACGAGTAGCCCTAAAGCAGATTTTTAAAAAGTAAAGTGACTAAATTATCATCCGGAAAGGCACAACTTGGAAGAGATGGGCTGAATGAGATGCAGAGAGTGGATTTTCCAGTGAATGGATAAGAGGAAAAAAGATTTCCTGTCTCTAACTGTCTCGCAAGAAATCAGATGGCACTAGGCATTGTTCAAATGGAGAAACACCAGAGAATGAGAAAAACTTAGATTCAAACAAGAAACAGAACCCAGGAAGATGCTTAGACACGTTTTATTCCCCAGCCATCTGATATGACTCTACGAAGCACAGGAATGTAAGGTTATGAATAAATCCCTAATTTTCAGCTACTCAGCATATGTTTATCTCTGGAGTATAAATGCCAATCACTTGCACATACCAACAAGATTTATTACATTTTCCCCTCTTTTACAAAGTTCTTGATGATAGGAAAACAGGCCTTGAATGTGTGGGGAGGTGTGGAGGGGGCTTGCCTATTAAAATCAGACAGGACAATTTTCAGGTCTGCAGCCCCTTAGTAAGATAGAAGAGACTGAAGTGTACGTTCTCTCATCTATAAAATAGAACTGCCGTGTGAACTAGCAAATGGGAAAGCACCTAGCACAGAGCCTGGCACATCAGAAGTGCTCAAAAAGGGTACATGCCGTCAGCATCGGACAAGTCCTAGTCACTTAAATTACTGTCCCTCATTGTGACAACCCCTTAATCCATGTGTTTCAGTGATAGAGGTAGAGGGCGTGTGTGGGAAGGACAAAAACAAACAAATAAAAACCCTCTAGGGTGCAGCCAAAAATAACAGGGGCAAGAACCAATAAAATATATGAAAACAAAAATATACTATATCCAAGGAGACTCCCAAGGCACGCATGGTTGAATATTAGGAACTTAGTAATACATGTTATCACATTAATAAGCTCAAAAAATACAATTATTTTATTAGATGCTGAAAAGGGATTTGATCAAATTCAACATGCATTCCTAATTTAAAAAGACCCTTGGGAAAAGAACAATAGAAAAATACCTCCTTAACATAAACTTTAAACATATATACTTTCCATATAGTCAGCATCAGGATTGAAGGTGAGAGACCAGAGCATTCCTTCTGAAGACAGTAACAATATATAGGCCTATCTCTGCTACTTATGTAAAACTGGTCTTAAAAGCTGGCTGAAGTAATTAGAAATAAATAATATAGAAGCAAGGAGGAGACAAAACTATCCCATCTACAGGTGTGTGACTGTGCACTAGAACGCAAGAGAATCAACCAAAAAGCTAGCGGAGTCATTAAGAAAATATCAAAATAAATATATAAAAATCAAAGGTCTGCTTAATGCGGATGCTAACCAATAATTAAATATAATTGGAGGGACTTCCCTGGTGGCATAGTAGTTAAGAACCCGCCTGCCAATGCAGGGGACACGGGTTCCATGCCTGATCCGGGAAGATCTCACATGCCGCAGAGCAACTGGGCCCGTGTGCCACAACTACTGAGCCCATGTGCCTAGACCCCGTGCTCCGCAACGAGAAGCCACCGCAATGAGAAGCCTGCGCACTGCAACGAAGAGTGGCCCCCGCTAGCTGCAACTAGAGAAAGCCTGGGGCAGCAACGAAGACCCAGTGCAGCCAAAAATAAGTTAATTAATCAAAAATAATAATAAATATAATTGGAAACTAGGTAGAGATGCTTGCTGCAGTACTGAAGGAGGAAATGATTTCCTAATTAACTTCAAAATGCTTCAGAAAAAAATAAATAGGACAAAATTTTAAAAATTGCTCAAGGTAGGAGATTAATATATATGGGGCTGCACTAAATGCCTCTCTCTTCTTTTCTGTAGGTTTTAAAAATTTCATAGTAACAAAAAAAAAAGAAAGGAAAGAAAAATGCCAAGAAACTTCTAGGGACAAAGAATAACGAAGAGCGCTTGACCCAATAGGACATTAACATGTATTCTAAAGCCAAAGTAATTAAAATACCTTGGTATTGAGAAAAGAATAAACAAAGAGATCAATGGAAGAGAACAGAGTCCAAAATTAGACCCAAGTATAAATAAGAATTTACTGTATGCAAGAAATAGATGAATTACTCAATTAATAAATAGCACTGGAAAACTGGCTAGCTATTTGAACAAAAACAATGATGGATCCCTATCTTATTCCTTACACCAAAGTAAACTTCAGCTGGATTAAAGATTTAAATAGAAAAAAGAAAGAAAGCCATAAAAGTAGCAGAAGAAAATATGGACAATTAAAAAACTAATCTTCTGGTGGGGAAAGGCTTTCTAAGCATCACACCAAATCAGAACCCATAAAGGAACTGACTGATACACATAAAAATAAAAAACTTCTATATAGCAAAATCAATAATAAAAAAAGAAATCTGAACATACTCAAAAAGATTTAAATAACTACAATGAAAAATATTTGTGATATGATAAAATGTCAAATCCTTAATATGCAAAGAGTTATTACAAATCAACAGAAAAAACAAATACCTCAAAATAAAAATTGGCAAAGAATATTAACAGGCAATTCACAAAGGAAGAAAAAGGAGTGGTGAAAAACACATAAATAGATATTTAATTTTACTACTAATCAGATAAACACAAATATCAACCATACTGAAAAAATGAGAAAGAGTGACAAGACCCAGAGTTGTGAGAATATGGGAAAAAGGCACTCTAATGTACCGCTGGCAGGAATGAAACCTACTAGCAATTTTCAGTTTTTAGAGAGCAGTTTCATAATAAGTATTAAAATTTTAATATGCATACCTTTTGAAAGTATAATCCCATTTTTAGAAATTTATATAAGAAGATAAATAGAGCAGTACACACAGGGAACTGATTAATAAATATTATATTTATATAAAAAGCAATGTATAGTTACTATAAGGGATGATGTAGATCTATATACATTAAATTGAGAAAACATAATAATTAAGGTATAATTCCATTTTTGTTAAGTCACATTTAGTTTTCACACAAATGGAAGATCGTTCAAACAAATTCTGACAGTGGTCATTGCTGGGCAGTGGGATTCTACCTTATTCTTATTTTCTTCTTTAAGTTTTTTGGTATTGTTTACATTTTAAAAATATCTATTTTTCTTACCAAAAAATATATTTACATTTTAGGAGAAAGATTTTTTTAATTTTTTTAATTTAATAAGTGATAATTATTAAAACTAGGTGACAGGTACATGGGGGATCACCATACTATTTTTCCTAGTTTTGAAAATCCATAAATTAAAAAATAAACAATTTGAGTAAAAGAAACAGGCTGAACAGAAATCAGAGGGCCATACAACAGGCACATGAAAAGATGCTCAACATCGCTAACCATCAGGGAAATGCAAATCAAAACCACCATGAGATATCACCTCACACCTGTCAGAATGACCATCATCAAAAAGAACACAAATAAAAATGGTGAGGATGTGGATGGAAGTGAACCCTCGTGCACTGCTGGTGGGGATGTAAATTGGTGCAGCCACTGTGGAAAACAGAACGGAAGTTTCTCAAAAAACTAAAAATAGAACTACCATATGACCCAGCAATTCCACTCCTGGGTATATATCAAAAAAAACCCCAAAATACTAATTTGAAAAGATACATGCACCCCAATGTTCATAGCAGCATTATTTACAATTGCCAAGATATGGAAGCAACCTAAGTGTCCATCAACAGATGAATGGATAAAGATGTGGTATACATACACACACACACACACACACACACCCCAACACACACACAATGGAATACTACTCAGCCATAAAAAAAGAGTGAAACTTTTGCCATCTGCAGCAACATGGATGGACTTGGAGTGTACTATGCTAAGTGAAATAAGCCAGACAGAGAAAGACAAATACTATATGATATCACCTATATGTGGCATCTAAAATATATGACAAACTAGTGAATATAACAAAAAAGAAGCAGACTCACAGATACAGAGAACAAACTAGTGGTCACCAGTGGGGAGAGGAGAGGGGTGGGGCCAATATAGGGGTAGGGGATTAAGAGGTACAAACAATTAGGTATGAAATAAGCTACAAGCATATATTGTACAACATGGGGAATATAGCCAGTATTTTACAACAACTATACATGGAGTATAACCTTTAAAAATTGTGAATCACCATATTGTACACCCGTAACTTATATAACATTGTACATTAACTATACTTCAATAAAAACGAAATCAGAGGGCTATAATCAATCACTAAAACGTACTTATTTAAAAAGTAGCAGGACTTCCCTGGTGATGCAGTGGTTAAGAATCCGCCTGCCAATGCAGGGGACACAGGTTCGAGCCCTGGTCAGGGAAGATCCCACATGTCGCGGAGCAGCTAAGCCCGTGTGCCACAACTACTGAGCCTGTGCTCTAGAGCCCGCGAGCCACAACTACTGAGCCCGCATGCCGCAACTACTGAAGCCCGCACACCTAGAGCCCGTGCTCCGCAACAAGAGAAGCCACCGCAATAAGAAGCCCATGCACCACAACGAAGAGTAGCCCCTGCTTGCCACAACTAGAGAAAGCCCACATGCAGCAACAGACCCAAAGCAGCCAAAAATAAATAAAATAAATAATTTTAAAGATAAAAAAATAAAAAGTATCAAAAAATAAATTAAAAAAAAAAGTATCTATGGCTTAAATGAGGAAAAAAAATCCATAAAACTAATTCTAAGCCCACTCATATAAGGGTAAAGATTAAACAAAGTAGATTAGAATCCCAGAATACTGGAAGTGAATACACTATTTCCATTTTACAGGTTCAAAGAGATGAGACATAAAAAATAGAAACCTCTTCAGCCAAATACATTCCCTCCAATTAGAATGGGTATAGATGCTAAATGCTGAATATTATATCAAACCAAAACAAACACATGTTCTCCCCTGCAAAAGTGCAACTTAACGGCTACTTAAAGAAATCAAGGAGAAGCCTAAACCATGTTTTAAATCTCAAATATTTCCCTCGCATGTTAAAATTATTGCTCAAATAAAAATATGTAATGAGAATGGTCAATTTGACTCTGTAATGAGTATTTTAACAAAAAACATTTTATCTCACTTTACAAGGAAGAATGAAACTTGAATTACAGCTGAAAAATACTAGATAGGCACTTAACAGGAAAGGAAAGCAGATAGCTAATAAACATATAAAAAGATGCCCAAACCAATCAGTAATAAGGAAAATGCAGATCAAACCACAGGGAGATACTATTTCACTTCCACTGGAGGAGAAAAAATTATAAATCTGACAACAACATCAGGTGATGTGATTTTGGTGATCAGAACAATTAAACACTGCTGGTGGGAGGGCAACTTGGCCTATCTACTTTTGCAAAGAGTATGGCTTTACAAAGCAAAGGCAGAGAACACACACACCCTGGGGCTTAGTCTGTGAACAGACCCTAGGGCAGTAGTTCTCTAAGTATGGTCTGGAACCCTCTGGAATCCTTTCAGGAGGTATGCAAGGTCAAAACTATTTTCAAAATGATTCCAAGGTGTTATTTCCTCTTTCACTCTCATTCTCTCCCAAATAGGCAGTGTTTTCCACTCGTGTGTGACACTATAACAAATCGAATGCAGAAGCAGACAGGAGAAATCAGTGGTTTTCTATTAAGACAGTAAAGAGATTTGAAAAAAACGTAAAACCATGTCATATTTCTCATTAGTTTGTTTTGGAAACCACAGTTTTTCTTTCAGAAAAATGTTCATTTTTATTTTATTATTTTAATTTTAAAATCATTGTTTATTAAATAAGTTAAAGTAAACATTTTAAACATTTCTATTCTAATTTGTAGTACAGTGAATATTAATAGATATAACCCACCAGGAGACATGCACAAAAATATCTTTAGCATGACTATTTGCGACTCCCCCCGCCAGCCCTCAAAACCCCCAAACAAACAAAGATCAAACAAAAAACTCATTAACACCACAAATGCCTATCAACATACATGCATACACAGTAATACAATGGAATACTACTTACACATCCGTGGAAATGAATGAATTACAGATATACACAACAGTAAGAAAACAGAAAACACCCAACATGAATCTATGTACATAAAGCTCAAAACACAACACTAAATAATACACTGTTTAGGAAGACAAATATTCAAGCGAATGATAAAAACAGTTATGTATTAAGGATAGCAGTTACCTCTGAGGGGGACGGAAAAGGATGAGGAAAAAGAGGGATATATAAGGAACTCAATGACTAAATTCTTTTTCTTAAATTGGGTAGTAGGTTCTTGGGTGTTTGTTGTAAAATGATTCCTTATATATTTATATAGTATACCTCTTCTAAATATTCTTAAATACCTACTCAATATTTAGTAAAATACTCAATATCTAATAAGAACAACTAGAGATCACAGTGGTTCAAGACTCTGGAAAAGATGAGGCAGATCTAAAGACTAAAAATGGGGAGTAAATTCACTAAATTTTTGTTAAGCATCCGCCATATACTACTATGATAATTTTTGAGGGAATACAAAATACACAAAATCCCCACCCTTAAGAAGTTCACAGGAAGAGAGGCTGGACTTCCACTTCATAGAAAAATGGAGAAGCTGCAGCAGATCAGCACTCCTGCCAAGAACAATGGAAAAAGCTGGCTAAAATACAGGAACGGTCTATTTTAAAGTAGTAGAGGGCTCCCCTGGTGGCAGAGTGGTTAAGAATCCGCCTGCCAATGCAGGGGACACAGCTTCCAGCCCTGGTCTGGGAAGATCCCACAGGCCACGGAGCAACTAAGTCCGTGTGCCACAACTACTGAGCCTGCATGCCACAACTACTGAAGCCCGCGTGCCTAGAGCCTGTGCTCTGCAACAAGATAAGCCACCGCAATGAGAAACCCGTGCACCGCAACAAAGAGTAGCCCCCACTCGCCGCAACTAGAGAAAGCCCGCGTGCAGCAACGAAGACCCAATGCAGCCAAAAATAAATAAATAAAATAAACAAATTTATTTAAAAAAAAAAAGTAGGGCTTCCCTGGTGGTGCAGTGGTTGAGAGTCCGCCTGCCGATGCAGGGGACACGGGTTCGTGCCCCGGTCCAGGAGGATCCCACATGCCACGGAGCGGCTGGGCCCGTGAGCCATGGCCGCTGAGCCTGTGCGTCTGGAGCCTGTGCTCCGCAACGGGAGAGGCCACAACGGTGAGAGGCCTGCGTACCGCAAAAAAAAAAAAAAGTAATAGGGAGAAAACCTTTAACAACAACAAAAAAATAAAGTAGTAGAGAGTTTCTGGAGGGGCCAAGAGAAGAGAATCTTGAGAAGAGAGCTGACTTTTGCAGTAAATTACAGATTCTGAATAGGGGCAGGAGGCAGAGAATCTGGGCTTTGTGTCAGATATGAGCAAAATGGTGGCTTCAAACACACTGCCAGTTTTTCTCTGCGGATGTTTGCTGAATACTGATGGTGTACGAGGCAGTAAAAACCTAAGCAAAAATCTCCTGAAAAGCAGTTTTGTTAGACTAAGAATGTGGTCTCTATCAGGGAAGAGGGTCCTGAGAACACATGAGGTCTCAGTGGGAAACTCCGGAGGGCTGGGGGGAACCAGAAGTTAGAAAGTCTGAGCCTCACCAGAACTGCAAATTCAACTTCCGTCTAGCACAGCCTCTGATTGGATTAAGGTGATCAGCCAAGCAGAGGGAAAAGCGAGCCCTGACTGGAGGAAAATCTCATCATCTGGAGCTCCTACAATTATTTTTGTATACAATGCCTGGCATTACTAAACATGGCAAAGGACAGGACCATACAATTGAAAACTAAGGGGGAAAAAAAAGACTGATAGAGACCCAAAGATGACCCAGATGTTAGGCACCTAAAAATAAAAATAATTAATCTGGTTTAAAAAACAAACAGGGGGCTTCCCTGGTGGCGCAGCGGTTGGGAGTCCGCCTGCCGATGCGGGAGACGCGGGTTCGTGCCCCGGTCCAGGAGGATCCCACGTGCCGCGGAGCGGCTGGGCCCGTGAGCCACGGCCGCTGGGCCTGCGCGTCCGGAGCCTGTGCTCCGCGACGGGAGAGGCCACGGCAGTGAGAGGCCCGCGTACCGCAAAAAAAAAAAAAAAAAAAAACAAACAGGAACAACAAAAAAAGAAAACACAAACAGGAGAAAAGATGAAAAAAGGAGACGAAAAGATGGAGAATTTTACCAGAGAACTGGAGACCTATACGTAAGGACCTATACAGAGACAACTTATCGGTTACATATTTCCTCCAATCATCAGACTTGTATATTCAACTGCTTTCTGGCTGGCAGTTAGCTCTACTTGGAAGTATCAATGGCATCTCAAATTCAACATGTTCAAAACCAAACTTTCCTTAGTAAACTTCGTCCTTTTCACTGTTCACAATCCATTCTATTAAGCAAACAAGAAACCTAGGAGTAACCTACGACAGCTCTCTCTCCCTTGCCTTCATATCCAAACCATTATCAAGTGCTGTCAACGATACCTCCGAAAGGGCTTTCAAATCCATTTCTTTCTATTATCACCAATCCCAATCTAGTCTAAGACACCATAACCTACTTCTGCAACAGCCTCCTAACCAATCTACCTACACTCTTGTTTCCCTTCAATTTGTTCTTTACCTTGTGGTTAGAGATCTTTTTGAACCAGCAGTCTGATCATGTCTGGTACCCCTCAGCCTCAATTAATATGTCTCCAAGCTAGGCTCAGTGAGGACAGTGAGAACATCTATTTTAGCTATTTTATCTGACCACAGCAATCCAAGCACCTAACAGAGTGTCCGGCACACAGTAGGCGCTCAGTGAAAATACTGTTGAACAAGTAAACATACTTTCTACAATTTTGCCCTCGAAAAATGAGTGGGAATTTCTATACAGACTACTTGATTATTCATGAACCCATTTCACCAAGCAGTGTCAATTCCAGGCAAACAGGAAAATAGGATAAGTAAAGTCTCTTAGTGGCTGACTTTAGAATAAAGAACACATTAATTGGTCTTAGGTTAAAGGTGTCACAGTCAGACATAAGTATCGGGTTCTTTTATTCTAGATGAGTTGGTACCAGTGCAAAAAGGGTTAAAAACATTTTTTAGAAAACTGTCAGGAGGAAACTATTTTTTTTCCACTCCACTTTATAAATTCAGGGAGATTAGGCACTAAATGGGAGCTGACATTTGCCTCTGTTTAGTAATATTCTCTAACAAGCACACACCATGGCCTCTGGCCATTAGAATTGATGGAGAGTTTGTAACATGGAAGACAGATCTGACGAAATTATACAAAATGTTATCAGTGTGACAATGAAATGGTAAATATGAAATAAAAGAAAACAGAAAAGTTAGATCTGAAATATAATGAACATCTAGGAGAAATAGAGAAATTAGGGGAGGGACATTATTCAAAGAGATAATAGCAAAGAATTCTCCAGAATTTTCCAAAGCCACCCATCCTCAGATTTGGAAAGTCCAACAAATCTGAAGGAGGGTAAATAAAAATGAATCCACACTCAGACATATTACTATAAATCTGCAGAACACACCAAAGACAAGAAGACTTAAAAGCTCCTGTAGAAAAAAAGACAAATAAGAAACAATCAGACTGACAACTGACTTTAAAAAAATCAATTTTATTGAGGTTTAATTTACATGTTACATAGTTCACCTATTTTAAGCACATAACTCAACGATTTTTAGTAAAGTTACCAGATGGTGTAGCCACAATACAGTTTTCGAATGTTTCCATCAACAAAATGATCCCTTGCTGACCATTTACATTCAATCCCTGTTCCCCACCACCCCAAGAAACCAATCCATTCTCGGTCTCTACAGATTTGTCTTTTCTGGACATTTCATATAAATGGAAATACACAATATGTGTCTGGCTTCTATAAAGCTGTACATAAAGGATATATACCTAGCATAATGATTTTGAGGTTTATCCATTTGTTGCACGTATCAGTATTTTATTTATTCATTTTTTATTACCGAACAGTCATCTATTATAAATGATATATATATATATATATATATATATATATATATATATATATATATATTTGGGTTGTTTCCACTTTTTAGTTACTATGAATAACAATGTTACGAACATCCACACACCAGTCTTTGTGTGGACCCATGCTTTCATTTCTCTTGGGTATATACTGCCAGTGGAACTGCTGTGTCATATGGTAAATTTAGGTTTAGCTTTTTAAGAAACTGCCAAACTATTTTCCAAAGTGGCTGCGCCATTATCCATTCCCACCAGCAACGTATGGAGTTCCTGTTTCTCCACATCCTCACGAACATTCATGTTAATTAAATGTTAATTAAAACATTTTCAGATAACAAAACCTGAGAGTTTACTACCAAGAGTTTATGAGAGTTTATGTGTATTACTTTTATCTACTGCTAAATAACAATACAAATGGCTATAAACAACACACATTTATTATCTCACACTCTCTGTGTGTTAGAAATTCAGAAGCAGCTGAGCTGAGTGGTCCTGGCTCAAGGTCTCTCAGGAGGTTTCAGTCAGGATGTTGGCCAAGGCTGCAACCATCCTGACCAGGATGGCAGGCTCTGCTTTCCTTCCAGGTGGTTCACTCACAAGTACTGGCTGCCGGTTGACAAGTGGCCTCAGTTCCTCTCCCAGGGCCGATTGATATCCTCTGGACATGGGAGCTGGCTTCTTCGCAGAGTGAGTTGTCCAAGAAAGAGCAAGGCAAAGGTGCAACGTATTTTATGTCCTAGCCTCAGAGGTCACACTCCATCATTTCCATGATATCCTAATGGTTACACAGGTCAGCCTTGTTCAGTGCGGGAGGGATACTAAGTGTGAATCCCAGAAAGGGTGAATCACTGGGGCACCTTAGAGGCTGGCTTGAGCATTAATATGCCTTCTTAAGGCTATACTATAAAAATAAGAAAATGGTCCTAGAAGATCAAGGTCAAGGATAGAAAAAGAAATGATGGACAAAGAAAATCGTAAAAATGTGGGTAAATTTAAACAAACTGCTAATATGAAACAAGAATGACTGTCTAGTTTACCCACAGTAAATGTTACAGCAGGCCTGGTAAGAGGAACTGCCGGAAGTCAGAGAATGTTTTTAAGGTTCCTGAATTGTTTCAGAGGAAAATGGAAACTAACGTTAAACTCTTAGGTATTCACTTTCAAACTTTGAGAGCAATCATCGAGAAACTGAAAATTGAATGCCTATCTTTCAAATTGGTAGTTTAAATGGAATGTGAGAGAAAAAAACCCCAACTTAACCAATTCAAAGGAAACAGAGGAAAAGGGTTAAAAAAAGGAAACACAGGAAGAAGAATCATAATAGAAATCAGAAGTATTCAGAACCAGAAATTAACTAAAACATTGTATATCAAAACTTTGTTATGCCACTAAAGAGGTTCTTAGAGGAAATTTTATCTTATTGTTGTTTTTTAGAGGAAACAACAGTCTTAAGTGGTTATATTAGAAAAGAAGAAATGTTGAAATAAATGAATTAAGCAGCCAATAAGAAGGAAAAAAAAAAAGCAAAAACAAAGCAAACCAACCAAACAAAAAAAAAAACAGCCAAATAAACCCAAAAAATCTCAAAGTAAGAAAATAATGAGGATAAAGCACATTTCATAAAATAGAAAATAAATATATATGACTTAGTAGACTAATAAAATTTAGAAACCTGGAATCGTTTTTCAAACGGACATACTCCAGACAAAGCAGAGATTTATTAGAGTATGCCACAAAACACTTTTATTCAAATAAAGTTGAAAACTTAGATGAAAAAGGCAGATTCCTAAAAACTACAATGTAACAGAAATGACTAAGGAAGCTGCAGAAAAGCTGAATGGCTGTATAACCATTAAAGACATTGAGCAGTAATTTAAACTCTTCTGAAAAAGAAAACACCAGGCCCAGATAATTTTTAGAGGCAAATTCTACCAAATATTCAAGGAAGAGATAATATTAAGCTTACACACATTTTTCCAGAGGATCAAAAAGAGGGAACACTTTCCAATCCATTTCATAAGATTTACATATCCTTAGTACCCAAGAAAGTAAAATTAAAGGCCAATCTCATTTACGATCATAGATGCAAAATTTCAAAACAAAATATTAGCAAACTAAACAATGTATTAAAAAATGCATCAAAAAAAAAAAAATGCATCATGACCCATTTGTACAGGAATGCAAGGATGCCTTAACATTAGAAAACCTAATGCAACTTTCCATTAACAGATTCAAGGACAAGATGTATGATCATAAAGGACAAAATATATGATTATATCAATATGATCATATCATATTAAGCATTTGGGGAAAGTAAACGTCCATTCGTGATAAATGCTCTTAGCAACCTTGGAATAGAAAAACCTTCCTTGACATAAAGGGTATGTACCAAAAATCTACAGCAAAAATCTTAATGGTGAAGCATTAGAACCTTCTCTTTAAAACCAAGAATAACACACAGTGTCCACCATTCCCACTTCCATTCAAGGCTAAACCGTTGTCATGACCCTAGTCAGCCCAGGGAGAAAACCAAAAAACACATAAAAATACAAGGATTAAAATGGAAGAAACAGGGGCTCCCCTGGTGGCGCAGTGGTTAAGAATCCACCTGCCAATGCAGGGGACATGGGTTCGAGCCCTGGTCCGGGAAGATCCCACATTCCGTGGAACAGCTAAGCCCGTGCGCCACAACTACTGAGCCTGCTCTCTAGAGCCCGTGAGCCACAACTACTGAAGCCTGTGTGCCTAGAGCCCGTGCTCTGCAACAAGAGAAGCCACTGCAAAGAGAAGCCCATGTACCGCAATGAAGAGTAGCCCCCGCTCACTGCAACTAGAGAAGGCCCACGTGCAGCAATGAAGACCCAATGCAGCCAAAGATAAATAAATAAATAAATAGATAGATAGATAGATAGATAAGTAAATAAATATACTTTTTTAATGGAAGAAACAAAACTCATTATTCGCAGGTTGATATGATTTGGGAAATCCAGAAGATTTCTCATTATTAGGATTGATGAGAGTTTAACCAGGTTGCTAGATTTCTGAAAATCAATTGCATTTCTAAACACCAGCAACAAAGAAATAAAACGTAATTTTTAAAAAAGATACTATTTGCAAAGCAACAAAAATTAGACACCTGAGATAAAATAGAGTAATAGCAAAAGCTAACAACTGAGCTAATAGCTGAGCATTGTGTCTCCCTATGAAATAGAAACTCTTATTAGCCCTGTTTTACAGATGAGGAAACTGAGGCACAGAGAGGTTGATTTATCCAAGATCACACAATTAGTAAGCAGCCACGTGAAGGGTTAAACCCAGGCAGTATGGTCCTGGAGCCTTTGCTCTTAGCACCCCTCCAAGCTGCCTCCCTCTCTGCAAGATGGGCAAGGCCTCTATGTAGTTGTAGGCTATGTTGACCAAGCACAAATATTGTTGTGAGATATTAAACAAGTAAAAGAGATGCCATGTTCATGTATAAGGGAAACCCCACTATCAAGATCTCAATTCACCCTCCAAACTGATATACAAAATTAATACGACACTGATCAAAATTCCAATAGGATTTTCCATAGATGCTAATTCTAAAATTTAAAAGGAAGAGGACCAAGAAAAACAACAACACTCTCGAAGAAGAGAAATGAGGTGGGTAAATTAGCCTATCAGATATCCAGGTTTATTGTAAAGCAGTATTAGTTGAGGTAGTATGGTATTAGTAAAGGAACAGAAAGGTAGACCAATGGAACAGACGAGTGCCCAGAAACAATTTCACAATTGTACAGAAATTTGATAGAAGAAAAAGGCAGTATTTCAATAATTAGGAAAAGAAAAAACTATGAAATGGAAAAAAAAAATCAGATCCACACCTCACACCATATATAAAAATAATCTCCAAGTGGATTAAATACTTAAATGTGAAACGCGAAATTGTAGGAGAAATATGAGACAGTATCTTTCATACTCTGAAGGACGGATTTCTCAAACAAGACACTGAAAACATTGAGAAATTCAATTATAGTAAAATTAGGAATTTCTGTTCATCAGGAGATACCATAAAGATAGTTAAAACACAAATCATGAACTTGGAGAAGATATCTGAGACTCATAATACTGAAAAAGGGTCTAGAATATAAAGAACTCCTATAGTTCAAAATGAAAAAGATTGACAAATCAACAGAAAAGTGGGCAAAGGATATGAACAGACATTTCATGTTTCCAGAAGAGGAAACATTAATGGCTAATAAATACACAAAAATATGCTCACCCTCATTATGAATCAGGGAAATGCAAACTGAAATCAAAATATCATTTTACACTCACAAAATAGGCAAAACTCAATGTGGCTGAAGATGTGGGGGCGACGGGAATTCATATGCTGCTAGTGGGAGTTTCAGCTGGTACAATCACTCAGGAAACTATCGGGTATCATCTTATGAAGCCAAACATGAGTGAAACCCATGATCTAGCACTTTCACTCCTGGAGAAACTCCTGCCCTGTGTACCAGGAGCCACATCACTGGCTCTGTGACCTTGGGTGAGCCACTTCATCTTCCTATGCCCCTGTTTCCTCATCTGTAAAATGAGGATTGTAATACCAACTCACAGAGTTGTTGTCAGGATTCATATACATAAAAGCACTGAGAAGAGTGCCTGGCCCATCGTAAGTTCGCTATAAGCTAGCTGGGCTTTGGGTGGATGGATTGTGGTACTGTTTACTGAGATGAGGGAGTTGGGGGGAAGTTTTAGGGTGAATAGGGCCGAAAAGTCAGGACATTGTTAAGTTTGAGATAGCTTGAATATCCAAGTGGAAACAATAACTAGACAGCTGGCTATATGAGTCTTGAGCTCAAGGGAAAAATTAGGCTAGAGATACGGATTTAGGAGTCCTGGCATAAAGATGATATATAAAGCAATGGGAATGGTTGAGATCTTCCAGAGGAAAGTTCAAATAAGAAAGAAGGCCAAGGATGGAACTTGGAAGGCCAAGTTCCAACGCATTAAAGTCTGGCAAGGAGAAAGGTCCAGTAAAGGGGACGGAGAAGCTGCCAGTGAAGTAGGAAAACGATGTGCCTGCATGAACCTAGGGAAGAAAGTGCCTAAGAAGATGTGTCAAACGCTGCTGAGAAGCAGAGTAAGCTGAGGAGAGAAAGCTAATCACTGGATTTAGCAAAATGGAGAATACTGGTGACCACATTAGTCATTTCAGTGGAGTAGTAAAAACAAAAGCTTGAAGTATCCTTTCTCCTGAGAAATATAAGCAGTTGTAGATGGAGTTGAGGATGGAGGAGAAAATTTTGAGCTGGAGAAAGAGCAACATGGTACAGAAAGAGGAACTTGGTCTCCATACTGACCAGTGTGTGAGTCTAACAATTCACATTTTCTAGCATTCAGCTGCTTGGGAAAATGTTGGGACCAAATGGTCTCATCTAAGGTCCCCTGTGGTTCTCAGAGTTCCCCTGGAAAAAGAGAAAATAAGTTTTATCTGAGAATGTGGGGAAGAGAGGTGACAGGAGACCTGAAATGGAATAAGTCAACCAAATAGAAAAGATGTATTTTAAAGTAGCTCTGGTGTCACTCTAGAATTATATACAGGAAAAATGATATAGCACACAAGTGCCCAGAAAGTTTCAGTTGTGTCCTGCCATATCATTATCCCAGGGTCATTACTATTTTTGAAATCACACAGATGAGGAGCTGATCTGAATTTCCTCTGTAATAAGCCTTGACCGAGAAAGTGAATAACACACAAGAAAGAAATCTTTAACTCTGTAAAGTTCAAAAGAAGCACAGTAACAGCAGGAGGCTGAAACCAGAGATCGCTGCTCTTATCCCTAGTTATGGAGGTGTCCCAGCCATCCAGATGCTGCAGCTTCACACCATCTGAAGAGCCAGGAAGGAAACACCCAACTGCTAGCGCGGCTCCTTCCCTTTCTCATGTGCCTTCTCTTTCCTTTATTCCCCTCTCCCAACATTCAGCCTCTGACAGATTCTTACAATGTTTAAACAAACAAAATAAGAAAACTGTGTAATCTGGATTCAAGGTGGCTTTCTCTACAGAGATAATTAACATTTTAAAAAGTAGGTCATGTTGGGGGCTGAAACAGCTTGCCATTTTACCTTCAAATATATATATATATATATATATATATATATATATATATATTTAAAATACTGTATAACCAGCTGGCTTCTTTTTTTCCAGAGATAATTCCATCTTTCTCTAATCTCTCTATCTATCCCACCTCAAGGCAGGACCCACATTTGGCTCCAGAAACAAACAGCTGCTCTTAGAGGTGAGGTAACAGGATAATCCTCAGGCATTCTTGATAAAGGACTTCACAGAGAGGAACCACCATTATCTTAGAGTTTGAAACCATAGAGCTTCAAATAAGAATATTCCGCACGTCACAGCTTTCTATTCACAGAGCTACCACCTTGAAAAGAAGAATGCTGGGATTTGAATGAGCGTAATACCTGAAGCACACATTTTAGACCTAAGATCAGAATTTAGCTTTGGATCAGAAATGTTAGAAGCAATAAACGAAAAAATAAAATCAAATAAGCCTGGTCTCAAAGCAATTACAAATGTTGAGTGGGACTGAGATATTGGGATAAGAAGACAATCAGGTCAGACTTTACCAACAACTATTTTCAAAGGAAGAACTGTGATCAATTTTCTGTATTAATAAGAAATAAAATTAAGTTGTGAGTATCTTCTTTAGTACAGTTTTTTAGTTATTCTCTAATGGCAAATTTAACGGCTATGCTTATGTTTACCTGATTCAATCTCTCCTTCTCTCTCTCTCCAATTCTACAAATAAAAAGGGTCATTTTACATAGAGAACAGATTTGTGGTTGCCAAGGGGTGCGGGGGGGGGGGGGGATTGGGAGTTTGGGATTAGCAGATGCAAACTGTTATATAGAGAGTGGATAAACAACATGGTCCTACTGTACAGCAGAGGGAACTATAATCAATATCCTGTGATAAACCACAATGGAAAAGAACATGAAAAAGAATGTGTATACATATATGTATAACAATCACTTTGCCGTACAGTAGAAATTAACACAACATTGTAAATCAACTATACTTCAATAAAGTAAATTTTGTTTTTTTTAAAAGGGTCATTTCGGGACTTCCCTGGTGGTACAGTGGTTAAGACTCCGCGCTAATAATGCAGAGGGCCTGGGTTCAATTGCTGGTCAGGGAACTAGATCCCACATGCATGCCACAACTAAGAGTTCTCATGCCACAACTAAGGAGCTGGTGAGCTGCAACTAAGGAGCCTGGCTGCCGCAACTAAGACCCGGCACAACCAAATAAATAAATAATTAAATAAATAAAAATGGGTCGGGCTTCCCTGGTGGCGCAGTGGTTGAGAGTTCATCTGCCGATGCAGGGGACACAGGTTCGTGCCCCGGTCCGGGAAGATCCCACATGCCGCGGAGCGGCTAGGCCCGTGAGCCATGGCCACTGAGCCTTCGCGTCCGGAGCCTGTGCTCTGCAACGGGAGAGGACACAATAGTGAGAGGCCCGCATACCACAAAAAAAAAAAGGTCATTTTGTAATGCCTTTCAGGATTGTTTACATCTAAAATGATATGTTTGACTCCTCCCATCCCAAATTTACTGCCTGTAAAATTTTAAGATACAACAGATGCACAAGTCTTAGAAAATGTACTTTTGTGTGTTTGCATAAAGTAATTTTCCCTGACAACTTCAAATATGTCTTATTTTCATTTGTGACTGTATTACTTTCCTAGGGTTGACATAAGTTACCACAAACTTGGTGACTTAAAACAACAGAAATCTATTCTCTCGTACTTCTAACATCCAGAAATCCAAAATCAAGGTGTCAGTGGAGCTGCATTGCCTCTGAAGTCTAGGGGAGAATCCTTCCTTACATCTTACAGCTCCTGGTGGCTGCTGGCAGTCTCTGGCATGCCTTGGCTTGTAGACACATCACTCCAATCTCTGCCTCTTGTCTTCACATAACCTTCTCCCTTGTGTCTGTCTCTCCTGTTTCTGTGTCTCAAATCTCCCTCTCCTTTCTTAGGAGACCAGTTATTAGACTGAGAATCTACCCTAAATTTAGGATGATCTCACCTTGAGATCCTTAACTTAATTACAGCTGCAAGACCCTCTCTCCAAATAAGGCCACATTCACAGGTACCGGGGGTTAGCACACTGATGTATCTTTTCCGGGGGCCACCATTCAACGCACGACATAGACCACTATCCATCTGGCTGAGCTCCAAAAATAAAGCATGTTTGCCTCTCATGCTACTCGTCATATTCTGCCAAGAATCCAACCTGACTTGGGAAAAGCTATTATTGATAGGAAGTCAAGAGCGAATCCCTTGATACTGTGAATACTCACTTCCTAAGTTATCTATTGTTTTTTTTAAAGAATCATTTTTTAAAAAAATTTATTTATTTATGGCTGCGTCGGGTCTTCATTGCTGCACCCGGACTTCCTCTAGTTGCGGGGAGTGGGGGCCACTCTTCGCTGCGGTGCGCAGGCACCCCACTGTGGTGGTTTCTCCCGCTGCGGAGCACGGGCTCTAGGCACGCGGGCCTCAGTAGTTGTGGCACACAGGCTCAGTAGTTGTGGCTCGCGGGCTCCAGAGCGCAGGCTCAGCAGCTGCGGCGCACGGGCTCAGCTGCTCCGCGGCACGTGGGATCCTCCCGGACCAGGGCTCGAACCCATGTCCCCCGCATTGGCAGGCGGACTCCCAACCACTGTGCCACCAGGGAAGTCCCAGTTATCTATTTTTAAATCCAAATAAGTGTTCTCCTGTGGGAAGAAAATGTAGCCTATTGAATCTCCACTTTCTTATCCAGCTGAGCTTTCAAGTGGGAATTTATTCATTGGCTTAGTGAAATTAGATTAATAGGATCATTTTATTAGCACTACCACCCACAGTATAGACATTCCTATTTTTTAACTTTTTATTTTTGAAAATTAGGTCACAGCTTTTTTTTTTGAATTTTTGAATTTTATTTTTTTACACAGCAAGTTCTTATTAGTCATCCATTTTATACACATCAGTGTATACATGTCAATCCCAATCTCCCAATTCAACACACCACCACTACCACCACCCGCCATTGCTTTCCGGCCCTGGTGTCCATACGTTTGTTCTCTACATCTGTGTCTCAATTTCTGCCCTGCAAACTGGTTCATCTGTACCATTTCTCTAGGTTCCACATATATGCGTTAATATATGATATTTGTTTTTCTCTTTCTGACTTACTTCACTCTGTATGACAGTCTCTAGATTCATCCATGTCTCTACAAATGACCCAATTTTGTTCCTTTTTATGGCTCAGTAATCCTCCATTGTACATATGTACCACATCTTCATTATCTATTCGTCTGTTGATGGGCATTTAGGTTGCTTCCATGACCTGGCTATTTTAGTGCTGCAATGAACACTGGGGTGCATGTGTCTTTATTTATTTATTTATTTTTGGCTGTGTTGGGTCTTCGTTTCTGTGCGTGGGCTTTCTCTAGTTGCGGCAAGCGGGGGCCACTCTTCATCGCGGTGTGCGGCCCTCTCACTGTCGCGGGCTCTCTTGTTGCGAAGCACAAGCTCCAGATGTGCAGGCTCAGTAGTTGTGGCTCACAGGCCTAGTTGCTCTGCGGCACGTGGGATCTTCCCAGACCAGGGCTCAAACCCGTGTCCCCTGCATTGGCAGGCACATTCTCAACCACTGCGCCACCAGGGAAGCCTGCATGTGTCTTTCTGAATTATGGTTTTCTCTGGGTATATGTCCAGTAGTGGGATTGCTGGGTCATATGGTAATTCTGTTTAGTTTTTTAAGAAACCTCCATACTGTTCTCCACAGTGGTTGTTATCAATTTACATTCCCACCAACAGTGCAAGAGGGTTCCCTTTTCTCCACACCCTCTCCAGCATTTGTTGTTTGTAGATTTTCTGATGATGCCCATTCTAACTGGTGTGAGGTGATACCTCATTGTAGTTTTGATTTGCATTTCTCTAATGATTAGTGATGTTGAGCAGCTTTTCATGTGCTTCTTGGCCATCTGTATGTCCTCTTTGGAGAAATGTCTATTTAGGTCTTCTGCCCATTTTTGGATTGGGTTGTTTGTTTTTTTAATATTGAGCTGCATGAGCTGTTTATATATTTTGGAGATTAATCCTTTGTCCATTCATTCGTTTGCAAATATTTTCTCCCATTCTGAGGGTTGTCTTTTCGTCTTGTTTATAGTTTCCTTTGCTTTGCAGAAGCTTTTAAGTTTCACTAGGTCCCATCTGTTTATTTGTGTTTTTATTTCCATTACTCTAGGAGGTGGATCAAAAAAGATCTTGCTGTGATATATGTCAAAAAGTGTTCTTCCTATGTTTTCCTCTAAGAGTTTTATAGTGTCTGATCTTACATTTAGATCTCTAATCCATTTTGAGTTTATTTTTGTGTGTGGTGTTAGGGAGTGTTCTAATTTCATTCTTTTACATGTAGTTGTCCAGTTTTCCCAGCACCACTTATTGAAGAGACTATCTTTTCTCCATTGTATAGCCTTGCCTCCTTTGTCATAGATTAGTTGACCATGGGTGTGTGGGCTTTCTGTCCTGTTCCATTGATCTATATTTCTGTTTTTGTGCCAGTACCATATTGTCTTGATTACTGTAGCTTTGTACTATATTCTGAAGTCAGGGAGTCTGATTCCTCCAGCTCCGTTTTTTTCCCTCAAGACTGCTTTGGCTATTCGGGGTCTCTTGTGTCTCCATACGAATTTTAAGATTTTTTTGGTCCTAGTTCTGTAAAAAATGCCACTGGTAATTTGATAGGGATTGCATTGAATCTGTAGATTGCTTTGGGTAGTATAGTCATTTTCACAATATTGATTCTTCCAATCCAAGAACGTGGTATATCTCTCCATCTGTTTGTGGCATCTTTGATTTCTTTCATCAGTGTCTTATAGTTTTCTGAGTACAGGTCTTTTACCTCCTAGGTAGGTTTATTCCTAGGTATTTTATTCTTTTTGTTGCAATGGTGAATGGGATTGTTTCCTTAATTTCTCTTTCTGATCTTTTGTTGTTAGTGCATAGGAATGCAAGAGATTTCTGTACATTAATTTTGTATCCTGCAACTTTACCAAATTCACTGATTAGCTCTAGTAGTTTTCTGGTGGCATCTTTAGGATTCTCTATGTATAGTATCATGTCATCTGCAAACAGTGACAGTTTTACTTCTTCTTTTCCAATTTGAATTCCTTTTATTTCTTTTTCTTCTCTGATTGCTGTAGCTAGGACTTCCAAAACTATGCTGAATAACAGTGGTGAGAGTGGACATCCTTGCCCTATTCCTGATCTTAGAGGAAACGCTTTCAGTTTTTCACCATTGAGAATGATGTTTGCTGTGGGTTTGTCATATATGGCCTTTATTTAATGTTGAGGTAGGTTCCCTCTATGCCCACTTTCTGGAGAGCTTTTATCATAAATGGGTGTTGAATTTTGTCAAAAGCTTTTTCTGCAACTATTGCGATGATCATATGGTTTTTATTCTTCAATTTGTTAATATGGTGTATCACACTGATTGATTTGCATATACTGAAGAATCCTTGCATCCCTGGGATAAATCCCACTTGATCACGGTGTATGATCCTTTTAGTGTGTTGGATTCTGTTTGCTAGTATTTTGTTGAGGATTTTTGCATCTATATTCATCAGTGATATTGGTCTGCAATTTTCTTTTTCTGTAGTATCTTTGTCTGGTTTTGGTATCAGGGTGATGGTGGCCTCATAGAATGAGTTTGGGAGTGTTCCTTCCTCCGCAGTTTTTTGGAAGAGTTTGAGAAGGATGGGTGTTAGCTCTTCTCTAAATGGTTGATAGAATTCACCTGTGAAGCCATCTGGTCCTGGACTCTTGTTTGTTGGAAGATTTTTTTTTTTTTTGCGGTATGCAGGCCTCTCACTGCTGTGGCCTCTCCCATTGTGGAGCACAAGCTCCAGACATGCAGGCTCAGCGGCCATGGCTCACGGGCCCAGCCGCTCCGCGGCATGTGGGATCTTCCCAGACTGGGGCATGAACCCGTGTCCCCTGCATCGGCAGGCAGACTCTCAACCACTGTGTCACCAGGGAAGCCCCTGTTGGAAGATTTTTAATCACAGTTTCAATTTCATTACTTGTGATTGATCTGTTCATATTTTCTATTTCTTCCTGGTTCAGTCTTGGAAGGTTATACCTTTCTAAGAATTTGTCCATTTCTTCCAGGTTGTCCATTTTATTGGCATAGAGTTACTTGTAGTAAGTAGTCTCTTAGGATGCTTTGTATTTCTGCAGTGTCTGTTGTAACTTCTCCTTTTTCATTTCTAATTTTAGAAATTTTTGATTTGAGTCCTCTCCCTCTTTTTCTTGATGAGTCTGGCCAATGGTTTATCAATTTCATTTATCTTCTCAAAGAGCCAGCTTTTACTTTTATTGATGTTTGCTATTGTTTTCTTTCTATTTATTTCTGCTCTGATCTTTACGATTTCTTTCCTTCTGCTAACTTTGGGTTTTGTTTGTTCTTCTTTCTCTAGTTCCTTTAGGTGTAAGGTTAGATTGTTTATTTGAGATTTTTCTTGTTTCTTGAGGTAGGCTTGTATAGCCATAAACTTCCCTCTTAGAACTGCTTTTGCTGCATCCCATAGGTTTTGGATAGTCATGTTTTCATTATCATTTGTCTCTAGGTATTTTTTGATTTCCTCTTCGATTTCTTCAGTGATCTCTTGGTTATTTAATAACGTATTGTTTAGCCTCCATGTGTTTGTGTTTTTTTCCCCTGTAATTGATTTCTAATCTGATAGCGTTGTGGTCAGCAAAGATGCTTGATATGATTTCTATTTTCTTAAATTTACCAAGGCTTGATTTGTGACCCAAGATGTGATCTATCCTGGAGAATGTTCCGTGCACTTAAGAAGAAAGTGTAATCTGCTGTTTTTGGATGGAATGTCCTATAAATATCAATTAAATCTATGTGGTCTACAGTGTCATTTAAAGCTTGTGTTTCCTTATTAATATTCTGTTTGGATGATCTGTCCATTGGTGTCCCCGCTATTATTGTGTTACTGTCAATTTCCTCTTTTATAGCTGTTAGCAGTTGCCTTATGTATTGAGGTGCTCCTATGTTGGGCGCATATATGTTTATAATTGTTGTATCTTCTTCTTGGATTGATCCCTTGATCATTATGTAGTGTCCTTCCTTGTCTCTTGTAACATTCTTTATTTTAAAGTCTATTTTATCTGATATGAGTATTGCTACTCCAGCTTTCTTTTGATTTTCATTTGCATGGAATATCTTTTTCCATCCCCTCACTTTCAGTCTGTATGTGTCCCTAGGTCTGAAGTGGGTGTCTTGTAGACAGCATATATATGGGTCTTGTTTTTGTACCCATTCAGCGAGCCTGTGTCTTTTGGTTGGAGCATTTAATCCATTCACGTTTAAGGTAATTATCGATATGTTTGTTCCTATTACCATTTTCTTAATTGTTTTGGGTTTGTTTTTGTAGGTTCTTTTCTTCTCTTGTGTTTCCCACTTAGAGAAGTTCCTTTAGCATTTGTTGTAGAGCTGGTTTGGTGGTGCTGAATTATCTTAGCTTTTGCTTGTCTGTAAAGTTTTTGATTTCTCCATCGAATCTGAATGAGATCCTTGCCAGTAGATTAATCTTGGTTGCAGGTTCTTCCCTTTCATCACTTTAAGTATATCATGCCTCTCCCTTCTGGCTTGTGGAGTTTCTGCTGAGAAACCAGCTGTTAACCTTACAGGAGTTCCCTTGTACGTTATTTGTTGTTTTTCCCTTGCTGCTTTCAATAACTTTTCTTTAATTTTTGTCAATTTGATTACTATGTGTCTCGGCGTGTTTCTCCTTGGGTTTATCCTGCATGGGACTCTGCACTTCCTGGACTTGCATGGCTACTTCCTTTTCCATGTTAGGGAAGTTTTCGAGTATAATCTCTTCAAATATTTTCTCAGGTCCTTTCTCTCTCTTCTCCTTCTGGGACCCGTATAATGTGAATGTTGTTGCATTTAATGTTGTCCCAGAGGTCTCTTAGGCTGTCTTCATTTCATTCTTTTTTCTTTATTCTGTTCTGCAGCAGTGAATTCCACCATTCTGTCTTCCAGGTCACTTATCCGTTCTTCTGCCTCAGTTATTATTCTGCTATTGATTCCTTCTAGTGTATTTTTCATTTCAGTTATTGTGTTGTTCATCTCTGTTTGTTCTTTAATTTTCTAGATCTTTGTTAAACATTTTTTGCATGTTCTCAATCTTTGCCTCCATTCTTTTTCCGAGGTCCTGGATCATCTTCACTATCGTTATTCTGAATTCTTTTTCTGGAAGATTGCCTATCTCCACTTCATTTATTTGTTTTTCTGGGGTTTTATCTTGTTCCTTCATCTGGTACATAGCCCTCTGCCTTTTCATCTTGTCTATCTTTCTGTGAATGTGGTTTTTGTTCCACAGGCTGCAGGACTGTAGTTATTCTTGCTTCTGCTGTCTGCCCTCTGGTGGATGAGGCTTGTGCAAGTTTCCTGATGGGAGGGACTGGTGGTGGGTAGAGCTGGCTGTTGCTTTGGTGGGCAGCGCTCAGTAAAACTTTAATCCGCTTGTCTGCTGATGGAGGGAGCTGGGTTCCCTCCCTGCTGGTTGTTTGGCCTGAAGCAACCCAACACTCGAGCCTACCCGGGCTCTTTGGCAGGGCTAATGGCGGACTCTGGGAGGGCTCATGCCAAGGAGTACTTCCCAGAATTTCTGCTGTCAGTGTCCTTGTCCTCACAGTGAGACACAGCCACCGCCTGCCTCTGCCGGAGACCCCCCAACACTAGCAGGTAGGTCTGGTTCAGTCTCCTAGGGGTTCACTGCTCCTTCCCCTGAGTCCCGATGCGCACATTACTTTGTGTGTGCCCTCCAAGAGTGGAGTCTCTGTTTCCCCCAGTCCTGTCGAAGTCCTGCAATCAAATCCCGCTAGCCTTCAAAGTCGATTCTCTAGGAATTCCTCCTCCCATTGCCGGACCCCCAGGTTGGGAAGCCTGACGTGGGGCTCAGAACCTTCACTCCAGTGGGTGGACTTCTGTGGTATAAGTGTTCTCCAGTCTGTGAGTCACCCACCCAGCAGTTACGGGATTTGATTTTACTGTGATTGTGCCCCTCCTACCATCTCATTGTGGCTTCCCCTTTGTCTTTGGATGTGGGCTATCTTTTTTGGTGAGTTCCAGTGTCTTCCTGTCGATTGCTCAGCACTTAGTTGTGACTCTGGTGTTCTCACAAGAGGGAGTCGGTCACATAGCTTTTAAATTCAGGACTGCATCAAAGAGGGTGATACAGTTAAATATCAAAATAGTCAAAGGAAACAAAATGGTTTGGTGAACAGCAAAGGATGGGACGTGTGGAAGGCTAAGATGGCCTATGATGCTTAAGGAATGCCATTCTCAAGGGCTTTGTTGATGGGTGAGCAAGAAAGTAGATGTGGCTAATGCAATTTGGCACTAATATCCCAATTGATTATGCATTGGTTTTGTTTACACATGTATACGTTTTTAAAAAGAAATATTCTTTTCCACTGTGGCTTATCCCAGGAAATTGGATATAGTTCCCTGTGCTATACAGTAGGACCTTGTTGTGTATCCATTCTAAATGTAATTGTTGGGCTTCCCTGGTGGCATAGTGGTTAAGAATCCGCCTGCCAATGCAGGGGACATCGGTTCGAGCCCTGGTCCAGGAAGATCCCACACACCTCTGAGTAACTAAGCCCGTGCGCCACTACTGAGCCTGTGCTCTAGAGCCCGCAAGCCACAACTACTGAGCCCACGTGCCACAACTACTGAGTCCTGTGCACCTAGAGCCCATGCTCTGCAAAGAGAGCCACCGCAATGAGAAGCCCCTGCACCACAACGAAGAGGAACCCCCGATCGCTGCAACCAGAGGAAGCCCACACGCAGCAACGAAGACACAACGCAGCCAAAAATAAAATAAAATAAACTTATAAAAAATAAAAAAATAAAGTCATATGTCTTTTAGAGAAATTAGAGAAGAAAAAAATACATAGTCTTTTACATTCACCATATTACTTCCCGTTTCTAGTGCTCTTCATCTCTTCCTGTAGATCTGAGTTACCATCTGCCAGTTCCCTTCGTTCCAAAAACTTCCTTTAGTGTAAGTCTCCTGGCAACAAATTTTGTTTTTGTTTTTCTGGGAATGTCTTTACCCCTCATTTTTGAAAGACAGTTCATCTGGATATTGAGGTTTTGGTTAATAGGTTTTTTTCCTTCAGTATTTGAATATATTGTTCCAGTGTCTTCTGGCCTCCGCTGTTTCTGATAAGTTAGCCATATTTGTAACATTGATCCTTTGTATGTAATGTGTCATTTTTCTCTGTTTTCAAGATTTTCTTTTATCTTTGGTTTCAGCCGTTTGGCTATGATGTACCTACAAGTGCTTTTCTTTGTGTTTATTCTGCTTATAGTTCATTGAATTTCTTGGATATGTAAATCAGTGTTTTCTATCAAATTTACAAAGTTTGGGGCTACTAATTTCTTCAGATTTTATTTTCTGTCCATTTCCCCCCTCTCCTTCTGGGACTTCAATTACAGCTATATCAGATTACTTCATATTGTCCTACAAGCCTCTGAAGCTCTGTTCCCTTTTCTTAAATATTGTTTCCCCTCTTTTTTTGACCTAGGTAATTTCTATTGCTCTGTTTCCAAGTGCAGATTATTTTGTCTGTAATTTCAAAATTGGTGAGCACATCTAGTGAATTTGGATTTCAGTTACTTTCATTTCAGCCCTAAAATTTCCATTTTTTTCATAGTTTCCATTTCTTTGTTGCAATTCCTCCATCTGTTCACTTATTTTTCCTTTAATTCTCTGATATTTTCTTATAATTCTTTGATCATATGTATAATAACTGGTTTGAATGAAGTCTTTGCCTACAAAATCCAACATGTGTACCCACGAAGACACTCAGAGGCAGTTTCTATTGATTGCTTTTTTTCCTGAGTATGAGTTACACTTTCCTGTCTCTTTATATGTCCAGTAATTGTAGGTTGAAAGCTAGACAATGTATATAAGATGTTGTAGCAATTCTGGACTCTGCTGTGTCCTTAAGGATTGTTGGGTTTTTTAAATTCTAGTAGGCAGTTAATTTGCCCAGATTCAGACTACATATTGGTCTTCCCCTGGTATGCAGCAGCTGATAAGACTGCTCAGTTCTTACAGCTTCTAGCTACTACTTTTTCAGACTGGCTCCCTGGGGTCTCCCCTGTACCTGTGTAATTTGGCAGACAGCCAAAGACCTGGGCAGCTTATACTCAGATTTGAGGGCTCACACTCTGCAATTTTTGTGTTTTTGTAATTTCCCTCTAATTTTCTAGCTGCTCTGCCAGTCTCAGGGTCTGTCTTCTGACACCCCAAGCCAGTAAGGCTCCAGCTTTCTCCTTCCTGAGCTGTGTAGTTTAGGAATTAACTCATCTTAAAAAAAGAAAAGGCATCAAACTTACAGATCTCAGCTCGTATAGGTTTGCCTTTCAAGGACTGGTTCCTTCTTGCCTCTACTTGTTTGTTTGCTTTTTGTTTTGCTGGGTCCCTTGGTGTCTCTCCTGCACATTTGGAATTTAACAATTGTAATGATTAATTTTATGTGTCCACTCGACTGGGTTAGGGGGTGTCCAGATAGGTGGTGAACCATTATTTCTGGGTGTGTGTGAGGGTATTTCTGGAACATATTAGCACTTAAATTGGTGAACTGAGTAAAGCAGGTGGCCCTCCCCAGTGTGGGTGGGTATCATTCAATCCACTGAGGGCCTTAAATAGAACAAAAAGGTGGACGAAGGGCAAATTTGTTTTCTCTCTCTGCTTGAGCTGAAACATCCACCTTCTCCTGCCCCCGGACATCAGCACTCCTGGCTCTTGGGCTCTTAGACTCAATTCGGGACTTATGCCATCAGCCCTCTGAACTCTGACTGAATTACACTGCCAGCTCTCCTGAGTCTCCAACTCGCGGACTGCAGATTGTGGGACTTCTCTGCCTCCATAACCACGTGAGTCAATTCCCATAATAAATCTCCTCCTATATATTTATATATCCTATAAGTTGTTTCTCTGGAGAATCCCGACTAATAGAGCAGTCAACAAGGGATTTGGGCAGCGTTTTTACTCAGATGTTGGGCCTCACCCTTTATGCAGTTCTCTCTTGCTTCCAGGATTTCCCCGTATGTTTCCTCTGCCCTCCATCCCTGACCTCCCTTCTCTGTCACCTCTCACCTGTAAGGCTGCAGTTTTCCACTGTCACTTCATCCACTGTAGCCACCATGGGGACTGAAGCACACCTTTAGGCAAAAAACCCCCACAAACTCGCAAGTCTTGCTCCTTCCAATTACAACTTTTTCTCCTCCAGCTTCTGTCTGCTTTTGGGTGCTTTTAGTAGTTTCTTTTATTTTGTCCAGATTTTCTAATTATTATCTGTGGAAGGGCTTGAGCAACCACTTCACTCTACCTCCTCTACTGGAAATTTCCTAATCCAACTAAGAATAATTTACAACTCAATATACTTTTTAGATTTTTTAAAATAACACCTTACCTTTAAAAAGCATAGCGCTATACAAAATATTTATAAGTAATAAAAGTTTTAAAATAATGAACAACAATCTCACTAGTAAAGATGTAATGGTCTTTAGAAAACTTAAGTCAAGCAGTCCATGTGTTGCATGTAATAAAGTCAAAGGCAGAAAAGGCCTGGGGCAGTTCTTCCTATTTTAATGAAAAGGAAACATAAAGTGAAAAAAAAAAAAAAAAGAAAGAAAGAAAAAGAAAAGCCCAGGGCCCAAATTAAAGAAGCTAGCAACTAGAATTCTGATTCTAGAAAATGAATCTTTTTCCTGCCTAGGAGTCACCACAACTCAGTCTGTTCTACATTTAGCAAATGAAGGACATGGGAAAAATAAAGCTCTTCTTTTGTTTTGGTTTTGTTTTGCTTTATTTTTGATAGTCTCAATGGTTATTTTGGGGGGAGGAGAAAGAATGTGGGCTGAATAACTGTTCAACATTTACTGTACTGGACTCCAACTGCTGTATGGGATAATGAGATGTTATATGTCTCAAAGTGTAAATATTTACAGATGGTCTGCTATAAGCAATGCATATATGTAATAGGAACAAAGAAATGGGATGGAAAAAAAGTGAATAATGTGAATAAGATCAGTTTTGCTCCCAAAGATTTTTATGATGTACTAAATAGACATGTAAAGAAAAAAAAACAAAAACAGAAGAGGAGAAACACAGGAGGTGAAAGGGAGGTAGACCGTTAAGTGCTGCCTATAGACTAAGTACCTGATTTAGTAAATCTCACAACTCCAAATCACAGTTAGTGTTATGCTATGAGTTACTTCTGTCTGTATGTGTATGTTTACAAAGTATTACCGATACACTGTAGAAAAAATATTTAGTTTATTTTGGAAATATATAGCAAAGTGAAAGAAACAGCCCTATAAACCTCCAAGGAAGATCACTGTTAAAAATCCAAGGGAAAAAAAAATGTGTGTATGTGTGTCCACCAACCTTTGAGCATATACTTCTGTGCTTCTTTTGCTCTCTCTTTTTAAACAAATCCTGTTGTTCATATTTTACAGCTTACGTTAAGTGGACACCCTTCCATGTGAGTAATTTTCCTGGACTAAATCTGCAGAATCTGTCTCCTCCGTGATGTGCAGTCATGATGTTTCTACTCAGGTGCTTTCTTTTCTTTCAATTCTTGTTTCTGTTATTAGACCTGACTTCCTAGGGGTTGCCCCTGTGTCTACAAGGTTTAGTGATCAGCCAATGATTGGTTAAAGGTCGTGCTCACACTTCTGGAGTCAGCGAGACTTCCAACCTCTGCACATTGATTTGTGTAGGGTTAAGAACACACAGTTCAGGTCTGCCCCAACTGTGACTTTCTCCCAGGGCCTCCTGCATCTCCTCTGTACATCCATTCAGCTGCCCAGCCGACCAGGGCTGCGTGGTTAGCTTGGGACCCGTCTAGTCTTACATGTGTGCACGGCTTCCAGTCGGTCAGGAACGTGTGGAGAGTTTTTCAAGCCTGTCTGTGGCTGTCATTTCTAGGACCTCTACTAAGGTTCTGGCTAGTCCACAGTCCGTTGTTTGACCCAAGTGGGGCAGCTAGTTAGGCTACCAGAGCTGCCTGTTGCTTGCCACCAATATCATAACTTTTACTGACAATGCCAGTGGGCGTGGGCTTTTTACCTTCTGCTCCAAATCAAGTGCGTTTCCTCTGGCAGCCAGTTGCTAGCTTTTACGGTCTGCCCAAACCCCACCCCCCCACGATGGAACTACTACATTAATGGGTTGGGGGTGGCAGGGAGTAGTCCCAGGCTAAGAACATCAAAAACTCCCACTGTCCTTATCTGAAGTTCAGCAGTTTCTTATGGACAAATGCTTCTCAATTTGCTGTTGGCATGTGTGCTCTTTCCTCAGACCTGAAATGGTTGTTTTTGACAACTTTGTCCAGTTTATCATTGTTTTTCGAGGAGAGATGTGCAGAATTCCTCACTCCACTTACCAGCGTCCTGCCTCTGTCCTCAGCTACTTATAAATCTTCTTTCATTTCAGTGTACCGCTCGGCCACATGACATAACACCACATTATAAGTCAAATACGGGATCATAAAGGAAAGTGAGCATCCTTCATGCCCAGCTGTCTTCCTAACGCGATTACAAAGAAGGAGCAAAATATAACGTTTTTAAAGATGGCTCTAGGGCTTCCCTGGTGGCTTAGTGGTTAAGAATCCGCCTGCCAACGCAGGGGACACGGGTTCGTGCCCTGGTCCGGGAGGATCCCACGTGCCGCGGAGCGGCTGGGCCCGTGAGCCATGGCCGCTGAGCCTGCACGTCCGGAGCCTGTGCTCTGCAACGGGAGAGGCCACAACAGTGAGAGGCCCGCGTACCGCAAAAAAAAAAAAAAAAAAAAAAAAAGATGGCTCTACAACTCTACCTGGTCTAAAAGTAAACCAAATGCCTGTGTTTCCCTCAAGTCTTATCTAGGTTCCAGGAGCAGGTTTCACCTTGACTCTTTTATGGAAGAAAGTTGCTTGGCTACTTTTTGTTTTCCTTCCCTGTAAGTCACACATTCTCTCTATTGGCTGGCATCTCAAGTCACCGGGCTCCTGAGAGCTGGTTACCAGATCTCTAGTGAAGGCAGACTGCCCTGATAGCCTTCTGTGTTTATTTGTACCAGTAACAAACCTGGGATTTATTTTCCCTCACTCTAATAAACCTTGTTTCCTTCCTCAATGTGATACAGTTTCTTTTTGTAATAGAAACGGCTCCTATTGCTGTATCTTACCCTACTGAAACTGCAAACTATCACATGGCTTGATCTGGTCATTTAGCAAACAGGTATTATTGTTACTGTTTGTCTGTTCTTTTTCTTAGAACCCAACTCAAGAAAAAACTAAATAGGCACTTCCCTGAAAGTCCAGTGGTTGACTCCCTGCTTCCAATGCAGGGGGTGCAGGTTCGAGCCCTGGTCAGGGAAATAAGATCCCACATAATGCAGGGCACAGCCAAATAAATAAATTATTTAATTAATAAAAAAGGAACAGTTGAATACATTAAAAAAAAAAAGAAAAAGCTAAATACAGTCAGTTATCAGTCACAGGCAGACAGGAATCAAAGTTCAAGAATTTCTGATTCTTAGTTCTACAGTTACGCGCCTCCCAAAACTAAAGCATTCTTCCATATTGTTGCTACGTTGACACTGAGTTTGTGAAAGAGCATTTATTCCACACGACCCACCCTCAAGTAACTGCAAATGGCTTTTGAAACTTTCTTAAAATGCTTTTTCCTCACAAAAGTCTTCAGCAGTACATGGCTTCCCAGACTTAGCATTATATGTTAAATCAGGGCAAACATAATGGCAAAGGGAATTTCTCACTCATTGCTTCTCTTGGGTTGGTGGTACCACGTGACAAGCTGACGCAAGAGAGAAGAGCAGTCACTGGCCTGACCTGATCCAATCCAGCTGAGGACACACAGTGAGGGCATCGGCGGTGAGATGACCACACGCCCACTGCCCCTCACACTTAGTGGCTGCTCCAGGGTGCTAGCCTCACCAGCGTGGGAGTGAGGAATACGCCTCCCGAGGAAGATGAAAATGCTGCAGATCCTGTCTCCTCCAGACAGCAAGAGGTTTTAAGTAATCCACACGGCGTCCCTGGAAGTCAGCAGTCCATTACAACTGGAGTTAACTGATAAGGTGGGGTGGATTACAAGAAGGTAATTCAATTGCAAGACTCTTGACAACACCATAATCTAATACTGCTCGGGAGGGAAATCACTCCTTTTGTTTGGCATTTTCATTAACAGAACCACCTGACTGCAGTTTAAAAAGCTGCATCAGGAAGAACAGCCTCTCATACGGTCTTAAAAAAAAAATTTATTTATTTGGTTGCGCCGGGTGTTAATTGCAGCAGGTGGGCTCCTTAATTGCGGCACGTGGGATCCTTAGTTGCGGCTCGCAGGCTCCTTAGTTGTCGCATGCTAACTCTTCGTTGCGGCATGCATGTGGGATCTAGGTCCCTGACCAGGGGTCGAACCCGGGCCCCCTGCATTGGGAGCGTGGAGTCTTATCCACTGTGCCACCAGGAAAGTCCCTCTCATACGGTCTTTACTGGATAGAATGACCTGACCCACCTATAAATAACAGAATTTCTAGTCAAGCCACACAGCTGGAGTCTATGTAGGCTAAACTTTGGTTTGTGAGTCATTCTGTTTTCTTAGTGATGGCATTCCAGATGCAAATATCATTTATGGGTTTTGGGTTTTTCCAGTGAAGGTGGCTAACATGTAAGGGGACGGAATGTAAAAACCCTGGACATCATTCAGATCAACACAGTCTCAGGGCTGTTCTAACAGGAAAAGCAGTGTTAGACGGCAGCTGACTCGAAACCTCCCCTGCTCTTTCTCTTCATGAGTTCCATTCCCATCTGGTTTAAACTAAGAGATCTGAATTATAGAAAGCGTCAGGTTTACATCTGACAGAAATTATCCACTGCCTCTTTTTTCATAAGATGTTGATTCGTAAGAGATGAGCACATTCGACCTGGGTTACAGAAAAACAATCCCTCTCTCTCTCTATATATATATGTGTGTGTGTGTATATATATATATATATATATATATATATATATACACACACACACATATATGTGTATATATACACAGATATATGCACACACACATATATATATATACAGTGTTTTATATATATATACACACACACAGTGTTAATAACATTAGGGATGAGAAAATACTTTCCAAATCCACCAAAAGAGAACTGAAAGGTATAAAAATAATAATATTGCATTAAATATATAAAAAGTTCAAGATAAATACATTTCAAGGCTTTCTAAAATGGAATAACATTGCTGCATAACAGACAACAATATGTATAATGTACATAAAATAATGAATGTGATGAACGTATTCTTTGCAGCATTGTTTATAACAGCAAGAAAGGGGAAACAATTTAAGCTTCTTTCCTTGTTTCCTGAAGTAGAATCCATGAAGAACTCCTCCAGACATTCCTAACCAAAACCCTCTCATACTTTAGAAAGAAGTTAAGAACTTAACTAGAGGCCAGTCAAAACTCTCCCTGTTTTTGTGTTCTGTAGTTGCAGCTTAGAAGCTTCAGCATCACTTCAGAGCCTGTTAAAATGCAGAATCCCAGGCCCTACCCCAGACCCACTATATCAGAATCTGCATTTTAACAAGACACCCAGGAGATCTGTATACACATTAATGTTTGAGATGCACCGGCCGATAGCACATTTTCAATTAAGCTTTTAATACCATATAAGAGCTTGATTTTGAGCTCATGTTACAAGAGTCATCAATAAAGAGGTGAAGGTTGGTTTCGTCAAATTCAAGAAGGCCTTTCTCATCTGTGGTTCGGCACCACCTGAGCAACCACTGTCAGTATTTGGGGCTCAGCACGTCAGACATGCTAAGGGCAAATGGTTCCATGATGTTCTCAGGTTGTAAGCATCAGTGTCACAACGGGATTTATTTAAGAAATTAATCCTAGAAGTCGGAACTTCTAAATGTCTGTTTCAGTGCTTCTCAAACGTTGGTGCACCTGGGAATCACGGGGGGGGGGGGGGGGGGGGACTTGTTTGCAAAGGAAGATAGCAAGGTCTCACCTCTCAGGAGTCCTATTAGTTCATCAGTAATTAGAAGGCACCTAGGGCACAAAATTTAAGGAAGTACGTATTCTCAGGTTTACCCAAGTGCAAGATTGCCACCTGAGCAAACCTCAGAGTGCCTCCTTAACTGGGGCATCCAGGGCATCTCGCTGGACTCCCCCTGGCCTCCGTCCTGTATAGGGTGAGTCTGTGGCCCAGCAGCACCAGCATGGTCTGGAGCCTTGTTAGAAATACAGAATCTTGGCCCAACTCCAGACCTACTGAATCAGAATCTGCAGACTGTCAAGATTCTCAGGTTATTCCTACGCATATTAAAGTTTGAGAAACAATGAAAATAAGGGATGCCCAAATAAAGTCTTGCAACAGATAGTAAAATCCTAAGCTCTTTCCAATGCATCATGTTGCATCTCTGATACAGGAAAATGAGCAGTGGCTTTCCACTGATGCTCAAAGGACAGCCCTACACTGACCAATATTTTTGTCACTCTTTTAATCAATGGCCTGGATAATGACAGAAAAGAGATACTTATTAACCTGCAGGGGGCACAAAGCAAGAGGACGCTAGCGCAAGAAGTAAGAATCAGGCCATCCTGACAGGCCAGATGACAGGCTGAACACTGAACTATAATAAGTATATAATAAGTTTGACATTTCAGATAAAAATTTTAATAACGAAGGTATAAAATGTGTGATGGTTTGCCTGGCAGCAAAACATATGAAAAATCCTGGGAATAAGTCCAAAAGTATATTGTGAATTTAATACAATGGCATTTCAAATCAGTGGGAGAAAAATGAATCACTTAATAAATGGTATTGGAGTAACTGGGTGGCTAACTGGAAAAATAAATAAATTTGAACCTCTAACTCACATCTTATATCAAAATAAATTCCAGAAGGATCAAAGATTTAAACATAAAAGCAAATCCATTAAAGTATGAGAAGAAAATACGAGGAAAATATTTTTTAAATAACCTCAAAGTAGGTGAGGTCTTTCTAAGCATGAACAAAATCCGAAGGATATAAAATCCAGGGGCTGTTTTTAAAAAGCTGATACATTTTATTACATTAAGAAAAAAAATCTGCATGGTAAACACCACTGTAAACAAAACCTGAAGAAAAATGACAACAGGTAGGGGAAATTTTACAACTCATATCAAAGACATAGGGCTATTTTCTTTAATGTACAAAGACTCCCAAAATCATCAAGAGAAAAGCCCAATACACCAAAGGGAAAGCTCAGCCTGGAGAGACTGAGGAGGCTGAGAGCTGTCCTCCAATAGCAGAAGGGCATTCTTGTGGAAGAGTGAAAACACTGAGTCATGTGTTGCTATAAATGGCTGAATCGGGATTGATGGTGGAAATTCCCATGAGTTAAATGTCAGCTGAACATACAGAAGAACTTTCTAAGAATTAGGCCAAGGCTAACTGGCCAAATTTTAGGAAATTCTTGGAAGGGAGGACCAGGTAAGATGGGAAACTAAGCAACATGATCTCTGAGGTTCCATCAAACTCTGAAATTATGCAATTCTATCCCAAAGATTACATCACCTCTGGAAAAGTTAACAGCACAAAATCAAATAACGTTAGGCTCTCACAACTCCAAAAAGATTGGAAACCATGGTGCTTATCACTCGTAACTCTTCATTTTAAGTACAATGTTCTCTGGGGGCAGGGGGACAGCGGGGAGGGTATAAATGATTTGTTGACTCCTGACTCCGTACTCAGGAGTATTTTGAGGATTTTATGGTGGGGGGTTGGGCAAGCCTTCTTCATTCAGCGCTCCTGCTCCTTCATTACTAAAAGCAAAAGAAGGGTTTTAAAAGAGAGTGAATTAGGGTTGGAGAGTTAAGTATGAGGTCTCACTAGTGTGGTTCTTTGTCGTATAAAAGCTGTAACCCACCACCCGTGAGAGATACGTCGACGTCAAGGTCACTTTCACTATAGGCTGATTACGAGCTAAAAAGACAAACAAATATGGTAGAAAAATTCAGCGTACAAACAGGATATAAACCAGCAGTGAGTTTTGCAAGTCAATTGGGTAGAATCTGAAACAGCACTAAAAATGTGGAGAGCCGGAGAGAAGGAAAGCTAAGAGGAGGCGGGTCCCTCGGCCAGCCTGTCAGTGCATGCATGGTGAACCCACAAAGTACCTGAGATATTGAGCATGGGCACCTTTTCCAAGTAGAAAATACCACTGGAATACTAGCAATTTATAAGGTAAAATAAAATGGAAGAACTGTTTTATTTACTTTAAATTCTAATACTTAAGACAAAGCAAATTTAGTTGAAGAAGGCTGAGACGGTGAACAAAAATGTGTTAAGGTTCTGAAGGGAGCTCCTAATGTATCTCTCAAGAGCTCCAGAAGTTGGCAACAGTGAGTCTTTATTCACTGTGGCATCTAATTTCACTTCAAAATCTGGTGCTGCTTTTTGCCTTAATAAGGACATGCCACTGAGTGCTTTTTAGCCGTGATGGGGGAAAGTTTTTAGTTCAAAAGTATAATGAAAAGATCCCCACAGCTCCCTCAGAAGCAGGCCCAGTAGTCCTGGCCCACCTGGCTCCCTCTGCTGATGGCTAGTCCTTCTGTCTAAGGCAGGATACAAGGGCCTCAAAGCCCTATCCCTTTCCACCTTTGACATGAGGGTTGAATGCTGTGTATCATGGCTTTTTGTTCATTTTGTTCTGAAATTAAAGTATGCAAAAAAAAAAAGTATAATGAAAAGAATGAGTGAGGACAAGAAATAAGATGCTTTTGAGGTAAGACAGCAGTAAATAAGAAGCCCAAAGAAGAGGCAAGAAGGCTTATCTGAAGCATAACTATCTAAAATGCAAGACAGAATAAAAGTATGTATAGGGGTAGGGAGAGAATCCCCCACAAAGGTGGGAAAAGAGGAAGATGACACCGTGGCCAAGTTTCTCTACAGGCCATCAGGGGGCACCATCAGCCAGGACAACTCAGCCGCTCCAGGTGGCCGAGAGACACCTCTCACAGGACTTCGGATAGTTGTAGCATATTCCGAAACTGGAAAGCTATACTAATCTAACAAGCTTTACAAATGGTTTCATAGCCAGGTGATCGAGAAAAAAATTAAAACAAACAAAACCAGTTATCTGCCATCTGTTTCTGTATTTGCTTATCCAAATCAGAAAGGGCAATGATAGTGTCATTTGGTACCCAGAAGGAAGGAATGCCGGGGGAAGGCTGGAGAAATTTCTTCAAGGAGCTCCTGATGCTCTGAACCCTGAACCATCCCGGGGCAGCACACAGCGTGCTGAGGCCCCTCAGACCCAGGCTGCGGTGCAGGGGAATTAAGCGAATAGGGATTTCAGCGGGGGGCAGGGGTGAGAGGCCTGGAGCAGTGACCTCAAGGATAGATATATTGCACGGATATGTTAAACCTAACTTTTCATATCTCTGAGAAATGCAAATAAACATGGGGTATATTTCACAGGCGGCTGAAAAAGTAGGAGGTTAAATGTCTCGCTCTGTATCACACTTAACCAGGACAAAGATTATTGGTATAACTGTTTGGTCCAGTTTTGTTTTGTTTTTTTCCATTAGATGCCAGAGATTCACAATTGTTTTTTTTAAAAAGGCAGAAAGTATTGATTTAAGATACATTTAACAAAAAGGTCTGCTAAATATCTGAGCCTGGATAACACATACAAGCAAATCTGTCCCTTCGGGAGCTACTTTGTGTCGTCCTCATCCCTCAAACCTGCTGCCAGGCAAAATCTTTCCAAGACGTCTGTTGACCTATATTACTTTATATTATAAACCATGAGACATACTGGCTGTTCCGATGATCTGTACTGGGGTTGACAGCATCCTTAACCTTAAGAGTCAGTCAACAGTGAGGCCTCCAGCAGCCACGAGAGAAGCCAAAGAGGAGGCCGAGAGGAAAGAAGGCTGAGGGTTCGTGCAGAGAGGAGAGAAGAGAGTATAAAAATGCAGAACATAGAAAACGGACAGAAAGGGCAAAAGCTGGTTTAGTAGTTTAGACTACACAGAGTGCCCCCAAATTGTCTTTAGGTGATGTCCCTGGGTACTGACTGCTTTGCCCTGCTCCCGCAGTGGAATAGGAATAAGTACTCATCTGTGCAATTTTAATAATATTGGCTTAAAACTTATATAACATAACTACATGTTAGAAATATCTTTTTCTTTTTTTTTTCCTTTTAGTTCCCCGACCAGGGATTGAACCTAGGCCCTCGGCAGTGAAAGCCCAGAATCTTAACCACTGGACTGCCAGGGAATTCCTTAGAAATATCGTTTTTACATCAGATGCTTGGTGTTTAGGAGCTGGCCCACGGAAGGGAATGAGCTTTCAGAATTCAGGGAGGCAGCTTTACTTTGAGACAGAGGGTAGGGGGCACACACTGCCAGGTGGCTGCTAGGTGTTCTCATGTAATTTCATTTATTCCTCACCAAACACCAATAAGGTACGTGTTATCTCCATTCTATAAATGACAGAACACACCTAGGGAAGACAAGTGACTCACCCAAGGTCTCAAAACCAGTAAGTGGTAGAGCCAGATCCTCATCGAAGACTCTAAAATGACAGCTGCCTTCCTCTCACTGAGAAGCAAAGAGCAGCTCCTCCAGCCGGAAGCACATGGGCCATTTACGACTCTGCAAGAGACGCTGCCTCGAAAGCCTATTCATTCATTCAAAACAGATGTCGTAACTGCCACCATATCTAGAGCACAGCTGCAAATACCAATACAACAGTGAAGGAGAGACTCGGTGCCCTACTCTTGTAAAGCTAGCTGAAAAGCAGGGTGAGGTAGTGATGCAATGAATATATACAACAGACAAATAACACGACATGGGAGAGTAACAATGACTACCAAAAACATGACACAGACAGGAGAATGGGGCAAGGGTCCTAATTCAGACTGAGTGGTTAAGAAAGGCTACACTGAGGGGGTAACATAAAGCTGAGAACTGAAAGACAAGAACCAGCCATGCAAACAGCTAGCGGCAGAACATTCCAGGTCACATGCAAACGCCCCGAGGAAGAAACAGGCTCGGTATGCAACAAAAAATAGACCTGTTTGGCTGGAGCAGAACAAGAGATGGGGTTAGATGGATGCACAAGGATAGGTCGTGTTGGTCCTAAGGCTAAGGTAAACAGAGTTTGCATTTTATTCTGTGATTGGAAATGATCAGAGGTTTTTCTAAGCAGGGAAGTGACACCCTCTGACTGGTGTTTGTGAAAGGTTCCTTTGGCTGCTGATGAACTGGGGGGAGGCTACACTGAAAGCAGGGAGGCCGGCGGGAAGGCCACCGCCGGCCTCCAGAGGACAGATGATGGCGATGTGGTTTAGGGCAGCAGCAGCAGGTGGACAGATTTGTGCTCTATTCTGGAGTTAGAATGTTTAGGACTTGCTGATGGATTGGCTGTGGGTGAACATGAAAAAGGAAACAAGCAAAGAGGCCTCCTAGGTTGCTGGCTTAAGCAAAAGGGTGGATGGTGGTGCCCTTTTACTTAGATGAATAAAGACTGGGAGAGATTTTTTTTTTTTTTTAATGGGAAAGGGATAAAATAAAGAGATCTGTTTTAGCAATGTTAAGTCTGAGACATCTATTAGATATTCAGATGGATCTATGAGGTAGGCAGCAGGTATACAAATTTAGAGATGCAACAATCAAACTGAAGATGCAAATTTAAGAGGCACATGTAAACCCAATGTGTTTCTTCTAATTAGAAGAAAATATAGGGTAATTTCTTAGTGACCTGAGGATGGGAAAAGATTTCTTAAGATATCAAAAAGCACAAATCTTTATACTTGGAAAAACCAAAGAAAATGACATACTAAAACATAGGATTTCTCAGGAATTCCCTGGCGGTCCAGTGGTTAGGACTCGGCGCTTCCACTGCAGGGGGCCCGGGGTTCAATCCCTGGTCACGGAATGAAGATCCTGTAAACCGCAAGGCACGGCCAAAAAAAAAATAATAATAAAATAAAATAAAATGTAAGATTTCTGCTGAATAAAGGACACTATGAGCAAAGTTAACAGATGGGCAAGGCCAGGAGATGACAGCTGCAACACTTATAACTGATTTAGGATTAATATCTAGACCATATAAGGAACTTCGCTGGAAAAATGGGAAAAGGATATGAGCAGGTCATCCATAAAAGGAAAATCCAAAGACTAGTATACACAGAGATTCTCGTTCTCACTAGCAATCAGGGAAACAGGAATTAAAACAAAATAACACACTACGTTCGCCAAACCGACAAAAGTCTGAAAGTCAGATACCGCGTGCTGCACTTTGTGGTGGGAATATAATGAGAGCAGTCATGCCACACTTAGTGAAATTAAATGTGAGTATACTCTGGGACCTAACAATTAGACCTGTTGGTATTTAGCTGGAGAAATTCTTGCTCAAGTCCCTAAGAAGATACACGTGAGGATTTCCATCAGAACACTTGTTTGTGGTGCAGGGAGCTGGAGAACAAACTAGGCGTCCATCACTAGGGGAAATAGATAAATACTATGCGGTAGATGCTAGTGATAAAATACAATAAAGGAGCTAAACATAATATAGAAACGCAACAACATGGACAGAACTTAAAAATGTAGTTTTAAATGAAAAAAGGATCAAAATGAGAAGTATGACATAATATTATTTAATATAAATTTACAAAACAAATCATACAAGGATACAAACATAATCAAGGATAAATACTGAACACATTATAGAAGAAGTTAACGGGAATGGGAGAAGAGATGGAAAATGACAATAATGAGAAATAATAACACGAGAGGGGTCTTGCAATGTCAGTACAATGTTGTATGATAAATTCAGCTCTGCACTTGAGATCTAAAAGGAAAAACAACAAATTTTACAGGGCAAAAGGAACGTTCATCTGTTCCAACTGTCTTTCCCAAACTGCCTGACATTCTGTCAGTTGACTCATCTGACTTAACAGGCGATTAAGGGGGCTGGGAGGGAGGAGGGCAGGCACCAGGGCACAGTGCAAATGGAGCCCCGCTGTATCCTGCACCCACCTTTATCACCACGGCATTCATCACACCACTGCAACTACATGCATCCACGACGAGCTTCCCACCCTGAGCGTTAGATCGCATTCACCCTCATAAACCCAGGACTCAGCACAGTGGCTGCTGCAAAGAACAGATTCAGTCAATGCTGACTGGCTGACCTCTTTGTTGCTTGGTAGACTGGATGAAAAATAAACCAAAATTAGAACTCAACTGAACCTTCTTGACTGTTATAATGTAGCTAAATGAATGTTCAATTAATGCTCACTGGCTATGGCTATATGTCCCTCCCAGCATCATTTATTCTAGCATCAAAAGGCATGTCCATTTGGATGACAGACACATGAACAAACATATCACAGAATTCAAGTCGACTTTATGGCTGCAAGGAAACTCAGAGATGCTACAGCAAAATCAGAAATGCAAATGATAAAAGTTCATTTTAAGTGGGGGAAAAAAAGAGATGCAGCACAAGTCGGATGATTCCTGTTCCTGGCAGTGCTAGGTAGCATTAACCTCTGAAATGACCATTTGACCCTGTATGTACAAAACGGAAAAACCCTTCTTATTCATTTTTAAGTCAGCTTGATTACAGTATAATGTATATACAATAAAATGCACCCACTTTATTTATTTTTATTTATTTATTTATTTTTGGCCACGCTTGCGAAATCTTAGTTCCCCAACCAGGGATCAAACCCAGGTCCCCTGCAGTGGAAGTGCTGAGTCCTAACCACTGGACCACCAGGGAATTCCCGAAACGCACCCATTTTTTTTTTTTTCAGCGCATCTTTTTATGTTTAAAAAACATTTTTTAACATCTTTATTGGAGTATAATTGTTTTACAATGGTGTGTTAGTTTCTGCTTTATAAGAAAGTGAATCAGCTATACATATACATATATCCCCGTATCTCCTCCCTCTTGCATCTCCCTCCCACCCTCCCCTTATCCCACCCCTCTAGGTGGTCACAAAGCACCAAGCTGATCTCCCTGTGCTATGTGGCTGCTTCCCACTAGCTATCTATTTTACATTTGGTAGCGTATATAAGTCCATGCCACTCTCTCACTTCATCCCAGCTTACCCTTCCCCCTCCCCGTGTCCTCAAGTCCATTCTCTAAGTCTGCATCTTTACTCCTGTCCCGCTCCTAGGTTCTTCATAACTTTTTTTTTTAAAGATTCCATATATATGTGTTAGCATACGGTATTTGTTTTTCTCTTTCTGACTTACTTCACTCTGTATGACAGACGCTAGGTCCATCCACCTCACTACAAATAACTCCATTTCGTTTCTTTTTATGGCTGAGTAATATTCCATTGTATATATGTGCCACATCTTTATCGATTCATCTGTCGATGGACACTTAGGTTGCTTCCATGTCTTGGCTATTGTAAACAGTGCTGCAATGAACATTGTGGTACATGTCGCTTTTTGAATTATGGTTTTCTCAGGGTATATGTCCGGTAGTAGGATTGCTGGGTCAGATGGTAGTTCTATTTTTAGTTTTTTAAGGAACCTCCATACCGTTCTCCATAGTGGCTGTATCAATTTACATTGCCACCAACAGTGCAAGAGGGTTCCCTTTTCTCCACACCCTCTCTCCAGCATTTACTGTTTGTAGATTTTTTGATGATGGCCATTCTGACCGGTGTGAGGCGATATCTCATTGTAGTTTTGATGTGCATTTCTCTAATGATTAGTGATGCTCAGCATCTTTTCATGTGTCTGTTGGCAATCTGTATATCTTCTTTGGAGAAGTGTCTATCTAGGTATTCTGCCCATTTTTGGATTGGGTTGTTTGTCTTTTTGATATTGAGCTGCATGAGCTGCTTATATATTTTGGAGATTAATCCTTTGTCAGTTGCTTCGTTTGCAAATATTTTCTCCCATTCTGAGGGTTGCCTTTTCATCTTGTTTATGGTTTCCTTTGCTGTGCAAAAGCTTTTGAGTTTCATTAGGTCCCATTTGTTTATTTGTGTTTTTATTTCCATTTCTCTAGGAGGTGGGTCATAAAGGATCTTGCTGTGATTTATGTCATAGAGTGTTCTGCCTGTGTTTTTCTTTAAGAGTTTTATAGTGTCTGGCCTTACATTTAGGTCTTTAATCCATTTTGAGTTTATTTTTGCGTATGGTGTTAGGAAGTGTTCTAATTTCATTCTTTTACATGTAGCTGTCCAGTTTTCCCATCACCACTTACTGAAGAGGCTGTCATTTCTCCATTGTACACGCTTGCCTCCTTTATCAAAGATAAGGTGACCATATGTGCATGGGTTTATCTCTGGGCTTTCCATCCTGTTCCATTGATCTATATGTCTGTTTTTGTGCCAGTACCATACTGTCTTGATTACTGTAGCTTTTTAGTATAGTCTGAAGTCAGAGAGCCTGATTTCTCTAGCTCCATTTTTCTTTCTCAAGGTTGCTTTGGCTATTTGGGGTCCTTAGTGTTTCCACACAAATTGTGCAATTTTTTGTTCAAGTTCTGTGAAAAATGCCATTGGTAGTTTGATACAGATTGCACTGAATCTGTAGATTGCTTTGGGTAGTATAGTCATTTTCACAATGTTGATTCTTCCAATACCATGAAATAATTAATCAGTACCTGCATTTCCCAGATTGCCTCACATTTTTTCCTTCATTATGTTTGTCTGAATCAGATCCATATATTACTATTGGTTCATTCATCTCTTAAGTCCCTTTTTATCTATAGGTGTCCCCTCCATCTTTTCTCCCCCACCCCCTTATAATTTATTTGTTGAAGAAACTAGTTTGTCCTATAAAGCACCTGCAGTTTGGAATTTGCTGACTGCTTCCCTAAAAAACATTTACCAAGTTTCTGTCCCTTGTATTCCCTATAAATTTGTAATAAGATCTAGAAGTTGTAACAAATTCAGGTTCTGTTATAGCTGGCAAGGCTACATTATGGGCGGTATCGTGGACCTCTATCAGGAGACACATATCATGTCCCATATTCTCTTTGTCTCACGTTTTGAAAACCATAGTCTTTTCCTCAACTAATTGAAAAGAAAAGCATTTATGATAGTTTATAAGATTCATATAATCTAGAAAAGTGTAAAAGTATGGGACATCGACCCCCATTTTAACAGACTGATTCTGGACTGTGGTGTTCCTACAAAGGAAAAATAGGCTTTGAGTCACTGTCTCAGATGGTTCCATCCATCATATCCACCTATCACTTACTTGAAGTCACACACTGAACACACGCTGCCACGTCCGTCTTCTGCGCATGTCTAATCTCCGAGAGGAGAGGTGCAGAGGTGGCCTCTCCTCCACCCTCAACACTGGCTCTGCACACAGGTATCACCCAGGCCGCTTCTCCACCGAGGAAAGGCCCTTCTCTATCCCTGATGAGGTCCAGCCTCTTTCATCAGCTCTTTACAACCTTCCTCCAGAGCCAGCGACATCCAGATTTTACCAACCAGAAAACAGAGGTGCAGCGAAGAAATATGAAGAGTGAATCGGTGGAAGTTTACCATGAGAAACCACAGATCACTGGTTGTTCGGAGAAACCTGCTGAGTTGCATGTGTTTCTACTTTAATGCCTCCTCCTTCCCTTCAGGGAGATGCGTGAGTCTAAACAATCTGAGTCTCTGAGGGAAAGGGCTGTGGATGCTGTTTACACAAGGAACCAGAGGGCCCGGTAAAGTGACCTTCCTGCTCTCTTTGGCAGGGCAAGTCCCTGCTTGACAAGAACTAAGTTATCACAAAAGAGAATAAGAATCAGTTAAATTAAAGAGATAACCTGGGACATTTGGGATGGGGAAGAGGAAAGCAAGTTTACATTCCAACCTCACCCAAGTCCAGGGGAGAGGCCCACTGTTACTGAGCCATGTGGAGGGAGTTAGAGTCACTGGCAGGACGACTGGGGCCTCTCTCTTGTTCCCACTCTGATAAACCCTCAGCTACCTGCAGCACCATTGCACTAACAGCTACAGGGCCCTCCCCCGCCAGCCACCTCCTACTCATCTCCGTGCTGGGCCGGCCCTCACTGCCTCCAGGAGCACAAGTTAGAGTATGATAATTATTGTGCCAGTAACTACTGCCTGGTAACTAAGTTCCAGAAGCACAGGCCCCTGCTTACAAACAGCATAACCCTCAGTACAAAAGGATCGAGTTCTCCCTCATCCTGGCCCCCACCTCTGGACAAGCACAGATTAAATTAAGAATTCTCAAAATTCCCAGCGGTGTCAAACCCATTTAAAGCTGCCGGGTCAAAGATCCATTTTTGCAGCAGACAACCACAAAGGATTTCAGTGTTATATACAGTGGAAATGATTGCAAGAAATTCTAAATATGGACAGACCAGTAATTTAAATTCTTTTTCTAATGGCTAATACTTCCTTTCCAGTTCAATATCTGATTCTAAGTCAGGCTCCAATTAAGGAAAGCAAGACCCAGTTTTCTGGTTCCACTGGGATTTACTTGTTCAGGGATTACCTGGCTGCATGTCCTGAGTCTGTTTCCAGTAAGTGCTCTGCTGGGAACCCTGTGGTGACTAACAAACGTGTTTCAGGAGAAAGAAACACCCTGATTACTAGCAGTCCAGGGCAAAGTAAAGCCCAAACAAGGAACTCTCACTCCTGGTCTGGTGCTTTCCCCCCGCAGGCCACTACTGCTGCGTCAAACCAGCCGGCTGTGTGAAGCTGGTAAATCAACCTACCTAGGTTTTGATTTCCTTTCTTCTAGCAGCTTCACTCATAATAGCCAAAACAACCCAGAAGTCCACCGATAAAGAGACAGACAAGGAAAAACAACGGCCCCTCTTCCTCAGCTGGATATTCTGGTGTCTATCTGTGACACCTGGAACGGCGACAGACCACCTGACACCACGGGAGCAGCCAGGGCAAGCCAGTGTTCTGGGGATGGCAGGGCAGGAAGAAAAAAAATGAATGTGGCTCCCCAGCTGCTGAATTAACCAGCTTTGGAGTCACCCTACCTCCAGACTTCCTGTTATCTGAAATATTGCCTGTGTGTTTAAGTCACTGAGTTGGCTCTTCTGTTTTTCTTGAAGGTAAAAGCATTCCAACCGATGACACTTATTGACCTAAAAGGTTGCACACCACTAGCTACGTGCAGCAATGAAAGGCAGAACTGGATCTCTATAATTAACACAAAAACAAGAAAGCAAAACGAAATACCCCATTCTTGTCATTAAAACATGAGAAAGGCTTTGGGACAGGTAAAGAGCAAGGTTACGAGGAAAAATACAGTAAGTGAATCCACACGTTTAACAATTCAATAAATAAACTTGGACCTGGAAACTGGCCTGTATGAACTGACTGTGCTTCATTTCAGAAATATTCATTAGAAGGCGATGACGTTACATACAGTACTTAAGCGTGCAACAACCCTCTGAGAATAGTCACACTATTCCTATTTTACAAATGAGAAAACTGAAGCACAGAGAAGCTAAGTAACTGGCCAAAGTCACTCCATCCCTGCACTTTTCTCCACCTGGAACTCTCCCCTTTCTGCCCTTCGCTAACTCCTACACATCTTCCAGGTTCCAACTTGAATAAACATCACTTCCGGGACTTCCCTGGTAGCGCAGTGGTTAAGAATCCGTCTGCCAATGCAGATGACATGGGTTCAATCCCTGGTCCGGGAAGATCCCACATGCCACGGAGCAACTAAGCCCGTGCGCCACAACTACTGAGCCCGCATGCCACAACTACTGAAGCCTGCGAGCCTAGAGCCCACACTCCGCAACAAAGAGAAGCCACCACAATGAGAAGCCCACGCACCGCAACGAAGAGTAGCCCCTGCTCACCCCAACTAGAGAAAGCCCGCGTGCAGCAACGGAGACCCAATGTGGCCATAAATAAATAAATTTATTAAAAAAACAAAACAAAACAAAACAGAAACATCACTTCCTTAGAAGAAGGCTTCTTTGATGTGTCCAGACAAGGTCCCAAGCTCCTTGTACACTCTACTACGTGCAATGCTCTACTGAAGCACTGTGTGTACTCGCGATTATGTAAATATTTGTCTTCCCCAAATGTACAGGATGTACATGCCCTGAGAACAGGTCTTTCTTGTCCACCACCACACAGCATTTCCAAAGCTGAGCAGAACACCTTGCCCTTAAGAGGCTCACAGTCTGAGAGACTGCAAATGAACAGTCCCTTCCAACACAATGCAGGAGGCGGACAGAGGTGTGCACAGGGCTCTATGGAAGCACAAGACAGTGGGTCGGTGGGGGAGGCTTCATGGAGGAGAATCCCCCAAACAGAGCCCTGAAGGACAAGGAAGTTGGGAGGAAAAGAACTGAGGACAAGGGTGTCCTAGGTGGACAGAGCATTAGGTATATCTTTAGAGAAGAAAGCAGCCATGGAATTTTAGGGGAACTACGAGCTCACTACGGCTGGAGTCTGAGATCAGACAGAGATAAATGAAGCTTGAGAGACAGCAAGATTCAGTTCGATATTCAGAGATAGCAATACGTTGTAAAGATCCCTAAAATAATCCAATAACAATGGATATGATGGAAGCGCTCACTGTACAACGGCACTGTACATCGGCTAAGTACCTCATATGTATAATTTCATCTTCACAACCACCCTGAGCATTATTACTCCCACGAGGAGGTAAGATCACACACAGCTAGTAAATGGCAAAGCCAGGCTCTGAACCGCAGCTGTATTACATGACTCCAAAGCCTGTGCTCTTAACCACAGTCTAATCCTTGTCTAGCTCACTGTGCACTGACATGATCTTATATAGTTGTATGTAATTCAAATAATTATCTTGATCCTACTAGGGAAGCTGGCTATTTAACGAATCCCATGTCTTTTTCATTAAGCGAATCATAAACACAAATATTTCATACATTGAGATTGTTTAAAATAAAGTATATAATTAGTGTTCAATAGACTTTTTTCTTTTTCCGGCTGTGTTGGGTCTTCGCTGCTGTACGTGGGCTTTTCTCTAGTTGCGGCGAGCAGGGGTTACTCTTTGCTGCGGTGTGTGGGCTTCTCATTGCGGTGGCTTCTCTTTGTTGCGGAGTGTGGGCTCTAGGCGTGCGGGCTTCAGTAGTGTGGTGCGTGGGCTCCAGAGCGCAGGCTCAGTAGCTGTGGCACACGGGCCCAAATGCTCCACGGCACGTGGGATCATCCTGGACCAGGGCTCGAACCTGTGTCCCCTGCATCGGCAGGCAGATTCTCAACCACAGTGCCACCAGGGAAGCCCTTTTCAATAGACTTTTTAAAATGAAGATCAAATGAAAATTATTCAGAGACAGAAAATGCAGTGTCTTGACTGATATTCCAATACTGTCTCTAGAATTACGTTACCTCTAAACCATCAAAAATTATGCAAAGCAAACACTAGAACTTCTAAGTCGCCTCATCAAAACGAACCTTCCTAAGGAGAATTAAACTTATTAATTAAACAACTCAATCGATTATTGAGAATGGGTGTAAAGAAAAGAAAGTAGCTAAGACAGAGGAAAGATGATATGACACACGAAATCTCTTTTCCCCACTATCATTTGCTTTAAGCATAGAAATTGTCACTGAATGTGTTTACAAGGCAAGATAAACAGTCTATGTGCCAATTCCAGTAAAAACATGAGCAGAAATTTTATCAGTTAGGGAAAGTCTTGGTTCAAAGAACTCAGTTTTTTCGGAAGCCGTTCAGCAAAAATGCAAATGTACTAAGTCACAGTTGATGGGCTATTAATAAATCATTAAAGCAAACTGCTGGGAGATCTTTGCTTTTTTAAATGTCTCATAATGTACAGTAACAGTTCACAGACTGACAATAATTATCATAGTTATACCAGATTAAACATTTATTAGTGCCAGGAGTTTTAAGAACAAGTGCTCACTTCATTCTTACAGCCTCGCTTTCGGATGAGCTAACTAAGGCACAGAGAGTTTAGATCAATTGCTCAAGGTCACCTGGGTAGGAAGTGACAGAGCCAGGATGTACACACAGGTCTGTCTGATGCCGAAGTGCATGCTCCTTCCACCAAGCAGCATCATCTCTACTGGGCTGAAAGGTGCCTAGAGATTATCTGGTTTATTCACCAATCAACCCTATCATTTAAAGAGACCTGTAGGGAGGGTAAAGGACTTTCCTTACTTAGGTCCTTTGGCTAGTTTACAGCACAACTGGGAGTGAACCCCAGATTTCCTACTCTGAGGCAATCACAGTCTGTAATCATTTTGACTCATACCAGATACTTTCTTTTTGAGAAATATTAAAAATTTCCCCAAAAAACAGACAAAACAAGAATGATACATGTAAATGCCTGTCACTGTGCCTTGAGCTATGGATGCATCATGTTTTCGTGGGAGACAGGACAAGAGACGCCTCAAACATTTCCTGTGCATTACTTGCAAGCAGCTAACAGAAGATAACAGGATTTCATGCATTCCTTTCCACCACCATCATTTTTGCAGCCTCCTGCCTTTCAGTAGGGCATTAAAAGCACGTTAGTGAGGAAAAAAAGCAGCCACAGACAATACACGGATGAGCCTGGTGATGTTCCAACAAAGTTTAATATTTGGACTCAAAAATTTGAATTTCATATAATTTTCACATGCCGTGAAATATTATTCTTGATTTTTCCCAACTACTTAAAAAGCTACAGCTTTCAGGCTATAGAAAAACAGGCAGTGGGCCAGAGGGCATATGCTGACCCTGCATTAAAACAAAGAAGTAAAAGGCAGAAGTGACCAAAGGAAAAGCAGTTTGCAACAAAGCAAGGCTACGGCCTTTTTCTTGACTCAGTTCTGGAGTCACTGATTCAGGAGGCCTTCTTGGGCCATCCCCCACTCGCACTTGGGGGAGGTGTCCCACTTTTGTGTTCTTACTGAAACTTGGGTCTATCTCTATCCTAACACTTACTATAATATATTCAATCAATCATTTGTATATGCTTTTGTTTGTTTTTAAATCTGTATTCCTAGCCGATGTGGATGCTCAAAAATAGCGGGGGTAAGGGTGATAAGGAAAATAAAAAGGAATAAGCTCAGAAATTCTTATCTTTATACAGACGCTAGATATCAGCACAAAGTCTTGACAGTGGTTCCATGACATACACCTAAGGAGTTAAATCAGTGGTTCAGCTACTTTTTGTATCTGTTAACAATCTATGTTGTTTATGCCCTATAAATATGCACCAACCCCTCCATCTATTCTCTATACTTACACCTCCCTCAAGCCAGGCATCGGACTAACTTGTTTAGACTAATCTGCATGAAAAAGATCCAAGCATAAATTTAAAATGACCACTGAGTCTCCAGAAAGGCTCGGGGTACCCTGGGGGTCTGCAGAACACAAATGGAAAAGCTACTGTCCTATAACACTAGCCTCAAAAATGAATGATGAAATAAATAAATAAATAAAAATGAATGATGGCTTCAAATCGTTTGAAGAAAACCTGAAAAGCCACAATTACCAGATACAATGTGAAAATCAACATGGAAAAGTCTACCTCATCATTATCACACAAAGCATAAAAGAGAAACAAACATATTTCAATCACACATCGTCGGGTGGATGACCCTGTACTGTTGGATCATTAACCTTCTCTGTGCCGGGGGTCCCTCTGGCAGTCCGGAGAAGCCAGCAGATCCCTGCTCAGAACAATGTTTTCGAATACATAAGACAGTATGCGTAGTTTAAAAAAGGAAACCAGTTATAATAATTAGCCCACACTACCTCCCCCGACACTTCCTGTCTCCTTTCCCTGCTTTATTTTTTCTGCTTAGCGTTGGTCACTATCTAACATGCTATGCATATTTTACTTCTGTTCTCTTATTTAGTAGATGTCTTCCCAACTAGAACCTTGTTCCCATGAGGGCAGGGAAGTTTATCTATTTTGTTTACCACTCTATTTCCAAAACCTACAAAATGCCTGGTAGCTAACAGATGCCCAATAAATATATTCTGAATTAGTAAATAAACCTCTTGTCTCCTACGAGCTATTACTCTCAGAGGAATCACAGGCAGTTCTACTAGGATCTGTCATCCTTAAGCAAGATAATACACAAGACTTCATTTTTACTAACTTCTTAGCAGCGCTGGAAACCTTTTATAAAGGCAACTTCATGCCTCCACAATAAACTTAATATCTACTGACTGAGGGCGAAGAAGGGAGGTGAGGTAGAGAAGTCAAATGCCTCCAGGTTAGTCAGTGAACAAAATCCATGGGCCAGGTCTCCTGCTTATTAACTCTCCCTTCACTTTACCCTTTGTCCTCTGAAGCTTTTGTTGCGTTGCCTTCTGTCTCTTTCCCACTGAAGGTATCTAGCTGCACGCTAACGATAAGAGACAACTCATTCACAACAAACAGCCACACTCTCCTTGGCAACAAGGTTCTAGGGTTTCCAGCTTCTTGCCAAGGCAACTCTTAAATAGAGGGAAAAAATTTTTAATTCATCTTTTTTTTTTTTTTAAATATTTATTTATTTATTTTTGGCTGTGTTGGGTCTTCGTTTCTGTGCGAGGGCTTTCTCTAGTTGCGGAAAGCAGGGGCCTCTCTTCATCGCGTTGCGCGGGCCTCTCACTATCGCGGCCTCTCTTGTTGTGGAGCACAGGCTCCAGGTGCGCAGGCTCAGTAGTTGTGGCTCACGAGCCTAGTTCCTCCGCGACATGTGGGATCTTCCCAGATCAGGGCTCAAACCCGTGTCCCCTGCATTGGCAGGCAGATTCTCAACCACTGCACCACCAGGGAAGCCCTTTAATTCATCTTATTCACAGTAAATTAAAAGGTTAACAAGAATGTAAACCCTCAGACACGACAGGCTGCCTATGCTGTTTGTCTCACAAAGTCCTAAGAGGAAGGAAGCTCAGAGCCAAGACAACTCGAAGCTCCAGAGAAATGTAATAATTTCTACCAACTGCAACGCCTTCACGCTGTAGTGTGATAACAGATTGGAAAGGCAAACCAGAAACCAGAAAAAGAAAGGTGGGGAGGGAAGATGAGGTTAACAACAAGGTCAGAACGGTGTCCTGAGACTGTTTCATAACTAGGCAGCAGTCAAAACCTCACCGGAAGGTAGTCTGGGCCCCTCTTGGGTGGTCACGCAAACGTCAGCCCGTTCCCCAACCCCAGCGCTGGCCCAAATGCAGAGCGGAGGAAACGCGCTTGTATCATGAGGGTTTTGAGACACTCAAACCCATCTGCTTAAAATATAACCTCCTAAATCTCCTTAAACATCAGAAGTATCCATATATGTGTATCTTTTTACATACAGGGCAAGAAAACGGGAAGAGACAGGGGGTTTTGTAGGTTTGTTTTTAATATTTCAAGTGCTAATAAACCAGCAACAGCTGGTCAATGACAGAAAGTTCCACGGCAATGATGTGTATTAACAGGATTTCAAGTTGGAAGAAAAAGGGAGACAAAAACATTTTTCACGTAGGCTTGACTCCAGCTCAATGGGAAAATATTAACCTAGAGCAACCATTATAACCAACTGCTGACTTCCTGTATTGTCCTAGATCTGATCCTTAGAGATGTATGCTTCTTTTGAACTAGCCAGATAAAAACTGTAATACAATTTTATAACTACTGTTGCCTTATAAACACACCTTAAAAGAAAGCGCTGAAGACACAATGATAAATAAAACCCACAAGCACAGAGAACTTATATTCAACCTTTTCTTTCAGAGTAAAGGTCTTCAAACAGTGTCGTTCCAACTTTACAACATCAGTGAGGTATTTCTCACCCCAATAAGCTTAGAAAATGTAGTATGGATAATTACATAACTGAATAAGAAAGAAATGAAAAACCTTAAAAACACAAATTATTTACATTAGTCTAAATTCCATTGACTGTTAAAGTGAAAATCAGAAACAAACTAAATATCCACCTAGTGGGATTAGTTAAATAAACTGTGTTTTGTCAATTCTATGGAATAGTACACAGCCATGAAAAAGAATGAGAGAGACCTCCAAGTACGAAATGGAAAAATCTCCAAGACACCTTTGTTACAGGGAAAGAGCAAACTGAACAACTCATAGTGATTCTGCTTACGTAAACCATTTACGTGAACCTGTATACATACTGTACTTAAATACTTGGGAAAAAGATCTAGAATACATGCCAAATTCTTAATAATTATTTCAACTGGGGGGGTGAGAGAAGAGGGGGAGTTTGGAGAAATTTTTCACATCATTCACATATCGCTTGTATATTAAAAAAAACTTAATAACAGAAAAGGGACTAGATGATTCTATGAATTAAAGGGAAGAAAGGGAATTCCCTGGCAGTCCAGTGGTTAGGACTCCGTGCTTTCACTGCCAAGGGCCTGGGTTCAATCCCTGGTCAGGGAACTAAGATCCCACAAGCCAAGGGGTGTGCCCCCCAAAAAGAAAAAAGAAATCCAAGTAGCCTTGATGGCAAATTCCAACAGCATATCTGAAAATAACCAACAGCACTACAATTAAAAAGATACTTTGCCAACTAGAGATAGAGGACAAGAGACCCAAAGGATGCTGGTACTGATTCATGAACTGGAATGCCAGCATGTCTAGGATGAGTCGGCGGGTGACTAGGGGATCTTGAAATTTAAAAGTCACCTGCCCAAGAAACAGGCAGGTAAACAAGACAAGAGAAATCCAAAGTACTCTTAAATGCTGCCACCACAAGTTTTTTTCATCAACTTTATTGAGATATAGTCTACATATAATAAAATGGACCCATTTAAATTTTGTTTCAATACATTTTGACAAATCTATACACCTGTGTGATTGCCACCATACTGAAGATATAAAACATTTCCAAAACCCTAAAGGTTTTCTTGCGTCCCATTCCAGTCAATCCACTCCCACCCTGGATTAACTACTTTTCTGTCACTCCAGATTAGATCTGTCTTTTCTAGAATTTCATAGAAATGAAAGGATAAGTAGTGCTCTTTTGTGTCTGGCTTCCTTTCACTCAGCATAATGTTTTCAAGGTTCACCCATGTTGTACCACATATCAGTACTTCACTCCTTTTTACGGCCAAATAATATTCTACTGTACGGACCACAATTTGTTTATCCACTCATTCGTTGATGGACATTTGGGTTGTTTCCAGTTTTGAATTATTATGACTAAATCTGTGATGAACAGGCAAGGCACCAGAAGCTTTTCATTCCTTTCACTTTCTACCTCAGCACTGTCCATATACTCTCAGCTCACCACAAGTCCCATTCTTACATTGGCCCTATGTGCAATGGGAAAAGCAATCGCTTACTCAACAAACATATATTAAGGATCTACTGTTTGCCAGGGACTGTTCAGGCACCAGGGACACAGTAATGAACAAGACAGTATAATCCCTCTTCTGTAAAACTTAGAATCTTTTTTGAGGGGAGGGACTGCAGGAGGGGAGATATACAAAAATAAAAGAAAATTTCAGAGAGGACACAAAATAGAAAAAGTTAAAAGTAACATATTCAGAAAGTGGCTAGAAGCATGGGTGTCTAATTCAGATCCGGCAGCCAGGGAAGGCCTATCTGAGCTGAGATCTGAATGACACCAAGGAGACGGCCATGTGACTATCTAAGATCAAAGCATCCCAGGCAAAGAGAACTGCAAGTGCAAAGGCCCCAAGGACAGACTGAACTTCTCCTCATCTAGGAGCAGCAGAAAGGCCAGTGTGATAGAAATGTAGTGAACGAGGGACTGACTTCCCTGGCAGTCCAGTGGTAAAAAATCCACTTTCCAATGGATGCGGATTCAATCCCTGGTTGGAGAACTAAGATCCCACATGCCTCAGGGCAACTAAGCCCGCGCGCCACAACTACTGAGCCCGTGTGCCGCAAACTACAGAGCCCACACGTCCTGGAGCCTGCGTGCCACAACTAGAGAGAAAAAAACCCACATGCCACAACTAGAGAGAAGCCCATGTGCCGCCACGAAAGACCCCGTGTGCTGCAACCAAGACCTGATGCAGCCAAATAAATAAATAAATAAATTTTAAAAATAACCATAACAATTAAAAAAAAGAAAGAAAGAAATGTAGTGAATGAGGGTAAAAGATGAGGCTGGAGAGGCGGGCAGAGGCCAAGCCAAATAATCTTATGGGCCAAGAAGTCTGGGTTTTACTGGAGGCTATTAAGCAGGGGAGTAAAATAATCAGATTTGCATTTTAAAAACATCACCCTGGCTGTGTAGAGAAGAATTGTAAAGGGAAAGAGGAGAAGCAGATTAGTTAGGTAGCTACTGCATGATGCAGGTGGTGATGGCTTGGACAACAGGGAAAGCAAAGAAAAGAGAAGAGCTGGGGATGATTTCAAGATATCTTAAAAGTAGAATCAATAGCTCTTGCTAATGGATTAGATGTAGTAGGAATAAAAAAGAAGAATCTAGGATAATTTCTAGGTGTTTGGCTTGGGCAGCTAGGTGGATGGTAGTACCATTTACTGAGATGGGGAAAATTGGAGGAAAAAGAGGTTTAGACTTGTGGGGAGAATCAAGAGTTCTATTCTAGTCTAGTCTAGTGTATTCTGCACATCTTTCTTTGCTCTCCCTGTAGTCCAAGCCATCGCCACCAGAATGAAGCTGTGATGCTGATTAAACGTCCAAATGCAGATGTCAAATAGGCACTTGGATACATGAGTTTGAAGTTAAGACGAGAAGTCAGTGCTGGATGTATATTGATAGTATTAGAGAATAGTATCTGAAACTGAGAAACAGATTCTACAATTGTGCTTCTGAAAATATTCTGACATATACCTCAGTGCACCTGGATCACACAAGATGAACAGGACTCCAAGAACAATTTTACTGTGATTTGGGGGTGAGGGGGTAGGGAGGGATGAATTTTATATTTGAATGCACACATGTAAAGACTAAAATGCTGGATTTACACAATTGTTCATGATTAAACATAAGATTTCAAAGCCATTCTGTGTTTGTGGCTGGCAGCCTTTGGACTACACCACAAGACACCTAGTGATACATCTTCATGTATCTCTTGGAGTATTTCAGGAAAAAAGTTGGACAAGTATCCGAATACACAACAATCAATTAGCAAAAATGTAACATATGGACTAGAGCCCAGGGCCTGAGGCTGTGGGGCTCACAAGAAGGCAGAGCAGCACAGCTGTTAGCATGTGGACTTCAGAGCCTCGGTTCACATCCCACCTGTGCTGCTCATTAACTGTGGAGGCACAGGGTCACTGCAGGGGTTAAATGACAGAATACAGGCAAGGCGCTTAAGCATAGCCCCTGGTTAAACACACGCCCCAATATTTTTTCTCTACAGGGTCTCACTGTATAAGATCTACAAGACGTAAGTATCAAAAGAAAATAATATAAGTTACATACGAAAAACGCTGAACGTGGCTGGTAGGATTGGTCGGGAAAGCACTGAAATCTGGGCTGAAGAAGATTGATACAGGAACCCCACACACTGTTGGTGGGAATGTAAAATGGTGCAGCCAGTATGGAAAACAGTATGGGGATTCCTAAAAAAATTAAAACTAGAACTACCATATTATCCAGCAATTCTACTTCTGTGTATTTATCCAAAGAATATGAAAACATTAATTCAAAAAGCTACCTGGGCCTTCCCCGGTGGCGCAGTGGTTGAGAGTCTGCCTGCTAATGCAGGGGACACGGGTTCGAGCCCTGGTCTGGGAGGATCCCACATGCCGCGCAGCAACTAGGCCCATGAGCCACAACTACAGAGCCTGCGCGTCTGGAGCCTGTGCTCCGTAACAAGAGAGGCCCGCGCACCGCGATGAAGAGTGGCCCCCGCTTGGCACAACTAGAGAAAGCCCTCGCACAGAAACGAAGACCCAACACAGCAAAAATAAATTAAATTTAAAAAAAAAAAAAAAAAAAAGCTACCTGTACCCCAATGTCCACTGCAGCATTATTTATAACAGCCAAGATATGGAAACAACCTAAGTGCCCATCAATAGATGAATGGATAAAGAAGTTGTGGTATATGTATATGCAATTCCATATTTGCAATGGAATATTATTCAGTCATAAGAAAAGATGAGGGCTTCCCTGGTGGTGCAGTGGTTAGGAATCCGCCTGCCAATGCAGGGGACGTGGGTTCGAGCCCTGGTCCGGGAAGATCCCACATGCCGCGGAGCAGCTGAGCCTGTGTGCCACAACTACTGAGCCTGCGCTCTGGAGCCTGTGCTCTGCAACGGCGGGGGCCACTGCGGTGGGAAGCCCGCGCACTGCAATGAAGAGTGGCTCCCACTCTCCGCAACTGGAGGGGGCCTGTGCACAGCAGTGAGGACCCAATGCAGCCAAAAATAAAATAAATTAATTTAAAAAAAAAAGAAGAAAAGACAAGATGAAATCTTGCCATTTGCAACAGCACAGATGGACCTTGAGGGAACTATGCTAAGTGAAATAAGTCAGATGGAAAAAGACAAATACCATATGATTTCACTCATATGTGGAATATGCAAAACAAACAAAATAAATGAACAAACTACATCAAACAAAAACAAATACGTAGATACAGAGAACAAAGTGGTGGTCACCACTGGGGAAGGGGTGGGGGTGGGGAAAGGGTGAAATGGGTAAAGGGGGTCAACTGTACAGCGACAGATGGAAACCAAAGTTTTGGTGGTGAGCACGCTGTAGTGTATACAGAAGCAGAAATATGACGCTGTACACATGAAACTTATATAAAGTTATACACCAATGTTACCTTAATTAAAAAAAAAATTTTTAAGATACAGGAAGACCAGAAAGGCTTTCAGCTTGTATTTCTTTTTATTTTTATCTCAGGGGGAATAAATAAAGGAAAGAAGGTAAAACCAATGTGGAGAGGACAGGAACTACCATTTACTGAGAACTTGCTGAGAACTCTTGCCTGTCAGCACTTTTTTAAACAAACTTCAAGATGCAACTCACATGCGCTATATAATTCATCCACTTAGGTGTACGATTCAGTTGTTGTCACTGCATTCACAGAACTGTGCAACTATCACCACAATCCGTTTTAGTACCTTTTCATCATCCCCAAAAAGAAACCCCATACCCATTAGGAGTCACTCCCCATTTTCTTTCAACCCCACAAGCCCTAGGCAATCACTAATCTGCCTTCTGTCTCTATGGATTTTCCTATTCTGGACATTTCATATAAATACAATCATACAGCACGTGATAGGCTTCTTTCCCTTAGCACAGTGTCTTCAAAGTTCACCCATGCTGTAGAATGAATCAGTACTCCATACTTTTATTGCCAAAAAGTATTCTACTGTAAGGATATAACACATTTTATTCATCCACCCATCACTGATGGACAGGTGGGTTGTTTCTACATTTTAGCTATTATGAGTAACGCTGCTATGAACCTTCATGTACAAGTTTTTGTACGGACATGTGTTTTCACTTCTTTTAGGTATCTATCCAGGAGTAGAATTGCTGGGTCTTATGGTTAAACTGTTTAATCTTTTGAGGAACTGCCAGACTTTTCCAGTCAATACAGTTAGCTCCAAGTATTCAAATGACAGTAACTACCTACCTGACTAACATCTTGGAGCACTTGAAGTTACTACCACTTCTCATACTTTAAAATTGTTTAATGATTTTTAAGTTGGTGGTAAAGAGTCTGTAGGAAAAAGTAAACATGTAGGAGATAGCAGATTAAAAGGCTAGAAAAAGAGAACACTATACCTTTGTTTGCTCCTTGAAAACACTGAAAAGCTTCATGGGACAAACTAGATACAAAAGCCAAAATTATAGTTCTTTATGAGAAATGAGAAAGAGGTGCTTAATATCAACTAAGTGCATCCGTGTATGAGGATGAGTGTGTACGAATGGGAAAGCTGTAGCCCAAGTGAAATCTTCTGCCAACTCTTGCCTCCTCTCGGAGTCACGTTGGCAAGACTTTCTTCTGCAACTTACCTCCTCTCTCACTGTCCAACAGCAAATAACCATTCTGTCTCTCAACCATGTCAGTCAAATAACTCTGATTCATGTTCCAAAACAGGCTCATTACCAAACAGTCAGAAAATTTACATTTTCAATAAATATTACAGTTGCCCGAGGCAGTATCATCTTGCAACAAGATTGTCCTTCTAGAGCTCCATGGTCCAATACGGTTATAACCACTGACCACGTGTGGTTGCTGAGCACTTAAAAGGAAGCTAGTTCGACTAAGAAATGACATTAAAATTTTTTAATTAACTTAAATGAATTTAAATTTAAAAACGGAAGCAGTGGAAATTCTTTTACATTGATCACACTTGCTTTAGATACAGTGGGTTAAATAAAATACATAATTAATTTCACCTGTGTCTTTTCCCTTCATGTGGCTATTAGAAAATTTTAAAGTACAGTCTCTGTGAATACACTAAAAACCAGTGGATTGCACACTTTAAATAAGTGAATTGTATGGTATGTGCATCCCATCTCAATAAAGCTGTTTTTTTAAAAAAATACGTTTGCAGCTCACACTGTATTTCTACTTGACAGTGACAGTTTCTCCATTTATGAAGGTACCATAAGTCAGTTATAGTAATACTGAGAAAGAAAAAAAAAGAGAAAATCACATTTATTTCCTGTTTGTATAACAGCCTTTGTGATAGACCTATTTACAAAACAAGGCCAGTAAAATTCTAAAGCTGAGAAAAGAGAATCGTCTACTGAAGAAATTAACTTCACTAATTACAACCGACGGCTATCAGAGTATCAGAAAATATTCCATGTGAGGATGGAAAAGGAAAATGGGTTACAGAGACCAAAAGAAGTATGTGAAGGCCAGGGCTATGGTCAAGAGGACCAAGACAGTTCCACAACAACTATCACCTAGTAAATGTTCAACAAATGTCAGGTAGAGGGACAGAAGAACAGATGGATGAATGAACAAGCAAAATTGGAACAGAAAGATAAAAGGAAAGGATAATAGGAAAGAAAAAAGATTTTTTAAAAAACCTTTTTTAAAAGCCTCTACTACACAATTATAAAAGCTACTGAAAATAAGTTCAACTTATGTATCAGCATGTCACCTGTCTGGGGAAGTTTACAACCCAAGGACTAGAAACATTATATACAAAGACTTGGGAACAGAACCAACAGAAAAGAGAAGGACCACAAATAATATCTATTAGATTGAGTACTTTATGGAGTGTGCTATGAGGTAAAGCCATGCCATCAAAATCAGGAGGTGTCTGGTAGGAGCTTTGGTAGTTTATCACAGGGTCATAAAGCACTAGGGCAAGTAGTAAGTGCTTTTTGATTATTTCAAGACCATGAAGCATTAATGAGACTGAGGCAGGAGAAGGCTGCTCCCTCGATGTCCATGTTGTGAGAGAAATCAGTTACACGCTCATAAACGCGCCTGGGCACAGGCAGGAGAGCCAGCTCAGTTTAAAATGTATGGCAAGCAAAACAAACTTAATTTAATGTTATGTGTACCCCCCTGAGAAGGAAAAAGAAATGTCGGCTTACTATGTGTGGAATTCTCAGGAGTCGTAACTGATCAAATCACTTGCACCATTTATATAGTAAGAACTTCACAAAATGCTGCATCAGTAATTGCAATTTTATGAACAGAGCGTTAATGTTGGCTGACAATTTCCTTTAGCATTTATTAATGGCAAACAGTAGGCTCTGATGGGAACAGTTTTCACTTAACGTCAGGAACTGCCTCTGCAGAAAGCTAAGAGATGAGAACAGAGAACTAAATGTTCAACTCAACTTGTTAAGGAAAAGTAATGAGAAAAAAAAATCAGTAACTTTCTATAGCGAATGAGAAGAAAAGTCATGGATTGTTAAAATAAAAGGGAAAAATGTTGGGCGGGGGTCAAGGTTGGGGAGAGGGGCTGGAGGACTAAAGCCAGGGGAAGACAAGGAAGAGGGTTTAGGCTAGAGGTGGAAGGAACTGCCTTCCTGTTGCTGTATATGTGTATTATTACCGTATTAGTACACTATATGCTATGGTGCTGTAACTATGGATATATTTATTGACAGATCTGCAAGAATATTACACAATCTTCTCAAGTATGCTTTCCCTGACACATAGATGCACCCTCACAGTACTTGTCACCCTTGTCTGTCTCCTCTGCTGAGCCGTGGGCTTCATGATGGCAGGATACAGGATATCCCCTGCATCCAGCACGCATTTTGGGACATGGTTAGCTCTCAGTAAATGCCAGCTAAAATGCTAATGAAGGGCATGCCACCTGTGTGCTATCTCAGCTGAAGCATAATGTTATTCGTTCCAGTAAAAGAGATGACACTTACGGACTGAACTGTGTCTCCTCTCCCCAGCTCCTACCCCCAATTCATATGTTGAAGCCCTAACCTCCAATGTGACTGTGTTTTGAGACAGGGCCTTTAGGGAAATAATTAAGGTTAAATGAGGTCATAAGGGTGGGGCTCTAATCCAATAGGACTGGTGTCCTTATAAGAAGAGTAAGAGATACGGGAGATCTCTCTAAGTGTACACAGAAGAAAGGCCATGTGAAGGTGGCTATCTACAAGTCAGGAAGACAGGTCTTACCAGAAACCAACTCTGACGGCACCTTGATCTTGGACTTCCAGTCTCCAGAACTGTGAGAAAACAAATGTCTGTTGTTTAAGCTACTCGGGGTCTGTGGTATTTTGTTATGGCAGCCCGAGCGGACTGATACTCAAACTAGAAAATGTATGTTCCGTTGGTCTCATTGATAGTTGTGAAGATGTACGGGGTGGGGGAAGCTCCTCAGTAGCAGATTATGAGATGGAGCCACATGCAAGGACATCAAGGCAAGGTCAGTACTAGTCCTTGGAAGCTAAGATTAGGTTTCTCATAAATGGGTAGACTAGGATAGGGCATGCAAGATACCAGAGCCAGCTAGCTAAGGGAGATTCAAGAGTCATACACTATAAGCTAGACTATTACACTTCTTGCATTTTCTGTACTCATTTCTCCATTGTTCTTAACACTCAAAACGTTTCCTTGGGGACATCCCTGGTGGTCCAGTGGGTAAGACTCTGTGCTCCCAGTGCAGGGGGCCGGGGTTTGATCCCTGGTCAGGGAACTAGATCCCGCATGCATGCCACAACTAAGACCCGGCGCAGCCAAAAATAAAAATAGATAAATAAATAAATCAAATGAACACCCCCTAATGAAAACAAAAACAAAAACATTTCCTTGAACTCTCCAGGCTATCTCAATTATGCCAAAGCAGAACCAAGAGATGTTTTCACCTTTGCTCATTAAAGGGGAACAGAGTATCCCTGGGGTCAAGAGGGTATGGTAGTAACAATCACATAAGTAAGATTCCAAGTGGAAAGTGAAAGTCAGTGTCCCAATCACTGTAAATATTCAACAAATATTTACCAAGCGCTTACTATACAGCTGACCCGAATCTAACCACTAGGGATGCAACAGTAAACCAAACCAGCGAAAATCCTTGTCCTCACAGAGCGTCCATTCTAGTTAAGAGCAGGGAGGAGACAGTAAACAACAAACATAATATATAAGAAAATTATATAGTGTGTTAGAGGTTGACAACTGCTATGGACAAAAAGAAGCAGGAACGACATGGGGGAAGGAGGGCTTGGGGCAGACTTCACTGGGAAGGTGACTCTTGAGTAAACACTTAGAAGAACGAGAATGAACCATGTATCTACCGGCAGAGGCAGTGCAAAGAGGCAGGTCACGTGACCTGCTCTTTTCTCTTCTTTTCAAGGAAGCGCAAGAGGCCCACTGAGAATGCAGTGACCTACGGGGAAGTGGCAGGTGGTCAGATTAGTAAGAGGGGCAGACAGCCATATCACATAGACTCTTGTAGACCACTGGAAGGACTCTGGGTTTTACCTTGAATTAACTAAGATACTTTATCATCTTCCCATTTGCTAAACCTGAGAGGTAATATTCCCTTAAAGAGCAGGCTGAAATCGTGGGATCTTTCTGTATTTTGTTTTGCAGTGCAGAATTCCAGCCCCTGACAAGACACTCAGACGAAGCCTAGAGGCAACGGCTGGAACACCAACTATATATAACCTAGAAACGTAGTTAGGTAGAACAAACACAAACACCTATTTAAATAAAACGGCTATAAACTCACCACATCCTTGGAAGATGTATAGCGAACAACAATTTTGCACGTAGAGAAACTGAGGTACAAAGAAAGGATTTATCCATGTTTTTAAAGGCAGCCTAAACATGAAATGGGAAGAAAACCACATGACTGCTCCAAATGACTGCATCCCCGAGAAAATGCTGCCTTTCTATGGAAAAAAGAAAAGCCAGGCAGAACGTGCATCTCAGAATAAGAGGAAGGTGGAAGTACTGCTTTGAGAAAACGCAAACATAAGACATTCTCACCCAGACCACTCCTTCCCACCATGCCTGTTCATGTTCCATTTCAAATAAAAGGGCTTTTGTCTAAATGTAAGCTTACATATAAACCCAAATCAGGCTCTAACCAAGAATGCTTACAGGCATGTCCTGCTGGGAAGTATACCGTAGCAGTTTACCATGGGATAAAGTGGACCATTCAGCCATAATGCCCACCAACCTTTCCAATACTAACTCTAATTTCTGATTATTGCATTATTTGTGACCCAAGCTAAAGGTTATATTTCTGGACATGGTGCAGAGGTACATGTATGGGGCGGGCGGAGAGGCACAGAAAAATTATATATTTTTAAAATCATTATTGAAAATATGAGAAAACAACAGTATTAAAGAAAAATCTGGAGAGAAAAACCACCCCAAAAATCCACTGTCTTAAAACAATGATTTCATTTTTGCATTTTCTTCTAGCCTTTGCCCACATTCATCTATATTTTAGAGAGGCAGTGTGCATAAGACTTTGACCCATTATAAACATGTTCCCACATTTCTACAATCTTCATAATTACTAGTTTTACTTGCTGCTTAACACTCCATTGTATTGATGAACACTTTTCTAAACTTTGTTGGGGGAAAATTATAATGGATTTACATAATAGCATCATTGTCACCTAAAAATACATCATTCTTATCCCCCAAGAAGCTCCAAATGTGTCTAATGCAGAAGAGGAGCAGAAACACTAATGCACTGACTTGTTTATTCAATAATTGTTTACTGAGTGCCCGCTAAGTGTCTGGCGCTAATCCAGGCCCTGGGGATAGAGTAGTGAACAAAATATGAAAAAATCCCTGACTAGTGGGAGAGAAAGACAATAAATAAGATAACAGGCAAACAGGCAGAGAAATTCTTAGAGAAACTTGCTTTCTCAGGCTACAGAGTGAATCATCAAGACAGAACAAAGCAAACTCCCAGCCTTCTCACTCCTATACATCACAAACACAGTTGCTCCTTACCAGTACATTCAACACAGCCTTCTGACAGCACTAAACCCAGGACCCAGTTTCCTCTGGATCAGGGGTCAGCAAACTTTTTCTATAAAGGGCTAGACAGTAAATATCTGGGGCTTCACAGGTCATGGGGTATCTGCTGCAGTCACTCAACTCTGCCTCTGCAGGGCGAGAGCAGCTGTAGACAACGTGTGCACAAATGGATGTGGCCGTGTGCCCAAAAACTTTACATACGAACGCTGGCTGAAGGTAGGACTCGGTCTGCTGACCCTGTTCTATACGGCTCAAAACGCCCACTCAAACACTGTCAACCAGAAACAGAGGGAAGAGACACCTGCTGTCTGCAATGTGACAATTCCATTGACTTTTCCTCCACAATGACTCATATCTGCCATTTCCTTTCCACTTCCATTGCCGCAGCCCTAAACCAGACTTGTAACCCCTGTCACTTACCCACATTTCCCTCAACCTGAATTCTCTTCCTCCCACTATTAAATCTTCTCTCTGTGAAGTCCAGCTCAACTGGCTGTAAGTAGTTAATATTAAGGACTTAATTATTTTAGGCGGGATAAAGGTATCGCTGTTATATACTCTTAAAACGTAAATTATTTTAGGAGGGATAAAGGTATTGCGTTATATACTCTTAAAACGTGTCCTTACCTCTTAGAGGTATATGTTGAAATTGTTATAGAAGAAATCCTACGACATCTGGGATTTGCTTCAATTATCTGGGAGTGAAAGTCGGGGTGGGAGGTAGGGATACAGATGAAACAACCAGCTGATAATGAAGCTGGGTGATGAGTTCACAGGGATTCATTACACATTTTCTCTACTTTGGTATATTTTTGAAATTGGAAAAGGTACTAACAAACATGGAAAAGGGTAGGGCTGGAGAGAACCTTGAGGTATTATACTGGAAATGAAGGTGTTAGTTTGAACTCCTGGGTCTTTTACAGTTTTAAAAAAAACATACGGTTTCTCTGCAGAAATAGAGAGTGTGTGTGTGTTTTTGGTGGGGGAGGGGAAGGCGGGTATGTGCTATAGATACATACTTACATTTCCAGGCTCTGTTCTCTTTTTTCTTTTTTAATAAATTTATTTATTTTATTTATTTATTTTTGGCTGCATTGGGTCTTTGTTGCTGAACGCGGGCTTTCTCTAGTTGTGACGAGCAGGGGCTACTCTTTGTTGCAGTGCACGGGCTTCTCGCTGCAGTGGTTTCTCTTGTCGCGGAGCACAGGCTCTAGGTGCGCGGGCTTCAGTAGTTTAGCACGCGGGCTCAGGAGTTGTGGCTCATGGGCTCTAGAGTGCAGGCTCAGTAGTTGTGGCGCATGGGCTTAGTTGCTCTACGGCATGTGGGATCTTCCCAGACCAGGGCTCTAACCCATGTCCCCTGCATTGGCAGGCGGATTCTTAACCACTGTGTCACCAGGGAAGCCCCAGGCTCTGTTTTCTGAGAGCACCTAGAAGTAATGACATCCTGTAACAATGAGCACAACAAACCTCCAATCTTGGCTTCTAAATACCATCCTCCACTAAAAGAACCAGGACTCTTTAGAGAAATGGCTGATTCCAGGGCCAGGGCAGAGAAAACACAAGATAAGCCTGGAACATCTTGTTCTAGAAAATTACAAGTGTTCAAAGAATGCAAAGAACATATAAAAGGGAAACAGCTCGGAAGAGCTCTCACTGACCAAATCTGGAGTACTTTGAGCATCAAAATAAATCAAAATAATAACACTAGTAAATTACAACACAATGAATAAATCACAAATCCATAAGTCCATACTGAAAGGAAGAAAAGGAGCGAGGGAGGAAGGGAGGAAGGAGATGATAAAGGCTCATCTTTACAATAGAACAATTTATAAATGTAGAAGGAATAATGGAAACAAAAAAAAAATCACCATTTGGCAAACACATAGTGCTTGCTGATTTAGGGAAGACACTAATGCTGGTAAGTTCGAAGTGTGACGAGGAACAGAATATTGGCATAATCTCAAACTGTCTCCACACAAAATACTCATCAGTTACAAAAAGAAAAGCAATGACTTTACACTGCAGAAAAGTAGAGATACGTCACAGACACCAACATGACCAGATGATCAAGGTTAACATCACCGGTAACGGGACCGGTTAACACCATGTGTTCCTTGATGTGATGTACTGAGAATATTCACAGCATCATTTCTGTGATATTTTTGGCAAGAAATCACAACCTGGTCACAAGGAAATACGAATAGATTCAGCTTGCAGATCATCCTACTGAACATACAACGAGCTGAGGACATGAATGACAGGAAAAGACTAAGAGGTTATCCCAGGTTGGAGGACACGAAAAGGCATGACAGGGGACTTCCCTGGTGGCGCAGTGGGTAAGACTCCGCGCTCCTAATGCAGGGGGGCCTGGGTTCAATCACTGGTCAGGGAACTAGATCCCACATGCATGCCGCAACTAAGAGTTCGCATGCCACAACTAAGGAGCCAGCGAGCTGCAACTAAGGAGCCCGCCTGCCACAACTAAGACCTGGAGCAACCAAATAAATAAATTAAATGAAATATTAAAAAAGAAAAAAGAAAAGACATGACAACTAAATCCAATGCATGCTCCTTGGTGGGATCCTGGAGCAAAACCAAAAGGAGGTATTGCTGGGCAGCTGGCAAAATGTGATTGGGGTCTATGGATTGGAGAAAAGGGTTTTATCAGTGCTAATTACCTGACTTAGAGGGCGTGTACTAGTTATTTAAGAGTGCACTTGATTTGAGGGAATTATTTGGGGGTGGTAGGGCATCATGTACATAACTTGGTCTCAAATGGCTCAGAAAAACTAATTTAGAGAAAGCTAGCATAGTAGAGTAAATGTGGAAAAATGTAAAAAGTTTGGGAACATGGGTGAGGTGAGAGGGATGTGGGAGTTCCTCCCAGTCACAGACTGGAAGAAAATAACATCTATCAGAGACACACACACACACACACACACAGAGTCACATGCACAGACCTACATTGGAAAGGACTTATCTGTAATATATAAAGAACTGCTACAAATAAATTATTAAAAGACAAACATACCAATTTATAAAACAGGCAAGACTTGAATAGATACTTCACAAAGGAAGATATCCAAATGGCCAATCAGCAGATATTCAATGTCATTATTAATTAGGGAAATGCAAATTAAAAGCACAAGGAGTGAACTTTTCATACCCATTCACATGGCTAAAATTAAAAAGACTGACAAAATTAAATGTTGGTGGAAATGCGGAGCAACAGGCCCTTCTGTATACTGCTGCACAACAATTTCACCACAAACTTAGCCGCTCACAGTAACACATGTTAATCATCTCCCAGTTTAAGCGGGTTAGAAGCCCAGGCGTGGCTGGGCTGGGTCCTCCACAAGGTTCCAATTAAGGTGTCGGCTGGGGCTGTGGTCTCACGCGCGGCTTGCGTTGGGTAGGATCCGTGTCCAAGCTCACCTCCTTGTTGGCAGCATTCAGTTCTTCGTGGGCTACTGGACCGAGGGCCACGTTTCCTTCTGGCTGTGGACTTGAAGCCGCCCCTAGCTCCCTGCCACATGGCCCTCTCCATAGGCAGCTCACGGCATGGTAACTTGTTTCTCCAAAGCCAGCAAGGGAGTCTCCTCACAGGGTGGGCACTACAGTCTGATGCAACATAATCACGTACATCCCATCACCTCTGACATCTTCTGTTAGGAAGGAGCAAGTCACAGGTCCCGCCCGCGCTCGAAGGGAGGGGATTACACTAAAGCATAAATGTGAGGGGACAGGGATCACGGGGGCCACCTTAGAATCTGCCACAGGAAGTGAGAATGTAAACTGACACAACCACCTTATAAAGTTAAGCACAGAGACATCCTGGTGGTCCAGTGGTAAAGAATCCGCCTCGCAATGCGGGGACGCGCGTTTGATTCCTGGTCAGGGAAATAAGATCCCACCTGCCTGCGGGGCGACTAAGCCCTCGTGCCACAAACTACAGAGCCCACGCGCCCTGGAGCCTGCACGCCACAACTAGAGAAGAGAAAACCCTCACGCCACAACTAGAGAGAAGCCCACATGCCGCAACGAGAAAAGATCCCACATGCCTTAACGAAGATCCCGCATGCTGCAACTAAGAACTGACGCAGCCAAAAATAAAAATAAATTAAATAAATACTATAAAAAATAAAGTTAAGCATAAACCTACACTAAGTCCTACCATTCCAATCCTACATATTTATCCCCAAAGAAATGAAAATGTAAGTCCACAAAAGGCTTGTACAAGAGCATTCATAGCAGCCTTATAAAGAAAAGCCCCAAACTGTACACAACCCATATGTCCATCAGCAGGAGAATAGATAAAAAAAATTGTAGTATTTGTTGGCAATAAAAAATAATGAACCACTAACACACAACATGGATGAATCTGGCAAAAGAAGGTCAACACAAGAATATATATGATTCCATTTATATGAGGCTCAAGAACAGACAAACATAATCTATGACCATATAAACCAGAAGAGTAACTGCCTATGACAGGTGGGGAATGACTGGAAGTGACAAAAACATTCTTGATTAAGGTGTTGGTTACATGAATGTGTATGTTTGTCAAAACTCATCCAACTATAACCCCAAGATCTGTGCATTTCACTGCATTCAAATTCTACCTCAGTTAAAAAAATGTTTTAAGTGCATATTAATAGATGGTGAAAAAAGTGTAGCACAGTAGTTAAGAGCATAGATCCTGAGGCCAGACTGCCAGGGTCCGAACTCTGGCAATGCAGCTTTCTTCAGCAAGTTACCTAACCCCTTTGCACACCTCTACCTATCTGATAATCAAATGAATTAACACGTGGACAGCAATTAGAGCAGCACCTAGTGCATATTATGTATTCAGTTAACATTAGCTATTAATCAAACAAAACTAAAAAGATGATTATGGATGCTTGGAAAAACTAAAAATTGGCCAGGAAAGGAAAATCATAGTTGGCTACATGGCTTAACAGTGACTTGCCTTTCTACGGTCATAATAATAAAAGTCCTGAATAATAATATAACCAAAATTACAATTTTATTGGGAGAATGAGGTGATGGTGAAAAAGCCAAACAATCTTCCACATTTGGAATTCACCGGATACTATCCAAAGATTGTTTTTGAAAGGAGCCTTGTAGAACTACTTGACTCTTTAAAATATATGTACAACTTTGACTAGAAATAAATACAACAACAAGGGGAAGAAAACTATTAAGGGGAAGTGGACTAGTAAAAAAAATAAAACCAGGATGGAAAATAACCAAATGTGGAAACTTCAAATGAAACCAAAATGCAGTTCAAACGAGCATCAGTCTGTATGAGAAGGTGCATTCCAGAGGTACTACGGAGACTTAGTTATGGGAAGGGGTGAGGAGTTCACATTGTAATTCAGTTTCATACGAGTATTAAGTATATTCCATGTTAAAACTGCAGAGACAGTATCCTTCCTCTCTCACAACTTACATTCCAAAATCTTATCACCTTTTCATCCAGTAAGAGGCCAGGGATTTCTCAATCCACTGGCTGGAAGGCCAGGGTTATAGTGAATTAATATGAATGAGAATTTAATTATAATAATGTAACACCTATATTCACATGGAAACTTTCACTGAGGAACATAAAATTTGCTTAAATTTTACCAGAATCCTCAAAGCACTTCTAAGCAGTAAGATGACGAAGGAAATGGAAAGTGAGTGGTTTGCCTACTTTCATGTTGAAAACCAGAATTTGAATTAAGACACAGGAATCCCAACAGAGTAGTGCTCTTGTTGCCTTCCTATAAACACAGAGCTTTTAAAAAGCAGACACCACTTTCCATGAATAAGTTATCTCTAAAGTGACCAAACTCAAAGAACCCCGGACTGGGCAGATCCATACCGTTTAGGAGACTTCGTCTTGGTAATTCTGCCTACAGCTCCAGCAAAAACTGAAGTTAGCAAACTCATAGACTGACTCAATGGCTTTTCTATAGTACTCTAAGACTTAAGACGGCATCTATAAATTATTTCATCTGTTCTTCCCAACAACCCTGGGTAGTCAGCTGGACAGTCTTTTTTATTTCTTTCCATTCTGATGAGATGGAGGTTCAAAAGGTAACCAACCCCAAATCACAGTTTTTGTTCAAGGAAGGATTTAACTCTTCTGGCTCCAAGTCCAGTGTTCAATCCACTCTACCAGCCTATCTGTGCAAACAGAAGTCTGTGAAGATTAATCATTTGTTAGTTTTTAAGGTCTAGATTAGGGATGACAACATTTGAAATTGCTGGTTTACTTTAGGTCTCTTCCTAAAACAAACAAAAAGCCAAACACACTGGAAGATACTCAAGCACACTTATATCATCTGGATGTAACTATCGTAACTGGAATATAATGGTGGTGCTAACTGGATTGTCACAGTGACTAGAGACTTCACCGACATTCAGTGGTGGAAAAAACAAGAAAGCCAGACCTCCTACAACCCACAACTCCTCTGAGCCCCTCACAACTAAGAAATGACTAGCTTCCTGCAGAATTTCCAACATTCACGTTAAGTGGAAACGTTCTGACCAGGAGCAGAACCAGGTCTTGTAGGGCCTAAAGCTTTCACAAGCTGGAGGGTCCTCTATAGGAGAAGCATGCAAAATTACAGTTACAAAATTAGGTCTAGGATTTTAAAATATCAAATATATAAGAATACATCTAAAGAAAGATTTACAATACTTCTATGCTAAAAGTGCAAAATCAGTGAAAGAAGATCTAAATAAATGGAGGGACATAACACATCCATGGACTGAAAGACCCGATACTTTAAACATTTCAATTCTCTCCATATTAATCCACAGAGTCAATGCAATCCTAATAAAATTCTCAAAAAACTTTTAAGGAAATTGAAAAACTGATTCTAAAATTTTTAAGGAAATGAAAGAGCAGGGCTTCCCTGGTGGCACAGTGGTTGAGAGTCCGCCTGCCGATGCAGGGGACATGGGTTCGTGCCCCAGTCCGGGAAGATCCCACATGCCGCCGAGCGGCTAGACCCGTGACCCATGGCCGCTGAGCCTGCGCGTCCGGAGCCTGTGCTCCGCAACGGGAGAGGCCACAACAGTGAGAGGCCCGCGTACCGCAACAAAAAGAAATGAAAGAGCAAAAACAAGTCAAGGCAATCATGAAGGCACAAAGTTGAAGACTTACGCCACCAGGTAATAGGACTATTATAAAGATAAAGGAAAGATAAAGGAGTAGAGCCAGGGGGAACACTGGTACAAGCACGGACAACCTGACCAACGGTACAGACAGAAAGTCTAAAAATAGACCCACATGTAAAATGTCATGTGATTTACAATCAAGGTGATGTGCAGAGCAGTGGAAAAAGATGATCTTTTTTTTTTTAGTTTTGTTCTGTTTTATTTCCAATTTTAGTCTAATGTATATACAATAAAATTCACCTATTTTGAGAGTACAGTTTTATGAGTTTTGACAAATGGCGTAAGCACCATCACAATCAAAACACAGAACATTTATTTCCATCAAAAAAGATGATCTTTTAAGTAAATGGTACAGGGGTAATGGAAGATCCATGTGGGGGGAGTGTATCTTAAGCCTCCATTCCACACACAAATATCAATTCCAGATGGACTATAGATCTAAATGTGAAAGAAAAATAATACAGCTTGAGAAGAAACTGTTAGAGAACCTCTTCATGATCTTGAATGGACTAAGATTTCTTAAACAGGACATAAAAGACACTAAATATAAAGGGGGAAATGGATAAACTGGACAGATTTAAGAATTTGTGTTCAACAAACAACACCATTGAAAGAGTGAAAAGGAAGCCCACAGAGTATGAGAAGATATTTGGAAGAAAAAGAACTCCTACAATTCAATGAAAACAGACAACCCAATAGAAAAACTACCTGAACAGACAATTCATAAAAGAGGATATCGGACGGCTGCTAAGCTTATGAAAAGGTTCCCAACATCATGAGGGAAATGCAGATTAACACCACTGGAGCAGCCATTTCACCTCCACTCAGAATAACTGAAACGCAAAAGACAATCCCAACTGACGGTAGCGATCTGACCCAAGCGGAACTCTCACACAACCCAGCAATTGCATTCCTGGCTGTCCTCTCAAGAGAAACGAAATGAACTGTACGAGAGTGCTTGTGACCTCCGACAGACGGGTGAGAATGTCCATGGCAGCCCTATTCACAATATGGGAAATCTCCTATATGACCACCGCCAGCCCAGTGATTAAATAACCTGTGATACATGCGCACATGGAATACCGTACAGCAACAAGAATATATGAGCTGCAACCATATGCGACAACATGGCTGATTCACACAAACATCATGTTGACCAAAAGAAGTCAGATACAAGAGTATACACGGTGTGAAGTACCAAAGCAGGCAGAGCTAACTTACGCTCTTACATGTTAGGATGCTAGTCATCTTTGGTGGGGGCAGAGGCAGGGATTAGAAGCAGACAAGGTAACGTTCTGGGGTGTTGGTACTGTGTTGTTTCCTGATATGGGTGCTAGTTTTGTTCAGTTTGTAAAGAGTCATCAATTGTACTTATTATTTGTGTCCTTTTCTAAGTACTATATATTATACTTTTTGAATAAAAAGTTAAAAAAAAAAAATTAGGTACAGGGCCACGGAAGTAGCCTGAAACTTAAGTTTCATTAGCGTCATAATAAATTTGCTTTGAATTTAAGGCAAATAAAGGACCTTGAAACTTAAGTTTCATTAGCTTCCTAATAAATTTGCCTTGGTCTTGCCAGACACAAACGTATGTAAATAAAAAGCAGCTTATAATGTTTTAAGCCTAGATTTAAATAGATTTTACATAGAAACTTAATTGATTTTTTCACCAATCAATATACACTGGATTTTCCAGGAATGTAACTACAGTAAACAGAGAAAAGACTATATTTTGTTTTGTGTAGAATTTGATGAAGATTTATCCACCATTTTAGAAAACTGTATCACCGATGGCACTGCCTCATATCATGAGGCACCCATGCAGTACACCTGTATCGGTCTCTATTTATGGGAGCCATATCCACAGAGATAAGGCGACGTGTACCTGCAAGCACCTGACAGCTATGGTTTCTAATGTGCTGTGAACACTTACACATGTCTTCTGAGAATTTACATATAGAAACACATACTGTATTACAAACAGCTTTCCTTTTATTTTTCCTTTATAGTGCAGTTAAGACATTGTAGAGGGCTTCCCTGGTGGCGTAGTGGTTGAGAGTCCGCCTGCCGATGCAGGGGACACGGGTTCGTGCCCCGGTCCGGGAAGATCCCACATGCCACGGAGCAGCTGGGCCCGTGAGCCATGGCCGCTGGGCCTGCACGTCCGGAGCCTGTGCTCCGCAATGGGAGACGCCACAACAGTGAGAGGCCTGCGTACCGCAAAAAAAAAAAAAAAAAAAAAAAAAGACATTGTAGACATGCTGGTAAATCTGATTATCCGGGAATTTCATTTCAGGATAGAAAAGGGGCCATAAAATCTGATAGTTTTGAGAACCAGTTACAAACCATCAGTCTATCAAATAACTGTAAAGAGAATTCTAATTCTTGAATTTGGTAAATGCTCTTTTATGCTACTCACATTATCCAAATCACAAGTAATATATTTATCTAAAATGTTTTTGAAAAAAAGAAAAGAAAAACCCAGCTACCGTTTTCAAGAGCAATTACCTAAATATATCTATTATAAATTTTGCCTAGACCTGGTGAGCAGGACAAGAGGGAAACTAGAGTTCAAACTACAAGATCTAACTGAGCCCTTTTCCTTTTAAGTCAGTAAGATCCAGCTTGGCATTCACAAGCAAAGGGTTCCATTATTTTTCTGTTCTCTTTCAAAAATAGCTCCACCTTCAAGATTACACAAATTAGATCATTCTGCAGCAGGATTCCTCCTTATAGAGCAGCTCCTAGGAAGCACAGACAGGCTGTCGGCTGTAGCAAACCAGTCATTTTAAAAAAAAAAACAAAAAAACAGATGTTTTTTATTTTTCAGTTCCACCGGGTCAGTGACAAAGGGTAGGTGCTATGGCTGTTAATGGCCTCTGCAATAGAGCTCCCTCACCAAAAGCCATCAAATAGGTAAAGATCACAGAGGAGATATCAGACCAAGCAAATGTGACAGCAGAATAATTAGGGACGTTGGGACTCTGCTGCTCCAACACCTTCACCATGGCCTACAGCATAAAAAGAATTTATCTAGATTTTTAACACAATCAGTTGCCAACCTATGGATTATTCCATCACCCAGTAAATCCCCAAGGAAATTTATTCCCAGTTAATCACAAATGGCAAAAATAGAAACAAACAACATTCCTCAAGAGCTCTGAATAGGTCTGTTACACAGATCTCATTCTCATACGTCACTTATGATAAACAGATGACAATCACTATCATTTTTTTAGTGAAAAACTGACACAAGGAGGTTAAATGAAACCTTGAAGTTGTCCTTGAATCCTTTTCTTTTGTCATATCCCAAATGTAATCCATAAGCAAATCCTTCAGGCTTGAAAAGACTATACCCGACTCTGATGACTTCTCATCTTCTCTACCACCCTGGCCGAAGGCAACATCAACTCCCAGTACATCATCTGCATACTCCTAACTGGACTCCCTGCTTTCACCCTTGCCCTTCCCTATGGGCTATGCTACACACAAGGGCCAGTGGTTATTTTAATATGTAAGTCATTACCATGCCTCTTCTCTGGCTCGAAATCCCCAATGGCTTCCTCATCTCACTCAAGGTCAAAGCCAGAGTCCTACATTGGCCTACGAGATCCGGTCCCTTCACTTCTCTGACTTTCTCTCCCACTACTCTCCACCTTGTTCCCTTGGCTCCAGTCCACTGGCCTCCTGGATATTCCTGGAACCTACTAGTACTTCCTGTTCCCTCTAATGACTTGCCGAAGTGTGTGCCCCACATGATGACTCACCTTCTCTGGGGTCTTCTAAACTACCTTATTTAAAACAGTAACACTCTCTGCCTCACGTATACCCCCTTCCTGCTTTAATTTTCCCCATATGACAGACATACCCTACCATTTGCTCACTCATTTGTTTATTGCCTGCTGCCCCCTCTGCCCCTAGAAGGTAACCTCCAGGAGAGCTTGATTTTGCCTGTTTTATTAAGCACTCTCTCCTCGGTGTCTAAAATGGTGACTAGGCATACGGTTTCTGCACGGTGAGTACCTGCCGACTAAATGAAGTTACTATTAGGGAGAGGACTCACAGAGACTTAGGCAAACCCACACGGTGAGGTAAAGCCAAATAAGAAACCAGATTCTAGAGCCAAAGCATTTTTGGCACGTGGTTTTAAAGAGATGATAGCAACTTGCTGACTTTTTTCCTCCAGATATATTATAAGAATAGGAGGAAATACCTGAATGAGCATCAAACAAAACAAAGCAGAACAAAACAAAACCCAAACCCCAATAAAGCCATCATCACAAACGTTCTATAAAACGTTCTCTTAAATGGACTCCAATCAGACGACGCCTCAGCACACGGAGACATAGCACTCACTTATCAGTGAGGCTGCCTGAGAACGAGGCCCTCCTGGAACAGAAGCAAACACATCGCTGGCCTAAGTCCAAAGCACACCAAACTAATCCTATGCCAAATCTTAGTTCAGGTCATGTCCCATTTCCAACCCAAGCATTTGTTTTCCCGGTGAGATGACACTTTCCTTTTCCTCCACGGAGAGAAAAGTCAACCAAAAAGATTAATGGGCAATGTTTAATAACAGTTTAGCTGCTCCTTTTCATAAGTTTTTTTTTAAAAGAAAGGAAAGAGGGGATTATCCACAAGTAATAAAAACAAAGGGATAATGATATCATATACACTTAATGAACAATTCTCCCCATTAAAGATAAGGGCATAAACAATTTATCGCACATCTTGGTGGCAGAGTGGAAATACAATTAAATCCATTAATAGCTACTGAGCTTTTATGTTCCCAGAGGACGCTGGTTTCCAGAGTTGCTTATTCGTTTTCATCCACAGCAAAAACAGTACATGGCATGGATGACTGAATGCTGTAGTCTACTTTCCACATATTTTAATTTTGAGGAGACAATTTTATTAAACAACAGACTTAGGGTAGGTTACGCTGCCACGTTCTATTGGATACGACCTGAAAGTGCGAAACAAAAACCTACTCGCAGAGACAATGTAAATGATGACTGATGTAAATCAGGCCTACAAATACTATACCATCATATTCATAGTTTCACTGCCATTACCCAAAGATGTTAAGGTAATGATTTCTACGAATACAGATGCTCAAACATTTTACGAATATTTTGTTTCTCTGCATAACAAATCAACAAGGCCAAAAAGGGTATCATCCCCACTTGTAAAAAAAATCAGGAGAAAAAGTGACTTGCCCAGAGGTAATCAAAATAGATTTAACTAAGCACTAGATATAGGGCTTTACTGACTAATCCATAATAGTAATAGAAGATTAAGTAGTTAAATAGAAGATTAAACCCTCACCCTCAACTCACCAGCAAGCCTACCTCTAGAGCACAAACTGGCCCGAGAGGTGAGCAAACAGCCCCGCTGTGGATCTCACGCTCTCAGATTAGACTGCCCGTTACTCTCAGCCTCACATTCAGAGCCCATTCCTTCTTAACATATTTGACTATATGATTCTTCAGCTCATGGAATATTAGAAGCAACAAAGCAGAAAGAAGGCATATTGATAGCAACAGGGAGAAGAGAAGACAAAAACAAAACTAAAAAAGCAAACATATGACTTTAAAAACAGTTACGCACCACGTACCGGTCCACACTCTTCATTTCAAGCCCTGATGTTCGCCATGACGGTCCCATTCATCATGACCATCCGCACTTGAGAAGCGGTAAATCTGTGTTTTATATATTCTCAAGGAAGAACCAGACACACATAAATGTATTTGTGGGTTTCTAACCAAAATGGGAAGATAAAAAGTCTTGGTGCTTATTAAAGGAGAAAACTGACATGTATACCAAGATCCAAATGTTTCACAATAGGCCTTAAATGTATTATCAGGTTCTCCTACAAAAGTAGAATACAGTTTTTCTATAGTTTGAGACATAAAAAGGAAAGCTTAAGGAGAAAAGAAAAAGAGATCAACTCCGTTTAAATGCTCATTTTCCTAGGAGTCGCTCAGCTTTTACTGGTGATAAATGGCTAGCTGTAAACCGGTTTAGTTGCTCTTCTGGCTGCCAAAGCGGAGCTAAAGAAGTCAGCAGGTAGAATAGGGAAGCTGTCAAGTCAAGTTGGCTCAAAACAAAGTTGTGGTTTGCAGGCCGGGCCTGAACCATCTCTTCCGTTCATATAAGCTGGCAGGATGTAGAAACAGGATCCCGACCCAGCCACTGCTTCAGAGAACCAAAATATTTTCCTTTGACTTTCTAGTCTATTAAGCTTGGGGTTTGGCAGGATCTGTGGCCAAAGTGAACCCAAGACCTTGTAATGGTCCCCCTGAGGAAATCAGAATATAAACAAGGTTGCCCTGATTCTAGACAGAAAGCAGTTTTTCGAAGGGTGTGGGGGAGAGACAGAGAAGCTAGGCTGGCAATAAAGACAGCAAGAGTGACAGTAACATTTTTAAGTGTTTTCTATGTGCCACATAAGCACTTAAAGTGTATTAATCTCATTTAATCCTCATAATAAATGAACAGTAGGGGCAATTACTATGCCCATTTGACAAGATGAGAAAAATGAAGCATTAGAGAGGTTAAGTAATTTGGCCAAGTCACTCAAACAGTAAACAACAGAGTCAGGATTAAAATCCTGGCTAACTGGCTCCAGAAATGACACCTGTAGCCACTGTGCTACAAAGCCTCTCACTGTCAACAATTTGGTAATAAAGCAGCATTCTGTAATCCCAACATTAGAAAGTATAAAGCATTAAATATTATTTGTCAACCGTGAGAACCAGACAGAGCTCAGGGGACACCAAGTTTTGGTTTTTTTTAATTTATTTATTTATTTTAGTTTTGGCTGTGTTGGGTATTCATTGCTGTGCATGGGCTTTCTCTAGTTGCAGCAAGCAGGGGGCTTCTCTTGTTGCGGAGCACGGGCTCTAGGCGCGCGGGCTTCAGTAGTTGTGGCTCACGGGCTCTAGAGCGCACGCTCAGTAGTTGTGGCGCACGGGCTTAGTTGCTCCACGGCACGTGGGATCTTCCCAGACCAGGGCTCAAACCTGTGTCCCCCACACTGGCAAGCGGATTCTTAACCACTTCACCACCAGGGAAGTCCTCCACCTAATTCTAAACTGGGGAGCCCTGCAGAACTGCCTTCACCTCCCTGGGCCTCGACTTCCCTTCCTGCGGAGGTGCTGTGCACATAGCGAACGCTCAGCAGTCTGGTTCACCTCATCCAGGCATCAGCCCAAACAGCACCTCACCAGAGGCCTTCTCTGACCACACTACCCAACCCTCTCAAGTCCACACTCCACTTTGTTTCTCATCATGGCACTACTCACCACCTGACTCTTCACTATAGACCTAATTACGTGTTTATTATCTGTCTCCCCCCACAAGAATGTTCACTCTAGGAGAGAATGGACTTTGTCAACCAGTTTGCTGCTGGTTCCCCAGCACCTGGAGCAGTATTTGGCATATAGAAATACTCAAAAAATATTTGTTGAATGAAAGAATTGTGTAGGATAGATTTTCATTCAATGAACTTTACAAATAAACAGGCACTGTTCATTGACAAATGTATCCATCAAGCACCTATAAAGTAACTACCATGTGAAGTAATGAACAGGATTACTTCAGATGATGGTAACTGGTGTGAAGAAGATTTATAAACTCCCAGAGTGGAATGGGCAGGTGAGAGAAGCTTTCCAAGGTAGCAGGTCAGCTGAGACCTGAATGATACCCAGGAGCCAGCCACACGATGACCTGGGGACACAGCATTCCGGGTAGAGGGAACAGCAAGTGCAAAAGCCCAAAGGCAGGGTGACCGTGCCCGGGCCCAACTTGCCCAGAGCCAGGTGTGCATGGGGAGAATGGTAGCAATGAGGTGGAAGCCACAGGAAGAGTCCCACCACGAAGTATCTCCTAGGTCATAAAAAGGGTTTTACTCTAAGTGTGATGAAAAGTTATTTGATAGGGTCTCTTATCGTCACCCAACAGAATGTATACTTTATGAGATCAAGGATTTTGTTTGTGGCACATGACGGCTGGTCTACAAGCATTTGCTAAATGAGTTAATTGGGAAGATTATGAACAGGGGAGTGACATGATCTGATTTTCATTTTAACATATCACTCTGAACTGCTACTAGAGATCAGGGTCACAGAGGATGGGTAGAATTACACATGAGGCAGTGCGATGTGCTTTCCAGGCACCGTAAATCACAGACATGGGAGGGAAAAGCTACTATCTAACCCCTGAAGCCACTTGGTGTTTCTAAACAACATAGACAGGAAAAGGTCTGGGAGGAGGGACCAAATAAATGACAACTGATGTTCTAAGCCTTTTGTGTTCTCCTAAACTGTTATAAAAAGAAAAACAAAAAAAAACACTACAAAGAATCTCTGTCTCACTTATAAAAAAAGGAACAAAAGGAAGCTCAAAGCCAGACACACACACACACACACACACACACACACACACACACACACACACACAGAGTTTTGGAGAAAAACTGTAAAGAAAAAACACCTTCCTGCATGTAAGCACAATAACCAGGCTACATTTCCTCAGGGACAATTAACATTCCACTTACCACACCCAAACTGTTACCTGGGGGGAGTCTTGCTCAGAATACTGCTCTGAGAGGCAGACTGCCATTCGGAGGAGTCTGCAGACTAAGAAGACAGGAGCAGGTGCTGTAATAGGAACCAAGTTTTAAAACATCACTCCTTTCACGCCTACCTATACCTGCACCAGGTCACTAAAAAAACATACAGGGTAAAGCACTCAGGGTGTAACTGCTAAGAGGTCTGTCACAGTTCTAAAAAATTTTTTTGCCAAAATAGGCTCTGGATATTACCTAGTGCCTCTGTTTACAGAACGAACTGCAAGTGCTGAAAGCATGAATGAAACACAGGTTCATCTGAGAGTCGTGGAGGATCATTACTTCCAAGGAGAAAAGAGGAAGAACAGTACTCGGGGTCAGAAAAATTGGTGAAGCTAGAACTAAACTCAGATATTCTGACCTTTAATGTATTTAAAAACTTTACAATCTGAAAGAAGCTACATGGGACTTTCCTGGCGGTCCAGTGGTTAAGACTCAGCGCACCCAATGCAGGGGGCGCAGGTTCGATCCCTGGTCAGGGAACTAAGATCCTGCATGCAGCACGGTGTGGCCAAAAATAAAAAATAAAAATAAAATAAAAGAAGCTACACGAACATCAAATAACTAATGTGCCTCTATCAATGCCCCCCTCCTCACCTGTGCCCCACCATCCACACACCATGAGGTGGGCAGCAGGCTAGAGCATTCTCCAGTCACCATTTTTGCTATTAATAAAGATGAACAAGCAACTCTAGAACCAAGAAAGTAAGGTGAGTGGAGTGAAACCTCAGCTCCCCCCAACGTCTTCATCCATTCAATAAATCCTATATCTTACATCTTTATAGCGATATAAAATTTGTAAGGTTCCCTCCTTTGAGGTACGTATACAACCGAGAAGAGTTGATATGCATCTTTAAATATATATATATATATATATATATATATTTACTCATTTATTTGGTTGCACTGGGTCTTAGTTGCAGCAGGTGGGATGCATGTGAGATCTAGTTCCCTGACCAAGGACCGAACCCAGGCTCCCTGCATTGGGAGGGTAGAGTCTTAACAACTGCGCCACGAGGGAAGTCCCTAAATATATATTTTTAAAACAACATTTACTGGTCTTTTCTGTAATACATGTCTGTTATAGAAAGTCTGGAAATCACCAAAAAATACACAAGGACAAAAATTAGTATCACACATAATCCTACCATCCAAAACCATTTTGGAGTTAATGCCTCCAGACAGTTTTCTCTGTAGATATTGACTAAGACCTTAAATTGTGAGAAAAAAATGACAGGGAAGCACCAGGAAGCTAATTCCCTCCAGGAGAAAGTGAACAGACTAGAAGGTAACAACACTTAAAGGGGGAAAACTAACAAAAGAAAACTAATGGGCCCTTGGAATAGCGAAGAAAGGGGACATTTTAAAATAACTTGGAAGAGGACAGACTGAGTACTCAGTCTAATTAAACAAATAAGGAGAAGCCATAAATATTAATACCAGAAATGCCCATACTTAGGCAGTTTTCTCTCTAAAACAGTGTTATCTAACAGAACTTTCTGTGGTCCTGGAAATGTTCTAGATCTGCCCTGTCCAATATGGCAGCCACCAGCCACACGTGACTGGTGTGAAATGAAATGTGGAAATGTGGCCAGTGCAACTAAGGAAGAGAATTTTAAATTTCATTCCATTTTAATTAATATTTAAACAGCCACGTGTGGCTAGTGGCTACTGTATTGAACAGCACAGCTTTAAAGATGAAATAGCCTATGATCTTAAGACATAACTGAATGTCAAAGAAAATGTTTTAAGTAACTGTTTTCTAGAAGTTATAAAAGCTCAGCAACAATACATCATCATTTACTGGCCTTCTCTACTGCGCTACCCAAGGTAGAGGCCAGGCACGTGTCTGCCTAAGCAGCCCCCTAAGCTGTGACTACAGCTATTCTCTGGTTTGTAATAACATAAAAGGGAAAGCAGGTCCAGCAGGCTTTCTAATCAGATAACTGCCCTGTGAATGACTCCAGAGTTGGTGCCCAGGCACACACATTGGTTCCCTGAAGTCCTCTGAAGTTATGCTGGTTATTCCTTTAATTAGGCCTGGAGAAGGGAGGACTGCGTCAGGGCTCGCCAATCTAGAACCAAACCGCCTTGCCCAATTCCAGCCCAGTGGGCTCTGAAAGACATTTTAAGGCCAACTTCAAACTCTGTCTTTTCGCAAGAGCCCTTAATACCACTCCGAACTCACACTGGAAAAAGACCAACTCTTGCAATCATTCCCACAGCTTCCCTGGATTCCCAAAGTACTCCCAGAATGTGACACCACAGGTCCAAGCCAAGCCGACTCCAAATTTCGGAGGACCCACTGAGTCTTCAAGTCCGGGCCAAAACAGGACAAGCCTCCTAGGGTGAAGCAGTGAAAAGACACAGCCCAAACACTTTCTGGCTTACACCTCCCTGGCGCACACAGAGACGGCACCAACCTTAATAACAGTGGCAGCTTATTGGCTCAGCTAAGAAATTGGAAATCTAGCTTAAAAGGAAATCACATAACCACTAATGTGTCCAAAAGATCTGTAAATCAATACATGTAAGGCAGACTCTGTGAAAGTCATTCTCTTTCTGACTTAAGGAATCTGAGCTTCCACAGGGACAGTGGATTATATTACTCCGATAGAGAGCATATTCTATTACAACACTCACAATGTGAAATTCAAATCTTCTAAGATACAAATATGCTTCCAAGACTTTTTTTTTTTTTTTTTTTTTGTGGTACGCGGGCCTCTCACTGTTGTGGCCTCTCCCGTTGCGGAGCACAGGCTCCGGACGCGCAGGCTCAGCAGCCATGGCTCACGGGCCCAGCCGTTCCGCAGCACGTGGGATCTTCCCGGACCGGGGCACAAACCCGTGTCCCCTGCATCGGCAGGTGGACTCTCAACCACTGCGCCACCAGGGAAGCCCTGCTTCCAAGACTTTTAACGCTAGGGAAATAAAAGAAAGTTCAACAGCTCTCTCTTATTTGATCAATTACATTTACTTTATATCTATCATTTAAGAAGTACTTTCTCCTGTGGATCTATAGGTCCTATTTTATATTTATTTCACCCATATCTTGGAATGGATAGTAAGTAAAAGTATTCCCAATCAATGGATGAAAATGCTAAGGTGTGGGAGAGTTTGCCCTAGCACACAGGAAGCACATACAGCAATACATCCTGGCTTGCCCAGTGCTTTCATGGTTAGAGGGGTAACTGGCCTCAAGTATCTTCATGAAATTAACACTTCTATTGCAGGACAGTCACACAAACTTGGCCATGGCCACCTCCCCTTTTCTTTTTTTTATTTTTTTCCAAATGTGGTCTAAAGGAGAAATGTGACTGATAACCACTGAACTCCTTCCCTAAGCACACAGATAAGGATACGCAAATGTGCTCTGTACTCAAAGACAAATGTGATACAGTTAGTGGGTGATAGAGCAGAGCACATTTTGTCTCCTGACAGTCAGTTTTACACCCCTGAGGAAATTTTGTACACTTAGGAAATTGAATAATTTTTCAGTCTCTCCTACTTAAGCAACTCAAAAAGAGAAAAGAACATCAGGGGAAATGTCACCATACAAAGACCCAAGAGAAAGGGTCAATGAGACTCTAAAGCCCTGCCTTCAATGTCAAGCATCTTGCCACCTGGTACCTATGACTGCGCCACACCACTGTCCATACTCTGGACCACAGACCAGGGAGCACTCCTTAGTGTGGAGGGAAAACAGCGTCCACTTCCAAAGCTGTGAATTTCATAATGGAACTGTAACAGACCTACCTGCTGGTGACAGAATCTCAACAGTCAACTGTGTTTCACAATGATTACCTCTGGGGAGTGAGAAGAGACACAGGGCTGGGGCTTTCCTTTACCATTTCCATCTTTCTGTACTGCTTGAATTTCTAATCATGGACGTGTATTGATCTTCTTATTTTAAGCCGTTGGGATGTAATGCACAGCATAAGGGATATGGTCAATAGTACTGTAATAACTCTGTGTGGGGACAGACGGTTACTAGACTTATCGTGGTGTCCATTTCATAATGTATGCAAATGTCAAATCAAATGCAAATTAAACCAACATAATATTGTATGGCAACTATATTTCAGTGAAAATTTTGAAATTCCTTGTGAGAATAAAAATCTACTATCGGAAAAAAACGATCTTTTTATTTTAAAAAATGCTGGTAAAAATGGCAATGAAAAGAACAATTTAGTTATTTTAAAGCCAACTATACGTATGCTCTTCATTCATAAAAAGTAAAAAAAAAAAAATACTATGGATTCTGAGAGAATTTAGTAGCTGTTAAGTCAGAGCAGAGTACATACCTGAGAAACAACAACTTTATTTAAACATCTAATAAAGGAAAAAGTTTTTTTTTTTTTTCCAAAAGTAAATTGTATTCCTACAGGGATCAACAAAAGGAGCATGACCTTCCTAACACTCGACTTTTCAACTCGCTTCTCTGCACTAGGAAGAGGATGACAATTTCACAAGACTGAATCCCAGGACATTTTATACACATCCAACCTTAGATCATACAATCATGCGTGCATTTCTCAAGTGCATATAAATCATACATTTGTGTCTCATTTGAGTTACACAAGACAAGAATGTTAATCCTAGACGATATTCAGCGTGCTGTATACAGAGTGCTCGCTGCCAATACATTCCAAACAATGTGAACAAGCATACCAAGGAGACTTCAAATTAACTGGATGACTCTAATCACTGGAAGGGCCAATAGCAGGCCATTTTCTCCCCACAGGGTGTTATTTTCCATCCTGCAGATAAAACAGCCTGCTCCAAAGAGCACAAGTGTTCCACAAAGAGCTGGGAGGCACAAGGGTGCCGGTTAAAAAAAAAGTCAGAGCAGGACAGCTGACAATCCCAAAGATTGGTTGGTAGACATGACAGAACTGCATGCTCCCTGCAGGTGAAAACAACAAGACAGTCTAAGGCTCTCACACCAAGTCAACATAACAATTACTGATTTGATCAGGATGCCTGGCTGTTTCTTTGGCTAATAATTTATTGTGTGGACCTTTCAGTGACCAATAGGGACAGACTGGAAATCAACAGCAATCAGTGTTTTTATTTATCCCCCTCGGTTGCACAGCAGCTTCTTGCCAGTAGGCTCACGCCTTTCTGATCTAACAAGCTAGAGAAGGCAGCTGTCCAAATGTCACCAGTCAAACAGTGATAGATGTGACGGAAGAACAGGCAAGCATGCATTACTAACACTGGACCCATGGAGGAAAGGACCCAGTGCTTTTATGTTTGAAAGAAGTAGATGAGAATACTTCAACTATAGATGGGCCTGTACAGAAAGAGAAAGGCAGGCCTGCTTAGGACCAAGAGAGGAAAACCACCACATACTAAACTCCCAGCTGCATCTGGTGTGTGTTAGGGTACTGGCCAAACCTAACTAAACTAATGTGGCTCCTGATTACCCTGAAGAAAGGACAGAGAAAAAAGAAAGTATAAATCAGTGAAGTGAACGCTGAAACACAAGGGACACGAAGAGTAGAGAGGGGCTAATGGAAAACAATTCAGCATTATCTAAAAATGTTCCAGATGTATATCTCTCAAATAGCAATTCCACCCCTACGTATAAAGACATCCTAAAGAAACTTTTGCAAGGAGCACCAAGAGTCCTGGACAAAAATATTTACAGCATTACTGTTTGTATTAACAAACAGGAAACAACCCAAATGTTCATCAAAAGGAGCTTTATGATACATTCACACAATGAAATTCTACCCATTAGTGAAAATATTTAGAGCCACCATACAACACTGATGATTCTCACGAACTTAATGTTGAGTTTAAACACACACACAAACAGGCCACAGAACACATACAGTATGACAGCATTTATATAAACTTCCAAAAACATCCACAACTAAAAAACATAGCTTAGAGATGCACATATGTCAGTAAAACTAATTTTATAAGACAGGGAAATGATAGACACACAATTCAGAATAATGTTTACCTTTGTAGGGGGAAGAAGGGGATGTGATCAGGAAGTGGCACCCCGAGGGCTTCAACACAATTGTAATGCTCTTTCTCAAGCTGAGTCAAGTACAGAGATGTACTTCTTGTCATTTTTATTTACATTCTTTTCTAGGACATATATAATTTTGCATGCATGAAACAATTCAGAATAAAGGGGGAGGCATGGAGAAAAATAAAGAGTTGAAGATGTAACCAGACAATGCTCCCCAACCCCACTTACACGTCCATCTGCCCAAGACAGGGCTGACAGAGTAAGGAGCCAGTCAGCCTCCAAGCCAACAGAACAACTCAGTTTACAGGTGACAAAAAAGACCACCTCCAGGCACTTCTCTGGGCTTCCTGGGTGAAACCAGCTTCACAGTGTCTATTCAAGGGGTAAACTGTAGGATGTTGCACACTGTCCCCAAAGAGTTTGAGAAAGACTGCCTTGCCAATACAGAAACAGAAAATATCCCAAACTCAGGTATATTTTACCAATGGAAGGAAAGTCCCCAGATGGTTCCAACAGACAGAGGAATGGATTGAATTTAGGAACAGGCGGTAATTTTATGTAGCCCTGCAGGGCTAGAAGTTGTGACCAGTTACTGGGGGGTGAGGAGGGAGGAGAGGATGAAAAATATACTTGAAGACACATTTAATAGGACTTTTACAAGACGTAGAGGCCAGGACACAATGTGTGTCTTTGGAGTACAAATGAACATGTGTGTTGAAGACAAACCAGAAGCGCCAAGGGTTACTATACCGGCTTTACCTGGCAGAAGGTGACAACCGAGTTTGACACGTGCCAAGTATATTGGGAAATAATATCTAAACAGATCCATACCACATCTATGTAACATATGTACAGCCCACGGGAGCTGGCAAGGCCGGGAAAAGAGTCTGTGACTTTCACAGGGAAACTGACAGGAAGGCCGGATTCGGTCAGATCAACAAGAGAAGGCCCAGGGCTGAGAGTCCAGAAGGCCCAGCTCAGAGAGGGGAAGAGGGTGGCCCCGGCCCCAGACAGAAGGTGGGGATGCCAGGAGAGGGCGGGGTCCATTCGGGAGGAGTCCCGGAAGGCCGGGCAGGAGCCAGGCCGGGCGGCAAAGCAGCCAGAGGGAATCTAGGGTCGGGGTGCCCCCTTGGGCGATGGGACGGGGAGGAATGGGAAGGCGGGGGCCTGCCACAGACCCGGCTGGGCGACCCCCGAGGGCCCGGTCCCCCCCACCCGCCGCTCACCTGGGCACGCAGCTGGACGAGCTCCGGTCCACCTCCCAGGTGGCGTACAGGTTCATCTGCACGGGGGCGGGGGTGCGGCCTGGCCCCGGGCCGCCGGGAGTCGCAGAGCCCGAGGCCACCGCGACGGCCATGGAGGTGGAGGTGGACGAGGACGAGGAGGAGGCGGCCGCCGCCGAGGTGGACGAGGACGACGAGGTGGCCTGGGCCAGCTTGGGGGGCGTCGGCTGCTGCGGCAGCTGCTGCGGCGGTGGCTGCTGCGGCGGAGACTGGGCGACCCCAGAGCCCCGCTGGCCACTGCCGCCCCCGGCGCCTCCGGGACCACCGCCCGCCCCTCCACGTTCCGCCATGGCCCGGCCGGGTATAGGGAGGCACAGGGGTTACGGGAATCAGGCGACGCCGAGCGGACGCCGAGGCTTCTCCGGCGGCGGCGGGGGCTCGACTCGTCTGCTTAGACCGCCCGCCAGAGCGCGCGAGCGAGAGACTGCACGCACGCGCGGGGCCTCGCGGCGCGCGGTCCTCGCGCTCGCCCGCCGCTGCCGGTTGCGGCTCGCGCCGCCAAAGCACTGGGTGGGCGTGTCCGGGGAGGGGGCGGGGAGGCCCGGCCGGCGCCCGCCCCACCCTGCACCGAGGGGCGGGGCCGGGGCCGCGCTCGCGCCCGCGCCCCGGGCGGGCCTGTGGGCGTGCGCGCCTCTCGCTCTTCAGGAGAGGGGTCGGCGGTTCGCGTCTCGGCCGGATCCTCTCCTTAAGTTCGCGGCCCGGCGGCAGCCAGCTGACCCCCCTCTTCTCTCGCGTCGTCCTTTCCACGGGGGCGGCGGCAGCCGAGCCAGCGGAAACCTCGCTTTTCCGGGGCGCGGCCCCGGACCGGAGGGGGCTACCGCGGGAGCGCGCCTCGGCCCTCTTGGGTCTGTGGACCAGAGGCCCAACCCGCTGCCCACCCAAGCCCGCTTTCCGACCGCCGCCCTGGCCCCCACCCTGCGGCTCCGGGGCTTCTTCGCCGTCACGACCAGCGAAGGGAGCGATGGAGACCCAGCGGCCGGCTGGGCGCCTGTGGGCCGGGCAGTTTCCGCCCCGCTTTTCCCCAGTGTGGGCAAGGGCTCAAGGACCTAGAGTTCAGAAGGCCTTTGGCACGGGTGAATCTGAAGTTAAGCCCTGACCCATCTGAAGCCAACCACCTATTTTCTGCCCCTAATGTCCCCCTCCCACAAAGAACCATCACAGTCCCAAGCCATCTCTACCCTCAATTTCTTCTACTTGGGATGTTTTTCTGCTTCGTCACTTACTAAATTTCTAAAATCCTATTCCTCCCAAGGCCTTACTCAACTGCCTCATCCTCCCTGGAGTCACCCACACTCCCGGCTCCAGAAACCATCTCGAAGCCTCCTGCATGCCGGCACCCCAGATGGTGGACTTGGACCAGCATCAGTGAGTGGTACAGCAGCAGTATGCGACTTCCCTCCCCAGTGCTTGGCAAATGCCTGTTGGAACCATTGGTCCAACGTAGTCTAGCCTGTCAGAAAGACCTCCCAGGACAGGGGGACTAGAACCTGGGAGAGCAGCCCCCGCCCACCAAAACCTGGAGACTTGTTGATGAAACCACCCAGGGGTTCACATGGACTCAGGACAACCTATACAGACTTTGAGCTGTGCTCTCTCCCACGTAAGGACTTGGACTCTTGGCCGCAAGGTCTATTAGGAAGGCCTGACCTGGCCTACTTCCCAAGCCCACTGTACTTCCTCAGCCCAGCCAGGGCGCTAAGCTGGCTATTTTTAGTCCCCAAGGACACACCAGTAAGGTCAAACGAGACCTGGAGGTCCTTCCCCCAGAGCCTTCCTACAAAAGCAGGCAGTGGTAAAACACACAATCTCAGTGTGTAAATAGCTTCATCACCAGTCTCAACTGCAACGTCTGATCCAAGTGCCTGCCCCCAGCCACTGGAGCAACTTCAGGTTGTAGAAAATGGCTGTTTCCGTTCTTTTGCAGAAGGGACTAAAACAAGATGAAGGAGGATGAGCAGTGTTACATATTCATCTCTTTCCTTGGGAAACAGCTTTATTTACAAAACAGGTCTCAAATAAGAAAATGAAATAACAAGCCCCTGGGAACAGCAGGAGAGCTGGCTCTTGGGAACCCACATGTGAAGAAGCCCAGGTGTCCAGGCAAAGGGCCGAAAGGAGGGCCAGGTGTGTGAGGGGACCTAAAATTTGAACTCCTTGTATTTCTTGCTGCCCCCACGGCTGTCCTGGGGCTGAGCTTTCCGTTTCTTTTGCTGTAGGAGAGAACGAAACAGGTTACAACAGGTTAAACAACTGGCTGATCCCCAAAACAAAGAGTGGGCAGCCTGACAGAGCCACATACGTCTGTGGAAAAAGTACTCAAACTGGAAGTCTCAGACTTGGATGAGTTCCCTCCCCTCCCTGTGCCTGTTTCATCATCCTTAAAGAGGGCAGCCCACTGGAGGATTCCTAGGTTCCCAACCCCAAGGAAGCTCAGGGCAGCAGGCACTGCGTCCTCCCTCCCTCTCACCACTAGAGGACACCAGCCCACTGAGAAAGGCAGCCCTGGTCCCTGGCGCTCACGAAGCCAGGCTCCTGTGTGCGCGCCCACCTTCTGCTTGGCCGCGTGCTCAGCCACCATGTCACTGAAGTCTTCTTTCTCCACTTGTGCCTGCTGCTCCCGCACGTGCTCCTCATACTTCTGGGTCATGGCCATGGGATCCAGCTCCAGCTCTTCGGGTGCCAGGGCCACTTCTACACCTTGTAGCTCGGGGGCCGGGCCCTTCCGGCTCATAACCTGGAAGAGGAATCAGAGCCTTGTCATCTCCAAAGAGGAAGCTCAGAAGCCCTAGCTCCTGACCCCCTTCCCAGCCCCCAAAAGCGGTATGCTCCAAGTGCTGACCGTGGACATGTCATAGATGTGGGTTGATCCCATCATGGCGCCCCCAACAGTGGCCGTTCTCTTCTCTGGCAACACGGTGAACAGCTGAGGCGTCTCACTTCTGCAAAGGACGAGGGGGTCAAGCCCAAAAAGGAAAGGATAAAAGGGTCTCCAGGAGGGACAGCAAAAGGAGTAAGGGCAGCATCCCCACAGAGCTCCCCAGCGAGGTTCCAAGATACCCAGGGGAAAAATTCTGCCCAAGCTGCCTCTGCAAGTCATGGAGACCCATGGGAGGAAGAAGTGCCACCTGTTTAAAGAATGCTACTCGAAATACAACAGCAAATCTACCAATACCAACCCAGACCATGACTTCATCCCCACCTCTCCCCCTGGAAGAGGTGAAAATCTATTCTCACAAAGCAGCCAGAAGGAAAAACCGAATTCACATCCTGTCACTCCTTTGCTCAAAACCCTTTGAGGCTTCTGATCATTGTCTGAATAAACCCAAACTCTTTACCATGACCTATAGGGTTCATCATCTGGTCCCGTACTTAATCCCTGCTCACTACAGTCTAGCCCCAATACCCTTCTTTCTTTTTCTTCCTCAAAACTTGAGACTTCTGCTTCTGGATAAGGAGTAACAGGGACCAGATTTACCCTCCCACCTGAAACTATCAAAAAATGGGCAAAATATATGGAACAGTGGTTTTCAAGTCACTGGACACGAAGCAACGAAGGACAGTGACTCCTGAGAGACAGGAAACAAATGAAGTGATTCCTTCAATTGTCCATCCTACTGCACTGAGAGTTTCCAGGCTACAGAATAAAGAGGGGAACTCCTGTAGAGCCCAGAGGACTCTAGGAGTTGAAAGGATGAAGCTGAAAATGCAGAGAGACTACGGTGACTAGAGATCACAGGACAGAGAACTGGAGAAGAGAAAGCAGCACAGAGACTTGAGAACTCAAGAGACCTACAGAGAATCCCCTCAAGTTCTCAGGTGAGTACTGTGTGGGAGGAGACTACCAAGGCCAGGGAAAGAACCACCCGGAAGCATTAGTGGTATCATATATGCCTGCTCTTCACACGGGACTGGGAATAGTGCCTAGTCCCACTAGCCAGACTGAAAAACCTCCTGATTAACAGGATATTGGATAGAGTATAGGGTCTTGTGCCTCAATAGTGAAGAGGACTGAGCACTGCTTCAGTCCTGCCTAATGAACCTGAAAAGCAAGACCTGAAAGAAACTGTTTCCAAGTACCTTAACTGTAACCTTGAACAAAACTAAAGAAGATTTATAGGACTATGAAAGTATTCTGGACCTGACAAGGTACATTTCACAAAGTCTGGCATCCAATCAAAAATTACCAGACATGCAAAGAAGCATGAAAATACAATCTTCAATGAGGAAAACAATCAATCCACTTAAATCAACCCAGAACTGGCACAGATGTTAGCATTAGCAGGCAAGTACATTAAAATGTTATTATAATTGGATTCCGTATGTTCAAAAGTCAAATAAGAGACACAGGAGATATAAAAAGACCCAAATCGCACTTCTAGAGATGAAAACTACACTGGATGGGATTAATGTCAGATTAGAAATAGTGGAAAGAAATATTAGCAAACTTGAAGACATAGGAATAGAAAACTTCTAAAATGAAATAAAAAGAGAAATGAGAAATTTTTTAAATGAACAGAGCATTGGTGAGCTGTAGGTCAACTTCAAGAAATCTAATAGATGTATAATTCGAGTTCCCAAAGGAGAGGAGAAAGAGAAGTGAACAGGAAAAAATATTTGGAGAAATAATGGCCAGAATTTTTCCAAAATTAATAAAAACTATAAAGGCACAGATTCCAGATGCTTAACAAACCCCAAGTAAAGAAACAAAAGATGGGACTTCCCTGGCAGTCCAGTGGTTAGGACTCGCCACTTTCACTGCTTTCACTCCTGGCTTTCACCAGGCTGGGGAACTAAGATCCTGCAAGCCATGCAGCATGGCCAGAAAAAGAAGGGAAACCCCCCCCCACCAAACCATTTTAACGAAAGAAAGAAATACGAAGAAAACTACCCTACTACGCTGCACTACACTGCATGTCATAATCTGTTCAAAACAGTGATAAAGAGAATCTTAAAAGCAGCCAGAGAAAAACGGCACAAATGCAGAGGAACAAAGGAAGGATGATGACAGATTTCCTGTCAGAAATGATGCAAGAAAGAAGACACTGAATCAACATCTTTAAAGTAATGAAAGAAAAAAAATCACTGTCAACCTAGAATCCTGTATCTTTCAAAAAGGAAGGCTACTACATGGTTATTATTTTTGTTTAAATGGTCAATTATCTTTTAGAGAGATTTAAATAATAAGAATTGTCTATTATCATTTCCAGTGTTCTTTTACTCTTACAGTTCTTTCTGCCCCAGCTCTCAGCCCAAATACCCCTTCCTCCATAAGCCTTCCCAAAGGCCTCCCCACCACCCAAATCCCTCTACATCCTATTACTCAGTTTCCTTTGCTACTCGTCTTATCCACATCTGAAATTATCTTGTTCTCTGATCACTTGTTTACCTCGCCTGACTTTTTCACTGCAGATGTCCCAGTGCCTAGAGCAGTGCCTGGCACAGAGCTAGTGTTCAATAATTGTTTAAAAAGAAAAAGGGGGGGGGGGGGGGGCGGGAGAAAAAGTCAGCCAGCCCACCTAGAGGCTGAAAATCCTCCCCTCTCAGCCCTCCCTGGTTCCCTCACCCATCCATCGCCTCCTCAATCTTCTTCTTCCTCAGTTCAATGAGTTCAGGGGTCTCCATTCCAGCTGGCACTGATGAGAACCCTCCAGGAGTGATGAGGCCACTGTGAAGAGAGGAACAAGCTCTGGAGTAAAGACAAGGCCCCCAAAGACAGACATACCACTTCAGAGAGGCAGACTCTCTGCTTCCCCCACCTGTCTGCAGGGGTAATGAAGCCCGTCTCATCTGGCTTATCTTCATCACTTTCTTCCTCTTCCTCTTCTTCTGAAGACTCTTCATCAGATGGCTCCAGCTCCCCCCAAGGGGTCCGATCAATCTCTTCTTCCTCAGTCTTGGTCTGAAAGACATCACTCATTCATTCAACAAATGTTTACTATATACCTATTATGTGTCAAGCGGTTGTAAACAGAGGGATATGAGAGTAAACAAACAGACAATAATCACTATCGACAAAGAGCTCATATGCTAGTGGGGAGCTTGCATTACATCTCAGGAAAACATATGTCCCTTTTTCAGACTTTGAAACTTCAGAACACACAGCTCTCTGCTAATGAAGCTATAAACCAACTATCTCTGAACTTCATAACCTTAACTAAGACCAAGCTTGCCAGCCATGGCCCATACCTGAAATTCAGCAGCATTGGTTCCAAACACATCCCCATAGAGGGGTTTCCCAGTCTCATCTACTGGGGGTTTGCCCCAGCCACCAGCATGGTACCCAAAGGAACAGCTCTGCAAGACAGGAAAAGCAAGTCAGTTCCACTCCTATGCTCCAAAAGAAACACTGAAGCCCTAAAGAAAAGTCATGCTCCAAAGTACAGAACTAACACCTGGGAACTCTGGAGATTATGATTTCAGAGAAGAATTAAATCTTATAAAGCGTTACAAAGCAAAAGTAGTAAACAATAAAAATCTGGAGGTAATAGGATGGGGAGATGGGAGCAGAAAGCATGCTAATAATTTCAGCCTTTGTGGCAGAGTCCATGCTATCTGAAACTGAAACAGACACTTTAAAAAACATGACTCCAACATCTTACTGATTTTTCCTAACTTTGGTAAGCTTTTAGAATCTATTACTCTTAAGGGACAGAAATTTTTATCTGAAGTTTAACAATTACTTCTTTTTCACTTTAATAAATCTTTCCTTAAAAAATAAAAATAAGTTCAGTGCCATTCCTGAGATAAAATTATATCTATCTCTCTGATAATATCAGAGAGATTATCTGGAAACACATTCACCAGATATTAAATTTGGTTATTTCTGAGTGGTGAAATGTGGGTGATGTGTCTTCATCTTTATACTTGTCAGTTCTGATTGACCACTTTATGACAAGCATCTCAGATTCTTTTTTAAAACAAAAACCATTACTCCTTTAAAAAAAAAAAAAAAAAGGACACATGGTAGAATGAGAAAAGGGAAAAGAAAATCATCCTCTAGTTAAAAAGTAGAGCCAGGGCTTCCCTGGTGGCGCAGTGGTTGAGAGTCCGCCTGCCGATGCAGGGGACACGGGTTCGTGCCCCGGTCCGGGAAGATCCCACATGCCGTGGAGTGGCTGGGCCCGTGAGCCATGGCCGCTGAGCCTGCGCGTCCAGAGCCTGTGCTCCGCAACGGGAGAGGCCACAACAGTGAGAGGCCCGCGTACCGACAAAAAAAAATGTAGAGACAGCTAAGAATGAAAGAAAGGACAGTACTCACTTCGGGGATAGGAGAGTTCAGCCCAGGGATTTTCAGGTTGGGGTACGACGGGGGTGGTCCATATCGCTGCATGGCAATCAGCCACGGGGGAGGGACCTTGTGGGCATTCTGCAGGAAAAAGAGGACAGGATACCATCTGCCCAACCCTATCCCCTTGTCTCTCTCCTGCCCCAATTCCCAACCCCTTCTCTGCTTTCCCAGTCAGATAACTGGCACTCACTGGTCCTACTGGCATCCCCAAGGAAATCCTCAGCTCATCAGACAGATCTCCTGGCTTCTTCTCCTTCAGTCGTGTCTCAAACTCCTTCCCCTGAGGAAAAAGCCAAGCATGCTGTATTGTGGACACCAGACACACGCTGGGAGGTCAATTGCAAGAGGACATGAGAACAAAGACGAGATGTCCCAATCCACATCAGACACAAAGTCCCACTGAGGGCTACCCAGTTCCCACTCTGATTCTCATCACTTCTTTCCCTGGCTAGAGTAGGGAAAGGAATAAAGGCCAGGAAGTAGGGAGAAAGGCAAGACTCCCAGTGCAGTCACTAACCCACTATGAGAACGTGGCCAAATCTAAGGACAGGCTTTCTCATCTGCTAAATGAGGACGTTCGAGAAGATGATCTCCAAGGTCCTTCCACTTCAAAAACTGCACGGTATCATGGTGATTAATTATGTCAAGCATCAGAAAAAAAATACTTTTCTCCTACCCTCAATACTAAACGTTTCCTAAAAGCATCTGCCCTTGGCCCCTCTGTTCCTGAACCACCCACAAACAATGATCACCTCAAAGACATAGTCTGCATCTCTCTTTCAGAAAACTACCTCATTCCAAACTCTAAGGCTGAAGGGAGGGGCCCCGTACCCGCTTCCAGCTTCCAAACCCCTTTTGACCAAGAGTTACACAGCCATGACCAAAGGCCCAGCCTTGCCTCCCCGCCCCCTCCCGGACCTCGTAGTACAGGTCCCCATGGATGGTCAGCTTTGGCTTGGTCTGCCACTTGAAGAAGGCGTCATGCAGTTTCTGGTAGTCAATGTCGATCTTCCCCATCTTGGGCCGAACCTTCTCGCGCATTTTTGACTTCATGGTTTTCTGTTCTTCCTGTGGGGCATGGCAGAAGACACACCATAAAAGGTATTCACCAAGTTCAACTCTTGGTAGGTCTAAATCCCCACTCCCAAAAGAGACAGAGGGAAACCTCATCTGGCTCATTCCGAAAGTCACCAAAATCCTTCCTGCTCAAGCCCCTCAAAATTACATGATCCACGCTGAACAAAACTGATGTAACATATGAAATCAGCCTCAGCTATCTAGGTCAAGTATTTTTTAAGCCATCTGATCAAGAGACTGAGCTCATCAGTTGCCTCTGCAGAGAGCTAGGTGACTAGAATCTAACTGGGAGGCAGTTTTCACCATGTGCTTTGGTACCTCCTTAATTTCTGCACTACACGCAACTATTACCTAATGAGAGTATTTAATTAAAAATTTTAAATTCAAGAAGTTACACAACCACCATACATTTCTAGCCACAAGTGCATCAGGTTCACACAGGGGGCAGAGAACTACAGACACAGCAACCTGCAGAGGGAGGAGTCACCGTGTACAAATGAGAGAGTTGGCAAAGTGCAGGCAGGGGGACAAGGAGACAAAGGGGCAAACCGAACCGCACAGAACCGGAAGTCTTAGCGGGGGCAAGACAGTGAGCTCTGAGCATACAGGTGAGGTCTGCCTTTCGTGAGATGTCCTTCCCCTCCTGCCCTCCCTGCCATGTGTGACATGCAGTGCTGACTTCTAAACTGAAGAATAAATAATCAGACAGTTAATGTGTAGGTGGGTTTTGGGAGCCAGCTGCAATTTTGAAGCTGGTTGCTGCTAAGGACGTGGATCCCCCAGGGCAGATCTGAACCCCAGCCAGGCCCTCACCTTCTCCTGCAGGGCCTCCCGCATCTCCTGGATGCCTGTGCGTTTGATGAAGTCGGGTAGCTCGAAGGGGGGCTTCTCAATGCCTCGTTTGCCCTGCAGGTACTTGCGCTTAAAACACCAGTGGCGAGGCACGGGCACAGAATTCCGAGTGGCCTTGAGGTGAACCAAGAGCTTGGGGTCCTGCGCAGTCACGTCATGCATCTCCACAACGTCGGGCCGAGCCACAAGCTGGAAAACACAGCAGCATCCCTCTGGAAAGCCTGAACTTCTCAGATCTAAAGCTTGCTTGCTTGCTTGCCTCAAAGGGCCCGTCCCGGGCCTCCTTCAAAGTCCTCCTCCCCACCCCGAGAGCAAACCCCCTGAGAGGTTCCGGGAGCTCCTCGTGTGCTCTCCCAGCTGGGCTCCGGGCCCTGATGGAGCGTCTCAGCTCTCACCTGCTTGAGTTCAGCCACAGTGAAGCGATTCATTCGGCGCAGCTTCTTCTTGGACAGCTTGGGGGCTTCTGGCTTCTTTTCCTAGAACAGGACATTTTTTTTTTTTCTTGGCCTCACTGCACGGCTTGCGGGATCTTACTTCCCCAACCTGGGATTGAACCCGTGCCCCCTGCAGTGGAAGTGTGGAGTCCTAACCACTGGACCACCAGGGAAGTCCCAGAACAATCATCTCTTGTGAGCAGGATTCTTAGGTGTGAATCAGACCGCCCAGCTTACCCTGAAACTAAAGCCACCAAAGGACTTCTCCCCTGCAAGAGTTCCCCATGGTCCCTCGCTGGATGCATCTCAGCTACTCGTCCCCAGACAGGAGAGCGTGGGCCTCACCTGCTCGTCATCACTGCTATCATCATCGCTGTCCTTGTGCTCCTCCTCAAAGCCCTTCTTCTTGGGGGCCGCAGAGTTCTCCAGTTTGTCAAGTTTCTCTGGCTCCTTCTCCTTCTCCTTCTTCACGTCATCAGTGAGCTGAGGAGGCAGACAGCATGGAAACCCCAGCCCTGGGCCCCTCCCCGGTTCCTGAACCTGGCACTGAAGAGGTGCCCTCCTCACCTCGTCCTGCCCCATCCCTGCCCCTACTCTGCTAGCTCTGCCCCTTCCGAGGGCGCTCCTCCTTGTACCTTGAAAGCCTCAAAAATCCTCTTGAAGAAGATGAAGTTGGGCTCATAAATTTCAGGCTCTTCAGTCACGTACTCAATTTCCACATCAGCCGCTGGGGAGTCAGAGCCACGGGAGCGGCCTGACTCTTTGTCTCGGTCCCCAGAGCTCTCAGATGATGCCCCCCGCACCCGCTGGGGCTTTTTCTTCTTCTTTCGGTTCCGACGCTTCCGGTTTTTCTGCCAAAACATGGAAAACCAAGTGGGTCAGGGAATCCAAGCACCATGCTTGCCTCCCAACCGCCAATCTCACCCAATTTCCCCAAGTGACTGAGAAAAGAGGCCTTGAAGTCAGACCACAAAGTTCTGCCCCTCTCAAGCTGTGTGCCTCTCAGTACATTACTGCATCTCTCAGAACCTCAGTTATTTCAGCTCTAAAATGGAGGCAGGCATCACACTCAGAACTCAAAGGATTTAGCCAATTGAATAAAAAATACCTGTAAGATGCTTTGGACAAAGAACTGGCAAGAGACAGCAGCTACTGCTTATTGAACACTTAGAATAGGGGTTATTTTAGGGCCCAAACCCTCTCTCTGACATCCCTTCCAGATCCAGCTCCATCCATACCTCTTTTTTAGATATGGACACTGTGTCCTCCTCAGTCTCTGACGCCGAGTGGCCCAGGGACGAGCGAGTATCTGTCTCCATTTCCTCTTCGTCTGTAAGGGAGGAAGGAGGCCATCAGTCTCTTCACGGTAACCCCTCTTTACCAAGAGCCAGTTTCTCTCTCAAATCCTCCTCGGGGGAGGGAAGAGGGAAGCAAACTTGGCTTCAGCTCTGCAGGCTCTGTCCCTGCAGCCCTTGGGACACGGTGACACACTCACCCTGCTGAGAGTTCATCTCTTCCTGGCGGCTCTCCTTTAGCTGAAGGATCTTTTCCAAAGCCTGGGGGATCTTGGGGCCCACAGAGGGGTCATCCATCTGCCAGAGACAACCCAGGCAGAGGGGATGATCACAGTGCCCTTTTTCCTCCGACTCCTACCTCTTGTACTCGAAAGCCTGCTGGCCAGGTGTTGGGAACAGCAGATAGGGGACAACACCAACTGAATTCAACCATCCCTCAAAGTGAAGCCCAGAGCCCTACCCCAGAAACGTCTCCCAGACCCTACTTCCTGCCCTACCTAAGTATGTTTTAAGTAAATATGGCTCCCCCCACCCAACCCCACCCCCAGAAGTTCTCCCATCTTCTCTGGAATCCTTCTCAAAAAATCTAGAAACAATCCCCTTCTAAAACACACTCTCCTGTCCCTAGGAGGAAATCAGCAATCTCACCTCTCTGTTCTCATCTCCAGGAGGTGGTGGGGGACCACGAGGCCGAGGAACAGGGGCCCCCATAGGCAGGACAGTGGGAGTGGGACCCACTGGAGCAGCCACTGAGAGGAGAAAAAACAAAATCTCAAGTCAGAAAAGACAAATCACACATTTTAAAAATTACCTTCCTTGGGGCTTCCCTGGCGGCTCAGTGGTTGGGAATCCGCCTGCCAATGCAGGGGACATGGGTTCGAGTCCTGGTCCAGGAAGATCCCACGTGCCGCAGAGCAAGTAAGCCTGTGTGCCACAACTACTGAGCCTGTGCCCTAGAGCCCGCAAACCACAACTACTAAGCCCACGTGCCACAACTACTGAAGCCCACATGCCTAGAGCCCATGCTCCACAACAAAGAGAAGCCAACGTAATGAGAAGCCTGCGCACCGCAAAGAAGAGTAGCCCCCACTCGCCGCAACTAGAGAAAGCCCGTGCACAGCAATGAAGGCCCAATGCAGCCAAAAATAAAATAAATAAAATAAATAAATTTTTTTAAAAAGAATGATTTGAAAAAAAAATCAAAACATAAAAATTACCTTCCTTGCTTCAAAGTCAGGGTAATGGTTACCCTTGGGAGAGGGGGTGGCTAGAAGGGTGCAGGGCTTCTAGAGTGCTGGTAGCTTTGGTTCTTGGTCTAAGTGCTAGTTGTATGGATGTATTCAGTTTGTGAAAATTCACTGAACTGTACGCTTACAATATGTGCACCTTTTTATGTGATATATACTTAAGTTAAAAATTGTCATCATCTTCCTTGCCCTTCCCTTCCATTTCCACGGTCTTACCTCGAGGACCCAGAGGAGTGCGAACACCAATTTGGCCCATGTCTTGCGGGGGCCGAGGGACTGGCGTGCCCATCTTGGCAATCTCCTGCTGCCGTTCCTGCTCCAGTAACACAGCTGCCTATGAGAGGGAAGTAGGAGTTGGAGACACTGCTTTGGAAATCCACTGGGCAGGCAGCACCTGGCAAATGCAGCCTTTCAGCCAGGAAACTGGCCCAAGGAGAACTGATGAATCAGGTACCACCCGTGTCCTGACATCTTCGCCACACCCACACTTTCAGGCTATTGATCCAAGTGAAGGAGCCCTCTCACCACAAAAGAAAACCCCTGGAAATTACACCAATAAAAACCCTGAGAAAAAAAAAAAAAAAAAAAAACCCTGAGAAACTTCTGGTTCCTAACAGAGAATTTAATACTTAATAAACACTACCTTCTGTTTTTTAACAAGACTTTTCTTCCCCAAGAGATTAAGTTATTTCTAAGGAACACTGAATTCTTTTCTTGTATCTACCCCTCAAGATCTAGCACAACTAGGCAAAGACAGTACTCTGTAAATATTTCCATATTTGTTGCTGTTAATGTTTATTTTCTAATACTCCTGAGTAACGTATGGGGTAACAACTGATATAATGGATCTCTGTGGCTGAATGTCTTATGTATCATTCCCTAACTCAGAGCCATCACGTTTAAACAAAATCTGATACAAACAACTAAATTAGCCCAGAGTTCTCTCCAATGTACCTCAAATGATATCATGTAAGACTAGCAGGGGTCAGGAAACCTTTTCTGTAATGGGCCAGTCAGTAAATATTTTAGCCTTTTCAGACTTTCTGTACAGACTCTGTTGTGTATTCTCCGTTTGTTTTTTGTTGTGTTTTTTTAAACGATCCTTCAAAAATATAAAGACCATTCTCACATCACAGGCCATACAAAAACAGGCTGTACTCCACAGTTTACCAACCCTTGGGCTACATGAAAGAGACAATTATTTAGGAGATACTGGAACTTAGATGAGGATGAGATAACCTCCACGGAAAACTTTTTTTTTTTTTTTTTTTTGTGGCCATACCATGCGGCTTGCAGGATCTTAGTTCCCTCACCAGGGATCGAACCCAGGCCCCCAGCAGTGGAAGCGCAGAGTCCTAACCACTGGACCGCCAGGGAATTCCCTCCATGGAGAACTTGAATGGTACTCCTCGTTTTAGACACTAAGCACTAGAAGTGACAGACAACGAATTGGACCCTGAGGTCAAAGGTTAGGATGAGGGAGGCATTACCCGCTTCTGCTGCTCCAAAAGTTCATGTTCCTTCAGTGAATGATCTCCCTGCTTAAAAAAGAAAACAAGCTCATACCGGCACCAATACCCCACAGGCCAGTCCGCCACAACTCTGCTTCCTGGCGTCCTCTTCCAGCCTAGGGCCCAAGTCTTTGGTTCAGACCTTCCCAGAAGCCTTGGCCCCAGGATCCGGCTCTCTCTGAGGCTCCACTCCCCTTTCGGGACCCTGATGAGATCCAGGCTCAGGCCGCCACCTGCCCTACCTGCTTGGCACGCTCCTCCTGCTGCATCAGCAACGCCGCCTGCTGCTGCGCCAGCTTTAGCCGCTCTTCCTCTGACAGCGACACGGGCTCGCCCACCCGGAGAGGAGGAGGGGGCCCCAGGTTTGGTGGGCGGGGTCCAACTGCCATAGGAAAGCCAAGGCCAAGGCCGGGTGGGGGTGGTGGGGGTGGCGGAGGAGGTTGCAGAGGAGGGAGTCCCATGGGGGGGGGTGGCATGGGAATCCCAGAGAGCTGTGGGGAAAATAAGACCGTTAACTAGGCAGCATTTATCTAACTGCAGACATTTGCTGGGGAACTGCTATAAGCCAGGTGCTGGGATGTGAAGTCAAATGACGCATAATTCTTGCACTCAAGAAAAGAATACTCTACAGCAATATCAAGGATATCAAGAATACTCTATAGCAATGTTAACTCTGGGGCAGCAACTAACGCAAGCTATCAACTCACTCTCCAGAAAAATATCACAAACACAGACTTTGCATACAATTTCAGGAGATTCAGGGACACCTCAAAAGGCCATCTAAGAACTTCTCATCCCACACATAGAAGTCCCTGGACCCCAAGTCAGAGCCACTGCTCTAAAGAAAGAGAGTCAAATCCTGGATCAGAAAAGACATGGAAGTTGAGAGGAGCTGGAGCCACTGTGCCCCCAAGGACTCACTAAATATAGAGAGTATGAAATCAAATCAGGGAGTAAGCCCTAGTTTCTCACTGAATAATATGGCAACTGTGCGCTGGGAGGGCAGAGAAGAGGATGATTACGTTCCACTGGGGGAGGAGTAAATCAGGCTTCCGAATATTTAAGCTGAATCTTAAATGACATGTAGTATTTGGAGGAGCTGACACCGAGGAAAGAGGCAAGGATCAGGACCAAGGGAGAATTGAAGAGTTCCCAATACTGTCATCACAGTACCTCCCTGCCCAATCGGCTAGTTGCATCCCTCCCGTACATTCCATGTGAGAGGATGGGCTACTGTGAGTAGAAACGGATCTTATACAATCTCCTTACCTGAGCTGACATAGGAGGGGGAGCAGCTTTGTCCCCATCTTCACCTCTCAGAACGGGCCGATTCAGGACGATGCCAGTCTGAGAAAGAGAAGGACTCTGAGTCAGCCCAAAAGGAGTTCTTCCACTGAACAACATTCGCTCTGTTCAACAAAATTTACCCAGAGCCTGTCTGCCAGAGCTCGGACTGGGCTCTCAGGAAGACCGATATATCTGAGCAGGCAAGAAGAGGCAAAAAGAGCAAGACCCCACTTGCTGTACGGAGATACGTTAAGAACGAAGACCGAGTTGTGAGGGATCATTAATGCCTCCTCGAAAAGCTCGGCCTACCCTGATGTCCCGCCACCAACACTTACCTGGCGGGTGTAGGTCTGCAGCCGCTCCACCAGCTCCTCGCGAGTCCCTGCTGGGCAAAGCACAGGATCAATGGGGTAGGTCAGGCGGAGCAGGCCCAAGTCAGGCCCCCGCGGCCAGCCTCCACCCCCGCCCCCGAGTCTCCGGGGTAAACAGCTCCGCTTCCCCGCAGGCCTGCACTTTCCCGCTCTTGACCTCCCGTGCTCCTCACCCTGGATCGGAGCCCCGATCTCTGCTAATTTGGCCTGAAGCTCCTGGGCAGCCCAGGCACCATAGTGCCCAGGGGGCGGCGGCGGCGGCAGCTGCAACTCCCCTTTAGGGGGTTCGGGATGCTCGGCCGCCATTTTAGCCGCAGGAAGGCGCGCGACCAACCCGGAAGCTCGGGCCAGCCTCCCAGCCCACTTTCCGGAACTTCCGGCAGCGCTCGAGGGTTATTAGGCCTTTCCGATTAGGGCCCACCCCTGCCGTTCTCCAATGGTGCTAAGCGGCCTGGTCGCGAAGCCTTCTGGGAGTTGTAGTGCGCAGGTCACTGTCTCTGAGGGTCAAAAGCCGGGAGGGGCCGGCCACGGCACCGGGAACACTGGGGGCCGGAGCCGGGGCGGGGCTGCGGGGAAAGATGGACCTGCCCGGAGGGCGTGCTTTCATCGTCTCACGGGCCGCAGCACTGACCTCCCGCCTTCCGGCTCGACTCCCTGGACGGGCGTGAGAGGCCCGGACGCTTATGTTCCGGGGGGACTCGTTCCCCCGGCGGCCGCGCGCTGTGGGCGCCAAGCGGGAGGTTGCAGCCGATGCCTGTGATAAAACAGTGTCTGATTGTCTGCCCGCCCACCCCCGGCCCAGGCATGGATGAATGGGCTGAAAGGGGATCGGAGCCGGGAGCGAAGTGGGCCCTCCCGGCTGAGCTCCAGCTGCCGACCTGGGGGAAGGGCCACACTAAAGCCCCTTTTTCCACCTTCCTGGCCGGCTCAAATGTCATCTCCTCTAAGCTGTCTCCCGCCTTTCCTACCCTGGAGTGCCCGTAACACGTCGAAACCTCCACCATTTGTTTTGAATTCTTTCTTGCCCTTTCTCCGCACTTCCAACCCCAAGACAGGAGTTTTTACTGGCTCGCAGTACCTGGCGTTAAGGAGGCGATCAATAAATGATTACTGGAAAAAAAAAAAAAATGTAACAGTCTTTCTGGCTACAGGATTTGGGTCTTTTTTAGTCTTGAAAATAACTCAGGGGATTCCCTGGCTGTCCAGTGGCTAGGACTCTGTGCTTTCACTGTGGAGCCGGGGTTCCGTCCCTGGTCAGGGAACTAAGACCCCACAGGCCTCACGGCGCAGCCAAAAAAAATAAAGAAAATAAACTCAGGACCTTTTCTTCCCTCATCCCCACCAGCCTACCATTGCAGCTGACCCTGTCTGCTGCTCCCCTACCTCACCAATGGCCTGTGCCCCTGAGGGAGGGATGGGCGGGTGCCCCATGCTTGCCCACCTGCTACTTCTCCCTGTCCTGACCAGTCAATTCAGTTAACCTTCCCCGCTCTGCCACTAGCTGTGAGGTCCCTCTCCCATTCTAGCTCTGCTCTCTCACTGACAGCCAGGCTCCCGTCCTGTGTGAGTGTGTGTGTGTTGGGTGAGAGAGCTGGGAACCTCAGAATGGTCTCCTTTCCCCCTGACACCCACATCTTTCAGATCTTCTCTCTAGCATGCTCTATTTCACCAACCACCCCCAACAGAGGAGTAGCTGGGAGCAGGGAAAAAAGAATGGGATGTCAGGTCCAGGGAAGGTGAGATTTAGGAGAGACAAAGAAAAGGACTGGACCAGGAAGGTTGCTCACATCCTAACCCAGGCTAGGAAATTCTCTTTGCTCCCACCCAAACCTGGACCTTCCCCTTTTCATCACTACCACCATCCCAGTCTCCTGACACTCCCAGAGGAGAAGCCAAACCCAGAAAGGACAGAAGAAAGAACAGCAGTGCCCTCCCCTCCAGCTTGTCAGCCCACTCAGGCAGCACCATTCCTGACCCAGAGGAAGTGTCTTTCTGCTCCCTGTAACTGGAGAGCCACTGCAGGTCATCTGAGGCCAAAGGCCCCAAAGCATGTGTATGTGCTAGGGAAGAGGTTGGGGGTCTCTGAGGCAGGATAAACTAAGGGCTGATGGGTGAGGGTGCAATGTAGCCAGGGCCAGAAAAGGACAGGCCAATTGGGGCCTCATTTTCTCCCAACAGCCCTGGGACCCAGGCAGGATATGACCCTCCTCCAGTTGTGCGGAAGGGAAGACTGAGGGGCAGAGAGACACTGATGTCCCCAAGGGGTCAAACTGGGACCACAAGCAGTTCTCTTGACTCTGAGAGTCCCCATTCCCTTCTCCTTAACAAGGACCCTCACACGATACCTATCTGTGTGGGTCTAGCACGGAATCCAGTCCCCTCATTCCCATACCAGGCAAGGTCCCAGTTTTGGGTGGCTACCCCAGCTCCAGGATCCTTGCCATACCAGGCCAGGAAGGCAGGAGAAAGCAGGGGTTCCTGAGAACCACATAACTAAATGTGCGGCTGGGGCTCTTGGTGTCTGGTACGACTTTGGGAGCTGCTGCTGCTTGGCTCCCAGGTGGCTGGAGCTAAGGACAAAGAAGGCAGTAGAAAATTCAGGATCCTCACACAGAGTTCACACAGAGCCTTCACATGTATCATCCCTGCAGCCTGAGAACAGCTCCAAGAACAGCTCCCTATTGTAGAGCTGGAAGCATCCAGGCCCAGGAAGTTGCCTCTTGACTCCGGAACTTAAGTTCAACCCGGGTTGAACTTGGGTTCTCTGATTCCCAGCACACAAGTGCCTAGGCAGGGGTCCCGGGCCCACTACAGTTCTGGCCAAGAGTGAGTGGATCTGGACTCCCGGTGCGGAGTAGGAGTGGGTCAGCAGCAGGGGCTGGAAAGGAAAGGGTCCCTAGGGGTGTGAGGACAGATGGGACCAGATCCCCGGCTTGAGGGTATTTCTCTGCTGGAGATGGAAAGAGGAGAAGGGGGTGGGGGGAAACCATGTAGGTACTTGTACATGTACCTGTGTCTCTAACTCTCCCAGGGCCTACCCCGCCCAAGGGTGACCAGTGGGGCCCAGCAAAGCCGGAGTATCCAGATACCGTCCAGGCCTCAGTTTCCCCTTCTGTAGAGTGAGGGCAAGCAGCTGGCCACCTTGGTGTCCAGACTCTGCAAAGGCTGCCCAGGGAAGATGCCCGCATGCGAAGACGCCACTCGGAGAGTGTTCTCGGGGAGCCTGCGAGTCAAGGCTGCCCCCTCCCCTTCCCACTCCTCTTCCCCTCCCCCTCCCCTGCTCGCCGGCCCCCGCCCCCGCCCCGCCTCCGCCTCCGGTGTGCGATGGGGGGCGGGCGGCGGGCAGAGCCAAGAGCAGCGGAGCTGAGCTGACGCTGCCACCTGATCCCATCCAGGCGCGGAGAGGCGAGCGACCAGCACTCTGCTCCCAGGGCCCCCAGCGCCCTCGGACCCTCAGCGGATTTCGCGGCCAAGGTTGGGAGGTAGCGGCGACCACCCTCAACCCGGGTCAAAGCAGAGCTCGCTCAGCGTGAGTACTGCAGCGGGACGGCCTGGGGCTGGAGGCGCGGGGGTGGACCGGACCAGGATGGGGGATGCCGGCTGGGCGGGAGGGTGCCGTGGGGGCCAGTCCCCGAAGAGCATGAGGAGGCGGGCTCTTGGCCCCCTGCAGAGCAGGAGAGGACGCGGGTGAGAGAGAGAATCTGGCCTATCCCTTATGGGGACCAGATCCCAGTGACCGATCCCTGGGGGAGGCTGGGATGCAGTTGAGGGAATGGGGGCTGGGAGGGTGGGCAGTAGTGATGGAGAGAGGAGGATGAAGAGAATTCAGAGGCAGGGATGACGTGGGGGTGGATGACAGGGAGAGGGGACTGGAGGGGGGGGGCTGACCTGGCGCAGGCCGGGGGTTGGGGGGGAAGAAAGGAAGGAAAAGAGGAAGGTTGAAAAATATTTGATCTCCTGGGCCACTAATTTGCAGCCCGCTCAGCCCTTGGCCCTTTCCTCTTTAGTGCACTGGGCAGTTGCCCTACACAGTGGGCTGTGCCATCCTCAGGTAAGGATAGAGTCTCCAGGTCATCCGACGGTCAGATGCGGGTGGTCCAGGCCAGGGTGCCCCCCCGCCTCCTCCAAAGGCACCAATATCAGCCCTAGAGCTTACAGGGAGAGAGCAAAGGGCTTATGTGGGAGTGGGTGGGCATCCAGGCCGGTTTTCAAAGCTTTGTCTAGCTAAACCATTTCTTCTTTGGTTCCCTGGAGAAAGGAAAGCAATTTGCAAAACCAGGCAGCAGCCTGAGGTTGATTGTTCTGACTAAAATTAGCACTGATTTTCTGATGAGGCTGGGCACCCTGACTTGTCTCGGACGACTGAGGGAAACTCTGTCTCCACAGAGAAGGCACCGGGGATGCCAGGGAGTAGTCTGAAACATGTGAGGGGCAGGAGCCAGGGCTGTTGCTCTAAATTCTGGCCCCAGCAGACTGCCGCCCACCCCACACCGCCCCAGAGGTTACAAAGAGAAACCCAGCCCCAGGTGGCCCCCTTCCTGGGTGCCAGTGACCTGACTCCATCTCCAGAATAGGCATTGCGGAGTGAACTTGCCAAGGGAAGGGAGGCCTCCTCCAGTGTCCAAGCAGCACCCTCTCTCGGGACCTGGAATGTTTAGCCTGGCAGAGTGCCCACCCAGAGGAGACAGGGTTACTGCTTTGAAATACCTGAAGGTCTGTCATGGAGAAAAAACGGCTCGTGTGGTGTAGCAGGGCAGTACTAGCAACCATGAGAGTGGGAGGTGGAAGGGGACAAGGGGAGGAGGGCGCCGCCAGTGGCAGGCTGATCCCAGCTGTCCCAGAGAGAACTTCTGAACAGCCAAGGCTGCTCAGAAACGGACCAGGCTGTATCTGAAGGCGGTGAGCATCCAGTCATTGACCGGGAACACACAGAAGCTGGTGCCCACCTTGGAGGGCTGGTGTCCAGGGGATTCTTGTGGTGATGATACCCTGTACCAGTGGGCCTCAGACTGGGGTCTGGCTGGCTGCCCAGGGCTAAGCCATGGAGGGGAGTGGGATGGAGGGGGCTACCAAGCACCCCATCACCCTTCTCTATATGGCCTGGTTGAAGCGTCTCCCAGGGAAAGTCCCACTGCAGCTCTCTCCAGGCTTGACCTCTCCTTGGCTGACCCAGAGTCCACTGAAAAATAGGGTGCTTTCAGTGAGTTGAGCAAAGATGGGAATAGGCTGGCCCTCCACTTGGCCCCCTTGGGAAACTCCTGCCTGGTCACCAAGTCCTCTAGGGAGGATAAGTGACAGGGAAAGAAGGTGTGCATCTTGAGAGGGCCTTGGCTGTGGCTCCCTCCTGCCGGCAGCCTCACGTGGGCAGCGCCAGCCCTCCTCTGCCCTAGCCATCCTTGAAGACAGAGGGACCTTAGCTTGGTTGCCCTCTGTGGCTGGACCTTTCATACCCCTTGGCTCCGGGAGGATTAAGGCTATCTGCAGGGGTGGAGGAAATCAGGTGATGGGAACTGGAGAGAAGGGGAAAGGCGTAACCAGTACACCTTTCCACCCCAACAGGTTTAAATGTAATCCAGGATTAATTGGGGGAAGGGGGGGCTAAAGGAGAAGGATTGGAAGCCAAGTGCAGGGGCCTAGGGGAAGGTCATGGTCAAAAGAGTTTTAACATTACCTCAACCCTCCTGGGACTGAGGTGTCCTAGTTCCACACACATGCACATGCCCATAAGGTTCCAGGCTCCCCCTCCCCTTTGGAGACGGGTGTGTGCGAGGATGAAGCCAAACCTGAACCTGGAGACTGAGGCTGCTGAGACAGAGAGCCCACCCTAACTGGGGGGTAGTCATTGCTACTGAAGCTGACTTTCCCCTGGAGCTGCCCTTGAGCCAAGACATTCATGTGGGGATGGGTGACTGACCAGAAACCAGGCCCTTCTCCTGCCTCTCACGGCTGCCGCTCAGCTGGGATAGAGGCCCACCTCTCCTGGAGAGTCTCAGCAGGGCAAGCTCTGTATTCCCCTCCCCCGTCCCTTGGCCAGGCACCTCTCACTGCAATCGTCTGATGAGGTGGCCAGGGTTTCAGGTGTCTGGGGATGGAATCCAGATAGGGTTCCAGGATTTCAAGTCCTCCTTTCTTTCCCTCGTGGATTTATTGGTCTCGGGCCCTCGGGGCTCAGAAGCATGCAGGATTGCCAGAGTCCAGGGCAGGGATGGGGAAATCAGTTCTCTGTAGAAGCAGCACACATACTGTCTGAGGGCATGGACTTTGGAGAAAGAAGGAACAGATCTGAATCCAGATTCTGCTAATACCACCTGCATGACCACGGACAAGTGACATCATCTCTTAGAGCCTCAGTTTCCTTGTCTGTGAAATGGGAATACCTATGTTAGGCTTGCAGCGAGGATTAAATGGGATTAAGCGTGTGGTAGTATAATATGTAGAGAAAGCCTCTTCCTCACGTCAGAGACTCAAGAAAATGAACACCTGGTCAGTGTTTCTGAGGAGCTCAGCGTCTGGGGAGTCAAGACCAACCGTTGGCTGAGGCAATGAGGCAGGGAGTCCTAGAGGAGAGGAAACCCCGAATTGAGACTTCTGTGCCCTGAGCCAAGTGCTGGTGCTAAGGCACATCTACAGGGGAGACAGACGCAAATGGCCATGAGACAAAGACAATTAGGGGCAGGCAGAAAAGCAGAGACAGGGCTCAAGGAAGGGAGTGGCTACAGCCTGAAGGGCTGGCCAGACCCCAGAGCGTGTAATTCCACCCAAGACTAAGTTATCTGGAGCAGTGTGGAGATAGGGTCATGGTAACAGGAGGTAGGAATCTGATCTTCCCTGGCCTCTCTGCTCACCCCACCCTTTGCAGCTCTCCTTTGCAGCAGTCCTGTTGGGGCTCGGAGCCCATCTTCTCTGCCTGCTACAAACCTGTTTGCCTCCTTCTCCTGCCAGGCCTCACAGGAACACTGGCCCTGCTACCAGAGCCCCAGGAGCCCCCATGAGTGCCGGCGAAGGGAGTCCTGGATAGTGAGGCCCTGGCTGGTCCAGGGGTGGGTACCCCATCATGCCACCCATCCTCCAGCGCCTGCAGCAGGCCACCAAGATGAGCCGCAGGAAAATCCTGCTGCTGGTGCTAGGATGCAGCACCTTAAGCCTCCTCATCCACCAGGGGGCGCAGCTCAGCTGGTAAGGGGGCGGGGCCTCGGTAAGGGGGCGGGGCTCGGCAGTTGGGTTCCTCTAGAAGTCAGCTGCCTGGTTAGCGCTAGCAGACGGGAGCTCTCCTCGTTCCTTATTAAAGCTGCCAGAAGAGTCCATCTTCTGATGGGCTTTGATCCTTCCCTCTGTTCTGAAATTGCTTTCCATACATTCTCTTTAGATTCACACAACCTCCCTGGGCAGGGACTTCACTGAAAGGGTTGAGTGAGTAATCTGGGATTCTATTCCAGCTCGAGTCTTCCCTCGGTATCTCCTTCTGAGTGCCTCCCTGTCAGAAGGCAGAGATGTTGAATAATATTCTCCAAAGTGAGAAGGAACTTTAAGACCAAAAAATGAAGTGGGCGACTCCATAAACTGCAACTATGAAGTTTATTGTGGGTAACTTACATACAGGCAGGAAAGAACGATTGGACAGTCAATCCAGAGGCCTCTGCCACATTCGCCGCGGCACCAAAAGGGGTACAGGGGGGTTTAAAGGGGCCAGAGCTAAAAACAGAATCTGACTATTAGGGAGAAGGACATCCGTGTGGATGGGAAGGACGGGGTTCCTCCCCGCCCCCGGGGGGGTGGGTCTCATGGCCATTAACCATCTGCATCAGCAAAAGACACTCTTGCAGTTTTCACATGGGATGAAGGCAAGCGTAAAGGTTGGCAGGGAACTTATCGGGCTTGGACGCACCCCTTGTTCATAGGCTAAAGCTCAGTTTCGCAGAAAGGGGAGGGGGTAGGACTGTGGCCCTACGATGGAGCTGACAAGACAGAGACAGTGTGTTTCAGCCACACACTCCTAGAGAACTGCAAACAACTTCTCACACTGGCCCTGCTACCAGAGCCCCAGGAGCCCCTGGGCCAAGTTGTGTTGGCCAAGCCTCCTCACTTCTCTGAGCCCATTTGCTCATCTATAAAATGGGAATGATGTATGTGTGACCCAGCCAGTCACCCTGATACAGGATACCATGTGATGACTAGTAGCAACCCTGACCCTGCTCCTGGCTCACTGTGAACCCAGTGAATCCTTGCACCCCCTCAGGGCCTCAATTTCGCCATTTGCTACATGGTCTGCCCATGAGAACAGTGTGAATGGGCCCCGTCCCTCTTGCCAGATGATTTGCTGGTCTTCAGGAGCATCCATGTAGACGTTATCCTGAACCCAAACCAGCCACTGATAGGAAGTCTCAATGGTATTCTCAAAGCTGCTTAGAGTTGTCCTTGTTACATGACGCTTAGGATGGCAGAAAAGAAACAGGAGGGTGACTCAAAGTCTGAAGGGATCTCATAGGTCACCTGTAATCCCGAAGGCCCTTGTTTCAGGAATGAGGAAACAGAAATGAAAGCTTCATGAAGGCTAGGATTATTATGTTTTTTATACTATCATATTTCTTGAGCCTAGAACGGTACCTGGCACATAGTAGATGCTTAAAAAAAAAAAACTACTTGAATAAATGAATAAGGTTCCAGAGGACTTAATAGAATCACATAACAACAGGTTGTTTCAAAGCCCATGCCACTCACCTACAATGTGAGTAGCCAGTGGAAAGAAGACAGAGAGCAAGAGGATTTGGTGACTTAATCTGAGTTGCCCAACTTATAGAAATGATTTTTCTCCTTCTGTTCCTCAGTTTGTACATCTGTGAAGTGGAATTCCTCAAGGATCTCCAAGGGCCTTTGTCCTTGTGTTATCTTTTATGTGTAACAAAGTTACCTCAAAACTTAGCAGCTGAAACCATTAAACATTTATTATCTCACTCCTGTGGGTCAGGAACCCAGGTGTGCCCTAGCTGCATACCTCTGGCTCAAGGTCTTTCACGGAGTTGCAATCAAGTTGGCTGCTGGGGATGCAGTCTCATCTGAAGGCTTGACTGGAAGGGCTCCACTTATAAGCCCATTCAAGTGGTTGGTGGCGGAGCCTTCAGCTCTTCAAGCAGGCTGATGGACTGAGGGCCTCGTTCCTTGGGGCCTTTTCCCACCTGGTACCTCCTTGTCCCCTGCATGAGCTGCCCGAGAGAGAGTGAAAGATACCAAGACAGAAAACATAATCTTTTTATAATGTAAGCTCACAAGTGACATCCCACTATTTCCGCCCTGTTCTACTCCCTAAGAGGCATCAATAAGTCCCACTCATATTCAAGAGAAGGGAAATACACAAGAGTGTGAATGCCAGGAGGTCAGCAGGGATCACTGGGGGTCATCTTAGAGGCTGCCCACCACACGCCTCTACTGTTCTGCGGGTAAAGCCCAGGATGGGCCCTGGCCCATTCCCACCATCCTTGGGGAGAAACAGGATCAAGCCGCACCCTTCTCACTTCCTCCTCCCTGCACACCCCCTGAACCCTGCAGGTACCCCAAGCTGTTCCCTCAGAGCTGCCCGCCTCTGCAGGACTCTCCGCCACGCCCCAAGCACATGACCGTAGCCTTTCTGAAGACGCACAAGACTGCGGGCACGACAGTGCAGAACATCCTGTTCCGCTTCGCCGAGCGCCACAACCTGACCGTGGCCCTGCCACACCCGAGCTGCGAGCACCAGTTCTGCTACCCGCGCAACTTCTCGGCGCACTTCGTGCACCCGGCCACGCGGCCACCGCACGTGCTGGCCAGCCACCTGCGCTTCGACCGCGCGGAGCTGCAACGCCTCATGCCCCCGGGCACCGTCTACGTCACCATCCTGCGCGAGCCGGCCGCCATGTTCGAGTCGCTCTTCAGCTACTACAACCAGTACTGCCCCGCCTTCCGGCGCGTGCCCAACGCGTCGCTCGAGGCCTTCCTGAGCGCGCCCGAGGCCTACTACCGCGCGGGCGAGCACTTCGCCATGTTCGCGCACAACACGCTGGCCTACGACCTGGGCGGCGATAACGAGCGCAGCCCGCGCGACGACGCCGCCTACCTGGCGGGCCTCATCCGCCAGGTGGAGGAGGTCTTCTCGCTCGTCATGATCGCCGAGTACTTCGACGAGTCGCTCGTGCTGCTGCGGCGCCTGCTGGCCTGGGACCTAGACGACGTGCTCTACGCCAGGCTCAACGCGCGCGCCGCCAGCTCGCGCCTCGCCGCCATCCCCGCGGCTCTCGCGCGGGCCGCGCGCGCCTGGAACGCGCTCGACGCCGGCCTCTACGACCACTTCAACGCCACCTTCTGGCGCCGCGTGGCGCTGGCCGGTCGCGCCTGCGTGGAGCGCGAGGCGCGCGAGTTGCGAGAGGCCCGAGAGCGCCTGCTGCGGCGCTGCTTTGGTGAGGAACCTGTGCTGCGGCCTGCGGCGCAGATCCGCACGAAGCAGCTGCAACCCTGGCAGCCCAGCCGCAAGGTGGACATCATGGGCTACGACCTGCCCAGCGGCCGCGCCGGCCCGGCCACCGAGGCCTGCCTCAAGCTAGCCATGCCCGAGGTGCAGTACTCGAGCTACCTGCTGCGCAAGCAGAAGCGCCGAGGTGGCGTGCGCCCCCGGCCCGAACCGGTCCTGGACAATCCCCCTCCTCGGCCCATCCGGGCGCTGCCCCGGGGCCACTGAGCTCCGGATGGGAGTCTGGACCCTGCCCTGCCCACCAGGATCTTGCCTAGGGCTGCCTCCAGGTCCCACCCCATCGGGGCCCTTTCTTTTGAGAGGGGCTGCAGCAGTACTTGGGGGCGCAGCTCCCTGTCTGAGCCCATCTCCCGAGGGGGAGCTGAACCCCGCATTCGGGGAGGGTGCTGTTAGGCCCGATCGAGCCCCGGGCCACCCTCTCCTCCGTCCTAACTGGTTGGTGGCTTTGCCAAGAGGTCTGAGACCCGTGCAGAACCGCCCACCCTGCCTTTTTATGGGGATTGAGGACCCCCACCTGTCTTCCCCAAGTGGATGAGCCCATGCCACAGAAAGGGGCTGAGCCCTGGGGAAGGCTGTGCTGCCTGTCAGCCTCCCCGGCTCTTGCTCTTCCTGCCAGGGGTCAGAGGCCCCCCACACTGTCCGTCTTCCAGGTTCCACCCTTCCCGCAGACCTAAGCTGCTCCCAGACCCCCAGAACCCAGAGTTCTTGGGTTGAGCTTTTTGTTTGTTTGGTTCTCCTTGTTTTTAATAAAACATTTTAAAATGTACAGATTGCATGTCACTCATTAAAAGCCAGATTCCCCAAGAATAGGTGTGGCTGTTACCATGAGGATGGAGGCCCAGTGAAACCAAGCAGGACCCTGTAGGGCTCCTGGCACTGAAGCCTTTTCATGTCCCCCATTTCTTGTTTGTAGGGGATGCAGACTCCCACCTCCATGACCTTCCCTGAGTTCCAAAGGGCAGATTCGAACAGTTGCTAATCAGGGAAAGGAGGGGATGCGGAGACAAGGGAGGAGAGCCAAGAACAATAGTGCAGCCTTGGGGCAGGTCCTGGTTCACCTCAAGGGACACACGTAAGGATATCTTTTGAGCTTTATAGAACTAAAACCCCCAATAAATGGAAGATGTCAGCATTCTTCATTCCAGAGAAGACTGCCTGAGGCTAGAAGGAACAAGAGAAGCTCATCAAGAGATTACCTGAGACCAGATTAAAGGAGTGCAGGCCCTGCACACACACTTACCAGCAACCCTGCCCTTGAATCATTGCTATAAAACTCCTCACCAGATCCTCCCAGGTGGGACACAGTTTTCGAGGGCAGGAGCCTGCTGTGTCCCCCTTTGCCTGGCAAAGCAATAAAGTTATTCTTTTCTACTTCCCCCAAAACTCTGTCTCCAAGATTCGATTAGGCACCAGTGCACGGAGGCTGAGTGTTCGGCATCACCAGGCTCAATCACTGCCCTTCCCAGAGGCTCACGACACTCATCAAGCCCTTGATTGACTGGGTTCAGCAGACTGGCCACCCCAGCCCCACTCACTTTTCTTTGAGAAGATCTAAATCATGCCTTTTCATTCATTTCAGCACCATGTATTGAGCGTCATCCCCCTAACTTAGGGACACAGGGGAACAAGGCAGATAGGACCCTTATCCTCATGGGAAAACACTGACAACCCCTCCTTGGGCAGAGCAGAGGCTGGAAGGAGGATCGTTTCAGGTCAGGAGAGGCTTAACTCAGGACTTTATCTCCATTTTGAGTCACTGACTTCACCACTGGTCTTCCTTCCCCACAAGAAGACAACATTGACTCAGATGAGGACCACTCCCTGCCTCCAATGTCCTTTAGCACAGTAATACACCCAGCACTTTCAAATGAAACCTCGGTTAAGACCAGCAGAGGATCAGGACTTTTTCTGTTACTTTCTTCAGTGCTACATTGACACATCTGGACAAGCAATAAAAACGATAGCTTGGGCTTCCCTGGTGGTGCAGTGGTTGAGGGTCCGCCTGCCGATGCAGGGGATGCGGGTTCGTGCCCCGGTCCGGGAAGATCCCACATGCCGCGGAGCGTCTGCGCCCGTGAGCCGTGGCCGCTGAGCCTGCGCATCCGGAGCCTGTGCTCCGTGACGGGAGAGGCCACAACAGTGAGAGGCCCGTGTACCGCAAAAAAAAAAAAAAGCATTGTACTAGACTCAAAGTCATCTATCCAGAAACAATCAGACAGACATGCTATGGCCCTCAGGCCAAGAAGATGTCTGTCCACTACTGTCCCCCGCCCCTGCTCCCCCCAGCCCTAGCCTCGGTCATACCTTTGCCAGGAACATCCTTCACCGTGCCCTGTATCCTCCCGGAAAACTCATACATGCCTTTAAGGTTTGCCTTCATAGGCCTCTCCTGCCTTCCCTCATCCTCAGGCAGGTGGGCCTCTTTTATAGACCTTGCCCCACTTCAGCGAAGAGCACAACTCTGGACTCAGAAAAATCTGGATTCAGGGACTAACTGGAATCATCTGGAATTATCAGGCCATAGGAGAGGGTTTCTCTGTTTGAAGTAGGAGCAAGGGCAGATCCTAAGCAGACACTGAATCAAAGATTAGCCTTCAGTGGCTGAGACTCTGGTCTGAACATCTCCAGCTTCAGCCACAACCCAGAGGAACAGGCCCCGACCCCTGGGACCCCGGTGCCCTGCAGAGAGCCTCCTTCCATCTGTGCCCTTTGTACATGTCTCCTCCTTGAGAAGCTCACACTCAGGTCTGGGACAGATATGTAAGCAGCAACCTGGGTGACAGTGACTTGACAAAAGCAACTACCTCCATCAGTGCTTTGGAATTCAAACCCTGGCTCTGCCACTTACTGGTTACATGACCTTGGTCTTAGCATTTGAGCCTCACTTTCCTCATCTGTGAAATGAACCCTCCAGAGCTTTGTGAACAGTAGTTGAGATAAGACACTTAGCGCGGTGCCCGACACATGGAAATGTCCCCAAAGTGGCCGCTCTAGCATCGTCAGGGCTCCTTCGAGACACACACCCTTCACGCTGTAGATGTTATAGGTTGGCACATTTATTCCAAGAGTTTTCCAGCAGATGGGAGGTAAGGGTGGCTTTTTGCTCAAAGGCACTGTATGGACGAGCAGCAACTTTGACTTTTATGATTATAGAAGGATGTGCAAAGCATGTGGGTGATGCCAAAAAGACGGCCTCTGTGCATCTGTGCCTAATAAAATCTTGGAGACAGAGTTTTGGGTGAAGTAGAAAAGAATAGGGTTATTGCTTTACCAGGCAAAGGGGACACAGCGGTCTCCTGCCTCGAAAAATGTGTGTCCCTTGGGCTTCCCTGGTCGCGCAGTGGTTAAGAATCTGCCTGCCAATGCAGGGGACATGGGCTCGAGCCCTGGTCCGGGAAGATCCCACATGCCTTGGAGCAACTAAGCCCGTGTGGCACAGCTACTGAGCCTGCGCTCTAGAACCTGCAAGCCATAGCTACTGAGCCTGCGTGCCACAACTACTGAAGCCCACGTGCCTAGAGCCTGTGCTCCACAGCAAGAGAAGATACTGCAATGAGAAGCCCGAGCACCGCAATGAAGAGTAGCCCCCACTCGCCACAACTAACAACAAAGAATAGCCCCCGCTTGCTACAACTAGAGAAAGCCCGTGCACAGCAACGAAGACCCAAGGCAGCCAAAAATAAATAAATAAATAAAATTTATATATATAAAAAAAAGAAAGCTGTGTGTCCCAACCCGGGAGGATTTGGTAAGGAGTTTTATAGGGAGGATTTGGTAAGGAGTTTTTTATAGGGAGGATTTGGTAAGGAGTTTTATAGGGAGGATTTGGTAAGGAGTTTTATAGCAACGGTTGAAGGGTGGGGTTGCTGATAAGATTAGTGTGTGTGCAGGCCCTGCCCTCCTTTAATCTGGTCTCAAGTAATCTCTCTCTCTCTCTCTTTTTTTTAAATCAATTTATTTATTTATTTATTGGCTGTGTTGGGTCTTCCTTGCTGTGCGTGGGCTTTCTCTAGTTGCGGTGAGTGGGGCTACTCTGTTGCTGTGCGTGGGCTTCTCATTGCGGTGGCTTCTCTTGTTGCGGAGCACGGGCTCTAGGCGCACAGGCTTCAGTAGTTGCAGCACGCAGGCTCAGTAGCTGTGGCTCACGGGCTTAGTTGCTCCGCGGCATGTTGCTCCGGACCAGGGCTTGAGCTCGTGTTCCCTGCATTGGCAGGCGGATTCTTAACCACTGTGCCACAAGGGAAGCCCTCAGGTAATCTCTTTTTTTTTTGCGGTAAGCGGGCCTCTCAACGCTGCGGCCTCTCCCGTTGCGGAGCACAGGCTCCGGACGCGCAGGCTCAGCGGCCATGGCTCACGGGCCCAGCCGCTCCGTGGCACGTGGGATCCTCCCGGACCGGGGCACGAGCCCGTGTCCTCTGCATCGGCAGGCGGACTCTCAACCACTGCACCACCAGGGAAGCCCTCAGGTAATCTCTTGATGAGCTTCTCCGGTTCCTTGAATCTGGTCTCAGGTGGTCTTCTCTGGAATGAAGAATGCTGACTGCACTTGTTCGGGGTTTTAGTTCTGTAAAGAGCTCAAATAAATTGTTATGTGTGTCCCTTGAGGCGGAACCAAGATCCTGCCCCAAGGCTCCACTATTGCTCTTGGTTCCTCCTCCCTTGTCTCTGCATCCCCTCCCTTCCCTGATTAGCAACTGTTTGAATCTGACCTTTGGAACTCAGGGAAGGTCATGGAGGCTGGAGTCTGTTCCCTACAAGAAGAAATGGGGGACATGGAAAGGCTTCTGTGCCAGGAGACCCACAGGGTCCTGCTCAGTTTCATGGGGAGCAGAGGAGGACAGGAGTGTCTGCCTGAGCCGTCTGGAGAGGCGCCCTGGAGAAGGTGATAGGGATAGAGTAGGATAATCAAAGAGTTAGTTTAGAAATCCCACTAGGGGACTGTAGATAGACAGGGAACTTTAGGGGGCTTTGGGAGACCACAGTAAGTTAATGATCACTGAGGAAAGCAATGGGAAAATCCTGAAACGATGTGGGCTTGCTTGACTCACGAAGCAGAGCAAGGTGCTTGGCAACAACGCTAGGCAGTGGAGACACAAATCATGCCTCAAGACAATGAAACAATAGTAGAAAAATAACGCCTGCATCCTGCCCAGTGACGTCCCCAAGATAATGACCTCTAGGGCATACTCTCTGCACTCATAAAAAACAATAATTTAGGGAAAGGTGACATTTCAAAGTGAAAGACCCTCATTATACTGAGACCCGAAATAATTTTTCCATAGTGCCATGACAGTCCCAGATCGGCCATATAGGGTCAAAAAAACACCCCACCTGACGTGTCGGAGGAGTTAATGATGGAAGGCTCAAAGGAAGACGAGGAAGAAGGTGGTCTTCTCCCCCACCCCTCTTTTCCTTTGATTATAAAAATGTAACGCACTAAGTACTTGGGGCAATGCAGCGGGATGCTCACCCGCCCGCTTGTAAGCCTCACAAGCGTCCTATTCTAATTAATCACTTTATCTATCACTTTGCCTCTCACTGAATTCTTTCTGTGCTGAGACATAAAGAACCGGAGACCCTTGGAGTTCCCTGAGGCATCACCTGGCAGTTTCAAAGCTGAGAACAGGGACAGGGAAGGGTGCTCCAGGTAGAGAATGCTGGGCTACCAGTGTGGGGAGAAGCATGCCAGTATCCGGTTAGGAAAGGCCTTGAATCTCACGCTTAGAAGTCCGGCTTGTTCTGCACCGGACACTGGAGTAAATGGAATGGCCAGAGATGACCAGCAGGGGGTGCTGTGCTGTCCCCAGAGGGGAGGGAGTCACCGTCTCAGCCCGTCTGTAGCCCATTCCTGGCACAGCAATGCACCAGGTAGAGAGCTCTGCTATAGATGATGGAGCCACTGAGGGAAGCAAGAGAAAGGCCTTTAACAAGCTGCAGGTGCTGCAGGCAGAAGGCAGGGTAAGGAGGGGCGTGGCACCAGCTAACATTTATCGAGCACTTGCTACGTGCTGGGCGATTTTCTCCATTCTTTCTGCATTTTAACTTATGTGCTTCTTAACAACAACCCCATAAGGTAGATGCTATTCTTATCTTCTTTTCACAGAAGGGGAAACTGAGGTACAAAAAGGTGATGTGCCCAGGCTCACCCACACACTCAGGGAGAGCCTGAGCAAGGACCGAAACCAGAATGCAGGCTCCTTGTTAAAGAGCCTCTTTATAAGAGCCCCCTGAGAGCGGCTCGAGTGGGAGGGAGGGGCAGAGAGACACTTTGGGGTGTTGGAGGTGAGGAAAGCAGGGATCTGCCAGCGCAATTAGCTGGCGGCGTCTGGGCCTGTGCGAGAGGAGTGGAGAGGGGCTGCAGGGCAATAGAACCTAAGGAGAGGGGACAGCCCCCCAGGCCATCCAGAGAGGGGGATGCAGGGCAGAAGGGGAGGTGATGGGGGGACCTGAGCTGGGCTCTTCTGACCCAGCCAGGCCTCAGGAATCTGGCTGGCCATCGTCTCCTTGCCAGGAGTCCCCCAGCACCCTCCAGCGGGCCGAGGACAGGACAGGAACAGCGTCCTCCACTGCCCTCTCAACCCGCACCCCGATCTCGTGGGATTTTCACAAAAGCCAGGCAACAGAAGTGCAGGAGTCAGACCCTAACCCCCCACTACGGATGGGGAGACTGAGTCCCTGAGAGGGGATGTGGCTCAGAGGCGGCCTGGAGCCAGGGCAGAGTCAGGAGTGGGGACACTCCCATGAGTGTCCTGCCACCGGAGCCCCAGGAGGCAAGGTCCTGGGTCCTCTTTCCCAACTTGGCCTCCAGTCCAGGGCTCCCTTCCTGAGTGTTCCCGGGATCGTCAAACCCACTATGTGCAAACCGAACGCTCATCTTCTGCCAAACCAGCTCCTTCTCCAGCGCTCTCAGTTTCAGGGACCTGTGCCCCAGTTTTTGAGGATGCTCAAGCCCCAATCCTTGATGTCCCCTTCATGTGTCCCTCACCCTTTCCCCAGCACCACCTATCCATCGTTGTATCCTGTAGATCCAGGCGCCTGAATAACTGGCATCAACCTACCTCTCTTTCCCAACATCTCCTGTAGTCCCAGCCATCAGAGTTTCTCTGCTGGTTATGCCAACAGCTTCCTAACTGACCCACCGGCCTCAGGATCCCCACAGCAAACAGACTCCTCTCTGTGTGCAAGCATCCTTCTTAGAGCCATCTGATCTGATCTCATCACTGTTTGAAATGCCACCTCCCTTACCAGCCCACAAGACGCAGCCTACTCTGACCCTCCAAAAACCTTTCACCTGCATCTCCCATTGCCCCTCTATCTCCACCCCCCATCTTACTCCAGTCACTCTGGATTACACACCATTCCCTGGATGCAGTGGTATGCCAGGTCTGGCTCTTACTGGCTCTAGAATGCTGAATTTTGCCAGCTGGTTGTTGAACACAATTAAATTTTATTAAAAATTAAATTTAAAATTTAATTAGATTACATAAACTGACTATTAAATAAATTATATTAAGAACAAAGGTAATAAATACTCACAACTCACTACTTCCTAATTCGTTTACTAGATTTTACTATTACTTCTGCTCTTAAGGTTATGTAGGTCTATTGTATCTGCCTGGTGGAAATCCTAGAGAATAGGATGCTCCTTATTGTCCATTTCTTCCAGACAGTGTTCAGTGACGTTACACTGGTAGCGTGAAATCAGCCATGGTGCAAGTAGTTACACTGCAAATCAACAAACACTATAAATCAGATCAATTTATTGTTTTGTTAATCGTCTAGACCAGGGATAAACAAACTACAGGCCAAATCTGGCCCACCACCTGTTTGTGTAAATAAAGTTTTATTAGAACCCAGCCACATCTATTCTTTTTCTTATTGTTCTGTGGCTGTTTCTGCACTACAATAGCAGAGCTGAGTCATTGCAATAGAGACTGTGTGGCCCTGAAAGCCTAAAACATTTACCTCTTGGTCCTTCATGGAAAAAGTCTGTTACTCATTAACAAAACCAAAAAATAGCACCCAGAATTCACATCAGAACTACGCATGGAGAGATAGGTGTCAAACGCTTACCTGCACACCACTGCCTGAAGGTGTCAGGACAATTCACACCTCTGTTCTTGGCACATGATCTCTTTGCCCGTAGTGCCTTTTCTTTTCTGATCCACCTGTAAAGTTCCTCACCATTCTTCAAAATGTCCATTTTCCCATGCTTCTGTATTAGTTACCAATGTGCTGTGTATGTAACAAACCACCCCCAAATCTAATGGCTTTTAAAAATGCATTCTATGGACTTCCCTGGTGGTACAGTGGTTAAGAATCCACCTGCCAATGCAGGGAACACAGGCTCGAGCCCTGGTCTGGGAAGATCCCACATGCCGTGGAACAACTAAGCCTGTGCACCACAACTACTGAGCCTGAGCTCTAGAGCCTGTGAGCCACAACTACTGAAGCCTGCATGCCACAACTACTGAGCCCACGTGCCACAACTACTGAAGCCTGTGTGCCTAGAGCCCATGCTCTGCAACAAGAGAAGCCACCACAGTAAGAAACCCACGCACTGCAAAGAAGAGTAGCCCCCACTCAATGCAATTAGAGAAAGCCCGCGTGCAGCAACAAAGACCCAATGCAGCCATTAAGTAATTAATTAATCATAAAAAATAAATTAAAATGCATTGTTTCTCATTAGAGTATGGGTCGTCTGGGTGGTTCTGCTGATCTGGGCTGGGCTTGACTGATCTCAGTTGTGCTCACTCGCGGTGCAGGATCAACTGCAGGGCAGGGAGGGGCTAGCTAGTCTGTGATGGCCTCAGCCCATATGACCCAGCTATGCTCCATATGGTCTCTCTTATCTTCAGCAGAGGAGACTGGGCTTGTTCTCATCACCCAAGTGCGGGTCCAAGAGAACAACAAAAAACGGGCAAGCTCTTTTGAGGCTTTCAAGAGACACTCCATCACTTCTGCCCCATTTCATTAGCCAAACCTGTTCAGATTTAAGGGGTGGGAAAGTCGATATTTCAAAGTCACATTTCATGGGGCATTATGGATAGAAGCGGGAGAGAACTGGGGTTATTCTTACGTTCAGTCTATCATACTACCTTCCCCTCTTTCTTCAAGCGAAGGAGCTCACTCCTGATTCTGTTTTCATCCAGCACTCCTAAGAAGCAAAACAAAACCCAGCCCGTCAAAAGCACTTTGTTACAATAAGGAAGATACCGGAAACATTGATTTATTTACCTTTGTGCACAAAGGGACAAGAGACGAGCTGTAAGTTTCTTTAGACACAGAAAATGGCAATTTGTGTATTTTTTAAGTTACTGGGGAATTCCCTGGTGGTCCAGTGGTTATGACTCTGTGCTTTCACTGCTGAGGATGTTCAATCCCTGGTGGGGGGAACTAAGATCCCACAAGCCACATGGCACAGCCAAAAAAAAACAAAAACAAAAAAAGCCCACCACCAGCAAAAAAAAAACACTCAAAAAATAAAGTTACTGTATCAGCCAGGATTTAATCAGAGAAACAAAATTACTGGGAGCGATTATAGGCAGTAAAGATGTATCATATGGATAAGACCCTACATAATTGTGAGGGCTGATCATATAAGACTGCCACCTTTGTTTCTGGTGCTGGAGCTAAAAGATGGCAGGCAAAGAGCTGGAATGAATGTGATGTGAGGTGAGGGAGGCAAGAATGAACTTGCACCTGTGAGAATAAGCTAGTACCCACAGGATGGACCAGAACCTGTATCAGTCTCTCACTGCGTCTAAGCTTCCGACTTTAATGAAGCAGATGACCCACAGGAGAAGCTGTCACTCCACCAGGGAGCTAAACGTGCACCTGAAACAAGAGTAGCAGAAGCTGGAGAAGCTGTGGACCCAGGTACTGCTCGATGCTAAAAAGGTGAGCTAGCAAATGAGGGTCATTGTGAGGGAGATACAACTGCTTCTGGAGCCCCTGCACCAACCTTCCTAGTGGAAAAAGGATACAACTCCTGTTTCACTTCTACTTCCCAAATCTTACACAAAATGTCACTCGTGGCCCACACTAAAGAGAACTATGCAGAGAAGGGAATTCTGGGAAGCAGTTCCAGCTTAGCTAAAATGACACTACAAATTCGTTGCAGTTTCAGATGTTAATTCGAATATTATTACCCATGGAGACCAGTTAGCACTAAAGGCCTTTAGAGATGAAAGGTCACATTCCTGAGGCCCTCAGATTCACGCTGTGGTTAGTTCCACCATTCCAGAATTGATTGTGAGATTAGTACTCAGTAACTGGCAGACTCTCACGTTGCTTCCCTTCCCCTGTAGTGTGGACGATTATGGTAAAAGGACCAAGTGGAAACCTCTGGAATTGTCCCCCCACCCCTGCGAAGTTATAAGTCAAGTGATACGACAACCTGAAGAACCTGCAGAGCTTAGTGCCACCTTTAGGGGTTTGAGAGATGCAAACGTGGTGATTCCAGGCATATCCCCTTCTTATTTGCAGGTGGAAAAGCAAGCTTAGTGATGTGGCAATGCCAATCACAGCTGCAATTCTAGATTTGAGATCTTTATTGGAGAAACTCTGTATAAACCCCAGCAACTGTTATGTGGCTATTGAGCTAGTAAATGCTTTCTTTTACATTCCCATGAATATGGGAATTTACACTGTTTGCATTTACATAGCAAGGATAACAGTATACCTTTACTGTCTTGTCCCTGGATTATGCCATCTTCCAGCAAACTGCAAGGTCCAAAGGGACGTTGATAGTCTTGACAACACAGAGAATACCATCTTGACACACAATTGAAGCTATTATGCTAACTGGACACTATGATCAGGAAACAGCAAGCATTAAACATATGTGTGCCAGAGAGCTGGAGATGAACCCCATGGAAGTTCAAATTGCCTGCCACATCAAGAAAGTTTCCAGGGGTCCAGAGGTCTGGGGAATGTTGCATGTCTCTTCTAAAGTGAGAGACAGGGACTTCACTGGCAGTCCAGTGCTTAAGACCCCTTGCTTCCCCTGCAAGAGGCGTGTGTTTGATCCCTGGTCAGGGAACTAGGATCCCACATGCCACGTGGCACGTCCAAAATAAATAAATAAATAAAATGTAAAAAATAAATAAAGTGAGAGACAAGTTGCTGCCATTTAACACTACATCTCATGAAGAAACAGGAGCAATGTACGGTGTGACTTTTGGATTTTGGAGCCAACGTAGGTCCCATTGGGGCAAACTGCTTTGACTCATTTTCTGGGTAACCTGTAAATCTGACAATGTTCGATCTGGATCTAAAAAAAGCTCTTCAAAAGTCCAGCCTGTGGTGCAAGCTGCCCTACCACTTGGGCATTATGCCTAGTAGATCCAGGTGCCTGACTTAGGTGTCAGCCAAAGATGCCATGTGACATCTCTAGCAAGCCCCAATAGGAGGACCACAGCTAAGACCCATGGAATTTTTGTCATGCTATCATCTGCCAACGACTATTCTATCTTCTCAAAAGCAGCCTCTGGCTTGCCTCTGGGCCTTGGTGAAGACTGAATGACTGATTTATGGAACACCTAGTGATTATCAGACCCAAATGTTCATCACAAACTGGGTGTTATCTCACCCACAGAATCATGAAATTAGATTTTCACAGTTGCATCCCATTAGAAATTGAAGTGGTATATATGATACTGGGGGTAAGGTATAAATTAGCAGTTTGGGATTAACAAATACACGCTAATACATATAAAAGAGGTAATCAACATGGACCTCCTGTATAGCAAGGGAGGTCTGATCCAGAAGACACAAATGAATTACATGAGCAGGTGCTTCAGCCTACCGTGATGTCTGTGTCTAATGCTTCATCTCCTTTCCCTCTGTTTACACTCAAAGGCTTCAAGGGGAGGAGGAAAAAGGACAGGCCTGGTTTATGGAAGACTTTGCACAGTAAGCCAGCGACAGCCAGAAGTGGACAGTTGCTGCACGACAGCCCCATTCAGAGTTCGCCCTGAAAGACGGTGGTGAAGAAAGATCCTCCCCGTAGGCAGAACTTTGGGCAATACATATAGTATCCACTTTGTGTGGAAGGAAAGAGGGGCTAAGGTGCAGATTCATATGGACTCTTGAGCAATATCTGATGGGCTGGTCATTTACAGAGACTTGGAAAGAACACAACTGGGAACTTGATGACATGATGGTCTAGGGAAGAGGTCTGTGGATGGCTTCTTAAAATGCTCACAAAATGGGAAGTTACTCATGTCCCATGTAAATGCAATGTAAGGTAATCAGTGCGGGAGTCCTCACTAATTGCATGAGATGACCCATTCTATAGATTCAGCCAGCCTCTTTCCTCACCTAAACTGGTGCTTTCTCAATGGACCTATCACAAAGTGGGAAGCCACCAGATTTCTATATGTCTGTATAGGAGATGTCTGTGTTCTTCGTCCAGGTTTTCACACAGTTTTTTTTTTTAATTAAGAAAAAATTTATTGTGGTAAAATATTCATTAACATAAAGTTTGCCATTTTAACCATTTTTAATGTACAATTCAGGGGCACTGAGTACACTCACACTGTTGTGTAACACTCACCACGGTCCATCTCCAGAACTTTCCATCATCCCCTTCCCACAGCCTCTGGTAACCGTTATTTAACCTTCTGTGTCTATAAATGTGCCTATTCTGGGTACCTCATTTGAGTGGAACCATATGATATTTGTTCTTTTGTGTCTGGCTTATTTCACTTAGCATAGTGTCTTCAGGGTTCATCCATGTTGTGGTATGTTGTCAGTTGTTCCTTCCTTTTAAGGCTCAGTAATATTCCATTTTATCTATGGACCACATTTGTCTCATCTCTCCATCTGTCCATGGACATTTGGGTTGTTTCCACCTCTTGGCTGTTGTGGATAATGCTGTTACAAACAGGGGTGTATGAATACCTGTTTGAATCCCTGCTTTCAATTCTTTTGGTGCATACCCAGAAGTGGACTTGTTGGATCATAATCACAGGGGTTTTTTTGGTTTGGGGGAGTGGTTTGGCCATGCACGCCATACCACGTGGCTTGCGGGATCTTAGTTCCTTGACCAGGGATGGAACCCACTCCCTCAGCACTGAGAGTGTGGAGTCTTAACCACTGGACTGCCAGGGAATTCCTCATAATCACAGATTTTTGTTTTTTGGGTTTTTTTATTAAAAAAAAATTTTTTTGGCTGCATTGGGTCTTCGTTGCTGTGCGCGGGCTTTCTCTGGTTGCAGCGAGTGGGGGCTACTCTTCATTGTGGTGCGCGGGCTTCCCATTGCGGTGGTTTCTCTTGTTGCGGAGCATGGGCTCTAGGTGCGTGGGCTTCAGTAGTCGTGGCACGCAGGCTCAGTAGTTGTGGCTCGCGGGCTGTGGAGTGCAGGCTCAGTAGATGTGGCGCACGGGCTTAGTTGCTCCACGTCATGTGGGATCTTCCCAGACCAGGGCTTGAGCTCGTGTTCCCTGTATTGGCAGGTGGATTCTTAACCACTGCGCCACCAGGGAAGCCCACAGTGTTTTAAACATGCTCAAGTTAAGTCTTTGTTGCATCAAGTTAACCATTTTGCAGCATCATTCTTTTTTTCATCTCCAAGAGTTTGTGACACCTGTTCCTCCCTGTAAGGAAAGTAGTGTATGTGGCAACAACAGGTTTTTGTTTGTTGGGTTTTGATTGGTTTTGGTTTTTTTCTTCTTTTTTCTTTTTTGGTCACACCACGGGGCGTTCAAGATCTTCCCCAACCAGGGATCGAACCTGAACCCCCACCTGTAGTGGAAGCGTGAAGTCTTAACCACTGGACCGCTGGGGAAGTCCTGGTTTTGTTTTTTTATAACAGCAGTGAAAACTCTTTGGGAGCCAACTTTTGATGGAACCACCATCAGTTCAAATGCCAAGACAGTTCTTCCAAGACAGACCTTTTGATTCTAGATATGAAGAAAACATTAATCATATCTTGGCTGTTTCTATGTAAAAGCTGTTTGCCTCAGAAAAAAAGAAGTCTTGATTACCAGCATCATTTACAAACCTTAGAAGTGGCATTTATCAGTGAAATCTGTTGACTCACCAGCCTGGATAAAGAATCTGTTATTTTTCAGCTAATTACCAAAAAAAAAAGTTCTTCAGCATCACGTGACATCAATACGTTGTGTTGTCACTCTCTCTGAGAGTAGAGCACTTACACTCTTTTGTTGAGCATCTTGTGCTAACACGTCACTTATATAATTTTACATGCCAGCATTATTGGGTTCTTTTTCTGGACAATTGGTCTGTTACAAATAACTTGCTCTTTGAGCCTTTGTACTAAATGTAGCCTATAAAAGCCTTATCCTGTTTGTTTTGAGATACGATAGGTTAAAAATTAGCACATTTATTTGTCAAATGGCTGTAATTTGTAATTTAGTTCTCTTCAATTTTCCTGAAGCCATTGCTACACTTGTAAATTGTAATTCTTCATCGCTAACCCTACCAGATTTGTCCACAGTCCTAAGCGCCTCCTCTTTCACTTCACACCTGATGATAAAACAGCATCACGTGGAATCGCTAGACACATTTGTAAAACACAAACACTAATAAGACACACAATAGAAGGGCATCATATATAACTAAACAGGAAACTTGCAACAAGATATGAAATCATGCTGAAATTCACTTCTAACCTGCATAATTCATGTTTTATAGTGTTCACGTCAACAGCAAAGTGGCAGGGAGGCCACTATGTCGAGGCAAAAATGATTTCCTTAGAAGAAAAATTTCCTCTGATTTTCTATCACACCAGAAAGAGTGTGAGTCAGTCATCAGTGCCTAAGGGGAGGTGGAGGGAGGTAACCAGGACGGCGAGGCTGAGGTCACCTTCTTTACCACCTCCTATCCGGGCAATACCGTGTTCACACATGATCGACAGACTTCCTGATCTCATGCTGAAAACTGAGCAAGGCCCCACCCAATGAGCACTGCAGACGGGGCTGAACAACGTTTCACAAATGGTTTCCGAGGCTGCTTGATTACTGTCCCTTACTGAAAGTGCTGGCATCACACAGCACATGAGTTTCAAAAATAATGCTGAGGGGCTTCCCTGGTGGCGCGGTGGTTGAGAGTCCGCCTGCCGATGCAGGGGACATGGGTTCGTACCCCGGTCTGGGAAGATCCCACATGCCGCGGAGCGGCTGGGCCCGTGAGCCATGGCCGCTGAGCGTGCGTGTCCGGAGCCTGTGATCCACAACGGGAGAGGCCACAACAGTGAGAGGCCCGCGTACAGAAAAAAAAAAAAAATAATGCTGAGGTTTTTTTTTCTCGTCGCAAGACAGAATCCGTAAACTAGAAAGTTCTCAAGGCTAATTCCGTGGTTTTGCAGGACGCAGAAATCTCTGCCCTAGAATATCGATCCTGTCTGCTTGTTGATCCACGCTCTAGCCTATAGGAACGGTGGGAAACAGAGGTTCCCGGCCCAGTGCTTTAAACCCAAGACCTGGAAGTTCTCACATTACTTCTGCTCTCACCCTTTGGCCACGCCTAGGTGCAAGGCACACTGCGAAATGTCATCTCTAGCTGGGAGGCCACGTGCCAGGAAGAGGAGGAGAATGGATTTGTGGAACAATTAGTAGTCCTATCACAAACTTTTGCCTTGTCTGCTACTGGTGACAGACACTGAGCCCTTTGAGGGCTTTCATCGCTGGGAACCTGATACCCAACGCTGCTATGGACTTGGCTGTGACCAAGCACTCAGGAAGCAGCTGTAGTCAAACGAGGGACCTGAAAGCTTCCAGAAGATTGAGCAGCTCATTTATACTCTTTGAGCCACAGTACCTTCCTCTGTAAACTGGGGGTAAATAATATCCATCCTGTGAGGTTATTGTGAGGATTATATTAAAAGTGCATACAAACCCATAGAATATACACCACCAAGAGTGAATCCTAATGGAATCCTAATGGAATCTGGAGGATGGTGCTGTGTCATTGTAGGTTCATCAATTGTAATAAACGTACCACTTTGGTTGGAATGTTAATAATGTGGGAGACTATGCATGTGGTCAGGGCAAAGGCATATGGGAAATCTCTGTACCTTCCCCTCAATTTTCCTGTGAACCTTACATTGCTTTAAATGAAGTCTTGTGGGCTTCCCTGGTGGCGCAGTGGTTAGGAATCTGCCTGCCAATGCAGGAGACACGGGTTCGAGCCCTGGTCCGAGAAGATTCCACATGCCGTGGAGCAACTAAGCCCACGTGCCACAACTACTGAACCCCGTGTGCCTAGAGCCCGTGCTCCTCAACAAGAGAAGCCACTGCAATGAGAAGGCCGCGCACCACAACAAAGAGTAGCCCCCACTCACCGCAACTAGAGAAAAGCCCGCGCACAGCAACAAAGACTCAATGCAGCCATAAATAAATAAATAGATTTAAAAAGAAAAAGAATTTCTTAATGTAGGTCCTCAGTAAATAATGGCTGATGGTTTTATTTTAGTAATAACCCAAGAGAGGTATTTCCTCTTCATCCCTGTCAGTGATGAAGGAGAGAATAACGATACTAATTAACATTTACTGTGCTGCAAGTATAAGTTTTACATATCTTAACTTTTTTGATCCTTTGAGGTAGGTGTTATTATCCCCATTTTACAGAGGAAGAAACTGAGGCATAGGAAGATTAAGCAGCTAGCCCACGGCCACACACCTACTTACAGTGGAGTTGGGCAGTTTGAACCTTAGAGCCAGTTGGTATCTAGGTACAACTGGGGACTGGACCATTTGCCTTCTTGAAGTTTTTTCCAGTAACAGAGCTAAACTTGCTAAAGCAACTGCTGGGGCCTGTGGTGTCACCCCAGAATTCTCTGTCTAGCTTCCCCATTGACCTGCTGGGTCACCTTGGGCCAGTCCCTTCCCCTTTCTTGACCTCAGTTTCATCCTTTTACATTGAGGAGGTTAGACACACCGATCCTTGATTCTGGACTGTAGCCCAGGAGGAGGCATTTGGGAATTAGGCCTACTAAGGGGCCTGTTTGTGACATCATAGAGGGGAGAATTCCATGAGAAGGCAGGCTTTCCTAGAAGCCCCAGTGCCACGGCTTAGGCGAGAAAGGCAATCCAGGAAGGGCTCTTAGGCCCACATCTTGAGCTTTCCTCAGTCCGGGGTTCACAGCATAGTCGTGGATCAACCCTCGATGGCTGAAAAGGCTCAACGTGAGGCAGACACTGATGACTCGGATGTGTTCTCTCACCCCAGCTCACCAACCACACACCACAGGCCAGGCCATGGTGGAGTCCACCGCCATCACCGAAGGGTGTCCGGTCCCCATGGTGAGTCCCACCATCATGGCATATCCCCTCATCGTGATGGATCTCAAGACTTCCATGACAATGCCTTCTCCCGCCATTCCCACCGCTTCCACCACTCCTCATCCCTCTTCCCGGATACTTCCTGTGGTGCTTTCATCTCCCACCATTCCTATGGTGAGGACCACTTTGATGATGAGCACCACCACGGTAGCAGGAGACATCATGGGAGGCCCCACCAACATAGGGAGTCCTACCACCACGGGATACTCCAGCAGCACAGGGAGTCCCACCACCATGGTGGGTTTCACCACCACAGTGAGGTTTCCCACCATAGTGGGCTTTATCACCAAGGTGTGCCTTACAACCATGGAGGCTTCTCCCACTCTGGTAGCCCTGCCCAACACAGTGAGGCCCATCACCATGGGGGGCACCACCATCATGAAGCCCATCACCACAGAAGGCCTGCCTCCATGGGGTCCTACCAACGTGACGAGCACCTCCACGGCCACCGTGACGAGCGCCAGCACAGAGAGCACCAGCACGGTGCACATCCTCGTGATTACCTCCACCGAGAGCACCGCTATGGGGAGTACCGTCGTGGTAGCTCCCAACTCTTTGGCCCACACACGTCCCACAGTGTGGCCTCAGCCTCCCTCGGCTCTGCCTGTTCTCGTCAAGTAGCCCCCCAACCTAGCAAGCCAGATAGACAGAGCTCGGCCTTCAGCTTGGCTTGTTCCCTGAACACAGCGTACTCACACCCTGCCCAGACCTCCAGCAAACTCCATCCTCAGGGCTCCTCCTCTAAAACCTCGGAAAGCTGGCCCGAAGAAGACGAGCAGATTCAGAAGCACAAAAGTGAGTCTTGGCTTGCCCCCCACCCCCCGACTCCAGCTGCCCGGCCCAGATTCCACACCTGAGTCAGGCCCTGCGCGTCCTTCCGCAGATCGTGAGGCTTGCTCTCACCTGCAGGTGTATCCCACTGGCTATTCGCTCGCCTGACTGTTCACCATCCAACCTTTTATTCCTGGGATTGGGCACTTCTCCAGACTGCCGGTTGTTGGTTCATGCAGTCACTGCTTTATTTATTCGCACGTTCACTTCTCGAACATTTCCTCTTCTCTAGTATGAAGGCTGGGGGTGATCACTTATACAGCTGATCCCAGGCTACCCAGTGAGAGGGGTCTAGCATCCGTATCAGAACATTTACCACCGTGGATTGTTTGTCCATGTTTCCCCCACTGAACTGTGAGTTTCTTGAGGCCAGAGGCTGGAACCAGTGCCTGAATGAGGGCCTGGTTAGAGGGCAGGGAGGGACTTTGGCTGTTAACATATGATCCCCCAAACTTGGCCACTGGTAGTTCCGTAAACACGGCATCAGCTTCACAAACAAGCAGTGAGGGATGAGTGTCTAACTGTTTGTGGGCAGAAAAGTCAGCCAACAGGGGTGATGTTTCAGCAGAATCTTGGAGGGAGAGGGAGAGTTTACCAAGAGGATGGGGTGGCGAGGAGGATGGGGTCTTCTGTATGTAAGTTGCCATGTGACTTAAAGAAAAGCATGGAGGTGTAGGAGCGTGAGCTCAAGCAGACCTCAAATCCCAAGCAAGCTGGCATCTGTCGGGGAAGGGGTCAAGCCTGTGGCTCCTATACCAGCACAGGACTAGCACGGAGGCACCTGAGTGAGCTCATGGCAGGCAGGCCTGGGAGGGAGACCGGATCGCCGTGTCCCTTTCCCCCATGGGCTTGGCTTTCTGGCCCTTTCACAGCTGGCCGAGCCCCACGAACCCACAAGAAGCTGCACACTGTGGACCTCTTCTATTTGTTGTGGGAAAAATTAAGCCACCTCATTTGGGGCCTTTCGAGAATGCTCAGGAAACTGACTGACTCCCTGGCCTTTGAAGCCTTCATCGTCTTCATCGTCTGCCTCAACACCATCATGCTCGTGGCCCAGACCTTCGCTGAAGTCGAGGTCCGGGGTGGTAAGAGCCAGGGAGCCCTGTTCACATGGAGAAGGCCACTGATGTTGTCCCAAGCCTCTCGTGGGCCGGATCAAGTGCCAGGGGATTTATATCGCGTATCCCATTTGATCCTCACCCTGGGAAGTAAGCGGCATTGCCGGGCAGTAGAGTGAGGCTCAGAGAGTTTTGCTGAAGTCAACCAGCCCGCCAGAGGCAGAAAAGCCCAATAAATTTGAGGTTTGCTGTTTTGGACTATAGCCACCAGGTGGCGCATCAGCTCTAAGTACGCTGCTTTGCGGGAAGGATGCCCAGAACCCAGGTCAGCTGGAAGGGCCAGGAGATTGTGCAAGCAGGAGGCCCTGGAGGGATGAGGGTGGGAAACCTGGGAAGATGGTCCCTAAAACCCTGGGGCGCCAAGTGAAGGTAAGGACCTGCCACAGGTCCCATAAACTAAGGAGAGAAGAAGAGTGATGTTTCTTGCAAGCTGTTTCAGGCTCCATTCTAAGCCCTTTACTATGTGAAAAGCATTTTTTTTTTTTTTTTTTTTGCGGTACACAGGCCTCTCACTGTTGTGGCCTCTCCCGTTGCGGAGCACAGGCTCCAGACGCGCAGGCTCAGCGGCCATGGCTCACGGGCCCAGCGGCTCCGCGGGATGTGGGATCTTCCCGGACCGGGGCACGAACCCGTGTCCCCTGCCTCGGCAGGCGGACTCTCAACCACTGCGCCACCTGGGAAGCCCGTGAAAAACATTTAATGCTTGTGAAAATTCTATCAGGCAGACTGTTATTATCACCATTTTATAGGCAAGAAGAGTGAGTCACAGAGCAGTTAAAACACACAGCCACTGGGCAGAGTCAGGTTCTCCCTAAATGGCTGAGTGTGAGGTTCCAGTGGGGAGGAGGAAGGAGAGGCTGGGTTGCTGGGGAGACCCCTGAGTGAGACCCCCCTCCCCCGTGTCCCCCACAGAGTGGTACTTCATGGCCTTGGACTCCATCTTCCTCTGCATCTACGTGGTGGAAGCTGTGCTCAAAATCATTGCTCTGGGCCTCAAGTATTTTTTGGACCCCTGGAACAACCTGGGTGGGTAGGGATGGGGCGTGTGTGTGTGTGTGTGTGTGTGTGTGTGTGTGTGTAGTGGGAGCCCCTGAACTGCCCAGGGGCAACAAGAGCAGGGGGTGTTGGCACTGGGAGGTCTGTGAGCCTGGGCAGGAGCCCATTACACCCAGGTGCCCCTGTTTCTGTAGATTTCTTCATCATGATCATGGCTGTGCTGGAGTTCATACTCATGCAGATCAACTCTTCCTCCATGCGCGTGGTCTACAACCAAAGCATCTTCCGCATCTTCAAGGTCTTCAAGAGCCTGCGAGCCTTGCGAGCTATCCGGGTCCTGCGGAGGCTCAGGTCAGCGGACCCACAGCTGCCCACAAGGAGGCTGCAGACTCCAGCCTGCTTTTCCTGCCATCCACTAGGATCAACCTCTTTATTTTCCAGAGAGGGTCTGGGACACCCCCCGCCCCAAGTCACTAGCAAATCAGGGAACTCCCACCCCTGTAATCAGCAGTCTGAAACCTGTAATCAGCTCTGACTGCTAGACACTGATCCCCACCCCACTGACTCAGCCTCTCTCTCAACCTCTGCCCACAGCTTCCTGACCAGCCTCCAGGAAGTGACCGGGACCCTGGCCCAGTCCTTGCCGTCCATCACCGCCATCCTCATCCTCATGTTCACCTGTGTCTGTATCCTGTGCCACGGGGGCTGGGGTGGGAGAGTGAGATGCTGCAATGGATGGAGTTGGGGGTAGGGGCCAGGAACTGGGGGTGGCAGGGAGAGAGGAAGAAGGGGAGAGAGGACCCTGTGAGCCTGGTTTGGTCCTCAACAGCCAGTCCTGTTCTCTGTGGTGCTCCGGGCACTGTTCCGCTACTCTGACCCCAAGCGCTTCCAGAACATCTTCACCACCATCTTCACCCTCTTCACCTTGCTCACCCTGGACGACTGGTCCCTCATCTACCTGGACAGTCGAGCCCAGGGTAGGGCAGGCCTCAGGCTGGGTGGAGGGCAGGGGCTGGCTGAGTGGGCAGACCCTGAGGGCTCAGTTACCCCATCTGAAAAGTGGGGCTTCTGAGGCTGGCTGGCAGGGGTGTGGTGAGGACCGGCAAGGAACTCACAGCTCGAACGACCCCCTCTCTCCCAGGCGCCTGGTACATCATCCCCATTCTTATGATATATATCATCATCCAGTACTTCATCTTCCTCAAGTGAGGTCCCCACTGGCCTGTGCTCCCCAGCTTCACTTCCCCCAGCCTAACCCCGGGGCATCCCATCCCCTCCCCTCTCACCATGGCTCTGCCACGATGAACCCAGAGGAGGGTTCAGGGCCTCCCCTCCAGCCTCCTCCTGTCTCCCGCCCCAGCCTGGTGATTGCCGTCCTGGTGGATAACTTCCAGATGGCCCTGCTCAAAGGCCTGGAGAAAGTGAAGCAGGAGGTAGTGAGGGAGTGGGGCAGGGGGACGAATCAGGAAGACACGGGGAGGGGGACACAGAAGCTGGAGGGAAGGAAGGAAGGTGCTCCAGGGATGGGCAGACATGGGACGCTGGCAGAACTGAGGCCTCTTCTTCACAGAAGGCCTCCCAGATCCATGAGAAGTTACTGGATGACTCACTGACAGAGCTCATGGAAGCAGGTACCAGCAGCCTGCTTCTTCCCGGGCAGGCACAGAGCTCCAGGCTCAGCTTTATTTATCTATCTATCTACCTACCTATTTATTTATTTATTTTTGGCCACGCTGCGCGGCTAGAGGGATCTTAGTTCCCCAACCAGGGGTCAAACTCAGGCCCCGGCAGTGAAAGCGCCAAGTCCTAACCACTGGACATACTGCCAGGGAATTCCCGACGCCCAGCTTTAGAGTCTTAGAACCTGACACTCAGGAGAACTTTCAGAGCTTAGAACTTCGGTCCAAAAAGCTCCACGACTAACCGCCAACAACCAATTAAACTGACAGTCAATTCTTGAAAGACCCACTTGCAAAACAACTAATTAGCCAAATTATGATGCACCAAACATTCGTTCCTGTTAATAGCTTACAAAGTTTATAGCAGTTGGTCTTATATGAGGTGGCTTCAACTGTCTTTGAGGCTTTTGTCAAGGTGTTATACCCACTTGTCCAGAGTCACTCAAAGTGTCTATAAAAATTGAGTCTATAAAAAGGAAGTTTTCTGTACATGTTCATCTTTACACACCTGACTTTCTGGGTAAATAGATTTTGAGCCAATTGCTTTGCCTCCTGTTTAAAGACCTTCAGAACTTTAGAATCTGAGCTCCAGAATCCCACTCTTAGGATCATCAACACCAGAGGACTAAGGGCCCTCAGGGGTCACCTGGACCCCCACCTGCCCTCTCCATCATGAACACTCAGTGCAGAAAAGCTTAAGCAAAAAGAGGAATTAACTGTCTTAAATTATTAGCAACTTGAGAGTTCATGGGCTTTCAGGAACGGCTGGATCCAGGACCCAATGATGGTTGAGATTTGGTCTCCTTCCAGTTCTCTGCTCTGTGGCTCTCTGTGTGGTTTTGTGCTTAGGGTGCTCTTCCTTTGTGGTGGGAAAGTGACCACCTGCAACTCTAGTCCCAAATCCTCACAGTTTAAGTATCCCAAGCTCTCCCAGCAGGGGTCCCCTTCTCCCAGCAGTTCGAACAACATCCCAGAAATGAATCTCCTTGGCTCAGGTTGGTCACCTGCCTATTTCTGAACCAATCGCTACGGCTGAAAGGACAGGCTATTCTGCTTGGCCAGGCTTGAGTCACATGTCCTTAGAGCTGGGGGGTGGGGTCAACCCCAGCTAGGCAACGTGCACCGAAAGGGGTGGGGGTGGTTCCCCAGGAAAACTGGAAAACTTTTACCAGAAGAAGAGGGAACGCATGCTGGATGGGCAAACAAACAAAACACACTCCATGCCCGGAGAAACAATCTCTTTGGGGTCATCCTGGACAAAAACCCCTTTAGCTCCTGTTTGACTATCGCCATGACACACGGGGTTTCCTCCACCTTCTCTCAATCCAGGCAGCGTCTTGACCTCCCCCTTCTTTCCCTACATGCAGAGCCTGAAGAGGTGATAAGTGGACACACTATACAGAAGCAGCTCATTGAGAAAAAATTTGGAGGCATGACTGAGAAGTAAGGAGATGCAAAGGGAGGGGAGGCCTCAGGTCTAAGGGGAGAGGTCCGGGGGCCAGACCGGTGGGCCGCTGTGGGAAAGGGGCATTGCCCGCCTCTCTGGAAGGGCGGTAGAGCCCTAAAGCTTATGTAGAGCCTGTGGGTGGGATGTGGAGGCCTTGAGTGGCTTCTGCTCACTCAGAGTCAGCTGGTACCACCAAGAGAATCCCACCAGCAGCACCTGAAGGGCCACGAGAGCCCCTCTGAGGCCGAGGGCCCAGGGCAGGGGCAGCGGACAGAGGCTGCAGGAGCAGGGGTTCTGCTCATCTTTTTGCTCCAGAAGCATCCCTGATCCTTGCTCTGGGCCAGGTTCTGTGAGGACTTCAGAGGCCCAAAGCGGACACAGACTAGCACCTGTCCGTGAGGGGCCCCCTCTAAAGACCTTGGCGGGGCCACGTAGGGTGGGTGGACTCCAGCTGGCTTCAGGGATGGGGAGGGTGGGTCAGGAAACAGCTCGGTAAAGGCCTGGGAGGCAGATGTCAACGCGAGTGGCCGGCTGGGCCAGGACAGCTGGGGACTTGTGGCTGTGCTCATGGCCAGGGGTCCTTGGCGCAGACCCTGGCTCTCAGGCCTGGCTCCCCAGAGAACCAGCCTGACTGCTGGCACCTTCCAGGCTCTTCTTGGCCACCGACAGAGCTTGAGCGCCAAGCCCTCCATGATCACGGCCCCACCCCACACCTCCAGCACATCCTGGCTTTACGTACAGCACAGCACATACTTCTCCACCTTCAGGCCTTTGCCCACACTGTTCTCTCTGCCTGGAATGTTCTCTGGCTGCCAACACCAGGCTCAGGTGATCAAGAGCCGGAAAAGCTGAGATCCAATCCTGCTCGTTTCATCTCCCTGCCGCCCTCCCGGCTGTGCCCTCCCGGCCGCCCTCCACCCTCCACGTTCCAGACCCTGGTACCTTGGCCTGGGCTCCTCTGTGATGCTTTCCCTGGGGGTTTCTCGGCCTCCAAACTCTTCTCCACTGGCCCACCTCCACCTCCACTGACAGTGGTCTTGTTTTCGTTGTTTAGTTTGTTTGAATCTTTTTTTTCTTCCTTCGTTTTTCTTTTTAATGATTTAGAGACTGATCTTTGTTAAACGTAGTTTTGGCCTTCCCTGCCTTCCCCGAGTTTACAGCCCTACAAGGCCTCCTGTCTCCCTTAGCTTAAGGTCCGGGCGCCCTGCTTTGACCTCCCCTGGATGTCTCCACCTTGAATTCATCCGTCCCGAGGCGCACCCCGGCCCCCAGTACACTCCTTGCTGCTCACAGACCTTAGCGCACCAGAAACCGGGTCTGAGCTCAGCAAACCCTCAAGTGTCTTTCAAGCTCAGCTCAGTGACGCTTCCTCCAGAAGCCTTTCCTGATCCCCAGTACTTGGGTGAGGTTTTCCTCCTCTGGGCCCCTCGATGCCCTCTGTTTATACTTATCACAAGTGTAAACACCCTCGGTTTGCTTTCCTGGCTCTGCCACAGACTGCGCTTCTTAAGGGCAGCGGCTGTTTCTTATTTGTTTCCATGTCCTCGGAGCACTGTGCGTGTTCTTTGATTTCAGGGTTATATGATGGCTGGATTGATAAGACAGGCTGGCAGTGAAGGAGTTAATGAATGGGTAGTGGGTGGGGCTGGGGGTTTAGGTGGATGGCTGACTGTGAAGGGGTGGGGGGCGGGGCCGGGGAAGAGCAGGTGGATGGAGGGATAGGTGAGTGAGGGAAAGGGCGGGGCGGCCCCATGGGTGAGGAATGGCTAGATAGACGGGTGGGGATGCGGGTAGGTGGTTGAGTGGGTGCAGGAGTCAGCATGGGGTAGCTTGGACGCCTGTAGGCATGGGCGGTTTGGAGGTAAACAGTTTAATCGTCAGAACCTTCTGTGGTACCGGCAGCTGGTGGCAGCAGGGGCGCGGATATGTGGAAAAGGAAATATACCATGGAGGGCCACACACAGAGAAGTGGCACCGGTGGCTGGAAATGGAGGCATGGGGTGCTGTGAGTGGGGGGAGAAGGGGGCTCTGGGGGCTGAGATGGCCCAGCCTTGCCTCCCCCCCCCCCCCACCCCCGTGCCCTCAGGCAGCAGGAGCTCCTGTTCCACTTCCTGCAGCTGGTGTCCGGGGTGGAGCATTACCAGCAGAAATTCCGATCCCAGGCAGCTGTCATCGATGAGATTGTGGACACCGTGTTTGAGGTGAACCAGGCAGGACCTGGGAGGAGCCAGATGGAGGGGGAGGGCACTGGAAGGCCGGGCCTCCGGGGCTTTGCCTGGAAGCCGCCCTGAGTAACAGTGGTGTGGGCCTCTGGGAGGCAGAGGGCTGGTGCCATCACCTGCCACCCCACCCCGCAGGCTGGAGATGAGGACTTCAGGAAGTGATCCCCAGAGTGGCAGCCCGAGTCCAGGCTTCAGCCTCTGGCAGGCTCTCCTCCGGGTCGGGCCAAGTCCCCATCTCTGCTGGAAAGATCACTGGGCCTGCAGGGCTGGGCCCCAACAGAGCTTTAAAACCCCAGGTGGCTCCGTGTCCTCCCTGGCTGGGCCCGAGCCGCAAGGGAACCTGTGGGCCTGCACACACGTGCATCCTCGGGCGTGTGTGCCAGTGTTTCAGGTGAAAGGCTCTATCCCTGGATCCCTCCCTGCCCCACTGGGGCCTGGCATCCTGGCCTGGCAGGGCCTTAACAGCAGCCAGTGGGGTGACGTGGAAAGTGGGCCAGGCTCAGTGCTGGAGGGAGAGGGAGCGGTCACCCTGTTTTGGGGAGGGAGGCCCGTCTGGCCCAGGAGACAGGAGAAAAAGAACAGGACGGTTGTCAGGGCCCGAGGGACCAGGATGCTCCAGAAACGAGGTCTCAGAGCCCAGGCCTACCGGCACCGTCAGCATCCAGCAGAAGGGTGCCAGCTCGATGGGGGCAGCCTGAGTTCAGAAGGCAGAGGTCGTTGCCATGCCCTGCCCTGCCTGGGGTCAGGCTAAAGAGCCTCAGTGAGGGGAGGGAGGGTGGAGGCTGCTCAAGTCCTTGTGGCCTCGGGGTGGGGGGCCGGGTGTGTGTGGAGTGGACAAGCCTCTGTTAGAGGGAAGCAAGGGATGAGTTCCCCTGCTTTTAGCCTGAGCCTGGGCAGGATGCCCAAGACGGCGGCGGGGCACTGAGCACTAAGTCAAGCCCAGCCAGAGGGAGGGAGGCCTCCCACCAGATGGGGAGTGAAGCTAGCAGAATGAAGCTGGAGGGGATCGGGACAGAACCCGGGAGTGGGAGCTGAGAGGTGACAGACAGTTTTGCCAGCCACCCCCCTACCTCCAGTGCGGACCAGACAGTGGTGACGTCTTCAGGCCCCCGGACAGAAGCAGCGCCTCTCCTCCCTTGGCCTGGCCGAGGGTGCGGGCTGGCCCAGGGCCCGGGCATCGACTGTGCGGAGGAAATGCCATCTGGGATTTGGGCACAGATTCCGGGGGTGGAGAGGCCACCCGGCCTCACCTCACCCCACCACCTCACACACTGATTCAACAAGCATTTCCTGCCACTTCTCACCCCGTGGCAGCCACTCAGGAGGCTCCTGCTGGGTGGCACATGGGAGCTCTTCCAGCGGCTGCCCCACCGCAGGCCCCCGGGCTGTCTGCACGGCCATATCCGACAGGCTTGAGCCGCTGGGAGGCTGGAAGTTTTCCCTCCATCCCTCATTCCTGTCACACTCAGCCCCTCAAGCTTCCAGGTGGGAATCAGTTCATTTGCCATCTCCCCATCCCCACCCCCTACGGCCTCCCAGGGCTCTAGAGGGCAGGGCCTGGGAGCTGGGGCTGTTCCTCAGTAAGTGCCAGCATCGGCAGGGAGCCAGGCAGGCATGAGCAGACGCGAGGCCTGGCCGGCCGGGCCCCAGAGTGCTCTCCACAGCCGCCCTGTCCAGCCGCCTGGGCCTAGGGGTGCCCACACCTCATGCTCCCACAGGATCTGCTTCCTGCCCATCCTGTCTCAGGCATGGGTGTGTGTCTGCATCTGAGGAACAGCTCCGGCTGGGGCAGGTGTGTACCTGGGGCTGTGTGTTTTGGGGTGTATTCTCCAGGTTATCCTCGGGATGCGGGTGTTGCTTCTGTGTGTGTGTTTCCGGTTTGCTAGGTTATGTGTGTCTTTTTCTGGATATATGTGTGGTGTCTGGGAGCAATCTGAGGGTGCATGGTGGGTTTATGTGTCTGTCTGGCGTCTTGCGAAGTTCTGGATGTGTGTGTGTGCGTGTGTAGTGAGCGTTAATTCCAGCCACAAATTCAGGTGCGCAAAAAATGTTCCATCTCTTCTTCAAATCACATTGAATTGCATCTGTCCCCTTATCCCTCCTACGGACAGTGGATTTGACCTCGGTCCCCTTGGCGCTCCCTGCCAGCCCCTTGCAGGCGTCTTGCTCAGGACAAAGCACTGGGGAGTCCTTCCGGCATGTGGTCCACAGGGTCCAGCCTTCGTGGTCTCTTGGCCTGCAGGGGCTCTGCCATGTCTGGGCCACATGCTGGTATAAGAATCTCACAGGCTGAGAGCTCAGTGCACTGGGGCCAGGCTGGCTAAATCTCTCACGCGCCACTCTGAGTGGTCCTGGCAACTGAGAAGAAGCAGAACTCAGGTGCGGCTCGGAGCCTTCACTGGCTCCCGTCCCTTTCCAGTCTTGGGGCATCATCCCTCTTCTGTGACTTCGTCTCCGAACCCATAACTCTGCCAATATTGGGAGTCTCTAGAGGTTCGTTCCTCTACGTCTGTGATGCTGGGGTGTTCGGGGGACCCCAAATTTGGGAGCTGAACTTTGCACCCTTAGCACCGTCTGGGCTGAGACAGCAGAAGCTCAGCTGTGGGTGGTGTGGGCACCCTGTCAGCTGGAGGCAGGTATTGGGAGCTGCCGAGAGTGGGACTGGGGAACAGGAGAGGGAGGAAGAGTGAGGCACTCAGAAGAGACCAATGCAAGAAGCAGTGCTCGCAATTTATTGCCACACATATGGTCCAGGAACCTGACATGCCCTCCACCGATGCGCTCACTCCTGCCCAGACCCGCCTGCTCCCTCCCTCCCCCAAGCCCACAGGGGTCTACTACAGGGTCACACAGTCGTGCTTTAGAAGTTGGAAGGAGTTCTGCCAGGGAACCATAAGGATCTCAAAGTCACAGCGCAGCTTCTGCAAATAGATCATGAGGAAAGGAGGGGTGAGCCCAGGCCCCAGGCCGCTTGCTGCCCACAGTCAGCCCTGTGCCTGCAGTGCTCCGGGATGCAAGGAGAACATCAAGTTAGATGCCAGGACCAGAGCCCAGATCTTCCCAGCCTAGCCCCTCACTCCACGGGGAGCCCCAGCCTGCTCCTCTCTGCACCTCACACTGCTCTCAAGGCTGAGTCATCCAGGAGGCAGGGACAGGGCCAGCCAGACCGATTCGAGCTGTACAACCCGAGGGCCCAGCCGCTGGCCACTGGGTGAGCTGATGCCTGGCTGGGGGCAGGGCTGTTACCTCCTGCTGCACCCCTGCGGCCAGGGGGCAGGTGGTGAGGTCTATGTGGTCTCCAGCCACGGCATTCTTCCGACAGGCCGTGTTCCCCATCTCCACGGTCAGGTAGTACTTGATGCCTGCCACCAACTGAGGCAGAGGTGGGGGCAGGTCAGGGGTGCCGGGGGACAACCTTTGACCTGGACCTCTCACCTCCCTCCGTTTGCTCCCATCTCCCATTACCTTCCCTAGGACATATCCAGCACACCACCTTTGGGATTCAGGTCTGGGAGGGGGGGAGAGGAAGGGCGGGGAGGGGGGCGGCAGGCAGTTCTGGTGGGGAGCCCTGGGGAGAGGGGCAGAGCCTGGGCCACGCAGGAGGCTGAGACCCAAGTCCACACAACTGCCCCATCTCCCTCACCACCCCCCCCAACTCGCCCATCCCGGCAGGGACTAGTGTGAGGCTAGTGAGGTAGCCATGCAAATTCAGGGTTGGATCTTATTCGAAATTTAGATATTCTGTTCCGCAAGAAGTTTTGGCATTAATTGGATTTTGAAAAATATGTTGTATTAAAATGCCATGCTGATTACTCTTGTGTCGCCCCCTCCATCTGCGGCCCGGCTGGGGCCGCGCTCGCCTCCCACGGCCCCGCCCCGCCCCGCCGGCCGGGCGCACCTGGCTCTGCGCCCGGAGGATGGTGGTGTCGCGGAAGTAGTAGATGCTGTTGCTGCCCATGTTGTAGCTGGCCATGGCCGCCTGCGTCGCCTTCCGCACCTGCGGGTCGTTGGGCGACAGGTCCTGCCGCTCTCCGACCTCGCGATCCCCCGGCCGGGCCCCGGCGTCGCGGGGCAGCGCCAGGAGGCAGAGCGCGAGCAGGGCCAGGCCCAGCGGCAGCAGGAGGCTCGGACGCGCCATGGTTGCCGGCGTCGCTGTCCAGCCGCGGGCCCGCGCCGCTTTTACGGGCTGCGCGGCCCCGCCCGGCCCCGCCCGGCCCCGCCCGCCGCGTGCCTCCACCGGCGGGTAGGGATCGCCGGGCCTGGGCAAGGCCGCCTTCCGGGCGCCGAGGGGGACGGCGGACAGCCCCGAGCACACCTGTGTATCACGACGCTGCGTGCCCTCCAGGCACACCTAGTCCGGTGAGGGAAAAGGCAAGGACAGCCCCCAGCAACAAGTGCCACCAGTGGGACAGTTCACAGAGGCCCATCACGTGTGAAATACCAACAACAGCTACCAGCAAGCTCTTAACTGTCTCCACTGTGTAGCCTTGGAGAAGTTACTTAACTCTCACGGCCTCAATTTCCGCCTCTGTGAAACGGGTTGCTGTGAGGATTCAATAAGTAAAGGGCTTAGGGGAGGCCAGGAGCTGTATAAACAGCAGGTAAGTAGAAGATGTTACTGCGCCGAGCGGGGCACTGTTTAACCCTCACAACCAGCATGATGTGGGGATCAGTAATGTTTCCACTTTACAGAGGAGTCAACAGGAGAAAGAGGGGACAACTGATTTTGCCCAAGGACACCGACTGGTAAAGAGTAAACGGTGACACTGGCTTTTGAGCCCCAGCAGTCTAACCCAAATCTGTGCTCTCAAGCCAGACTGAACCCAAAGAATGAGAACTGGCCAGAAGGAGGTGTGAGGGTGGTCCCAGCTCTGCCATTTACTGCCGGGGGGACTTCCAGCAAGTCCCTGGACCTCTGGGAGCCTCAGTGTCCTCATCTGAAGAAATGTGACAACTCTTGTTTTCTAAGGTTGTGCCTGAGACTGGGTCACCCATAGGTAAACTGGGCCTGTGCTGGAGGTACCAGCAATATAGGGCTATGGTGTTTTTTGGATAATCTGACAATTAATCTCTAAAACACAGCATTGAAGTAGTCAACATGGGAAAAGTCTGGCTTTTGTTGGAATGTTTTAGAATTAGTATTTTATTAGAGTTCAGGGTCGTTTGCACTTTTAATCACTTGTTGCCAGGGGGAGGTGGGGCTTTTTGCTCCTGGGACACAAAGGTCTTATTAGTGCTTAGGGCCTCCAAGGATCTTACCTGGGGTTTGGGACAGGCTGTGGTTTTCAGTACCCAACAAAGTGTTGGTGCTTAAAAGTGTTGGTGCTTAATAAGTGGTAGCTATGACTGTGATGAATATCATGAGAAAGCATCCAGCATCCCCCCCGGCACCCCCACCAATTCTCGGCCTCTCAGAATCCCAGGGCCAGGAAAGGCACTGATTTCTCCCAGCGAGACCAGGACCAGTGTGGTCACTGCCCAGTCCAGCTACTACCCCACCCTCTCAGCCCAGCTGTGAAAAACAATCTTTGGATGCCAAGGGACAGTCTCAAGTTTGTTGTGGGCTCAGGTGTCTGCCTTAAAGGGACAGACCCATTTGTGTGAGAGCTGGCAAGAGCTTGGCTTGAGGAGGAGGCCAAGGTCAGGCAGGAGCCCAACCCGAGAGAAGCTGGGAGTGGGGGAGTAAGAGGCCCAAGCCCGCAGCCCAGGGGAGAGGTGGAGAGGTAGCCCCAGGGGGCCAGGAGTCTCCTTGGGTTCTCCCGGATCTGCTCTCCTGTTACTTGGAACTCAGCTGTGGCCACACTTAAACTCCAACAGCTCCCTGGGAAATAAGCCAAGGCCCAGTCTCTGACTCACCAAGGGCCAGTGGCACTTGCCCCTACTCTACCTGTTATTCCTTTGTGTCGACACCAGCAAATCTTTTGCATGCCAACCTAACAATTTTCAAAGACTTTTCACCCACTGGTCTGTTCTCGTAAGCACCCTGAGTAAGCATCATCCTTATTTTGCAGATGAAGAAACTTAATCAGAGAGGTCAGGACACTTGTCTAAGGTCACTCATTCAGCTAGAAGTGGTGTCCTGGTGAGAAAAGAGGGATGGGGAAGGGAAATTAACAATTATCGGGCTCCTGATATGAGCCGGGCCTTGCACCAGGGACTCAACATATGTTCTCTCATCCTCATAACAGCTCTGCAGAAGCAGTGATTATTACTTTTTACAAGGAGGAAATGCAGGGTCAAAGGGGAAGGGTCAGGGGTGGGCCCTGGGGGCAACCATGTGCCAGCATCCTAGTGTGTGAGTTCTGGACCACTCCACAGGGATATGAGGTCGGCTGTGCAGAGGGAGGCTCCCTGGGGGTGCGGGTGCCCCGGGAAGGGTTTTCCCAGGGCTGGGTCTCATCTGGAAAAGAGTCTTAGCCTGGACTCCATTCATGCTTAGACTGGACCACTCTGGCTTCCAGAAGGAGGCCTGGGCCAGGTTTGAGCTCAGATGGGCCATCCCCACTGGCCACAGGACACAGCTTTCAGTTTTGCTGTGACCCAGACATCCCAACCCGGGTTGCCCACGGCACCCCTCTCGTCCCTGGCTGATGGGTCTTGCTGACCAGGGTGGGCCCTCAATATCCCCTTCACCCCAGGATCATGTCACCCCGGGCCTTCACGCTACTCCTAGAACCCTCTTCCTTGAACCTTGAGCTGGGCCGCAGTTATTCCCTGCCCAGGGCTCGTCTCCCCTTTCCTGATGGATCATGTCCTGGAAAAGGGGCTGTGTGGCAAGGAAAGCTGCGATCCGACCGTGATTAAAGCTGCCCTCTGGGGAGAAGCTCTCCCAAGTGCCCTGGGTTTTGCGTTCATTAGCTGGTTGAATCTTCACCAAACCTGCACCAACTGACAGAGGAGAAGACTGAGGCTCAGAGCAGTGAAGCAACTTGTTCCAGGTCGCACGGAAGGAACTGAGCACAGAGCCAGGCCTGGCGGGCTCTTTCAAGCTACCATCCTTCAAGGCCAGAAGTGACAGTAGAGAGAGCCCTGGGTCCCTGTAGGGAGGAGGCAACATGGAAGGGGGGTGCATGTACTTCATACCTTCTGGGCACGTACTTCACACGTACGCGTGTGATGGTCACGAGCACGTACTTCACACCTTCTGGGCTGCTACTGGGGCAGGTGGCAAGGTGAGTCTTGGGCTTGGGTTTGCCCTGTAGCCTCTCCCTACTTCCTCCCCAGGGGCAGGAGGACCCCTTCAGGACCCCAGAGTTCATGGGTTGGGTCCACTCCAAGCTTTGGGGTAGATCTGAGAACTCGTGATAGACTGGTTCAGGGCGTCAAGCTCTGGCTCGGGTGCAGCAGGGAGAGGGAAAACCGGGTCAATATTTGCTGATTTCCAGGCCCATCCATGTCTCTGGCCAGGCACATCCTGTCAGGCAGTGTGGGCTGACATCTAGATAACCCACCTCCTACCCATCCCCACCCAGGTCTGCTTTCTCCAACGTTCCAGGCCTCGTTCCCTTTGTCCTGCTGGCCGAGGTGGGGCTGGGTCTCTGAGAGGCTGCTGTCACAGGAACATTCCAGATGCCATTGGTCTCCTACAGCTCCAGGACTGATGCGGGAAGTTGGGTGCCATGCACGAAGAAGACCAGATTGAGGGTTCGGGGCCCACCAACCTGTCACAGATACTGCCTGGGCCCGAGGGTGAGGTGAGAAGGCAGGCTTCAGTCCCTTCACAGACAAAGCCTGTGCATGAGGCAGGGAAGCCTGTCCCACAGGGCTCCACTGGGTGGCCCCCAGCAACCAGCAGGGACAGGAGCCACAGGAAGGGTGTCGTGGAAGAGGAGGGAGTCTCCATTACCTCACAGAGTGCCAGTAACCATGTGGCAGTATCACGGCTGAGCAGGGAGAGGCCGTGGCCCTGCCCAGCCCCTGCCTAAGCACACCAGGCCTGTGTGACAGCATCACAGCACATGGGTCAAGGCTGAGAGGACTCCAAGGTGACCCTGGACCCAACGAGAGTAACATCAGAAACACAGTATGGCCTGAAACTCCAGGGACAGCCCACATTACCACCTCAGTCTGGTCTTCAGACTGGCACCCTCCCAGGCAGCAGCCTGTTAACACAAGCTGGGCCCAGGTCCGGCCACCTGGTGACCTTCCAGGGGGGCTTCTCACACTTCCCAGACCCAAACTTGCACTGAACCTTCATCTCTACTAATAAGCATCATAGTTTCTGAGTAATCACCTAACTGCTCTATCCTCAGGTCTTTTTGGTTTCCCTTTTATCTTTCTTCTACTGTTCTGAGACGTAGCTAATGTGCAGAGAAGTACACAGAACGTATCTGATCACCACCACACAGGTCAAAAAGTGCAAACTGCCACTCCCGGCCCCAAGTGCTACCAGGCACTACACCCACCTCCCTCCCACAAAGGCAATCACTCCCAACTTCTTTTTCTTTACCATCAACTTTTGCAATAAGCATTTTTTTCCCCTCTAGTTTTACCACCCACGGAGATCCCTACATAGGGACCCAGCTGGGGGCCCTTATATACAAAGCTGCTGTGAACAGTCGCTCAAGTGCTGGTGCAGGTGTGCGTGTCCTCAGTCACAACCCTGGGAGCGGAATTGCTGGCTCACAGGGTGGGTCCTCAGTTTTACTGGCAAACACCCTTTTCCCCAACTGTTCATACCAATTTACGCTCCCACCATCTGGGTATCTGATCCTGTTGTTCCACTTCCTCATCGGCACTTGATATCGTCTGACTTACAACTACACGTGAGCGTATAATAGCATCGTGTTTGCATTTCTGACTACGAATGTGATTGAACACCTTCTAACAGGCTTATTCACCACTTGGGTATTCCTCTGTGGCTGCCTTCCACATCTTTTACCCATTATCCTGTTGTGCTGTCTGCTTTTTCTTGACTGCAGCTCTGAACTTGCTCTAGAGAGTCCTTTGTTGTCGACGTGTGTTGCAAATATTTCCAACCATGGGTTAGGCTCCTCACTCACTTTATGGTATCTTTAGATGACGGAAGTTTCTATAATGGAGTTGAATTTATCAACTTTTTCTTAATCTTTCCCTACCCTGAGATCATGAAAATCTTCTCATATTATCCCAATATTTGTATTTATTATCTGTCATTTCTCTCCTCACCAGACTGTAAACCCGCTGAGGATAAACAAAGCTGCTGTGAACATTCGCTGAGGTGCCAGTGCAGGTGTCCCAGTGTCCTGAACAATTCCAGCACTGCATGTGATCCTTACAGCATCACTTTCCAGGAGGGGAAACTGAGTCTCAGAGAGGCCAAGCGCCATGACCAAGGAACACAGGGCTCTCAGGTTTCCATATTATGTTTTGAGGACCAGTCTTCCTCACCCGTAGAAAAGGAAACAGTCACTTGTTATTGTGAAAGAAACAAGTGTTTGCAAAGATCTTAGCTCTGAACCTAGTTCATACCAAATCTTCAACGAAATAAAGATGAAAATATACCAGATAAAAGTGTATCTCACTCAAGCCCCTACCCCAGTTGTGATGCTCACATTCTTTCTGCCTCCCTAAGAGAACAGGGCAGACTGCAAGAGCCCTGCCCACTCCTCCCAGAGGCCAGGAGAGCACAGGACAGTTGGCAGGTAAACCTTCACCCACATCCCAGCCACCCTTTTCCTAGTAGCTCTGACTGCCACTGACTTTTCCACCAGGTGCTACCTAGCCCAGCTGTTGACCACATGGACATCTGGATCCCAGGAAGGGATCAACCCACACTCTCTCCCACATTACTAAAGGACTGAGACACGCCAAGGCACCTGCCCAAGGCCTGTGTGGCCAGGATGGCTGCCCTCCAGAGTGGGAAGGAAGCTGCCAGTTTCGATCTGCACTGATAAGGAGGGTGGCAAACCTGGTCACTCCCTGAGGAATAGGCCACTCCCAGCCCACCTGCTTCTCATATACAAAGCCCAGTCATGAAGGCCACTGACTTTATTGATTTAAAAAACTTTACAAGGACAGTGACTGTTTTGCCAGAAAAAGGGTCAAATGGCATAAAACAGACCAGAGGTGGGGGCAGGGACAGGGCCAGGAATCACTCAGAAAAGCTGGTAACTGCTGTCACGAAACTGGCAGGGAAAGGAAAAGGGGGATGCATGCAAGGATAAGAATTCCAAAAAAGTTGAAATGGTGAGGGGAGAGAACTCCCAAAAGACCCTGGAGTACATGGGATGTGCGCACGACAACAGCAATCTTTTCCTTTGTAGAGGACGGGGGAGGAGTCCTCACTTGGCTGCAAACTCTGGAGACTCAGTGCTGGGGCTCGGGGTCGGGGGCTCCCCAGAGCGCATCACAAGAACGCGTCGCACCACTCTCGAAGGCACCCGAAGCAGTCCCGGGACTGCTTGGCATTCGCACCGCACGTGTCCTTCAGCCATTCCCGGAAAAGATCTTCATCTTTCTTTAGCACCAGAAACTGACCAAGGACCACATAGGCCTGCAAGATGGGCAAAGCAAAAGGCGGGCTGCTGAGCGCTCTGTGGGACTAAGACAAGAAGGCCACTTCCGTGCCGCTCCCAGCACAGGAGCCCAGGACAGGAGCCCAGGAGACGGGGCAGGCTCCAGCCTGCGGGCTCTGCAGATCTCACACCACCGCCCATCCCCAACAGGTACACGCACTCTCCTCACTCCCCAGCTGCGGGGAAGCACTGTAGTCGGCCACCCCCAGCCCTTCCCGGCTGCACGCAGCCGCCCCACACCTTGTCAAAGCCCCTTTCCTCCAGCTTCTTGCCCAGGACTTCGCCAATCCCGGCCAGGCTTCCCACTGGCTTTTCCCCCATGGGCTCTGCCACGAAGTCTCGGTGCTTTTGGGAGGTTGTCATCTTGATCAGGCTTAATCTGGGAATCCTAAGAAAAGAGAAGTTACGGCTAAAAACCCGGGAACTCTCGAAAGCCCACTGGCAATCTCACAGTAAGAGAGAGCTAGAGCATCCGTTAGGAAGGCTTTCTCGATTTCCCCCAGTTTACGGATGAGAAAACAGAACCAAGAAAAGTCTTTTCCTCACTGTTCAAGAGAAAGGTCTCTGCCACTCCCTGCGGGAGCTGCGTTTTGGTACCGCCCCACAGGAGAAACTATCCTGCCCTAACAGGTGGCGCACGCAGGACAAAGAGCGTCGCTCAGTACCCAGGGCCCATCCTAAAGCTGTCACTGCTCTGTGACCTTGGCTGGGCAAAAGCGGCACTGACCCAGAACGGAACGACCACCTGGTCCGAAAAGCAAATGAAGGGCTCTCCCACCCACCCCACTGGCTGTTCACAGAGCGAAGGCGCAGCGGAAGCGCACACACCAGCTCAGCCAGCCCCTCAAGCTCCACGCCGCCAGCCCACTCCGCGTCCCACGCCGCCGGGCCCGCCCCAAACGCGCCGCGCCCCGCCCCCTCCCCGTGCCGCGGCCGAGCCCTCCCAGAGGGCACGTCCGAAAGCGCATCCTCTGGCCCGTCGCAGCACTTGCGGCCCCTCTTCTCACCCTCCTCCCTGCGGCTCCTCCGACCTCCAGCCCGGGCCTTGCTCCGCGGCTCGCACTCACCCACAGCTCCGGTTCCGTAACGGGTTCTCCCGCCACCCGGCTGCTCCCGCCGATCCCTCAACCCACTAGAACTTTCTTCCACTTCCGCTTCCGGGTCGCTTCAAGGGCCGCCTTAAAAAAAAAAAAAAAATCTACATTGGGCACTTCTAGCCGCTTAGAATCACCGAGTTGAGGCATCCCCGGACCTCGAGGGCGCCCTTAGTAGGCGCACCTTTCCGGTTCCTTCGCGGGAGGCCGGGCTGCCTTCTGTGGTCTCGCTTCTCGGGAAGCATTTCCGGTCTCAGGGAGCAGAGGTCTGTGATAAGAAAACTTTATTTCTCTGCTGCACGGCACCCGGAACCTAAAGGACTTACCCTTGGCCGACCTGATGGTGGGAAGAGTTAGAGGGACGGACAAGGAGAGGGGCGTGGCCGGGAGACTTCCGGGAGAGCGCCGGAAGTACGGTGTGCGACTCAGGCTGATACGCGCCGTTCTCCTCGCTGTCGGGCTTGCGAGAGTCTGACGGGAACCGGAGGCGTAGGAGGCCGGAGTCCAAGACGACTCCACTGTCATGACCGCCGACAAGTCCTTTTTCTGGGCTTTCATTGGCTCAGCTGCGAAGTGAGTCGTGGACGAGTCGATCTCAGCGTCCAGCCTGGAGAGCGGGGTCTTTTCAGGCAGCGCCCGTGGGATTCGAGGGCCAGAGAGTAAGTATGGGGCTTTCTCTCTGAGCGTTTTTCCTCCGGAATAGGGAGGCAGGAGGGCAGGGGGCGGCAGCTAGGGATGACACGTCGGAGTTTCCTTTGGAAGCCATCAGTCTCCTGAGTACGCATTAGTCCTTGTTTTTTCAGCACCCAAGTCAGAAACAGTAGATGTCGAAGACCAAGCCAGCCTACCTTGACCTTTAATTAACTCGTTCCTGACTTGGATTCTCCTAACGTGTCTGCGTCTGTACTGGGTTGAGAGATTGAGCATCTGTGTTGTGCGGTTGTGCTGCACCTGGGATGTACAAGCATGTTGAGGAAGAAATGGTTTATCTTACTCTTTCCCCGAGTGGTTGCCAGAATGATTTATTTTTGTAGAACACGTATTTAGTTTTTGTGGTTATGTCAGTACTTAGGAATAACACGAGTTTTTTTACGTGCCTCACACTGTGCTAAGTATTTTGTTTACGATTATTTTGTTTAAATAACCGTGTTCTGAGTTAGCTACTGCGTTTCTCTGAGGTCTAGAGAAATTGAACAGCCAGGAAATAACCAAGGTAGGGTTTGAATCCAAGCAATTGGATTTCAGAGCTCATGTTCTTAACCAGGACACTGTGTCACTCCTCAGTAAAAGGCCTCTCCCCATCTTCAAAACAGTTGTGCACTCTGAGCCTGCCATCCAAGAAACTCAGGAGGAGGAGTTGATAGTCTCTGCATCCCTCACCGCCCTGGGACAGGACCCAACATGTCTCAGGCCACCAAGAGGAAGCATGTGGTGAAGGAGTTGCTGGGGGAGCACATTGTGCCCTCCGACCAGCAGCAGATCGTGAGGGTAAGTGACATTGGGGACCAGCTGCTCTGCCCCTGCTCTCCACTCCTGTTGGGCCCCTGGGGTGGGGGCAGGGTGCACCACAGCTCAGTGGGTGTTGGAACCGGCTGATGAGGCTGACTGGTAATTGGTCTCTCCTGGACCAGGTACTCAGGACCCCAGGGAACAATCTGCATGAGGTAGAGACAGCCGAGGGGCAGCGCTTCCTGGTGAGCATGCCCTCCAAATACCGCAAGAACATCTGGATCAAGAGAGGTGAGAGAGGCAGCCCTTTTGGAGACAGAACCGTTTCCTATGGCCTCAGCTTCTGCCACTGCAGGCAGGACTGACTGTGCTTTTTCTCCTCTCTACCTGCAGGGGACTTTCTCATCGTTGACCCTATTGAAGAGGGAGAGAAGGTGAAGGCCGAGATCTCCTTTGTGCTCTGCAAAGACCACGTGCGCTCTTTGCAGAAGGAGGGGCTCTGGTAGGATGGTCCCCTTGGTCACTGGCTGCCCTACTTCTCTGGAGGATTTACTTCCTAGTTGTGGATTTAGGGGAGGGAAGATCATGGCATCTCAGGCAGGAACAGCTGGAAACAGCTTTTTTGCTGAGGAGTTTCTCTGTCCTTTCTGACTTCGGCTCTTCTCTTGGCACAGGCCTGAGGCCTTCTCCGAAGTGGCTGAGAAACACAACAACCAGAACAGGTGAGGCACAAGTTCTGGGGTAGGGAAGACAGAAAATGGGGCTTCAGGCCTTGGTACCTTGAGGGGAAATAGAACCTTTCTTCATTCCTACATAGGGTCCCTGGTGAGAGCTTCTAAATTTGTGGTTGAAAGTATGATCTAAAAGTCAGATCCCCTGGGTTAAAGTTTCGGCCTTGCGAGTTATAACTGAGTGACTTTAAGCAGGTTAACCTATAAAATGGGAACTTTGTAAGGGTTAAAGAGACTAACGCTTGTAAAATTGCTGAGCATAATACCTGGTAAGCAGTGTGGGTTCATTAAGTGTTGGTTGTAGTAGAATCATTATTATTAAAGTCAGTAGCTCTAGCAAATTTTTGAGGTGGGGGTGAGGAGGAGGTAGTTTCTTGCTGCTTTTTCTTGGCCAAGTTTCCTGCGATTCTCTCTGTGTCTGACTCGCTGAGCCCTGACTGCTTGGCCATATGGTCCTCCTTTTTGTGGGGCTTCTTGGTTTTCCCAGAAGGCCTTGGGCTAATTGTCCTTTCCCCCCACCCCGATGCAGACAGGCTCAGCCAGAACTCCCAGCTGAGCCACAGTCATCGGGAGAAGAGTCCAGCTCTGAAGGTGATGCTGACCTTTTTGTTAACACCAACCGCAGACAGTGTCATGAGAGTGAGGAGGAGAGTGAAGAAGAGGAGACACCCTGAGACCCCGGGACCCTCTTCTCCTCCTGCTCAGGGAATAGTCCTCGGCTCCTCTGAGCTTGGACATGCCCAGGAGCCTCTGTGGATCTTTCCCCCTGGATGGGGACAAGGCAGGGCCCTTCTCTGAACTGACTTTCTGACATAGGAGAATTAAACCCCTGGCGGGTAGTGACTTATGCTGGTGTCGGAGTGGCTCTTTGGAGGAAGGAGGGACATGTGGTAAAGTTAAAAACTGCTCCTAGGTGGTGTCCTCATGGGCAGGTGGGCTGAATGGGCAGGAAATGGGAAATGGCTGGAATCTTTCCTAGTTTCTCCCTTTCTCGTCGGGCACTTAGTAAGTGTCAGGCCCTGTGTGCTTCCTTGCATGTACTTAGTAACTGGGAGCATTCCCACCTCATTGCCTGCTTGCAGTTAGTACTGGTTCAGGTATTCAGGATCACAGTGGGACTTAGTGCCCATCTGCCTCTACGAGACCCTCAGGATGGATTTCACAGTGCCTCATAAGCTGTTCTCCCTGCCTTTCTAGTCACTTGTGACTGCAGGAGTGCCCACCTCCATGCTGCTGTGTACATCCCCTGGTTGGTGGCCTCCTCATGGCTACTCAGACCATCACTCCTCAGCCCTCGTGCAAACCACATCATCCCATTTCTCCTTGGAAGCTTTTTACCTCTGACTGTACATCCTCCCTCTTCATTGCTGGCATTCACCTTTTAGTCACTGCTCAGATGCTGAAGTTTACCTCCTGGCTTAGAGTCTTCTACTCTTGCTTCCATCATTGTTTTTCTACATCCCATGGATGGGCCCGTTCAACACTATGGCCACCTAGGTCCTTGATGTCCCCATCACTAATGCCCTTGTCTTCTATTTCAGGCCTGTTGCCTATATCTGTAGTCACTCTCTGGACCCCTGATGTCACTAGAAATTGCAACGCCATTTGAATTCAAAAACCTGTACAATCACCACCTCCAGGCCTCCTTGCTCAACTACCACCCCTCCCGCCCCCCATAGAAATTCTTTATCTTCATCTTCCAGCCCTGCCACATTCTCACTGTCATTCTCCTATCTTCACTTCCTTCCCTGTGCAGCATCAATTCCGTGGTCTACACCCTGTACTCCTTTTCTTCCTCCATCGTGTTCATCTAGTAAAACCTAACCTTGGGTCAACCCAGTCATTCACCTCTGTGCCTGTACGCAAGTAACTGTTAGAGAAAGTAGCGAACCTGGTTCATTAGTTTTACCTTAAATTTGTAATTACAAACCTCAGATGGCCACGCAGCACTGCCTGGCAGATCTACCCTGGGATGTTGTATTAGAAAACTTTTTTTTTTTTTTTTTTTTTACCAAATCCCTCTTAGCCTGATAGTTACAGACTGCAGCTCATTCATAGTAACCATTGGAGGGAACTTTTACCTCTCTGTTACCAACTCTACAACTGTGCTCATGGATCTTCCTGTCATTTTACTGCCCATTGTAATCCAGTGGGACTTAAGCCTTTCCTCTCGTGCTTCAGAGCCTGTCTCTCTTTACTTAAGGAGTTTTTGTGAGTTTTGGTTTTTGTCATCCTGTGTACTGGGTATGTTAGCATCAAAGGTGCTATACAATCTCCCATCTGAAAAACAACCAAAAAAAAAAACCTGTCACTGATCCCACATCCTCTCCAGCTACCACTTCATTTACCTGCTCCTCATTCACTCTTTTACGCTTGCTTAGTGTAGTCTTAAATACGTGTATACACGTGTGTATATGCTTACATGTGTATATACGCACGTATAGAAATGTGTGTATATACATTCATGTGCAAAAAATTAACCAGGTAAGTTGAAGATGTGAGTGTATTTTTAACTCATCTGAAGTTTATTTTTGTATGGAAGATGGCTAATTTTTTTCCCTAAAGGGCTAGCCACTTGTCCCTATATTGAGTGGTTCATTCTTTGCTCACTGGTTCAAAATACCTTTTTTAAAATAAATGAAATTCCTGCATATATATGGATCTCTTTGGAATCTGGCGCACTGATTGTGTGTGCACACTCCATATTTTATAGCACGATTGATAACTCATTCTCCCTCACCCTTGCCCCATCGTTCCTTGGAATTTTCCTGTTTTCTTTTACATAAAAACTTTAGGATGAACTGGTCATTGCATTTAAAAGTCCTGTTGCAATTTCCATTGGCGTGGTTTTAAATCTCATAGTTTGATTTGGAGAGGAGTGGTACTTAACGGTTGTTTTTGATCTTCCTATACAGAAATTAGTTATGTGTGTTCTTTTATAAGATGTTATCTTCTGGGAATTCCCTGGTGGTCCAGTGGTTAGGACTCCACACTCCCACTGCAGGGGGCACTGGTTTGATCCCTGGTTGGGGAACTAAGATCCTGCAAGCCATGCGGCCAAAAAAAAAAAAAAATGTTATCTTCATATGGGTCTGGTTCAATGTAGTCTTAAGAATTTTAGAGCTATTTGTTGTTATCAATGGGTTCTTTTGAAATTACATTTCCAACCATCATTGGCAGGTAGGAAAGCTGTCCATCTCTATGTGCCCACCTATTTATCTAACTGAATTCTCATTAGTTCTAAGAGTTCTTCAGTTGATTCTCTTGGCTTTCTGGATAGAGTGTCAAATCATATTCTACCAGCGGCAGTTTCATCCTGTCCTTTACACTTATTTCTTTTCCTTGTGAATTGTGGAGGCCAGGACTTCCAGTATAATGTTGAATGGTACCCTTGTTTGTTCCTCTCTTAGTGAGAATTGTTCTCATGTTTCATCATGAAATATTATTCTTGCTTTGGGTTTCTGGTTGATAAACTTCATTAGGCTGAAGATGTTTCCTTCTGTACCTGACTTACTGAGTGTTTTTTTCCTGTATTCAACAGTGATGAATTTTGACATTTATGAGATAGTCAAAAGATTTTTTTTATTATTGCACTGATTTACATGATTAGGTTTCCTGGTGTTGAACCATTCTTGAATTCTGATGTAAACTCTGCTTAGTTTTATATTTATTTATTTAGGATTTTTGTGTCTATCCTTGGGCCAATTTCATTTTTTATTTTAATGATTTCTGTGTCCCATTTTGACAACAGCATTATGCTAGCCTTGTAGAATGGGTTTGGAGACATTTAATCTTTTTCTTTGGACTGGAGTAATTTATAGAAAAGGAGTTGTTTTGGGACTTCCCTGGTGGCACAGTGGTTAAGAATCCTCCTGCCAGTGCAGGGGACACAGGTTCAATCCCTGGCCCAGGAAGATCCCACATGCCGCGGAGCAGCTAAGCCCATGTGCCACAACTACTGAGCCTGCGCTCTAGAGCCTGCGAGCCGCAACTACTGAGCCCTCGTGCCACAGCTACTGAAGACCGTGGGCCTAGAGCCCGTGCTTTGCTTTGCAACAAGAGAAGCCCCTGCAACGAGAAGCGTGCATACCGCAACGAAGAGTAGCCCCGCCTCGCCACAACTAGAGAAAGCCTGTGTGCAGGAATGAAGACCAAATCTAGCCAAAAATAAATAAATAAATTTATTAAAAAAAAATTTTTTTTTAAAGAAAAGGAGTTGTTTCTTCAAGTTTTGATTGAATTTTAATTATAAAATCTGTGCTTGATTCATTTTTTAAGGGTAGATCTTTGCCTTGTAATTTTTCTGTGGCATTTTATTCAAGTTTTCTATCCTTGAGTCAGTTTTGGTAATTTATATATTTTTAGAATTGTGTGTTTTTTGTATATTTAAGCCTTTTTTGGGAAAACATCATGCGTACTATTTGTATCATTTGGGACTGTCTTACGTAAAAGTGACAAAAGTCTAATTCAAACCAGCAGAAGCAAATAAGAGCTCATTGTTCTGCAGTCTCAGGGCAGAGCTTTAGGCAGAGCTGACCTAGGCCAGCATAATTTCGTCAGGGCTCTCATTTATTTCTTGGATTGTCTGTGCTCCTCTTGGTTCAGCAATCTCTTTCTCCCTATAGGTTGTTTCATCAGGAAGCTCCAGTTTGCACTTGGTCCTGACAGACAAAGAGTTACTTCTTCAGGATCCATGAACTTCAGGGAAGACCGACTGGTCTTGCTCTGGTCACTTGCCCTCTCCTGGCAACCACTCTGGCCAGGGCTGAGTAGGGGGAATAAGGGGAGGCTAGATGAACCTCCCTGATCCATATGACATGCGTTTCCCAGGGAATAGAGAGGTTCTTTTACCCAAAAAGGGGGCAAGGGGTGAGAGCAGATAAAACAAGAAACATTTGTGGCTTTTGTTTTGGGGAGGGTTTTTTTTTTTTGGCCATACTGTGCAGCTTGTGAGATATTAGTTCCCCAACCAGGGATTGAACCCCAGGGCAGTGAGAGCGCCCCGGAGTCCTAACCACTGGACTGCCAGGGAATTCCCAAAACAACAAACGTTGTCCTGAATTCTGTGTATTTTATTTTCTTTGACTAGCTTTGCAAGATACCTGTCTACCTTATTAGCTTTTTCCTTCTGTTTCTTTGGGGTTATTTGCTCATTCTGACTTCTTGGGTTGTATGCTTAGTTAATTAATTTCAGACTTGTTTTCTAGTACATTTAGGGCTAAGAATCTTCCTTTAAGTACTCCTTTGTTTCCTGTTTTTTTTTTTTTTTTTTGGCCGAGCCACGTGAAAGCACTGAGTCCTAACCACTGGACCAGCAGGGAATTCCCTGTTTCCCACTTTATCGGGTGTACTTGTGTGATTTGGGGGGGCATTGTATCTAGGCATGGCCTTCTGTTTTTCTCCAGTCCTCAGTGATTCTGTGATCTACCTAATAACCTCTTTTTTCTTCCTAAAACCTTTTAATCTTGACTTCTCCCTCTCTTATCAGCCATTCAACTCCTGGGGGTCATACCTAGGAATTCTGATGGAGGTAGAGTCCTTGTATTCTGCATACTGTTCCCCTTTGTCATTCTCCAAAGTTGAATTCCACCTCTATTCTCCCAACTTAGTAGTGGAGTCCAACCATATATGAATAGATGTCCCCGGATGAGCTGGCTTTTAGGAGCCCTCCTTCCCCAATGCCAATGCCAGTCCATGTGATCTGTTTCCTAATAGTACTGACCCCTGCTGCAGTTAGGTTTGAGACTTGTAGCCCGCCAGACTCCGCACATCTATCACTTTACGACCAACCTTTACAGCCAGGTCATGTCCATCGGAGCCCCCCCATGCAGCCCAGCTCGCTTTCCTCCCGTGTCATCCAGCCACACATACATGTGTGCCAAGGAGCACCCATGGCACTCTGAGCTAGCCGCATGGTTTTTCTCTTGTAATATGTAAATGTGGTGAGATATCTTGACACAGTTTCTCATGTTAAGACATCCTTGCATTCCTGGAATAAAATAGCCATGACACATTTTTCAGTGTATTGCTGGATTTGGTTTTCTGATGTTTGGGAGGATTTTGGCATCCAGGTTCATAAGTGAGATGGTTTAAGCTTTTCCTTTCCTGTGTTGCCCTTGTCTGGGTGGTTTGGTTTTGTTTTATCAAGGTTATGCCAACCTCGTAAAATGAATTGGGAGAATGTTCTCTCTCATTATTAGTGTTTGTGTAAGATTGGGATTTTACACTTCTAAAATTTTTGGTAAAACCGCCTGTGCCTGGCATTTTCGTGGTAGGTTTTTAACTCTAGATTTTTATTGAGTATAGGATTGTTCGGGTTTCTGTTCTTGAGTCAGAGATATTTTCAAGAAAAAATATTTTCTTATTTTATCTATGGCACAAAGTTAATTGTAGAATTGCCTTATGTTCATAATCTTGACTGTATCCAAAGTTATATCCCCTTTTTTATATCTAATACTATTTTTTTGTGTTTTTTCTTTTTTAATCTTGTCGATCTTGGCAGAAGTTCATTTATTACTCTCTTCAGGGCACTGGCTTTTTTTTGTGTGTGTGGTATGCGGGCCTCTCACTGTTGTGGCCTCTCCCGTTGCGGAGCATAGGCTCCAGACGCGCAGGCTCAGCGGCCATGGCTCACAGGCCCAGCCGCTCTGCAGCATGTGGGATCTTCCCGGACCAGGGCACGAACCCGTGTCCCCTGCATCAGCAAGCAGACTCTCAACCACTGCGCCACCAGGGAAGCCCAGGGCACTGGCTTTTTTGTTATCATTCCTCATTGTTAGTTTTTTTTCTATTTCATTAGTTTCTGCTCTTACCATATTTCTCCTTATACTGCCTTTGGGTTTATTCTGTGGTTCTTTTTCTAACCCTTTTGGTTTGGTCCTTAACTCATTGATTTTCAGCTTTACCTCCTCCCTCCCCGCAAAACTAGTTAGGGAATTTTCAAATCTGAAGAAAAAGTAAAATAATTATAAAATAAGTACCTGTGTACCCTTCAACAGGGTCACTAATTTATAACATTTTGTCATGTTCTACTTCTCTATACATACAAAACACATAGGTTTTGCATTTAGTTGTTACATCTCTTTAGCCTCTTAATTTAGAATAGACTTTTAAACATTTTTTTGGTTTATTTTTCATAAAATAGACTTTTTAACAAGTTCAGGCCAGTTTTATTATAACAAATGTCCTGGGTTTGGGTTTGTGTGATTATTTTTGTATGCTTAGATTTGAGTTAAACAATTTTAGCAAAAACCTAGAGCTGATGTGCTTTGACCACATCACCAGGTACAGAGATGATGTTCATCTATTGCAGATCACAAGGCACGTGATACAGGATGTCCAACTATTGGTGATGCTAATTTTGATCACCTGGTTAAAGGGATGGCTTCTAGGTCATTTTCTTATGAAGGTATTATTTTCCCTTTGTAATTAGGTAATCTGTGTGACAGTCTTACCTTTTAAGGCTAAAATTTCCCTTAATGCATCTCTATAAGTATTTGTATTTTTTTTTTAATTGCGTTGAAATTTTTTTGTGTATGAAATTTTTCATACCAATTAACAACTCCCCATTTGCCCTTCCTCCAGTCCCTGACAACCACAATTCTATTGTACCTTCTGTTTCTTTTTTTTTGGCTGCACCATGCGGCTTGCAGGATCTTAGTTCCCTGACCAGGGATTGAACCCGGCCCCTCGGCAGTGAGAGCACGAACCGCTGGCCCGCCAGGGAATTCCCTACTTTCTGTTTCTATGAGTTTGACTAGATACCTCAGATAAGTGGGCTTATTCAATAGTTGCCTTTTTGTGACTGCCTTATTTATTTCACTTTGCATAATGTTCTCAAGGTTTATCCATGTCGTAGCATATGCCATAATTTCCTTCCTCTTTAAGACTGAATAATATTCCATTGTTTGTATGTGCCACATTTTTTTATCCAAGAGTCGGTGGACTCTTGGATTCTTTCCACCTTTTACCTGTTGTGACTAATGCTCTTATGAACATGGATGTACAGATATCTCTGAAATCTTGCTTTCAGTTCTTTTGGATATATACCCAGAAGTGGAATTGCTGGATCACAGGGCTATTTTTAATTTTTTAAGGACCCACTGCCATACCGTTTTCCATGGTGGCTGCACAAGTTTGCATTCCCCACCATCAGTGCACAGGGGTTCAAGTTTCTTCACTTCCTTGCCAATGCATTATTTTTTATTTGTTTGTTTGCTAGTAGCCATCCTGATAGGTGTGAAATATCTAGTATTTTAATTATACTTTAGTTTTGAGTGTTTTTAAATTTCCATCATTATGCCTTTTTTGGTCCATAAATTTTTTTAATTATTTTTTATAAATTTATTTATTTATTCTTGGTTGCGTTGGGTCTTTGTTGCTGTGCATGGGCTTTCTCTAATTGTGGCGAGCGGAGGCTGCTCTTCACTGCGGTGCACGGGCTTCTGATTGCGGTGGCTTGTCCTGTTGCGGAGCACGGGCTCTAGGCCCACGGGCTTCAGTAGTTGTGGCTTGTGGGCTCTAGAGCACAGGTTCAGTAGTTGTGGCGCACGGGCTTAAGTTGCTCCATGGCATGTGGGATCTTCCTGGACCAGGGCTTGAACCTGTGGCCACTGCATTGGCAGGTGGATTCTTAACCACTGTGCCACCAGGGAAGCCCCAGCACCTTTACTTCTGTCTTCCATATCTCTTAGCTTTTCTTTTACATTTTTAAAATTCTCAGTCCCTCTTTGAAGATTTTCTCAATCTGGTCTTCCAATTGGTTGATTCCTAAACTGTGTCCCTTCTATTGTGTATCCTGTCTATTGTGTTCTTTATTTCAGCTCAAGATGAGTTCTCTAGCAGGTTTAAACTACAAATGACCGTACTGGAATTTTCCTTTATAGAGAACTCTGGGATCCAATGTCTTAATACACTTTACCAATAGCCCCCTGGGGGAGTGAGTAGACCAGGCTTCAAGGCCACTGAAATTTGGCCAGCACGCACATGTCTATCACGTTCTGAGAGGATATGCGTGGGATTCTGGAGTGTGCACTGCTCAGCAGCAGGAAGAAGTTCATAAATGCAAAAGCCCTGGGGCCAATAAGTACTGGAGGAATATAATTTCCAAAGCTGAGACGAATTCCATGGGGCTGAGTGTCAGGGCCCCTGCACACTGGTCTCGTCTGGTGACCCAGTTTAAAGGCTTTAAATGTGGAATATGCTGCCTTCAATGTACAAAGAAGCCAAATTGGTGTAGGGCCTCTTTGTAGTTTGAGGAAAAGGACAGCAATTTGTCCTTAGTAGTTGCCCAGATATCCCCTTAGGAAATTCCTTGGGTTGCGGGACCCTGGATTTTGTCTTCATTCAAGGCCCAACCAACTCTGCTTACCTGTGTCTGAGGAGCACGTAAAGCAGCATGGGCAGTTTCCTCAGTAGGAACTACTCTCAGAATATCATCAATGCGAGGGAAAGTCGGGACGCCAACAGTGGCTCGTGTGCTCACGTGTGATGCATTGATGACATACTTGGGGGAATCCAGAATCCCTGTGGAATGTGTCAAGGCCCATTGCGCACCTTGCCTGGCGACATAGAGGGATAAACCGTTAGCAGCGCCCAAGGCTGTCTCCCAAGTGGCAGCAATTTCTTCAGTTACTGTTACGATAGAATCTGGTGATGCTGAAATATCCACTTCACTAGGTAACCTTTGCTCGTTCACAGCGAGGGGCCAAGCACCCGAAACCCTTGTTTCTAGCCAGTGCAGCTTGTTAAGCATGGAGACAGCGCTGTGTATCACTCCGTTTTCATGAATTTCTGTATGAGAAGGGTATTCTTTTTCTTCCTGGGGTTCGAACTGCATGACCTTGGCCAAAGTGAGAGGGGTGTAATCAGTTCCTGGCTCCACATTCAGTCGACGTTCATAGAAGCTGCCAGCAGGGTCACAATAAGCATGTCCACCAGTAAGTCAGCACTTGCCCTGGGTTGCAGGAGCCCAACGGTCCACTCGGATGATACAGTCCAGTAACACAGTAGCAGTCTCAGTCCAAGCATAGGGTGCGAGGGCCCCAAGAGCAATTGTGACTGGTTAGCCACTGGTAACAAGTTCCACAACAGAAGAGGGGAGTTCACTTACCCAGGCGTTAGTCTCTCAACCCTCAGCACACAGACTGGAGTATGAGCTCAAGAGCACTTGGAGAGTGGTGGGGAGCTGCCCTCGTCCTCTTTCAGTTCTAAAGGACCCAAATCAGGGTGCAGAGGAACTCATACAGCAGTATCTGCCCTGACTGATCTATCTCACACAGAGCTTTGCGGGAGGGGGCCTCTGCAGGGAAATCCTCCCCTTTTTCAGTTTCCCTTTCTGTTGAAGGCTGACAACTCAGACACATTTTGGGACCCCTCCTGTCTCCGCCCACCCCCACAGGGGAGCATATATTGACACAGAGGGCAATTTTGCTTTTCTTAGTGTCCCCAGAGCAGGTGTACAGAGGAGGGAAAGGGCAGGGGTCTGAGGAAGGGCAGGTAACGTGGTCTCACTGGGCAGGGCCATGTTGTCTGGCAGGTACAGGCCTGGAGTGCCAGCCTAGGGGGTTTTGATGGGAGTCACCTGAGATGGCAGGACCTGGTGCGTCAGGAGTCAGAGAGGGGGAAATGGGTGTCGCAGGAAGGGCTGGGACCCACCGGAGTGAAGACCCCGAGTGAGGCTGACTACCCAGGGCATTAGGGCCTCAGAGAAATGGCCTTGGGGGAGTGACTTTGGCTCTCACCTCGGCCCTGTGAGCGAGGACAGCCATCTCCATCCTATACCAAGATGAAGACATTCAGAGCAGCAGAATATGGTAGTTTATCACCAACAGACAGAACTTCTAGAAGACAAACTTCAGAAAAAAATGAAAATGACTCCAGAGGAGAGATCTGAGAGGCAAGAAGGAACGAGGAACAAGTTCATTAATGATGATGATGTCTGACTAGGGGGTGGTTCTTAGAAAGTCAAGATAAGGTCCTGGAGGATAAAAACACCTAAGAATAGGGACTTCCTTGGCGGTCCAGTGGTTAGGACTCTGCGCTTGCACTGCAGGTGGCACCAGTTCCATCCCTGGTTGGGGACTAAGATCCCGAAAGCCATGCGGCCAAAACTAAAAAAAAACAAAACCCATGTAAGGACAGAGAGGGAGCAATCATAATTAAAGGGTTCTAAAGGCCTTATATAGTTTGAAGGGAGATAGATCAGTTGACCAAGTTTAGACTTTAATACACACGTTGAAACGTTAAGGGTAATCTCCAAAAGAATAGGAAGAGTGGATAACTTCCAAGCCAGTAAGAAGAAAAGGTGTTAAACACTCAATCACTCAAAAAGAAAGCAAAGGAGAAAAACAAGAGAAACAGGACAAACAGAAAGTGTTACTTGTATAGAACAGAAACTACTCTGTTTAAGCAGAAAAGGGATTTTCTAGACCATTTTAGGTGACTGTGATGGTTAATTTTGTGTGTCACCTTAACCGGGCTCAGGGATTCCCAGATGGCTGGTAAAACGTTACTTCTGGTGTGTCTGTGAGGGTGTTTCTGGAAATTAGCATTTGGAGCAGTAGACCGAGTACAGAAGGCCCCCTCGCCAATGCAGGTGGGCCTCACCCATTGCGCCCCGAGAGCCTGAGGAGGACGGGGAGGGGGCGGTGAGGGCGAGTTTGCCCCGTTTGAGCTGGGACACCCATCTCCTCACTCCTCAGGCCTTCAGGCTCAGACTTGAGACTCACACCACCGGATTTCCTGGGTCTCTAGCTCGGAGATGGCGTATCTGGGGCTTCTCATAATCACGTGAGCCAGTTCCTATAATAAACCTCACATATGTGTGCATATCCTAACGGTTGTTTCTCTGGAGAACTCTGATACACTCACAGAATCCCAGGGGGTCAGAGAACAAATCTCAGAAGGGTGCCTGAACTGGCAGGGCCCTACCTGGGCCTCCAGGATAAGAACTGGGGAGGCTTCATCAGGCAGCCCTGGGGAGGGGGAGGGGAGAAGGCAGGGGACCCTGTTGCTTCCCAGTCCTGCGGGGAAATGACAGAACTGGACCATGAGCTGACAGGAGCCACAGCCTGGGTATGGCTGCTGGGGCTTGAAGGGGTTCAGTGGACCTGGTCAGGGTGTGGGCACAGCTCAGAGGGAGAAGGACCACCTGAGTGAGGAGGGGACCCATCCTGCCCGTTTCACTTGCAGGCCACACCCACTTCGGATAATCGGCTTTTGGGCCGAGGTTCCCATCACCAGGCCCAGAAGAAAGGGCCTTCTTGGGGGCTGGCCAGGGAATGAAGCGGCTGGGAGTGGCGAAGGGGTCCTGGGCAGGCCTTTATACCTTGGTGAGGGTGCCACGTGGGCCGGTGGCAGAGAGGCAGATGTATGGGCTTCTGTAAATTAAAGCTGGGCTCTCTGAGCCCCTTTGAAGGCCTTGTGTCACATGGAACGGCATGGACTCCCCCCATCCCCTTCACGTCTGGTGGTGTCCTTGCTCGACAGCTGCTCACCCATCAGATCCTCAAGGGCCCAGGCAGCCAGTCTGGCCCTGCTCCTTACCCTCAGGCCCAGCAGCCCTGATGCTCAGTAAACATTTGCTGAAGTAACGAAAGGATGAACGTTCTTAACTCTGCTTTACACCAGCCCTGGAAGTCTGAGATGAAACACGGACTCAGTGGGAATTCGCCCGAGGTCAGACAGCTTGTGAATAGAAAAGCAGTCCAGATGAGTTAGCGCCCCAGCCAGCTTGCCCCCAGGTCCTGGCTAAGACCTCAGGGACCCTCACACCAGCCTGTGCGGAGGCATCACTGCCTGCAGTTCCTGAGGGGGAAAGTGTTGCTGGCAGGGCCCCACCTTCTCCCAGGGTTCTGCCTGTGCTGGGGGCTCAGGCCTCAAAAGATCTGGTGGCCCCCAGCCCCTCCCACCTCCAGGGAGCTGAACTGACGCCTTGCTGCTTCCCAGCCCCCAGCAGGGGCAAGCACAGCCTGGGGAGGGGACTAGCTAGCATGCATTTGGGCCGGGAAGGGCAAGCACGGGGCCTGGGGACCAGAGGCCACAGGATGTCTCAGAGGAAGCAGACGGCCAAGCAGGGAGGCTTCCTGGAGAGGCCCCTACGAGTCCCTGGAAGCCCCTCCTAGCCCCTGGTGCACTATTTACTGTCTCCTCAGTCACAGGGTCAGCGTTGGGAGGCATCCTGGGCCAAACCTGGTCAATTTGACCCTGGTCCACCGTTGCTTTAGGCCTTGGTCGTTTCTGGCTCTGATGATGGTGACAGCCTCCTAAAAGGCTGCACAGTGTACGGTGTGAGCTTTGACAAGAGCTCGGCCAGAGCTGGTGCTATGCCACCAGGGACACTGGACTGCCCATCCATAACACTGGACGTGCCTCAGAGGCTTCCAGGAGAAATGGACTGAGATTCCCCAAATCCCAGATCTGGGCTAGACATCCTACGGGGACCCTCCATGAGGAAGCAGCCCAGATGAAAATTAAATCAGAATGAGACCTCAAAACGAGGAGATGAGCGCAAGAAAGCACGAGGGGCTGGTGCTTGCTGGGTCTGCCACGCAAAAACTGTCATCAAAGGCAATGTGTTAAGCAACTGTATTTTTGTCCCTTGCTTACATTTCTCTCACCCTAAGGTTATCCACTCTTTTCTTCGTTTCATTAAAAAAAAAAATCCGTGAAGCGTCTGGAATGCATCCGGGTGTACGTCAGGGTGGGCGCTGGTTTGGTCGGACTCCCACGGGAGCCAGCTGTCACCTTTCCCTTGATTCAGGCTGTTGCTCACCCCGCACAGAGTTCTTCCCTGCTTAACTGGACACAGCTCCCAGGAGGTGCTCCGAGGAACTCTCAGCCTCTCGCTCCACACACACCAAGGCGGTACAGGATCACGGAGCAGCCTCGGGTAGCACCTCCGCCCTGCGCTGCCCCCAGTCCCTGCCCCGCCCGTCCTGGCCGGGGAGGGCAGTGCCACTTGTGGCTCTGGAGGCTGGGAGAGACCAGGGCGACTGAGCCTCTAAAACACCTTCCACTTACCCAAAAGCTAGCCCTGCAGAGGATAAGGCACGGCCTTCAACAGATGGCCAGGACCCATGCAACCACACCGGGGAGGCCAGGGGAGGGGGCGAGAAAGTGAACCAGCTGGCTTCTCTTTAGCTGGCTGGGGCCCAGGGTGGGCTGGAGAACCGCCTTAGAGGATCCAGGCTAGCTTTCTCCCTGAATCTCCGTTCAGTTATTTGTGTCACCTACGACCAGGTCTCACCTGGCAGAGGCCATCACTCTAAGCCACCTCTGAGGGGCCTTGCTCACCTTCGCACTGCAGGTGAACGAACGGATGAGTTCATTTAATTGTCACGAGACATCCTATGAAGCAGAGGTGTCTTGATGGTACAAATGGCAGAATTAAAGCCCAGAGAGGTTCAGTGACTTGCCTGAGGTCACAAAGGTGATGGAGCCTGAGGGCAGTGTCACTGATGCTCCTCCACCTGCCCTCCTCCCAGGTCTAACCCTGGAATCTGCACCATGACCAGGGGGGGAAAAAATAAGGAGGGAACTTTATTTAATATTAAAGTCGGGAGGGGATCAGAAGGGAGGTCGGCTTCACTTGGTAATGGTGTTCCTGCAGAGAGAAGAGGGGTGTGAGGCTGCAGAGCGGCTGCGCGCCTCCCCGACCCCACGCATGCACCGCGAGGCCCTGTGCCCGCCCCGCCTCCCCACTCACGCGTTCATGCTCTTGCCACTGCCGCTGAGCACGATGTACGGTGTCTTCTGGGCCTTCTGCTTCTCCTGGAGCAAAGCCACGGTGCCCAGGGGCGTGTCGCTGGAGCTCATCTTCTTCAGGAGCTGCGGGGGCAGGGTTGGTCAACACGGGTGGGAGCGGGCCTCGGCACCTCAGCTGCCCGCCACGCGTCCCGAGGCTCCCCCCCGCGACCCCTCGGGCACCCACCGCCTCCTCGTCCAGCTTCTTCATCCGCCGCTCCGTCTTCATCTTGCCCGAGCCCTTCCCATGGAAGCGGTGGGACAGCTGCCGGAAAGCCTGCGACGGGGGAGGGGGGCAGGACCGTGTTGGAGCCGCCCAAGCCGCACGGGGTAGGGGAGGGGCAGCCCTAGGCCCAGGGTGGGGCGGGGTGGCTGGGAGGGGATGGGAGAAGGCCAGCAGCCCTAGCACCCTCTGGGGCCCCCAGCAGAGTGGGAGGGATGGACTTCGTCGGGGCACCGGGCTGGGGCTGGAGCGAGGGGGCAGCACACCCAGGGAGCATGTGGGGAAGAGCGCTGGCGGGTGGAAGACAAAGACAAGATGGGAGAGTCGGCCGCCCCGCGAGGGCCGCCGGCGGTGAGAGTGAGGGGTCAGGCCAGCAAAGGCACCCTCCCGCCAGGCCTGCGAGGGGGACCACCGTGCCTGCCAGAGACACAGACGCCACCAGCCCCCCAGCCCAGACCCTGGGGTGCAGCTCTGCCTCGCAGCCCTGCCTCAGAGGCCCCGCTCACCTCCTTGGGAGTGAGTTTCCGGCCCGTCTCGTCCACGTACTCTATCTTGACGTCAGGCTTGTAGCCGTCCTTCTCCTTGAAGTCCTGGGTGAAGCCTCGGTACTCCTCCCGCCGGCTGTACTTGTCATCGATGGCCCTGCCCGAGACAGACAGGGATTCAGTGTGAGCCGCTGCCCCCCCGGCCCAGGCTCCAGGCCGTGCGGCCCAGGCTGGTGCCCCACTCACATCTTGTCCTCGATGCAGTACACGGCTGACGGCAGGGACTTGTTGGGCGCCTTCACCCGGGCCACCTTCTGCACCGTTGTCTCCAGCAGCCCTGAGGACAGGGGTTATGAGACTCCAGGCTGCCCAGCACTCGCCAACAGCACGGGGCCACTGGGAGACCCTCAGAGCTGTGCTGTGGGAGTGGATGGACATCAGGCCCATTGTGTAGACGGAGGACACGGAGACAAGAGTCAGGTCCTTGTCAGGGGCCACTGGTAGAAGTAGAAGGCAGGACTGGGATCCTAATGCCAAGGCCTCTGTGCCACAGCCTGGACTGTTTCAGCTCCTCACACTCCTCCCCAGAGGAGACACTAAGCCTCAAAGGATGCTTTGCAGGGGAATACGTGAGCACGGGCATTGAAAATGGGGTGATGCAGTACGGAAGGCCAGCTGCTACTAAGACTGCCCCGGAACCAGGGTGCAGGGGAAGGAGTGGCTCATGGCATCAGAAACGAGGAAGAGGCAGCGGAAGGGACCAGGGGAAGCCGCGCCAGCACCTGCCTCGCCTGCCCTTCCCGCCACAGCACCCAGGCCCCAGCAAGGCTGCCCCAAGCCCCTTACCTTTGTTCTGACACAGGAGCAGGGCGGCTGCCAGCCCTCTATTCACGATGGGCTCCTCGTCCAGGATGGTGGTGGAGGAGGCGGAGAACTGGGGGTGGCACAGAATGATGGGGGTGGTAAGTGGGCCACAGGGGCTCTTCTGACCCTCCAACCCAACAGTCACCCCCCACTGGACTGTGGACCTCTCTATGCACCAGGCCCTGCATGACAAGATGTCTCAGTTAATCCACAATAACCCCGTGAGGTTTATACACTCCATTTATGCATGAGGAGACCAAGGCTCTGAGACATGGAGGCCCCACGGCTAGGAAGGCACAGAGCTGGGCCTCCAGCCCAGCTCCTGACCCCAAGGCAGCGGGGTCTCCACTCTCGTGTCCTCCCGGCCCCAGCCCCGTTCCTCCCTGTCCTCACATCTTGCTGCTGCTTCTCCTCATCCAGGTTGACTGTGCTCCAGCCAATGTTCTCCTCCCCGTCAGATTCGGAGCCGCCGTTGGCCGATCGCTCCTCATCCCGTTCAAAGTCCTGGAGGACAGATCAGGCTCAGCCCAGGCGGCCCAGCCCTCAGCCGGCCCGTCCCACCTAAGCACTGGGGCTCGGCACTGAGGACCGGCAGGGCCGACACTGCCGCCCACGCCGCGCCCCTGCCCCCGGAGCAGAGCAGGCCAGGGGAGCGTGTGGGCGCTAGGCTGCCGAGGACCCACCATGAGCTCTTCCTGCTCCTCCCGGTTGCCGGCCAGCCCGTAGGTGGGGATCTCCCCCAGCGTGCGGCAGAACTCCGACGTGGCGTTGAACACGATGGCCCCCTTCCGCTCCGGATCCTCCTCCTCCTCCCAGCCCCGCTGGCGACACTCCAGCCTCCTGACGATCTCCACCACCTGAGGGAGGGAGTGGCTGTGGGCAAACCCGCAAGTTTCTGGGGTGGGGCCACAGAGACCCAGGAACCCAAGACCCTCCGTGGTGGCAGTATGACAAGCCATTCCCACTGCTCACGGCAGACCAGACCGGTCTCTACTTCTCCCTGGCCCCCGTCTGCTCTGCGCTCCGCACCGATCTCACTGGCTCGCTTCCCTCCTACAAAGTCGTCAATGGCTCCCCACTGCCCTTTGAATTAATATCCAAAATCCCACACGGCCCTTCATGACCGGGCCTGGGCCGACCCTTCTCCAGAGCCGCTCAGCTCACTCCTGCAGCCTCACACGCACGCCTTCCTCCAGGGCCTCTCCCGCCACTCCTCTGCCACCCGCTCTTCACCTGAGAAACTCCAGTTTTAGGACTCGGCGTAAACATCCCTCCCCCCGGAACCCTGTCCCTGAGGCTGCAGGCTAGATACTCTGTGGACCTTCCACCTGCTTCTGGCACTGAATCCACCAGCTACCCACCCTGCCTGCCCTCCCATCACAGCAGACGCCCGGCCCTGCTCCCACCTCAGGCCACCTTACCTGGCACGGCTCCAAGGGCCCTCAGAACTCTGCTCCTGACACTACCCCCCCTCCTGACTACACTCACTGTCCCCTCTGTTGTGTCATTCCCACAAGCACACAGGGATGACCTAGGATCTCCCCTCTTTTATTTTTGGCTGCGCGGCATGTGGGATCTTAGCTCCCCGACCAGGGATCGAACCCACATCCCCCACAGTGGAAGCACGGAGTCTTAACCACTGGACCGCCAGGGAAGTCGCTCTCCCCTCTTTTAAAAACTCCTCCTTGGACTTCCCTGGTGGCACAGTGGTTAAGAATCCGTGCTTCCACTGCAGGGTACACGGGTTCGAACCCTGGTCTGGGAAGATCCCACATGCCGCGGGGCAACTTAAGCCCGTGCGCCACAACTACTAAGCCTGCATCCTAGAGCCCACGAGCCACAACTACTGAGCCTGTGCACCTAGAGCCCATGCTCCACAATAAGAGAAGCCCCCGCAATGAGAAGCCTGTGCTCCGCAACGAACAATAGCCCCCGCTCGCCACAACCAGAGAAAGACCACGCGCAACAAAAACCCAACACAGCCAAAAATAAATTTAAAAACAAAACAAAACTCCTCTTTCAATACCGCAGCCCTCCTGCTCTGCTCCCTGACAGCAAACTCCTCCGAGAAGTTTCTAGTCTCCATGTCCACTTTTGCAACCCTTTTCCTTTCATTTTATTATGTTCCATTTTTAAATGAATGTCATCCTACACAAAAATGGGTTATTTATAATACACGCATATTTTTAAAAATAACAACCACCAAACAAACACCCATGTCCCCATCACCTGGCTGAGAAACATTATTAACCCCAAGTGTCTCTTCCCCACATATCTGTGGTCATGATTCACTGGCTCTCCTTTATAGTTTTACCACATAAAGACCTATCCACGAACAGTCTGTTATTTTGTTGTGCATTTTTCAAACATTATGCAATCTGAATCGTACTATATGATTCTACTATGACTTGTTTTTATATATATGTAAGTATATATGTATTTTAAGGTTAATCTTGACACGAGCGGCTATGGTTCATTAGCTTTTAACTACAGAATCATATTCCGTGACATGATCATACCTCGATTTAGTTATCTAGTGCACCAAAGATGTTCTTCTTCTGTTACCACGAGTAACGCAGCTGAAGCAACCTGATGCAAGCATTTCTCTGGGGCACACGTGAGAGTGCGGACCGGTGAGCCGCACGGAACACGCTCACTTTCATTCTGCAAGGTTCGTCAGTGTCTTCCCACTGATTAGACTCGTTTACACGTCCATGAAAAGTGTGGCTAAGAATTCTGGCTGCTCCACATCCTCACTGACATTTGATGTTGTCAGACTGACATTTTTGCCAAATGATGCACGTGTGACACAGTCTGTCATTGTTTCAGCTCACCTTTCCTTGATCACTACTGAGGTTGGGCCTCGCGGGGTATTCTAATGGTCATTTATCCTTCTAATTCTCTGAATGCCATTCTGCATATGGACAAATATCTTCTCCCTCTGGCCTGTCTTTTTACATTCTTTATGATGTCGTTTTTCCTCTTTCCTGGCCACGTATCGAGGCATGTGGGATTTTAGTTCCCCGACCAGGGATGGAACCCATGCCCCCTGCAGTGGAAGCGCGGAGTCTTAACAACTGGACGCCAGGGAATTCTCCTTCATAATGTATTTTAAATAAAACAAAGTTTTAAAATTAAAATTAAGGGGCCTCCCTGGTGGCACAGTGGTTAAGAATCCACCTGCCAATGCAGGGAACATGGGTTCGAGCCCTGATCCGGGAAGATTCCACATGCCACGGAGCAACTAAGCTAATGCGCCACAACTACTGAGCCTGCGCTCTAGAGCCCACGAGCCACAACTACTGAGCCCACGTGCCACAACTACTGAAGCCCGTGCGCCTAGAGCCCGTGCTCTGCAACAAGAGAAGCCACTGCAATGAGAAGCCCACGCACCACAACCAAGAGTAGCCACTGCTCGCCACAACTAGAAAAAGCCCACGTGCACCAACAAAGACCCAATGCAGCCAAAAATAAATAAGTAAATTTTTTTTAAAAATTAAAAATTTTTATTTCTAAGTAAAATGTCTGTTTTCTTCTTCATGGTTTATGCTTTACATTTATATTGTAAGAAATCTTTCTCCTGAAATAATCCAATCACATAAAAACAAATATTCTATGATTCTACTTATAGGAGGTCCCTAGAGGAGTCAAGGTCATAGAGACAGACAGTGGAATGGTGATTGCCAGAAGCTGGGGGGAAGGGAGAATGGGGAGTTAGTGTTTAATGGGGACAGTTTCAGCTTTACAAGGTGAAGAGAGTTATGGGGATGGATGGCGGTGACGGCTGCACACAAGGTGAATATACTTAATACCACAGACCATACACCTAAAAATGGGTAAGATGGTAAACATTACGTGTATTTTAACACAATAAAAAAAAGAATCTCTACCACGAAGTCATAAACGTAATTTTTTTTTACTTTGGCCTCAAATATTGTTTTTACTTTTAAGTTCTTAATCTAAGTGAATTTGCATAAGGTGTGAAGTACAAACCCAATTTCACATTTTTCCAAATAGGTAACTGATTGTCCCACCAGCACTTATTGAGCTGAGCACCTTTCACACTGGGACACCACGTGTCCTGGCTCAGTAGTCTGTTTCTGGGTCCCTGTATTCAATCTCAGCCCTATTAGTCCACACTTATGCCAATATCATACTGTTTCAATTTCAACTTTCTAAAAAGACTTGATATCTGTTACAGCAAATCCCACCACGTTATTATTCTAAAGCGTCTTGGCTATTTTGGTCCCTTTGATCTTCCGTGTAAATTTTAGTCAACTTGCCAGCTTCCACAAAAGTCTCTATTGGGATTTCTGTTGGAACAGCATTTAATCTATAGGTTAATTGGAGAAGACAGACGTCTTTACAATATTAGTGGTATCCATTAACATGGTTGTTATGGACTGAAATGTGTCCCCCGCAAAATTTGTATGTTGAAGCCCTCATCTCCAGTGTGGCTGTATTTGGAGACAGGGCCTTTAAGGAGATAATAAAGGTCAAATGAGGTCATAAGGGTAGGCCCTAATCCAATAGGCTAGTGTCCTTACAAGAAGGAAAGATGTCAGGGAACAGACAAAGGCCATGTGAGGACACAGTGAGAAGATGGCCATCTCCAAGGCAAGAAGAGAGGCCTGAAGAGAAAGCAAACCTGCCAACACCTTGATCTTGGACTTCCAGCCTCCAGAAGTGTTAGAATAAATTGCTGTTGTTTAAGCCACCCGGCCTGTAGTATTCTGTTATGGTAGCCCTTGGAAACTAAAACAACACGTCTTGTTTAATGCTTTTCGAAAACGGACTCTAATTTTCCCCATATAGATCTTACGAATCATTCATTCCTTTTTATCTTGTTGCTATGCTGATTACTCCTTTCCCACATTGCCTTCTCTTGCTTATCCACATTACTTCACCATCTATATCGCTTTCATAAATGGTGTCCTTTTTAAAATTACATTTTCTACCTATTGCTGGTGTACAGAAACACAATCAATGTTCATCTATTAATCTTGTGTCCAGCAACCTTGTTAAAGCCTGCAAGATCTAGTCCCCATTTCCCACCACCCCACAGAGCTGACCTTAAGATGGGAGCATCAGTGACCTCCGTGCTGCCCGATCCCAAGGTCAGTTCCCATCCTCCTGATACCAGACTCTCCGGAGCATGCGCCACAGCTGCTCACACGCTTCCACTCCAGACCTTTCTTCACATGGCTTCCAGGACGGCACCCTCTCCTCTTTGCCCTCCTCGCCTGGAGCCCTACGTTCTCTTCCTTATTTATACTCACTCTCCTGGTGATTCCATCCAGTCCTCTGGTTTTAAATCCCAGCTACACAGACTTCCATGCTTGTATCTCTCATCTCAGCCTCTCCCCTGAAGTTCAAAGTCATACATCCAACTGCCTATTCAATATCAATCACCTCCAATAAGGAGGCACCTCAAAGCTAACTAAACCAAATGGAAACACTTGCTTTTCTTCCCCACACCTGTTCCTCCCCTAGTCTCCCCCATCTCAGTAAATGGCCCAGCCAGTAGAAAACCCAATCGTGATTAATCCCACCGGGCCACGTAACCTTTACAATCCTTTCAGCCGTAGACTCTGGGACACTCGCACATAATTTTTAAATATTAACGCTATTCCGCGTTAACTATGAAAGAGAAAAACTTTCCTCAACTCGCGCCCCCTTCAGCTACTGCCCCATTTTCCCGTCCTCTATTAGGGTGGGGTTGGGCAAACTGGGGCCCACTGCCTGTCCTCGTAAAGCAAGCTGTATTGGCATGCAGCCATGCCCACTGGCTACACTGGCAGAGCAGCTGAGTAGCTGCTGCCAAGATCTAAGCCTCAGACGTTTACTCTCTGGCCCTTTAACAAAAAGCCCTCACGCTCCTGCACTGAGGAATCATCGCAAGCTGCTGCCCTCACCTCCGTGAGTCCCGTCTCTCCTCAGTCCTCCAGAAGCTACTGTCTCTGCCAGGGCACTGTCTCCACTGGTGCCAAATCCGACCTGCCCCTCAGCAGTGTTAGATGACGCCGCCCTCCCTCTCCTCGAAACCTCTCCTCGGCTTCAGGGAGGCCTCACTCTTGTGGCTCCCCTCCTACGCTACCCCACACGGTAGGCACCCCAGGTTCGCTGCTGCAGCCTCTGTCTCCAGCCCCACTTTCTCCCTCGGTGGGAGGTGCAGGGTTACAAGTGTGGGCTCTGGAGTCAAGCTGTGCACATTCCAGCTCGGCCACTTACCAGTCATGTAACCTTGGGCAACTTGCCTAACGCCTCTGTGCCTCAGTTTTCCTCAACTGTAAAATGGAGAAAACAGAACCTTCCTCATAGGGTGTTGCTGTGAGAATTAAATGAAGCAGCACACAGAGCACTTAAGCAGTGCCCGGCACGTGCCAGTGCCCCGTGAGGGTCAGCGATGACCACGGCCTCAAGGCCCCGCTGACCTCTCTGCCTCAGCTCACACCACCAGCCCTTCACCCTGCTCCAGCCTACCTGGTCCTCCAACATTCTAAGGTCGTCTATCCAAAGGACATCTGCTGTCCCCAGGGCCTGAACGTCTGTCTACGCGACCTCCACACTGAATCTGCGCAAGATCAGCTCCTTTGTGTCATTTCAGTCTCAGTTCAAATGTCTCCCCTTGAAAGGTCTTCCCTGAACACCCGAACCAAGAGACCAACCCTCCGGTGACTCCTGTCTGGTCTGCTCAGCTCTAGTCACTATCAGAAATTACTGTTTGCTCGTGTTCACAAGTTCACCGCCACTTCTGCCTCCATGAAAGGCATAGGGACCCTTGGCTGTCCTGTTCTCCAATGACTCCCCAGCCCTGGGACAATGCCTCACACACAGTAAGGCATGCAATACACACTCCAGAAGGAAAGAAGGGAAGGAAAGATCCAACCACTAAAACATGCCCTAGTGGAAACGCTGCAGAAACCTAGAATCTACCAATAACACCATATGAAACAAAAGAGAGGATGCAAATTGAAATGTGGGTGCTGCCTACGATGGCGCGGGAGCACGTGCTCCTCAGGACAGGCCACTGCAGACACACCTGTCACCGAAGGGCCCAGCGCCCACCCACGCCTCAGGAGCCCCCCTACCTTCTCACCGCTGTCTCGCAGCTGCTGTAGCTGCCGCAGGCGGCGCCCCTTCTCCAGCTGTTTCTGCAGCTCCAGCTCCGCCTCATCCTCCTCCAGCACCTCGGGTGACCCAGACCACGGTGCTCTGCCCTCCTCTGGTGGAAACACGGGAGACGCCGGCTCAGATCACTTCCAGGGGCCCTGGGCTCCTGTCCCTGCTTTTCCACCCCCGCTCCCAACTCCGCCTCTGCCCTCCCACCCCCCGAAACGGGCTGGCTGGGCCCTTACCCTCGTCGCTGATGTCCATGTTCTCCACGCGGGGGTCATCTGACTGCAAGGGCTGAGACACAGGCTCCTTCTCCCCCTCCTCCTGGGCCTCCTCGTCTGCCTGAGGCACTCGGCGCCGACCCCGGCCCCGCAATCTGTGTGGAGAGGCCTCTGTGTGAGCCCTGGCCCCGGGGCTGGCTCAGCGCCAACACCGACCCCTGCCCCCACACCCACCTGGAACCGAAGTCCTCATCTTGAGTCTGGTCCCCAAGGGGCAGCAGGTCATCAGCCTGTATCACCACCTCCTTCTCCTTCTTGCGGATCTTCTTCACTCGCCGCTTGGTCTTTTTAAAGGTCACCTGAAGGGGAGAGAGAAAAGAGAAACGTGAAGGCCGGGGTGGCGGTGGGGGAAGGCAGCAGCACAAGCCCATGAAAGCGAACGCCGCCTTAGCGCTACTCTGCCCTGGCTGTGGTCCTACGTAGTTCACGCACATGGGCAAGATGTGAGGTGTGGGCGATTACCCTCCCGCCCGTGAGATGAGGAAAACCGAGGCACAGAGAGATTATGTATCTCGTCCAAAGTCAGCTAGCTCCTAAGCAGGAGAGCCGGGGTTGTGAATCCCAGGAGTCTGGCTGCAGAGTCTTGCTCATAACCACAGAGCCAAGCAACCTACTGAGCCAGTGGTCTACCTGCGAATTCACACAGCCATCCCAACGGCGACAGCCACGCACAGCTGTAAAATGACCACTTACCAGATCACCACCAATCCTTGTATCAGCCCCCAAGAGCTGGCTCTCGCCATCCCCATTTCAGATGGGGCGCCTGGTACTTACATCACTCACCCCAGGCACGGGCTGGCTAAGCAGCAGGGTCTGAACACCAATTCAGGGCCACCTGGCTCACGGTCCTTGTTCTGTCTACACCAACTGCCTGCCCACAGCTCCTCCTCGGGGCTGCCAATGACTGCGCATCCACAGGGACCAAGCACCACATGATCACCTGATCCCCCTCCTTAGCTCATTCTGGCAGCCTGTGACCTCCGAGGGGAGGGAGAGTCACCACCCTAGTCACAAGTGCGGGTGGAGGCCTCGGGGCTCACCATCTCCTCGGGCGTGAGGTACTCGGAGGCGAGCCGGGGCCCGGCTGCGCTCAAGGACTGAGCCTGCAGCCGCAGCTTGGCCCGGATCTCTTCCAGCTCCCGTTCCCGGAGGCCATCGGCCACGCCGCCCTGCTCCAGACGGAAGGACTGCAGCCGCTCGCCCTCGAGCTCCTCATCGTACTTGGACAGGACAGAGCGGGGTTTTTGCTGCAAGACAAGAAGTACAGGTTAGGACCCAACCCGGCTCCTGAAGAGCCACCACCGTCTCCGCCCAGAGCCCACACTGCCGGCCTGCCTGTGCCAAGTCATCCACACTCTCATCCTCTGCGTACGGCAGGTAGCCAGGCTTCTTCTTGCGCAGCTCCACGTTCTTCTCTGCCCGCTCCTTATCCACCAGGCTCACGTTCACCAGCACATCCTCCTCCTCCTGCAGCACTCCTGGAGCCAGGGCGGAAGCAGTGGCCGGTCACGCTCGCCCTCAACTCAGCAGTGCCTGTGGCCCCAGCCAGAGCACCCCAGTTCAACCCACCTTTGTCCTTGAGGGTGAGGATGACAGTCTCCCCCTCTTGGAATGAGTCAATGGCATGCTCCACGGTGAGGCCCTGCAGGTCCCGGGCACTGTACAGGGCCTAGAAGGGAGGCAGAAGGTCCAGCCGGGTCAGGAGCCCGACCCACCAAGCCCTGGGATCCCAGCACCAAGGACAGCACCCCCCGCCCCCACCCCCCGACCCCAGGCTCAACCCCACTGCCACCCCCCAGCTGCTGCAGCTTCACCTGCCGCCTCTGCCCAAACTCCTCCTCCACCAGGGTGCTGACACCAAACTCTTGGTCCATCTCCTCCAGCAGCTTGGCCTATGGGACAGGGAGGGGGTGACGTCTGACCTCAGGCTGTTCAGGATCAGCAGAAGGTGCGGGGCCTTACTAAATGTGAGTGCAAAGAGCACAGGACTGGGAGGCACGCTGCTGAAAACCCAGCGCGGGCACTACTGACCACTCCTACAGCCTTGAGCCCAGCCTCAACTCCCCAGGGTCCATGTTCTGCCTCACCAGCCGGTCAGGCCACCAGAAGCACTGAACGACACCCCAGCTCCCAGCACCTCACCCTCCTCTCTGCCAAGTCCTTCTCCTTCTGAAGCTGCCGGGTCCTCTCGATCCAGGCTGCAGTGTCATCCAGCCAGGGGTCATCCTCCCCCAGGGCCTTTATCTTCCTGAAGAGGGAAGACAGTGATGCTCCGGGAGCCAGCTCCTGCTCCCCCACCCCAACTCCAGAGCTGCTTGGCGCCTCCTCGGGCCCTCCCCCTGCCTGCCCGGCTGGGACCCTCACCCCAGCTTTTGGTTCAGGAGACGCTTTTCTTTGGCAGCCGCCAGCTTCTCTCGTAGCTCTTCTCGCTGTCGCAAGGCCATGGGATTGATGACATCGGCGGTCACGGGCTCCTCCTTGGTGCCCGCCTCTGGAAGGGAGGCCCAGGCGTGAGGCTATGCCTGACCAAGGCTGGTGGGGAGAGGAGGGAGCCACTCACGCTGCCCCCGTCCAGCTCAGGGGGCCAGAGGGGCCAGGGGTGGGGGAAGAATCCATGCCTCCCTACTCCCACGCGACCCCACCCTCCCATGTCTCCCCACAGCACAATGGGACCCTCCATGCCTTCCACAGTCCCTCTGATCATACTTCAAAAACAAAACAAAACGAAAAAACCAGCACCTGCACAGCCCAGATCCGTTTGCAGGAACTGTGCACATCTCTCAGCCCATCTAATGCTACCTCACAGCCAGACTGAGGATGCAACGCCAACTGCTCAAACTACAAGAAGCAGCTGAGTCCCAGATCTGCCACACAACAGCAAGGAGGGCCCCGCGCCCACTGCCAGCACACACACAGGACCGCTGAATGGTGCTGAACCTGTGCCCACTTTCTTCAAAGACCCCTTCAGATGGCCTCTCTCCTTGGCCCCAAATGCCCTCCCTTCCCCCACCCTCAGCCCCACACTCACCCTTCTTGACGGCATTGACCTCCAAGGGTTTCAACCCCAACTTTGCCCGGAGTTTACTGAGGGCAAGAGATACAAGTGTTAGGAGCTGTCAAAGAAAGAGCAGTACCGAATGCATTTCTGGACAGACAGGGTGAAAACATGAGGGGACTGAGTGGTCCTAAGGGTCCCAAACCTAGGGCCTGACCCAGCATTGGGAAGAGCACTGGCCTCCTAAGCAGGCGGAAGGCCTGGCCTGCCTCTAACCAGTGAAATGCCATCCTTCCTCTTGGGTCTTAATTGCCCACTTCTGTAACTCAAATGGTTGGCTAAGATGATTTACGTGGCAACTTCCAACTTCAATCAGAACGCGTTACTGTGCGAAAGCCACCCGAAACAGCTGCCCCTGAAACTGCTTGTAAGAAAACACAGAAACGTAAAGGAGACAGTACTTACTTGGTCTCCTCGATGCTGAGTGACGAGGCATCACCTGAGCTTGCTTTGGAGCTGGCAGCTGGAACAAGAAGCAGCAAGGCTCAGGAGCTGAACACAGGGCCTGCAGCCACAGCCTTGGCTCCAGCTGCAGGGCCGAAAACGAGAGGCCCTCACCAGCACCTGGGCCTGCTTCCTCCTCCCCAGGAGCTCCTTCTACCTGAGTCCCAGGCTCTGAGAATGCCACCTCTCCACACACCTTCCTTTCTTGATGCAAAAGGTCCAGCTTTCTACATCCTTCACTTTGCCGCCTCTTCACTTTTGTACATTCTGTATTTTCAACCTGCACTGCCCTCTCTGGCTTCACCCTGATTAACAAAATCCTATCTGAATGCAACAACGAAATGCCACTTCCTTCGTGGAGTCCTGTTCGATTACTGATCAGCATGAACTGCTCTCCCCTGCACTGCATAGTACGGTCAGTCATTTCTGGGTCTGTTTCTCCTCACAGGGCAGGAACCACCTTGGCAACATAACTGTGTCCTCTGTGTAATTCGTGCAATGAAGAAACACACTTATTGGTGCCTGTTCTATGATGATATCGGGGTCACAGAGATAAAGGGGCATTTCGGACCTCCTCCACCCACCTCACAAACAGCAAATAGCTTCAGCGAACACCAGAGACAACAGCCAGACTCCATCAGGCGGAGCTGCAACAGCCAGACTCCATCAGGCGGAGCTGCCCCAACCAGCTGCCACCATGTGCTCATCCTTCCGGCAGGCCCACCTCACAACCTACCTCTTTCCCTCTTTCCCTTTTATCCCACCTGGACCCTGCATCCCAACCCTTCTAGGCTCTCTCCAAGGTCACCAGCCTCCTTAATTCGAAATCCCATGGATTCTTTTCAGCTCTGGTTTTCGCCTGATCTCCTGTGGTGTGTGACATTGTTGATCACTCCCACAGATCCCATGACACAAGATTCTACGGTTTTCCTGCTTTGGGGGATAGCCTACCTCCTTTTTCTAGTCTCCTGCTCTGCCTACTACTAAGACATTGGCATCTCTCAGGTTCTACTCCCAACCCTGGCTTCTCACTCCTCAGTCTCTCAAGGGACTTCATTTGCCACCTGAACTCTCATGATTCCCAAATTGCTCTATCTGGCCCAAATGCTGGGTTGCTCCATGCACATCAAATGCAACACTCTCCAAAAGCGAATTCGTTGTCTCCCTCCAAAAATCTGTGTCGCTTCCAAACTCCTCAAGTTCAGTCGACAGCACTCCCACCCACCTAATCGCTCAAGCCAAAATTCAAGGAGCATCCTCAATTCCTTCTTCTCCTTCCCGTCCTCTTCCAAGTGCTAAGCTCTGTCACATCGTCCTCCGAAACACCTTTCCAATCTCCCCTCCATCCCACTGCTGCTGCCTTGGTGCAGGCCACCATCAGCCTTCACCTCACCTCCAATCTTCACTGCCCTTGACCCAGTTCTCAACACAATGATCTTTGCAAAGTATGAATATGATCAAGCACTCCTCAGCTCAAACTCATGGCTCCCTACGACTCTCAAGACAAAGTTCAAATTTCTTAACAGGGCCTATCTCACAGCCTCGTGTCTCTGCTGTGAACTCTACACAACTTGCGCAATATCAGGTTTCTTCTTGCCTCTGCACGTGCTGGCACCACTTCATTGACTCACTCAACACACTTAGGGAGGGCCTGAGATATGCCAATTGAGGAAAACAGAAAATTTCTATCCTCACGAAGTTTAACAGAGAAAAACAACCTTTAATTCCAAATAACCACAGGAAGACCCGTTACAGTACTGACGAAGAGAGTCTGGCGATGCCTCGGCCTCGTATGCTCGGCCTCCAAACCCAGAGCCCCACCACCCCCAGACACCCCCCCATCGCCCCGCCCCCTGCACAGGCCCCGCCCCTCACCGGCCTCGTAGCCGTCCTCCCGCTTCTCCCGCTTCACCCGCCGCTCGGAGGGCTCTGTCTGGTTGCGCTCCCGCCCGTGCGCGCCGCTGCGGGCCTCAGCTTCGGCCCCGCGTCGCCCGCTCCCGCGTTCGCTCCCACGCTCTCGGCTTCGCTTCCGTCGTTCGCTGCCACTGCTGCCGCCGCCGCTGCTCCGGTGCTTGTGTTTTTTGTGTTCCCGGTGCCGAGGCGGCTGCTCGGTGGCGCCCCCGGTGCCGGCCGCTGCCGTGGTCCCGGCCGCCTCCTTCTCCCCACGGTGCTTCTTTGACGACCCCATGGTGGTGTGTCCACCCCGAGCCCGGCTACCGCCGAGCCCCGACAACGCAAAATGGGAACGCTTCCGGGTCGCCAGACAGCCGGTGTCGTATTGCCGGAAACCAAGAGCGGCTGCTTCCGTCGCTTGCCTCGGAGCCTGCCCCAAAGGTTCATGGGAAAGCCGGGATCGGAGCCCGACTGCGCAGTCGCGGCCGCCTCGGGCCGTGGTGCAGTCTTTGAGTAGGTCGACCAATTGCGCATGCGCGTCTCAAGGTGCTGTGCGACCGGGTCTGGGTAAGACGGCATCCCAGAACTTTAAGGACCTAGGGGCCGTCTAAGTCGGCACCGCCGACCCAGAAAAGCCCCTCTCAGGCTTCCCTCCGTTTGTACACCCTCAGTCACGGGACAGTCACTGCCTCACGGACTTTCCGTGGGCAGCGCCCACCGCTCCAGTAGGCGTCCTCCTAGTGAACTCCCTGGGGTCGTGGCTCCATCAGGTGTTCAACGACGAGCGTGTTCTCCTGAGAGCCCCCCAGCTCCACATTCCAGCCTCCTCCCAATCCCTACAACTAGTACTGTCTGCAAACGCTGCCTTCCCCCGTTCCTTGGATCGGATTTTTTAACCTGCGCCCTGTGACTGCTACGGAGGTCAAGATGAACTTCTGCGTGTCTGAGTCCCCTGAAATTGAATGTAAAATTTGGCACGTCCGTGTGTTTGAGGGTTTTTTTTCCCCCTTGAGGAGAGGGGCTCTAACCTGAAGTTGCTTAAATGTAAAAGCTCAGACCACACAATCCCTCCTGACACCCCCGCCTCACAGTTGCTAGTTCTGGCGGCCCGTTTGTTACACCGTGCGCCCCTTTAATGGTCCGCCCCCTTCCCCCACAGGACTGGGAGTTCCCAAAGGCGGAAGCCATTGTGTCCTATTCACTCTTGAATTCCAGCACCCAGCATTTTTAGGGGTTGCAGCTCTCGCTCTTGGAGATGCCCCACTCAGTCCTCAGGGCAGAGGCAGAGCCGTGTGTGCTGGGAGGGGGCAGCCAGAACAGCCAGAGTTCCTCGTCCTGGGGACAAGCCAAGAGCGCTGCATACCCACCTGCCACCACCTACTCCCAACCTGCAGCCTCTTTCCACTACCACCAGAAATCCCACACTGTATATTCCACAAAGCATTTAATTTTTATCTCAGGGACTGGACTCTCGGTCTGGGCTTGGGGCGGAGTGCTTGTCAGGCTGGCTGCCAGTGGGTTCTTTCTTTGGGGGACTCTTGAGAAGAGTGCTCCATTCTCACTCCCACTGACCTGTGGCTCCTTAAAGATAAAGACACAGATAGAGGCCATTGGGCTGTGCAGCTCCCCACCCCCATAACCAAGGAGATCTGGGCTGTAGAAGGGGAAAGGCCATCATCACAGATGTTGTGGATTCAAATCTGGCTCCTATGCCGTGTGACCCTGAGCAAGTGACTTCCCCTCCTCAAGCCTCATAACCCCTGCTCTGCACCAAGTTGTTCTAAAGCATAAGGGTAGAGGGAGTGACCTGCGTGGCACCAGCCCACAGTGGGGGCTTGATGTGTGGCCACTCAGGTGGCTGCAGGTTCCCAGACAGGCTCTGCTGCTTATTCATTCCTGTGTCCTTGGGCAAGACCCTACCCCTGGGGTCCTTAGTTTCCTCATCGGAAGTGGGGAAAATAACCCTGGCCCCGCCTTCCTTGGGTGACATGGAGGACAGCGCCTGGGGAAGGCCCTGCTGACTGAGAAAGCTAGACAGAGTCCTCCAGGCCAGGGGGTGGACGGGGCAGGACTGAATTCACGGTGGGTCCATGTGGCTGCTCAAGGAGTCCCCTCGGCCTTTGCCCAGGGCAGGGTGACAGGTGGATGAGGCCCTGCAGGGCAGAGTGCTGGTGACCATGCCCTTCCTCCCCACAGCTGGGCCTCACCTGGGTTTCCTGGGGGTGCCCTCCGTATCCCCCTTTCCTGCCTCAGCCAGCAGCCGCTCCTCGTCCAGTCCCAGTGCCGACAGCACCTGGGAGAAGCGCCGGGTCACAGTGAGCCGGGCATTGGCCTGAGGAGAGAGAAGCGGGGTTCTTCTCTCACCTGGGCTGCTGAGGGCACAGTGAGCCTCTGCTTACCGAGGGGGTCCCAGGGCTTCCAGATGGGCAGCAGCCCAGGGGTGCCAACTAAGGGGGCCCACTCCCACCTCATCTCCCTACCCACTCGGCCAGTGAGAAGCTCTGGTCTTGGGGAGTCACATGTTTGCCCAGGTGCTAGCCTCACCTGCATGGCCTGCTGGAACAGGTAGGGCCGGGCCTGCACCCGCTGCTGGATACCTTGCAACTCTGCCTGGTACTCAGCAAAGCGCTGTCGCTCCTGGCGCCTGCGGGGAGACGGGCCTCTGGGTGGCTAACTGTGGACACGAGCCGGCCCCCTCCTGAGCCCACTTGTCCTCATTAAGAACTTTCGGTTTCTGTCCTCCTGCCCTTAGCTTTACAAAACCATTTGATTTCCATCCTTGCCCTGGATTTCTCTTGAGGTCAGTGGGGTGGGAATCATCTGTCCCAATTTACCCGTGACACGCCTGAGGCGCAGGAGGGTCAAGGGACTTGTCCAAGGTTGCACAGCTGGGAAGTGAGGGACTGAGCGCTGAACCCAGGTCTGCAGGCGGTGCCAGGCTCGCCCCTCCTCCTAGCCGTCACCAAGGGAGAGGGGCCAGCACTGACTTCTGAGCAACTGGACATCTGCATGCACAGCCCTCCCCTCTCTGCATCCACCCCTGCACCCTCTCACACTCTGCCTGTGAGGAGATGCTGTGACTGTTGGCTGTGGCTTTGGGCAAAATCCCAGTCTGGGCTCTGGGTTCAGTTTTCTTCTCTGTGCTATAGCCCGAATGGGACAAGCTTGCCAGCATTCTCTGTGGTTCTTATAAGCCGATAGTTTAGAAAATGGGACAGAGGAACTGAAGAAATGTATTGCAAATGAAAGAACACATCCCAGAAAGATCTAGGTTCCACTGGAGAAGCACAATCCCATTTACAAAAACCCAGTCTGTGCGCCTGTCGGCAATCTGTCTGCTCGCAAGCCGTGCATCCTGGCAGTGAGGGGCCCTCTGGCTACACCACACACGGGACCGGGCATCCTTCTGCAGAGCACACAAGAGAGGCCGAAGGGCGTGGTGGCAGCACCCACAGACAGAACGGGAGGGGAGAGGCACACAAGACTCCAAAACTCATGCTGGGACTTCCGGCAAGTGCGCTGAGCCCTGTGGAAAACACTGGCTTGCTGGGCCAGGCCCCTTGGCTATGTGCCAGAGAAGGAAACTTCCTCCGTTCGAGACAAAGATGGACTTGAAAACCATGGCCAGGAACAGAAGTCACTGCAAAGAGAAGTCTTCACTGTTCAAGAGGGGATTTTACAGCAGTTACAAGGAGTGGGGAGTGGGGGAGGCATGAGCTGCATTCAGTCTTGGTCTTGCCCGTGAGGGTGTGTACATTTTTCCTGCTTGGTTCTTGATGCTATTTCTGTTAGAATTGAGAGGAAGCCCATGTCTTGGAGCTCTAAGCGAGAAAGGAAGTGATGTCAGTGGATGTCAGCCCTGTCTCAGAATAAAAGTGAAGTACGGAGCTTCCCTACCACAGGGAGATATCTTTTGTGCCCACCCTCTTGGGAAGGGCAGAGCCTCCCATGAAGCTCAGAGCAAAGTTCATGCGCTGGAAGGGCTGAGACACGCCGTGGGAAATATCCTCTCCCAAGTCGAAAATGAAAGGAGTGCGTTGGGAACGCTCCTCTCATTGACATCTGCCACTGGAGTCTGGCCTTCCACTTCCTGCCGTATGAAAAAACAATGAACTTGAGGTCCGGCAGGGAGAAGGCATCTCCCCGATCACTGGCCAAGGATTCCTTTAAAGTACACGCGACCTCTCGAGTCTTGGTTTCCTCATCTGTAAAGTTGGGAGCGATAAGGCTGAGCCTCAAAGAGTAGGTGATCAGAGCCCCCCTGAGTCCTCAGGGGCCCCATCGCAGGGCAGGAACCCTGCAGTCTCTCAGCAGCGCCCAACTCACCTTGCCCTAGCGCTTCTCCCTGGATGAAAGGGCTGCCTTGGTGCCAGCTGCGCCCCGTAGGTCCGCAGTGTCAATGGCGTCGGTCATCGTATTTACTTGAGTTATCTCCTTCCCTAGCTTGGGCTTTGGGGGGAAGATCCTGGTGCACTTTATCTGAAGATTGGGCATTTGAGCCCTCCGAGGCAGCATAGCAGGGCAGATGAACGGCTGCCTGGGCTGGAATCCCAGCTTTGCCCCTCTGTTGTGACCTTTGATAAATTACTTAAGCTCTTGAAGCCTGACTTTCCTCATCTGTAAAATTATGGGAGCGCTGATGATACCTACTTCACTCGCCTCTTATGAGTCTGAGAAAGATTTGCTTTTAAATATGAATTTGCTTTTTTATGATCAAAATATAGGAAGCAAATGAAACAGATGACTCTCCCCCTGACCACGAACAATGGCTGTTTCCAGGAGCCGGATCACAGGCACTGTTCACACATTCTCCATGAACTATTTCTGCAATATTTGAATTTTTATAGTAAGCATGCCTGGCATTTGAAATCAGAAAACAAGATTTGAAAATGTGATAATGCAAGTAGAACATTTTAAACTTCAGCCTTCGACAGCTGCAGGGATTGTTATTATTAACAAGGTGACCCTGGCCCAGCCCCTTCTCCTCCCAGGCCTCAGTGTCTTCATCTGTAAAGCGGCCCGACCTGCCCACCTGGCGGGGAGGCTGTCGCTGGAAGCTCAGCCCGTGGGAAGGTGAGGGCAGGTTCCCCTTGGTCCTTTGGTCTGACACCCAGCACCACCTCCCTGCCCTCTCCCCTCCAGGCCCCCCGCAGCCCCGGCCTACCTTAGCTCCTCCAGCTTGCGCTGGGCGGCCCCCGGCCCCCGGCTCCCTCTGGGTACGTAGGCTGCCAGGCAGTGAGCCAGCCGCTGCTGTAGCCGCTGCTCCCGGGTCCGCCGCAGCTCGGCCTGCTGCCGCTTCTCCTGCTGCTGCTGCTCCCAGGCCCGCAGCCGGTTTCTTGGGTGGGGAGAGGAAAGGCAGAGGGGTGGGAGAAGTCTGCAGGGAACCAGGAGCCTCATGGAGGGCCAGGGGCAGGTAGGGGCGTATGCGGGCCTGGAGGGAGGGACTGCTGCAGCCCAGAGATCCAGGGGCCTGGGGAATGGGGTTTGTTGTGGACCTTGGACAGGATGCAGGCTGACTCTGGGGGCTCAGCCCTCAGGCCTAGCTCAAGGTCTTTCCCTACGCTTCCTGGAAGCCTCCTGCCTACTCCAGCCAGGGGTATACCCCAACTCGGACAGTCCTTAGCCTTGTGGAGCTCAGCACACACACCCATGACCTCACCTGTATTGCCAACTTCCCCTTGCAAAGTAGCTCTCCTTGAGGGGAGGGCCCAGATCTTTTTTTCTCTCTGACCCCTATATCTGGTAGGAGCTAGGGTAATGCCTACGGGTTTGAGGGACAGACGGATGAATGGATGGGAAAAAGAAACAAATGGTGATCAGTGGGTGGATGAAAGGATGAAAGGATGGATGGATGGTGTGGACGGTTGAATAGACAGCACCTAGATCCACCTAGAACATTCTTCCCCCAGATGTGATGGTCGGTTCCTCTGGTCAATCAGGTCTTTGCTCAAAGGTCAGAGGAAATGAGACCTCAGCACCCCATCTGCCTCCCAGGGACTTTCTATCTCTAGCTATACATTTTGTTCATTTCTTTATCAATTAACCTCCTTCCCAAGTAGAATGTGAGCCTCATGAGAGCAGGATTCTTCGTCTGTCCTCTTCACCATCAGTGTATCCCCAGCACCTAGCACAGTGCCTAACACAGACAGAAACTCAGTATTGATGGGTTCATGCACAACTGAATCATGGTCAGATAGAAAGATGGACAGATACGCAGACATACACTCAGCACATGTTTATTGAGCACCAGCTATGTGCCAGGTCCTTTTAGGGTGCCAGACGGGGGCTGTGATCAAAAAGATCTGGCACCAGGACTTCCCTGGTGGTCCAGTGATAAAGAATCTGCCTTCCAATGCAGGGGACGCGGGTTAGCTCCCTGGTTGGGGAACTAAGATCCCACATGCTGCGGGGCAACTAAGCCCACGTGCCACAACTACTGAGGCCAGGCGCCTCAACTAGAGAGCCTGCGTGCCACAAACTACAGAGCCCACACTCTCTGGAGCCAGCACGCCACAACTAGAGAGAGAAAACCCTCACACCGCAACTAGAGAGCAGCCCACGCGCCACAACAGAAGATCCCACATGCCGCAACTAAGACCCAATGCAGCCAAAAACATAATAAATAAATAAAATAAATATTAAAAAAAAAAAGGGCTGACACTGTCCGTGGAGGAGCCCTCAATCTGTACAGAGGGATGGACAGACAGCCCCACACCTTACCAAGGAATCTGGGCTTTGTCCTAAGGGCACTGGGAAGCATGGAAAGGTCTCAAGGAAGGATAACAGGATAAGACTTGAAGGGTGCTATCAGGATGCTGAATGGATTCTCACCTACCACTTCTAACTTGTCACCGAGGCCCACTGAGCCAGCCTCCAAATATCTTTTAAATAAATCCCCCTCTCTTTACTCACATGGCCACCTGGTCCAAACCCTCATCAACCCTCACTTAGACACTGTCAACAGCCCCCATCTGGCTTCCCCTCTGCTCCCACTGTCTCTCGTTCAAGCCCTAAGTATAGTAATGATCTAACTCTTCTGCCATTGTCGCTGTTTTGCCCATCTGTCTCCTTTTCCAGCCGACCTTGAGCTTCTTAGGGCTGAAACCAAGTCTTTTTACCTTTATATCCTGAGGACCCATGAGCAGATACCTGATATATGTCACATTAATCACTTAGCTAATAAATTAATGAATGGATAGAAGATGGGAAGTGAATGAAAACTGGCTTGTGTCAATAAACAGTTGGCCAAGCAGACAGATGTATGCATGGATGGTGGATGGATGGATGGATGGATGGTGGATGGTGGATGGATGGACAGATGATTGGATGATCAGGAAGACTGGTGAATGGATAAATGAAGGAATGAATGAGAGGATGAATGACTGTCTCCTGAAGAACTAGCTCCTTCTCTAGTCCCTGTGCTTCGCTCCCACCCTTCTTCATCTCCACCTCACCTGGTGGCCTCCTGTCGTTTGTGGAAGGTGCGGTTAGGGAAGTTTGCAAACAGGCAAGTCTCATCAGCTCCCAAGGCATGGGCCTTCCTGTTCCAGCGGGAGGCCTGAACAGCAGCCCGCGATGGCTCCCAGGGCAGCTTTTCGGGACCTGTGCACAGAGGGACAAATCAGGCACTGCCGTCTCTCCTGGCCCCTTGGGCAATCCCTCCCCGCACCTGGAGCGCAGCCCAGCCCAGCCCAGCCAGGTGGCTGGCTCCAGCCCCTCTCCGCACTGTGCGGCTTCGTGGGGGAACCCGGGCCCTGAGCCCCACGCTCACCACAGTCCAAGTCCTGCTGCAGCTGTCTCCGCAGCTCCTCCAGGTTCCTCGGCCCCTCCAGCTCCCTGGCCCTTGGCCTCCTCCTCTGTGGTCCTCGGAGGTTGTTGGAGCCAGAGCCACTCCCCTGGCTCCGCAGTTCACTCTCGTCCCAGGCCTCCTTGCCAGAATTCCGCCCCTTTCTTGGAGAACTAGCCCTCCTCCTCTGGGGGACCCTGTGCTCCCCCTCCTCGGCCTCGTCTGTGGCCTCTGCAAATGGCTCCTCCTCCAAGATCGACCCCCTTCTGGGGAGCTGGGGCAGT